>NC_051075.1:21141214-22571214 GCF_004664715.2 Peromyscus leucopus
AGAGTCTCACTGAGGACACATCATGTCCTTCTCTTCCTATCTGAAACACAGTCTTGGATCCGGCAGGCATTGTAGTCACTCTGAGGCTGTGAGGGACTGCAGGTGAAGATACCAAAGTGATGCCACTAAAAGAATTAATTCAGTATGCGATGATGCTGCGGATCCATTTCCTCCGATCTGTAGAGTCTACCTCTGAACTTTATCGAGAGAATCAGGAGGCCCCTATTTGCTTAACACAACTATAGAGTTTTCTGCTTCTTGCAACCAAATGTAACCCAGCAAAGGTGAGACTTCTCAGTTTTGTGTGATTGTTTAGTTTTTCCAAGTCTGTTGTTTTGCCAGTGCTGTTTCCATTCAAGGCAACAGAATTAACTTTTTCTCTTATGTTTTGCTGAGTCAGAAAACATTGCCACATACTTTCTCCAGATTGAGGAAGGCCTATATGAAGTAGAATTCCACAGAGAAAAGTCCTGATGTAAGAAAGGTATCTCACCATAGTTACAAGCAGACAATGATCTACCCAAAGTAGGCTGAGACCCAGAGGCAATGTACTTGGTGAATGAGAATATATCTCAAGAAAGTAAAGCTGCAACTTCTGGACTAGAGCTGCAAAGCTGTTAGGAGCCATTTCAGTGGTCCCCTCCCTCTACCTCTCATGACCTCCTCTGCCCACATCATGTATGATGTGTTTTCTTCCTATGATTGCCATTGACTTTTACTGCTTACCACTTAAGCTCTATTAGGTCAAATGCAAACTTAAACTTAGTAACACTTCTTACTTTGAGTTTTCAAGTTCTCTGGAAGAAAACTCTGATTGGTCCAAATTCCTTTCCCCATCAACATTCGCGCAAGGTGTTATGGGAAATGGGCCAAAAGACTTAGCTTTCCTAGGCTGTAAGGGAAAGTAGATTTTGAGACAGGAGTATGGGTGTGCATGTGAGGAACAGTGGCTGTTGTAGAGGAAATAATGGACATCTCTATTCATCTTCTGAAAGGTTAATGGGCAGAACAGTAATACACTAATGCCATTTTGTTCAAGTACATCATGCACTTTGACCAGATTCACTTCTCAGAACCCTCTCCCCTTCCCTCTCTGGCTAGTCGTGCTTGTCTTCCTCAATACTCCCTCCTATGTTCATGTCCTGTGTGTACTTCATTCCATACATGAGGAAAACAATTCCGCTTCCATCCTCATAATGGTATCTCTAAAACACAAATCATGTTTCAGTTCCACTTAACCCCTGTTTATCGCTGTCCATTTATATCCCTTCCAGTCACTCTATCTTTGAAAAATTGCTAAGATTATTTATAGTTCTTGCTTTGGTTGGTTTGGTATCTTTTATTTTTATTACATAATTAAATATTTGAATTGGCAGTTCTTAACAGTCCATTTGCTGTCTTTGTACAACCACCTCAGAGCTGTTCTTCCTACTTTTTTTTTTTTTTTTTTTTTTTTGGTTTTTCGAGACAGGGTTTCTCTGTGTAGCTTTGCGCCTTTCCTGGAGCTCGCTTGGTAGCCCAGGCTGGCCTCGAACTCACAGAGATCCGCCTGGCTCTGCCTCCTGAGTGCTGGGATTAAAGGCGTGCACCACCAACGCCCGGCTGTTCTTCCTACTTTTTACAGCCACCCAGGATTCAGTGTAGTTGTGTCCTCATCCAAGACATCTTAATTAACTAGGTGTCTTTTGAGTGCTCAGCACTTTTCTCCTACATGTATCACACCACACAGTAAGCATTGTTCTTGTTTGCTCTGGACTATACCTTTTAGTGAGGATATTTGGTGCAATGTAGAATACTCTAAGATTAGTGTAAGCATTCGTGCATAATGGTTGCTTATAATAAGTAAGCATTCATTATTTAGTGAATGATTTATAGTGACAGTTTATAGCTTTTTATTTATTTATTTTATTTTATTTATTTTACATTCTGACTTCAGTTTCCCCTCCATCCTCTCTTCCCATTCCCTCCCCATACCTTTCCTCTTCATGCCCCCCTAAACTCATTCCTCTTCTGTTTTTGTTAGAAAGGGGCAGGCCTCCCATGGGTATCAACAAAGCATGACATATCAAGTTGTGACAAGACTGAGCGCCTCCCCTTGTATTAAGGCTGGGCAAGGCAACTCAGTATGATGAATAGGTTCCCAGGAGCCAGCCAAAACATTAGGGACAGCCCCTGCTCACATTGTTAGGAGTCCCACAAGTAGACCAAGCTACACAACTGTCACATATAGGCAGAGGGTCTAGGTAGGTCACATGCAGGGTCCCTGGTTGTTGACTCTGTGAGTTTCTATGAGCCAGGTTGGTTGTTTCTGTGGGTTTTCTTGTGATGTCCTTGACCCCTCTGACTCCTGCAATTCTTCCTCCCTCTGTTCAGCAGGATTCCCTGAGCTCAGGCTAATGCTTGGCTGTGGGTCTCTGCATCTGTTTCCAGCAGTGACTGGATGAAGGCTCTCTGATGACAATTGGGCCAGTTACCAATCTGATCACAGAGATGGCCAGTTCAGGCTATGTATCCATGATTGCTAGGAGTCTTATCTGGGGTCATCCTTGTAGATACATGGGAATTTTTCTTGCATCAGGCTTCTACCTGACCCTGAAATGCCCTCCCTTTCTAGTCATCTCTTTCAGTACTTTCCTCCTACACCCATACCCCAACCCAATCCCTCAAGTTCCCATCCCCATCTACCTCCATTACCCCCAAGAGATCTCTTCTACTTCCCCTTCCCAGGGGATCTATGTGTCCCCTCCTTGAGCACTCTTTGTTACCTAACTTCTTTGGAGCTGCAGACTGTAGCCTGGTTTCCTTTACTGTACAGCTAATATCCACTTATGAGTGAGTACATACAATGTTTGTCTTTCTGGGTCTGGGTTACCTCACTCAGGATGATTTTTTTTTCTAGTTCCATCCATTTGTCTTCAAATTTTCTGATGTCAATACTTCATTGTGTAAATGTACTAAATTTTCTTTATCCATTCTTCAGTTGAGGGGCATCTAAGGTTGTTTCCAGGTTCTGGCTAATACAAATAAAGCTGCTATGAACATAGCTGAGCAAGTGTGCTTATGGTATGATTGAGCATTCTTTAAGTATATGCCCAAGAGTGATATAGCTGCGTCTTGAGGCAGATCAATTGTCAATTTTCTGGGAAGCAATGATATTGATTTCCAAAGTGGCTGTACAAGTTTGCACTTCCACCAGCAGTGGAGGAGTGTTTTTCTTGCTACACATCCTCTCCAGCATAAGCTGTCATTTGTGTTTCTGATCTTAGCCATTCTGACAGGTGTAAGATGGAATCTCAGAGTTATTTTGATCTGCATTTCCCTGATGGCTAAGGATGTTGAATAATTCTTTAAGTGAATTTTGACCATCTGAGATTCTTCTGTTGAGAATTCTCTGTTTAGGTCTGTACCCCATTTTTAAATTGGCTTATTTTTTTGATGTCTAGTGATCAGCCCTCTGTTGGATGTGGTGTTGGTGAAGATCTTTTCCCAGTTTGTAGGCTGCTGTTTTGTCCTATTGACGGTGTCCCTTGCCTTACAGAAGCTTTTTAGTTTTATGAGGTCCCATTTATTAATTGTTGCTCTCAGTGTCTGTACTACTGGTATTCTATTCAGGAAGTTGTCTTCTGTGCCAATTCATTCAAGGCTATTTCCCACTTTTTCTTCCATCAGGTTCAGTGTAACTGGATTTATATTGAGGTCTTTGATCCACTTGGACTTGTGCATAGTGATAGATATGGATCTATTTGCATTCTTCTACATGCAGACATCCAGTTTGAGCAGGACCATTTGTTGAAAAAGCTTCCATTTTTGTACAATTTTGGCTTCTTTGTCAAACATTGGGTGTCCACAGGTGTGTGAATTTGTATCTGAGTCTTTGATTTGATTCTATTGATCCACCTGTCTGTTTTTATGCCAATACCATGCTGTTTTTATTACTATAGCTCTGTAGTAGAGCTTGAAGTCAGTGATGGTGATGCCTCCAGAAGTTGCTTTATTGTACAGGATTGTTTTAGCTATCCTGGGTTTATTGTTTTCCATATGAAGTTGAGTATTGTTCTTTTAAGGTCTGTAAAGAATTGTGTTGGAATTTTGATGGGGCTTTTGTTAAATCTGTAGATTGCTTTTGGTAAGATAGCCATTTTTACCATTTAATCCTACTTATCCATGAGCATGGTAGATCTTTCTATCTTCTAATATATTCTTCAATTTCTTTCTTTAAAGACTTGAAGTTCTTGTCATACAGGTCTTTCACTTGCTTGGTTAGAATTACACCAAGACATTTTATATTATTTATAGCTATTGTAAAGTGTGTTGTTTCCCTGATTTTTCATATGTAAGTTCCCTGGTAGAATTTTTGGGGTTGCTTATGTATATATACTATCATGTCATCTGCAAATAGTGATACTTTGACTTCTTTTTCCAATTTGTATCCCCTTCATCTCCTTTTGTTGTCTTATTGCTCTAGCTAGAACTTTGAGTGCTATATTGAATAAACATGGAGATAGTTGGCAGTTTTGTCTTGTTCCTGATTTTAGTGGAATCACTTTGAGTGTCTCTTGATATAATTTGATATTAGTTGTCAGCTTGCTATATGTTGCTTTTATTATGTTTAGGTATGTCACTGATCTCTCCAAGACTTTTTTTTTTTTTTTTATCATGAAGAGATATTGGATTTTGTCAAAGGCTTTTTCAGTATCTAAAGAGATGATCATGTGTTTTTTTTTCTTTCAATTTGTTAATATGATGGATTACACTGACAGATTTTTGTATGTTGAACCATCCTTGCATCTCTGGGATGAAGCCTACTTGATTATGGTGGATGATTTTTTTTTTTTAATGTGCTCATGGATTTGGTTTGCCAGTATTTTTGAGTATTTTTTGCATCAATTTTCATGAGGGAAATTGGTCTGTAATTCTCTTTTTTTGTTGAGTCTTTGTGTGGTTTAGGTATCAGGGTAACTGCTCTCATAAAAAGAATTTGGCAATGTTCCTTCTGTTACTATTTCGTGGAACAATTTGAGGAGTACCGGTATTAGCGCTTTTTTGAAAATCTGGTGGAATCTTGCGCTGAAACCACCTGGCCTGGGCTTTATTTGGTTGTGAGACTTTTAGTGACTATATCTATTTCCTTAGAGGTTATAGGTCTATTTAAATTGTTTATCTGATCTTGATTTAACTTTGATATATGGTATATATCAATAAATTTGTCAATTTCTTTCAGATTTTCCAATTTTATGGAGTATAGATTTTTGAAGTATGACCTTTGGATTTTCTCAGTGTCAGTTGTTATTTCCATCTTTTCATTTTGATTTTGTTAATTTGGATATTCTCTTTCTGCCTTTCAGTTAGCTTGGATAAGGGCTTGTCTATCTTGTTGATTTTATCAAAGAACCAACTCTTTCCTTTGTATTGTTCTCTTTGTTTCTATTTTATTGATTTCCTCCTTCAGTTTGGTTATTTCCTGCTGTCTACCCTCCTTGGGTGTGTTTGCTTCTTTTTGTTCTAGAGCTTTCAGTGTGCTGTTAAGTAGCTAGTATGAGAGCTCCCCAAATTGTTTATGTAGGCACTTAGTGCTATGAACTTTCCTTTTAGCACTGCTTTTGTGTCTCAAAAGTTTCAGTATGTTGTGCATTCATTTTCATTGAATTCTAGATAATCTTTAATTTCTTTCTTATTTCTTCCTCTCCCCAGTGGTAATGCGGTTGAGAGTTGTTCAGTTTCCACGAGTGTGGTAATTTAGATGTATTTGACCCACATATGCTCATAGGGAGTGGCACTATTAGGAGGTGTGGACTTGTTGGAGGAAGTGTGGTCTTGTTGGAGGAGGCTGGATGACACAGACCTTTAATCCAGACCTTGAGGCTTGAGGGCCCACCTTAAATCTAGGCCACACCTTCTGTTGGAACTGTGTCACTGTGGGGGGCGGGCTCTGAGGTCTTTTCTTCAAGCTTCACTCAGTGTGACAGTCAGTTGGACTTCCTGTTGCCTCTGAGTCAAGATGTAGGATTCTCAGCTCCAGCACCCCATCTGCCTGCATGCCAGCATGCTCCCGACTTCATGATCATAATGGACTCAAGCTCTGAAACTATAAAATTTAATATAAAATTAAATATTTTCTTTGTAAGAGTTGCTGTGGTCATGGTGCCTCTTCACAGCAATAGTAAACCCTAACTAAGACAATGAGTTGTAGGCTTTCTATAGTTTGTGTTGTTGTTGAACTCCAGCTTTAATCCATAGATAGAGGGGGTTATTCCAATTCTTTCTGTATCTATTAAGAGTTGCTTTGTGACTAAGTATGTGGTCGATTTTAGAGAAGGTATATTCTTTGGTGTTTGGATGAAGTGTTCTATAGATGTCTGTTAAGTCTATTTGAGTCATAACATGTTAGTCCCACTACTTCTCTGTTTAGTTTCTGTCTGTATGACCTGTCCATGGGTGAGAGTTGGGTGTTGAAGTCTCTCAGAATTAATGTGTGGAGTTCAATATGTGATTTAAGCTTTAGTAATGTTTCTTTTACAAATGTGGGCGCCCTGGTATTTGGGGCATATATGTTCATAATTGAGACATCATCTTGGTGGTTTTGTCCTTTGATAAATATGAAATGTCCTTCTCCATCTCTTTTGATTAATTCTAGTTGGAAGTCTATTTTGTTAGATATTAGTATAGCTACAGTAGCTTGCTTTTTCCCAACCCTTTACTCTGAGGTAATGTCTGTCATTGACAGTGAGGTGGGTTTTTTTTGTATGCAGCAGAAGGATGGATCCTGTTTTCATATCCATTCTTTTATTCTATGTCTTTTTATCAAATTGAATCCATTGATATTGAGAGGTATTAATGACCAGTGATTGTTAATTCCTGTTTTTGTTGTTCTTGTTGTTCTTGGTGGTGGTGGTGGTGGTATGTATGTGTGTGTGTTTCCCTTTGGGTTTTGCTGCTGTGGGATTATCTATTGCCTGTGTTTTTGTGTGTATAGCTTTCTATTCCCTATGTTTTTGTGGGTGTAGCTAGCTTCCTTGAGTGGGCATTTTCTTTCTAGTACCTTCTGTAGGGATGGATTTGTGGATAGATATTGATTAAATTTGACTTTATCATGTCATGTTTTCTGCATCTATGGTGATTGAAAGTTTTGCTGGGTATAGTAGTCTGGGCTGGCATCTGTGGCATCTTAGAGTCTGCAAGAGGTCTGTCCAGGCTCTTCTGGCTTTTAGAGTCTCCATTGAGAAGTCAGGTATAATTCTGAGAGGTCTGCCTTTATATGTTACTTGGCCTTTTTCCTTTGTAGCTTTTCAATATTCTTTCTTTATTCTGTATGTTTATTGTTTTGATTATTATTATATGATGAGGGGACTTTTTTTTCTGGTCCAGTCTATTTGCTGTTCTGTATTATTCTTGTACCTTTATAGGCATATCCTTCTTTAGGTTGGGAAATTTTTCTTATATGATTTTGTTGAGTATATTTTCTGGGCCCTTGAGCAGGGATTCTTCTCCTTCTTCTGTTCTAATTATTCTTAGATTTCGTCTTTTCATAGTGTTCCAGATTTTCTGGATGTTTTGTGTTAAAAATTTGTTGGATTTAACATTTTCTTTGACTGATGAATTTATTTCCTCTGTTTGTAACTTCAACACCTGGGATTCTCTCTTCCATTTCTTGTATTCTGTTGGTTATGCTTGCATCTGTAGTTTATGTTCATTTACCTAGATTTTCCATTTCCAGAATTCCCTTGGCTTATGTTTTCTTTATTGCTTCTATTTCAATTTAAAAGTCTTGAACTGTTTCCTTCACCTGGTTATTTTTCTTGGGTTTCTTGGCTTTTTTTAAGGGATTAATTGATTGATTTCTTCCAATTTTTTGTTTGTCTTTTCCTCAAAAATTTAAGGGAATTTATCATTTCCTCTTTAAGGACCTCTATCATCTTCATAAAGTTATTTTTAAGGTCGTTTTCTTGTGTTTCAACTGTGTCAAAATGTTCAGGTCTTGCTGTCATAGGATAGCTGGGTTCTGGTTCTGGTGGTTCCATATTGCCCTTTCTGCTATTATGTTCTTACACTGGCGTTTAGGCTTCTGGATGTGGGGTGATTACAGGTCTAGGTGTTGATTCCATGTTTGCCTTTGTTGGATGGGTGTTTTGCTCCTAGGTTTCTGTTTCCTCTCTGGTCTTCTGGCCTAAGTGGCCAAGGGTGCTAGTGACTGGTGAGTCCTCAGGTACAGTAGTAGGGTGTCTCCCTAGGGGCTTTTAGGGCCTTAGGCTCCTTGATCTGGTCTGGCCTCTGGTAAACCCATAGTTTCCTTGGATCTAGATCCAGTCTGGTCTCCAGTAAAGCCTGAATCTTCTTCTGTGGTACCTAGGACCAGCCTGGCTTCCTGTAGAGCTGCTGGGGCTGTTCTTCTGACTGGTGGGAACTGTGTCTGGGCCTATGGAGTCTGCCAGGATTTTGGGGAAGGACTGACTTGGGGGTGGCATGGATATGAAGAGGTGAGAGGGCTGGGCTTCAGTGTGGGTCTTGGGGTGGCAGCAGTCCAGCTGACGGGGGTGGGGTGGTGGCATCACTCACCTACTCGTTGCCTGGAGAGGGCTGCATCAGAGCAGTGGGATTCCTTCAGAGTTGGGGGCAGGCACAGCAGAGGTGTTGGTGCTGAGATCGGAGTGGGAGGGCCACAGGACAGGAGGGTCACTCACCCGTTGTGGCTGGAGTGGTCTGTACCTCAGTGGCAGAAGTTTGCTGGGGTTAGGGGTAGGGACCAGCAGCAACAGAGCCAAGGTTGAGCTGGGACGGTGTTGGCCTGCGGAAGGGTCATCGGGGATAGAATCCAGGGAGGGGTATAGTCCCCCCGCAGGTGGGTCACTCACTGGTTCTGACTTGTCTGGCATGGGCCTGCTTGGTGGAAGTCTTCCAGGCTGGGGGTCAGGGCCCAGCAGAGGGGCCAGGGATGGGCTGGGATGGCATGGACCTGGGGAAGGGTTCTGGGGGACAAACTCTGGAGAGTGGCACAGTTCCGCTGGCAGGTGGGCTACTCATCCAGTCTGGCCGGTGTGGTCTGGGCCTCAGTGACAGAAGTCTGCCATGGTTGAGGTCAGGGCCCCAGCAGCAGGGCTGGGGACAAGCTGGAATGGTGTGGGTCAGAAGAAGGGCTGTGGGGGACAGAATGTGGGGAGGGGTATCGTTCTGCTGGCAGGCGGGTCACTCACCCATTCTAGCTTGTGTGGCCTGGGCCTGCTTGGCAGAAGTCTTCTTATAGTGTTCCTTTTTAAACTGGGCTTTTTGCTTATCATCTATAAAAACTGAGCTGGAAATAAATCTAAAATTAAAATTAGATGAGAAAATACTCTTCGAAAGAATATGCGAGAGAAGACAAGCTGAAAATGTCAAGCCTCGCGTACAGTAGAAGAAAGGAATGAAACAATAAGGATATGAGCTTGAGAAGAGTAAACAAGGCTTTCTCAGAGCTTAAGAACCGAGGGCACGCGACTAGCAATATTTAATCCTTATGGTAATTCTTTGATGTTGTTATGCCTATAATAAAGATGTGGAAAGTAAGAATTAGATCAGAGAAAAATAAACTGATTTTGAATCTTTGATATGATAAATACAAATAAGAAGCAAATGAAAGAAATAAAAGCCCTCCCTACAAATTCTTCCGAAGATGATCAAAGGCAAACTGAAACCACACCTCCGGCCATCTTTGGCTGGGTCTGGTTTCCGGATAAGCTTGTGAGCTATTTTTCTTAAAGTAATTGCTTTTGCTCTTTTATCTGCCTTGGGAATACTGATGCGTCTCTAAATCTATATGTACACAGTCTTACTTCCACCCGGATAAATTCCACGCCCTTCTTCCCTCCAGCTCTGGTTTCACTCCATTCCCCTTGCAGATGATTGGACCAGGGCTCCATATTTGCTACACAAACGCTTTACCACTAGCCTTCAATTCCTTCTCAAGTAGGCTTCTTTATTGGTCCTATTTTCTGATTTAGCTAAATTTTTTGAACCTAGTAAAGCATCCTCAGTTCTCCTGTGAACCATCAGCAACACAAGCGGCAACTAGCTTCGGGCAGAGTATCACTGTAGGTCACACGCAGTGTACGTGTGATGTAAAAACCTTAGTGGCAGTGTCGAAGCGACCATATACAGTACTATGTGTTGTAAAAATCTTTAGCAGTAGAGGCATTTAAATGACGTATACAGTACTATGCAGAAGGAAAATGAAATCTTCAAGTTCTAGCATTTTAAATTTCTGCTAAGATGTGGGGGGTCAATCTCATTAAACTTTCTAAATCTCAAATTTTAAATCAGTGACAAGAGAAGGAGGGGCGATGTACACTTTGGTAGTGTCCTTGCCCAGTGTGACCGAGGCCCTGGGTTCACCCCCAGCATAAAGCCACCCTCCAAACTTCAAAACAAAATTTTCTGAAGTCTCCTTGTCTACTCTGAAAGGATAAAATGAAATGTTACGTGTGAAAAGTCTTCGGGAATGTCTGGTCGCAGAAGTGTTTGTAGTTGGTGACCATCCGAATTAAAACAAATGGGGTACCTGAGCTGAAGAAACACCAATCAGGCTCGTCTCCAGGCAGGGGAAGCCACGGGTTGCCATGTGACGTCATTACTCCGCGCCCGGCGCAAAGTGCTTCCTCCCCTGTCCCGGGAAGAACCGCGCGCCATGGGGACCTGGCGGCGTTTATTGCTTCTTGGCAGGGTGTCACTCCGGGGTGGTTGCGGGGCCGCTGTCCCGCCCCTGGGGCGCCGAGCCTTGAGTTGTGGGCGCCAGGTGTGTGCCGAGCGCGGGAGGGGACGGTGGGAGCCTGATCGCCGGCGCCTGCGAGCTCCCGCTAGCGGGTGCCCTAGAAGGAATCTGGGGCTTGTGGTCCCCAAACTCTCCTGAGCATGAGGGATGTATGGGGTGCACCTTGCCCTCTTGGCGTGGGGTTATTTAGTGAATAGGTTAACGAGACGGAAAATGCACGGAGGGCTTAACTCGGTAAAAAGGCCACTTTGCGTTTTTAACAACCTCGCTTACCCTGGCAGATAAATTTCAGCTCCAAACAATTTGTCTTTGCAGTTGAGGTTAGCAGTCGATAAATAGCACCTAAAGGCTAAATTAGTGGCGATGAACAGAATTAGAAAAGAAAACCCTGTTATACTCAAACTCTGGATCGTTTTCACGTTTACAGCACACTAATCCAGTAATGAGGATGATTGATTTAAATCACTTTTTTTTTTTTTTAAGTTATTAGGCGCGAGGGTGAGGCCTTGAAACAAAGAAGAACACAAATCATGTCCCGAGGACTTCCTAAGCAGAAGCCCATAGAAGGTGTTAGAGAAGTTATTGTTGTGGCCTCTGGAAAGGGTGGAGTTGGAAAGTCTACCACTGCAGGTATTGTAAGGCGTTCACGTCCCTCCTGATTAAGAAGTTGTGCCAACTGTCAAGTGCACTGTAAATGATCACTTTTCAAGTTCAGTCTTCGTGACGTTTCTAACTGGTGGTTCCCTGTCTTAGGATTTGATAATGGGTGGGAGCTAAAGGAAACACGTTACCAGATTGTCTACTCAATTCAGTGAGAAGTAGTTAGGTTGTCTACAGGTATTCTGTTCACTTAACTAGGAAGTGGAGATAACCTCTTTCATAGGATGATAGGCGAATTAAATTAACCACTTAGCCCATTGTCTTTTCATAGAGGTTCTCAGTAATTGGTTGCTGTTACTTTTAAAACACTAGTAATTGTATATTACATTATTCTTGTTCTTTTCCAGTCTATCAGTGTACATATAGTTGTATATTTGCAATGAGAATGTTTGCTCTTGCGACCGTTTTTCATTTAGTCACAACATTTGTACCATTTATAAAGTCATGAAAAGCTAAGAATTTTTGAGAATGCTTGAAGAGATTTAACATTGTTTTAGTTTTTTATCCATCTAGTGTTTCGGTGTGTGTGTGTGTGTGTGTGTGTGTGTGTGTGTGTGTGTGTGTGTGTGTTCCTATGTTCAGGTGCATGTGTGTGGAGGGCAGAGGGTAACATTGGGTGTCTTTATTGCTCTTTTTCAATGGCTGACTGGCCACTGAGCTCTCAGGAGCTGCCTGTCTCTTCCCGTGTCCTTCCCGGTGCTGTGGTTACACTCAGGTCCTTCTGCTCGAGTGGTGGGTAGTTCACCTGTTTCGAGCCCTCACCCCGCCTAGCCATTTAGTCTTCAGATCCTCTGGATTAACATGGTATCGATGGAGAGTCCTTTCCTTGGCCCTTTTTGGTGATTGTAGATTTGTCACGAAGATGATGTTTTAGCACTACAGATTATGAGTTCTAAAACAGAATTAACACTCAAGACTTACAACAGTTATTTCCAAAAGGAATTATTTCCAAAGAGATTATAAGGAACAATAATGGGAGAAATTCTTGCAGTCCTACCCATTAGCAGTCATTTATTTTCTTCAGCCTTATTGAGCTATATTGGCAGGTAAATATTATGTATTGTGAAGGTTCCAGGGACACACAGCTCTGTGCTGTCATCCTCAGCAGCCTGAGGAGTCCCTCACCACCCCTGGAAAGTTTCTGCTTAAAAGTTAGATGATGCTTAACCTGTTATGTATCTGGAATTAGAATTATCCCGTAACGCCTAAGAGTGGATTTATGAGTACCACACCCTAGATGAAGTACTTCTTATACAGTATTCTTTTATCCTCACAGCAGTTATCAAAGGAAGCAGTCCCTTTATGTTATAACGCAGGGAGCAGTCAGGGTTATACAACAGAAGGAGGTGGCGGGGCTGGGTTCAGATTCAGGTCTGCTTTGCAGTTTACACCTCCAACCACTTTCCTTATCGAAGTGACAGCATCGTTCTGCAAGGAAATGGGATTCGCATTGTGGAAAATGGGAAGTATGAGAACTTATTTACTTATTTCTTCATGTATGTATGTATGTATGTATGTATGTATGTATGTATGTATGTATGTTGGTTTTTTGAGACAGGGTTTTTCTGTGTAACAGTCCTGGCTGTCCTGGAGCTGGCTTTGTGAACCAGGCTGGCCTCAAACTCCCTGAGATCCACCTGCTTCTGCCTCCCAAGTGCTGCGATTAAAGGTGTGCACCATCCCTGCCCAACTAGAGAACCTATTTATTGGTGAAATTATTAAGGCCACTCCACGTAGTTAAAAGGGAGGTTTATTTAGTGGCGTAACTTACAAATGAAGGGATGGGTAGGTTGCGGGTTCTGGGAAAGAACTCTCCTTGGTCTACCTCTAGCGTCCAGGGTCCAGGAAACAAGAGAGCGCGCTGCCTCTGCCTTTGGATCTCGGGTCTTCAGGGCCCTCTCTTGGCCCCGCCTTGTAGGCGTGACAGTTACCGAAGCCTCAGTGGGGGTTGGAACTTCCAGACCAAAGCTGGAATGGCTGCCCACTACACCTATTTATTTATCAGTCTTGCAAATACAGTACTTTGGACTCTCTCTTCTCAGCTGTAGCCCCGCTGCAGAGCTGGCTAACTGTGCTTTTGAGGACACCACTTGCTCCTTTTTGTCTCTAGAATCACGGCATCGGCTTTTTGACTACCGTAACACCTTACCATTATCTTTCTCACTTCCTTCTGTGCACGGTGCCCCAGCTTTTTGTATGCTTGTGTATGTGTGAGTTCGGTACTCAGATGCCCATAACAGCATTTATTAGGGAAAAAAAAAAGACGCAGGGCAGTGGTGGCACACGCCTTTAATCCCAGCACTCAGGAGGCAGAGCCAGGTGGATCTCTGTGAGTTCGAGGCCAGCCTGGGTCTACAGAGTGAGATCCAGGACAGGCACCAAAACTATTGAGAAACCCTGTCTCGAAAACAAAAAAAAAAAAAAAAACAAACAAAAAGGCCTATATCTATTAGTTATTAAATAGTTAATTATTTAAAATAAAATTTAAAACTACATATTCCATTAACATTACTTTAAGGAAAGCTGAGTGACGAATTTGAACAAGATTGTAACAGACTATAAAGGAGCTATTTAAAATGTGCAGTGTGGGACAGGCGTCTGTTCGTAGTTGCAGAATTGTTTTCTTCTGGTCTTCTGTCTCTGTCATTCTCTCCTCATCCTTGGTCTTTTACAAGCGAGGGAAATGTTGAAAAGTGAGTGATTTTCCACAGAAGGAAAGTGACTAACCTGAAACCTCTCTGTTTCTTTCAGTGAACCTTGCTCTCGCACTGGCCGCGAACGATTCGGTAGGTGTTCATCAATAGGAATACAAATGCATTGCTGTGTTTTTAATGAAGTGATGAAGCCTTGTGGCCTGAAGCTGTATAGTCTAGCTTCAGTTGGTTGCAGCGTTTTTTAAGGGACTAAAAATGCTGCCATTGGTACTGTTTCTTCTAGTAACCGTGATGTTGCAATTAAATGTTGGTCATGTATCCCATGATGGGCTTTCATGTTCTTGCCCAGAGGTCATTTTTTAAAATAAAAATTTACTGCATAGTCCATATCTGTGGTAGTACTATTCTGGGATTAACTTTTCTTTTTTGAGGCTAGGTCCATAGCATTAATCCCAGGCATCCCTACAACTTAACTTAGTAGCCCAAGCTAGCTCAGAATCCTTTTGCTTCAGCTACCAAGGTCCCAAGAGTACAAACATGTGTTCCAATGCCTGCCTGGTAGAGGCAGAAATAAGTTTCAACTTATTAACTCAATTAAAATCAAAGTTAAAAGATACCCTAAAAGTAGTGTTAGTCCTTTGGAGCAGAATTTGAATAGAATACATGTATAATGTAAGACTGAGGGATTGTCCAGTCTCCCTTTTATATCATAGGATTAACTGGAGGATAGTTTTGTATGTATTCATTCAGCTTTTTCATCTCTTCATATACAAATTAAGCCCACATGTGCATGCATATTTTTGTGATAGCCATCATTCTTTCTCTCTCTCTTTTTTTTTTAAGATTTTTATTTTATTTATATGTGTTTGCATGAATCTATGTCACCATGTGTGTGCAGAAGCCTGAGGAGGCCAGATGCCTGGAACTGGAGTTGCACGAAGTTGCGAGCTGCCATGTTGGCTCTGGGGACAGAACTTCGGTCCTCTGCAAAAGCCGCCCCTTCTCTTAACTGCTGAGCCATCTCTCCAGCCCTGTACCCAGTTCTGTGGCTGCTGCTTTCATGTTTGAGCACTTGTCTTTTGAGTGAATCTTTAGGATGCTTCCTCCTTTTCTCACTTACTCCAATTAAAGGACAATGAGATTTATTTTTTCCTGGGACTGTGGGGTTGAGTATGGGACCTCATACATTCTCGGCTGGTGCTCTACCACTGACCTGCCTGGCCCACTGCAATGACACTGGGATTTTTTTTCTTAGTTACTTTTTATGAAAAAATTTTAAAAGCAGTTTCGATCATATTTCTCCCCTCCCCCAACTTTTTCCAGATCTTCCTCGTCTCCCTACCTAGTCAACTCTGTGTTCCCTGTGAAAAAACAAAAACAGGAAAACAAAACAGCTAAAACCAAACAGACAGTGAACTAAAAATCAAAACTAATTAAGACAAAAACCAAAAAACCCAAAGAAACAGAAGCAAACCCCAACCGAAGCATAAAGCACACAGAAGCCCGGAGCCTCTCCTGTGTTGCCTAGCCACTCCTGGGCTTGGAGTGTGGTTGACGGAACCCGTGGCACTCCACTGAAGAAAACCGATTTTCTGTGTGGCAACAGGTGTCAGTTGCAGATCGCTTCTTGGTGAAGGGTGGGACTTTGTGTCCACTTGTCCTTCTCAGTGCTGGGATTTTGTCTGGTTTTAACTTGTGCAGGATCTTTTTGCATTTATATGTGTGTCCATCCTGTTGTGTCTGGAAGATGCTATTCCCTGGAGTCGTCCATCATCTCTGGCTCTCAGAATCTTTCTGCCTCTCCTGTGTTGATCCCTAAGTCCTAAGGGACGGGTCTGATGAAGCCACTCCATGTGTGCAGAATGCTCTGAAGTCTCACTCTGCACACTGTCCAATTGTGAACTGTGAACACTGGTCAGGAGGGGTGAAATTTCTAGTTGGCGTCAGCTTGATTTCTCCATGTTCAGTGACAGAGTAAGGGTTGTCTTTGGCAACAGGGCCTTGCCATCATGTAATGGAGAGCAACCGGTATTCTTGGCAATAGCCTGTGATGTTTGCAGGGGTGTGTGTGTGTGTGTTGTTTGTGTCTGCGGGACATCTTTGGCCAACTACTCAACAAGATGTTACCCATTCCTGGAACTATAGGTGGCATAAGATGTCTAGTTGGGGTATTGCCTCTCCCATTATATGCTAACTATTTAAATTACTTTTACATATGTATATATTTTAGGAAGCTTCTATAGTGGTAGGTTTCCATATGATTTTTCAAATATTTAGGTTCATGCCCCCTTTCCAATTATTACAATCAAAGTACAATGGTTTTTTTTTTTTTTTTTTTTTCTGGGACTGAGGGTTTGAACCTAGGGCCTTGTGCATTCTAGGCCTGGTGCTCTGTCACGGAGCCACCTCCCAGGTCCACTCCATGGCATCAGTTTTTTTCTTTTAATTTGTATTTACTATTACCATGTGTACGCTTGTGTGTGTGTGTGCACGTGTGTGTGTATGTGTGTGTGTGTGTGTGTGTGTGTGTGTGTGTGTGTGTGTGTGCAGGCATGCATATGCCATGGGTATGGAGGTCAAAGGACTTGGGACCTGGGTCCCTTCCGCCTTGTATTTGAGGCAGGGTCTCCTTTTTTTTTTTTTTTTTTTTTTTTTTTTGCGCTACGCTGCTACATACTTCAGGGTAGCTGGTTTGCCACTCCGGAGGATTTTCTTGTTTCTGCCTTCTATCTTGCAGTGGGAGTTCTGGGGTTAGAGATACACCCACCATTCTGGGATCAGACTCAGGCTGCGAGGCCTGTGTGGCGAGCACTTTTACTGGCTGACCATTTTGCTGGCCTCACAATGGCAGTCTTATATTCTATTCTGCATACTAAGTAAGTTATAGACACGTTCTCCAGAAAGTGTGGTTCATCTTTATTTTAGCTATAGTTGATACAAATATACGAATATACCTTTTTTTTTTTTTTTTTGAGACAGGGTTTCTCTGTAGCTTTGGAGCCTGTCCCGGACTAGCTCTGTAGACCAGGCTAGCCTCGAACTCACAGAGATCCGCCTGCCTCTGCCTCCCGAGTGATGGGATTAAAGGCGTGCGCCACCACTGCCCGGCGAATATACCTTTTTAAATACTCTCATTTATGATAGATTTTTATCTGTTTTTTAGGTATTAAAAGTAAAATTGAAATTGAACACTGAACATATTATGTAATCCTGCAAGTCATTAGTTAATAATATACATCTATTTCATAATCTATTTTAATTACTCTTCCATATATATGAAATATGTTTCATATGGTTTCTTATTTTCAACTTACTATTTTTAAAAATGTCCTAGCATATTTCATATTTATATATGGGACACATATATAAATATAGGAATATATAAGATATAAGTTTATATAATATAAAATACAAGTAAGAATCATTAAAGTGTGTAGCTGTGGCTGGGCTTATCACTTGTTTCCTGGCAGACAGTTTTAGTTCCCTGTGGACAGCACATATGGAAAAATAGCATGTGTTACATATGTAAGTGTACCGCTGAGATAAGGATCCAGAGTTTGCTAGAGTACAGAGCTAGGTATGTTCATGTCTCAAGATTTTGGCCCTGGTTTCTGAACATATGAGGATTATTTCCCTCTCACTATATTTGCTGTATAAACTTCAGTCCCTGTGGAACCAAGTATCCTAACTGGACTAGTAGGGAAAAATACCATTCTCTTTCTTTAAAGCTGTGCTCCTGCCTCAGGGAAATTCTACCATCAGGTTAAATTAAAGAACCCTTTTCTTTATAGCTCTCTTTCTTCATGGGGGCATAATTTCTTGCATCTCATCTTGTCCTTTTTCTTGAATTAACTTCTTCTCCCCCTGCCTCCCTCCACTTTCTTTTCTTTTCCTGGATGCATCCTTGAATTCTTCTGTGGTTTGGGAGGCAGATTAATGACTACAAGTGTCTCCGTCTTACTTCATAAAGCTTACCTTTAATGGAAAAAGAATTGGTGACATGATTAAGGTAAAGTCAAGTCATTGAGATAGGAAGGATACTTTAGATTTTCTGGTAGGTTCAGATTAATCATAGAGAGTGAGGGGGCAAGAGTCAGATGTCATATGAGGACCTGAAAGGAACCAGAGGCAGTGTGGCATTCTGCCTCCATCACAGCTGTCCTCAGTGATGCCCATTGGGCTTCCTTGATACTTTCTTAGGAAAGACATGGCCGACGAGTACATACAGGAAGTCAACTCTCCTAGTTCTTTAATTTCTGAAGATAACTTTATTCTTTCTTTGTATTTGATAATTTAACAAAGATGTAGAATTTAAGGCTCAAAATCACTTTTTGAACTTTGAAAACAATATTCCATTTTCTTCTGACGTACTAATGAAAAAGCCTGATGCTTTTTTGATTCATATGACTCTGTAATAGCATGTATTGTTTTTCCCTCAAAGCTTTTAAGGTTTTCTTTATGGCTTTTAAAGTTTAAAATTGTCACAAATATTTGCTAGGTTGTTGGCTTTAAAAGGTGTTGCCTGCTTGGAAATTGGCCCTGAGTGCTTTCCGTTTGGAGAAACTTCTCTGCACTGATGTGTTTGACCTCATTGTGGAATTCCTTCTGATGGGCACTGACCACATGCGTTCATTGTCTCTCCTGCTCGTTGGCTGTTCGTCATTTGTGTTTCCCAAAGTCCCTCAAGTCTTCTGCACACTTCTCTATCCAGTCTTAATTATTTAGCCCTTCTGTGTGTTTTAAGTTTGGAGATTGCTTTCTCCAGTTTCCTAGACTGTTTCTTACTTTCAGTTTATTGTTTCTTAAAAAAAGGAGGGGGTTGTTTGTAGCGTTTCCTTGACTCTGAGTGTGGCTTTTTTTCTTTTCTTTTTTTCTCCTTTTGATCTCTGTTTATGTAGAATAGTAGAATAGTTGCTTTCATAGTGCCTTCTGACCAGCAGAATCAGTAAACCTGGGAGATTTTGGACAAACAAAAGTTCAGCCCTGCTTTAGACCTTAAAAAATCAGAAATCCTAGGTGCAGCAGAGGTCACGCAGCCTGTCTTAACTCTCCTCTAGATGAACAGAGGGCCACGCGGCCTGTCTTAACTCTCCTCTAGATGAGCAGAGGCCACACAGCCTGTCTTAACTCTCTAGATGCAGCAGAGGCCACACAGCCTGTCTTAACTCTCCTCTAGATGAGCAGAGATCCATGCAGCCTGTCTTAACCCTCCTCTAGATGAGCAAAGGCCACACAGCCTGTCTTAACTCTCCTCTAGATGCAGCAGAGGCCATGCAGCCTGTCTTAACTCTCCTCTAGATGCAGCAGAGGCCACGCAGCCTGTCTTCATTCTCCTCTAGAAGGTTCAGTGCCAAGGTCTAAAGCCATGGATCTAGAGATCTAGGGTTTTCTTAAAAACCGTCTAACCTGCAATAGCCCCCTATTGTAGGACAGGGATAGCTTGGCTGGAAGTGGCTCTCCCTTTGTTATTTCAGTGGAGTTTGGAAGAAAAGGAAAATCAGCATGCATGTCTAGGTAGCTATATTGATGTAAGAGCCAGTGAGCTTACTTATTTATTTATTTTTCCATGGGAGAGGATCTCACTATGTAGTACAGACTGACCTGGAATTTATTTTGTAGCCCAGGCTGGCCTTTGAACTCACAGTCCCCTTGCCTAAGCTTTCCAAGTGCTGATATTACAGGTGTGTACTACTATGTTATACCAGTGATATGTTTAAACAATGTGTGTGTGCACACACACGCACGCACATGTGTTCATATGTCACACACAACACAGGAAAACAAGCCCTGGCCCTTCCTCGCTAACATTTACCTGATATACCTCTGACCTGCATACTGACAATCATAAGTCTTGATTTCTCTCTTTTTCTTTCTCTCTCTCTCTCTTTTGGTTTTTTTCGAGACAGGGTTTCTCTGTGTAGCTTTGCGCCTTTCCTGGAACTCACTTGGTAGCCCAGGCTGGCCTTGAACTCACAGAGATCCGCCTGCCTCTGCCTCCTGAGTACTGGGATTAAAGGCGTGCACCACCACCGCCTGGCCATATTTCTTGATTTTTCTAAACTACTTATTTTGTTCTTTTACAGTATAATTTTTTAAAAGTCTTTTAAAAACATTGATTTATTATTTTTATGTGTATGGGTGTCTTGCCAGCATTTATGTCTCTGTACCACACACAGGCATGCAGTTAGTGCCCATGGAGGTCATAGAAGGGTGTAGGATCCCCTGGGACTGAAGATACTGACATTGTGAGCTGCCATGTGGGTGATGGGAATCGAACTTGGGTCCTTTGGAAGAGCAGCCAGGTGCTCTTCACCACTGCGCCATCTCTCCAGCACCTACAGTATAATTTTAATGCACGTTGGGAAAGAGCAGTGAGTCTATATCTATCTATCTATCTATCTATCTATCTATCTGTCTGTCTGTCTGTCTGTCTGTCTGTCTGTCTGTCTATATCTGTGTGTCTAAGGCAGTTGTGTGTGAGTCTGCTGTGCAGGTCTGCTGTGCGGCTCAGCTGTGCGTCAGCTATATGTTGTGGTGATAGTTGAGTTGTTTTTTTAGTTTCTTCGTGTGCGGTGTATCAGCTGTAGGGTATTGTAGTTCTGGTGTAGACCTGTGTAGTTCAGGTACAGCAGATGCGGTATCTTGATGATAGATCGGGTCTAGCTGTGCGAGGCGTAGCTTTTATTTCAGACACGGGCATTCCTGCGGTGGGGGTGGAGTGTTTTCAGAAGGCAGTTGTGTGTGAGTCAGCTGTGGGGGTCTGCTGTGCGGGTCAGCTGTGCGGCCTTCATCGATTGCACCTTTCCTGGTGCGTTGCGCAGCCAGCACGTATCCCCGTCTCTATGTATCCGTTTCTGCTACCCCATTTTAACGACACCTCCTGTGCTGCTCTGGCTCATTCATCCACTTACACCTCAGTGACTGAGGGTCTGCTCTGTCTCAGCTACTGTGCCTGGAAGCTGTAGAAATGGGGAAGACACAGTCGTTGCCTTTGGGGAGCTCAGACTAGCACACCATGATGTGACCCTCTTCCTGCCTGTGCTCCAATTCTTCCAGTATCCTCTGCCAGATCACTCATAACTGTTGGAATCACATAGCTGTGCTGCTCAGATTCACACCCAGAAGCCTTTGCTGCTACACAAGCAAAGCATTCTGTCATTTTATAACCTTCTGCATTTCTACATTTCTACATTTCTTTTTTTCTTTTTTTTTTTTTTGGGGTTTTTCGAGACAGGGCTGTGTATTTGCGCCTTCCTCATAGTCATCACTCAAGAGCCTGGCTCTGCCTCCCGAGTGCTGGGATTAAAGGCGTGCGCCACCAGCATTTCAGGGCATTCTGCACAGTTTTCTTCAGCTTTCTGTGCCCTCTTTTCTGGCTGCCTTTTGACTATCCTGGTTATTATATTCTGTGCAAGGGTGTGGCTGGGTGGGGGAATTGAGTGCTTACAAAAATCCAGGACTGTCTTAATGTGCATCTGTGTGTTGCTTATAGTGCTCACACAGATAGTTTATCAGTTAGCCTTTCTCTGAGGACAGCTCAGTAGCTCAGTAAAATGTTCTCTGGATTCTCTCCAAGTAAGTGTCTTTCCCATGCTGTGAAATTCAATGGCACTTTTTTTTTTTTTTTTTTTTTTTTTTTGAGACAGGGTTTCTCTGTGTAGTTTTGGTGCCTGTCCTGGAACTCACTTTGTAGACCAGGCTGGCCTTGAACTCACAGAGATCTGTCTGGCTCTGCCTCCTGAGTGCTGGGATTAAAGGCGTGACCGGCTTAGTATTTTTTTTTTTTTTTTATATATAATAACAACATAACTAATGCTTACTGAGCACTTACTATATTAACATAATTAGTTAGCATTTTACATAGAATGGTTCCCATGACCTGTTTCTTAGCTCATTTCCTCCTCATAGCAATGGAGTAGGACTAGGTCCTGTTAGAACAGGAGCCTGCCCCTTTAAGAGAGTGGTCAGTCTTCAGAGGACACACCTCCCTGCTCCTCTCCCTGGGACAGAGCACTAACAACCGTCTCTCATTGATGGTTCTAACCAGCCCCTTGTTCTTCCATGCTCATTGTTACATGTACTGTGTTGAACTAGATCACATGGTGTAAAACTCCCATTCCCCTTCACAAAGCTTACACAAGTTCCTAGGATGGCTCTAGGATTTTCTGACTCCCAGTTGGGTCTCTGAGGGGCTCCTCTGGCTTCTCTTTGGTGATGTTTCTGCTGTCCGCCTATCTCTCCCTGACTCTTAGTCTCATTCTTAATGAAGCCCCTTTCCAGGGTTTAAATGTGAGCCGATCCTGTTGACACCCCTCATCGTGTTTGGTCTCTCTCATACATTGTACAGTTTGGGTCGAATGCTCTCCTTCCCACCTCTGGGCCAGGTCTCCTAATCAACTGCATATTCTGAAGTGAATTACGTGCCAGCTCCTTTCTTAGACTGACTGCTGCTGCTTTATTCTCATTATGATTATATTTAACAGCTACTATTACAATCCCCATTGTAGACCGGAAGTGAAAGCCCATAGAAGTTATGTGATTTATTCACCAAGTCACTAAGGAAGAAAATAACAGAACGAAGATTGAATGACAGCCTAGTCTTGCACTTTTAACCTAGTGCTCCTGTTTTGTTTGGATTCTTAGCATTAAGAACTGGATTATAGGGCTTGGAAGATGGCCCAGGGTTAAGAGCACTGCTTTTGCAGAAGACCTGAATTAGTGTGACTCACGATCATTTGTAACTCCAGTTTTAGAGGACTCTGATGCTTCTGGCCTCCAAGGGCACCTGTACTCACACTATATACACAATTAAAAGTAAATCTTAAAAATAAGAAAAAACCTGTTATAGCCTGTGCAATATAGTGAAACTCATCTTAAATCAAGCCTGTGGTGTGTCATGTGCCTGTAGTCTTAGCTGCTAGAGATGCCGAGGCAGGATGTTCATTTGAGCTAGGCATTTGAGGCCAGCCTGGACAAGATACTGAGATGCTGTCCCAACCAACCAACCAACCAACCAACCAACCAACCAACCAACCAACCAACTGTTCAACCATCCAACTGACTGACCGACCGACCAACCAACCAACCAGACAAACAGTCAAACAACAAAATGAACAGCCTCACTCAAGTCTCAAGTTGGTTGTCTCTAGTCTTGGCTCCCTCCAGCAGCAGCTAGCACAGTGCTTATGGCTTGGATAACACAAAATACATCTTCACTGTGTGGTTGAATTGAGTATCTAGTTAGATTTCAGTGTGTAAGTACAAAGTTTCTTTTCTTTAGCAGTGATGGGATGGGAACATTGGTGATACCATAGTGGCTGCAATGGTTAGTGTTAATTTTCAAGTTGGCAGGCTCTGGGCACAACTGTGAGGGATTATTTAGCCCATGGAGGGCCTGTGAGGATTATGTTGATTAGATCAGTTGAGGTGGGAAGGGGGTGGGGCCATTTGTCTTAGTCAGGGTTTACTATTGCTGTGAAGAGACACCATGACCCGGCAACTCTTATAAAGAAGACATTGAGGGTGGCTCACTCACATTTCAGAGGTTGAGTCCATTATGATCATGAAGGGGAGCATGGTGGCATGCAGGCAGATGTGGTGCTGAGCTGAGAGGGCTACATCTTGCAGGCAACAGGAAGTCGACTGACTGTCACACTGAGGGAAGCTTGAGAAAGGGAGACCTCGGCCCTCAGAGTGACACACTTCCTCCAGCAAGGCCACACCTCCTAATAGTGCCACTCCCTTTGGGGTCCATTTTCTTTCAAACCACCACACCATTCCCTGGGCTGGGTACCAGCATTCATGGCTCTCTGCTTCCTGTTTGCACAGTGTGACCAGCTGCTTCAAGCTCCCGCTGTGTCGATTTCTCTGCCAGGATGGACTAGACCCTTGAACTTCAGACTGAAATAAACCCTTTCTCTCCTGAGCTTTTCGTCACTCTGTTATCCCCTCGGCCACCTCATTTTATACAATTCTCAGTCATTTTAGCTCTGCTTAGGACTCCTGTTCCTTGGATGCTAATGTGTTGCTCCTGGGCACTAGACCTGCGAGTTTGGCCATTTGCTGCAGAGGATCGCTTTGACACATACCACGCATTTCGGGCTCAGAGCAAACTCCCTTCCCTGTATCTGTCTTTGTCCTCTGGGAATAGCACAGCTCCCCACCTCCTGTGTCGTGGGAGACACTCATGAACTGGGAGACAATGACTCATCCTTAGTAGATGGGTAGATGTCCGTCTGAACCAGTTGGTGCTGCTGCAGTGGCTGAGAATGATTTCATTGGTTGTCATGTCTTTCCAGGTCTTAAAGGCGTAAAATATCCTTAAAGACGTGTAGTCTCTAATAGCTCTGCAGTACAAATAGAGCACATGATGAGCTTTTTGTTTGTTTCTGGTTCTTGAGATAGGGTCTCATAGCCCCAGCTAGATTCAGGCTCACTGTATAGCCCAGGCTGGGTTTGAATTTCCCATGTAGCTAGGGATTACCTTGAACTTCTGTTTACACTGCTTCTATCTCCTAAGTGTTGGCTCTTGCTTGTGAGTAGTGACCAAGGAAAGAATAAAGAGTGTGTACTTCTCCAATTCAAAATAACAGATTGAAGTGTTAAATAAGTTCTCTTTTGCTTGTTCACTATAAATTGTGTTTTTTACTTTCCAAACAAGTGAAATAATTAAGATCTAAATCAGATAATGCATATAAAATATTTAGCACAATGTCTGTTCTATAGTAAGTTGCAAATGAATTTTTAGTATTAACAGTTAGATTAACAGTTTCTGTAAGCAGTATTGCAAAGTAAAAGTCAATGTATATTTTACTTGACTGTTTTAGCAAAACTTAATTTTAAGTTCTTACATTACGTTTTTAGAATGACTCATTAAGTGGATTTTTAATTGGATTTAAAAATGGAAAAGAAAGCAGTATTATCTTCAAAGAGTTTGTGTCTTTTTCCATTGATGTTTATCTCAAAGTATTTGTCTTGTCCTGTGATTACATAATGCCTTCACACGAGTTCCTTCCAGATGTACTATTTTTTCACAAAATGTCCTTTCTATGTGACTAATATTATCCTAAACCTTTGAAGTTCTGTGATCATATTAGGATGGATTAGGACATTTTAGCTCAAGAGTCAGATTTGGCTGGGTATGGTGGAATATGCCTATAATCCTAGCTAGCACTTGGGAAGTAGAGGCAGGAGGATCAGGAATTCAAGGTCATCCTGACCACATAGCAAGTTCCACTTCAAGGCTTGCCAGGAGACTCTTTTTCAGAACACACAAACCCCTCAGATCCCAGATGATGCAGGTTTGGGGTTTAGGAAAGCTGAACATATGTATCTCTACTCAGGACAGTATTTTCTGCATCAAGTAGTTCACATTCTAGCTTTTTGTCTTCATGCAGAGCTGGCCTTGTTTCTGGCTCTGACTCTTGTGCACTGACTGGCTTTTGCCTCTGCCTTCCTCCTAGAGTTGTGTAACAGTGCACATGGAGTGCTCATATGGGGTCCAGAATACGGGCAATGCTAACAATGCTAAGATGGCTCCTTGTCTGTGCTGGTGCGAGACTGCAGGTGCAGGAGCTGGCCTCGCACGTCATCATTTGCAATGTCGTCACAGTGTGAATTGGGAGTAAAAGGGTGTTTCTCACAAGTTCACATGGGAAATCCTGATGTTGCGACCACTTAATTGAAGTTCTTGAGGTTTATTCTCTTTCTTTAGCATCTATATTGTAAGAAGACCACATTCTGGTTTGTTAACCTGTTCTTAATGTTTTCATTATAGCAGGTATTTCTTAATTAAAACATTCTGTTCAGCATCATGGTAAGCTAGTTGGGAGGAAAGATGCATTGTTTATGTTTAATGTATAATTATTTTAAAGGCAGAGGGGGAGCTGGGTCAAGAAACCAAATCCTGGAGGAGCAATTGCAAAAATCATTACTTTTTGCTTTCTGTCCTTAAATTCAAAGGTAATTCTTGGTAAGAAATATTCTATATTTACAAGTACACTGAAATTCATAATTATTTGCATTTATTGAGAGATTTAGAAAATATTTTTACGATTAGGATAATCTTTACAAAATTGACGTTCTTTTAGATAAAAATAGAAATATTAAGCCGGGCGGTGGCGCACTTTAATCCGACTTAGAGAGCAGCAATCTCTGTGTCGAGCAGTGGTACAAGTGAGTTAAAAGAATCACAGAAATGTCTCGAAAAAAAAAAAAAAAAAAAAAATAGAAATATTAATCATGATTTTTCCTGTAAATATTTGATATTTGTCATAGCTCTACAGGCATCCATACACAGTGCATTTCTGATGAGTAACTTCTCCTTGTTTTTTCATGCATAGGCTTATTTCTATCTTGAGGGCGGTAGTGTCCTGGGACCCATGCTCAGCATGGTGCATACACAATTAAAAAGATCTTGCCCTTGTCACTTTAGTTAACTTAGAGCCTGAGTGACTAGTAGAGTGTTGTTTCCAGTGTATACTACTCTCTCCTTGATTTTGACTTGTCTCAAGTCTACTCCTTTCTTTCTTTAAACAGTGTTTCACTTCGAAGTGCAGGCTGCTCTTGACTTTGTGATTCTCTGTCTGCCTTGCCTTGTTTCTCTTGGTGACCACTGATGCTCTTCCCAGTCTTCCCTGCTCACACATCTCCTGTCCCATTCTAGATGCTTCTTTTCCAGCCCATGCTCTTGCTTCCTCTTCCCCTGACAAGTGGCCTTTTATTGATACCCTCTTTCATGTTCTTGCTCACTATTAGATCTCGCTTTCTTCAGTCATCATTGCATCCTTCCCTTTCTGCCTCAGAGACATCAGTCTCAATCTCAGCCTTTGTTCTTGATGCGGCCTCATTCTTCTTCTAGGAGTTTTCACTTGTGAGTACCTGCTGGTCATCTTCAGTTGTCTTTACTAAGTTTTCCCCTTAGGTCTACTCATACACACAGAATGTATGTGTTGGGTGAGTGAATGAATCACTAACCCTCGTTAACCTCTGTAGCTGAAGTTTTCTCTGGTCCTGCCCAGTCCACAGACCAGTACCCCACAGCTGCTTATAAAATAATCACTCAGAAGCTTATATTAATTAAAATTGCTTGGCCATTAGCTCAGGCCTACTACTGACTAGCTCTTACATTTAAACTCAGTCGGTTTCTGTTAAACTATATGTCGCCACGTATTCTGTGGCTTTACCTTGTGCTATTACATGCTGCTTCCTGGATGGCGGGCTCACTTAGCCTTCCACTTCCCAGAATTCTCCTCTCTGCTTGTCCCGCCTATACTTTCTGCCTGGCTACTGGCCAATCAGTATTTTATTTATCAACCAATCAGAGCAACACATTCACAGCATACAGAACATCCCACAGCATACCTCTGTTTGCACTCAAGCCTCTGGCTTCCCTATTATTTTCTTCTTCAAGCCATACTTGAGCGTGCTCTACACAGGCTATGTTAGTTCCGGGTGTTTTCAACCCGTTGACTTTTCTGCATTGACACTATATCGTCACCTACAAAACGGATGCTCAAGAACTGTAATTGAGTTACAAAACCAAACCAAACCAGAAACAAAGATAAGACAACTCCAAGAAAACAAGGGCTAGGGAGATAGCTCAATTGGTCAAGTTGCCTTTCAAGTATGTGGTGGACCTGAACCAGATCCCAGAATCCACATAATAAAACAGGTACCACATTGATGGCAAGATAGGATTTGGAGACAGCCAGATCCTCTGAGCTCTCCAGCCAGATAGTCTAGCCTACTTGAAGTTGTAGGCCAGTGAGACACCCTGCCTCAGACAAGGGTGGGAGTGGGAACCAAATTCGTCTTCTAATCTTGATGTGTGTATGCATGGACACACACACACACACACACACACACACACACACACACACACACACACTTTAGTAGTTTAAGTACATTTACAGTTCTGTGTGTGGCCACCGATGGTTCCGAGCTGTCTGTGGCCCTTGGACCACCGGTTACACAGCCTGGACTTCATTTTCCTTTGCTTTTCAGCTTCTCCGCATTGACTCGTTGTCACAGTGTCCAGTTTCTGCTCCCCGCCCACCGGCCGTCTGTCAAGTGTATCTGTTCTCCTGCTCTCCCGACTCGGTTTCCTGCCTGTGACAGTGTCCACCCCAGGGCCAGCACCTGGAAGAATCTCCGTTTCCCGGCCTTCCCAACGTTATGTTTGTCTTGGTTTTTCCTTCTCGGACCCTTTTAGTCTCCTCTCTTTCGTGTTACTCCATCCTTAGACAGTTTTTAAAGTTTTTTTGTTTCTCACACGTTTGTTTTAGAATACGACTTCTTCAGTCAATATCCATTTTAATAAAAGCCCTGAATTTTTTATGTGGCTTACTCATTTTCATTCGATTTCTAACCGATAGGTTAAATTTCAACGATGTAAATTCCAGCATCACGGTCCTCTCTAAAATCTTCCACCCATGTAGTCTTCAGTAATTAGTTTGCCCCTTGCCACCACCTGTTTGAATTAGTGATGTGTACCCTAAAGTTACTCAGTGAAGGTTCAGCTGTTTAGTGCACTCACAGTTTCTACGGGGTAGGGATTTGGACAGAGCAGCAGGACTGGTTGGCTGTTAAGTGCTGTAATAGTTATTACAGTGGGGAAGACCCAAATGGTTATGTCTAGTTCTTCCCTCATGTGCTTGGTACTGGCTGTGATAACCTGAAGGCCGAATGGGTTGGGGTTGTAGATTGGAGTATATTAACGTGGTTACTGTCTATTGCCTAGTCTTGCCCAGAGCTTGGCAGCCTCAGTGTAGTGGAACTTTTTTGCTGGTGACTAAGTGTTCCTCAGGTTGATGTACCCAGTCCTCCACTCTGCACTGGGCTATCCCAGTCTTCCTCTCTGCACTGGGCTATCCCAGTCTTCCCCTCTGCACTGGGCTATCCCAGTCTTCTACTCTGCACTTGGCTATCCCAGTTTTTCTGCTCTGCACTGGACTATCCCAGTCTTCTACTCTGTCCTTGACTATCCCAGTCCTTTACTCTGCACTGGACTATCCCAGTCTTCTGCTCTGCACTTGGCTATCCTAGACCTCCGCTCTGCACTGGGCTATCCCAGTCTTCCACTGTGCACTTGGCTATCCCAGTCTTCCTCTCTGCACTGGGCTATCCCAGTCTTCTACTCTGCACTGGGCTATCCCAGTCTTCTACTCTGCACTTGGCTATCCCAGTCTTCTACTCTGCACTGGGCTATCCCAGTCTTCCACTCTGCACTTGGCTATCCCAGTCTTCCTCTCTGCACTGGGCTATTCCAGTCTTCCTCTCTGCACTGGGCTATCCCAGTCTTCCTCTCTGCACTGGGCTATCCCAGTCTTCCTCTCTGCACTGGGCTATCCCAGTCTTCCTCTCTGCACTGGGCTATCCCAGTCTTCCACTCTGTCCTTGGCTATCCCAGTCTTCCTCTCTGCACTGGGCTATCCCAGTCTTCCTCTCTGCACTGGGCTATCCCAGTCTTCCTCTCTGCACTGGGCTATCCCAGTCTTCTACTCTGCACTGGGCTATCCCAGTCTTCCTCTCTGCACTGGGCTATCCCAGTCTTCCTCTCTGCACTGGGCTATCCCAGTCCTCCGCTCTGCACTGGGCTTGTGCTCTTCCTTTGCACTCACTGACTAGCTGTCTTTCTTGCCTTTGTCAGCTCCTGCTGTCTCTCAGGTTCCTTGCTTGGATGTCTCTTCCTCTGTGAAGCCTTCTTCGTGGTTCCAGATCTCCCCACTCCTTCTTCCCTTCGTGTGTTCATCTGCCATTAGAATGGCCCCGTGTCAGGGGCTGCATCTCAATGAGCTGTCACTACGGCCTGGACTATTGCTACACACCCAGGAAACTTGCCAGCTGATTGAAAATAGATTACGTTTGGTGGAAATTTCCAAAGGTTTGAATGAGTTCCAGGGCTTTCTCAAATGCCCATAAATTACCAATCATCACTTTTGCCTTAGGAGAATTATGCTTTGAGAAGCTTTTGTGTTTTAGCATTTTAAATTTTCAGTTAAAATATATGCAGTAAACTCCCAGAATCTGTGTGAAATGCTATCTGCTAGAAAATACACCGGATTGGTTAAGTACATATAAAACAAGCTTTGGTAAGATTGAAGGCCAGGAGAGTAAGTCTGAATTCAGAGTGGTATTGTTTTAGTTGTGGCACTTTAAAGCTTCGGTTTTGGCTGTGGACTGTTTCACATGCTGGATTTTGTTCCAGCCCGGCTCTCTCCGGTCACGCCCCGTGCTAGTCACTTTGGCAGATGCACTGTGTGAAAGGGGCTGGGTCAGCACTGCCGTACAAAAGTGGGTCAGAGCGCTGAGATGAAGGGGAAGCAGTGTTAAAGAGCCTTTATTTATGGTTGGCACAATCAGACAAAAATAATTAGGAGCTTGAACCTCTCACCATGTCTTGCTTCCTCTTCCATCTCTCATAGGCTTTGCCAAATGAACCACATCAACCAATTTTACAAATAAAGAAGGACTGCTGTTTTAAATAGTTCTTTCGGGTTCTTAAGATGCTTCTTGAGAAAGTCTGTGTCTTCTCTTGTCTCCCCAAATCTCCTTTGCACTTCTGTGAAATCTTAAATGGCCAGTCAGAGGTCAGGAGGCATGGTCTACACAGTGAGCGATAGATAAAGTGCACCCCCTTCCCAGCTGAGCTGGGGGCTCCATTCCACTGCTGCTCTAAAAGGAGATTCCATTACCTCAGGACAGATAACAAGCTGGGGGTTGCTAAGAGCCATAAAGGACAGGTTGGATTACTGCCTCTGGCTCCCAAACAGTGGAACATTCTTGAATTAAAGGAGGAAGTCCTCAGGTAGTCTCAGAAGGCAGTCTGGATCCCTATATGGGAATAGGTTACTCTCTGTTTCAATTTTTCCTGTCAGCAAAACAGAAAGCACAAGACTTCTCCAAGCCTTGGAACAGCTTTGGCCTCAAATTTGTACTGGAATGTTGTTGTCCGCAGTGTGATGGGCTCTTTGCTAGTCGCCATGGAAACTGATCGAGGTGCTTGTCTTGTCCTCTGGGTTCTTTGGGTAGCTTATGAAAAAAAAAAAAAAGGCTGTGTCTAATCCTGTTCTTCAAATACACATTTTCTTTAAAAATGATTAAATGGCAGCGTACTTAATTGAGAATAAGATACCTGTATCATGTTTCTGATGGTGATTTCAAACATTCTCTGCAGCTGAAGAGTATCTGGGTCAAGAAATATGAATGAAAATTGTTGTATATGGGTACAATTTGTTTGATTTGTGATATTTATCTGTTGAGCTCTGTGCTTGTGTATATGTAGAAGATTAACATATTTAATTTCACTTACCTGCCTAGTTTTAGAGGATTTGTTATAGAAATTAAGGCATGGCTGTTATTTTATCAAATCATTGGCAAATAAAAGGTGGTTTATATTGATGACATTAGAGATGTTAAAGCTAAAAGTATCTAAGCAATTAAATAACTAAATATTCAGATCTCATGGACATTCAGGAATACAGCTTGTGAAAAGACCTATCTGTAGCTAACGCAGGAAAGGCTGCATGGCGGATGTCTTTGGAGTCTGAACTTGACCATCCCTCTCATTTCGTAAGTGAAGAATTGGTGATCAGAGCAGAAACGACCTGGGGAGTTACCTGGTGCTGGAGGAGGAGCGGGTCACTTGGGTAGTTTTAGATGTGGACATTGTTGGGATGATAGAAGAGGTGTCTTGTGAGACTAAGTTGACTGCATTATGAATGGTTGGCTTATTGCTGTGGCCTGACTTTGACTGAAAAGTAGGGAATTTGGATGCTGAGGTTTCCTCTTGCTTTTTCAAATAACATGCTTTCCTTCATGTTCAAAAAAGTCCATGTCTTTTTTTTTTTTAAATTTATTATTAAGACATTTTCTATTCATTTTACATACCAACCATGGTTCCCCCTGTCCTAACTCTTCTTGCCCCCCAGCCTTCCCTCCCAACCCTATTCCCTCCTCCTCCAAGGCAAGGTCTCCCATGGGGAGTCAGCAGGGCCTGGTCCATTCAGGTGAGGCAGGTCCCCTGCACCAAGGCTGCACAAGGTGTCACACCTCAGGCACTGGGCTCCAAAAAGCCCGCCCATGCACACCCACGTCTTGAAGTGAAAAATCAAAGGAACAGAATGCAGTGCGTCTCCAGATAAAGCTAAGTGTGTTCATCTGTTCATTCCAGAAATTGCTAGGTACTTAACCATGTGCTAAGCACTTTGCTGGGGTCGGCATCTCTCGTGGTGAAAGTCAAGTTTCTGTCTTTACAGATCTTACAGTCGATGGGAGAGGTATAATAAATGATCACTTTAGGTAGTAATGAGAAAATAATAAAGCAGTGTCAGGATGAGCAAGTGCTTGGGAGATACTCTTTTCAGTGGAGTTTTCTGAGGTGAGGCCTCTAGAAACAGAATTTGAGAAGAGGTATGAATTGAGATCCTGAGCTACAAGAAGAGCAAACATCCTTTATCTTGGACTTTGAGGAACAGGAGGAATGTCATATGCCTAGAATGAACTGGAGAAAAGGTGGATAGGTGCAACCCTTACAAAGCAATGTAATCCATAGTGGATATTTTAATTTTTGTTTTCCCCAGAGAGTGATATAGTGATATTTTAACTAGGGTCTTGACATGATTTATTGTCTTCCTTTAAAGGACTCAACTATGACATAAAGAAATGTAGCCAGCCGCATGGTCCCTCAGCCGCTTATACAATAATCATTCAGAGGCTTATTATTAACTACCAATTGCATGGCCTATGGCAGGCTTCTTGCTAGCTAGCTCTCATAACTTAACCCATTTTTATTTATCTATAAGTTGCTGTGTGGCCGTGGCTCACTGGTACTTTCACATCTTGCTTCCTCTGGTGGTACTGGTTTTTCCCTCCCCTCAGCCTTTCTTCTTCCTGTCTCTCTTCAATTTCCCACCTAGCTATAACCTGACTTGCCATAGGCCAAATGGCTTTCTTTATCAACCAATCAGAGCAGCACATATTCACAGCGTGCAGAAAGACATGCCACGGCACAGAATAGACTTAGGGAAACCGTAAGACTAGCTGGTGGCTGTTGCATGAATCCAGGCTGAAGGTGGTAGCTTGGACTGATATGATAAAGACTTGTAATTTGTTAGGTTCCACAAATACCCTGAACATAGAACTTGCTGATAGCACGGTGAGGATGGTGAAGGAAAAGGTAGTGTAGGTATCCGATAACATCCTTTCTTTAGTATAGTATACAGATAACATAATTTTCCTTTTTAAATGCACAGTTCACGGCACCAGCTACATTTACATTGTTGTGCAGCCGTCACCACCGTCTCCAGGCTTTATCGTTTCCCCAAACTGGAACTCAGTAGTCATTGACAATGGTCATCACCATCTACTTTCTCTCTCTGAATTTGATAACTCTCTATACCTCATACAGATGGAACCATAGGATGTTTTGCTGTTTGTGTCTGGTGTATTTCACTGAGCAGGTTGGTTTCATGGTCATCTATTTTGAATTTAGTTTCTTTTTAGGATCGTTGTTTTACTTTCAGCAACTGTGTGGATGGAGAAGACTATGGAGGGAGAGATTGTGGATTAAAGTCACTTCTCATTTACATGCGTTAAGTTTCAGATGCCCGATAGACACCTGAGTGTATTGAGGAAGGCCAGAGCTCAGAGGGGAAGTGGGAGCTGTGGATTGGAATTTAGTGCCATCAAAGCACAGGTAGCATTTAAGACTACTCAGGAGGAAGAGCAATCGGGAGAAAACGGTCTTGTAACTGTTTCTCTGTTTTGAGGTTGTGGTGGAGGGACATGTCTATTCTAAGACTCATCCAAGTTGTTAATGAGTTAAAAATGACATTGGTTTTAAATATTCTAATGGATTGTAAGCAGTTGTTTTTCTTATTATTGTTTTTTCAATTCCCTTGCTTTCTTTGGCTGAAAATAGTGGCAAGCTTTGTTCCTTTAGATGTTCTTTGAGGAATTAAAGAAGTGTCAGGATGAGTTGAGTGTTGACTAGAGGGATTATTCCCCAGTGGTACAGACACTAGAAATATTATCCTGGCAGAGACGATTTGAAAATTAATAGATGGCAGCGCTAATAGAATAGAAGGGCCTTGTTCGTGCCCAGAGCATTCCAGTGAGCCACCCAGCTGTGCAGGGCCAGAGGTGGCCAGAGGTGGCCCGCTTCCAGGGAAGGGCCTTTTGGGGTGAAGTTGTAGGCTTGCTCTTTTCCTTAACAGCAGAGGCTTTTCAGTTCGATTACTTGTCTCGTTTCTTTCCCAGAGGATTAAGTTTCAGAAGAAAGACCACACTGCACTGGTGGGGTGTGGCAGGGTGGAGAGAATGTTCGAGCTGGCAGGGACTCCCGGGGATACTAATTCTTAGGCATGTGACCAAGGACTTGGTATTTTTTATTTTTATCCCTTTATTAAAAATCAGCTTGATTAGTTCCCAATTTTATCTTTACAATCTTCACTCTCCAGGGCTTGAGAATTCAGTCCTTTAAAAAAAAACTCGCCCCACTTTTGTGTGTTTTGAGTATCAAATCAGTAGTCTGGTAGGAGAAATTGTTCCCTCTATTATAAAACAAACAGAAAGAGAGTATGGTGTCATGTTGCTAAGAGGACACTGTGATCAAAGAAAGGAAAATTTGAAAATCGTAGTCTGCTAAATGCCAGTGTTCAAGGAGGAAATGAAGTCAGGAAAGAAGAGCTCTGCTTGGAAGCAAGTCCTATAAATGGATCCCGAGTAGCTAACATCTGCCTCTGACGAGATCCCGGCAAGCTTGCAGCAGCTCGTCCTTGAGCTAGGGCTCTGACATTTTCAACGGACTACGAAAATGACTGCGATAATATAGATGATGTTTTATTTTTATACATGATTAGACAGGGAGGATGGAAGCCAGCTGTTGAGTGTGCGGCTCGTGAGGCTCTACAGGATGTGACAGAAGAGCAGTGAATCAAAGGGGGCGGAGCAGGAGGCCAGGTGACCCTCCTGTTCCTCTTGGTTACTGCTGCTCTGGGCTCTGGCAGAACTGGGAGGGCAGCAGACTACGGCCCCCAGCCTGAGGGCCGTGACTTCCTCTGGGAAGCTGAAGATATCAGGGCCTCCTTTAACTGTGGTCGTCACTGGCTGATCCACGTCAGAGCCTGTGGTGGCTTATGGGGGGGTGGGTGGGGTGGAAGACCGTCCAGGCTGCCCACTGAGATCCGTGCTAAGTGTGGCAGAAGAGGAGTTCGGATGTTAGGGAAACATGCTGGAGAAACCGACCCTAGCCTGAGGGTTCCCGGAGTGTTGCCTGGCAGGAACACCGCTACGTCTGCCTCCTACAACCGCCATTACTCTCTCTCTCTCAGCGCCGCCATGCTTTCCCAAGATCTAATGACTGTTACCCTCACTTCCCACTTCTAGTTTATTTCTTTGTCACTCACCTCCTTTTGTTGCCTCCCCCCAGTTTGAATGAAAACTTTGGGGAGCTAGAATTTTGAAATTGGGATTTAGAGTTTCTGTTACAATAGATTTGTCTTTTTTTCAGAGATGGGGAGTGTGTTTTTGTTTTGTTTTGAGACATGAGTCTTACTAAGTAGCTCAGGTTGGCCTTGAACTTGCTATGTAGCCCCAGGAAGGTTTTGAACTTCCAATCCTCTTGCCTCAGCCTTCTCTATGCTTTGATTATATTGTCTATTTTAATTTTAATTTTGTGTGTATGGGTGTTTTGACTGATTTGTGTCTGTGTGAGTGAGTCAGATCCTCTGGAACCAGAGTTACAGACAGTTGTGAGCTGCCATGTGGGTGCTCAGAATTGAACCTGGGTCCTCTGGAACCATTGCTCTTAACCACTGAGCCATCTCCAGCCCACTTAGTGACTTTTTATCTACTGTGACATAACCTTTGCAGTTTGAGTTACTGCTTGAATTTTCTCCCCATTCATGCAATGTCAAGGTTAAACCATTTGTGATGATTTTCCCCGTTCACATTTATACCTAAAGGAAGCACTAACAGCTTCTCGGGCGTGTCAGAATTGTCAGCACTGCTGTTCCTGTGCTTGGGGACCACTGTCAAGGAATAGGGGCTTCTTTAGCATGAGCCCTGGGACAGCGCCACAGCTGACCTGATAACCAGCATAAGCCCAGTGACTAGTGGCTGGGGAGCATGTGACAGGGGACAGAGGAATGGTTTTTGTCCCAGGCAGGTCTGGGTAGGACGAAGCCAGACGGTGTGAAATTTTATCATGATACTCAGAAAGTGTGCGGGTTGAAACTTAGGAATTGTTTGTTTATGGAATTTTCTATTTACTGTTCACTGCCTGCAGTTGGCCATGAGTAATTGACAGTATGGAAAGTAAACCCGGAGAGAAGGAGGGATGACTGTGGGTTTCAGTACTTCATTTCTTCTTATTGTGGCGACTCTAGTGTGTGCCTATCCACGCACAGCTGGACTCTTCCCACCTTTGGGCTATTCTGAAAGTGTTACTGTGTACAGGTCTGTGTGTGGATGTGCATTCCAGTTCTTTTGGGTATGTACTTTGCAGTGGGATTGCGGCGTCCATTGAAAAATGTAGGTTTAACTATGTGAGGAACACCTCCCTGTTCTCCAAAGTGGCTTTCTGCATATGTTTGTTTTGCTTTTGAGATACTGTCACATGTAGTTCAGCTTGGTCGGGAGCTCTGATCCTCCTACCTCTCCATCCCACGTGCTGGGATTACAGGTGTCACACCACGCCTAGCTTTTTGATATTTAGTTTGTTGTGTTTTTGTGGCACTATTGGGTATCGGACTCAGCTCCTTTTGCGTGCTAGGCAAGTGTTCTGCCACCGAGCTATGTCTCTAGCTATGGTTGTGCCCCTTTCATGCCCACTGTGAGTGTATGAGGATCACAGTTTCCCCATATCATTACCAGTACTTATTGAAAACAATTTATTTATGTGTTCTATTATTTTACATGAATAAATATGTGTGCTTAAGTGTATGTATGTTCCCAGTGTGTGTGCAGAAGCCTGAGGAAGCCAGAAGGTATTGGAGCGTATGGACTTAGAATTATAGATTGTGAGTCGCATGTAGGTGCTGGAGACCGAATCCTGGTCTTCTGCAAGGGCAGCATGTGTACTTAACAGCGCCCCACCCCACCCCACCCCACCCCCGCTTTTTTCTTGACCTGCTCCATTTCCAATCGGAGCTGGTTCACTTCTCCCTAGGCAACCTGGTGGTGCCCGGCTCACGGGACGTCACCATATCGATGTCAGGCTTAGTGGGGATACTTGATTGGCATAGTGCACTACAGCCCAGAACTTCTGGACTCAAGCGCTCTTCCTGCCTCAGCCTGCCGAGTGTCTGGGACGACAGGTGTGTGCCGTTGTGCCCGGCTCCCCTTTTTTCTTTATAGCCATCTTCAATGGGTGTAAAGTGGTATTTTAGCATTTTGATGTGCAGTCCCCAGCAGGATTTGAGCTGTGCTAAACCGAGGTGTGATTGAAGCAGGGAGGTGTATTGGTTGGCATAGTAAGACGTCATGAGAGTAGAGATTACTTGGCACATGAGTATACTCCAGAATTTCGTGAGACTTTTTATTATCTTTGTGAATGTCAGTCTTCATGTCTTTATGCTCAGTATTATTTTCTGCTTTGTATTCAGTGAGTTTAAGGTACCTCAGATAATTTCTCCAAGCCCTAAACATTTTTGTTATGATTTGCCTTTCTATTTAATCATTTATTTATTTGCATATGTATGTGGCTTGTGTACACGTGCGTATGCACGTGGGCCCCTGTGTGTATGTAGGCCTGAAGTTGACATTGTGCATCTCCTTTAAGAGCTCTCAGCTTCCTGTATTGAGTCAGGGTCTTTCGGTAAAGCCAGAGCTCAGCAATTCCTGCTTGTCTAGCAGCCTACCCAGGACTCCCCGTCCCGCCTCCGAGGGCTAGGGTTGCAGGCATCGCCATGTCTGCTGGCCTTTATTTGACTCTTGGGAGTCTCCACTCTGCTCCTCATGCTTGTGTGACCAACGCTTTATCTACTGAGCCATTTCCCCATCTCCTGTCTTTCTCTTTAAAATATAGTGGCTGCCCTGTGGCCCTCAGCAACATGGTTGAGAATGTGAATGAGTGTGGACAGAGTCAGTTGAACAATCCATGGGCCATCTTGTGATAGAGACTCTTTAACCATGGCTTTCACTTTCTGTTGTTTTTCATTATTTAGTGTGTGTGTGTGTGTGTGTGTGTGTGTGTGCGCATACATGTGTGTGTGTGCCATGATGCGTGTGTAGAGGTGAGAGGACAGTTAGAGAAGTCATTTCTCTCCTTCCCCAGGGATTGAACTCAGGCTTGATGCAAACCCCCCTGAACCATCTTAGCAGCCTGGATGTGACTTTGCTAATACTTCTAGCTATGTTGGAAAGCAGATACTTACTTGTGGATAAGAAAGAATGTGGCAAGCGTAGCCTTTGGTGAATACAGATTATGCTAATAGCAGATCAAGGAGAAATTATTTCCAGCCCTTTGAAGTCTAGGCAGTTCTGCTGGTAGAAAAATAGGTTGAAGAACTATGCAAGCAAAGTCACAGCAGGAAGTCACGAGGTGTTTGGGATGCACAGTGCTCCTGTGACCCAGGATAGGGGTGTCGGGACCCGAGGGTGCAGAGGCGCATCCGCAGATGGACTGGTACTGGTGCACGCCCTGGAGTTTGGATTTTGAGCCCTGACCGTGGGATACCTTAGGAAGTTTTTCACGGTCACATAGCTCATGCTATAAACATGTGCCTTTCAAAATTAAGATTTATAATGATACAGAAAGACACGAGATAGAGGTACTGGGATTGCTGAGATAGGCAGAGCAAGAATTGAATTTTTAAAAGATTTTAAAAAGTAGGGCATATTAGTTCACATCACAGAAGTCTGGAAGTCACAGCATTGTTATTCTATCTTATGTTTTAGGTGCCTAATTGTATTCTAATGAGAGGAGGAGAAAGAAAGGGTATGGTTTTGGGTGGGTGGAAAGTGGGGAGGACCTTGGAGGAGTTGGGGGAGGGGAACCATAATCAGAGTATATTATATGAAGAAATCTATTTTCAGTAATAAAAAGCAGCTCAGATATATCAGAGTTCTGGGGTAGCTTCCTACACTGTTTTTGGAAGGTGACTATTGCAGTCAGTTAGCTAAAGAGCAGAGAAAGAGAGTGTTCCCTTGCGGATGGCTTTGTGGTTGTGAGGGAGGAAAATTTTCATTGGTCCTTTCTAGCTTCACAGATCATGACTGGTTTTTATGACCATCTTTTAGCTGCAAGAGAGACTAGGCAAGTATAGGATCCAATGTTTTCAAAGAGGTAAATTCTGTATGAAAAGGAGGTCGTGGGAGTAGGGGCTGTGGTGGTTTGAGTGTGAAAGCCCCCACAAGCTCATATGTTTGAATGCTTGGTTACAGTTGGTGGAACTGTTTGGGAAGGATTAGGAGGTGTGGCTTTGTTGGAGGAGCTGTGTCATTGGGCTTGGACTTTGAGGTTTCAAAAGTCTATGCTATTCTCAGTTAGCTTATTCCCATTCTCTCACCGACATCCCCACCTCATGTTTGTTAGCCAATATGTGAGCTCTCCGCTACTGCTCCAGTACCATGCCTGCCTGCCTGCCTGCCTGCCGCCATGCTCCCACCATGATGGTCATGGACTCTAACCCTGTGGAATCATGAGCCCCAAATTGTTTGTTTCCTTATAAGTTACATTGGCCATGGTGTTTTATCAAGGCAATAGAAAAGTCATTAAGATAGGGATTTTGGATCCAAAGGTGACCACAGATGGTCATATCTTCCTATTAGGAGATCTGTTTAAGAGATAGAGAGGTAGGGAAAGAGTCATTAAAGATGATTACAGGTTTTAGAGATGAATGAAAAGATCATAATGCCACTTACCCAAATGACTTTCCAGTGTGAGGTTGAAGTGGATCCTTCCTCTCTTACTTGAACCACTTACTCCCTCGAGTCTAAATCTTGTTATAGGACCTTATAACCTCTCTTTCAAACCACTGAAGCCAACAGAAAATGGAGGAGGCAGGCAGAGTTAGTTTCTTAGGTTTTAAATACTCCTTCTATGGCTAGCGCTCACTTGCTGCCTAGGAGTCACCTGGGAGCTTGTTAAATAAATCAGAATCTCTGGGAATTGGTATTTTTAGGTCTGGGACGCGGCCATCAGTTTTGTTAACAAGCTCCCCAGTGATTCTGACACAGCTCGCTTCTTCTGGGTACCACTGGTTGGAAAATGAGGCCTTTGGATTCTGATAAACTCAAATTCTGTATGCCAGCTTTTCACTTAATAGCTGTATGAACTTGGGCTGGGAACTTTGCAGAACTCAGGTTCCTCCTCTTGGAAATGAGCAGAAATAATAACGACAACAGAATAATAGCTGCTCTACTGAGTCCTGTGAAATAGAGATATTATACATTTGATACTACTGGTACGATGTCTAGAGCTAGTACTGTGGTTCAATAAATGGTCGCTTTTGTATATTAGCGTCTAAATATTTTGCATTTGATTTAGTATAGAGACACTTCATTCTGTACAATCACAAGAGAATAAGTAGTGGCATATTGTAAATGCTTCTCATGTGGCTTAGTATCTGTTGTAATCAACAGCTGATTTCCTGTTGGCTTAGCCAAACATTCTCTGGCTTCACATTATGATTTTTTATTTCCTTAAGTATATTTTTTACTGTATCTGTTCCATATAATCTATATAAGTATGCACCTTAAAATTGGCTAATATAATAAAGCTCTCTAAACCCAATTTCTATAAAATGTGTTGCTGATTATTTAATAGAGACTGTTTCCCACAGCAGTCTCAAAACTCTAAGGAAGGCACGGTTCTTGCTCTTAAAATGGACAATATCAGTTCAGGTAAAAGCAGTAAGTATGTGCCCTTTAAGGATCGTTTTGCTCTTTTCCAAGTTTATGTTATGTATTTTCCGAGTTAGTAATTGGGATGTTATTTTGGATGATAGTTTTGTGTGGGAAATAACCACATGCTGACAGTGAATGCTTATTCCCCAGTTCATAAAGAAGTCTTGGTGGGAGGGAGAGCACAGTAATGCCAAGTCTGTACTTTTTTGTGAGGGCTTCGACTAAATTTGTCTCTGGAGAGAAGTAGCATGCTGTGGTGGTTACCTGCAGACTCTGAAAGTATGCTGCTTGGGTTCTTACCATTTCCTTCGGGCAGCTGCCTGGCCTTGGCAAATAACTAGCCCGTATGTGGCTTGATTTCTTCAGACTTATGGTACACTCATGTGCTAGAATTGTTATTAGAATTAGACTTGGATAAATTGACATGTAAACTCCTGCCATTGCTCTTGGCTGCCCACTAGAACTTGATGGCAAGACCCTATTGTTGAAGGCGCCGCAGACTTTGGTCATAGCATATGTAGAAATCAACTTTGTACTAACCAGGAATCTTCCTCCTCCTTGTGGCTTTTATAGTACTGGATGGAGCTGTGTAGGCTGCTGGAGGGAAAAAAAAGTAATCAACAGTTTTACCCAGATGTGAACTACGATACGAGATATGCCCATGCGTGCAATAGTGGTGTGGGTGTTATAGGACTAACCAACCACTTTATGATTTGATTTAAGGCCCATTTCACAGGAAGAAACATATGTCTTGTACTTTAATTCTGGATAAGAACCCATGGTTGGGTTTCATAGTTCCTAGGGGTGAGCATACTACTCTTATTCTGATAAATGGACATCACAGCAAACTGCCCTCTCATATCTCTGTACCCACAGGTTAGTGCAGCCCTCACCGTTGGTTTGTTTGTTTGTTTTTACAATGGGTAGTGGATAAAGCATTAGCAACTGATGAGATTGCGGAGTGTCTGTGGATTGCTTAGCCACAAATGGGATGTCTGTATCTCCTCCACCCCAAAGCTCAGGAACCAGTATGTGCTGTGGGATGTCCTGTATGCTGTGAATATATGTTGCTGTGATTGTTTGATAAGTAAAATGCTGATTGGTCAGTAGCCAGATAGGAAGGATAGTGTAGGTGGGACAAGGAGAGAGGAGAATTCTGGGAAGTGGAAGGCTGAGGCAGAGAGAGACGCCGCCAGCCACCGTGATGAGAAGCAACATGTTAAGATACCAGTAAGCCACGAACTACGTGGCAACTTATAGATGAATAGAAATGGGTTAATTTAAGATATAAGAACAGCTAGCAAGAAGCCTGAGCCATTAGGCCATACAGTTTATAAATAATATAAGTCTCTGTGTGTTTGCTTGGGTCTGTGGGCCGCGGGAGCCGGGCAGGAACAGGATAACTACAGCTACAATTATGGAAGGGGGTGTGTGGAAAACTGTAAGAGCTAGTGGCTGGGGAGGACTAGAGGGAAGCTGACTCTTAGACAAGACAGGAACGCTGCGCTTGCACAAGCCAGTGAATATTCTAGCGTGGAGGTAGAGGGGCTCAGAAGCCCCTACCCTAACCGAGGAGCTATTCACAGTTAATGGCTTCTGGGACAGGAAGAGTCAGGTTTTGTTTTTTTTAAGTAGCTGGCCCCACATCCATGGAATTGGCGGGGGCGTTATTCAAAACAAAGAGGGGACAGGCCCACCCAGTGCCCTGCAGCCTGGGTGGGTGGAAGACAGCCACAGGCCTGCTTGGCACCCCAAGGCGAGGGTGGGTGGGTGGGCACCACTGTGATGAACAGGTGTGTGGTGGAGGAATGGGAGAGAAGGAGCAGTGGAGTGGTGTGTGTGGGAGAGCTGAAACTCTGGTGATGTCCAGGGCCCGTGTTACCACTGAAAGCCATGGGGCTGTCCCTGGTATGGGCCACCACCTGAGGTGATGTTGATGTCTGAGGGCCTTGTTGCTGCCGGGGCCATACCAATCTGAGCGGCATGGTGAGCTGGGAAGCATTCTGCATCTTGCACCTAGAAGCAGCAGTGACTGTTCTGAATGGATTTAAGAAGCTGCTGGTCTGTGCTTCCTGCTTGGGACCTTTTGGCCCGTCTTTTATATTTCTTTTGATAAAGTGCTGCTTGCTGCAGTAATTGAGTCTCTTACTTTGCTTCAGGAAGCTGCTGAGTTGGCTTTTGAGTTAGAGAAATTACCTGAAATTTGCATTTAATATATTCTTTCTTTGCTTAACCTCCTGTAGGTGGCGACACTGTGAGCTGGCCTTTGGATTTTTCATTAGCTGACCCTAGTACAAGCTTATCTGGATTTTTCTCAAAGATTTTTCTCCTTTTAATTCTTCTTACTCCCTAACTTGGTTCTTACCAATTCATTTTTCCTCAGGAACAATTCCTTTCCTCGGTAAATTATTTTCCTGCCCCCCCTCTCCTTGGGGAGTAGGAAGGGCTTAGCCTCTGTAGGGCGCTGTTGGAAGAGGGAGCGCGGGAGCGGGCGGAGCACATGGGGCCTTGGTTGCAAAGCCAGCCATGGCGCGCTGTGGTTTCGTCTGGAGTGCTCCAATGAATGCCCTGCGGGGGTTGAGTCCTGTTTCTTTGCAGGATCCGCTGTCAGTACTGTGTGGGCTGCTCTTGGCCCCGCAGTTGGGGAAGGGTTTTGCTGGAGTGCTTTCTTATCTGTTTGGGAAAGGCTCTGTTGTTTAGTTTGGTTTCTAGGATCCCGGGCTGTGAGACCCTGGTAATAAAAAGACTGGTTGGTGTCCCTAGTAAACTGACTGTTATTTTTAGGGCTTAGTGTCTATATGTATCTCTCCTGCATTTTTATAAGCATCACTATGGTGATAGAAACCTAATTTTTTCCAAATGTTAAAACTTTACTGACTAAGCACATTAATACTTTAAAAAGGCAGGCCAAGGAGCTAAGATCTTTCTTAATCTTGTTAGTATATTTCCCCATTACTTTTTAAATAAAAATGCGGGACTGAAGGCAATTTCTTCTTCTGTTTTTGTGTGTAATCCTGTTCTATAAAGGATAAACGAAGCAAAATCTCTATAGCCCTTTTTATATTTGAAATCCCATTGTACCAGTTTGCCGCTGAGAAGATTTAAAATTCCTCTTTTTAATTAGCTTTTTCAGTTCCATGTGTGGCTTCAGTTTTCAAGGCCTTAGATGGCATATACCATTCTGTTGTGTTTCTGTATCAGTCCACGGCTCCCATGAAGTTTTCTTTCCCATGAAGTTCCATGTCTGAAGAAATCCACGGCGAAGAGAGATCCATAGGGAAGTCAAGCTCACGGAGGAGTTTCTTGGGAAGAATGTGGTGGAGGAGTAGACTGTGGGAAAATTCTAACCTATTTCACATTTTTCATCTTATGTTTATTTTAGACAGAATCTCGTTCTTGTAGCCTAGACTGGCCTTGAACTCATGGTCTTTCTACCTTAGCCTTATAAGTACTAGGATTAAGATAGGCACTAGCACACCCATATAACCCTTTCTTAATACCAAAACATACACTCATACCTACAGTGTCTTTGGGGGAAGGTTTGGGTTTGAGATGGGGCCTCACTGTATAGTTAAGACTGGTCTAGAACTTATTTTTGTAGCCCGGCTGGCCTTGAACTTATGAGCCTCTTGTCCCAGTCTCCTGAATGTTGGGGTTGCTGGCATGTGCCACCATGTCTGGCTAATACCAGGCTTATATTAAAGCTTGCATTTATTAACTGGTTTTTGAAGAGGGAGAATTAATGAAATCATTGACTCTTAAAATCCATGTCGGGGCCTTAGGCATTATATAGCAACTCACACCTAAGATTTTAAAGAGGAACAAATGGAGGTTTGTTTATTTATTCACTCACTTAGACGTTATTAAAGGATAGCTTTGTCCTCACAGTGCACAATTAATAGTATGTCAGAAGGCAAAAAGGTAGCTTGGGATAAATGCATGAGACTGAGTGATGGTTTCTAATGAACAGAGTAAGTGTCATTGGGGAAAAAAAATTACATTTTTCAGCAGCAGAGACATGAAGAAGGTGAGAGTGTGCTGTTGGGGATTATTATTATTATTATTATTATTATTATTATTATTGTTTTTTTCAGACAGGGTTTCTCTGTGTAGCCTTGGCACCTTTCCTGGAACTCACTCTGTAGCCCAGCCTGGCCTTGAACTCACAGAGATCCTCCTGGCTCTGCCTCTGGAGTGCTGGGATTAAAGGTGTGCACCACCACCACCTGGCAGGGAATATTATTTTAAGGTGTGCTACTTTTGTTTATGTTGTATTTTTTTAAACTCTGTGAAGCTGTGTTACTGTGCCTGTCTAAAACACCTGATGGTCTAATAAAGAACTGAATGACCAATAGCAAGGCAGGAGAAAGGACAGGCGGGGCTGGGAGACATTGAGAATATATAGAAGGAGAAATTTGGGAGGAAAGAACAAGGAGCCAGAGGAGGAGGAGAACTTCAGGGGCCAGCCACCCAGACACACAGCAAGCTGTGGAGTAAGAGTAAGATTTACAGAAGTAAGAGAATGGGAAAAGTCCAGAGGCAAAAGATAGGCAGGATAATATAAGTTAAGGAAAGCTGGCAAGAAACAAGCAAACTAAGGTCAGGCATTTATAAGTAGGAATAAGCCTCGGTGTGTGATTTATTTGGGAGCTGGGTGGCGCCCCCCCCCCCACTATAAGAAACAACAAACAACAGTGTGCCGTGTAAGAGAGAGTGTACCAGAAGGACGAGCTAGTGCACAGGCTGGTTGGTACTTTTCAAGGAACAGTAGGAAGGCTTCTGTGGCTTCTCGATGAAGTGGGTAGTGAAAATCCATGAGTTAGGAGGCAGGAGGTGAGTTGGAGAAAGAGTTCACTCCTGGGCCTAACTGTGACTTCATTTCTGGGCCTCAGCTTTGTTGTCAGTTTTTTTTTTTTAAAGGTTTTTTTTTTTTTTTTTTTTTTTTTTTTTAAACATTTCTTTGGTGTGTGTTGTGGGGTGGGCGCACACACACACCATGGTGCGTATGTGGAGATAGAGGATGGTTTTGGGGAGTTGGTTTTCTCCTACCATCGTGTGTGCTCCGTGGACAGAACTCAGGTGGTCAGGTCTGCAATGCCCTTACCCACTGAGCCATCCTGCCAGCCGGGCAGTTTCTTTAGAAGACGAAAGTAACTCTAAAATAAAGTTTCAAATTAGAAACGGTTCCTTTCCTTCGTTTTTGCTTTCTCAGCTCTCTCATAAGCAATGCGTGTGTCATTTAAGACTCTTTTGTACTTCCGTGAGGCCTCTCCAGCTGTGCACCCCTGTCAGGTGAGCCTCATCCTCCTTCAGGTGCCCTTGTTCCTCCGTCTGTCTTGACTGAACTTGGAGATTTAGATACCCCTTTGACAAGCAGTGGGAAACTGCTCTCTGTACTTTGTTCAACCATTAGTTCCTGACAGTCAGATTCCTATTTAATCCCAGCTAACAGAGTCAGGAAATGTGCTCTTCTCCAGGAAGAGACTGAAACTCCTTTGACTGACAGTTTGACTTAAAGATAGGCAGAAAGATAGAAAGAAGAGGCTTGGCTCAACTCCAGATTGAATAATACCAATTACCAGGCTAAGATTACATTGAATATAATATGCTGGGAATCATGGGAGTCTTAGTTGGGTACTTCTGTGGAAAGGACAAGCTTAAGGCAAATCTGAAAGGCGTATTTACGTAGGAATAATTGGGTGGGAGTGCTCTAGGATGCTGTTTTGATGGGTTATATTAGTAGACAAGAGGGATGAAAGGAGCATGTCAGAAGCTTTACAATCTTCAGGGTAAATCCTGCCGCAAGAACAAAGCAGGATCTACACTGTTGTTGCCGCCTTTGAAATCCAGCTCAAAAAAATAGGACAGGTAGGCTCTCAAATTGCAGCTTTCATGAGGGGTAATGAAACAGTATAATCACTCTGAATAATTCTGCCAGCTTTTACAGCTTTCACAGGTTGGTATGTATATATTATCAAGGAACAATCCAAAAATCTAAGGGTGTCTCAGGGTTTGGTTTATTTTGTGTTATCTGCTGGGTATTGAGACCTGCAGGAGAGTCAGAAAAAGAGTGTGTTGTTAGATGACAGGACATTTAGCTAAGTTTATGATGATAAAGATGACAGTTATAATAGTTAAGTTTGCAGTTGCTTTTGCTAATAGTAATTTAATTTGTTGGGTATGCATAAGGTGTTTGTGGTGATTGTTTCTTTTGAGTCTGGCTAAAATTAAAGATACAGAAAATTCTAATTGAAGCTTTCTTGACCTAGTATAATTATTCTGATAAGAAGGAGGTGGAAAAATATTTTGAGACTTAGTTGAACACTGCTGCATACATTTATTTGTAACCTGCCTTGTTTATATATATGTTTTTCTGTAGAATAGAATTGTCTTGGAATTTAAATTTAAAATTTAAATCAAAGACTATTTAGATATTAAACATAGAAGCCTACCTAACAATTGTCATCGTTAGCTTCTGGTGGTCAACTTGACGCAGCTGGGAAAGAAGGACCTTCAGTTGAGGAATTGCCTGCACTGCTTGGCCTGTGGGCGTGTCCACGGGGCATTTTCTTGATTGCCATTTGATATGGGGGGGTCTAGCCCATTGCTGGTGCTGGCTCTAGGCAGCGCCAGCTCTGCTCAGGTGGGCCCGGGCTTTGTAAGAAAGGTGGCTGAGCAGCCAGCGGAAGTAAGCTCGAAAGCCGTGCGCCTTCATGGTCTCTGTTTTAGTTTCTGCTCCAGGTTCTTGCTTGAGACCCTGCAATGACTTCCTTCAATGATGAACTGTGGTCTTGAAGTGTAAGCCAGATAAACCCTCTCTTCCCCTGTTGGTTTTGGTCAGTGATTTCTCATAGATAAAGGAAATTAAGACTGAAGTAATGAAGTAAACTATAAAGAACAAATGATGTATAATTGTCACCTTTTGAATGTGATTGAATTATACATTTGAAAATGGAGTTAAGCTTATTTTCATAGGAATGGTAACAGTCATGGCAGTTTTAGGTATGATATTATTTAATTCATGAAGGCTTTGGTGTTTCCATTAATGGACAAAGATTTTTACTTATTAATGTCTAAACTCTAAGCAAGACAATGGTAAATTGGCTCTGGGAAAATAGTCTGAAAACTATGGTCTTTATTGTTCAGAACAATCAGCCAGTTAAGGATGAGGAAGTCGATCTTTTCTGAGATAGCTCCTTTGACATTAGCAGAGCTGTTTTCCAGGCAGGAGAGGCCTTCTTTTGAGTTGGTGATCATGGTTGTTGAAGAGACTCCCAAAACATTATTACCATTGCCCCTCAGAGGTGGAGTGTAGGCCCCTCTTGCTGCAGACACCATGCTCTGCAGACCCTAGGGCACAGAGGCCCCTGAGCTGGAGCTGACCGGAGAGCCTCTTCCCTGTGGCCCAGCATTCTTGGTATCAGAAGGCGCTATTCCAGGTTCTAAAGGAGGGAAGCAACCACCAGTCCTCCACAGCTGCGACGCCCATGAACCGCGTCAGTGACCAGCACGGCACAAGGACCCTCTAACTGCACTTACCGCCCACTCAGCTGCAGGGAAGCCATGCCTGGTGCTTGAATCTAGCCAGCTACAGAGGTCTAGTGAATTTGTGTATCTTGGAGGAGAACTTACAACCTCCACTTTACTCAACCAGCAGAATTCCTAACTATGATCTAAATATTTGTCTTTATATCAACGTATAAGTATAGTCTTCACTCCTCTTCAAGGAAACTTCTCTTTCCACAGATAGAGACCATTATAGGGAACCACAACCAATCAAAATACAGAGTTGTGTTGTGAGGTTTTATCTTCTAGAAATGTCAGAAGCTACACCCATAAAGTCTCACGAATATGACTGCCTATGCATGAGCTCAGCAATAACAGTAGACATGTGTGTGTAGATGGAGTGGAGGAAGACCAGACGGCCTCAACCCTACTCAAAGAACTACAGGCAACTAAGGAAAGCTGAGAGTGGGAGAAAATATCTGCCCTAGGGAAGAGCACACTAATTGGTTATTCAATACCAATGGTCATCCCTGAAAACACACATACAAGTAATATTATACAGACTGAGCAGGTTGTATTTATGTATTTAGGAGTATATACATATGTGTGTGTATGTATATAACAACAATTAATGAAAAAGAGAAAATAAGAAAAATACAGGATGAGGGAGGTGGGTAAAATAACAATAAAGATATCTGAAAAAGCAACAAGGAATAATATTATTAATTATTTGCCTTTAAAAACCCAGTAATGCACACACAATTCCATGTATAAATATACATATATAGTTTTAATGAACTTTTCTTATCTGGGCTGATGGCCTTGCTCTAAGAGCGGAAGACCACCTAACAAAAACTCCAGTCCTAGACATGAGAAGCCCCCTTTTGAGTTGTTGGTCAGGATTGTCCAAGAGACTCCCCTAACATACAGCCTATTGCTGTTGCCCTTGGCTCTCCCCAGAGGTGGAAGGTAAGTCCCTATTGCTGAAGACATTACCCCCTTCAGAAATGGCCCAGAGGCCCTGAGCTGGAACTGACCTGAATGTTCCCTCCCTGAGGACTAGCTTTCATGGCATCAGAAGATGCCATGCAAGCTTCCAAAGGAGGGAGGGAACCAACAGTCCTACCCAGCTTTGATGCCTATGCACCACATCAGCAACCAGCATGGCACCATAGTCTCACAGATGCAGTAGTGGCACACATACCTTGGCAGTAACCAACAGCTTTCCAATTGGACTTCAAACCTGCTCAACAAGAGGTGTGCCCTGCCTGGTACTGGAAACGTGGCTAAGGAAGTCATGGTTATTGGAGAAGAATCAACAGCCACTAATTTAATAAACCAGCACAGTCTATAAACTTTTATCCTTATACACACAGGTAAGTGAATCTTCATCCCTCATCAAGAAAACGCTCTTTTCAAAAAATGGAGGCCAATATAGAAAACCAGTGTAGAAAATGTAGAGTTGTGGATTCCAGTCCCAATGGGTACATCTGCAAAATAGTCCCACAGCTTAGGCCCAGGGAACATTGAGGAACCACATATGAACCACAAGGATTAAAATATTTTTGAGGTAACTCTTTAAGGTGATATTATAATCTCAAGAAATAAATAAAAATTGGTCAATATCTTTCTTTTAATAATGTATTTTGAATTAAAATAGAATCACATTACTTTCTGTCTTCCCTTCTCTCCCTCCAGCCCTACCCAGCCTCCCTCCCTCAACCCTTTCCAGGTCCCCTTTCGCAAGTTGGTAGCCTTTTTCTGTCACACACACACACACACACACACACACACGTATACACAAATATGCATAAATGCAACTTTCTGAGAAAAAGATGCATCACTGTTTAAGTCTTTTGTAATTAGATTGTGCTAAGATTCTGGTGGCGATAGATGAGGTTTGCCTTGTGTTTGATTCTGCTTCATCCTAAGACAGAAATCACAGAACAACTAAATAAGACAAAACATGGTTACTGTGGTGTTAGTCTCCATTCTTCTTACCATAGTAGGGATGACACACCTTGGTATTGCTGCAAGGATTAAGAGAGGAATGTAAAGTCTAAACCTTGTGATCATGCTCTCCCTCTTATTTTTGTGTGTGCCAATGCATGTTCGCCATCTTCATCATGTATGTGATGTCTGTTCTTACTACAGCAAATGTGACAGCAAATCTTGATCTGTTTCTTGTACTAAGGGTTCTTGAAGGCCTGGTTTTCTCCTGGAAGATCAGATAGAAGATGGATTCCCACACTTTGAAGGGAACTTTAAAAATCTAGCAATGATGATATTGGTGCTGCAGTCTTAGGTAGGACCCTTGGTTATTGTCAGGTCCAAATTCTGCAAGTTAGACAAAAGCTGGGGTTCATGAAGCTGGTTCCCCTCTACCAAAGGAACCAGTCCCCTATCACTGGCAGAAGGGACAAATGGCTATCTGTGGTGTCTGCTGGTAAACCAAAGCACACGCTGGCCTCCAGGCTTCCTCAGTATCACAAGTACCTGTTACACATTCCAGAGACCCTCTCCTTTCATGGCCATGGCTAGTCTGCTGGTCATGTTCCGTGTTCTCCTTTCTCTCTCTGCTCTGGACTCTTTCAGAAGCCTCTGGTGTTGCCCTCCCCCCATACCTACAATAAAAACCTGTTCATTCATTCCTTGGAGTGGTCATGTCCTCAGTTTATACAGTTATGTTCTTGTTTGGCTAGAACACTAATTTCAAAGGCTGAGTTATTTTACTTGAAAAGAATAATTAGATCACTTTGAAACTTGGAACCTCATTTCTTCAAGTTACTGTAAAACCAACATTAATATAGGAAAAACAACCTTACATTTTTTGAGATTTATTATTTTGTAGTGGTTTTTTAGTTCTTGATGTTTTCACAGAAATAATCCTACAATGAGATAGTATTAGAAGAAGCTTAGATTTTTGTGTTAATGGCCCCACTTGAAATCATTCACAGTAAATTTAATTCCATTGTAGCCCTACTAAGTTCTCCTGTGGATAAAGGTAGCAAAATTTCTCAGGAATGTTCTCCTTTTACAGACATGACCTCAGTGCATTAAAACTAAATTTTATACATAATCATCTTATTAAAAGCAAAATACTCTTTTTTGCATTCTTAGATTAGGCTGGGATTTCTTTCTCTTTCTTTTCTTTTTTTTTTTTTTTTTTTTTCTTTTGGTTTTTTGAGACAGGGTTTCTCTGTGTAGCTTTGCACCTTTCCTGGAACTCACTCTGTATCCCAGGCTGGCCTCGAACTCACAGAGATCCGCCTGCCGCTGCCTCCTGAGTGCTGGGATTAAAGGCATGGACCACCAGTGCCTGGCTCTGCTGGGATTTCTTTACAGACAGACATCAATCTGTCTTCACACCCAGGAGACCAAGTCACAAAGGGACTAAGTAGTTTTCTTAGAACTGTGAATTGAGTCAGTGTAAGATTAGGAGTGTAAATGTTGAATTTATCTTGTTTTAGATATTTACAGAACCAGCTGATGGGGGCTGAAAAGTAACTGTATGTCTGGAAACAGGTATCATGGAAGACTTAGGGTTGTTTCAGTTTCTTGAATTTTTTGATATGGAGAGATTGTGAGTGTTCTCTTGCTGGGGTTTGGGGTGGGTGGGAGGAGAGCTGTAGACCCAGTGAGGTCCAGTTAGTATTAGCATGTTATGTGGATGGGAAAAAACAGCAAAGACGGATTTGGAGGTGGAGGGAAAGACAACGTATTTACAAGCAGCAAGTTTTGTTTTCCATTCCTTGACGAAGTTGCTGATTAACTCTTACCTGGCAGAGACTCATAGGCTCTTCTGCCCTTCTCGGCTGGAGCAGGCATCATAGGAAACAGTAGTTGGCTCTTTCCTAGTCCTCCAGAAGGCAGGCCTGTGGACTTAGCTGTGGTTTGTGTGTGAGGGGCCTGTGTTATGTCTGCAGTGGCCTTGTTGACACGGCCCTCTCTCTCTCTCTTGCCAGATGTGCAGCCGAATTCCTTACTTCCTAGAATAGAATCTGGTCTCCATGGTCTGCTTTTCATTTTAGAGCCTTCCAGAAGTCAGTGATCCATTGTCTGGGGTTTCATTAGGCTTTCCTAATCATTCCAATTCTGTTTGTGTTTTACTTCTTCTCCAAAATCATGTTTAGACCAAAAAGGTCTTAGTTTTCTTGAGACTGTACAGGAGACCTGAACAAATCGGTTATTGAAATACAACACTAATTTAACAAGTGTCTTAGGTAGTTTATGCTTTTACTTTCTGTTGTTTATGATTTTGGAATATTTTATGTTTTCTTTTTAATAGGCTTATTGCTGTGTAAACTTTTTTGTCCTGTGAACATTATGAATAATCTTATGGTGAATTTGGTTTTCTTGCAGTCCAAGACGGTTGGCTTGTTAGATGTAGATGTGTATGGCCCTTCCATTCCAAAGATGATGAACCTGAAGGGAAATCCAGAATTATCACCGAGTAAGTACAAAAGAAATAAATAGTACCTACTGACTGTCAGGGACTTGTTTATATGTCATGTAGTGCAGCAGATCAGAAATCATGTAGGCATCAGTCTCTCTGGGTTTGAATCTCAGTTCTGTCTTTGACCAACTGTGTGGCTCTGAGGAATCCATCCTATCTTATTGTGCCTTGGCCCCTGCGCACACAACAGTCACAGTTACTGTGTGAAATAATGTAAATGGGACAGTTAGAACAATTCCTAGTACTAGTACATGATAAAAATATCAAGTATCCATTATTTACAGTACATATATACATGTATGAGAATATTTGAGTAGAAATATATTTGTTTTAAACAAAGTTATATTTTACAAACAGATTTTTGTCAAATTTTTTTTTTTCTCTGTGTAGAGCACTTGGTAAGGCTGGCCTCGAACTAAGACCGTCACGCCCGGCTCAAAACAATGGTTTCTTACCGTGTGGTTTTAGTGCCATTGGTATAGGAAGAAGTAGCTTTTTGAATAAATCTTAAGTATTTTCACTGTTCTTGTTACTACATATTTTGTAATGCTACCAAATATAAATATAGAGTCTTTCTGTTTTTTTTTTTGGTTTTTCGAGACAGGGTTTTTCTTTGTAGTTTTGGTACCTGCTGTCCTGGATCTTGCTCTGTATACTAGGCTGGCCTCAAACTCACAGAGATCTGCCTGCCTCTGCCTCCCGAGTGCTGGGATTAAAGGTGTGTGCCACTGCCGCCCGGCCAAATATAGAGTCTTAAGTATAGGAAATACAGTCATAAAAATGGTAAAAACTGGTTATTAAAAATGGTTTTATGTGAAATTGTTCTAAATAAAATTGATTTCTAATTGTTACAATATATAAAATTGAATAATTTCTTTTTTATAGACCTTCTGCTTTCTAGAACAAAATATGTGTATTTATATATTTATTAGGTTATTAAGGTTATTGTATTATTTTTATTGTAATTCAAATTGATTAGGCATTATTTGTTCTATAAGGTGGTTATGTATGTGATTTATTTGCAGGCATCAATTATGTAGAAGTTTAGATTATTCTTTATGAGACAACAGACCTTAGGGGTCTTATATGACCTTAGGGGTCTTATATGACCTTAGGGGTCTTATACAACCTTAGGGATCTTTTGCAAAGGCCCCTTCTATAGTTGTTTTCTTATCTCATGAAAACACTTGAAAAGGCTTCTCCTTTGGTGCAGCACAGTTTGCAAACATGTGACACGAACCCTGATGTCAGTGTCACCAAGGAAGAGTGCTGATGACTTCAGGCACTCTGAACATCTGTGTCTGTAAGGACCAGCGTGAAAACTGACCCACATCACACAGGTGTGGTGCAGAGCGCAACCCTCCTTTTCTCAAGCAGCACTTGAAATGAACTTCAGTGGACTAGAAACCTTGGAAAGCTTGAAAAGCAGAACAAAACAACAGCTTCAAACTCGTTCTGTGCTGCACGGTGGTCTTGGTTCCCTAGGAAATAAACGGATGACTTAGGTCTTCCTTGACAGTGTAAATTCTTAAAGCCCCAGCAGTAAGTTATTTTTTGAGTCTTACAAAACTTGGTACCATCATACTAGTAGACCTTTTGACATTTCTGCACGTTGTCATGTTAATTTGCCCTATCCTACTGTTACAGAGAATACAGCACAGCATAAAATTATCTAACAATATTGAAAAACTATGAGAGACATGTTTAGGCTGGAGATAGGTTCCAGTGACCTGGAACTTCCTCTTCCTGGATTGAGCTGGGAACCCCGGAGGCCAGTGGCTTCAGTATTGCCTCTTTTCTTCATTATTTACATTGATGCATGATAATGTAGTTTTCATTGATTTGCTCATTAAAAACCCAGTGGTAGAGTGTATGGATTATGATTTTTCCTATTCTCCTCATAGTCTTTTCCTTGTTGAGAGAATTCCACAACCTGTGGAATTAGGACATTATAGACTTGACTACCAAGAGAAATTTCGCATTTGATTAAGAAAAGTGAATTTAGTAATTGATGTAAAAACCCAAGTTTATAATAGTTTTTGGTTTCTTTTTAGTTTTTTAATTTATTTTTAATGAAAATAGATTCTTCTCTCATACAATACATTATGATCACAGTTTTCCCTCCCTCCACTCCTTCCAATTCGGCCCCCCTCTTCCCCACATCTACTCCCCTTTTTCAGAAAAGAGCAGACCTCCAAAAGACAACACAGCCAAACAGGACAAAACACAATATAATAAGACAAGGCCAAAAGCCTCATGTAGAGGCTGGACAAGGCAACTCAACAGGAGGAAAAGAGTCCCAAGAGCAGGGAAAAGAGTCAGAGACACACCCGCTCCTACTGTTGGGGGAAGTGCTGTGGGATGGTATGTCAAATTGCTCTGATTGGTCAATAAATAAAACACTGATTGGCCAGTGACCAGGCAGGAAGTAGGTGGGACAAGGAGAGAGGAGAATTCTGGGAAGCAGAAGGCTGAGGCAGGGAGACACTGCAGCCACCACCAGGATAAGCAACATGTAAAGACGCCGGTAAGCCACCAGCCACGTGGCAAGGTATAGATTTATAGAAATGGGTTAATTTAAGCTGGGCGGTGGTGGCGCACGCCTTTAATCCCAGCACTTGGGAGGCAGAGGCAGGCAGATATCTGTGAGTTTGAGGCCGGCCTGGGCTACCAAGTGAGTTCCAGGAAAGGCGCAAAGCTACACAGAGAAACCTTGTCTCGAAAAACCAAAAAAAAAAAAAAAAAAAAAAGAAAAAGAAAAAGAAATGGGTTAATTTAAGATATAAGAACAGTTAGCAAGAAGCCTGCCATGGCCATACAGTTTATAAGTAATATAAGCATCTGAGTGATTATTTTATACGTGGATTGTGGGACTGCGGGGCTTGGTGGAACCTGGAGAGAAGCCCTCCAGCTACAGGGTTCTACAAAAACACCAAGCTGACAGCCATGACATGTATGCAGAGGACCTGGTGCAGACCCATATGGGTCCTGTACTTGCCATTTCAGTCTCTGTGAACCCATATGAGTCTTGTTTAGTGGATTCAGTGGGCCATGTTCTGGTGTCCTCCATCCCCTCTGACTCCTACAGTCTTTCTCCTCCTCTTGTGGGGTTCCCAGATCTCTGAGGGGAGGGATCCAATGGAGACCTCCAGTTTAGACTCTGTCTATATACTGTCTGGCTGTAGGTCTCTGCATCTGCTCCCATTTGCTGCTGAAGGAAGCCTCCCTGATGACGAGTGGACAAGACACTGATCTATGAGTATGGCAGAATATCATTAGGAATAATTTTATTGATTTTTTTCCCCCCCAGTTATGTTTGGTTCTATCCTAGGCCTCTGGGCTATCCAATTTCTGGTTCCTGGCCATCCAGGCAGTGCAGTGTGTGGGCTTCCTCTCATGGCTTGGTCTGAAGTTAAACCAAACATTGGTTGGCCACATCCAGTCACCATTGCCCCAGCATATCTTGCCTATAGCACAATTTCTGGTTATTATGAATAAAATCACAATGAACATAGTTGGGAAAATGTCCTTGTGGTAGGATGGCACGTCCCTACCCAAGAGTAGCATAGCTGGGTCTTACAGTAGATTGCTTACCAATTTTCTGAGGAGCTGCTATATTGATTTCTATAATGACTGTACAAGTTTGCACTCTCACCAGTAAAGGAGGAGTGTTCCCCTTGCTTCACATCCTCACCAGCATGAGCTGTCACTTGTGTTGTTGATCTTGGTTACTCGGACAGGTGTAAAATAGAATCTCAAAGTAGTTTTGATTTGCATTTCCATGATGGCTAAGCATGTTTAACATTTAAGTGTTTTTCAGCCATTTGAGATTCCTCTATTGAGATTTAGATTTGTACCCCATTTTTAATTGGATTATTTGTTTTTTAATACCAAATTTCTTGAATTCTTCATATATTTTGGATATTAGACCCCTCTCAGATGTGGAGTTGGTAAAAATCTTTTCCCATGTTGCCTCTATGTCTGATGTTGTCCTTTGCCTAATGAAACTGAAGAGTGTAAGGACACCATCAGTTGATAAAGTTCCATTTATTAATTGTTGATTTTAGTGCCTGTTCTGTTGGTGTTCTGTTCAGGAAGTTGTCTCCTCTGTCAATGCTTTTTGTGGTATAATCTTTTAGTACACTGTAAAGATGTGTCTGTGCCTAAGGTGCCTTCTGATTGGTTTAATAAAAAGCTGAACAGCCAATAGCTAGGCATGAAAGGATAGGCAGGACTTCTGGGCAGAGAGAGGAACTGGGAGAAGAGTCTAGGCCTGGGGATTTCACCAGTACACTTGGAGCAAGTGGGGCATACCATACTGAGGAAAAGTAAAGGCCACATGGCAACATAGGTTAAGAGAAGCAGGTTAATTTGAGTTATAAGAGCTAGTTGGGGACAAGCCTAAGCTAAAGGCCAAGTTTTCATAATTAATAAGAGTCTCCATGTCATTTTTAAGGGTCTGGAGACCCAAAGATAGTCCAACAAGAAAGCTTGCTACAAACACTTTCAAGACTGTTTGTCACTTTCTTTTAGGGATTTTTCATTTCCTCTTTAAGGACCTCTATCATCTTCATATTGTTGGTTTTAAGGTCTTTTTCTTAGGCTTCAGCTCTGTCAGAATACTCAGTGCCTGTTGTGGTAAGATGGCTGGGCTCTGGTGAAGGCATGTTTCCCTGGCTGGTACTGTGTTCTTATGCTGATGTCTATGGGGTGATTATACATCTAGGTACTGATTTCTGGGTTTATCTTGGTTGGGTGGGAGTTTTGTTCCTTGGTTTCTGTTTCCTCTCTGGGTTTTCAGAGAGTGTGTTGGCTGTGTGTTGTCTATTTTACTGACCTGCTAGGCTGGTGTGTTCACAGGGAATGCTTGCTGGTGTTAGGGGCTGGGGGAAGGGGAGGCTGGGGGAGATAGTGTGTTGCAGTGCTAGGGGTGACCCTGTGAATTGGGTCTGGGGGAGCAGAGAGAGTGGAGAAGGTCCGCGGGCAGCCTACGTGGTCATGTGGCAGGTGTAGCCTGTGGTTAGGCAGGGGGCGTCTGCCTGAGTTGGGTGTTGGGACACAGCCATTAGGCGGGGAGGGAAGGCCAGGGGGACATGGTCTGTGGGATCCACAGCGGGTGTGGACAGGGAGCAGGGCAAGCTTTAGCTGGTGTTCTGTTGCAGTGCCAGGGGCAACCCTGGGCATTAGGTCAGGGGAACAGGGAGTGGAGCAGGTCTGCGGGCAGCCTGCCTGCTCTGCTGGCCAGTGTTTGCTTTCTTAACTTGAGAATGTCTGTTAGTTTTTCAGTGGTGAGTTTTCTGTTATGCCAAATCTGTAGTGTGATGCCTAGCCAGTTTGTAGAAAGCATACGTACATGAACGTCAGCAGGTTGACACTGTTTTGACAGCCAGTGGGTAGTGGCTGAAACTTGTGTTATGTCTGAATATAGCCTTGTTTTTAAAAAGGACAAATGCCAATTGCTTTTCATTTTAATTTTTGAAGTAACAGTACTCAAATTTCATATTATAGTCTAGCCAAAGTATAATCTGAGGCATAATTGACGAGGAGGTTTTCAGTTGAAGTGGCAAATAAATCCCAAGTGGTAGTAGTTGCTGTGGTTACAGATAACGGCTGGCACACCTGGTTTCATGTGGCTGCCAGGCACTGAACTCAGGCCCTACAGGAAGGAAGCACCTGCCCCCCGAGCCAGCACCCCAGCCTCCCGTGTGGCAAGGTTGAGCTTTTCTCCAAGCTTCCTAAAATGCCATTCGTTGGTTGACAGGTCTGCTTTTGTGTTTTGTAACACTAGTTTACTACCGAAATACCTGTAGATTTATTGGGTTTAGTTTTTATTGAGGAGTGTCTTTAATGTACTGAGCTAATAAAGTGGGAAAGTTTTAAGACCTGCAGAAAGAGGTTACTAAAATGGAAATGTCAGATGATTTTATTGAGGATCTACATGCAGTGTGTGTGTTAATGACTAAATAGGAAAAAAAAAAATGAGGACGATCCACACTAGTCTTCTATTGTCGTGAGATAGTAATTTTAAATTAGAGTGTGGTTTTCTTCTACTCTGTCTAGGGGCGGATGCATATGGGGCTTCAGGGAATTCGGAAAATCAGCATGAGAAAATAACCTTTAATAGCACTTAGTAAATGAGGAAGGGACACAAGTCCCCCCCCCCCCCCCAGGTAATTTAAATGTGTGAAGGATGTGGGTCAGTTCTAGTTATAAAGAGATTTTAGGGGTGTTGTTAAAGCTGTTAATATGTCTGTCTTAGTCTGACTCCAGGGTGGAGAAACCAGAGCCTCTGACTGACAGTTTGCTTTGGGCACTGGCCTGTCCTTGTTCCTGGCTTCATCGGACCCGAAGCTCCTCTGCTTATCTTGAGGGAGACTCAGGGCTGCATTTGAGAAACCTTGTTTTTGTTTTACCTGCTTGTCAGGATCCTGCTCTGCTTTTCTTTACACTTGGAATATTATGGCAAGGTGACACTCACCATAATCAGGGAAAGAATCTTAAAAGATGTTTGTTGATGCTTTGGACACTCTGTCCCTGAAATATCTCAGAGACGGGGTCTGTGAAGAATTTCCTCCTTGTAGTTTATCAGGGCCAAAGTTCATCCACGTTTCTGCTTGGTGTGTACGTGTGTGTTCTAGTTTATTGGATACACTTGACCTAACTACCTGTGTAGCGTGTAAACTCCGTTTTCCTTTGACGTCCTGGAGCTAGGACTGGCCAGCTCTGCTGCACACTGTCTGAGTTGGGTCCTGCAGCTGGTGTGGTCAGTGAGGAGCACTTGTTAAGCTGCCAGCTTTTAGGCTACTGTCTGTTCCGCTGTTGCTTTCGTAGGTTGACAGCAAACGGTGCTGCTTAGATACATCTGTCCACATGTGACATAGGCCACAGAGCTTTGTGTTGGGGATTAGCACCAGCCCCCAGAGGAAACCGAGTCCTGTCACATCATACTTTGCTCATTGCGTCCGAGGGCTGGCTTCAGGATGCATAATTACTGTAAGTAGACTGTGTTTGTCATGTGGTCTGTCTGTTAAGATCATGTGTATTTTACATTTCTCTGTTACAGTCTGGTCTCAGCTTAAACCAAATCAAAAGATCTTCTTCTCAGAACCTTTGATCTTTTAAAATGTTTCTTGAAATCTTAAAGTTCTAGTTTTTACTATCTTTTCTGGTGAGAAAAGTGAGAAGAACTTAATATTCTTAGCAGAGCAAAGATAAGCATGTGAATTTATGAATAATGCTTTGTTTATGTGACTTATGATGCCTCTGCTTTTGAATATTATGCCCATTACGGTTAATCCATAGTTACCTTAATAGTTCACTAGACACCTTAAAAATGTATGTTTTCATTGAAGGAAAGTAATCTGGTTAAGTAGGGTGTAAATTGAGTTCTGAAGATGTAAGATACATGAATCAGGAGACCCATAGGAAAAGGCATGATGGCATAAATCATGGAGAGTTTTGATGGTCTGGGCTTTGCAAGGCTAATCCTTCCAAAAAAAGAAAAAAAAAGAGAAATGATGTATAACACTCTCTCTCTCTCTCTCTCTCTCTCTCTCTCTCTCTCTCTCTCTCTCTCTCTCTCACACACACACACACACACACACACACACACACACACACACACACACACGGTGGGAGGCAAAAGAAAACATGAATTTTGGAGAGGATAGATTTGCTCTGGTAATACTACCATGCATAGCAATGCTGTACTTTGCATAACAGTACAAGGTTTCTTCCATAGTGTCCATGGTAGTGACTCAACAATTTGTTCTTTAAAGGATATTTGGTATGTGGCATGCCAGAGGAAAAAGAACATGCCGTTTCTCTGAGAGACTTCGTTTAGCTATTACCCTTCTCCCATTTTCGCTGTGGAAACCTCACTGGCCCACTAGTTGTTGTCCATCATAGCCTACAGTTATATCGGCCCTTTCATTCTCATGAAAAGGGGCAGAATTCAAACCCTTAACATCGTTATGACGTTAGTGTTTGCAGTGCTTGTCCTTACCAGCAACAACGCTGATTGCCACTGCTTAGTTCCCAAGCCTCAGCCCTCAGCCTCGCCTTGCCCTCAGCCTCGCCTTGCCCTCAGCCTCGCCTTGCCGCCTGGGTGCCCCTCTGCTTCCTCGTCACATGGCCTCTGGCCTGTCAGGACCATGGGGCGTTATTCTCTCTTCATAGGAAGCCTGTGCCGCCACCGCCTTCCTCCCCCAGTCGATCTTCCTCACAGCTCTCTGTTGGAATTTTCTTCCTCCGTGGTTTCCAGATGTTGGCTTTTTGTTGTTGTTAGGCTTGTTTCCTCTCATGCTTCATATATAATGTGTGTGTGGTCAGTCATAGTTGACTTATGTCTCTCATAGTTACTCTTGCTATATTTTTGGTATGCTAGCTGAAGAAGTAATTCTCTGCTTTGTGTACTTTAGATAAATTGCAGGACTTTTTTCTCTCTCATAATAATAAAGGTAGCTTAAATACATTATCTTAGCAGTTACTCATTGTGGTATATTTGACTGGCTATCTTGGACTATCTTTCTGCCTCATTGTTTTTAAGAAACAAAACAAACAAAACAAAATTAACGCTGTATAGTTAGTACCTTCCCTTTGAGCAGTATGCTCTGTGGAATGGAATGTTTTCTAATTTATAATAAAATATTTTCATCTGCTAGGTATGTCAGTCTTGTCTGGTATCCTAGCTCTGAGCTGTGTGGCATTGTTCTCTGCTCATTGTAAAGGATGGAGTTCTTTGGGGCTGAATTTGAGCCATGATGACAGTAGCAGTGTTCAGAATCCCAGCTCTAGGACCTTGGACATCGTGGAGAGCGAAAAGGAAGTGTAAATGAGCAGACCCTATAATCGTTCTCACTTCGTCCCCGTTGCCATGTGACGGTCGTGCATGGCCACTGTATGAATTACTTTTCTTATCTTTGCAACTAAATGTCTGAGCAAAAGCAGCTTAGCAGGCTCACAGTTCAGAGGAATGCCATCCATCATGGTCGGGAAGACAAGACGGAAGAAAAAGCCTCTTCCTTTTTCCCTTTGTACTCAGACCAGGAGCCTAGAGGCTAGGCTAGTGTCAATGTATTCAGGATGGGTCTTTCCTCTGTTAAGCCCTTAAAGACATACCCAAAGTTGTGCTGTAGATGTAGCGGTCTTATTAAATAAGAAACACAGAACCAAATGCAGAGTTAAAAGCTCAAGAGGTCAGAGCAGTAGCTAAGAGCTGAGACTAAAACCACCTTCTTACCACCCGCTGCCGCTGCTGTCTTTCCCCCAAGAAAGAGAGCTACTTCCTGTGTGTTTGTCTTTTTATTGACTTTCTGGTCTGCCTTCTTATTGGTTGTAAACCCAACCACATGACCTCATCATCACTGCCTGTCTATACAGACCTCCAGGTCTTCTGTGGTTGGTATTGAGATTAAAGGAGTATGTTTCCAAGCTGGCTATGTCCTTAAACACACAGACTCTGCCTGCCATGTGATCGGATTAAAGGCATGCGCCGCCACCACTCGGCTTCTACTGTGGCTTGCTATTAGTCCTGACCCCCAGGCAACTTTATTTATTAACATACAAATAAAATCACATTTCAGCACAAATAAAATATCACCATAGTGTACTTTATTAATGTCATAGGTCTATCTTTTCGTTTTTCCCTTTACTTTATATATATGTATTTGAAACAGGATGCTATCATGCCCAACAACGCCATAGGTGTATTTATTATTGTTTTGAGATAAATTCTTACTATGGAGTTTTAGGCTGATCTAGAAGTTGCTATGTAAACCAGGCTGGGTTCACACTCACAGAGTCAGTGTGCTTCTGCCTCCAGAGTGAAATGAAAGGCATTCACTTGTCTCTTGTTTTAGCATTGTGGTGGCAACCAGTTCTTCAGAGGCTTGAACCAGCTGCACAGAGTAGTCGTCACAGTAGCTGCTTCTTCAAGCTTGTACATCGTGTACCTCTCAGCTCCCATCCATAGTGAGACCCCATCTCTGAACAACACAGTGCCTGGGCCTGAGAAGATAGAGCCTTCTTTCCAAATATCAATGCCCTGAATCCAAGACTATAAAAGGATTTGAATGATCTCCCCAATCTATTAAATCAGTGCATTTCAATGTTTTATTTTAAGTAATTCTATGCCTCAAGGGAATATTTGTATGATTTTTAAGAAGTTATATAAAATAAAATGGCTGGTATATGTTTTTACTGGTTTTATCCTTTCAGTTTGGTAACTTGGTTTTCAAATGTAAATTTGGACTGGGTGGTGGCGCACACCTATAGTCCAACTCTTGGGAGGCAGAGGCAGGCGGATCTCCATGAGTTTAAGGTCAGCCTGGTCTACAAAGTGAGTTCCAGCCACGGTGTGTACACAGAAAAACTGTCTTGAGAAACTAAAAAAAAAAAAAAAAAAAAAAAAAAAAAAAAAAAAAGAAAAAGAAAAGAAAAAAGTATGTATGTATATATAAAATAAAGTATTTATAAAATGTAAATTTGGTGATATTAAAGTCTAAAGCTGAAAATCTATGTTTGATCCCTACTCTGAGGTTTGTGTGGTAGAAACATTAGGATGACATTTGGAGACCCAAGGACGGTGACTATGAGTCAGTATGGAGCCTTTAGAAGACTCCTTGGAGGAGGTGGCACTTGAGCCAAGCTTGGCAGATGTGCAGGCTAGGAGTGCTTCATGGAAGGGCCGAGGAGGCGCAGTGATGAGGGCTGCAGTGGGGGGAATAAGTGTTTAACGCTCCAGAGTGTAAGGCATTTAGCATGACTGAAGTGATAGCCTTTGCGGGTGACTTGAAAGAGGAAGAGGAGGGCCAGAAAGGATGCTGAAGGTCCCGTCGTAAATGCCTGTGTTGACGAGTGGAAGTGTGCTTCAAAGGGTGTGAGAAGCCATCGCAGTGTTTTCAGTGGTTAATGGCAGTTTCACATCCTAGGAGGGTCACTTTGGCAGCTGTGTGGGTGAAGGTTAGGAGGACCCGAGGTAAAACAGGGGCCTGTTGGTAAGCTAGTTCCATGATCTAAGTGAGCTGTGATTATCCCGATTAAACACGAGGTAGTAGAAGTGGAGGGCAGACTTAAATGGGTGCTGTTAAAGAGACCGCACGAGAGTTGGGTGTGATAGAGTCTGCCTGTAATCTCGGCCTGCTGGGGCTGGGGCCGGAGGTCATGAGTTCTAGGGTAGCCTGGACTCTATAGAAAGAGCCTGAGAGAGGGAGAAAAGGAGAGGTAGTGGGATGGAGACTATGAAACAGCGGAGGGGAGGTGGGGTGAGAATACGTGCTTGGTACTTTACTGTAGATGAGTAATAAAGGTACTTAGGGCTTCAGATAGCTGTGTCATTCATCAAAATAGAGCTGATAGAAAAGGAATGCATTTAAGTAGAATGTGGTGAATTAAGGCTTAATTATGTTGATTTTGACATCTGGAGGGTTAGTAGGTGGTTGACTATTTAGATTTCAGGAGAGCTCAAGAGAGAGGACTTTCACCAAAGTTCTTTCTGGGGAACCAATGAGTTTATTGAGTCTACTTACAGAGCCTAAGTGAGGGCTTACTTACCAGTAGTGTGGGCGTTCCTCACCGGGAAGGCCACACCTAGAATGCTTTTACCCAGTAGGGGTGAGGGCTGCCCTGTAGCCATGAAGATGAGCACACCCCCATCTTCCTAGGATTATATACTTTCTCTGTCCCCCCCATCTTCCAGGATTATATTCTTTCTCCGCCCCCATCTTCCAGGATTTTATACTTTCTCTGCCCCCATCTTCCAGGATTATATACTTTCTCCCCCCCATCTTCCAGGATTATATACTTTCTCTGCTCCCCAAGGCAGAGTTGCAGACAGCAGATGGTAGGGAGCATCTTGTGCCCCTCTCCTTGAGGGGCTGTAAACAGTCAGCTAAGTCCAGCTAGCACAATCCTTTGGCACAGCTGTGTGGTGGTAATGTGTTCCCCAAAATATTGTGCACCATAATAAATTTATCTGGGGTCAGAGAACAAACAGCCACTAGATACAAAGGCTAAAAAATGGTGGCACTCACACCTTTAATCCTAGCACTCCAGAGGCAGAAATCCCCCTGGATCTCTGTGAGTTCAAGGCCACATTGAAAACAGCCAAGTATGGTGACACACACCTTTAATCTCAGAAAATGAGCCTTTAATCCCAGGGAGTGGTGGTAGAAAGCAGAAAGGTATATAAGGCGTGAAAACCAGGAACTAGAAGCATTTGGCTGGTTAAGCTTTTAGGTTTTGAGCAGCACAGTTCAGCTGAGAGCCATTCGGATATGAGGACACAGAGGCTTCCAGTCTGAGGAAACAAAATCAGCTGAGGAGTTAGCCAGGTGAGGTTAGCTGTGGCTTGTTCTGTCTCTCTGATCTTCCAGTGTTCACCCCAATACTTGGCTCAGGTTTGATTTTATTAATAAGACCCTTTAAGGTTCATGCTACACAGCTGTACAGCTGAACTCCTCAATATAGTAGTTGCTTGGCTTAGGGGATACTCATGCAACACAGTATGTATATGTGCATATATATGTTTGTGTGTATGTGTATGTGCATGTATGCATGTGTATGCATATGTGGGAAATAATTAAAGTTAGTTTAGATCTAGTGGATCTCAATCAGTGATAATTTTGCCACTCAGTAGAAATGTGGGAATGACGGGATATTTTTGATTGACATAACGATAGAATGCTATTGGCGTCCAGTGCATAGAGGCCAGGGATGTTGCTGAAGCCTCTACATGCTCCAGACATCCTCACCCAGCACTGCATCTGGCTAGAAAAAGCGCAGCTGCTGAAGTTGAGAAAAACATTTAAACGAAGTAGCTCAAAAATTTTAGAAAGTCAACTATTTTACCACGAATAGAACTTTGGGAATTATGAACCTATGGAGATCTGAGAAAGAGCAATTGAATACACAAAAAGAAGACAGAGAAATAGAGGCACTCAGAAGTCGGGGAAGGAGATAATTTTGGGATGAAGTGACAACAGCATTAAGTGGCTAGATATGAGATGAGAATGGAAAGTTATATTGTAAGCTTGCTCACACAGCCATAGTTTCAGTGTACATAGCTATTATTTTAAGACTTCTGAGTATAGCTTGTATTGTGCTTCTTGACGGAACATGTCTGACCTTTAGGAAATCCATCACTTAAGGAATCATTTATTGGACATCTCTATTACAGTACAGTGATTTGGTCTAGGGAGAAAGATGGGCAAGGCATGCATCCATACTCAAAAGAGTCCAAAAGTCCAACAGGAGAGATTAAGAATGCAGCCCAAACATGAGTGCTATGCCTCTGTAGGATAACTTGAAATCAGATATGGTGACATCTCCAACATAAGTCCTTTTTTAAAAAAACAAGTTTGTTTGTTTGTTTGTTTAACATCCTGGCCGAGGTTTCTCTCCCTCCATCTCCTCCCAGTCCCTCTCCTCCCATTCCCCCTCTGTTTCCACCCCCAATCCCCTCCTCCTCCATTTCTGTTAAGGAAAGGACAGGTCTCCCATGGGATAAACATGGCATATCAAGTTGCAGTAAGACTAAGCACCTCCCCACGTGTTAAGTCTGGACAAGGCAACCCAGTATGAGGAGTAGGGTCTCAAAGCCTGTAAAAGAGTCAGAGACGGCCCCTGTTCCCACTGTTATGAGTCCCACAAGAGGACCAAGCTACACAACTATAATTTATATGCACAGTGCCTAGGTCAGTCCCATGCAGGCTCCCTGGTTGTCAGTTCAGTCTCTGTGAGCCCCTATGAGCCCAGGTTAGTTGATTCTGTGGGTTTTCTTGTGGTGTCCTTGATCCCTCTGGCTCCTACAATCCTTCCTCCCTTCCTTCAGGATTCCCTGAACTCCGCAGAACAACATTATTCTTTTTGTTCCAGATTGTTTTTGTTTTCTGTGGTCTTTGTTTTCTTTGTCCTTCTATGAGAATTTTAAGTTTTTCATTTCTGTGATTCCTATTATTGGAATTCTTATGGGAATTGTATCGAATCGTTAGATTGGTTTGGTAGTATAGCTATTTTCATCATAATAATTCTTAATAGTAATAATAATAATAAATCCATGAGCATGGGAAATTTTTCCATCATCTAGTATTTTTCTCAATTTTTTCAGTGATCCTTGAATTCAGACTTTTAATTTGAGTTTAGTTTTAAATTACATTTATTTATTAGTGCGTGTATATGTGGGTGGGCACATGTGCTACACAGTACTTCAGTGGAGGTCAGAAAGCACCTTGTAGGAGTTAGTTCTGTCTTTCTACCATGTGAGTCCTTGGGATCAGACTCAGGCTGGGCAGCAAATGCACTTGCTCTCTAAGGCATTTTGCTGACAAGTTGTAGCTTATACATGGTTTTATAGCATCACACATTCATCATTTGAAGGATATCAGTTAATTGACTTATATTGACTGGTCTTTTAAAGTTTTGTATATTTTGTTACGTGATTTTTAAAATCACATTTGTTGATTAACATTATTGTCAAACAGTTTTTTAAGTATTAGGACTTTGTCAAATTCATGTTCAGATACAGCGTTTTTAAAGATTTTATTTACTTGAAGCCTTTCCTTTCTTCCTTCCTTCCTTCCTTCCTTCCTTCCTTCCTTCCTTCCTTCCTTCCTTCCTTCCTTCCTTCCTTCCTTCCTTCCCTCCCTCCCTCCCCCCTCCCTCCCTCCCTCCCTCTCTCTCTCTCTCTTCTTTTTTAAAGACAGGATTTCTCTGTGTAGCCCTGGCTGTCCTGGAACTCACTCTGTCAACCAGGCTGGCTTCAAACGCAGAGCTCTGCCTGCCTCTGCCTCCCAAGTACTGGGATTAAAGGAGAGCACCACCACTGCCCACCATCATTTTTTTAAATAGACAGTAAATAGTGTCAGTTGTACTTTTGAAGTAATTGCTTCATTTTGTACGACAAATACCCAACTCTCAGTAGCCTTTATTGTCTGTCTGCCTCCCAGGTAAAGATGATACCCCATGAAGAATACATAGCTCTAGCTCACCGTGCAGCTCACACTGCTGCGAGGGCTCTCTTGGGGACAACCATTGGAATTCAAAGGTGCCTTATTGTATTCCCCCTGTGCCACACACACCGACAAGACCCGTTCTCCAGAACTGAGATTTAATAAATCAAAGTAGCTTATACTGCACAGATCAGCACATTTTCGGTGGGTCTGCTTTTCCCTGTCAGTTCCCGGCAGTGAAGAACACAGTGACTGCAGGCTGCCGCTCTTGTGACGGAAAGACTGCCATCTTCGCCTCTCATGCTCTGTCTTGTCAGTGGAAGAGAAAGCTGGGTGAGCTCCCAGTACCATGTCTTCCCTCCACATGCCGCCTGGTGTTCCTGTGGGAGCAGTCACGCCTCTATGTGTTATGTTGGAAGGTTTTGGTGATCTCTAGAGAATCGTTAACCGTGTTCGGTTAACTGATGGTTCAACCAAAAGGCAGAGGTCTCTGGTTTAGTAAGGGTCGTTACAGGTTTAGGGTGCTGTGGAACAAGGTTTTGTTCCTTCTGAAGTCCCGTGGAGGTGAGTGCTTTATAGGCAGAGCCGTTCCATCTGGAGTGTGGAGCATCAGCTACGCAGCGGGAGTCCTGTGGAGAGTCCCCTGGGTCCTTTCTTTCCTTTTTCCTTTCTAGTGGTGTTGAGATGTCAACTGTTGAAAAACCTCTAAATACACCCTCAAAGCTATTATACTTGAATATGATGGTAATAAAGCTCTCAAGTCATGTTGGAATAAAGATGAAAATTGTCCCCAAGCTGCTTGCAGTTGGTTAACACACACAGATGCAGCAGTGTAATGAATGGCATGCTAGCACACAAGTGCTTTAAATACTATGCAAGAAATCAGAGGAGGGCAGGATGGAGGACTGGGGAAGTAGAGAAGGGTTCCGTGAGGATGATAGCCTAAACCAGACTTTAAGAGCAATGCGGAACTAGGCCTGGGGTTTTCACTGCTGTGGTAGGAAGACCTTGGACTTCAGAGTGAGACTGACCCGGTCCCCAGTTACGATGATGCACTTAAAGAGCATCTGTGGGTTGAGGGTCACTTTGTCTCTTCCTGTGACTTGTGAGACCTTTCCTCTGGCTGATGGGAACATAAGCTGTCTCTGTCTGTGTGCACTATCTGGAAGTACACAGCTTCCCCTCCCTGGTGATGTTTTCCACATCTCACTTGTTAAGACTTGTCAGCTTCCTTCTGCAGCTCTGGGATTTTCTCTCTAATTAGCTCTCACCTTTTTGTACCCTATCTCATGAATTCTAGTTGCCTTGGTTTCCCGTAAATTTGACTCTCTTTTTTTCAGTATATTGAGGATTTATTGCCCTCTGTTTTGGTCTTGAATGGTCAGAGCGGTGAAATCGGGATGCTGTAGGTCTTGTCTTACTTGCTTCTCTCTTTTCAGGGCTAGTAGCTTTCTGGCTTATTGACCATGGCCTTCCACGGACTTTTGTCCAGTTTCCTAGTGTTTTAAAGTATTTTTGTATTTGTGCATGTATATATGGACAAGGTTTCAGGAGTAAATTCCATTCTTTTAACTATTTTTAAAGTTTTTCTACATTATCTTATCTGTCTCTCCATCTATCCATCCTTCCATCCATCTATCTACTATCTGTCTGTCTATCTATCATCAATCTATCTACTATGTATGTATGTATGTATCTTTCAATATATCATCTATATATCTATTATCTATTTATCTATCTATCATTTATCTATTTATCCATCCATCTATCTATCAATCATCTATCTATGCATCCATGCATGCATTCATCCATTTGTCTGTCTGTCTGTCTATCTGTGTACACATGCTACAGCATGCCTCTGGAAGTCTGAGGACAACTTGTATGAGTTGGTTCTTTCCTTCCACTGTGTGGTTCTGGGGATCAAACTTAGGTCATAAGACTTGGTACCAAGTCCTCTTAGTCACTGAGCCATCTCACTGGCTCTCCTGTTAACTCTGTCATGGTCAAATGTTCTGCTCATAGTTTTCACTGCTACACATTTTTCTTATAAATTCTTTTTATAGCATAAAGAAAGTCAAGATAGCAGTATAGTCTGTTATTTCTTTCCTCCATCTCTTCCTTCCTTCCTTCTCTCTCTCTCTCTTCAGAATCATACTGTTGTGTAATAATCCTTTTACACACCGTGAAGAAGTGTCATTTGGATTAGTTTAATAAAAAGCTAAACAGCAAATAGCTAGGCATGATTTTAGGGGCAGGGAAAATGTTGGGAAGAAGAAAGATGGAGTTGGGAGGAGATGCCAAGGACACACAGTAAGCAGTGTGGGCATTACAAAGTAAACGTAACTGAGCCATGTAGAAGAAATAGATTAAAAGAAATGGGTTAATTTAAGTTATTGAGGTAGTTGAGAACAACCCTAAGCTATTGGCCAAGCTTCCATAATTAATAAGTCTCCATGTAGTTATTTGGGAGCTGGCAGGTGGGACAAAAAATTTTGCCCATATCATATTTTGTAGCCCAGGCTGGCTTTGAACAAACCCATTTGAACCTCTAGGTTCATGCCTCAGCCTTCTAAATGCAGGGATTATAGGTGTGATCTACCTATCACTTCTGAGCAGTTGCTTTTCATGAAATCACACACACACACACACACACACACACACACACACACACACACCCCTCACATTTTATTGTGCTCCACATTTAGTGTGTTCCTTTGAAGGTTTGTGATAACCCTTACTTGCTTGCCTCATGTGACACTTTCAAGTGTTGTTCTCCAACAGCATCTGAGCACGTACGTCTGTGTCCCATTTTGTTAGTTCTAGTCATATTTCAAACTGTCATTCTATTTATTGTGGTGGAGTGTGACAAATGAGCTTTGTTGTTACTGTTGCAATTATTTTAGGGTGCTGTGAACTGAACCCATCTTAAGACGGCAAATTTAGTTGATAAATGTGTGTCCTTTCTGCTCCACTGACCAGCTGTTTTCCCGTCTTTCTCCTCTTCAACCTTCCTGTGCATTGAGACACAACATCCTGAAATTTGACCCTTGGTGGCCACTAAGTGTCGATATGAAAGGACACAGCTCTCTCACTTTATATCCAAAGCTAAACATGATTTAGCTTAGTGAGGGGCATGCCGAAGATAAAAGGGCGGAAAGTTGGGCTTCTTAACGTTGAGCAGCCAGCCAAGTTCTGAAAGCAAAGGGAAAGTCTCAGAAGGAGGCTAGAGCTACTTCAGTGAGCACGGGCAACAGTAACACGCCGACAGCCTGTCGCTCTTGTGGATCTGGATAGAAGATTGAACAGCCACAACAGCTGCTTAAGCCAACGCCTGCTTCAGACAAGGTCCGATTGTCTTCTGTTCCAGGAAGGCTGAGGTACCTGAGAAAGCTGCATGGCAGAAAGCTGGAAGCTGTCAGAGGCCGACTCATGAGTCTTAAGAAACTTTCACAATATGAAAGTGCGCGGGGAAGCAGCCAGGACTCATGATGGAGTTACAGCAAGAAGCTCCAGCTGAGCTGATGGAGGAAGGTAGCTGTGCGGCACCACAGGTTCACAGTAGAGAGTAAATAGCTTCCTACTGTATACACCACAGGGTCACAGTAGAGATTAAATAGCCTCCCACTGTATACACCACAGGGTCACAGTAGAGATTAAATAGCTTCCCACTGTATACAGCACAGGTTCACAGTAGAGATTAAATAGCCTCCCACTGTATACACCACAGGTTCACAGTAGAGATTAAATAGCCTCCTACTGTATACACCACAGGTTCACAGTAGAGATTAAATAGCCTCCTACTGTATACACACAGGTCACAGTAGAGATTAAATAGTCCTTTCACTACGTAGAGATTAAATAGCCTACACCACAGGTCACAGTAGAGATTAAATAGCCTACCACTGTATACACCACAGGTTCACAGTAGAGATTAAATAGCCTCCCACTGTATACACCACAGGATCACAGTAGAGATTAAATAGCCTCCTACTGTATACACCACAGGTTCACAGTAGAGATTAAATAGTCTTCTACTGTAAGAAGACAGAGCTAGCCTTTCATAGGACAGTGAGTAGCTTCAAAGGGTAGATTTCCTATCACTTTAATTTATTTTCTGGTTTGGTCTCCATGAGAACCCCCTGTTTTAATTCTACTTTCTTTGATAACCTTTGAAATATTTGTACACTGTGATCATGGCTTTAAGTTTTTCTTAGGTGAGCAATTTCAGGTCATTAGCGTTTCCTTATTTGATGTATTTCTCAATACATTTTAGTTATTGGCGTCACTTGAACAGTGTTGCACTTAAACGAGACTGTACAGCTGCGAGCCTTGTCCCTGGTACGTGCTGAAGGGAGCATGCCACTGTGCTTTCACCCAGCACTAACTAGTGAGCGCCACAGTGGACCCGGAAAAGCTGCGCTTTCGCCCTTTCTCTACTTTTTGTTCTTGTTTTAGTTTGTTTTGAGGTCTGTTTTCTGAATCAGGGTCTTGCGTACTGTGTAACCAAGGCTGGTTTCCAACTCATGGCCACCCTCCTGCCTCATCTTTCCAGGAGCTGGGACTGTGATAGGTGTGTCAACCATAACTGGCTACTTTACTCCTTTATGCTTAAACTTACATAATTCCCATAATTATAGAAGTAGAAAAATGCAAACTGTGTTAACCACATTCCTTTTATCGTTTTTTTTCTCCTTTTGGTTATTTTTATTCTCCACTCTCCCCAAAATGTCTAGGTTCCTCATCCCAAAGGAGTTGTCCAATAGTTAACCACTGTGGGATACTTGAATCTATCCATTGCAATTTCATTTATGCATATTCATTAAAAACAACCCTGCAGTCTTGGAAGTTTGATTATGATATTTATCTTCCCATTTTGCTATTTAGCTAGTTTTACCCACACTGAAAAATGTGGACCGTCTCTCAGCATTACTTAGATATTTAGTTTCCCTTAGAAAGAGATTATCTTCTATCTTTTATGGTTAGTTAGGTGTCAGGAATCATTCTTGAAAGTCAGGTAATCAATATGGTAGACATGTCAGGGTCAGCTCTTGGAGCCATGATTTATATCATCTAATTGCTGATTATCATTTTCTAACAGTTACAGCAGTGAGCTAGAATCTGATTTCACTGTTGCATCTTCTCTGTCAGCAAAATGAATGTGCTGTGGTGTTGGTCCGGATGAGAAAGATGAGAAAAGACGGAGAAGCCAGTAAAGAACCTAGATAAGCTTGAGTGTTGTGAGAAGACCTCGTCCATTGCTGTCTAGGAAGCTCACACCTGGCTGCAGAGGACAGCCTTCCATGTCACTTTCACTGGCTTTCTGGTTCTGTTTCCTGAGAATGATCTGTTGTAATTCTGCTTTCTTTGATAACCTTTGAGATATTTGTACACTGTGATCTCAGCTCTAAGTTTTTTCTCCACTGAGCACCTTCAGGTCTTTAGAGAATGTCATCAATTGAAAGCAGGCAATTAAAACTTTGTGTTGACAGAGTGTGTAAAAATTGAAAGGGTGTTTTGCTGTATTGAGTTGCAAGAAAATGTATGGATTTGAAAATTCTTGACACCATTAGCAGGAATTTTCAGGCAGGATGATCTTGAAATAAACCCCTTGATCCTGGAGCTCTGTCTTGATTTTCTGACTAATAATCCAGATTCCTACAGCATATCTTGATAGCACCTTTAGAGATAAAGTCAATAAATACATTAGTTTTAACATTTGTCTATTAATAATTGTGAAACTAACTGAACATGTCTCTTATTAAAGATGCTTGAAGCCTTTAAGAAAACATATTGGAGAAGCTGAAATGTTAGCTTTTGTTTGTTTTTGAGACAGGATCTCAGACCAGGCTGGCCTTGAACTGGCTATGTAAGTGAGAATGACGTTGATCCTCCAGATAGGACCACAAGCAGGTGTCTTCATGCCTCGTGTAGTGCTGCGCATTGAACTCAGGGCCTCTTGGGTGGTGGGTAGGCTCTCTACTGCTGAGCTACATTCCTCAGCCCTAGCTTGATAATTTTAATTACAAATGTTTAATTAAATCAAAAATATATTGTATATTAGCTGAGATGACATTTGGTTGCAAATGAAAGAAAATCCAATACCATAGCAGTAAAAACAAGAAACTAATTCTCTTTTACATGAGAGGTTGGTAACCACCCAGTACTGGTACAACATTTCTATTCCACAAAGTTACCAGGAGCCCAAATCTCTCCTACTTCACCATTTTATTATACTTTGGAGGGTTTTAGTATGAAAGATGTAAAACAATTTGGTCAAGCTCTTCATCTGTGTTAGAATGTTTAAGATAAGCTGGCATTCTATTTATTAGCTGCATAAAATTTATATGAGTTGTGTATGTATTAGATAAATTTTATTGTTAGGATTGACAAGAGAACCATGGATACAGTTGAGAAGCTTTAGAGAATTAGTGTACTTGATTTGTAAATATAGTTTTAAACAACTTAATTTTACTAGTTTTATAGTTGAAGATAATTGTCTTGGGGAATTTAATCTATAATGAATTGATTGAATATGAAGAAAATATCCAAGTAATTTTTTATTCCAATACTTAATTATTAACTGTACAAACAGTAAGATTTTCATGGCAAACTAAAAGCCTGTAAAAGGGCTTGAAAACATGTAACCTTAGATATTAAATATAAAGAACTATAGTATAATGGTTAGTTTTAATTGTCAACTTGACACCATCTAGAATCACTTGGGATGAAAGTCTCAATGACTGATTGTCTGGATTGGGTTGGCCTGTGGCATGTCTGTGGGTCATGCTCTTGATTGCTGGAGGAAGAACCCCCCACCCCCACTGTGGGCAGCATCATGTCCGTGTTTGGGTCCTGGACTGTATAAAGTGTAGAGAGGGTCTAAGCACAAATAAGCACACAAGCATTTGTCCCTCTTTGCTCTTGGGTGTGATGAGACTAGCCGCTCAAGTTCTTGCCTTGACTTCCCCGCTAGGATAAATTGTGACCTGCAATTGTGGTTAAAATAAACACTCCCCTGACTTGCTTTTGGTCAGGTTAGTTTATCACAAGAGCAGAAATGAAAGAAAGTGGGACATATAGATAACAATTTTTGCATGAAAAGGTTTCCTAAGTTAACATTAGAGAAGTAAGCATTAGGAAGCAACATGTATACATGCAATTAGGTCTTCCAAAATAAACAAAACAAAACAAAACAAAAACCTTTCAAGTATGTACACACATTTCTGTTATGGAGGAGTAGATAATATTTTTAATCTGCATGAAAGTTATCATTATACTTCGGTAAGTTAGGTGTTTGCTTTTAGGAGATTGAAATGAAAAACTCACTCCTTCATGGGCAGTTGTGTGGTCAGAAATATCTGCCACACACAGAGGAAGTAGCCATGAGTGATAGGCATCTTCCACGTCCCACTGACTGTATTTATATGCAAAGAAGCAAACTAACTCAGCATCTTTTGGGAATGGTTTTCATTGAAAAACATTTTCAGACTTAATGTGCATCAGCACTTCTTAGAGACCCAAGTATTATTAGAACACATGTGTTTTAAAACTTTTGAAATATTGACTTTGTTCCAGGTATTTGGATGTTTGTTTAAAAGTCAAGGTACCTCATACCCTTCCCCTAGGTTTTTTAAGTCTGAGTAATGTTTTTGAGGAAGAGCTATCTTACAATTTTCTGGTCTTAACTGGTGGAATGGGACAATGTGTTTGCAATCCATGTATGTGACAAAGGGTTGAACTCAAAGTCATGTGAGGAATTCGATAGCAAGGAAGCAAGCAATCTGCCTGGAAAGCGGGCCAAGATTTGACTAGACACTTCTCAAACAAGGTACACAAACAAATGGCCCCGCAGGTATATGAAAAACATACACCACCACTAATGCACAGGGAGAAGTGCTAATTAACACTGTATGTGGTATCACTTCACACCTGGTAGAATGCGATGTTCATAATGGTTGGTAGTAGTGCGCTCTGGTAATCAATAGGCAAATACTAAAGAGCATGAGATGGGGAGCCGAAGTCCTGAGTCAGCCTAGGCTAGGTGAGATTCTGTTGGAAAAACACAAACAAAAAGATGAGTCGTCATGTGGATGTGGAGAAAGTGAACCCATGTATACTGTTGGTAGAAATGTGAATTGTACAATGATAATGGGAAATATCACGGAGGCGACCAAAAACACTAAAAATAGTTATCAGATAGTCTAGAAACATGTTTGGGTATATATCCAAAGAAAATTACAGCCATATGTTGATGAGTTCTGCCCTTCTGTGTTTGTTATAACCTTATTCAAGAAAATAAAGTTGTAGAAAAAGAAGTCAGTTAGCAGATGAATTGATACAGAAAATGTAGTTTATATTCATAATGGAATACCACTCAGCCATGGTAGGGTAGACTTCCATTTTTAGCCACCTGAATGAACCTGGAAAATATTTCGCTGAGTGAAATAAGCCAGGCACAGAAAGGTAGATACTGTATTATTATATTATCTCACTCATATGAAGTCTCCAAGAACAAAGCTCATACTCAGAAAGCACAATGGCGGTTCCCAGGGAGTGGGGAGTGGGCAGCAGGGAGATGTCACGTGTGCAGAGTTGTCATCAAGCAGGAAGAGGTGGCAGGCTCAACGGTCTGTGGTGCAGGGTAGTGACTGCAGTTAGTGACGAGCTAGTGCTTGGGAGGGCTCGATTTTACATATTCTCACCAAAAAAGGAAGCACGCGAGGCAACCAGTATGTTATGTTGCTTGAATGACCTCACAGCATGTATGTATATCCACGTATCACTGTGCATACCACAAGCAGAGAGTCTCGTGCTCATTGAAAACCGGGTAGTAACAATGTAATACCTTTAGACAAATGATGCTTTTTAGATAAATGCTGGTTTTTCCTCTTCAGCAATAATATTCCCAATATTATTATAAAATTTATAAGATTATTAAGTTTTTAGGGTACTTTAAAAATTGTGATGTTTTCCCCAAAATGTCTGGGACTAGATCAGGTATATGTTCTTCTTTGTTGGGCTGGTGTTGGCTACAGGCTCTTCTGTAGTGATTTTGTGGGTAGTGTCAATATTTATTTCCACCTAGATTTTGTATTTCATGAGGACATACGTGTCTGTTTGTTTTTGCCCTTCTATCTCTGTCATCCTTGGCTTAAGTAAACAGTCAATAAATACACCAGCAAGTGAAGGGAAACCATTCTTCTGTATGGTGAATATGAATTGAGCCTCTAAAGTACAATTTTGAAAACAAAAATAATTGACCTGTCTTTTTTAAGGATATAGCTATTTTATCTGTGTGTGTGTGTGTGTGTGTGTGTGTGTGTGTGTGTGTGTGTGTGTTTTGGGACAGGGTTTCTCTGTGTACCAGTTCTGCCTGTCCTGGAACTCAATTTGTAGACCAGGCTGGCCTTGAACTCACAGAGATTCACCCACCTCTGCCTCCCAAGTGCTGAGATTAAAGACATGTACCACCTCCACCACCGGCTAGAGGATATTCTGTAAAGCAGTTAACAGCCCTGCTGGTTTCATGTTCTGTCCCTGACGTCGGGAGTCTTCCAGAGTTCACTTGGTCATGGTGTCACCAGTGTTGGTGGTTCTGTGCTTATTTCTTCAGTACTTTGATTTTTGATCTGTCTGTGCTGCCATATGGACCATGTAAGCTTTCAGACCAGATGGTGGGAGAGTAAGGCTCCTAATATCTATACTAGACATTTGTGCCAAAGATTGTCTCTTAGTATTTATTAGTAATGTGTATCTTTTATAACTTTAATTATAACATGTTTATTTGCATTCTGTAGCTATGCCTTATGTGTTGCTTTTATTATGCAATAATATGTTATAATTCTCAGCAGTTTTAAAATTAATTTGTATTTTCATGCTTAGTGTCTATCTTAGTTAGGGTTTTGTTGCTGTGAATAGACACCATGACCACAGCAGCTCTTATAAAGGAAAGCATTTAATTGGGGCTGGCTCACAGTTCAGAGGTTTAGTCCATTATTGTCATGTCAGGAAGCATGGAGGTTGGAGGCACACAGGCAGATGGGGTGTTGGGGAGGGAGCTGAGAGTTCTCCATCTGGAGCAGCAGGCAGCGGGAAGAGAGTGACATTGGGCCTGGCGGGAACATGTGAAACCTCAACGCCCACCCCCAGTGACACACTCCCTCCAACAAGGCTACACCTCCTCACAGGGCTACTCCCTGTGAGCCAGTGGGGCCATCTTCATTCAAACCACCACAGTGTCTGTTCCTTTTCTTTCAAAATCAGCTCTGTTTCTGTCATTCCTGTAAACCACATGTTTTGTCAGTCATAGTAAGGCCAATGCCATGTCACTGGCTCTGTATCTGTTACGTTCTGTTTTAGTCCTCAGTTGTTTCTTTGTGCGGGCAGTCATAATGCTGCCAGGCTTGTGTTACAGTGTCCACATCTGTCAGCATTTCAGTCAGCAGAAGAGCACAGTCTTGGCTTGGACTATCTTTCCCGTCCTTCTGTGTCCTACACCTCTCTACTGTCTCCCCTCATGGGCATGCCCTAGAGACTTTCAAATTCTAGCTCAGGAATCCTTTGAACACATAGCTTCCAGTTCCTGCTGAAAAGGAATTGTGTTGTTTGAATAAGAATGGCCCCCATGTATTAGAATGCTTAGTCATCAGGGTGTGGCACTCCTTGAGAAGGCAGGAGGTGTGGCCTTGTTGAAGGAAGTACCCTCCTAGGGTTGGGCTTGGGGTTTCAAAAGCCCAAGCCAGTTCCAGTCTCTCTCTCTGCTGCCTGTGGATCTGGGTGTAGAACTCGCAGCTCCTTCTCCAGCACCATGTCCGCTTGCATACTACCATGTTCCCCACCATGATGATGATGGACTAGACCACTGGACTGTAAGCCAGCCCCAGTTAAGTTGTTGTGCCCAGATCGTGACCCCCAGAGAGACCACCAAAGACGAGCATGCCGGAATGCAAAAGCAAGGTTTAATCGTGGATATCCAAAAGCAATACAAGCCTAGGCAGGGACTTCGTCCAATACATCCAACGCAGTGGAGGAGGGAGGAAGCACCCACCTGTCTGCAAGCTCAGTTTTTAAAGGGAAAAGTCACAAGGTTACATCATTTAGGGGTGCTAGTACGGGTACAATTCTGATTGGCTTGTGTCTAGGAATTCCAGAAATCACAATTCAGTTTTCCTTCTAAGGAAGTAGTTGCCCATCACCATTTTTCATTGGCTGCCCCCAGATGGGGGCATCTGGTGATTACACAGTCACTATGGAAACTAGGGTTGGGACATTCTATGGTCAAGCAGTTGCCTAGGGGGCCAGGGAGAGGACATTCCATAGTCCGGCAACCATTACCTCCTGACTACCTTGTGACTCTGTATTTTTACACTTCCTGGTTTCTGGAATCTGAACTGACTGGTCTCAGTAACTTCTGGCCTGTTCTCAAAAGGAGAAATCTTAGGCCTTAATTTTAGGATGAAAGCATTTTGGTCTTATTTCTAAGATGGCTCATTTTGGTCTCACAAAGTGATTTCTTTTAGAAGCTTGCTGTGGTCATGGTGTCTCTTCACAGTAATAGAATACTGACTAAGAAAGGAATTTTAGAAGAGAGACCAATTTACAGCCCTCAAGATGGTACAGGGGCTTTCCACTCAAGCATGCCAAGCTCAGTTTGATCCCTAAAATCCACATAAAGGTAGAAGGAGAGAGTGGATTCTGCAAAATTGTCCTCTAATATCTGCACTTGTACTGTGGCACCTGGGTGCTCATCCCCTATATCAAACCCTGAATAGAATAAATTAATTGGGGGGGCACTTTTTTGAGACAGGTTCTCTATGTATTCTGGCTGTCTTGGAACTCATTATGTAGACAAGGCTGGCCTCAATCTCACAGAGATCTGCCTGCCTCTGCCTATGAGTGCTGGGATTAAGGATACCCAGCTAATAAAAATAATAACAAAAAATTGAGTCCAAAAAAGTACATCAGTTTTGTATGTCATATGAATTTGGTAAGAAGGTCAGAAATGTTACCTTATAAACAGAAAGATTGGGGATAACAGAAACTCAGTAAAGATTTGCCTAATAAACAAAAATGTCAGCTGTACTTTTTGCTATTCCTAGCCCTAGATTGGACCATTTCATTCACTAAATTCACAGACAAGAACATGAGATAACAGCATGCTTTGTATGTTCTGCCATTTGTATTCTAAGGAGCTAGTAGTTTATGTTTAAATGAACTTAAGTTTTTTTTTTTTTTTTTAAATACTACTACATGCAAAGTGATGGGTTTGATTAAAGCATCCTCCTGTATACTGCTCGTTGTACAATGGGTTTTCATTTGTAACCCACCTCTGCCTGCCCTGTTCTTTGGAGAACCGTTCGGTTCATTAGATCATTTATTGAGCAGATGATTCAGCTGAAAGGATTTAGCCTTCTTGATGGTAACCCCTGTCTGATACACAGTTGGCAAGGATTTTTACTGCATGGACCACATCTTCATTTTCACTGTGGTGAATGTTTCCTTGGCTGGGCAGATGTGTTTTAATTCCATGTAGCCCCATCTGTCAGCTCCTGTGATAATCTCCTGAGCTATCAGAGTCCTTCTCAAAAAGTCTTTGCCTGTGATTGCATTCCCAAGTGTTCCCTCTACCTTTTCCTTTAGCACTTTCAGAGTTTCTGTCCTTACATTTGATCCATTTTGGATAGATCTCGAATGGACTGTTTTTGGGGTGGGGTGGAGTACAGGGTGGGAAAGATTGGTCTGGTTTCCCAGCACCCACAAGCCGAGGTTTTTAATGTAATTTATTTGAGTCAGGTTGTTTTCCTAATAGAATCTCAATAGATCTGTACCCCATTTTTAAATTGGATTATTTGTTTTTTTAATATCTAGTTTCTTGAGTTCTTTATATATTTTGCATATTAGACTTCTATGGGATATGGAGTTGTTAAACATCTTTTCCTATTTTGTAGGCTGTGTCTTTGGCCAATTGATGGTGTCCTTTGCCTTACAGAAGCTTTTTAGTTTCATGAGGTCCCATTTGCTGTGGAATAATCCCTTTGTACACTGAAAACTTGTTGTTGTGATTGGTTTAATAAACAAGCTGACTGGCCATATAGCTGAGCAGAATAAGGTTAGCCAGGAAAGCTAAATTGAGAATGCTGGGAAGGAGAAGGGCGGAGTCAGAGAGACGCCAGTAGGCACAGAGGAAACAGGACATTTAGAAAATGAGATAAGCCATGTGCCACATGGCAGAGGGTAGATAAGAAATATGGGTTAAAGTAAGAGTTAGCTAGTAACAAGCCTGAGCTATTGGCCGAGCATTTATTTACAATATTAAGTGCCTGAGTGGTTATTTGAGAATGGCTGCCAGCACAGAAAAACTCTGCCTATACCCATTTATTAATTGTTTATCTTAGTGCCTGTGTTATGGGTGTTCTGTTCAGAAAGTTGTTTCCTGTGTCAATGCGTTCAAGGCTGTTCCCTACTTTCTCTCCTATCAGGTTCAGTGTGTTTGGTTTTATGTTGAGGTCTTTGATCTGCTTGGACTTGCGTTTTGTGTGGGGTGATAAATATGGCTCTATTTTCATTCTTCTACATAGTGACATCTGTTTTGACCAGCACCATTTGTTGAACATGCTTTCCTTTTTCCAGTGTATATTTCTAGCTTCTTTATTAGAAATCAGGTGTCCATAGGTGTGTGGATTTATGTCTGGGTCTTCAATTTGATTGATCAACATGTCTGTTTTATGCCAATACCATGTGATTTTTATTAGTATAGCTCTGTGGAGAGCTTGAACTTGGGGACCTTGATACCTCCAGCAGTTCTTCCATCAAAATCCCAACACAATTCTTTATAGACCTTGAAAGGAATTTTCAACTTCATATGGAAAAAAAAACAAAAAACAAAAAAACAAAACAACAACAAAAAAAAAACCCATGATATCTAAAACAGTTCTGAATAATAAAATGTCTTTTATTTAAATTTGATGTTTCTCGATGTATTTTTCATCCAGTTTATCTATAAATTTAGAGAAAGTGGAGTATTTAGAGTACAAGGTTTGGTGGCTATGTTTTTATGCTGTTTGTATCTTGGAAATCCAGTTTTCCTTTTCCTGTAACTGTGGCAGATAGTTTTGCATGGGACAGTAATCAGGGTTGGCACTTTTGATCTTCCACTTTTTTTTTTTTTATGGAGAAATTAGCTTTTATTCTGATGGGTTTTCCTTTCCATATGACTTATATTTTTTCTCTTGCAGCATTCAGTATTCTTTCTCTGTTGTGTGTACTTAGTGTTTTAACAATGATACTCCATGGGGAGTTTCTTTCCTTGTCGATCTGGTGTTATGTTGCCTCTTGTATCTGTATGGTGTGTTTTTCCTTAGTTTGGGGAAGTTTTCTTCGATGATGTCCTTGAACATCTATTTTATCCACTGACCTGGGATTCTTCTCTCTCATCTATGCCTTAATTTGGTCTTCACATTGTGGCCCACAGTTCTGCACATTCCTTTCCTTTGCTTAAAAAACATTCATATTCTTTGCTGGTGTGTTCCAATTCCTCTATTTTAGTTTTGAGTCCTGATTATTTTATCTTATACTCGATCAGTTCTACTTGTTAAGCTTTCCCTTGGGTTTCCTAGCTGGGTTATTGAGTTTTAAATCCCTTCTTCATTTCTACTTGAGCTCGCTTCAATATTTCTGTCTTTCATTGACTTTTATTTTCAAATTCTGGGTTTTATTTGTCATTTCATTCAGTCCTATGTTTGTCTTTTCTTAGTCACCACACCCTTATTTTCTTTAAATTCATTCTTTGTAAACTCATTGAGCTGTTTCTTTGTGTCTTTCTTAAATGTCTTGAATTCTTTGATGTTCGTGATTTTTTTTTTTATATTCTGTGGTTTCAAATTCTGTGTTTGTTCTCATTGAAGAACATTTGTATAAGAATGGTGGATTTTTTTGGGGGGATATTACTTTATCTTTTATATTGTTTGTGCTTTTGCACAAACCTGGGCGTGTGAATTTCTTTTGTCTTTTAGTTCTGGGTCTGATATGGGCACAGAAGGCTGGACAGAGCACAGAGCTTGTAGGACAGGTGGGCCTGATGGTTGGCAGTGGTATAGGTGTGATAAAGTTAGGTGGTCTGCTATACAGGATGTGGGTGTTGGTCCAATTGTGGAACTTTGGGGTGGCTGCCTGGGCTGACTATGTTAGCCAGAGCACAGGATGTGGCACCCGGCCTAGATCTGGGCACTGGAGGGTGTACATGGTGGGAATGGTCTGGTGTACTTTCTAGACTGGGTTCCATTGTAAGACGTGCAAGGTTTACTGGGCCTGGAGGCTGGATGTGGCAGAGGAGGCATGAAGTCAGGTGGTAGGAAACTGTCTTTATTGGTGGCAGGATGCACCTCCTGTCCAAAGTCTAGAGGTTGGTTGGGAGTAGCATGTATACCCTGGCCAAAGCTTGGAGATGGGAGTGATGCTGCCCAAACTAGGCTGGGGTACCAAGATGCTGGACCTCGGCTAGAACCAAGCCTTGGGGAGGGGGTGTGGATGGTAGGATTAGGTGGACTCTTCAGGCTGGGCCCTGGCCCAGTGCCTGTAAGGAGGACCCCACCAGTCAGAGAGGTTGGATGAGGGTGAGGTGAAGGTGAAGTCCTACCATCATGTGGTGTGAGGCTAAGGGTCATGTTAGTCATTTTCCTCAGTCCTGTGACGGAATACCTGACAAAAGGCAATTATGAGGCAGAGAGGTTTTTTTTTTTTTTCTTTTTTCTTTTCCTTTTTTGCTACAATTTGAGTAGATTTCGTCCATTGTGGTGGATTTTATCCATTGTGGTGAGGAAGGTGTGGCAGCAGAGTGTGTTGTGGCTGGCCACAAGTGCATCCACAGTTAATCCAGTTTATCCAATCTGAGACCTTTGCACAGGATTCTGCTCACATTCAGGGTGGGTCTGCCAGCCTCCCTAAGCTTCCATGGAAACACCCTCCTAGCCACAGCCAGAGGAGTGTTTCCTAGGTGACTCTAGCCAGTCAAGTGACAATGAAGATTAATCATCACCAGGGTGAATAAGAAAAGGAATGATTTTAATCCAGGGTGTGTGGTTTCTTAATCAAATGATGCATGGTACCATGTAGGCAGGGGGATAGTTCCAGTGATCTGTTGAAGAGCATTATTATGTACTTCAGAATTGTCAAAAGTCGTTTAAGTGTTCTTACCCCAAAGAAATGATGAATGTAAGAGGTAATAGATATGTTGATTAGCCCAGGTTAACCATTCTACAACCCACATGTGTATAAAGTGAAGAAAGTGTGCTATGTGCAATGCTGTACTCTTCTAAAAGAGATGTTTTCCCTCTTATTTCAGACAACCTAATGAGGCCTCTTTTGAATTATGGTATTGCTTGGTGAGTGTATTTTTTAAATTTTGTATTTTCGGAAGAGTACTATTAACTTGTACAAGCGAGTTATAATTTTGGATTGCTGTTGCAGTATGTCTATGGGATTCTTGGTTGAAGAGACTGCGCCACTTGTTTGGAGAGGCCTTATGGTGATGTCAGCCATTGAGAAACTATTGAGACAGGTAAGCATTAAGTATTTAATGTTGCATTAAGTATTATTTTACTTTGACAGAGTTGTGGTTAATGCATTTGCCGATGGAAGAATTGTTAGAATTTGCAGTCAGCACTGAGATATCTGACTGACGAAGAAATCTACTTGATAGTTGGAATGTGTAGTGACCGTGACACTGAGACCGAATTTCACCGACTTAATCTTCCCGCTGCGAATGAGCGTAACAATCTGTTGTTTTATTTTAAATTGTTTTCTGAGTCTTTTGTAGGAAGGGCAAGTCTGTTTAGGTTTATGGTTAATCTCATGGTGGTCAGTAATGAATTATAGGGACCGTGTAGAAATTCTTCAGATGTGGATGAATGTATATAGAGCCAGGATGGTTCCTGTGATTTAAATTCCATCACAACAGTTGTGATCATTATTATTTTTACTGTATATGGTTCTGTGGTTGTTTTTTTTTAGTACAGCTTCTTTCAACTTCATTCCTAATGAAAGATATCACATATGATTGCATAATCTCAGTTTACCAGGTGGGCTATATTTCATTTATAGTTTGCTTAGAATAAACTACCTTTTCTCGGTAGATGAGAGGTTGTAATTGTGTTTTAGGTAAATATTAAATCTGTCGTGCCGGTTTCCGGTTACCCCTTATTTGTTCACAGTCTGCAGTGGGTCTGGCATCACACTATGGGTTGCCCACTATGGGATGTCCAAATGATGAATGTTTCTGGCTTTATTGTCGGATGGTTGTGTGACTGATGGAATAGGCCATGATCTCTGCGACTCTTTGTCTTTGTAACACTTGTGCTAGTGAAGTTTTGGAAGTGTTCTCTTTGATCACTGACCAGAGTCCTCCTACTGTTCCCGTTGTTAAGCCTTTGGCTGTATTTCCTCCCGTTTCCACCTGGGTCCTGTTGGTTAGTGTAGTTATGTGACCCACATACCCCTCCTCCCCAGTTCCTCTGTGCCTGTGACCTCTGTTTGTCCGCGCCCAGCCTTTCTGTTCTTTATTGCTGAGCACTGTCAGAAAATAGAGAATAATTGTGTTAATTGCCTGCATTGCGCAAATTGGATCTCCAAAGTTAGTCACCATCTGAACACTTCAGTCAGCTGATTTTACTCATTCGCAGCATTTGGCAAAAGCTCAGTTTGGAAATCTTTTATGAATTTGGGGGAAAGAAACAAGTTGAACAATGTGTGAAATTTGGTCACTGGAATCCTTTATTACCTTTTAAGGCAGGCTACAACCTGTGACAGTATCTTCTTCATCTCTAATGTTAATTATTTGTTCACTTTTCTCTTTTATTTTCTATTGTTTATAATCTGTGCTTCAAAGAGCCAACATTTGGCTTTAAAATATTCCATGTTCTGTGTCTCTTAACTACTTTATTGCTTCCTGGTTTTTCATAGTTTTCCCTGCTTTCCATCATGGTGGGCTTAATTTGATGTTGTTTTTCTACCTCCTGAAGGTAGAATCTTAGATCTCTGGGCTTTAATGACTTATCATTTTCAAAGTTGGTATTTGTTTATTTATTCACTTTTTGTGTATAGATGTGAAGCTGTATGAATTTATATGCACTGTGTATGTACAGGAGTCCATAGAGGCCAGAAGAGGGTGTCAGATGCCCTGGACCTGGAGTTACAGGTGCTTGTGAGGCGGCATGTGAGTGCAGGGACTCAAGCCCAGGTCCTCTGCAGGAGCAGTCAGCACATGAGCCCTCTCTGCAGCTCCTGGGAGAGTTCTTTTTAAAATAGAAGCAGTTAGCCAGGCGGCGGTGGTGCACACCTTTTTTTTTTTTTTGGTTTTTCGAGACAGGGTTTCTCTATGTAGCTTTGCGCCTTTCCTGGAACTCACTTGGTAGCCCAGGCTGGCCTTGAACTCACAGAGATCCGCCTGCCTCTGCCTCCCAAGTGCTGGGATTAAAGGCGTGCGCCACCACCGCCGGCCATGGTGGTGCACACCTTTAATCCCAGCAGAGTCAGGCGGATCTGAGTTCGAGGCCGGACTGGTCTACAGAGCAAGATCTAGGACAGGCACCAAAACTACACAGAGAAATCCTGTCTTGAAAAACCAATAAACCAATCAACCAACCAAACAAATGAATAAATAATAAAAATAAAATAGGAGCAGTTAAGGATGTACTGTTGTCAACAGACTTTGCTTTGAATCTCATAAATTCTCATTTTCTGTAGGTTTTCACTGTTATTCAGTTCAAATTAATTTCTAATATCCTTTTATTTATGGATATATGTAGTATGATCAATTTCTAAACATTGCTGAATTTTCCTAAGATCTTAATCATAATTGTTTCTAGTGAAGTTTCTTTTGGGTAAATTTCCTTCATAATACTTTAACAGGTTTGTGAGACGTTTTGTGGATCCGTGTATGTCCATCTTTGTTGATACTCTGTGTTCTTTGGCTAGTTACAATGTACTTTATAGTTATTGTGGCTAATGTTCTCTGTTTTTCATTTAGATTAGGTTTATTGACAGTTTTGTTCAAATCTCTTATGCCTTTATTGATTCTGTTTGCTCTGTCATTCTATAACTTGGTAACTAATAGGAGATTAAGATTTGCTTTATATATTTGAAATTCTTTTAGATATACATGTTTAGAATTGTTATACCTTCCTTGTGAACTGACCCTTTTATTGTTATGAATTGGTCCTCCATGTCTCTGGCGAACTTATTTTGAGATCTGCCTGGTGCTCACACAGCCACAGGAGGAGAATGTACATATGTCTCGATGGTTAATATTGACTGCCGAGACAGGATCTAGACTCACAGAAGAGACGGGCCTCTGAGCATGTCCATGAGGCCCTGCATAGATTAGCTGATTGAGGCAGGAAGACCTACACTAAATGTGGGCAGTATCATAAAAAGGGCTGGGTGCCCAGACTGAATGAGAAGGGGAGAGGGAGCTGAGCACAAACATTGATTTTCTTTTCTTTTTTTTCCTGCTTCCCGACTGTGGTTTCAATGTTCCTAGCTGCTTAAAGCTCCAGCAGCCATGACTTCCCCAGCACAGTGAGCTGGACCCTAGAAGTAGACACCAAAATAACCCTTCTTCCCGTACGCTGCGTGTGTCAGGTGCCTCGTTGTTCCAACTGATGCACAGTTTTCACGTAATTAAGGAAATTCTCTTCCTTTTTATTCGACTTCTCAAATCCCAGGCCTGGTAGATGTCAAGCAAGCTCACTGAGCCACACCCTCAGACCCTCGGCTCATTAAACATCAATTTTGTTATATTTATATATATTTAAACTGGGTCAGGGGACATCTAGCTGTGTCTTGTTGTTTTACCCAGTTTAATAATTTTTGCCTTTTAATTGGATGCTGAATTTATACATGGTGTAATTGTTGCTATGATTGAGTTTAAGTCTTCTGTTTTGATTCTTCCCATATTTGTCACATGTATTTTTTTCCAAATTAATTTTATATTCTTGTATTCTTTTGGATAAATGAAATTTAAATTCTCTTCAGCTTTACCTCCTGGTATTATTATATCACTGCCTTAGGGTTTATCATATGTTTCCTTAGGTTTTCAAAGTCTTCAAGTTAATATTTTAAAAATTCCATTTAAATTATTTTCAGGTTTAATGGTTAGTATTCTTCTCTAGCCACTTTCGGAGTTATATTTTATTAACTTATCACAGTTTCTTCAAGAATGTCAGAACAGCTGAGTGTGGAGGCAGAAAGATCCATTGTTTACAGTTGTCTTTGCTACAGAACATGTCTGAGGCCGGCTCCTGAGACAGAAGACAGGAGAAATGAGCAGACAAACATCCCTGAACTGTGGAATATAAAGTTAAGGTCTTCGCAACAATATAGCTCAGTTTGCCATTTACTGTACTTCACATATTGTGATAAAATTTTAATGTAATACAAGAATAATATTATAAAACACTGCTATATTATATACTTAGTTGTGTTTTAAATTAAGAATACAATCTTTTATGTCCATTACAAGATTTTTTTTTTTTTACTTCAGTAATTTTTACTTGTTTAGGTCTGAGTTTTATTCAGTGTCGCTTTTCTTTACACTAGGAATTTTCTTTTTTATTTTGCTATGGTGTTTATCTACTGGTGAGATCTTTTCTCATGGTTCATTTATTGGGAATGCATTTTTTCTCTGTATTTTCACTGTATGTAGAATTCTGATGTGACACTATTTTCTCAAGGTCTTAAGAGATGTTCAGTTAGTTTCTGGCCCTGGTCTTTTGTGAGGAGAAATCTTCCATAGTTTCTCTAATGTTATCATGTGAGCTGTATTCTTAGGCAGCTTTTGGAATTTCCTTTTAACTTTTTTATAATTTATCTTTAACTCTTTATTCTTACCTGCCCCATAAATACTGACATCCTAGATTTAAGTCCACAGAACAGTAGCTGGGGACATGGACTCTGGCCTCATCTACATGTTTTATGGTTGTTTAACTCGGCCACTCTCCTCTGAACTTTGTTCTCTTCATGTGTAACATGGGCTTAGTGTTAGCTGCTTCACCGTGAAGATTATGTGATTAAATGTGTAATGTACTCAGAAAACACAGCATCATATAAATGCTATTACTTATTTTATCAATCACTATGTAACTTTCTTTTCACGTTTTAACATTTCTCATGTTGATGGCCTTTTGGGATTGCTTCATCCCTGGAACAAAGTCAGGTTCTTTCTAAGTGGTTCTGTGTTGTGTCCCCAGTACTTGGGGACAGTTTGAACCTGAGGCAACTTTCACTAAATTTTCTTTCAAGTTCCCGGGACTACTCTGGTTGTATGAATTCAGAGTGGAAAGATGCAATGCCTACTTGTGGTTGATCTTAATAAGAAGATGCCAAGATCCCATTTCCTTCTACCAAGGCAAAGGTTGATAGATGTATGTTTTTCTAATTTTTTTTTTTTTTTTAAATCTGAACATAACTGAAATTATGTCACTCTGAAGGCCTGTAGCCTACAAGGACAAGCCTATCGCCGGAGCCAGGATGATAAGGAGCAGGACAGGAAGTCAAAGGGGGAAGATCCGGTTAGTTAATGAGAGAATCAAGGAAGCTAAGTTCTCTTTTCTGCAAGACACATAGTCAGGAGGAATCCAGCGCCGAGGTAAAAGTGACGGGATCAGATAATCGAGACTCTCCTGTGATGTGGAATGGCGTGAGAAGTGGCAGGTAAATTAGTTGTGTTCACAGAAGTAAGAGCATTAGAACCCCGAGGCAATTGAAAACATGTGTAAGTTAAACAGAATTTGGAAGTGGGGCTGTGTGAGGAAGGTCAGGTCTACTACACCGAGTCAAGAGTGAAGGAGCCAAGGCACCACACAGTAGAGCAGGAGCAGGTTGCCAGAGAAACTGGGGTGCCCAGCTAAGTGTGAGTACTACCCATGCATGGGATAATTTAGGACATGTCCTTCCTTAAAAAAATACCTGATACTTAAACTTGATGGAGTTTTCTGTAGTTTTCCTTCTAAATCTGGCAGCCTTAGTAGGAGTGATTCCGTTAGTAAGGGAACAATGAAAGAGGTTGGGGGGAGCTGGCGTGCTGTGTCAGCATGGCAGAGTCCCCTGAGAACAAATTCCAAGTTGCACCAAGGACTGAATGCAGCCAGGAGTCACTGCGATGTCCTGAGCACCAATGGGAGGTGGGAGGAATTCCAATCGGGTGGAGCCCTGCCAGCCTCGTCCTAACTCAGTGAGGGAGGGTTTGCCAGCCACTCTGACCAACTTACACTAACTTCTGAAGGATAATCTCCAGATACAGAAGTGGTAGGATTGGAAGTCTCTCTGTTTCCACTTGCCGGTTTCTAGAACCGTATCTGTATAGTTTCACCGTATCTTCTCGGAACCTCATCAGTCAAAAGGAAGGAAGAAGATTGGTGAACCAGTACCGTGTGTGTTTGGGAGTGTATCTGTGACACATTGAAGAACAGCATGTCGGGATATAAAAAGAGAAGTAGAAAACCAGGCAGATAAATGCTGGAATGTCATTTCAGCACAGAATTTATCACTGTGTGTTTCTTTTTATTCTTCCTATACTTGAAATAATGTGGTTTTGTTTTCTGTTTTGATCTTAATCATTAAAGGCAGAAACATCTAATGTGTTTCACTCTATGAATAACTACTGGTGTTTAATTTCTCTGTTAATATTTTCAAGGAAGTTTTTTTACTTAGAATCTTTGAGTTTGGAAATGTAGGATATTGGAAAAATAATTTCAGTCATTAGAGAAAGAGGTTGAGAAGGGAAAACTTCAAAGGCCTGTGAGTGGGGACCCCCGCTGCGCGCAGCACAGACTCAGAGCCCCGGGATTTTGGCAGCAGCTCCGGAGGCTTTAGTTCAATCTCTAGTATCCCAAATGTGGAGCAGATGCCAGTTCCCTTCTCCAGGGCTCTGATAATGGCGTGTAATGAGCGGCTGTTTCCTAGCAACAGAGAAGCGGTTCACTTTGGCTGATCCGGCAGTAAGAATGAGACATTTCCCCTTGATAGTTGGTGTTAGTGATTTCCCTGACAATGGAATTTCACTTTTGAATAAGGAATGTTCTCAGCCCTGGGTTCCTAAAGAATCTTGCCTTTGAGTTGGGCTAAACTCTGCTTAATCCTGTATAAAATGAAAAGAGAAAATGTTTGAACTCCCCTGAGTACCTCTCATGGGAAGAGCCAAAGGAGGCCGATACATAGTTTTTCAAACAGCAAGTGATTATACAAGGAGCTCTAATAGGGGTGTTTTTCTCAGTGTTTAATAGGATAATTAACAACCGAGTTCCTTTCTGTATTTAATGTTTGCAACAATAGAAGTTTATTAGGTAATGACTAATACGTTGTGGAAATAAATACGAATAAAATTTTATTACCAATACTATTTCAGTATGAAGTCTATATAGCAGAAGCATGTATTATCCAGTTGATGCAAACTGCTTTCTATATCAGATTCATTATTATACCCATAGATTACAGGCAGGCACCTATTAGAGTTCAGCCTAAGGTTAGTAGTTGTAAACATTTACATTTAACTGAGCCAGATTCTAAAAGTCTTCCTATTGGACAGTAGTAGTAACTGTGGGACTCTCCTAGGATATATGGAGGCGAGAAACCATCGCAGCATATGACTTTCTTTGTTGTCCTTCAGTCAGCCACTTTGTAAGGAAATTACCCACTTGTCTCCTTTTGATATATAAGTAATACAAAACAGTTTGTTATACCATAAGTTTCAAAGGTTCTTAGACAACTAGGCAAAGAGATACAATATTAAATGATATTTCTAAGATAATTAAGTTGGCTGTGTGTGAGTACAGGAGAATGTATTGCCTTGCGGGGCAGGTTCTCTGAGGATGATTCGCTGGCTCGTGAAGTCACGGGTGCCATCTTGATCAGTCTGGGGCGCCTGGCCATGTTCGCTTCTCCTTGTGCTTTTGCTTCATCAGGTATTCTGAATATTTAGAAGGAACTTCGTGGGTCTCTGTGAAGCAGTAAGTGTCAAGATACTACAGGCCTCCCTCTCCCAGCTGAGCTGTGGAAGTGACAGACATGGTACAGCACCCAGAGACACCTGGAGTGTGCCCAGTAACTCACAGGTGTCCTCAGTGACACTGGTTAGAGTGTGTGAAAGTTCAGGAGTCACAACTAGCCGGATAGCACTACTTTCTATTCTGGCAGAACAATAGCTCTTTAGGTAGAAAAGAAAAAAAGAGACTGAGGAGGGGAGAAGCTTCAAGGGTCAACTTGGTGTGATGGGTGTGGGCGAGGAAGCAGAAGAACCACAAAAACATGTCTTCATGTATGTCATATGCCATTTAACACATAGGTGATGATTTTCAAATAAAAACATAAAAAAACAAGAAGAATTAAGAATACTGATTTGGTTGGACAGAGAATAGTCTTTCAGCACTTAAAACTGGCGCTTTAAAGAATAAGATCTTAAAAAAGTGAAGCATGGTTTCTAGATAGACTAGCTCAATTACTCCTATTAGATTTCTTTGAAAACATAATCTAAGGCTAAAGAGTCAACTGTGCTGAGCCTGGTTTGAGTTTCTCTTTCCATTTTGAAAGTATAGATTAGATTAAGACTCTAGAAATGGATTATGACTAAAGCCATTCTTTGGGGTCTTGTTTGTTTTGAGACAGGGTCTCGTGATGGGGCTCTGGCTATCTTAGAACTCACTATAGACCAGGCTGGCCTCGAACTCATAGAGATCTGCGGATTATTACTACCTCCTGAGTGCTGGGATTGAAGACGTGCGCCACCACACTCAGCTTCTTTGAGATATTTTTAAAAGGCAGCATTACCAGTAAGAAGCCAGTTTGATGAATCTTTCCTCCGATACCACGCATCCATTCATTAACCAAGTATTTATTTTGCTAACACCAGATAATTCCTGTTGTGCTTTTAATATATCCTAAGATTTTGTCATCCTCAGCAGTTGACATTTGATGTTCACTTACTATGTTTTTTGGGGTGTTGGGTAGATGCTGAGGATGGAAGATTGCACATGACACAATTATAGACATCCCAGTTGTGAAGTGGAACTTTTAGTTACAAACCTGTTTTGACTTGTGACTGTGACATTTACGTAGACTGGGAGTTTGATGACTTTCACATACTGTTGGACCATGTTTCATTTAAGGCACTCAAGGTTGGAACTTAGAGAACAAGCTGTCACAGTGTTGACCACCCCGGCTGGTGGGATTGCTATAGGAGAACAGCTGTTGTACTCTTATTTAGATTCCATGTCAGAGAAGAAGAAACCCTGTGGTCAGCTTCCGAAGAACAAGTTGTCAAAGGAGTTAGAAGCAGCCTATAAATATTAATTGCTATTATTTCTTCCTCCTAAAATGCCTTTTCTCCTGTTAATTATTGGAGAAGACACATGAGCGCCTTCAAATCACCATGATGATGGCTTATATGTGAAGTTTTGAATTCTGTACTGCAATGTTTTGCATGTTGCTATAACAGATTCTAGGATCACAAGCTACTGCAGTGCAGTTTTTTAGGCTGGCACCAACTGTTTACAAGTCATTTGTGCCAAATCACTTTACCGTTAGAGTAGATCTGCCATTCCGTCACCAATCTACATCTGTCCTCTGGCCCCTTCCAGGCAGAGTAGGGACCCCTTTACCTAGTAAAACTGACACTTGAGATGGGTAATTTTTACCAAGGAAGCAGTGGAAACAAAGCGAAGCAATCAGATGTGGAAAAGGGAGCTGCCCTGGCTCTGGGCGCTCAGGGGAGGCTGTGCGGTCATTCTGATCCCCAGGCGCTGCCAGTCCATGTCTCCACTTGGCCTCACACCAGTCCCACCTTGGGCTCCTTTCCTCTTCTTGGCCATGATGTTTTCCGTAGGCTTTAGGTCTCTCGAGAGTCACGTCTTGTACTAGAACTAACATGTCACCTGTTTCCCACTTGGTACGTCAGTAGCTGTTTCTTCACACTGACTTCTGTGGCGATGTTGACTGCCTTACCTAGTCTTTGGCTGCAGAGCTTCTTACTGCCATATTGTGTTTCTTTCCCTGGGGCTTTCCCGTACCTCCCAGCCCAAAGAATAACTTGCTTGTCTTGGGTAATATTGCAGTGGCAAACACGTTCTGAGCTGTTGGCAGGCCTTCCCAGTCTGTGAGCTCAGGGTGTGCTTCCCCACCGTTGGCACAAGAGCTTCCTTACCCAAGTACAGGAGACTAGAGCGAGACAAAGACTGTGCTTTCCTACCAGGCCTGCATGTAGAGACGGAACAACAAAACATGGAAATCAAAGTTAACCGTTGTGGCTTCAACCCTGCAAACCTTTCCCATTCCCTTCTTGTCTATGCACCAGAGCCAAGTAATGACACAGAGGTCATGGACAGGCACTTCATGTTAATGGTAGGTTGTAACTGCAGCTCTAATGTGAGTGGGTTGCATATCTGTTTTTTTTTTTCTTGAGAAATGATAAAAATGACTGCTGTGGATATCGCTCTGTATAAATAAAATGCTGATTGGCCAGTAGCCAGGTAGGAAGTATGGGCGGGACAAGCAAAGAAGAGAATCCTGGGAACAGGAAGGCTGAGTCAGGAGACGCCAGCCTGCCGTCCAGGGAGCAGCATGTAAAGGCAACAGGTAAAGCCACGGAATACGTGGCAACATATAGATTAACAGAAATGGGCTGAGTTTAAGTACAAGAGCTAGTCAGTGGTAGGCCTGAACTAATGGCTGAGCACTTTAATTAATATAAGCTTCTGAGTGATTATTTTATAAGTGGTTGCGAGGTCCATGGGGCTGGGCAGGACTGGAGAAAACTTCAGCTACAAATGGCAGTCTCTCATTTAATGATGTTCGGTAGTTAGAATGAGTGTAAAACATAGCATTGTTAGGAACTGTGCCACACAGTGGAATATGCTGATCAAAAGAGAGTGAAAGGAGTAGTCATAATTTATTAGCAGCAGAAGCCAGGAGGGCTAAAATAATTTCCCTTTGAGATGAATCAATTTAAAAAAGAGACTAGCTGTCAAACCTTTATAATAGTCCATTTCTCCCTTGGATATGTCCAGAAGAATTCCTCACTTTTCCAGTCAATTCTTTCCTTAGTACAGATGTTGAATAACTTGGAATTGTTTGAGCTGAGTTATGGCAGGAGTAATTATACCTTGTCTGCTGCAGTGGTAATGAAGAAGCCTCATGAAGGTCATGTAAGATCACTTGCTGATCCTCAGGAAAGTGTCTCAGAGCTGTGGTCTCTGGTGGACAGGCAATGGCTTACCTTGTCTCTAGGTGCATATGAGGGATCAGAGTCAGATGTCTCAAGCCTGCTGGAGTTGCTCAAACTACATGGAGGCTTGAACAGATCCCACCAAGGCCCTGAGGAGTTATGACTATTGGGAATGTAATAGGGCTGGAAATGCTTTTTTTTTTTTTTTTTTTATACTTAGGCAGATACACTGATTTCTATGTTTAGTATTTCTGAAATTAGAGTGAGTTTTATAATCAGTAACATCATGGCCTTGTCTCAGTATCGCTTAATTTTCTTTTAATTTTAGCTATTTTTTCTTTCTGGATGCTGCATAAGATAGTGGTATATTTTAAGCCCATGGTTTTTAGCTATAATGAGATACAACATCTATTTCTGGTGATTTTTTTGAATGCTGATAGACATATACTTTGATCTTTATCACTTGTTGTAGTTCGGTTTCTGTTGCTTGGAGAGCTTGGGGAAGGAATGATTTATTTGTCTTAGTCTGTCACATCACAATCCATCATCAAGGGAATCCAGGGCAGGAGGTCAAGCCAGGAACCTGGAGGCAGGAACTTAAGTAGCGACCATGGAGAAAGGCTGCTAACTGGCTTGCTCCCTCCGGATTGTCCAGCATACTTTACTTCTTCCTTTCCAATTTGTATCGCCTTGATCTCCTCCAGTTGTCTTATTTCTCTAGCTAAAACTTCAAGTACTATATTGAGTGGACAGCCTTGTCATGTCTTGATTTTAGTGGAATTGCTTTGAGTTTTTCTCCATTTAAGTTGATTTCTATAGGCTCGCTGTAAACTGCCTTTATTATGTTGGGGTATGTCTCTTGTATCCCTAATCTCTCCAGGACTTTATCATAAAGGAGTGCTGGATTTTGTCAAAAGCCCTTTCTATACCATTGAGAGGATCATGTGAGTTTTTTTTTCAGTTTGTTTTCTATGGTGGATTACAATTATTCATTTTCATATATGGCATCATCCCTGCATCTCTGGGATGAAGCCTACTTGACCATGGTGGATGATCTTTTTGACATGTTCTTAGATTGAGTTTTCAAGTATTTTATTGAGTATTTTTGCATCTATATTCATTAAAGAAATTAGTCTGTAATTCTCTTTCTTTGTTGAGTCTGTGTGTGATTTGGATATCAGGATAACTGTGGCCTCATAAAATGAACTCAGTGATGTTCCTTTTGTTTCTATTTTATTGGAATAATTTGAGGAGTATTGACGTTAACTCTTCTTTGAGAGTGTGATAGAATTCTATGCTAAATTTGTCTGGCCCTGTGCTTTTTTTGGTTAGGAGATTTTTAATGATTGATTCTATTTCACTAGGGGTTGTAGGTGTGCTTAAATTGGTTATCTAATCTTCATTTAACTTTGGTAAGTGGTACCTAGTGAGAAAATTATCCATTTCCTTTAGATTTTCCAATTTGGTGGAGTATAGGTTTTTAAAGTTTGTTCTTATGATTCTCTGGATTTCTTTAGTGTTTTTTGTTATGCTACCCCTTTCATTTCCATTTTGTGAATTTGGATATTCTCTCTTCACCTTTTAGTTAATTTGGATGCCAATCTTACTAAGTTTCTCAAAGAACCAACTCTCTGATTTATTGATTTTTTTTTTGTCTTTTTGTTTGTTCATGTCTGTTGTATTTTTATTTATTTATTTATTTTTGCTTTTTGAGACAGGGTTTCTCTGTGTAGCTTGTGCCTTTCCTGGATCTCACTCTGTAGACCAGGCTGGCCTCAAACTCACAATGATCCACCTGGCTCTGCCTCCCGAGTGCTGGGATTAAAGGCATGCACCACCACCACCTGGCCATTTCTATTTTATTGATATTATGCCTGAGCTTTTTTATTTTTTGCCATCTACTCTATTTGGGTGTGATCTCTTCTTTTTATTCTAGAGCTTTCAATTATGTTGTTAAGTTGCTAGTGTGTTTTTATATTGGCATTTAGTTCTTTGAACTTGCCTCCGAGAACCTCCTTCATTGTGTCCCATAAACTTGAGAATTTTATATATTCATTTTCATTTACTTCTAGAAAGTCCTTAATTTCTTTCTTGCCCAGTTTTTCATTTAGTAGTGAGTTGTTCAGTGTCCATGAGTTTGTAAGCTTTCTGTTGTTGTTGATCTCCAGTTTTAGCCCATGGTGGTCAGATAGCATGCAAGGTGTTATTTCAGTTTTCTTTCTGTTATTATTTCTTTATGTTGAGACTTGCTTTGTGTATGTCCCATGCCACCAATGTTATTTTCTGCCTTATCACATACTCAAAGGCGGTCAGATAGATTATTTTTTCCTAAAACAAATTCTCTTGTTGTCAGTAATTTGAAAGACTGTCACTATTACTTTTTAAGGACAACCTTCTTTACTGTTTTACACATTCCTTCAATTAGTTAAAAATTGGGAATATTGCTATAAATAGAAAAGTTATGAAACCTGGGCCCCAAAGATCCTTTTGCCTGCTGTCCACCTTCTCTTACTGATTCAAAACACTGTTACTGTTGTGTGATTATTCACTGTTGAAAGTAATAACTATATATTATATAACTTTCATTCTTAAGTGTTTGGTGGTTATTTTACATAATATTGTTGGTGTTTATAAATCACCTAACAAAATAAATGGTAAATGGACATTTTGAAATCTTTTTTTCTTTGTTATGTGCCTGTGTATTTATGTCCTACCTGTGTGGCCATGTAAACCAATGTTAGGTCTTTATAGTCAATGTATTGGTAGAGTCAAAGTCTCGACTGCTACCTGGATGTAGAAATTATCAATTAAACAGACTGAGTTAATGTATTATCCCTAGATAATTCTATACTGCTAAAAGTATTCGCTCTTTAAGAAGTATTTGCTATATGCCAAACCTTATTCTGTTCATGTATAGTTTTTCTTTTAACCCACAAAATTCTGTTAGTACTATTCTGATTTTAGAAATGAGGAAACTGAGGCAAAAGAATGCACAATAAATAAACGTGGCAGTGTGCCACAATATATCTCACTAGTTCTCTGGGCTTTTAACTAAAACAAACATCTCAAGTTTTAAAAGTTCTAGATTTTCCCTTAAAAGAGTAAAAACACATTTGCATAATCTTAGAACTACAAATGATATTAAAATGATTGAGTTTTCTTTTCATAATCTGGCTGAAATTTTGTTTTATACTTAATAATCTGAAAATTTTATATTTTTTTGTATGTGTATCTGCATGTCACACAATGTGTGGAGGGCAGAGAACAGCTGGCAGGAGTTGGTTCCTCCTCCCACCACGTGAGCGCTGGAGAGCTGGTCAGGTTGTCAGGGGAGGCTCGCACCACGTGAGCGCTGGAGAGCTGGTCAGGTGTGTCAGGGTGGAGAGCTTCGCACACCACGTGAGCACTGGAGAGCTGGTCAGGTTGTGAGGGGAACCTCCCACCATGTGAGCACTGGAGAGCTGGTCAGGTTGTCAGGGGAACCTCCCACCACGTGAGCACTGGAGAGCTGATCTGGCTGTCTAGTTGCTAGTGTCTTTTCCTGCTGAGCCATCTCTCTGGCCTTGGACTTCTTATTTTAGAGAGTAATTCTGGGAAATATCTTTGTAAATCTTTTTACTTTGATATTCATTATTTAAATACCCCACTTTCATTCTTGACAATTGCATTTTTATTAACACAGATAATATGTTATTTGGGAGAAGTTTTCATATAGAGGCAAATTATTAATTATTTCTGTTGTGTTTGATACCAGAATGTTGATAAATATTTTATGTTATTATTTCAGTAACTATAGTAATATAATTCACTTAGTAGCTAGAAGATTAGGTTTTAAATGTTCTTGCACCAAAAAAGAGTATATGCAGTGAAGGGTATCTTTTCTAGCTTGGTTTAATTATTTCACAGTGTTAAAATATGTCAGAATACTGTATTATACTCCATAAATACATAGTTATCATACATTAAAAATAAACTCATAAAACTGAATTAAATTTCTTTTACCTTGTTCACCGTTTGGATTTGGTTACGTAAGGCATAGACACAGTGTGTTTGTCAGTTACCTAGAACAAGCATCATTCAGAGGGGAAGGACCAGTGACAGTGGATACCCGTGTATATTGGTATCATCAAGATTAACACTGTAGTTTTTTTCTTAATTACTGTGATTTCTGAATTAGTACTTTTTCTTTTGCTGTGACAAATACAAGTTAAGGGAGAAAGGGTTTCCTTGGCTCCCAGTGTGGCGGTGTAGTCGGTCATGGTGGGAAAGCCGTGGCTCCCAGTGTGGCGGTGTAGTCGGTCATGGTGGGAAAGCCGTGGCTCCCAGTGTGGTGGTGTAGTCAGTCATGGTGGGAAGCGTGGCTCCAGTGTGGTGGTGTAGTCAGTCATGGTGGGAAAGCCGTGGCTCCCAGTGTGGTGGTGTAGTCAGTCATGGTGGGAAAGCCGTGGCTCCCAGTGTGGTGGTGTAGTCAGTCATGGTGGGAAAGCCGTGGCTCCCAAAGTAGCGGTACAGATGGTCATGGTGGGAAAGCCATGGCTCCCAGTGTGGCAGTACAGATGGCATGGTGGGAAAGCGTGGCTCCAAGTGGCGTACAGATAGTCATGTGGGAAAGCCGTGGCTCCCAGTGTGGCGGTACAGATGGTCATGGTGGGAAAGCCGTGGCTCCCAAAGTGGTGGTATAGATGGTCATGGTGGGAAAGCCATGGCTCCCAGTGTGGCGGTGTAGTCAGTCATGGTGGGAAAGCCGTGGCTCCCAAAGTGGCGGTACAGATAGTCATGGTGGGAAAGACGTGGCTCCCAGTGTGGTGGTGTAGTCAGTCATGGTGGGAAAGCCGTGGCTCCCAGTGTGGTGGTGTAGTCAGTCATGGTGGGGAAGCCGTGGCTCCCAGTGTGGTGGTGTAGTCAGTCATGGTGGGAAAGCCGTGGCTCCCAGTGTGGTAGTACAGATAGTCATGGTGGGAAAGCCGTGGCTCCCAGTGTGGCGGTACAGATAGTCATGGTGGGAAAGCCGTGGCTCCCAGTGTGGCGGTACAGATAGTCATGGTGGGAAAGCCGTGGCTCCCAGTGTGGCGGTGTAGTCAGTCATGGTGGGAAAGCCGTGGCTCCCAGTGTGGCGGTACAGATAGTCATGGTGGGAAAGCTGTGGCTTCCAGTGTGGCGGTACAGATAGTCATGGTGGGAAAGCCGTGGCTCCCAGTATGGCGGTACAGATAGTCATGGTGGGAAAGCTGTGGCTTCCAGTGTGGCGGTACAGATGGTCATGGTAGGAAAGCCGTGGCTCCCAGTGTGGTGGTACAGATGGTCATGGTGGGAAAGCCGTGGCTCCCAGTGTGGCGGTATAGATGGTCATGGTGGGAAAGCCGTGGCTCCCAGTGTGGCGGTACAGATAGTCATGGTGGGGAAGTCGTGGTAGCAGGAATTTGAGGTAGCTGGTCACATTGTAGCTTCACTCAGACCAGAGAATGATACATTCTAGTTCTCAGCATCACTTTCTTCTCCTTCAGTCCAAGACTCTATGACCATGGAATAGTGCCATCCACAGTCAGTAACCCTGACCTAGGTAAGCCTTCAATGGCAAGCCTGGAGCTGCCCTTCTCTAGACAGTATTGACAGACAAGCCTGGAGCTGCCCTTCTCTAGACAGTATTGACAGACAAGCCTGGAGACCACCTTGCTGTGGGATGGGCTGTATGTCAAATTGCTGTGATTGGTCAATAAACACTGATTGCCAGTGCCAGGCAGGAAGTAGTGGGACAAGAGAAAAACAAGAAGAGAGAAAACTGAAGCAGAAAGCACAGTAACACTGTAAGACCAGCCAGGCAAGTAAAAAAAAAAAAAAAAAAAAACAAGAAGACAACAGGTAACAATAAAGCCTGTGACGTCTAGCGTACTGACTACAAAATGTTGATGTGGCAACAGAAAACTAGAAGTAAAAGCCTGGAGACCATCCTTCTCTAGACAGTATTGACAGACAAGCCTGGAGACCACCTTCTAGACATATTGACAGACAAGCTGGAGCTCCTTCTCTAGACAGTATTGACAGACAAGCCTGGAGACCACCTTCTCTAGACAGTATTGACAGACAAGCCTGGAGCTGACTTTCTCTAGACAGTATTGACAGACAAGCCTGGAGACCACCTTCTCTAGACAGTATTGACAGACAAGCCTGGAGACCACCTTCTCTAGACAGTATTGACAGACAAGCCTGAGACCTGCCTCCTCAGCGATTCTAGATCCAGCAAGTTGACAGAACCAACCATCACTACTCCTATACTGTTCCTGGGATTCATGGAAGCAGATAGCCATGAACTCTTCAAAGCAACTAGTTCCTATTGAGTGACATCTTCAGCTAACCCCATTCATCGGGTCCTTTTCAAATCATCTGTCCTGTGAATAAGTAGATTCAGGGAGAACAGATAATGTGAATAGTTTAGATCTAAGAGTGAACTAGAGGGCACAGTACCCACTGCCTGTTCTCTGACATTGAAAGCCCAGGGCTTCCCTTAGGTTCAAGAATTTGCTAGAAGGCCTCACTGAACCCACCAAAAGCTACTTCTGCTCCTCCTTATGGTTTATTTACAGGAAAAAGGATACATATTAAAATCAACAAGGGAAGAGCTGCATGGACTGAAGTCTGGTAAATCATCAGATGCAGATTTCATTGTCCCCTCTCTGCAGCCATGCGTGACGGTACCCACACGGTGCTGCCGAGCGGAGGAGATTGCCCAGGCCTCGAGCCTGAGGGTTGAATTGGAACCCCATGGCTTGAACACAGTTCATTATTCAGGTGGCTGATCCTGCATCTCCTCTCCTGACTTTCATGCATGGCTCTGAGCTACGCTCACATTCTGTGTGGCTAGCTCAAGGCCTGTAAACAAGCAGAAACTGTAGAAATTGCTGCCGAAGCCGAGCCCCAAAGCTGGTGATCATGTGACCTTCTCAGGCAAGGTTAAATTCTCCACTACAGAGAAGTACAGGCTGAAGATCTCAAATTGGAAAATTGAAAATTCAGAGTGTTCCAAAATTCCAAAGTGTTTGGTACAGAAATTCAAAACATGATGGCCCAGGTGGAAAATTCTCACCTGACCTCTTATGGTAGTTTATAGTGAACATGTAGACGTATTAAAACTATAAAAATCTTCTTCAGACAATGTATGTAAGGTGGGTGAGAAATATAAATATATTTTATATTTAGACTGGAGGCCCAACCTGAAGGTCTCATTATTTATATGCAGGTATTTGATATTTTGAAAAAAAAATGTGTGTATGTATGTGTGTGTATATGTGTGTACTTTCTTTAGTCTTACTCCAAGGCTGCTGGAAACTACTAGAGAAATCTTTATAAGTGCCCTTTGGGTAGACATTAATTAATTTATTAATATGAAGAATTTAATTTACTATATGGCACATTAGTGAATACACAAGATTATGTTTCATTAATTGAAAAACAAGACACAGGTTAATCTTCTCTTTCATTCTGCTAAGAACTGAAACCACCGGTCTTTCGGAGGCTTCTCTTTCTCTCCTCATCTAAGATGCAGCCGTGAGAATATGACAGTGTTTAATAGTAAAGCACGTGTGTTAAGTGCTGCCCCTGGACTTGGTTCAGGGTGACCTTGGTTCCTCCGACCTGGCTTTCAGTGCTTGGCTATGTGTTTCTTCATTATTGCGTCCAGGGTCTGGTCAAGGGGTGGTTCTGTGTGTTCACGTAGAGTGTTCACAGAGGGATGTGCATCTACCTGAACTCTGCTTTGCCATTGTGGTCATCTGAAGTAAAGAACCTGTGGATTTGTGGCAAACACAAGCTAAAGGTTGCTGTTAGGTTGGAAATACGCATGCATGTTTCAACTATTTTTACTGCCGCTGTGTGGTGTATCAAGACCCGTCTCAGGTGATACAGTAAAAGAGAAATGAGGAAAATGCTTTAAAATCTGCTGTCAGGAACACTGCTTCTCCCACGGTCCAGCCTGTGATTGCTTCGCTTCATCTGCTTGGGCAGAACATCATGGCAGTAGGAACGTGTGCAAGAGGAAGCCGCGTCTCTCACAAACAGGAAGCAGAGATGACTTTGACATTGCCCAGCCATCCACAGAACATGTTTCTTTTGTTCTGTTTTTCTCTTTCTCTTCCTTAGAGACTTTAAACATTGTTTTTATTACTTTTAGTTATATATGTTGTGTGTGTCTGCATGTGGACATGTGCATGTGAGCACAGGTGCCCACGGAGGCCAGAGGTGGCAGAAATCTTGGAGCCAGAGTTACAGACAGTTGTGAGCTGTCCTGTGGGTGATGGGAATTGAACCCGGGTCCCCTGGAAGAGCAGCCAGTGCTCTTAACCATTAAGCCATCTCTCCAGCCCTTCTTAGAACCTTGTTATCCTGGGTAGTCTTCACTTCGCATTGTAGGTAGGAATTATTTTTAAATCGTCTTTGTTATTCGGAATATCCATGTTTCTACTTGTCCCTCTACCCCAGACTTTTAAAATGAGTAATTCCATTTTCTGCTTTAGAAAAAAAAAAATGGTTCATATTTTCTATTCCCAGAAGGCCCCTTTCCAAAATTTCTGTATATGAGTTAATATTTTTAGTCTTTGACTTTGTTCCATTTTACCAAATCTTTCCCATCAACATTTGTGCGTGAATGTGGCAGACAGCATTGGCTGGCTGTGTAGAAGTCACTTCCAACCCCATCTTCCTTCAGAATTTAGTGGAAAGGTTTACTAATATCTCTCTGTCCCTGTCTGTCTGTCTATCTCTCTCTCCCTGCCCCCCCCTGCTCTTATAACCAAGATAATCATAATCATGTGGCCCATTTGTAGCCAATGGTATGGGGGGGGAGGGGCCCAAGGTGAGTTATTTGACTTCCTAATAGAGGAATGCACTGTTTTCCCCCTTTATCCTCCTCCTCCTCCTCCTCACATCTGAAGGTATCTTAAGATGCAGAAGTTTGTCCCAGTTAAGACAAACACACAAACAGAACCAGGAAGCAGCAGTTCTGACTTGCTGACTTCGCTATGGTCCAGCCAATGGTCTCCATTATTGCAAAGGGCTTGAAAGGTTTTCATACATTTGTTTCTCCCTCATTTGCCATACTTTCATCAAGTTCTCCAAAGATTCTTTTAAAACATAGAATCCTGGTCTGGGGAGATAGTCAGTGGGTAGAATATTTGCTGGACAGGCATGAGGACCCGAGTTCAGATCCCAGTTCCCACAGAAAAGGTGGAAACACTTTTGTCACACGAGGCAGAAATAGGTGGATCCCCAGGGTTCACTGACCCGCCCTTCTGCCAGTTGGTGAGTTCAGGTTCAGTAAGAGACCAAAAAATTAGGTGGAGAGTGATAAAGTCCTCTAGGTTCCATGCACATGTGCATATATACGTGCACATATCCTACACACACACACACACACACAGCCTATACAGTTTAGTTCTAAAACGTCTTGTGATTTTTGTCCCTCTCTCCAGTCCCCCCACCATTTATCCAGTTCTAAAATCCAGGCATGTATGTTGAGGCCCAGTGTGCTGGGTCCGAGGTCCATCCACAACTGCCTTCTCAGTAGCTCTCCTTGTCTGTCCCAGGGATGATTACGAATCATAAAGTCTGGATGAAAACTCGTCAGTGTCGTACACACCTGAGCTTCCTTCCTGTTTGTGACAGACACTTGGTAACCGGAACTGCTCCTCTTTCCTCCTCTCTTGCTAATGCTCAGAGTATCCTATTTTCCACTCCTGCTGCCCACCCCATCCCTTTCCTTCACTGGGGGAGCCGTCCCTTTCTACCCTTTCTGTGCGTGGCTCATGGGAGCTGAGTTGGCCCCTCTGACCTTCCCTGTGAAGCTGCTCTCCTGCCTCGGATGCCTGAATGGTGTCTTGTTTCCTGGACAAACGTTCTAACTCCGGAAATCAGGCCCTGATTGATCCGGCCGTGATGCTGTCCCTGCTCCCACTCGGTCCCAGGGTCTGAGCGTTGCTGGGTCTCGGTTCATTTTGCTTCCTCTTGCCTCCGAGTCTTGGCTCCTTCTGAAGAAGTCTTCTGAGTGCTTCATCTCGTCCTGATGTCTCGACCTGGTGTCACCTCCTTTGGGAAAGCCTTCTGTGAAACTCTTCCCCCATGTAAATGCTCTTGATGTTTGGGGTGCCTGGAGAGGGGTGTGCTCTAGCTTCAGGGGCTCTGCCTTCAGAATCTGGGTCTCCCCCTTTGCTCTTCTTTCCATCAGTGCCCTGTGAAGGGCCCGCTCCTCCGCATATGGCAAGAAGGTCTTGTCTTCACGTTGTGAAACTGGAAACAATATTGTTGCGGGGGTGGGGGGGGGGGGGGGGGGGTGGGGGGCGGGGGGGGCGGGGGGCGCACGCCTTAATCCAGCACTCGAAGCAGAGCCAGCGATCTCTGTGAGTTCGAGGCCAGCTTGGCTACAAGTGAGTTCAGAAAGCGAAAGCTACACAGAAAACTGTCTCGAAAAAAAAAAAAAAAAGAAAAAAAAAAAAAAACAATATTGTTACATTCTTATGTCTCTGAAATTTAGAATTTTCAACAGTTATCTTTTAATTTGTCTTCTCTCTTAATTTAAGCTTTTAAAAATAAAACCTAGACTCCTTTTTCCCGGTTTATGCTTCTCTAAGCAGACTGACATTGCCCAACTTGAGAACTGATTTAGTGCCAGAAGTCAGCTGATTCTGTTTGTAAAAAAGAAAGGAAAAAAAAAAAAGTATTTTCAGCTCTCAGCCCCAGCTACTGAACCTGACAAGTTCTGACATCTCTTCTCTTGGCTGCCTCTCACTCCTTTTCCTGTTTCCATGGAAATGGACATCAGACCACAGAAACATAGTGAGAGTCTGGTGGCTAATTGCTATTGCAGATCTCTGAGTTCTGTTTGTCTGTGGTGTGATTATTTCAGTGACTTCGCCTGCTCTATCGTATGTGATAGTTAGCCACACATCTGAGGCAGCTTCTAGGCTTGAGAGCTACATTGTGTATCCCAAGTGTCGCTAGCTGGCATGCTAAACTGTATCCCTTGCCTCATTCTCTGGGAAATGGCAAGCTTGTCCTGGAGGGCTCCAGACTTCAAGGGAGGAGGCCTGTCCATCCTCCCCGATCTGCTGCTGCCTCGCTGTCTGGCCTCGGTCAGTTTTCTCCTGTTTATTCAGTGAGGCAGTGGCTGCTGCTTATCCCCAGGGTTATGTACAAGAAAGCCGGAGAAAAACCGCCCTCTGCCTGTGTGTTTTCATAGAAAACATACAAATACAGTAATAACTAATTTAGTCAAGTAAGTCAAACTATGTTTCTGATCATCTATAAGGGAAACTCACTTCTAATTGTAGCCTTTTCTTTCTGTACAGTGGTCAAATAGTTGTTTGTTGTTTGTAAGTGGCTAGAACGTTGTTCTGATGGCGTCTGATGCTCTTCCCTTGCTACTTGAATAAGTACTACCCCAGTCTTAGAGTGAAGTACTGTGACTAAAATTAGAGTTAAAATGCATTTGCATTTTCTGTTTAATTCCATTGCTTGTTGAATTGAATTTTTTTTTTTCACATTCAGACGTGAGGATGTCAAAACTGCCTACCTCTGTGATGGGCTTATCTCTGCTAGGTCAAGATTTCTTCGTAACTCTAAATTTAGAACTTGGCAGTCTAGGTTTTGTTAAGTACAAGAAGGCTGACATGTACCTAGAAGAAGATTAATATCTGCTGAGGTGCTTCTTCAGCACACAGAGACTGCTGTACATCATATGAACTTGAGTAATTGAAATTGGGTGTGGACAGAGTCAATCACTCTTTTTGCATGACTGCACAGAATAGAGTAATAGGCTTATACTGCGTTCCCCTCAGAGTTGCAGTATACAGTCACAGCCATACATGTGTTTGGAGAGTTCCCATCTAAATCAGGGTTCCAGTACCAGAGTCACTACCAGCCCTGCCTAATGGGAAATGAAGCGAAACTAACCTGGGGGGTTCGCAGTTTACCTTTCACGGATTCTGCCTTTACCTGACCGACTGTCTAGTGCCTAGCTCTTCTGCCTGTGATCAGGGGTTCCTAACATGGCAGGAAACATGTTTATACTGGTGCATACTCTCTCGACATTTGTTCCACACCTTCCTGGTTTATGCTTGCCTGGCAGTCAATCGCTCTAGCACTGGGAGCATGACCTTGTATTTCCCTGGAATTCCAGGTTAAAAAACTTGTTACAGATGTCCGGCATAGGGGTCTTAGCCATGGAGACAGTCCGTTGCCACTGAGTCACAGATGGGGAGGAGGGAGGAGGAAGAGGAGCAAAGAGGCCTCACAGTTCTTTCTGGCGGTTGGTTTATGTCATTTGGGAAATGGGGTCTACTCATAGGTAGGCAACAACTATTACTGAGCAGTGACTTTTAAAAAATGCTAAGACATTAAGAATATATGGTAAACAATCTATACATTTAAATTGAGGTAGCTTTTTTAATGGGAAAAAACCCCTGATATTTGATGTAGCATGAATTCTAATTGGTTTTAATAAAAACCTAGAGCCAGATATCGAGGTAAATGCTGAAAGGTCAGAGAAACAAAAGAGCCAGCCACAGCCACCTCTTACCTCGCCAGTTTCTTGGCCTGAAAGGGGGCCTGAGCGCCTGTCTCCTCCTGCCTTGTATTCCTCTTTCCACCCAGCTATATCACTTCCTGCTTCCTCCTCCCTAGTACTGGGATTAAAGGTGTGTGCCACAACTGCCTGGCCTCTATGGTTAACTAGTGGCTAGCTCCACACTCTGATCTCTAGGCAAACTTTATTTGTTAGAGCACAAACAAAATATCACCACAAGTTTGCCGTGAATTTAGTCTTATGTAGAGCCTGTAATAAATAGACTTAGGATTTGGTCATATCAGTTCTTCTGTGGAGTAGCTGTGGGCTTCATTAGATCTACTTTAGGAACTGTTTTTAATTTCACAGCCTCAAAGCGAATGTTTTACTGTGTAAATAAGAGACCCCATACTTGTAGTATTAATCAGAAAAAGGTTCAAGGTCAAACTGGACAGTGTGCAGAGACTTTGGGACACTCAGTCCCAAGTGGATGTTGCTCTTACTCGTTCCCTCGGGGTTCAGGCAGCTCTGCAGAAGAGGAGGCAGAGGATTGTTAGAGCGACAGGGGTGGGTGACACCAAGGCCACAGTGTCTTCCAGACACCACAGGACGGACACACGTGAACTCACAGAGACCGGGGCGGCATGCACAGGGCCTGCGCACATCCAAGCCAGATGGGGTCCCAGCACTGAGAGGGGGAAACGGACATGATCTCCCATCCCCAACCAAGAAGCTATTTCCAATTGACAACTGCTTGCAAAGGAAAAATTAGTTTTCTCCAATGGCGTCTCACTGGGTAGACAAACCACACTTAAGGGTAGGACTTGCCATGAATTTAGTCATGAATAATGCCCAGCAGTAGATGTCAACAGAAAATGAACTCAGTGGTGTCTTTGTAGACTTTTGTCTCTATTGCTTTGTTTGGGCTCCCCCACTCTTAAATCTTACTGGTCTTTGCTTGTTTACTATAGTTTCCAATTTTGTGTTTTTTATGGGATTTGTTTTTGTATGTGTCTCTCTGTGTCTGTATTTTCCTTTTGCCTTTCCTTTGTTTCCTTTCTTTTAATTTTTTTTTTTTTTGATAAAATTTCCCCGTTGCAAGTGTTCATTGAAGAGTCATTGGTCTGGCTCAAGGCCTCTGGCTTCTGCTATACTATGGATGCTGGGCCCTCACTAGGACTCCTCTTGGATATCCTGTTGTTGCCCTGTGTTGTGGAGATCCTGCAGCTTTGGGTCTGCAGGACTGGTCCCTTCACGTGCTCCAGTAGATCACAAATGGTGTGGATGTTGGGGTGGGCCAACTCATAACCCTAGTTCTGGGCTTGGGTGGTTGCAGGGTTGGTCAGCCTGCCTGCTCTCCCTCCGTCCTCAGAACCAGGGAGAGGTCTCCAGCATTACCCTAGTTAACTCAGCCTTTGTGTGCAAGGGTCAGGACCAGATCTCCTGCTTTCATTTCCTCAGAGTCAGCTTACCTACACCTACACCATCAAGGCCAGCTCTACTGTGTTGCTCAGATGAGGTGCAGGGGCCACTTTCCAGAGTGCTGCAGCTGTTGAGGGCAGGGGTAGCTCTCCTCTTATGACCTCAGGGCCAATTCTCCTACCCGCCACAAGCTGCAAGGGGTGGGGAGGGGGGAATCTTTTCCCTGTCCATGCCCTCATATGGCCAATGAGGGGCAGGACCAGATGTCCCACGTTCACATTCTTGGGGCCAGTTCACTGGCTCCCCAGTCAATAGGGTCAGCTCTACTGTGCTACCCATGTGAGGTACAAGACCTGCTCTTCTCAGGGCTTCAGCTGGTGAGAGGCAGGACCAGTTCTCCCTAGTGTTGCAGCCAGTGAGGGGTGGGGCAATTCTGTACACTAATACTTCTTAAATTATTCTGCAAAATAGAGAAGAAAGGAACATTTTCAAATTACTTGTATGAAGTCGGTTATTACCCTGATACCAAAAGCAGAAAAAGGCCCAGCAACAGCAACATATTATAGACCACTATCACTGATGAACAGAGCTGCAGGGATAGTTGAACATACATAAATAAATAAACATAACTCACCGAATTAAGTACAGAAAGCACATGATTATCCCATTAGATATAGAAAAAGCCATTGACAAAATCCAACATCCTCATGATAAAAATATTGGAGAGTCTAGGGATATAGGGACAGATATCACTTCACATAATAAAGATGATATACAAGAAGCCACATCATGCTAAATGATGAAAAACCTAAAACTTTTCTGTTAAAGTCAGGAACAAGGTAAGGATATCTATTCTCTCCCTTTCTGTTCAACATAGTAATGAAGTTGTAGCTAGAGCAATTTGACAAGTGAAGGAGATAAAGGATATACAAATAAGAAAAGAAGTCCGTGAAAGATACACCAGAAATCTCCTATAGCTGGTAAATACGTTCAGCAAAGTAGCATCCAATGGTCTCTTGATTATTGATTTTCTGTCTTGTTTATGAATTTTTGTCATGAAGTCTAGTTTGTTTAATATTATTATAGCTATTCCTGCTTGGTTTTTGTTTCTGTTTGTATAGAATATATTTTTCCAGCCTTTCATTTTTAGTCTGTGTATGTGTCTTTACTGGTAAAGTGAGTTTCTTGTCGTCAGCATTCTGTTGAGTCTTACTATTATTCTTTTGACTATTTAGGTAATGAGTATCTTTTAATTGGAAAATCTAGTTCATGTATGTTTAAGGTTATTACTACTAAGTAAAGTTTTAAAAAAAATTTTTTTTTGTTGTTAATTTTCATCTGTCTGCTTCAGATATTCTTTGATCTTTTCTTGGTGGTTTGGTAGTTTACTGTATTGATGAGGTTTCTGTTTCTCATGTGAAAATGCTTTGCTCTCATGTTTTATGCTTTTATTTGTTTTTATGACAGTAATTATTTTTCTTCTGCTTCTGGATTTATAATCCACATTAGGCAGTTTTTGCAGAGCCATTTATGTGATAAAAAATTCTCTGTTTTTGTTTGTTTTGAAGTCTGTTTCTCCTTTCCTCAAGAACAGCTTTGTTGACAAGTATATTCTTGTTTGGCATGACTTTTTGTTTGTTTGTTTTTCTTTCAGAACTTGGAATATGTCATTGTTTTCTCTTCAATCAAAATATGCTGTTATATCACTGAGAGTTCTATTACATAAGATGTGCTACTCTTTTCTTGGCATTTCTCAGTATTGTACTTTTCACAGTTTGACTATAATCCTCTGTAGTGAGATCTTTTCTTGTCATGTCTATTTGGATTCTTATCTGTTGTGGTCCAGATGGTCTGCAGTGTCTTTCTCAGATACAAACCCTGACCTAGATATAGCCACATGATGCTTCCAGGGCAAAATGAGGCCACAAAGGCAGAGAAGCAGGAAAGGAAGTCTTTTTAGATAAGGGGGTCAGAGAGACTGTTTCCTTAAGCTCTGTTTGCAGTAGCTATCTTTAGTAGCTAGCTAAACAAAATTACTATATAGGTGAGCATAAATTACCATTGTATTTAGTTTTGTTGTAAAACTAGTTCTCAGGAATGAGAGCTGATTGATTGTTTAAAGCATGAAAGTTATCCCTGTCTTCTGGCAACACAGTGCTATGAAAAGATCACAAACTTAACTAAAGAATGTGATCTTGGGAAAATTGTGGTAATTTTCTGAGCACATAGTTTGACATCTAAATTGAAGATAGTATCTATGTATTTCAGAGAATTGCTCTTAAATGTCACAGTCTATCTCAAGTGCCAAGCATACTGTTTTATGCAATAGGAATTGATAAATATTATATTTCCCCCATAAAAATAAATATTGTAAGTCTGAGAAGGATAATTTAAAAATGTATTTATCAACTACTACTTAATCAATATATTTTTATGGGACCTTAGTTATTACTTATTTCTTCATAATCTTTAGGATCAGTTCTTACAAAGAGCTGTCTGAAGCACTGTAGAATTGTATTAGCTTTTAGGAGACAAAGTACAGAGTGGTATGATAGTTGTCTTTAAATGTGTCAGGACTGCCATAGAGAGTAGGAATTGAGCTCTGTGACTCAGGAGAGTGGAACTATGACTCAAGGGTGAAAACCACCAGGAAGATTATTTCAGCTCACTAAAATAAAGCCAAAAATAGAGAGAGAGTGGTATCAGTGGAACTATTTATAAATAGTTAATCAGGTTTCCAGAATGTGTCAGACACTGGGGATTTGATTTAGCTTGAAAATCTTGATAGTGTCAGATTCACCAAAACCTCAGCCAAACAAGATCACAGTGCCTGCCCTCAATGTGTAGCGCTGTGCTCTGCACATCTGTGCAGTGAATCACTGAGCCAATTTTCTCAGTGCTTATGTGGATATTTTACTCCCTTTTTCTACAGTTTGGTACTGATTTTTTCATTGGTAGTTTGAGTATTTATTAGGGTCACAAAGAAGAGAAACTAAGGCCAGTCTGTGTGTGGTAAGGAAACAGCAGTGTAAGGCTTCTGATTGGAGGTGGTGTTGGTCTTTTGGGCTAATGATGCCTTTGCATGGGTTCTACACTATACATGTTATATTTTTAGGAGCATCTCTGGCTGCTAAATAATGAGATGCCAATAGGACATGAAACACACCAGTTATAATAGAAGGTGTCCCAGACATTACCAGATGCCCTTTGCAGGTTAATTTTCCCATGCTGAAATTACTGAGTTCAAGAGTAACTCACTAGAGTGTACCCATTGCCAACAGACAATACTTATATTAGATAAAATTAGTGAGTGTTATGAAAGCCCATTTTAAATTATTTAAGATGAATCCTCCCTGGCTTGATTTATGTGTGGAGGCAGGTATGTATTTTCTGTATATAGATTATACATTTCTGGTTTGCTTTGAAATATAAATTCAAGTTGATTCTTTGGTTTTAGCTTCCCAATAAATGAAGATTTTCCTTGTATTCTTGTTGAATTCCTTGCACTAGGTTTTCACTCTCAAACTGCTTTAAAGTTGTTATATGTTTCAATACAGGTGTGGAGAGTTCGATGGGCTGGTAGAGGTAGCAGCTCTTAACTCTTAGTGACAGACACATAGGAGGCATGGCAGCAGGAGGAGCCGCAGTGACAGGCTGACCGAGAGTTCCAGAAGCAGTTCAAACTGTGAACATATGTAATACATTTCCATTTTTGTCTTAGTCTAAGGCTTAATCATCACATGGTGGATGTGGTTTCGAGAATGACTATGGGATGCATTAGCCATGTTGGAAGTTGGTCACTTTCAGACCACACTGCATTTGCACTTGCTGACTCCCTGCCCTAGGATTTATGTTGATATTTCCTGATGTTTAAATCTAATCTCAAGCTTTTATAAATCTCTGCTTGCATTATATTTTAACTCAGTGCATTTTCTTGTCATGCTTTCTTTGTAATATTATACTGAACTATTCATGATTATGATTTAATTATAGTCCAAGCATTCTTACATTTTAATATGCAACACTTGCATACATTCTGTGGTGAAGTTGTTTCTAAAATATAGTGGTCTTAGCAGACGTTATTGTAAAGAAGCATCTGTCAGCATTTTATCATTATAAACCCTAATTTATTTTTATGGAGTTTTTGACTTGCCTATTTCTAAATTGCTTTGGGCTAAAACCATGTATAGAAATTGTCAGCTGAAATCCAAGTTTTGTTATATTACAAAAGGAAAAATTGAAGCTCATGTTGCCAACTACTTCTGTCACAGTATTTAAACATCATATTTTTAGTGGATTCAGGTGCTTTAAACTTGATAATTATTTATTTCCCATAAGCCCAAGTGAGGAAATGGAACCTGACAGCCACTTAGATAGCACTATCTCCTGTCCTGCTGTGTGCCCTAGAAATTTCCATAGACTCAAGTAGATGCAATAGGTATTTTGTTATAGCTGTCTTAGAGCATGGGATTGCATGAAGCCTTAGATACCTGGGTCCAGCTTCACTGTGAGCATAGAAATGTGAGCAAGTGTCCTCGGGTCGATGCTTGTTTGCTGAGTACTGCCGATGCTCTTTGTCCCCTTTGTCCCTTCTTAAATGGTCTACATAGGGCCTAACCTGGTTGTTGGTTGTTGCTCCCTTTTTAAAGATGATGCTTTTGGTAGATACTTCTTTAATAGTGACTTCACAGCCTTTCCAGTGACTTGAAAACCAAAGTTGTTGTTACCTCTTTGAACCTGTATTTGGGATCATCTTATGAAAGTGAACTTCTAAACTTTGTAACCATAGGATTTCATATGAAATTAAAAGTATTGTGAAACTCCTTATAAAGTGAATGAGTCCATTCACTTATAGTTATTCAGATCTCATGCCTTCTATATGCAGAATATTTAACTAAAACACAGTCTTAATCTTTATTGTCTCTGGTCTAGTAAGGGAGCTGGGTGATACACAAACTATCATAAAATAAAAAGAGCCAATTTATTTTAACCAAATATAACTATGATACAGACAGAAACCTACATTTAAGATTCCAAGGATTTTAAAATTTGGGACTGCATATTAAAATGTGTAACATTACTTAAGCCTGAACTCTGATACCTCTTTCATTTACTGTGTTTTTCTTAGTAATTGGTATTATCTAGGGACTTGATTTTTGTGTAGCTTCCCATATTTGGCCACAGTGTTGTTAACAATGTTTCGGTAGACATGCCGGATCTATTGAACAAAGAGATCCTTCTTTTCTTATCGCATCGTCCAGCAGCAGCAGTTGACTTTTTGGCGGGAGCCGTCACTGTACACAACCTTGTTGTTTTGTTATTGATGGTTCTGCCACTCCTCTTCTACTATTAAGTAGTGATGCTTATTATAGATTCATAGTAGGTCCTGTTGGTTATTCCTTTTGTTGCCGGTTTACAGAGATGCCGTTATTTAGAATTAGCAAGAGCCTGTGTGTACAGTGGTAGTGTGGGTGATAAGAACATATAAAAGACTTGGATAAAATACGAAAAACATTTTATAGGCATCTGGGGAACTTGAGAATCTATAGAAAGAATTCTCTTCTCTCAGAACACTTTATTGTAAGGATGGCTATTGCTCATAGCTTATTAGCGTTGGAGCTGGCTTCTGAATATGCCTCACAAGTCAGCATTTGCGTCTGCTCTGGGTAAGAACTCTGACTCTGAGCTAGAGCCACAAAAGGTTGTTCCTGAGAACAGGACTGAACCAGCTCTTGGCTTTTCCAAAACTCACAGTAGGACTTTCATCATCTGTTGGGTGGGACATCTTAGGTTTAGAACTTAGGGAAAATAGAGCCTTCCTGGCCTGAGGAGGTAGCTCAGGGCAGAAGGCTTGCCTAGCATGCACACGGCCCTGGGTTTGACCATCAGTACCGTATTAAATCACAAAGGGAGAAGCAGTGGGAGAGCTTCTGAGCTCCAGCAGAAGCAAATGGGAACTCCCTGTGGAAGAGGATGTCCTCATCCAATTCAATAGCTGTTCTTTTCAGATACTTTTCAAAGATACCATGCCCTCAGCATAGGCAAAAATAGGGATAGAAGGACGAAAGAGAGCTTGAGTAGCTGGGGGATACAGCAGAAAGAAGGGTGTGCTTCAGTAGAGAGGAGGTGGAATACCTAGACCCAGGCTACAAAACAACTAACTTGTTACTCTGTTCAGAGAAGTAACGCCAAGAATGGAAATCCAATAAGGAATTGGGAACCAGGAAAAACATTACCCAGAAGATCTGTAGACGAACCAGATAATCAAAAACCTAATATGCCGTTTAAAATTTAGTCATTAGATTTTATGTCAGATTAGACATAAATGTAACTAGTGAACTTGAAGATAGGCCAGGATAAACAATCTGCAGTGGTATTATAGAACAGTGGGAAGTAGGGAATCCAGGAAGAGGGTCGATAACATGGTACAGAGAATCAGAAACCAGAGAGCCACTTGGAATGCCCAAGTCTGTCCATGGCCTACAGAGTCAATCAGGCTGAAATGCCTTGCTTTTTGTGCTGAAGTTTTCTGCTGTATCTTATCTCCTTTCATCCAGCCATTCACCGCAAAGTTGCAGTAAGTATTTCATGTTTGCTAGCCCTATGATAGGTGCTGGAAATGGATATAGAAGACAGTTTGCTCATGGGACACTCAAGGATTGCTCCGAAGGATCAGTTTAACAGCCACAGCTGATCCTGGGACTCCCTGAGCTCGGAAAGCTCATGTCAGATGGTCAGGTCGTCAGGAATCAGCGAGGTCGAACTGTTCACACTTGCGAATTGCATTCAGGAATAACATTGACTGCTTTTCTAGCCTTCCTCAGAATAGATTATCATTGGATGATACTCTGAATGTTATATTCAACTTGGTCAAATACATAAGCTAAGGATGGAGATTAGAATTCATGTCTGCTCCCCAGATTGGGATTGCTTTGCCTTGAAAGGCTGTTGACATCAAGGACCTGCTTGCTACAGCCTATGCTGACCTCCCTGTGCTTCCTCAGTCCTTTAACTGGAGTTTTCAGAGTGCTTAAATCAGACTCTAGCAACTCAATTAGTCTATGTTTCAGGATTTTCTTGCAAAAAAAAAAAAAGCAAATTCTTTATATACTCTCCCAGCTCTTACTCTGTTTAAAAGTGTGAAATAAAATATATTCTAGAGTCTCAAAAACTCAGGAGACTTGAATTTTACTAATTTGTTGAGATTTATGGCAGTGATTAAAAAACCCTTAAAATTGCTGAACTCAATCAATTTACATTAATAGTTATTTTTTGTGCTTAATTAATTTCACATTTCCAGGATGTGTCCTTGTCACTATTGATTCAGTGCATCATATTTTTAAATTTAGGGTCATGTTAGCATTCTCTTTTTGTGCATTTGCACTCTCCAAATTGGATGAACTCTTCCTTCACACTACTAGGACCAGATGACTTTTGGTGTATGCGTGAGTCAGCAGATCACCCTTCAGTTGCTGGTGCTGCTGAAGTTTCTTCCTCTTCTTGTGTCAGTTTTAAACATTTTTGTTTTCTTAGTAAGCAATCCATTTCATTCTAGTTTGAAATTTTTACTGGCATGATATCACATTTATTGTTTTCTTATAATATCAAAAACTTGGGTTAGAGAGAGAGAGCTGAGTGGATACAGTGTTTGGATTCTGCTCGAGTCTGGAGACCCAAGTTTGGATCCTCGGAACCCACATAAACCCAGGTGCAGAGGTGTCCCATGCAATCGGAGTTTTGAGAAGCAGAGATGGGGGTCCTAAGAGCTGATGGACAGCTGTTTTAGGCAATCTGTGAGCTCTGTATTCAGGGAGAGAAGCGTCTTTAAAAATAGAGAGCAATAGAAATGGGCACTTGTAGTCAGCCTCTTGCCTCCATATACAAATGTGCCCACACGTGTGCGTGTAAACACACACACACACACACACACACACACACACACACACACACTCTTAAATAATCTGGGGAAATGTGTGTTGCCCCTTCTTTCTGTCTTCCTCCTTCCTTCTCATTCTTCCTTTCTTGTGTGTGTTTTTGATGTGTACATGTGTCTAGCGGAGGCACACTTCCCTGGGTACAAGTTGACCCAGGGATGTCCTCAATTCCTTCTCTACTTACTTACATATATCTGTCTGTCAACTGTCTGTTTGAGGTAGGGTCTCTCTCCCTGAACCTGGATCTCCTCTTTTGGCTAGCAAGCTCCTGGAATCCATCTTGTCTGTCTCTGTGCCCCATCTCAGCACTGGGGTTGCTGGTGTATACCCCCACACCTGGCTTTTTATGTGGGTCCTGGGACCAAACTCAGGTCTTCAAGCTTGTGCAGCACATACTCTACCTGGGGACTCATCCTAGCCCCCTTCCTTATTCCTGTTGCTTTTCCTTAGTGAGAGTCACCAAGATCTCATTTTATTAGCCTTTTCTATGAAAAGATCTTATGGTTTTATTGATTGAATTTATATGTTGTTTTGTTTGTTTTCCTGAAATATAACATGAATAAAATGTGAGAATGAGAAGTGAAGATTTTGGTGGATTTTTAGATGTCGTGTGCAGTCAGGTAGTCAATATCTACAACAAGATGAAGAGTTTTTCCAATCATAGGAGGTCCCTTTCACATCCGTTCCCTCTCCCCCTCCCAGAGGCAACTACTTTTTGAATTTTTTTTTGTCATAGATTAGCTTTGTCTTTGGTCAGCATAACGTTTTTGATATTCACACGTGTTGTATGTATTAGTAACTTTTCGATTTTTCTGCGTAGTGTTTCATCTTAAGAATACACTGGGGCTGGAGAGATGGATCAGCCGTTCAAGGCTAGGCTCACACACAAAAATGTAAGATCACACTGTAAGCCATTGATTGCTTTCCAGTTGATGAGCAGCTACACTGTTTACACACACCTTTAGGGGCTATTGTGGGCATAGCTGCCACTACAGAAATGATGTGCAAAACTTTCTGTGGTCATATGCTTTTCTTCTTTCTCTGAGTCAGTGTCTCGCAATAGAAGGGGTGTCTAAGTTGTGTTTATAGGTTGGCATTTCTGAAATGAGCAGTGGACATGAGCATCTCTTTCTGTGGTTACACGCTATTTGAATATCTGCTTCCCTGATGAGGCCCCTACTCATTTTAAAAAACTGCTAAGTTGCAGAGGAACTTTTATATTCTGCATGTGAATCTTTCTCATACTTTGTGTTTTAGAAGAGAAAGAAGAGAAGGGAGGAGAAAGAGAGGAAGGAAAGATTCCGTGATACGTTTATCTCTGCCTTACCTATTTATTTTCTAATATTTTAAGAGTTCTGCCCATGTTCATGAGGGATGTTGGTCTTTAATTACCTTCTTTTATAATATGTTTGAAGCAGTTTATTTTCAAGTTTAAAACTCCAGCCTTTTCGCTTTGTATTTTATACATTTCTTTATATTAATTTTTCCAACATTTATTATGATTTGCTAATTTTTCTAGCTGAATTTTTTCTATTATAAAAATTTATATATTTTTATCTATAAATGTTTCTTTGAATATTATTTTGGTTACCTCATTTTAAATATACTTGTGCATCACTAAACAGGTTATAGCCTGAGAAATGCATCATTAGTTACTGATGTCATTGTTTGAATATCATAGGCTGTTTGTACAGAAAGCTAAATGGTGCGGGTTACATTGTATATGTGTGGTATTTCCTGTTGTTCTTAGAGGCATGCTGAATAATGCAGTTCAACTATTAATGAAACGAAATTTAATGAGAGAAAATGATGCACACATTAAGCTTTAAAATAAAATCCAGGAAGGATATATTCTAAAATAATGATAAAACATATACCTCATTAAATACATATGCCAGAACAGTTGCTTCCTCTCCAATATCATGTCCTGTATGCAATCACACACACTGCTTCTATCGCACCAGATGTGATGGGTTTGCTTGTAGCAGCATCACCATGACAACCGAAGGAGGCATTGTACTGCAACCTTCAGATGGCCGGTGTCAAGAGGTCATAGTTTTCATCTCCAGTGAACTTTTACAGAGCTTTTGGCTATAGATGGTGGCTATAGTTTAACGACAAATGTTACTGAAGAAATACTGTATACCTTGATGTTCTGGTCAGCTTTGATGCCAATCTGACACAAGCTAGAGTCATCTGAGAGGAGGATACCTTATTGAGAAGTTGTCTCCGTAAGACTGAGCTGTAGGCAAGCCTGTAGAACATTTTCTTAATTAGTGATTGACGGGGAAGACCCAGCCCATTGTGGGTGGTGGCACCCCTGGTCTGGTGGTCCTGAGCTGTATAAGAAAGCAGGCTGAGCAGGCCATGACAAACAAGCCACCAAGCAGCACCCCTGCATGGCCTCTGCATCAGCCTCTGCTCCAGGTCCTGTTCTGTTGGAGTTCCCGTCCTGAGTTCCTTCGGCGATGAAGAGTGATGTGGAGTGTAAGCTAAATAAGCCCTCTCCATGTTTCACCACAGCAGTAAAAACTCTAAGACACTGGGTCTCGGGCTTCATGAATGTTTCTCTAGAGAGTCAGGGTCTCTTCTAGCTGTCTTCCTTCCATGAATTTTGATTATTATAGATGTGGCCTTTGACTTTTAAGTAATAGCTAGAGGAGACACGGTTGGATGATCAGGTGACATAAAAATTTTAGCCCCTGCCATACCAACTCTAGGCTCAAGATTATTTCTCCTTCTCCTTCTTCTTCTCATTTTTTTTCTTCCTTCCCTCCTTCCTTCCCTCCCTTACCCCTCCCTCCTTCCTTCTCTCCCTCTGCCTATTGACTTTTTTTTTTTATTTTTTTTTTTGTTTGTTTGTTTTTCGAGACAGGGTTTCTCTGTGTAGCGTTGCGCCTTTCCTGGAACTTGCTTTGGAGACCAGGCTGGCCTCGAACTCACAGAGATCCGCCTGCCTCTGCCTCCTGAGTGCTGGGATTAAAGGTATGTGCCACCACCGCCCGGCTCCTATTGATATTTTGAACTGGTAGTTCTTTGGAGAAAAAGAGCGCTGGCTGTCTTGTGTATTGGATGTTTAGCAGCCTCTCTGGTTTTGATTCACTAGATGTTCATGATTCAATTAACAATGTCTGTGGACAATATCATATGTCCTGGAGCAAAAATAAGGCCAAAATTGTACATGCTAGACAGCCATTTCTCTGGATCATTTCTGTCATCTGTGGTAGTAGGTAGTAACGCTTTTATTTATTTATTTTGTATTTTTGTGTGTATGGTGTTTGTGTTTTATATATGTGGGGGTGTGCTCTTCCATACAGGCATAAATGGCCAAAAGTTGACACTCTGTCTTTCTCATTGCTTTCCACTGTGTATGTATGTATATATATATATATATATATTATATGTATATATATATATATGAAATATATAAATACACACACACACACACACACACACACACACACACACACACACACAGTCTCTTTCTGACCCTGGGGCTTTCTGCTGTGTTGGATTGGCTAGCCAGCAAGCCTGAGATCTACCGTTGTCTTGGCCTTAGCATTGGGATCACAGAGGAGTGCTACCATATCCGGTCTTTTTGTGTGTGCTGGGGATCGGTCTGGTTAGCTTGAACTGTCAACTTGACACAGCCTAGAGTCATCTGAGAAGGGAGTCTCAGTTGAAGGATTGCCCAGGTCAGGTTGGTCTGTGGGCATGTCTGGGGAAGACTTTTTGATGGTTAATTGATGTAGGTAGGTCCAGTGGTAGACACCATCTTGCCATGGGCAGATAGGCCTGGGCTATAAAAGAAAGCCAGTCATACATGAACATTATTCCCCATGGTTTCTGCTTCAAGGTCCTGTTTGAGTTCCTGCCCTGACTTCCCTCATTGATGGACTATATTATCTGTAAGCTGAAACAATCCCTTTCCTTTCCTAAGTTGCTGTTGGTTAGAACGTTTTGTCACAGAGACAGAGAGGAAAGTAGACCCGGATCCACGCTCAGGTTCGCATTTACCCGCCGAGCTGTCTCTCCGGCCCCTGTAATGCTCTTTAAATGGCAAACCAGGAAGAATAGAGCCAAGTCAGCAAATGGCGCTCCTGCCTTTGGATGAGACATTTGGGTGTGACAAGTGAGAGCTGAACTGTGGACTGAAAAGTGTGGCTCAAATAACTAAAGAAACTGAATATTGTGACACAAACCTATAATTTCCGCCTCAGGGGCTGAGGCCAGAGTTTGAAGTCAGCCTGCACTACATGAGGAGACCTGTTCTCACCCCCCAAAAAAAAAAAATCAATACCCCAGAAACCAACCCCGAAGACTGCAGGGGACTAGAACATCTCTATTCTGAGTCTATGGCTCAGGTGTCTCCAGGACATCTATGTGACCCGAGGAGAACGTCCGTAGTTTTAAAATTCAGGATGAATACACATTTGTAATCTTGGCCAGGCAGGAAGCACATTACATGTTTATTGCTCGTGTGATAAGTGTCTGGCACAAGCTTTACAAACTACCCTGGTGAAAATAGACTATTCTCAGCAACCAGCCTGCAGTCACTGCATATTTTAGGATGAGTATATGTTTCTCTCTCTTACTAGCTTTATTTAATTCTTAGAAATACAATGGGGTTTCTTGGGCAATTTTGCTTTTTTTTTCCACAATAAACATTATAAAGAGCATTTGTTTGAAAGTTATTTTATGGACATACTTTTGAAAAATATGTTATCTTTTCTTTTCAGTGCTGAGTACTAAGGAGCTCTCTACCACCAAGCTTTATCCCTAGCCTAGTCTGAAATGTTACTTTTCTCTCCTGACTTTTTGGACATACTTTTTCACCTTTCATCCCGTTACCCTACCTTTGAAAAACAACAACCAAAACCCACATGTTAAAAGTTATGTAATGACAAATAATATGAGAAGATGCATTAATCTTAGTATGTTATGCATAATCACATAACCCGACCAGTGTCTGAATATTTATGTGTTTGTGTCTATGTGAGGAAGTGGGCACTGGAGGCCGACCTTGAGTGGCATTCTTTCGAAGACACTCTCTTTGTTTTGGGCCAGGGTCTCTCAGTGGCCTGGGACACACAGATTAGACCAGCCTGGCTGGCCAGTGAGCCCCAGAGACCCACTTCTCCCCCCCCCCTTCCCCAGAGCTGGAGTCACAAGCATGTGTCTCCGTGCTGTTGTTACCCGCCACCCGAAGGCTCTGGGGTAGAACTCGCGGCCTCATTGTAGGGCGAGGACTTCACCAGCTGCGCTTCCGCTCCAGCCCAGGCACGTGTGCAATGTGTTCACCCTCACTGCTCCCTCATGTCACCCTACTTTGGGGCTTTTACGAATAAAGCTAATATAAATATTCTTGTGTGTGTTTCCAGTAATTAGATATACTTGTTCCTTCCTGGGATGGTCGCTGGATTTGAGTTTGTATATGTTACACATTTCTAAGCGCTTTCCAAAGAGGACACATCCACAATCTCTAACTCGTAGAAGGAGGTTTGATTACCAACACTTTGTATGTCTGTCCCTCTGCAGTTCTGCTGAGTATGTTTTGGTGTCTCATTGTGGTCTTTTTAATTTTAAAACTTTATGATTTATGTGTATGAGCATTTTACCCCCATGTATGTCTGTGCATCTGTATATATGTGTCTGTGTAGGTCAGAAAAGTGTATACTAGGTTAGACTTTTGTGACAGACAGTAATGAGGCCTCGTGTGGGTGCTGGGAATGAAACCAGGTCCTCTGCAAGAGTAACAAGCACCCTTAACCACTGCGCCACCTTTCCAGCCCTCACTGTGTTTTAAAAGTACAATTTTCTGTTGAATAACGCTGCTTGGCTTCTTGGCTCTCCTTTTCTGTGAGGTGTCTGTTTCGTTTGGGCATTTTTACTGCTGGCCCTTTCCTTCCTGATATGCGTGAATTCAGTGTGTACTTTTGCACATGTGTTGCGGACATCTTCTCAATCTCTGGATTGTTTCACTCTTCTAATGACAAGATTTCTTCCAATTAACTTGAAGCTTTTGAACTATTTATATCTGTTATTTAAGAAATCTTTCCTTAACTTGTGTTTCTTTATAGAAGCTTACTCATTTCAGCCTTTATATTTAGGACTATAGTCACTCCCAAATTATTTTATAATGAGAGTAAATGAAGGGTCAAGGTTAATCATATATTCCATATGGATGTTAGACTGTTCCAACACTGTATCACAGTGACATGCTGGTTGTAACCAAGTGTTCATCCATGTGGTGGTCACCTTGATATTTGGCCACCGTCTCCATGAGTGTCTCACCACACCTCTTTATACTCTCCGTGGCCACAACTCTCTAATCATGCTCCTCCTAGTTGTGTTTAAAAGTTGAGTGTCCATTTCTCCCTTTTGAGAAGACTTAAGTAATTGGAGTCCATCTCAGACCTTCGATGTTCTATTGTACCACAGTTTGGGAATAGTTTTTTTCATTTTCATTTTTAGATATATGTCTTACTTAAGAAATGTATCAATGATCAATTTGTATAAATCTTGCATGTTGCCTTAATATTTAAGTATAAATATGGGAGTTTGGTAGCCATAAATTTTTGATAGCCAATCTTTAAAATAACTATTGTTGCTTTTAATTCACATATTCTGAAAACAGTGTTGAATATATTTGCTGTCACTAAATTATTTGGACTGGTTTTATCTTAGGCCATGTCACAGACACAGCAGGTACTCTAGCAACTACCAAGAAAGGAAAATAATGGGAAGTGAGGCTTTTGGGACGGGAACATAAGAAGTTGCAGTTAACGGACTTTAGGGAATTTCTTTTCACAAAAGGCTACAACCTTTACAGCTGTTCTTGGTGAATTTGTAGTGTGGTTCTGCCTTTTTACAGACTAAACTCAGTGAATCCTGTCTACATGATTAGTTTATACTCTATTATTTGGCTCACTCTTGGCTGCTTCAAGGGATGGACTTAAATATTATCTTTGTACCTTTTTTATATCTAAAAGTCAATGATGATCTGGACAGCCCAGGTCAGAATATGCCTCGCTGAGGTCTGAAAAGAGAAAGTCCTTTCAGATTCCACTATAAAACAGACCTCTGACCTCACTTGAGGCACTTACAGCATTTTTTGGTTGAGAAGTGGGTTTTTTTTTTCCCATATGAAAAAATATTTCTAAAGTTAAAGAGACTTTCTGATTTTGCTGTATACCAGAGTCTTTGTGGTAGTGATTTGTAAACAGATCTTCATTATAATTATTACTTTTATCATATAGGTCTATCTCTTCCTTGTCTCATAAAGGAAGGCTTTAGGAGGAAAACTGGGTAAGGAGGTGAATTGTATGTGATTAGAGTTGGCTTAAATGCTCAGAGGCTAGTTAGCAAATGTTTCTGTTCTACCTGTGTGAGTGAAGTGCTGAGTGAATGTGTATTTTAACATGAGCAAGGCCCCTTGTGGACTTCAAGACAAATTGGTCCATGGTAAACTGGCAAAGCCATTATGTAGCATGAATCTTAAAAAGGTCTTATTAATAACAAACCTAGAGCCAGGTATTGGAGTGAACACTGAAAGATCAGAGAAACAGAACAAGCCACAGCCAACCTCACCTTGCCAACTTCTCAACTGATCTTGTTTCCTCAAACTGGAAGCCTCTGTGTCCTCATCCGAATGGATCTCAGTTGAACTGCTGCTAAAAACCTAGAAGCTTAACTTGCTCTAGTTCCTGGTCCTCACACCTTAAATACCTTCTGCTTCGTGCCATCACTTCCTGGGATTAAAGGCGTGTGTCACCATGCTGGCTGTTTCCAGTGTGGCTTTGAACTCACAGAGATACAGACAGATCTCTGCCTCTGGAATGCTAGGATTAAAGGCATGTGCCACCACTGCCTAACCTCTATGTTTAGTATAGTGGCTCTTCTGTTCTCTGACCCCCAGATAAGTTTATTGGGGTGCATGATATATCAACCACACCATTACCCATATGGCCAGGCTCAAGAGGATTGGCAGAGCTTCCTTGAGGATTTATGAATAATTGACCAGTGTGTGCAAAGAATAGTGCTCTCGTTAGGGTTACTATTGCCATGGTGAAACACTGTGACCAAAAGTGAAAGGGAAACATTGATTTCATTCACAGTTCCACATCACAGTTCGTCATCAACAGCAGTGAGGATAGGAACTCAGGCAGGACAGGAACCTGGAGGCAGGAGCTGATGCAGAGGCCATGGAGGGGTGCTGCTGACTGGCTTGCTTCCCATGGCTGCTCAGCCTGCTTTCTTATAGAACCCAGCATCACCAGCCCAGGGATGACTCCACCCACAGTGGGCAGGGCCCTCATACTCAATCACTAATTAAGAAAATGCCATCATAGAACCCTCATCCAGTGACTGAAGGAAGCAGATGCAGAGATCCATGGCCAGCAGGTGGAACTGCAGGAGTCCAACCAATGAGAGAGAGGAGGGATTCTTATGAGCAAGAGATATGGAGACCATGATTGGAAAAAGTACAGAGACAACTAGCCAAATTAGTGGAAATGTATGAACTGTGGACCAATAGCTGAGGAGCCCCCATGGTACTGGACTAGGCCCTATGGATAAGATAAGGGAGACAGTTGTTTAGCTTGAACTATTTGGGGGAGGGGGGGCAGTGGGATCAGGATCCGTCCCTGGTGCATGAGCCGGGTTTTTGGAGCCTAGTGCCTATGGTGGGACACTTTGGGCAGCCTTGGTGCAGGAAGAAGGGACTTGGACCTGCCTCAACTGAGTGTGCCAGGCTCTGCTGACTCCCCATGGAAGACCTTGCTTTGTAGGATGTGGGAATGGGGGGTGTTAGTGGGGAGGCTGGGGGCGGGAGCAGGGAGGACAAGGGAATCTGTGGTTGGTATGTAAAATGAATAGGAAATCTCTTAATAAAAAACAATTCTTAAAAAAGAAAAAGAAAATGCCTTATAGGTTTACCTATAGCTGGATCTTTTGGAGTCGGTTTTTTTGTTTGTTTTTCCCGTCGAGGCTCCCTCCTCTCTGATGACTCTAGCTTGTGTCGAGTTGACATAAATCCAGCCAGCACAAACAGCACAGTGCCTGCAGCCTCCTTCCCGGATGTTTACAGCCTGAGACCCTTTGTGTACTGAGACTGGCCAGCCCCTCCCCTGTGCTGCAGCTAATAAAGGTGAGGTTCCGGGCTGTGGTGCTGTCGGGTGGAGAGCCCCATCTGATGGCAGCTGCATCCTGTGAGCCTGTCCTTTCTTCAGTCCCTCCTGCCCCTGGCCAGGGTTCTGGAACCCAAGCCCTGTGGGTTGCAGCCATCGGGAATGGCAATACCTCCAACTGTTCCTTTATCACTCAGGATTGCTCTAGCTATCCTGGGTTTCTTGTGTTTCCATATGAAGCTGAAGAGTTTTGTTTTCAATTTCTGTGAAGAATTGTGTTGGAACTTTGGGGATTGCACTGAATCTATAGTTTGGTTTTGGTAGGATGGCCATTTTCACAATACTATTTCTAATAATCCATGAGCGTGGGAAACCTTTCCATCTTCTGATGTCATCTTCAACTTATTTCTTAAGTGTTTAAATTTTTTTTATCATACAGTTCTTTCACCTGCTTGGTTACAGTTATCCAAAGGTACTATTCTTGAGACTATTGTGAAAGGTATTGTTTTCCTGATTTCTTCCTCAGTCTTTTTGTTGTTTGTATATAGTTTGTGAACTACTGGTTTGTGTGTGTTAATTTTGTATCCAGCTACTTTGCTGAAAGTGTTTATCAGCTGTTGAAATTTCTTGGTGGAGTTTTTAGGGTTACTTATGCATACTACCATATCATCTGTAAATAATGGTCCTTTGACTTCGTCCTTTCCAATTTGTATCCCCTTGATCTCCCTCAGTTGACTTATTGCTCTAGCTAGAACTTCATGTACTATATTGAATAGGTATGGAGAGCTGACCCATCCTTGTCTGGTTTCTGATTTTACTGGAAATGTTTTGAGTTTCACATGTTGGCTGTGAACTTGCTGTAAATTTATCTTTACTAGGTTGTAACATGTAGTGTATTTGTTTATATTCTCTTCAGGACTTTTATCATGAAGGGGTATTGGATTTTGTCATTGGCCTTTTCTGCATCTACTGAGACGACCATGTGGTTTTTACCTTTCAGTCTGTTTACGTGGTGAATTACATTTATTGATTTACAAATGTTGAACCATCCCCGCTCCTCTGGGGTGATGCTAATTTGATCATGGTAGATGATCTTTTTGATGTGTTCTTGAATTCAGCTTACAAATATATATATATATATATATATATATATATATATATATATTTAATATATATATATATACACAAACACAAATATATATATTATATTTGGTTTTTCAAGATAGGTTTCTCTGTGTAGTTTGGGAACCTGTCCTGGAACTCGCTCTGTAGACCAGGCTCACAGAGATCCGCCTGCCTCTGCCTCCCAAATGCAGAAATTAAAGGCGTGCGCCGCCGCCGCCGCCGCCGCCGGCGCTGCCGCCGCCGCCGCCACCACCACCTGGCTAAGCTTGCAAGTATTTTATTGAGAACTTTTGTGTTTGTGTTCATAGGGGATTGGTCTATAGTTTGCACTTTTTTGGGCTTTGTATGGTTCTGGTGTCAGCATAGTAGTGGCTTCATAAAAATAATAAGGAAATGTTCTTTCAGTTTCTATTTTGTGGAATAATTTGAGGAGTATTAACGTTAGTTCTTCTTTGAAGAACTGGTAGAATTCTGCACCAAATCCATCTTGACTTTTCTTGGGGAGGGGTAAGGAGTTTTTTAATTACTGTTTCTATTTCAGTAGAGATTCTGGGTGTTTTTAAATTGTTTGTGTCTTGATTTAACTTCGGTAGATCATATATGTCATGAAATTGCTCCATTCTTTTTTAGGTTTCTAGTTTGACAAACAGATTTCCTTAAGATTCTCTGGATTTCCTTGGTGTCTATTGTAATATTCCCCTTCTATCTCTAATTGTATTGATCTAGGTCTCTTTCCCCATCTTTTAGCTCATCTGGCTAAGGGTTTGTCAATATTAATGACTTTTGTGCAGTACAGAATTCTTGGTTGGTGGTTTAAGTATCTCCCCCCCCCCATGCTAGGTGTCAAACCAGGGCTTCCCGCACGCGTGGCAAGGGCTCTGCCACTGAGGACATCTACAGCCCTCATCCACGCATCCTTTGCCGTGAGTGTGTCTGAGTGTCAGGTGTGCGCGCTGTTTGTTTGTTCTGAAGCTGCTGATTTTTCTCTCTGACATGTTTTTCTTGAAGGCTTTTTGGGTTTTTTGTTTTGTTTTGTTTTTTTGAGACAGGGTCTCTCTACATAACCCTGGCTGTCCTGGAACTCACTATGTAGACCAGGCTGGCCTTGAACTCACAGAGATCTGCCTGGCTCTGCCACCTGAGGACTGCAATTAAAGGCGTGCGCCACCATTGCCCAGCTGTGGGTTTTCTTTTATCTGAGCCTGGGTATGAATTGCCCAGCTGAAGGCTTTTGTCCTGTTTTCCTTTTATCCTGTTCACAGTCCCTGAGTTTCTTTGCTTTGGTATCAAGTATTAGTTTGGTAAGATTTTTTCTGTTTTTCTCTATACATTTTTTCTGTTTTTTTTTTCTCATTTTTCTTTCTGAGATTCCCATTCCTGTGGTTTTTGCCTTTGTAATCACCTCTCACGCTGTGTTTTTGTGCTAAAGTCTGCACACTTTGTGAGTCTTTATCTCTAGGAGCTCAAACAGATTCTTATAGTGAATATCCGAGTGAGAAAAGGAAAAAGGCCGCCCCTGGACCCGCTGGCAGGTGGAGGAAGCCATTTTGAAATCCAGCGGAGCTCTCTGTCCTTTCATAGTCATATTGTTCCCCCAGGGCCTCCTGCGGGTTTGGATGAGAGCCCAACACACCCGAGAGGAGAGGAATACAACCACAGCTGCCTCTGGACTCTCCATCTGGGGTGAGGGGGTGGTCCGGGAAAGGCTTGTAAGGTCATATTCTATATGCACGGACTCGTTACTTGACAGAGACCCGCTCACCGGTCACAGAATGTTCATCCACAGTTCACCAATCCACCAAAGGCTTATCTCCCAGCAGTTCTTTCTACACAGCATTTGTCAGGCTAGCTATCCAGAGAAAAGTACAGTCCACACTCAAGCCAGAGAGTCTGAAAATGGACAGCCAGGATCAGAACCATTCATACAGTTAGGATGCTGAAAAAGCTTTGACTAACATGCTGAAGACTAAAACAGCTGCCTGTGGAGCAAAGAGGTGGAAAGCAGAGAGGAGGAATCTCTGAGAAACAACAAAAAGAGATGCTCGGCAGGCAAAAGCACTTGTGACAACCTACATCGATTCCTGAAACACACACACACACACACACACACACACACACACACACACACACACACACTAAAACCCACCTGGGTCTGGCGGCTCAAATCTGGCACCAAACAGGAAGCTCCTAGACCTGCTAGCCTTGAGCAGACAGAGCTGGAGAAACCCTTCTTCAACAGAAGATGAAGAGAACCCACTACAGAAAGTTCCCCTCCACACCTGCACTGTGTCATCTACACAAAAGAGCACTCGTGTGTGCGTGCACATGTTCATACACACACATCACAAATAATAACTAAAATTTAAAAAAGGAATGGAGAGTGGTCTTCAAACAGCTAAGAAACACATCTTTGAGCTTGAGGACATCTCAGTCGAAACAAATACAACTTAAAAACAAAACCTTCACAGGGCCTTTTCGTATCCCTTCGGGCATTCTTAGCAGGCTTCCCAGGGGAGCTGCTGGACTCCAAGGGGCAGCCCAGGGTCCTCACTGGTCATCGGAGGTTGGGCATCCGGCTTGCAGCCACGACCCTGTGCCTGCTCTGTTCATTCTTGTGCACATTTTATTTTACTCCTGTCCCAGCAGTGCCTTGCCAAGATCTTACTGAGGTTGTATTGCCATTAATGTCTTCTCACTTTCTTTCCGCGTGCCTCACTTTCCCTTTCCAGCCTTCTTGCTCCCAGACGTACTCAGCTGGCTCTCTACATGATCTCTGTGAAACTTCAGATCCTAGTAGACTTTTCTCTGAGCCTAAGAGGCCCTCCGTACAGTGTGTCCTTGCTGAACTGGAGCTCATCGCCGGCCTTTAGATGACTCTCTCAGTCTTGTCCCAGCGTCTAGCTTCCCATCCTTGTGTCCGAATTGGTGCTGGTGCCTCCATTTCCATAGCCAGGTTGCCGGAATCCTGAACTGTCCCGATAGGCGCCATTGAATTGTGGGCAGGAAAATTTAGCTGGCCCTAAATGCTTGTATTTTGTGACCCAACAATTTCCTCTATGAAGAAGGCAATCTTCTGTGTGTGTAGATATGAAATTTTTCTAGAAAAAATATTTTCAAAGAATTAGCAGAGACTTTATTATTTTGTTTTTTCATGAGAACACATATAAAAGTAAAGATGCGGAATTCCCGAAGATACAGACTGAACCTTATTTTGTCGCGGCAGTTAACCAAGGGGAGAACCCGATGTGGGGCCGCTCCTGGACTGCTCAGCGCCCGCCCGTGTCAGCCTGGCACGGCTCGTGGTCCTGCACAGCTGCCTTAACACACGTCTGCCTCGCCGTTCTGCTCTTTCAAAGCTGTGTTGCTTTTATAATTCTGTTTCTTCCTAACTTCTCCAACATCTTGCCGTGGTGGGTAATCTCCTTCCGTTACTTTGACATCAGAAGAGGGAACCGTGTGAGACACAGAAGTACACAAGCCAGCATCTCACATGGAATGGCCGCACTCTGCAGTGAAGGCGCAGTGTGCCGGGTGCCTGCCCATGCTCAGGTCCAGCCGGCGTCTACTGACTTCCACATTGTCTTCACGCATGCTATCAAAACACTGTTGCCTTAAGGGGGAGGTAAATAACATGCGGTGTCTATGTAAAAACTATTAGTTCTTATGAAGGTATGTTGAATTAAGCAAGATCATGGAATTAATGCCTTAGTAAAGGGAAATTGGAGAGTGACATTTTCAGTGATTCTTTAGAGGTGGCCATGGCTTACGTTATTTGTGTATGTTTCACGTAACCCTCTAAACAAATGAGGTCTGATGGTTCCTTGTGGGTTGTGGTAATATCCTGCATCAGCTAGTTCTTTTGCTTCAGTTTTGAATTAACTGTTCAATTTACAAATCTTCTTATATTTATTTGTAATTTTTATTATGTGTATATGTGTGTGTATCAGAGTGTGAGTATGTGTACACCGACAGACACCATCAGATCCTCCACAACTAGGGTTACATACAGCCAACTGGGTTGTGAGCTGCCCAGCCTGGGTGCTGGGAACAGAACTTGGATCCTCTGGAAGAGCAGTATGTAAACTGCTGAGAGCAGCCGCTCACCTCCCTTAAGAACAGTGATAAGTTGCACTTGGGTGACTTTGATGTTGCACAGTCAAATATAGACAGTGAAATAAACATGTGTACACAAGCAGTTTTCCAGAAATGCAGTCTCTGTTAGTCTGAAATTAGGTTCTGTGTAGTTCAACTCATTCAAAGTGGTTGGGGTTAGGCCATCCAACTTCCTAGAAACTACATTGTGTTGATTCTTATAAACACAGAGAAAGCTTTAGTGAAACTGTTTAAGAGGAGGTAAAAGAAACTGTGATTGGAAAGATGAAAAGATGTGTCTGAGTCCTGTCTCTTACCCAGGTTGGGGCAGTGAGGATGAGATGGACAGTGAAGAGCTTCCTGCCTGTCTATGTCTATAAACTCAAGAAATGGTGGGGAAAGAAGTGGAGGGAGTGGGTGGGACAGGGCAGGAGAGAGGGGGAAGGAAAGGCGAGGGATAAAAGGAGAGAGAGGGAGAAAGGGAGATTGATTTCTTAGCAGGAAGTTTTCTTTCAGGCTTGTGTCACATAAATATTAAGAACCTGGTTTCTATTACAAAGAACATGAATAGCTATGTCTTCTGTGTTTGCACATTCAGATTTTAAACAAGCAGTTTGGAATCTTCTGACTATGCATTTTTGAATAATTAATATTCACAATACAATTTGTCATCTGTGAAGATGGTTGATGGAACCAATTTGCATTTAAACATTCATGATGGTTCTGAGCAAGAGAAAGACGCAGAAGCATAAAGCACTTAATTATGTTTCTTTAAAAATAAATGTCAAGAAAAGCATTTAAAAATAAAATGTGCACAGGCTACACAATATTCTCTGTTCCACAAAGGATAATAGAATTGCTTTATATATCTTAACGAATGCATTATGTTGAGAATATTTTTTACAGTTTTCCTCCTTGTAAATGACCCGGCCTCTTTGCTTTCAACAGTCTCTCTCTGTCTACCCTATCTGTTTGTATAAATATTGAGGTATTTGACCAGTGAATTTAGAATTATATTTGTGTTTCTGTTTTCCCGCTGTTGTTTTTTGTCAAGTGGTGTGGCTATTTCTTCTCCTTAAGAGTGTGTCAGCACCAGGCTGAGCTCCAGGAGTCCAGGTGAAGAGAGGGAGGAGGGATTCTATGAGCAAGGGATGGGGGAATGTGTCAAGATCATGATGGGGAGATCTACAGAGACAACAGAACCAAGATCCTGGGAACTCGGGAACCCTAGACCGACAGCTGTGGAGTCTACGTGGGACTGGACTAGGCCCTCTGCATGTGGGAGACAGTTGTGTAGCTTGGTCTGTTTTGAGGGGCCCCTGGCAGTGGGATCCGGACCTGTTCCTGGTGCATGGGCTGGATTTTTGGAGCCCATTCCCTATGGTGGGATGCCTTGCTCAGCCTTGTTATAGAGGGGAGGGGCTTGGTCCTGCCTCAGCTGAATGTACCAGGCTTTGTTGACTCTCCATGGGAGACTAACCCTTTTGGGGAGTGGATGGGGTGGATCAGGGGGTAGGTGGGGTAGGGGAGGGAGAGGTATGGGGGGGCGGGGACTGTGGTTGGTATATAAAATGAAAAAAGAGTCAGCAGCGTCCAATTAGCAGGGACAGCACTGATACTGAGGAGTATAATCAGAGCTATCATGAAAAAAAATCTGTCCTGTGGCCTGGTTATTATTCAATAAGCTGTATTCATGCATAAATGTATAAAGGCCTCATGGAAATCGATAGGATGTATTTAACTATTATGCATAAAATGTATATAAATGATTGATTACATAGTAATTTTATTTATCATTTTAATCTTAACAGTTATTCAAATACTCCATAAATGTGTATTATCAAAATGGGGTAATGGCCTAAAATTTTTATATGTAGGAATCATTTGTTGCATACTCTTTTTAAATGGATATTTTTCTTTTTTCTTTGAGTTTCATATGTGTATACAGTATACCTTGATTGTATCTATTTCCCGAGTTTCATACGTGTATACAGTATACCTTGATGGTATCTATTTCCCGAGTTTCATACGTGTATACAATTTGCCTTGATGGTATCTGTTTCCTGGTCCTCCTACCTCTCCTTGGACCTCTCACTTGTCCCTCTCCGGTCTCCATGTGCTCTTTTTAAAATATAACTCACTGATCAGTGCTGCTAGCACGCACAGAGGCGTGGAGCCTTCATCTGGAACTTGGGCAGGGGCCACGCCCCTGAAGAAGGCTGATCTGCCCCAGCACTGCCCACTGCCCATGGCTCCTCAGCTGGGGGTGCGGCTCCTTCTGTGCTGGAGTTTTGACTGGCTTGATCTCCCGTGGGTCTTGCTCAGGCCATCATGCTCTCATGCTGCTGTCCACATATGTTCCTGTCTGTGTGAGAACTTAGATGTGTCTTTAGGACTTCGTCATTTAGGAAGCAATACCAGTCATCTTCTTCCTTATTGGAGGCTGAGCTCTTTTTACCTTCCCCTCAAACATTCCATATTCTCTTTTTCCATGAAGATGATTATCAACAGGATGATTAGAATTTTGTTAGTTTTCCATTAAGAATGGAAATTTAGCTGGGCGGTGGTGGCGCACGCCTTTAATCCCAGCACTCGGGAGGCAGAGGCAGGCGGATCTCTGTGAGTTCGAGGCCAGCCTGGTCTACAGAGTGAGATCAGGACAGGCTCCAAAACTACACAGAGAAACCCTGTCTCGAAAAACCAAAAAAAAAAAAAAAAAAAAAAAAAAAAAAAAAAAGAAAGAGAAAAGAAAAGAAAAGGAATGGACAATTAGCTTCTAAAAGTGAATTGGTGTTTCCATCTTTTTCCAAGATCAATATGTTAGTATTGATTAATTGATTATTGTTTTTGAGTTCCACTCCTCCTTTGCTCTGGTTTACGGCTTCTTATGTGGCCCATCAGTTTGCAGTGATCTCTTAGCTGATATGAGGGATTGAGAGTCAGGGTCAAAATATTTCTTTCTTTCCTTTCAAATGTTTTTACCTGGTACATCTTTTGTTTATATACTACAATAGGAGGAAAAGTGGAAATTATGTCAAATGAAAGAGACATTAATCCTGTCTTATATTTTTATTTTAGTAAGAATCATATATGTATGTATATGGGTATGTATATATGTATGTGTGTATGTGTGTATATGCTGAGATTAAAGGCATGAAGCAGCATACTCTGCTCATAAAAAGTATATATTTTAAAACTATAATGCACTGTTTTATTTTGTACTTTCTGAACATAGGTCTTTTTTGGTAGGCTTCTGTCTTAGTTAGGCTTTCTATTGGTATGACGGAACACCATGAACAAGAGCAAGTTGGGAAACAAAGGTTTTATTCAGCTTTTGCTTCCACAATAACTGTTCATCAATGAAGGAAGTCAGGGCAGGAACTCAAGCCAGGAACCTGGAGGCAGGAGCTGATGCAGAGGCCATGGAGGGGTGCTGTTTACTGGTTTGGTCATTATTGCTTGCTTAGTCTGCTTTCTTATATAACCTAGGACCACCATCCCAGGGATGACACCACCCACAATGGGCTGAGCCCTCCCCTATCAATCATTAATTAATCATTGTTTAAGAAAATGCCTTACAGGCTTGCCTACAGCCCAATCTTATTAGAGGCATTTTCTAAACAGAGGTTTCCTCCTTTCTGATGACTCTAGCTTGTGCCAAGTTGACATGAAACTAACCAGGACAGATACAGACAGACAGTCATGATGACTTGGTAAGTATTTATTTAATTTCATCAAGGTCAAAACAAGGTGATTTTGTTTCCTAAGCCTGTCTTCCCTGTGTGTCCTATAAATCAGGTTGCTTAAGTCAGATATCGAGGTGTCTCTCTCCCTCTCCCTTTCCAGTGCTGGGGATTCCCTGTCTGCAGCCCCAATATCTCAGAAGACACCCTCCTAATGCATGGCATTCTCAGTCCTAAGACTCAGTCCTAATTTCTCTTTCCCTGCTTGTACCTATAGAATCTACTGACAAGTCTGCTAGGTTTTATTTTGCAAATGTGTCTGAAATATGTCTCCTTTGTCTTTCCTACTATTTGAATTTCTTATGTAGAATGCTGTGGTGGTACCTCCCTAATGGCCATCTCACTTTTTAAAATATTTCATTCTGCTCTTCAAACAGTAGTTAGAATGTCATTAAACACTTCCTAGATACACACCCCATTGTGTAATTACCAGACACATTCACCAGAAAAATAGAAAAAGAAAGCCAGGTCAAGTATTCTGCTTTTCTTATAGCTAAATACTTATAATTCTTAACAAAAAACTTGGTTAAAGGAAAGTTTTTCTCTATGAAAGTATTTCAGCTAAGTAGAGAAGGAATATTATAATTTTAATATCAGCATTTTATAACCTTTAATGAAATGTTATAATTTAATTAGGCACTAAATGTCACTTGTAATGAATGGCAGGGAGAGATTGTTGTGGGAAGTTTCTTGGTCCCACTCAGCCCCACAGCCCTGCAGCTGCTTATAAAATAATCATTCAGAGGCTTATATTAATTACAAACTGTATGGATAAAATAATCGCTCAGAGGCTTATATTAATTACAAGCTATATGGCCCATGGCTTCAGCTTCTTGCTAACTAGCTCTTTCATCTTAACTTAACCCATTCCTATTATTCTATATGTTGCCACGTGGCTGTGGCTTTACCAGTCTGCTGGCGTCTTGTTGCTCCTTGGGTGGCAGCTGGCGTCTCTCCTGACTCTGCCCTTCTCTCTGTGTATCTCTGCTTGGATTTCCCGCCTAACTGGAAGCTTTCTTGCCATAGGCCAAAACAGCTTTATTTATTATCCAACGGGAGCCACATATTCACAGCATACAGAAAGACATCCCAAAGCAAGAAGTTGTAATTTATCTGTTTCCTGGACACCCCGCTTCTTTTCATCTTTCGTAGTTGTTGAATGTATGCTGTTCTCTCTGTCTAGAAACTTCGTTGCCCAGGTCTTTACTGCCTATCTCCTTTTGACATTCAAGTTTCATTTACACCCAGAAGTTCTGGCTTTCATGGTCAGTGTCATTGTGTATCGTCTTCCTCAGAACGCCTACTAGGATTTGATATTTTCTTTATATATTGATTATTGCTGTTTCCACCCACTGGAGTATCAGTTCTGTGGGATGGTGCTGACTCTTTGCCTTGTCCACTGTTAAGTTCCAGGGACTTCATATGGTTGGTAGATAGGGCTGATTGATACCCAGGAATCAAGTGAATCCAAGCTTGCAAAGCTGTTGAATCTTTAGAGCATTATTCATATGTAGAATCAATAATGTATACCACTGTTGCCTAGCAGAGGTATTTAAAATTCAGTTGGCATTCTCATTATTAATGTGTTTCAAAGGCTCATGTATGAGAAAATTAGCTCTGTTAGCAAAGCTTCAGAAAAATTTAAAAATGTCAAATTCTTTCATAGCATTTATATAAAAATATTTGTAGTTTGGATAATTAATGTCATATCTTGTCTAAGCTGTTTCTTATATGTAGATAAGCAGAGGTTAACATTTATGAGGTATGTTTATATATGATATGAAAATTTGGCAAACAGTTCTTGGCTCGTGTGAATGTCAGTGAAATACATATAATTATACCTTCTATCAAGAGGGAACTAATACTTTATAAATAAATGCAGGGAAGAGATGAAATTGTAAAATTATGAGACCTCTTATTAAAAGAAAGCACCATAAAAATGTTACCCAGGTATACACCATTCAACCACAGCGATTAAAATGCCTTGTTTAGTAATTTCCTCGTTGTGTGACCATCAGTTTGTCCATATACACACCCAGATGGGACAGGCCCATCCCTTGGTGGAGCCCCTTGATTTAAGGAAAGATATGAAAAGGTGAGCTGTGAGGCCTCTGCTAGGGAGCCAGATACTGTTCCCAGGCGCCTTTGAAGTAAGAATCTGCTCTGCAAAAGATACAAAGTAAACCGCAATAAACGCAGAGACTAGTAACAGTCATTCATTATCGCTGTCAGTTCTGTACAGCACACAGCTGTGCTGTGCTGGATGCGGCTGGAGGCATAGTAGGTTTCTTTATACCAGCATCCCCACAAGATGCAAGTAGTGTGTTAAGCTAGCAGAGTGTAATGGCTAAGATGTCACTAGGCGGCAGGAGTTTTTCAGTTTCGTTATAGGCTATGGAGCCATTATCCTATATGGGGTCCATACTTTGGGATATATATGTGTGTGTGTGCATTTGATATATATATGTATATATGTGTGTGTGTGTGTGTGTGCACGTGCGCGCGTGCACACGTGCATTTGATATATACATGTATATGTGTGTGTGTGTGTGAGAGAGAGAGAGAGACAGACAGACAGACAGACAGAGACACAGAGAGAGACAGAGACTCAGCAGCGGATGCATCCTGCCCTGTGTCTTCCTCCACAGCACAGTGGATACTGCAGAGTCATGTTCATTTTGCCATCTGCATGCCTGTCAAAGAAGCCTCTTGGATCATGGCTGTTCCACCGAAAAGGTGGGACAATTTCCTTCTCTTTTTCATTGCTCCTTGTGCTGCATATCTGGAAACTTCCTCGGTCTGGCCCTTTGCCAGGACACATTAATTGTAGGTAGCTTGGCTTGTTTGTTCATTTCAAATTAGTGACTTTTCTTGTTGCTGTGATCAAATACCCTGATAACAGCAACATAAAGGATCGTATTCTTATTTTGGCTCACAGTTCAAAGGTATCCTTCATGGTGGTGGGAAGTCATGGTAGCAGAAGCTTCTAGTCACAGTGAATCCAGTCAGGAGGCTGGAAGTGATGAATGCTGCCTCTTATCTCCTTTTCACCTTCCAGTTAAGTGGTTAGCATGGGTTTTAAGTGGTTAGCATGGGTTTTTCCAGCTCAATTAATCTAATCTAAATTACCCCCCGAAGTTATGCCTAAATGCCCGTGTCATGCATGATTGAGACCCTGTCAAATTCACAACCAGTATCTACCACCACAAACCTATTTTTTGTCAACCTGTCTCCTAACATTCCTTTTAAGCTGTTTGTCCCATAGACTCACAGCCATTTCATAGTGCAAAATGCATCAGTCTAATACTTCAAAAGTCTCCATAGTCTTTGGCAGTTCCAACATTTAAAGGTGTAAGTACAGAGGCTGGAGAGATGGCTTAGAAATTAACACCACATATTGCTCTTATAGTAGATCTGAGTTCGGTTCCCTGCACCCACATCAGATGGCTCACATCCTCCTGTGATTCCAACTCAAGGGAATTTGATGTTTTATTCTGACCTCTGCAGGTTTTGCACTCGCGCGTGCGCGCGCGCGCGCGCGCGCGCACACACACACACACACACACACACACCTTAAAATAAAATATGCCTTAAAAAGTACAGAGTTTCTTCAGAGACTCGGGCAGTGATTTGGAATCACAACATGCCCCCACGGTTGGGCACGGTCGTGCATGCCCAACTGGACCTAGTCACTTCTGCCTAGTCATTTCTGGGTCAAATTGTCTCACGTGACCAGGACCCCGTGGCTTTGCGTGGTTGCATAAAGCTCGAAGCGCAACCATGTGATCTACGCGCATGGGTGGAATAGCCACATGGGCCTGTGTGCGCAGGCGCCATGTGTCCCGGCCCCACTTTACTCATGTGTCTTTCCACAGGCCTGTGCACATCTGTTCCTCTCCTTATCTTAATAAAACTCTCGTTAGTGGATTCTGTCATGTTTCGTGACGATTCCTCGCAGGGTATGAGCGCCGCAAAAAAACCAACAGGCAGTGCCTTAACTGCGAGCCCCTGAACAATTAACAACAACAACAACAACAAGTGTTAGATTTCCACTTTGTGTGGCACCGAATACACATTCCTATTCTAAAAGGAAGGACTAGGGCATAGTGAAGAATCTTTAGACCAGTGGTTCTCAACCTTCTTAATGCTGCGACCCTTTAATACAATTCCTCATGTTGTGGTGACCCCAACCATAACATTATTTTCATTGCTACTTCGTAACTGTAATTTGCTACTGTTATAAATCGTAATATAAATATCTGTGTTTTTCCATGGTTTTAGGCGCTCTCAGTGAAGGGTCATTCGACCCCCAGGTTGAGAACCACTGCATTAGACTAAAATAAAACCAGCAGGGGAAATGCCAACCCTGCAAGATGGCTTTCCTGGGAGGTTCTTTTGGTTGGAAATCCTTGAACTTAGGTCCTGTTTTCTCCCTTCAAATACGTTTGCATTTCAAAGTCAGAGCCCTTGGTGAGTGTCAGCCTGTCACCAGGCACTCCTTATGACAGAGCAGGAGGCTTCTCCTTAATGGGACCAGTCTCTGTGAGAATGCACTTGTCTGTTCCTGAGCCCTCCTTCTCCTCACCCAACCGCATGTTTTTAAAACATCTTTCTGCTCTACCTTCCCCCCACCTCCGACTGTAGAACTTGGTAGGAGCGATGGGAGGCAGCTACATCACAGCCTAAATTCCATCCTACCCTCCAATATCCCAGACAAACCAATTAGTCCCTGACTCCTGTGTTCAGCCTCAGTCAAACTCTCAGGACACAAGTAGAATGCAGCCCTGGTTTTTGTTTTGTTTTGCCAGAGTTCCACACAAATGCCCCCTAGACCAGTTTCTTAGAGTCTCTGTTCCCCTCTGAAATCTCAGGAGACAGAAGCGTACTGTTTATGTTTTCCTCAGTGTTCTTTTCTTCCAGGTTCCCATCAACATGGTCTGTAAAGCTCTACATGCAGCATTCCTATTCACTCCATTGTTTGGACAGCTCCCTTGAGTTTTTACACGAACTTCACAGTATACATGCTTAGGTGGCAAAGCGTACATTTCAAGAATCCCCTAGTGCACTCTGTTGACTTTTGAAACTCATTGTTTGTGGCAGTATTACCCCAATGCCAAAGTTTAAAAAGGAAAACTACAGACCAATGTCCTGATTCTTGTAAGATATATAGAAATTTAATTTAACGCACATTAAAAGGATCCTTCACCACAACCAGGTTAATTTCAATCCAAGGATACGAAGATGGTTCAACATATGCAAATCATTTAAAGTAATATAGCACATGAACAGAATCAAGTTCAAAATCACATATTCATATCAACAGATGTAGGGGGGAAGCCCTGGATAAAATTCAATACCACTTTATGATAAAAATCCTTAAAGACTTAGAGATAGAGGATTGTTTTTCTTATTTGTGTGTATTCTATTTCTCTTGCTTCTCTTTGCTTTGGCTAAAACTTCAAGTAGTGTATTGAATATGGGGATGAGAGTGGGCACACTTGTCTGTTTTGTTCCCGATGTAGAAGAAATATTTTCTGTCCTTTACCCACTCGGTATGATATTGGCTATAGGCTTGTTGACTATAGCTTCTGTTATGGTAAGCCATATTTGTGTTTTCTTTTTTTCCTTGTTGTTGGTTTGCCTGAGGGTTTGTCAATCTTGACGATCACTTCAAAGGACCAACTCTTTGTTTCATTGGTCCTTAATTCATTTATTTCTCTTCTGATCTTCACTGTTTCTTTATATTTGGGGATTTTTTTAAAATTCAGTTTGTTTTTGTTAGATCTCAAGATCTATCATTAGGTTATGTATCATTTTTATTTTTATTTATTTATTTATTTTGGTTTTTCAAGACAGGATTTCTCTAAGTAGCTTTATGCCTTTTCCTGGAACTCACTGTGTAGCACAGGTTGGCCTCGAACTCACAGAGATCCGCCTGGCTCTGCCTCCCGAGTGCTGGGATTAAAGGCGTGGGCTACCACTGCCAGCTGTATCCTTTTTATAACAGGTACTCATAGCTATAAAATGTCTTCCTATGAGTACTTTTCTTGTAGTCTACAGATTTGTATGTGAGTCTAGGTGTTTCAAAATTCATTTCCTGACTTCACTGCTTATTCAAAAATGCATTCTTAATCTCCAGCTGTTTGTACATTTTTTATAGTTTCCTTTCTGTTGATTTCTATTTTAATTCCATTGTGTTATGATAAGATACAAGAAATTATTTTGATGTTTGTGTTTGTTCAGACTTCTTTTATGGCCTAAAATGATCTATTTGGGTAAAAGTTTTATAAACCAACAAAAAGAACACAAATTCTGCCACTGTTGGGTGTAATGTTATATAGATATCTTTGGAGTCCTAGTCCAGTCCAGTCCAGTCAAGTCTAACTCTTAGTTTTCTTGTTGTTGATTTGGTAGGGGTGGGGAAATTTATCTGCTCTCTGAGAGATTAGCAGAAATCAGTTGTGTAGGGGCCAATGTCTCCTCTTAGGTACAGTGGTGTTTGTTTTATGAAAGTGGATTTTCTTTCAATGCATATGTATTGATTATCATGATATCTTCTTGATAAACTTTCTGACTACTTGGCTTAGAATCTATCAGATATGAGCACATTTGCTCCTGCTTGCTCTGGGATTCCATTTTCCTCTGATAACATTTTCTTTTTTTAATACTTTAAAAAACTAAAAAAAATTTTTAACTGGCTTATAAAATAGTTTCCATAGAGGTTTGTATATATGTTTCATTTGGGTTGATTCTTTCCTCTGATGCTCCCCTCTCAGCTCCCTGTCCTCTCTTTAACTGCCCCACCATCACTGCTCTACCCTTCACCCCTAGTATTTCCCCTTTCACTTTCTTCTAGCATCTTCTCCACACCCCTCCTCTAGATCATACTTTCCCCCATTTACATGGGCCTCTCTCTTCTTTCCTAACCATTACCCATATCTTCCCCCACAAGCATACATATATTTAACAATTAAAGACTAGGATCTACATATGAGATCGAATATATGGTATGTGTCTTTCTGAGCCCAAGTTTCCATACTCAAAATTCTGTTGTCCAATTCCATCAATTCTCATGCAAGTTTCATAATTTCACTTTTCTTTATGGGTGAATAAAATTCCATTGTATATGGAATGTATATAAGTATCTCTACCACATTTTCATTATCTGGTCATCTGTTGTTGAGCCTATAGGCTGATTCCATTTCTGTGCTGTAAAAAAAGCAGCAATAAACATGGATGTACAAGGGTCTGTAGCAGGATATAAAGTCCTTAGCAATAACCAGTAGCTCTCTAGGCGAACTTAAGGCCTGCTCACCAAGAGGAAAATCATGCCTGGTGCTGGAAACCTACCCAACTACCCAGGGCTAATGAAGTCGTGGATCTTGGAGAAGAACCTACAATTACGACATTATTAAACCAGCATCTACAATCTAAATGTTTGTCCTTTATCTACAGGTAAGTATAGTCCTTACCTTCATCAAGAAAACTTCTCTTTGTAACAGATGGAGACTACAGAAAACCATAACCACTCAAAATGCAGAGTTGTGGAGCCCAGGCTCAGTGGGTACATCTACAGTACAACTCCCTAACCAAAGGCTTCAGGGATCCCTGGGGAAGAGGGGATGGAGAGATTGTAAGAACCGAAGGATTGGGAGTTTGCTGTGAGATTGTGTCTCCTAGCAGTGCCAGAAGCTACACCCACAAAGTCTCAGCAGTGTGACTGCCACACATGAGCTGAACAAGGGCATCAACAGTCAATGGGGAAGACCATGATGTAGCTAGAGTTTTCCTGCCTTGCCCACAGTCAGGACAAATCTTTGTCACCCACCAGTCCCAGAGCCACTCAGACCCAACCAAGTAAACATAGAGACTTATATTGCTTACTTCTGTATGGCCGTGGCAGGCTTTTTGCTGACTGTTCTTATAGCTTAAATTAATCCATTTCTATAAATCTATACCGTGCCATGTGGCTCGTGGCTTACTGGCATCTTCACATGCAACTTGTCATGGTGGCGGCTGGCAGTGTCTCCTTCTGCCTTCCTGTTCTTTCTTTTCTCCTCTCTGTTAGTCCCGCCTATACTTCCTGCCTAGCCACTGGCCAATCAGTGTTTTATTTATTGACCAATCAGAGCAACACATTTGCCGTACAGAACATCTCACAGCACCACGAGGCCTCAACCCCATAGGAAGGACTACATGCAGATAAAAAACGTTGAGAGAGAGGAAAATGGTCTCCCTCGGGTCAGAAGACTGCCAGTTGGTTATCCAATACCATACGACCAGCCCTGAAAACATACATATGAGTAACATTATACAGACTGAGCGGGTTATATTTAGGAATATATATGTATGTATGTGTATGTATGTCCATATATGCATGTAACAACAATTAATGAAAAAAAGGGTCATGAACTTGAAAGAAAGGAAGAGTATATGGTATGGTTTGAAGGGAGAATAGGAAAGAGGGAAATGATGTAATTATTTTATGTCTTTCTTTTTTCTACAACTGTCTATTTGGATCATTGGCCTGTTTCTTGACAGGAGGTTTGGGGTTTTGGAGCATTTAAATTTTGTATTTCTTTCTATGTTCTTAATATTAACCTCTTGTCTGAAGTATAGCTGGTGAAGATCCCTCCTTTTCTGTAGGCTTTCTGTTCATTCCATCTTTAGTTTATTTTACTGTGCAGAAAGTTTAATTTCATGTAATTCTATTTATCAATTTTGGGAATTTTTTTTTTGTGCTACTGGAGTTCTATTCAGAAATTTGTTGCCTATACCTGTGTCCTGAAGTGTTTTATCTTTTTTTTTTTTAACAGTTTTAATGTCTCTGGTTTTAAAGTAATGTGTCTTTTCATCCAGTTTGAATTGATTTGTGTACAGAGTAGGAGCTTTAGATCTAATTTCACTCTCTGTGTGAATATACTGTTTTATAAACAATGTCTGTTGAAAGGCTGTCTTTTTTCAAGTGCAGGTTTTTAGCACCTTTATCAAAGTTAAGCGTCCATAGTTGTATGGGTTTATCTCCAGGTCTTCTGTTATGTTCCGTTGTTGTACACGTCCGATCTTGTGCCTGTACCATGCTGTTTTCATCATTATGGCTCTGTACTGTAGTCTGAGGTTTGACTATATTCACTATTTAGAATTGCTTTGGCTGTCGTGGCTTTTGTATTTCCATATTAATTTTAGGGGAGTTTTTAGTTTTGTGAGGGAAGTCATTCCAATTCTGATGGGAATTGTATTGAGTCTGTAGGTTGCTTTTGGTAGCATAGCCGTTTTCATAATATTAATTCTGCCAGTTCAGAAACATGGAAGGTCTAAGGTCTTCTTCAGTTTATTTTTTCTTAGTGTTTCTTATTAGGCCTTTCTTCTTTTTGGTTAGGTTTTATTCCTAGATTTCTTTCAAGTTTGAGGCTGCTATGAATAAAATTGTTCTGGTTTCTTTATCGGCAAGTTAATTATTGGAATGTGACTTATATCCTGCCACTTCTCTGAAAGTATTCATCAGATGCAGTGGGTTGTTTTGTTTATTTGTTTTGGTGGAATCCAGATAGTCTTTTAAGAATCCCAGTATCCTGAAATAGGGATGTGTTTCTTATTCCTCTCCAATCTGAACCCTTTGATGTGTTTCTCTTGTTTTGTTTTTCTCCCCAAGACTTTGAGCGCTGTATTGAGTAAGAGTGGGGAAAGCAGCCACCCATCTCAGGCCTAGTCTTAGTGGAAATGATCTTCATTTTCCTCCTTTAGCATCATGACTGTAGGCTTATATATAGTCTTCACTGTGGTCCATCTCTTCCTAGTTCTTTCAGGACTTCTATTACAAAGTAAGGTTCTTTGTCAATTCCTTTCTGCGCCCATGGAGATGATCATACGATTTCTGTCTTTATCTGTTAATATGGTATATTACACTTACTGGTTTGCATATGTTGAACTAATCTTATATTCCTGGGATAAAGATTCAATCAACTTGATATTGATCTTTGAACTTAGTTTATAATTTGGCATCTGTGGCCATAATGGAGATTGCTCTGTAGTTTTCTTTTGGGGAGTGCCTTTGTCATGGTAGGTCATGGGTATTTAGAAATTTAGCCATTTCTTGTAGATTTTTCTGGTCTGTTGAAATAAAATTTTCAGAGTAGCCCCAAATATCACATGATTTGCTTGGAGTCTGTTGTGACAACCCCCCTTTCATCTAGTTCTTATTTACTTATTTGGATCCTGTCTTTCTTTGGGTTGGTTTGGCTAAAGGTCTATCTTGTTCATCTTTTTAAAGAGCTTTTTGTCTTGTGAGTTCTATGTATTGTTCTCTCAGCCTTTATCTCATCAGCTTCCGTCCTGAGCATTACTCCTCCCTGGCTGCTGCATTGATGTTTGGCTTCCTGCTTTCCTGGGGCTTCTATACAATTATTCAAATGAGATGTCGCTGAGGTGTTTTTCATTTTCAATTTAATTTCATGTTTTGTGTTTGAGTATTTCGCCTGTATATATGTTTGTGTGCTACTTGAGTGCTTGGTGCCTGCGGAGACTGGAAGATGGCGTTGGATCCCCTGGAACTGGAGTTATTGACAGCTGTGAGCCACCATGAGGGTTCTGTGAGTTGAACTCAGGTCCTCTGGAAGAGCAGCCAGTGCTCTTAACCCCAAATCATCTATCCAGTGCTTCCTTTCCCCAATCCCCTCCTTCACCCACCAAGTTTTTGTTGTGAACACTAGAACCATAGACATCACTGGAAGCGTTGCCTTGATTGTGTTGCACACTTGCTGATGGGTTGCGTGCTCATTTTCATTAGGACTCTAGAGATTTCAAGTTTGCCTTCTTGACTTCTCCAGTCACTCATTATTTGTTCAAGTTTTATTGTTCACTCTCCAAATATTTATGGATTTTCGGAGGCTAGTCTTGTTACTGATTTCTAGTTTTATTCCACTGTAGTCTGATAGAATACAGGAAATTATTTCTATTGTTTTACTTATTAAGGCTTGCTTGGTGACTTGTAATATGGTCAATGTTAGAATAGGCTCCCACTGCTAAGAAGAATGTATCTTCCTTATCTGTCTGGTGGAATACTCTGTAGAGACCTGTTTAGTCTTGTTGGTCCATGATATAATCTAGCTCTGAGGTTTCTTTCCTGGCCTTTTATTTGTAAGATCTATCCAGATGTGAGAGTGGATATTGAGGTCTCTCATATTATGTGTCAGAACCCATGCAGTTCTTTTTTAAAGCTGAAAATAGGTTATTTTCTCATGCATTACAGTTCCCCTCCTTCTACTCCTCCCAGTTCCTCTACCTCCCCTCCCCTTTGGGTCCCCTCTCTTTGTGTCTCTCATTAAAAAGAATAGGCTTCTAAGAGATAACAACCAAACATGACAAAATAAAATATAAGATGAAGCAAAAACTTTCATATCGGTGTTTGGACAAGGCAACCCAGCAGGAGGAAAAGAGTCCCGAGAGCAGGCAGAGGAGCTGGTGCAGACCCACGCACACCTTGTGCTTGCTGCTTCAGTCTCTGGGAGCTCACAGGTGCCCTGCTTAGTTGATGCAGAGGGCCTTGTTCTCCTGGTGCCCTCCATCCCCTCTGACTCTTACAATCTTTCGGCCTCCTCTTCTGCAGAATTCCCTGAGCTCTGAGCCTATGAAGTCTTTTATGCCTTTTCATGCATATGTGTTTTTTTTTTAAATTTTTAATAAAACTGGCCGTCCCAAGATTTCGTGCATTGATTACAATAGTAGTGTCCTCCCGATGAATAGTTCCTTTATCAATGTTTAGGCCTTTCCGTCAGTTCTGATTAGTTTTGTTTAGACATCTACTTTGTTGGGTAGGAGAGCTGCTGTGCCAGCTTGTAGGCAGCTTCCATTGGCTCAGCAGACTCCTTTCTAGCCTTTGTCTAGCAGTGTCTGATTGTGCTTCTTAGCTATGTGTGTTTCACGCAGATGGTTGGGTGTTGTTTTGTCTTTTTTTTTTTTTTTTTTAATCTACTCCAATAGTCTGTCTTAAAAAAAAAAACAAACAAACAAACATGTATATTGTGGGGGGTATGTGTACATAAATACATATGGAGGCCAGAAATGAACTTTGTATGTCGACCTTGTATACTGAGGAATGGTCTTGCTGAAGCTTAAATGTTGAACTACTTTAGGTAGCCCGCTGGCTCCGAGTCTCTTCTCACTGGCTCTTGAGGCCTGGGCGGCCATGCCTGTCTAGGATTTACATAGATTCTGGCGTCTGAGCTCCAGTCTTACGCTCAGTCCTCATGCTTGTGTGGCGTATGGCGACTGCTCCACCTGCTGAGACATCTCTTTCAGCTGGCGATTAGGGGCGTTTACACTGAAGGTTTCTGATGTTGTTGTTTACTGCTCTGGTTGGTTGCTAATTGTTAGTGCTTCCTTTCCTTGTACCCTCTCATATCTGCTCGTTTGCATTGATGGACATCGCTGGTTCCTTCTCCATTCTGTTCCTGCTCCCTTCTCCTCTGTCCGTCTGTTGCTTTCACTGACGGTCTGTCCTGTGTTGTCGATGTGAAACTTTATTTTCTCCCTATGTCCCTTTTTCAGATTCCTGTTTCATTTCTTTACAGTGCTGGCTGAGCTGTCATGAATTGCCTGCCTCTGCTGTAAACTGTCCACATGGTGAACTTGTTACCTTGCTGGTTACAGCAATTGTGATTGACAACTATATACTTTTAAGACTTGGACTATATCACCCCCATCTCCTCCCCACCTTTTTTTTTTAGCTTTTAGGGTTGCTAATGACAGATGTGATTTAAATTAGTTGGCTTTTCCCCCTTATAACTTTTATTATTGTTTCTTTGCTTTGTATTTTAGATATCTTGATATGTTGTAGAGAAATTATTATTTGGTAATGCTTTTTGTATTTAAATTCTTTTAAATGCTTTCTATATTTGGGTGTCCATTTTTGTTTCCTCTAGCTTTGGGAAATTCTCAGCCATAATTTCAATGAGAAGCCTAATTAATAAGCCATTAGATCTTTATATCAACTCCTTCTGCAGGGTACATGCATGTGTGCACATGTGCATGTGTGTGTACGTGCATGTGCGTGTGTGTGTGTGTGTGTGTGTGTGTGTATGTGTGTGTGTTTGTGTGTGTGTGTGTGTTTATAGAACCAGATAGGTATAACTAAATCATTCTTAATAATCAAAGTATAAATTTCCTTTCCATCAAAGAGTTTTATTTTGTTATGCAGACAAAAGTGAAAATTCTGAACCTATGACCTCTGGCTATGCAGTCTGGCAATGAAGTAATTTGTTGGCAGAGTTATAACAACTCCTTTCTGCCCTGCTCATCAGTACAGCTGGGGTGGGATGTAAGATTTCCAGTAGCAGCATTTTGCTCGGTTTTTATTTACGCAGTTCTAGAGCTCAGCTTTCACTATAGGTCACATTTAGGTCTCTGGTGATTTCTGTGATGCCTGCTAGAGGGGTCGTGAGAAACTACCACAGAGCTGCATGTACTCTACCTCTTTCCCTCAGTATTACAGAAAGTAAGCTCTCATTTAACGATGCTCAGCAGTCCGCCCCTCTTCCCAGACCCTCGAGTGGGCGAGTTGATGGTCCCAAATAAAAGGTGATCCCCCTTTGCCTGTATGTCATGGAGCACTCAGCAGTTCTAGAAGTTCCCCTCCCCCCAGCCAAAGTAGTTCTTGAGGCTAATATTCTTTGGATCATGATATGACACTTTCTGGGGTTCTCAGAGACAGTAAAATGTAGAATCTTTGACTTGTAGAGTAGAAATTCAGACAAGACCCGTGCTGGCTAGTTTTATAGCGACTTGACACAAGCTGAAATCATCAGAGAGAAGGGAACCTTGATGGGAAAATGCCTCCATAAGACCAAGCTGTAGGGAAGCCTGCAGGGCATTTTCTTGATTAGTGATTGATGGGGAAGGGCCCAGCTCATGGTGGGCGGTGCCATCCCTTCAGTGGTGGTCTTGAGTTTCATATGAAAGCAAGCTGAGCAAGCCGTGAGGAGCAAGCCAGTAAGCAGCACCCCTCCATGGCCTCTGCATCAGCTCCTGCCTCCAGGTTCCTGCCCTGTTTGAGTTCCTGTCCTGACTTCCTTGGTGATGTGATACGGGTGTAAGCCAAATAAATCCTTTCCTACCCTACTTGCTTTTGGTCATGGTGTTTCAACACAACAATAAAAAACCATACAAAGACAAGACCTTTCTCAACACAACTCCCTGACACTGTTCCTCGGTTATATGTTGGGATATATATGTTCCCCAAGGCAGGGTGCTGTTCAGATCCACGTCCCTGTCTGTTTCGGCTGTATGTCGGTGTGGCGCTGAGACCGGTACTAGTGCTCCTTCCTGAATCTCTTCCTCTGACTCTGACTCTTGTGCGGGCTGCACTACCCAGTGCTCAGTGCTTGGACATTATTTTTCTTGCCCTTTATCCTCCCAGTCAAAGTTTCTGACTTTCTTCAAGTCTTTCATGACAGCTATAAGCTTCAGCACCTTCTCCCAGCTGCCTGTCCCGAAGAGTCGTACCAGGTGATCGATCCATGGTGCTTCCTGTCTGCCATCTCGGAATCTCTCTAGTTAATTCCTCCCTGCCATCTATGACTTCCTGGTCAGACTCTGGCTGGCACTCTGTTGTTTGCACCCCTGGAGATGCTGACAGGTCAAGAAAAATTGGGGTACACATCTTACTGATGTTTGACAATTTTTGTTTGAAAAGGACTTACATACCAGCATAGGTCTTACTGCTTTTATTGCTAACAAATAGGGACGGCTTTCACCAGGATCACTCACGGCTTTCAGCAGGATCACTCACGGTCTACTCACTGGTTTGTTTGTTCCTCGCCTCCCTCCTGGGGGCAGGGACTTCAGAGGTGTTATACATGGCCGCATCCCCAGTGTCGAGAGCAGTGCCTGGTACATGTGAGTGTTAGCCTCTGTTTTGATTTAGGGATAGACTCCATGTTAATTATCTTTCACACTCAGTTATTTATACACAATAGCTTCAGCATGCATTCTAATGTGTGATCTATAATATTAGATAAGTGTGAACTCACCATATACCTGTTGAGGCAGGAACAACGTCTAGATACGTTACCACGTTTACCTGCTCATCGGGTGCAAATTTATTTTGAGCAGCTCAGTTTAATGACTGTCTCCTTAATCGCAAATGGAGGAACAGCTGCTCCTCTAATGGGCTTTGAATGGGATGTGTGAAACTCGTCCGTTACCTTATTCCATCGTAATTTCACGATCTAGGTTTCTTGGCTTTCTTGGGGTAGTGCTGAAGTAATTCTGTGGTTTTGGAAGTTCTGTCATGCTTATGCCTGTGACTTGGGAATCAGGCTGTTTTGTGAGTTCGTCACCCCCCAGGCCTCAGGATTGTTCTCCTCTTTGTTTTTGACATCCCTCTCCTAATTCTAATGCCTGTAATCTTTCATCTTTCTCAGTGTCTTCTGTGTTCAAAGAAGTCACAGTCACAGGGTGTGACGCTAGGGTGTGCTCCGTGGTGCTTAGGAGAGTAGATGCAGTGGTTTCTGTACAGCTGTGTGGGTGGCAAGTCCCTTTGCCAGAGTCAAACATGGGTCCTCAAAACGTAGGAGTTGGTTACTCAGACAACAGGTCGGACTTCTTTCCCTGAGCCCCGATTTTTTGTTACTTGCATTTTCTGTTAAATTTAACCACATACTTCTGTGTTCACTTTTACTCTAGCGAATTGTTCCTTTGGTTTTCAAAAAAGAATGGACCTGTTTGAATCACTTAGGCATTTGGGAAAGAGTTTTAGAGATTATTTGTTTGGGTAATTTTAGAATATGGCAATACCACAAATGCATAAATATTTTCATAGTATTCATCTGTAAGAACTGTGTTCATTACAAGAAAATTTTATTTTATTTGCATTATACACTAAGAACCACTTTTCATTGTGATACTGATACTGAATTAGTAGCGTCTTTGTTTTCAGATTTATAATCTTATTTCCCCTTTAAAACCAAAACCATGTTTGTCCTTCTGAGTCTGGGTTACCTCACTCAGGATGATATTTTCTAGTTCCATCCATTTGCCTACAAATTTCATGATATCATTGTTTTTTCACTGCTGAGTAGTATTCCATTGTGTATATGTACCACATTTTCTTTATCCATTCTTTGCTTGAGGGGCATCTAGGTTGTTTCCAGGTCCTGGCAAACATGGTATGTACTCACTCATAAGTGGATACTAGATGTAAAGCAAAGGATAACCAGCTGCAACCCACAGCTCCAGGGAGGCTAGTTAGCAAGGAGGACCCTAGGAGGGATGCATGGATCACCCAGTGAAGGAGAAATAGATGCGATCTACATGAGCAAACTGGGGATGAGGGGGAGTTAATGGAGGGCAAAAGATGGCGGATGAGAACATAGGGGAACAGGAGGTTTGAGCTGGAACAGGAGCAGAGTGGGAGAGCAAGGAAAGAAATACTATGATAAATGAAGACATCATGGGAATAAGGAGAAACAGAGTGCTAGGGAAGTTTCTAGGAATCTACAAGGATGACCCCACCTTAGACTACTGGCAATATTTGAGAGGATTCCTAAGCTGGCCTACTCTGGTGATCGGATGGGTGAATACCCTGTATTCAGAGCCTTCATCCAGAGTCATTCCATGACTGATGGAAGCAGATTCAGAGATCACGGCCAGGCTGCAGGCCAAGCTCCAGCAGTCCAGTCAATGAGAGAGGAGGGATTCTGTGAGCAAGGGACATCGAGATCATGATGGGAAAACATACAGAGACAGCCAGCCAAACTAGTAGAAACTCATGAACTGTGGACCAATAGCTGAGGAGCCCTGAAGGTACTGGACTAGGCCCTCTGGATAGGCGAGACAGTTAGTTGTTTAGCTTGAACTGTTTAGGTGGCCCCCAGGCAGTGGGTTCAGGATTCATCCCTGGTGCATGACCTGGCTTTTTGGAATCCAGTGCCTATGGTGGGAAACCTTGCACAGCTTTTATGCAGGAAAGAGGGGCTTGGACCTGCCTCAACTGAATGTACCAGGCTCTGCTGACTCCCCATGGGAGACCTTGCCTTGGAGGAGGTGGGAATGGGGGGTGGGTTGGGGGAAGGCTGGGGGGCTAGAGGAGGGAGGAGAGGGGTATCTGGGGTTGGTATGTAAAATGAATAGAAAATTTCTTAATAAAAAAAGAAGAAACACAGAAAGGTAGAAAAAGAATGTTTTTATTGTCCTACTTTGCAGGGTAACTCTTGAACAAATATTTGACTTTTGAGTTTCAGCATCTTTATCTGTAAAAGGCAAAGTGCTAGGATGATCATCTGGGGTACTTCTCGATCTAATGGTTTCTGTTTGTTCCACTATAAAAATGAAGAAGCCGAAACATGCTGTTCAGATTGAAATGGCAGGTTGCTAATAAAACTCCGATGTCTGGGTTTCTAATTAGCATGCTGGTGTCCACACACAACTCTCTCATCTGTCATTGAACCTTAGTTGAGTTCTTTCCTTGGTGAAATATATCAGTTTCTTTTTTTTTTTTTTTTTAATTATGCTACAGCTGTAAGTAACTGTTTTAAATTTTCAGGTATATTTTTGCACACCAAGGAATTCTCATTGTATGTCAGTAGATTCTTACATTTTAGAATTCTCATTGTATTTCAGAAGATTCTTATATTTTAGAATTCTCATTGTATTTCAGAAGATTCTTATATTTTATCAAAGGGAAGGAGGTCACATAGCAGCAGTTCCCCCAGTAACTAAAGACAGATCTGTAGTCAGAAAGGTTTCTCCGGTCCCACCAACCCCCCACAGTCCCATGGCTCACTTATAAAATAATCACTCAGAAGCTTATATTAAGTATAACTTCTTGGCCATTAGCTCAAGCTTATTACTGATTAGCTCTTACACTTAAATTAACCCATAATTCTTATCTGTGTTTAGCCATGTGGCTTGGTACCTTTTCTCAGTTCTATCTTGTCATCTTGCTTCCTCTGTGTCTGGCTGGCGCCTCCTGACTCAGCCTTCCTCTTCTTGTTTCTCTCCTGGATTTCCTTCCTGGCGATAACCTGTATCCATCTTTTGAAGCACATTCAGGTTGTTTCCATTTCCTAGCTGTTGTGCGTAGGGGGGCAGTAAACATGGCTGAACAGATGGCTGTGGTATACCAAGGAGTGGGATAGCTTGGCCATGGTAGTTTACTTTAGCTTTTGTCGGGGCAGTGGTGGGGGTGTGGGTCTCCATGCTGGTCTAGTTGTATTCCCGCCAACCGTGAATGAGGCTCCTTCCTTCAGGACTCAGCAAAGCTCTTTGTTAGTTGTTTTGTGTTTGACCATTGTGACTGAGGTGAGATGAAATCTCAAAGCTGTTTGAATTTGCACTTTCCTAATTGCTAAGGATGACGAACACTTTTTGAGGTACTTCTTAGCCATTCTTATTTCATTTGAGAACTCTGTTTGGATCCCTAGCTGATTTTTTTAAATTGAGTTGTATGTTTCCTTTACTCTGTTTTTGAGTTCTTTGTATATTCTAGATATTTATCCTTTGTCAGGCATATGTCTGGCAAAGATTCTCTTCCATTCTGTGGGTTTCTTCTCCCTTGATTGTTTTTTTGGTTGTACAGGAACCTTTTTTTGTTTCATGTTGTTTTTGTTTTTGAGGCCCCATTTACTAATCATTGGCCTTAGTGGCTTAGCAAATGGGGTCTTGTTCAGAATAGTCCTTTTCTACACCAGTATCTGGTACGTCCTGCGTATGTTTTCTTCTAGCAATTTTAGTATTTCGGGTTTCAGATTGAGTCTTTGATGCACTTGGATCTAATTTTTGTACAAGGAGATAGATATGGGTCTAATTTCATTTTTTTGCACTTAGACATACAGTTTTCCTAGCATCATTTGTTGAAGATGCTGCTTCCCCTCTCCCCCCAGTGTATTTTTTTTAATAGCAAATATACTCATGTTTGGCTCATCTATTTTGTTCTACTGGTCTATATGTCTAGTACCATATTATTTGTAATACTATGCAAATATTTTTGTGCTAGTACCATATTATTTATATTGCTATAGCTCTATAATGTATCTTGAAGTCTATCAATCCCTCCAGTATGATTCTTTTTTGTTCAGGATTGCTTTGGCTATACTGGAGGTTTCTTGGTTCCATGTGAAGTTCTCAATGAGTTTTGCTATTTTTGTAATGAATTCTGTGGGTATTTTGATTGAGATTGCATTAAATCTGTAAATTGATTTTGGTAGGATTTTCACAATATTAATTCTACCAGTCTATTAACATGAGATGTTTTTCCATTTTCTGGTATCTTTCTCAATCTCTCTCTTCAGAGATTTGAAGTTTTGATGTAGGGGTCTTTCACCTCCTTGGTTGTGTTTGTCCATGATATTTTGTTGTCTTTGATTCTACTGTAAATGGGGGTGTGCTTGTGATCTCTTTCTCAGTCTGTTTGTTGTTGGTGTATAAAAAGGTTACTGATGTTCACAAATTGATTTTGAACCCTGCCACTGTGCTGAGATAGTTGATTATTTCTAGGAGTTTTGTGGTAGAACTTTTGGGATCTCATATCATATAATTGAAAAATAGGGGTAGTTGGCTTCTTCCTTTCCTATTTGTATCTCTTTCATTTCTTTCTTTTGCCTTATTGCTCTGGGTAGTGTTTCCAGCACCATATTGAAAAGGAGTAGGCATAGTAGGCAGGCCTGTCTCATTCCTGATTTTAATAGAATTGCTTTGAGTTTTTCTCTAGTTACGATAGGGCTGGCTGTGGGTTTGTCATAAATAGCCTTTCTTATGTTGATGAATGTTCCCTCTGGTCCCATTCTCTCTTTTATCATGAAGGCATGTTGGATTTTGTCAAAGGCCTTTTCTGCATCTATTTTTTTAAGTTCATTTATTATTATGTATTCTGTTTATTGGCCCATGTATGTTGAACCAACCCTGCATTTCTGAATAAACCCAACTTGATATGATGGCTGATCTTCTTGATATGTGCCTGTATTTTATTGAGGATGTTTGCATCTATCTTCATCAGGAATATCTTTGTGAAGGTTTTTTTTTTTTATTTTTTTAAATTTGGTGTGTGTGTGTGTGTGTGTGTGTGTGTGTGTGTGTGTGTGTGTGTGTGTGTCTTTACCTGGTTTGGGTAGTAGAGTGATGCTGGCTTTGTAGGAGTTTAGGAGTATTCCTTCTGCTTCTTTGTTTCTTTCTTAATGATTTAAGAAAAATCTTTGTAGATCTTGGAAAGTCTGGGTAACTTCTGCTTTGAATCCATCAGGGCCTGGACTTTTTTGTTGGAAGGCTTTTTTGTTTGTTTTTTTTGTTTGTTTCAATTTTCTTTGTTTGGGTCTGTTTAAGTTGTTGCTCTCTTGGTTTAAATTGGTAGTTTAGATGAATCAAGAAATTTATCCATTTCTTTTAGCTTTTCCAATGTAATGGAGTACAGGCTTTTAAAGTATTTCTGTATAGTATCCTGTGTTTCTTTAGTGTCTGGTATAATGTTTTTTTTGCTCATTTATGATTTTGTTAATTTGGATCCTCTCTTTCGTTCTTGTGATTAATTGGGTCCAGGGTCTGTCAATCTTGTTTATCATCTGCAAGAACCAGCTCTTAGATTCATTGATTCTTTGTATTATTTTATTTCTATCTCATTAATGTCTGCTTTGATTTTTATTATTTCCTGTCAGATCGGTTTCAATTTGCCTTGTTCTTGTTTTTCCACGTTTTTGAGTTGCTTCATTAAGTCATTTATTTGTGTTTTTTTCTGATCTTCTAATGTAGACACTTAGAGCTGTAAATTCCTTTTCATAATGGCTTTTTAATGTGTCCCAGAGGTTTTGTTTCATTGTTTCCATTTAGTTCTGTGAATATGTTGATTTCTTTTTTGATTCCTTCTTTGACTGATCCATCATTCCATTCAGTAATGAGTTGTTTAATCTTCGTGAGTCTATGCACTTACATACTCTTACTGGAGATTTATTGCTGTTGATTTGAAGTTTTATTGCATAATGGTCGAATAGAACACATGGGATTGTTTCAGGTTTTTTTATTTGTTAAGGTTTGCTTTGTGTTCCTCTACGTGTCTCCTTTAGAGAGGCTTCCATGTGCATATACACACGGACAACAAAAGTTCACTCAGCAGGCTGTGTTTATTCATATTATTGTATGCACATGTATACATACATGTGCATGTAACAATAATAATAATAACAAGAAACTTCCAACTTGAGGCTGAGAAGAGTTTGAGGAAGGGCAGGTGGGCGGGACTGGAGGGAAGAAAAGGAGGGGAGAAAGTGATGTAATTCTATTTCAATCAAAATACATTCATAAAGTAAACAGATCCCATACATATCTAAAGATCAGCAAGGCACGGTGAGGAGCGGGCTCTTCATATGTGGGTACAAAGAAGCTCTACATGTACTGGGTGGTTCTGCTTGGTCTGCAACCTTCAGGGTCGGACGTGGAGCCCCTCCCTGCTCTGCTACTGGGGAGCTGTGGGGGGCGGGGATCTCCTCAGCAACTGAAGACAGCATCTGCTGAGCCAGTGACAGTATTGCATGTGGCCATAGTCACCGGCCCCTGGGTGACGAACACTAAGGTATTTTAGGATTGTGGTTCGGTGTGAATTTCAATCTCATTTTGTAAAGTTCAGCTAAATTGTCCGATAAAATGTGATCGTTCCAGAAGTAAGTTTCTTAAATATGCTAAGTAGATGGAGTCATTCTTTTTCTTATGGAATGGACCTGCTTTCTCCTTCTTTGTGAAGTGTTCATTTTGTTACTGTACTGTTTATCCACCTTCTTGATCCGCAGTTCTCCACAGGTATTTTGACTTACACAGCAGATCACTGTGGATGAAAGTATCTGAATGCTCACCTAGTCTGGAGTACTGTCTTTTACAGACGTGAGAGCAAAGTCCACTGTCTCTGAGCACACGGCTAATTTGTCACAAGGTTGCTACAATGTACATTCACTGTTTCCCAAACTGAAGCTCTTCCTGGTGACTAGATGCCCAGATTCAGTTCTTATGTGCTAGTTCAGATGCTTCATGTTTCCTAGATTTCTTTTTCAGTGTTCTGATTTTTTTTTTAAAAATTACAATTAATGTAGAATCAGAATTTAATATCCACAAACCTCAATATAATAGGTCAAACTTAAAATATAACTTCATATGCAGCTAGAATTCTCACAGTTGGTTTCTTATTTGATGATTTTGATCTTTTGCATTTAAACATGAAATCTACTGACCTAGTTTCAAAAATATGTTCAAAAGCTACAGATATTTCTGAGAAAACTATTTAAGTATTTCCATCTGTTCCCGTAGATTGTTTACTGGGATTTAAATGATTACCGCACATGATTTTCTTATCTATATATTTGGTAGAATGACACTGATTTCAAACAAGACCTGTTTGATGGCAGGTTATTGAAAGCTGAAATCTTCTTCATTAGCACAACGCTGGGAAATGTGTGCCTAAGATTTCCATGGTTACTAGGACCTTACTTTCTAATATAAAAAACTCTCAAGGATTGTGTGCAGAATGAATACTGTCCAAAAACAGGCAGGAAGAAGAGGGCAGGGAGAGACAGAGAGAATATCATAATAATGACCTGAAAAGGGAAAATGTGAAAATAATTCTTACCTTTTATATAAATAATTGACTTCCTGTGAATCTAAGTGGGTTCTATCTTATGTACCCATATATCACAAATCACATACTGAAAAGCTATGTTCTTGGGGTCATGACTTTGTGTTAGCAGAACTCTGCAGAGATTTGGAGGATAGTAATGTGATACCCTAGGTCTTTCACTCAACAACAGCATGACCTTGACAAATGTTACCGACTTTCAATCCTTTAGAATTCTTATATGTGAGACAGGGGTCATAACGCCCATTTTATACCGAGTCTGCATGTCCACAGCATCCAGTGCTGACCGCACTTCGGCTCTCAGTGACTACCAGTGGAAGTAGTAACTGCTCATCTCGCCCTGTTGTGTCCCCCTGTCCTCTGCTGTCCCACTTTCTGTTTCTCCTCTTCACCAGCCTGGCTCCACTTGATGGTCCCCGAGCCCCAAAGGAAGCTGCTGTAAGGAGTGGGCGGAAGGCATCTTCTTCACTGGGCAGCTCTTTGGATTGCTCTTGTACACAGTGCAGGGGTGCTCAGGTCTCTTGGGGAGACAGTGTTCTTTGGGTGCTCTGATGCCTGGCAGGACCTGAACTTCTGCAATGACTGTAAATATTTCTTTTTTTTTCCAGACAAGGTTTCTCTGTGTAAGGCTGTAGATATTTTTGTTTTAAAGATTTATTTATTCATTATGTATACTGCATTCTGCCTGCATGTATGCCTGCACATCAGAAGAGGGAACCAGATCTCATTGTAGATGGTTGTGAGCCACCATGTGGACTGGGAATTGAACTCGGGACCTCTGGAAGAGCAGCCAGTGCTCCTAACCACTGAGCCATCTCTCCAGCCCCGCTGTAGATATTTTTAACGCAGATCCAGAAAGCAGCTTCTATGGGAACTATAATCTTGCCCTTTGTCCTAAATAACCCAAAAAATACTTTTTAAAATTTTCATCAAAGAATAGAGTAATTTTGTAACTTGCCTAGAGTGCTACATATCTAAATATGTTTTACAAAGTGCTGCATATTAGATTGGTAAAGTGAATTGTAACTCCTACTGAGAAAATATTCTCAAACTTTAGCTATTCAGATGTCTGTAAAGGATTAAAATTATTTTGGCAATTTAAAAAAATTAACTTTTACAATTTTTTATACAATATATTTTGTTCATATTCTTTTCCCTCCTCACCCAACTTCATGTTCATTCTCTGTCTTAAAAATAAAAACAAAAACAAAAAAACAATAAAGCACACACACAAGCAAAAACCCAAGGTGGGGGAACAAACAACAACAAATAGAGTCCATCTTATGCAGGTCAACTACGCCTGAGATGAAGCCTGCCCTGGAGTGTGACTGATGTCTACCCAGGCCACTCTGTTAGAGAAAACTGAAGCCTTAAGATTTGCAGGTAGTAGATGGAGCTGGTAACAGTTATCCTGAGAGGGGTAACCCCCATCCAGGAAGATAAGCGTTGTACGTTTTTTCTTATATTCGGATGTTAGTTTTTAGGCTTTGGATATATGTATTTCATTTAGAATACCTGCCCACAGAGGTTCGATAGCCAGTAAGGGACTGGGTGGGGAGCTGGGGCCTCTTCCCAGGAAGGAGAAACAGAATAGAGTGTCATATAGGGATAAAGAGCAAGTTAAAACAGGAAGGTTCAATGGGCATGGGACTGGGAGGGCAAGGCACAGGAGAGAATACAGGAAAGGACAGTTAATACTAAAGGTGAGAGCTTAAAATCAAAGTATCTTGATTTAAAGCAGTTTTATGATTTTTAGACATCTTTGGTCATAGTCCTACACATCATTAACATCTGCTTCTTAATTATGAATATCTGTACATATAATCAGTTAGATTAAATTGTGCCTTTAGAGAACTTAGATATTCCTATAAATCACAGAAAACCATGGCTTTTATGGAAATGCTGTTACTTTTGTACTTGAAATGTTCTTGTTTTATCCATACTATGGATGTACTAGGTCTCTGCAGGATGTACTGCTTTAAATATGATTTCAGTCATGGGCTCAAGGTGATCGAAGAGAGCCATGACTCAGGTTTGGATAACAAGCGCCCTGTGAATCGATGCTGTCTCCAAGTTGTCGGAGCCAGCTTGCTCTAGACCTCTGCTAGAGGACAACTTCGGTAAAGGAAGTTGGCATGAAGAGGCTTTCTCCTCCTCAGGGCCTTATCTGCTCTGTTGGGTTTATAGACTGTCAAGAAAACCCCCTCCCCCATTTCCTACAGAAGGGAAGCAGTTTGAAAACGGATCAGAGAACTTAATTATTTGGGGAAAATGAAAACATTTGCAAAAAACACACTCTGTTGTAACTTGAGCAATGTGTTCTTACAATTGGGTGCATTTAATAGACGGTTACAAGGATGGGTTTATTATATCCACTGTGCCATTTATTTGCTCCATCACTTAAGTAAAACCTTTTTTTAATCATTCAGGTTTTTGCTAAGGAATTTATATTTAAGTAATTTCTCTTTTGTAACAATCTTCTTCTTGCAACCAAAATAAAATGTTGCATGATCTTGTAAACAAGCCATGAGGATGGTTCATAGTTCAGACATTAAAAAAAAAGTTCTACTTTAGATTTCTTTTGTGTGTTAAAGATTTCTTACATGGAGAAGATTTTTATTTTTGTTTTATAATATAATTGCAAGTGACAGCTTGACTCACAGTTATTCAGTACCTGTTTATTTAACACTGGTCAGCTATCAGAGAAGAGTCTGGCTATGGAAAGGCATGCCTGCTGGTGATCTCTTCTGTTAAGGGGCAATCTTTGGAAATATGTCTATAGACATATGACTCTGAGCACATTCAATCTCTTCTGAAGTTATAGGAGATAGTTTTATAAAAATAACAACTCTAAAAGCCAAAAGAGCTGTTTTATATCTTAGAAATCAGGTAAATAAAAAAAAAATTTGTGACCTTGCTAATTTGTCTGTAAAATTTAACTATGGGACTGATGTCAGGTTAAATGCATCTTCTCTACCACTTTTCTAGTCCATTTTCTGTTGTTAAAACAAAGTCCTTGAGGCTGAATAATTTATAAAGAGATGCTTTTTTAACGCATAGTTTGGGAGGCTGAGATTTCAAGATCAGCTGGTTCTATCTATTTGACTTCTGGTGGGGGCCCCCTTGTTCATCACAATATGGTGGATAGCATCATGGTAGGAACCCATGCAAGAGTATCAACTCATATGAGACAGGAAGCTAGATAAATAGATCCAGGGCATAGGCTTGCTCTTTTACAACAGCTCTCTCTAAGACCTGCCCCATTCTATTAGACCAGTGTCTAATTGTTTGGCACTAAGTTGTACTGGTTGTGTGACTTTTGTGGTGGCAACATGAGGTGGGAGCATGGAGAGATGTTTACTCCCCACGGAGGCACCAATGACATGTCAAAGAAACTTGTTTTTACACCTAAATTGAGTTTGGTGAGCCAGTAAGTTTATTGAGCATATTTAGAGGAGTATGAGTGAGAGGTCACAGCACATGGATGACTCACAGAAAAGTCTGCCCCAGCAGTGATGATGATTCTCAGAATTGAATCCCTGGAACTTCCTGCATGACTTGCAGACAGCTTAGCTTATCAGAGTCTCTTTCTGGCAGTTGTTACCTTGAAGAAGGGCCTTGTGAATCTTGTAAGTTTCAGCAACTTCCTAAGACTTGTGATTTTTACCTCCTTTTGTTTTTCCTTGATTTTTCTGAGTCCTAATGAGTTTCCCCCCATCTCTCTCGGATGTACTTTGTCGGGGCGGGGTGGTGGTGGTGGATAACTACATAACAGTGTCTCTTAAAAGCCACACTACTTCTCAACATTGTCACATTGAAGACTGAGCTTTTAGTGTGTGAACTTTTGGGGGATACCAGTAAGGATGGAGAAAGTGCTTTGAATGAGAAAAAAAAATGGGTCAGTTTCTTCCAGGGACATTTTCTATTGAGAATCAGATCAAACCCTTTGCTAGGCAGCTATTAGCAGTTGATGGCTTCTGGAGAACAGAGAGTCAGTTTCTTTATTAATATGATCCCTGAGAGACAGACCACACTCCAATGGATGGCTCCACACTCACGAGTTAGGAGCAACACTGGTTGGAATCAGTGGACTATTAGAAAAAGAGGACACGAAGTTGGTAGGGAGAGTTTAGGGGTAAATCTTGAAGTTAGATGGAGGAGGTCAAATATCATCAAAGTACTTTGTATGAATTATGAAATTGTCAAAAGTCGTGAAAAATTATGTTTTTTAAATGAACAACAACAGTAAAATCAGATCAGACTAGCAACCATTTAGACATCTTTCCACAAGATGCTAGCAGCATGAACACACTTATGGCCCGGTTGTAGCTGTAGACTAGTAGAAAGGGCCCACGAAGGAACTTCTCAGCTGGCTCATGAAGTTTGTCACTGTGGGTCCCAGCAGAGCAGTTCCTGTCATGAGCACTCAACAGGCCACATACAAAGGCCATGGCACCAGCACCCCCGTCTGCTGATCGAAGGCCGTGGTTATCAGCTTCTTGACGGGAGTTCAGTCCTGTTCCAGTCAGTAAGCTTTTACACAGAATGTCAGTATGCATCACAGAGGTCCTGGGCCAGCTCGCTCTTCAGACAGTTGGAATTCAATTTAAGAGTCGTTTGAAATGAACTACTGTAACAGTGACATATTTTTAGTTCCCTGGAACTTTGGTTCTCTGAAATAAGAAATTGGAAGTAGCATAATCAATATGCTTAAATGGCAGGGAACAACAATGATCAATTGTTGGCACTAGGCATCCGGTATTCTCTGAAATGAAGAGACTTGCCCCATCTGCCAGTACTAGCAGCCTCAGATGAGGACAGAAAACGAGGAAATGTCCTTTATCTTCCTGGGGAGAGTTTCATAGATGGCAGCTGTCTTAGTTAGGGTTTTTATTGCTGTGGAGAGACACCATGACCACAGCAACTTTTATAAAGGGTACCTTTAATTGGGTAGCTTACAGTTCAGAGGTTCAGTCCATTATCCTGGTGGGACATGGCAGTGTGCAGGCAGACATAGTACTGGAGAAGGAGTTGAGAGTTCTACATCTTTGGTCTTAGGCAACAGGAAGTGAACTGAGTGTCACACTGAGCTTGAGCAAAGGAGACCTCAAAGCCCACCCCCACAGTGACACTTTTCCTCCACAAGGCCACACCTACCCCAACAAAGCCACACCTCCTAACAGTGCCATTCCCTATGAGCTTATGGGGGCCGATTACATTCAAACCACCACAGCAGCTAAGGGTAGCTTGAGGGTAACTGTTTTCCAAGTTATTGAAAATCAGTCTGTATTCATTATTCTCTTAAACTATATCATTCTACCACTATCTGTTTATGAAATCACAAGGGAGCCGAAAGCAAATCACTGTATAATGTGTCAGCTACTGATGGATGCTTTGAATAAAAATGGTGTCAGGGAAGCCAGGGACCAATGGCTGTGGGGGTGGGTGCCACTTTAGGAGGACTGACCCGCCTCCTAGCTGGCCTTCAATGTGCCATGCCACTCTCATTTCTAGGACTTCCGGCTGGAGAGCTGTCCTTCAGCTCTCTGCCTTGGCAGGTCCTGACCAGGGTCCTGACCACCTCTTGAGTAGGCCCTTCCTCCAGCCTCCCTTCACCCTCCTCTGCGAGTCCTCTTTGCCACGTGACTGGGGATGAAAGAGTCAGTGAGATCATTGATAAATCTTCTGCCATCCAACCTTGTCACACTTGGTATCCGCAGTTCAGACTGAAGAGATTTCTAAGAAACCTCTTCCTATCTGATCTAAATTCCAAATCAGGGACCAAATAATTTTTTATAATGAGGGATGCCTCTGGTTTTTTTCCTAACACACACTGCTTCTGGATTGTCCACCTCTAGGCTTCTTTCACTAAAATGTTAGTTTCGTGATGACTGAGACCACATGTTCTCTAGTCTTCTTCCTGACACACACTGCTTCCTGATTGGCCTGTCTGTATGTTTCTTTCCCTAAATGTTAGTTCCATGATGACTGAGACTTTGTTCTATTCATTGCTTTATCTCAATCACCTAAAACAATGCCAGATACCTAACAGATTCTAATAATTGTGTTGAAAAGATACGTTACCATGTGCTGTATGAAGAAACACGTTTAACTAACTAAATCATTCGTGCTTTAAAAAGCAGTATAGACCGTCATGCTGCACTTTTTGTGAAACAGTGTAGAATTATATATACAGTTTCCGGATAGCTTAGAAAGTCTCCACACCTTGCATTTCTTCAGTCTTGAAGGACAGCAAGCAGCTCCTGCGCTATCCATTTCTTGGTAAGGTGTTTAACTCAGTGTAGGTTTCACAAGAGATGGATCATGAGACGGAAGTAGGATGACTGTCCTTGCTCACTTCAGTTTCTGAAAGTCAGCAGGCCTTTGGTTTCACAGTTTGCCGCCTTCTTTATGTAGAACTGGAAATACTATATCTATTTGATGGCTACCTGTTAATATCCAATGTTGCAAGTTTTATAATCATATAATTATCAGTTATTAAGCAGTGCCCAATATGAGTACTTTAACTCTCACTGGATAAGAACCAAAGTGATTTGGTGACATGCAGTGGGCACACTGTCTAGTCTAATGGACTTGGGCAGTTCTCCCTGAGGAAGTGAGTTTTGACTGAGGTGGAGTCAGTGAAAAAGACCAGGCAGTTCGGGGAGCGGCAGCTCGGGCTTTATTCTAAGAGCAGTAGAAGCAATTAAGGACTAGCCCAGTAGTTGTGTGTGTGCGATCTGTGTGTACGTGTGTACATACATGATTTTCTGTGTGTGTGTCTGTTGTTATCTCTGTGTGTGTGAGATCTGTGTGGGGGGTGTGTATGTGTGTGTGTACGTGTGTGTACACGCATCTGTGTGTGTGATCTCTCTGTGTGTACATGCATCTGTGTGTGTGTGTGTACACACATGATTTTGTGTGTGCATCTGTGTGTGTGTACACGCATCTGTGTGTGTACGTGTGTACGCATGCACATGAGTATGTGTCTGTGTGTGGGCATCTGTGTGTGTGATCTCTGTGTATGAGATCTGTGTGTGTGTGTGTGGTGTGTATGTGTGTATGCGCGTGAGTGTGTCTGTGTGCATCTGTATGTGTGTGTCTGTGTGTGTGCATGTCTCTGTGTGTGTGTGTGTGTTTTTTTTTTTTTTTTTTTTTTTTTTTTTTTGTGTGTGTGCATGTCTCTGTGTGTGTGTGTGTTGCTAGGGACACACCGGATTGGCCATGAGAAGGCAGAGAGTGGTCCAGAGACTTGAGTAAGAACAGATGGGTATGGCCTTGTTTCTTGATAGTAGAAGGCAGAAGTGGATGTGTTAGAGTTCTAACAGACAGAGTGCATAACTGGCTGGGGGCAGTGAGGGAAGGAGAAGCATTAATGATGAGGTCAGCTTCCTAGTTTAGGTGACTCAGAGGATCCCAGGCCTTTCACGGAGACTAGAGAGGCCGAGGGAGAACTGGATGAGGAGAAAGGGTGCAGGCTGCTTCTCTGTCTAAAGTGAACTTGAGTATTACAGACTCGGGTATATGGTGAATTCTTAAAACTCAGGCTTATAAAGAAAGAATCACCAGGGACTGGGACATTAGTCATGTTAAAATTAAAGAATTTTCCTGTTATTAAGTTTTTGTTTTCATTGTTAGTGTGTTTATTTTTATGAAAGAAAAGTAACAAAAAATTTATTCACATAAGAAATGCTATACTAAAACAAACAAATAAATATGAAGCTAAACCTCTATGGTCAAAAAGCTAAGACCTTCTTAGACAAAATGTAAGTTATATCCAGTGAAAATAAATGATTTATCCTGACTAGAAGACCATAGTGAAAGAGGCCATTAACGTGTATGTCTAGGGCCCCGTTACTGGAATCTCAAGCTTACCCTTCGGGGCAGGTCCAGTAGGCAGTGCCTCCCTCTGTGTACCACGTGTCCTTAACCCGCAGCACAGCTTTGGTGCCTAGAGAAGACTCGGGGATAGCTATTGTTTTAGATGTGTTGTTTGTATGTTAAATTTATTTACATCAACATTCACAGAAATTGTTATTTAATGACATTTGTATCATTTTAGGTTGATTGGGGTCAACTGGACTATTTGGTTGTTGACATGCCACCAGGAACAGGAGACGTGCAGTTATCAGTTTCACAGAATATTCCTATTTCAGGTAAATCCTAAAAGTTTGATTTTTTTTCTTTCTTTGATGTATTGCTGTTACTATACATAAAATTAAACCATATTGTAGACAAACTTTATGTCTTAAAATTATTTATAAATTGGTCATTAGAGGTCAGAATTACGTATTGAACTTTTGATGATAAATATGTGTATTTATAAAAACAAAAGGTACTTTAAAGGTAATAATATAAATCTGTGTTCTAGAAAAACTTTAGTACGTAAATATATTTAGGTAGCTCATGGCTATTCAGTCATGCAGACTGTTGTCCAACTCTTAACAGCAAAGTGCTAACAGACACCCAGAAAATATTAGTTAATGAAACTGAGTAGGAGTAAATTGTAGGAAAATTGGCTTTTTGGCAAATATAGTTTTGGGAAATTTTTATATTCTGCTATCTATTTCCTATGTTTTAAAATCAAGAGAATAAATATAATAGCTTATTTGGTCAAATGTACAAGCCATAGCAGTGGGTACCTGTCTGACACAGGATGTAAAAATTGGTAGTTACTCTCTATTTTGAATCTATGTCTAAAACTTTCTCTGGAACAGTTGCAAATGTCTGCACATACTAGGCTTCTAGGAAGACAGTGGAAATTTAAAATATCCTTGCAAATACATTTTTACTGGTTATTTCAGCTTTGCCATTGGCATTTGGTTATCAAAAGGCTTAAATCTACATTTTTTGGCAAGCTATAAATGGTTTTGTTACTTGTAGGAGACCCTCATTTATATGGGTATTAAACATTTTAGTGTATTTGTTGTCTTAATGGAGTATTCTGGTAAGGCAGGCTATAAAGGATGAAACTGGTAAAAGGGGCAAATAAATAGTTTATCCTTTAGATGATGGCTCTACGATATAGCGTGCTTTTTCCTTTTCAAAGTAGAGGCGTTAACTGACTTCTTTGGGGTCCACATTTACAATGTGTTGTAGCTGAAGTTCTCATCAGTTCTAGTTGAGTTTAAAGCTTGTGTTGGAACCTCTGCATCAAGGTCCCTGGTAACATCTGAGTCATGGTGTGCTGAGTTCAGCCTCAGCTCGTCCAACTCATGTAAGCTGAAGTGAAACTAATGTCAGTGATTCTGTGATAATTTATATTCACAGTGAATGTGTCAAACCTGTGTGCCCAAAAAGTGAGTGTCTAGCCAGTGGTCTGCACTGGGGTGTATGGTGAGGAATCATGTTTTCAACCCCGAGAGACTACTCTGGGCCTCCTTAACTCGCCCATTCCAGGAAAGCCTGAAGGTAATCAAGAAGTAGCTCCATTGGTTTTCAGTAGAGTTCCAGGAGACTCTCAGAAGGAGTCACCCTTCTGCCTTTGTGCTGACCTATGCTAGTCTTGATCACTGTGACCACTGCAGCCCTCTGTCGAGGCAGAGCAGTTGGAATTATTGCGCATGTGCTATGCTTGCCAGTATTGACGCAGATAGTGGAAAGCCTCTGTCTTCTCTGGTGAACATAAGTGGATCGTCTCACTCAAGAGAGGGATGCAGCTGGTGGAACTTGTACTTTGCATATGTGAGATCTTGAGTTCAGTCCTCAAAGCAGGGACTAGGGGTATCAAACGATTAAAATGCCCTGCCAAAATGATGCCCAAGAGAGTTTGGGGGTACATGTGATCATTTCTCTATGGGTTTGTTAAAATGTTTGTTCAAGGCTTGGCTCTTGAGGGCTGGTTTATTTGGGCCAATGTTATTTCATAGCGAGCTTATCTAAGAGGACACCAGAATCCTGGTTGGCCCCAGGGTTAGTTTCTGGCTTGGCTGCACCAGGACTGGCATCAGTTTGTATTATCTGGACCAGCCTGTCCCAGTCATGTCTGCCCTTCAGTTTATCAGTTGTCCTTCAGAATTATCTCTTCTGTATAAACCTACTTTCCTTTCCCTCTTTATCATGGACATTAAAACTCTTTTAGGATCGTCTGTTCTACTTTCTCCTCTGTTTTGTATTCTTCTAAGTCCCCAAAACCCTTTAGACTGTGTCAGCCTGTGGTTGGCTTTCTGTAAATCCCTTCACATAAGGCAAGATCCCACCCAACTCCTGGCACCAACTGCCCATGTCCTCACAGCCCCTCACTTTCTCCTTTTGACTTGCCGATGTGTGTCACTACACACATTTAGTCTCATTCCCAGGTCTTTCATTGCAGTCAGTTGCATGCCCAAGTCCTGCATAACCTTTCAAAGCCATGTGCTCTAATGCCCAGCCCCTGCCTTGTCCCCAACTCTCCCTAGATAGGATCCATTTATCCCTCTTTGAAATTCACGTAGCATTTTATTTGGACCACTCCTCAGCACTCAGATTTCCTTCATCTGAAGCCTGCACACCTGGGCTGCACAGGTCTCCTCCCTGGATTTCATTCACCTTTACGTTTCCCATAGAACCAAACTCATTGACTTCCTGCAAATGGACATCAGTGAATGGATGTTCTATCACTGTGTGTGATATCTTTCCAGCTAGGCTGTAAGCTGCTTGACTGCAACCTTCCTTTCCTGTTCCTCCTTGTGTCTCTTAGATTATTGGGCAGTGGCATGTGCAGTTACCATTGACAGTGCTAGGCTGACCAGTTGGCACTGTCCATGTGAAAAGATCATGTCCCTTTACCTTTCCTTCCATTCTGTTCGTTCCTGGGATTCCCTGCCCCCCCCCACACACACACCCTGCTGTTTTCACACAAGTGCTTTTTCTATGTATAAATTAAACAAGACATTTCTTTAAAGCTAGAGAGAAAAGTCCTTCCAGCCTAGGTTTTTATTTTGCTGTGGATGACATCCTGTGGACAGTTGATACTGTTTGCTGTCCCCTTTCTTGTTACACTGGGATGGGGGAGGGCATGTCCTTTGGTCACTCACAGGCTCCATATTAAGTGGCAGTGAGAATCACTAGCATTGTTCCATTCTCAGGAAAGAAGTTCCCCTTCTGCCATGATGCTAATTTCTGTTTGTACCATTCCCGAAGGGGCCCGCCTATCCCACAATTTATAAGGCTCAAGTGAGATATGTAAAAGCTCTTATCTAAATGCACAGTACCTTTTTGAAACTGCTTAAATGCTTTAAAACAGGCATTTGCTGAGGGGGATGAGGTCTGATCCAATGTTCCCCACAAAGACTCCCGTGCTAAAGGCTTGGCCCCAGCCAGTGGCTTTGTTGAGAGATGGCTGGGTCGTGAGGGTGCTGGTGTCATGGGGGCTTAGATAACTCACCCTGCCCTTCATCCCTCTCTGCTTCCTGGCCACTCTGAGACGCGAAGTTTTGTTCCTATCTCCCCACCATGCTGCTGCGCTTACGGTGGTGCAGAACTAGCCAGACCCAGTGACCACGGACATAAACCTTCGACCATGAACTAAAATAAACCCTTTTAGTTGTTTTTCTCAACAATTTTGCCACGGTGGCGGAAAGTTGACTGATACAGGGCATTACTGAAATGTTGTGAACTAGAGTCTATATCAAGTTCACATTGCTCCCAGCCATGTTGGCAACAAAATAAATGTTTTATACTTGGAAAGAGGTATTATTTTGGGAGTTCAGAGCAGACCTGTACAAACAAAAAGATCCTTTTTCCAACTGCTAATTAGCAACTCTTTGTATGTGTTCCATTTTGTTCTATGAGTAGATGATGAGCTCAGTGTAAGAAGAAATTTCAAAAGAACAATTATCCTCTTATTTGTGTTAATGTGTTGTGCGGCTGCAGAGGGCTGTGCGGACGGCCCATCAGCGAGGAAGCGTGTAGATCTGAGCTTCCATGGAGTCTAAATCATTCCGTACTGTGAATGCAGACCAGAGGCGCCTCCATGTAAACTGCAGGAGAGAAGAGAGGTGGGATAAAGGATGGGGAGTGAGGTCACGGCTTTAGAGTCGCTCTTGTCTTGCTGAACTTGCCAAGAGCTGGCATCCATGCCAACTCCACTGTGCTTCTCACCTTGTTATAGATGATGCCACTTACTGGCCTTTGTTTGGTGGATTATTTTGTGAAGTATTTGTTGCTCTATCTTGGGTTGGCTTGACTCCAGAGTTGAATTCTCTTTTGTTCCCCAAATGTGTGCTGATGTTCTCTAGGAGTTACTGATCATGTGTTATTTTCCATAATGGAAGAGAACTAATATTTCTTTGAGAGGCATTATAATTTTCTTAAAGATTTTGAAAACATATACTGTTTCAAACTGTTCCAGTTTTCAAATTCTCGTGGATTTTTTCTTTTACTCTTGGCATCAACTGAAGTCTTCTGAGTGACCATCTGAAGACTGTCCTAGCTTCATTTTAACTCTTAGAATTAAGCAAAGAGTTTATGCTTCATAGTAAGTATGTGAAACATGTCTTCTTTTTCCAAAGAGTCTTAGTAGCTCCAAGTGCTGTATTATCAGACAGTGCATCTTAATTTAATGGAGAGTCTAGGGACAGCGATGTGGGCAGCAGCATGAGTGACACTAGAAGATGGTGACGCGCCCAGGGACTCATGGCAGGAGCTCTTCCTGCTCCTCCACCTGAGAAGATGAGGGAGTGAACTGTGTTTGATCCTGTAGTCTTGGAACCTATGAAGGAGGTGCTTAATGGAAGTGATAGCCACTCCCACTGTAGGCTAGGAAGGAAGTCTGCCAGGTAATACCACACCATCTCTCCTCCCACAGACTCATCTCCTGCTGGTCCCTGCTGCTGACAGACACCCTTGGTGAGCCAGGAAGCAAGGAAGCTCAGGGGAGACAGTCCACAGAGATCAGTTCCCCAGGCCACTGGTCACGACAGTAATGGATGGAGAAGGACTCTGGGTAGGCTGATGGGGGAGGAGTTGGCAAGGCACTCGGACTAACTGGCACGTCGCTTGTTCTTTTCCCTGCATGTTAGTGGCCAGACACAGATGAAATGCTAAGCAGCGGATGGAATTTATGGCCATCAAAAGCTTACAGGCTAACAGGGACACCAGTAGTTCAGTCCAGTTAGTAAAAAGCCTGTACTCACAAGACAAAATTGTACTGTCATCAATTCCATGTCCAGAATATTTATTTGTAGATAAAACTGAATCAAGTTTGTTTTGTATGGTGAAGAATAACAGACATAAAGTTTATTTTGATTGGATAGAGTTAGGGGGAAATCACTTAATGTGATAGCAAATGTATAGTCAGGTCGACATTCATCTTCACCTTATTAAGTAAAGATTAATAGAGGAATAAAATATCGGGAAACTATTCAAATAATAGAAGGGACAAAGACCAAGTGGCCGAGGGAGAGACGTTGCTCATTCTTTGTTCACAGGAAAGAAAAGAGCCACCAGCCTAGTGTGAGTCCTGGTTTGATTTCTTATCTCCTGGGCCAGGAGAAGCGGCTGTGTGTGGGGGGCAGGGTGGACAGCTAGTTCGGATTCTGACCATCTGTGGGCTTCTGAGAGGCTGCACGACAGTCTGGTGCTGTGGTATGGTAATGAGGTGATGTCCTTTCCTCCCGTCTAGGACCTTCCTATCTGGGCCCCACAGATAGAAGCCAGTAGCCTTTTGTGTCTCATTCATTTCAGTGAGATGGGGTAGGAAATGTAAATGAAGCCACTTTAATAATTCAGTCACTGTGTAAACTGAAAGGCATGTGCTGCTTACAAAGGTGCCCATCCTGTGCCCAGACGACCAAACTACTGACTCACAGACCTTCCTGAGAACAAGCTATGCCATTCACCTGCTCCCTTCCCTCTCCATCAGCAGGCTCCTTGGCCTGATCAGATTTTTCTTCTGTGGTCACACTTCGCTAATTGAACAGTCACTTATGAAATGGAATTCTGCTTGGGATTGGCGGATCTGGAAATTATTGCTGCTGTGTTAAATAAAGGAATGCCTATGGACCATTATTTGAAATGGTTCCTTGATTTTTCTAGTGTTTACTCTTTAAGGCAAAAAGAACAGTGATTTCACTTATGTAAATCACATGAAAATCTTTTATTAAAAATTATAATTCTTTAAAAATCATTTTTAAGTTGGTAAAATGAGGTCTTTAAAGATAACCTAATACTGATTATTTGGAAAATCACTGTAAAGTCAAAGAAAAGGTCCTCCCCAGTTTTAATTTTAGTGCTGGCTGTGTTTGTTCTGTAATTATATAACTTGTAATGACCTCCCACTGTAAAGCCCGCAATATGTAGAAGATTTAAGTCATAGCTTTTGTGGTTGTCAGAGACATTAAATACTTGTTTATTTTTAAAAGATTGATTTATACTTTTATTCACGTGTATGCATCTGTGCAAGGCCCAGGAGGAAGTGTTGGAGTCCCTGAGCTGTTGCATGTAGCTCGAGTTTTTCTGCCTTGCACACAGTCAGACAATCTCTGCACCCCAGTCCACAGCGCTCAACCAAAAAAAACAAGACTTATTTGCTTTCAACTTATGCGTGCACTCTTGCTAACTGTTTTATCTAAATTAATCATTTACAAATCTATACTGCACATGGCTGTGCTTATCGCGTCTCAAGCTGCTGGCATGCGCGCTGCAGCAGTCTTCTGCTTCTGTCCTTTTTATTTCTCTCTCTGTTAGTCCCCTATCTTTCCTAGCCACGCGATCAGTTTATTTATTGACCAATCAGAACACTTGACATACAGACATCCCCAGCACACCAGTGCAGACCATCTCAACACCTCACTCAGCCAGGTCCTAATCATCCCTATAATGACCTGCTGGTAACGCCACAAGGAACCAAGAAGCCCACAGACATACAGAACATCACACAGCAGTTGCAGGTAGCTCTGGGCTGCCTGACATGGGTTCTTGGAAGAGTGGCATGTGCCGATAGCTGCTGAGCCATGCTCCAGCCCTTAAATCATTATTTATGTTTTTATTTTAGACTTCTTTGGGTGTGCTGACCTTCCATGCAAACTTTGGTTAGAACTTCATTAGTGGATGCTGTGTTCGTGATTTTTCTCATTGACTGACAAAATAACTTAAGGAGAGGAAGGATGGACATGTTGAGCCCAACCCAGTCAAGGACAGCATGGTGGCGGCGGCACAAGACGCTTCTATCACATCAGAGAGAGCAAGCGATGGATGCTGGTCCTTAGTTCCTGTTCTCCTTTTCCTCCTTTTTATTCGATCTTGGACTGTGGCCCGTGGGATTGCACCACCCACATGCAGAATTGGTTTTCCTTTCTCAGTTAAACTTCTCTGGGAAGGTGATTCCAAATCTAGTCATCCTGACAGTAAAGACCGGCTCTCACAGATGCTTGGCAAGAATTGCACGGTATAGACAGCTATTGTTTTAGTCACCGAATTATGAAAACTATTTCCAGAATAAATTTCTTTTGTAGTTGGACAACAATGTAAGCAACTGTTGAAGTCTAGAACCTATTCTAGGATTTTATATTATAGGGCATTTCTGATATTTCACTATTTACTTATTTATTCCTGGGGATTGCTAGGCCTTTGCATACAAGGCAGACACTCCAGCATTGAGCTTTACCACCAGCCTGAACTTCAAATTTCCAAAAGTAAATGTAATGCCAATAGTAACAGCAATGTTTCCTGTCTAATTTAAGAAGAAACAAAGTTAATTAGGGCTTAATTTTATTTAGCTGAACATACATTTTACAAATAGAAATTATAGTGCGTCAGTTACAAATTGGATACAGTAGCCTAACATTGAGTACCTTTCTACACTGTTACATGGAGGAGCCCATGTGAAAGCATTTGCAGATGGTTCTAACTAGTCAACTTTCAGAGTCATTGGGAACCAGCTGTCAGGTGTCTAAATTCCTTGAACCCCTCCCAGATGCTCATCTTGTCTGGGCTTGTTCTAGAAGCTTTTATAATAGTCCATTCTATTTTATTGTTGAGGAATTTTTGAGAATTTCCTTCACGGCTTACTTGACAGTTAAAATCCCTTTGGCTTAGTGTTCAGAAGTAGCTTAATGCCCAATGTATGGTCAGATCCACAGCAAAATCCACATGTAAGCCCATTAGACACTGACAAGAACAAGCCCACAATCTAAATTTTCACCTGGTTGTAGATGTTCCAGGCTTGATGAGAATCTGAAAGGCGTTCCGAATATGTTGAGCATTACGTTGTTAGGAACCAAAGCTTTCCTCTGTAAAGTCCCAGTCCTCATTCCTCTCTTCTGAGACATACCTGGCTAGTAACAGTTAGTCAGCATACCTGGTTAGTTAACAAACCTGCTTAATAACAGTTAGTTAACATACCTGGTTAATAACAGTTAGTTAACATACCTGGTTAGTAACAGTTATTAAGCAGGAGCAGTCACTCTTAGCTGGAGTTTCCTTTTTAAGATAGAATAAAAATCGGTGTGTCAGCTGGGAAGTAGCTCCATGTAGAGAGCTTGCTTGGCACACACAAGTCCTGGGTTAGAGTCACACCAGGAGAATGAGCAAACGTAAAGCCGTGAACCAGGAGTGTCAGCACATGCTGCGATCCGTTCGTCAGGAGGCTAAGGCAAGGGAATCACAAATTCAAGGCTAGCCTAGGCTAAAAATTAAGACACTGTTTAAAAAATAAATAAAAAGGAAGCCAGGCATGGTGACGTACGCCTTTAATCACGACCAGAGGCAGGGGATCTCTGTGAGTTCGAGGCCAGCCTGGGCTACAGAGCGAGCTCCAGGACAGGCAGGGCTACAGCCAGGACAGTGAGGTAATTCTTGGTGATGTTAGTAACTGAAGAGATTGGAAGCCCATTCTCTGTTGAGGGCTTTAGAGTTGCATCCCGTTTCTGTTATGAAAAACGAAGTGAAGTCTAACGTCCTTTTCCACCGGTCACTTCAATAGTAGGGTTTTCACCCACTACTGCTTTGACAGTTCTTTTTCAGAGCAGTTAACAGAATTATTTCCCTCTTTTCTTCCCAGTCTCCCCACCCGCTTCCCCTTTCTGCCATGTTTTGTTTTGAGCTCCCTCCTTGTCTCTGGGTGACCTAGTCCTCGCCAGGTAGACCAGGATGACTGTAGACCTGTGGGGTTTTCCTGTCTCTGCCTCTCTGTGGGGATTACCAGCATGTGCACCACACCTGGCTTGGAAATTTATTTCCAAAACTAGCAAACTATAGTAATGTTTGAATTCATAAAACATGTGTGCTTTGTAACTCTAGTCTCTTATTAACTGGTTGAAAAAAACATACAGCCCCCAACTCATTCAAGAATTAGTTATAGTTTGAAACAGTCTGTGAACATGATTGAGGTAGATTTTATTTAATCTGATAACTAATATTAGTGGTCATTCCTTGGTGTCATATAATGCTGTTTATAATTCAGAAAGTTCAGATATGACAGAGGATGTAAGCGAGCTAACAATAATGACCCCAGTCTACAGTTTCTAGCAATCACAGTGAGTGGCTCTTCTGTTTGCCTTTCACATGCGGCTCTGGGGCTCTCATGTATCCTAAGCACATGCTCTGCCCCAAGCTACATCCACAGTGTATGCTGATCCTCTGTTGTGAGTGTGTATCTAAATAAATGAAGTAGAACCAGCAGCAGTGAACACTAACACTGTGAACATGGAGGGTAGCGCCCATGACCTCTGAGACTCCTTTGCCTTTATGCTAATGTGCTCAGAAGCTGAAAGGTGCGGCACCGTCCTGCAGGCAGGATTCGAGCAGGTTCTGTACATGTTTATTATGCTCCCACACTGAGATTCTCAGCCCGGATATGATCTGTGCCCCACTGTGCTGTACTGTTGAATAGTTAGTTCTACATCCCTGTGATGATGACCAGCTAAGCTCTGGAATAATTAACTTTACATGTTTAACTGCTCTGAACTCCGACACAAATCCAGATACGCAGTTATAGATTTTTCTCTAGTCATTGGAATTAATAATTAAGGCAGTACTCAGTAATTATTTTGTGAGGTTTTTATATATTTGTCAGAATCTACCAGACTCTGAAACTCTGGTGGTAAATCTCAGATGGTCCAAAAAGGTTCAAGTTCAGAAGTTTATTCAATCAATATAACTTGGCTTAGACATTTATTAACTGGTTGTGAATAGAGAATTGAATAGAATTGGAAGTGAATAGAGATTCTTCATGAGGTCCCAAGAGAGTCTCTTAACCTCCCAAATAGTCACAATCTGGTTACTTCTTGCCGACATTTTCTTGTGGTCAGTAGAGGGAGCACAGGTTTCCTCTCAGCTCTCCATCAGAGACCGGAAGTGACATCACTAGTGATGGCCTCCTGCAGGGAGTTCAAGGCTCCACCTTACTGCTTCATGTGTTACCAGCTATAAAAAAATTAAATAGTGTCAAGTAGAAAGTTGAGAACTGCAAAGATAGATTGCATCATCAAATTTAGAGGTCATATTTTAAGCTGTGAGATAAATCACAAGGAAAATTGGCATAATTCCTTTAAAATTTACATTTTTGGATGATAATGTGTAGATTAAGGAATAAAATGCCATTTTATTGGAAGCTTTGTCTATTTGTGTTGCATTTCTCCTCAGTTCTGAATATTATTAGAGGACTATTTGAAATGGTGGCTTATATGAAATGCAAAAATTTTGGAACCATAAGGTCTATGTAAGGACCAAGATGATTGCACCTAAGCTGTGTTGGAATTAAGGATTTAGTTATTTAAAAAAACAAAACAACAACAAAAAAAAACAGTATATACTTTTGTTTAAAAAAAAAAAAAAAAGATGTTATACCAAAATGTCTTTGATAAACCTGGCTGGTAGTTTCTGTGATATATTACATCTTAGATGAGGATTTGGTAGCATGAAAAATGATTGCTATCCTTGTAAAAAAAAAAATCAATTACTAGCTGGGCAGTGGTGGTACACACGCCTTTAATCCCAGCACTCAGGAGGCAAGGCCAGGTGGATCTTTATGAGTTCGAGGCCAGCCTGATCAACAGAGCAAGATCCAGGACAGGCACCAAAACTACAGAGAGAAACCCTGTCTTGAAAAACCAAAAAAAAAAAAAAAAGAAAAAAAGAAAGAAAGAAAAAGAAAAATGACCAATTACAGTTAAATGACACTATTCTAGGTACAAAGAAACTCAGATAGAATGGATGCTAATGATGTTACAGTTAAATCTTGTTAATCTTTCTCTAGACTCTTACAGCTATCAAAATAATGCCACTGCACATTTTTAAATCACTTTTATATTTTTTTTTTAAAAAATGAAACTGCTTCTTTGAGTTAAATAGGGCCAGTGTAAATATGTTCATTTTATACACTGAGGTCTAGTGAGTTTCAGTGAGTTAGTTAATCAGAGTTATAGAACATATTAAGAAAACCAGAATTCAGAGCTCTTGACGTCTGGCTTAAAGAGTTACTAAAATTTCATGCTGTTCCAATGTAAGATAGATGATTTTGAAAATAACAGAAGTTTTTCAGATCACCAGTCTTTTGTTAAGTGCCCATTTTGTTCAGGGTATTTTGTTATTTAGTTTTGGGTGATTAAAATAAATAGAATTGATTGTGACATTAGTCTGCTTCCATTGCTATATCAAAATGCACAAGCCTCTGGCCAGGCGGTGGCGGCGCACGCCTTTAATCCCAGCACTTGGGAGGCAGAGCCAGGCGGATCTCTGTGAGTTCAAGGCCAGCCTGGTCTACAGAATGAGTTCCAGGACAGGCACCAAAACTACACAGAGAAACCCTGTCTCAAAAGACAAAACAAAACAAACAAAAATACCCAAAATGCAAGACTGTGTACTTTATAAAGAAAAGGGTTTATTTAACTCATGATTTTAGAATCTAAAAGCCCAAGCTTAGGTATCCCCATCGACTGGCCTCTGATGAGGGCTCCCTTGGCAACGTTACCGTGTGCTTGCAGGCATCATGCCAGGAGCTTATGCAAAAAGTAGGGATTTAATCATCAAATAGGAAACTAGAAATTCAGGGGCCTGCCTCTGATAATAACTACTTCTCACGGTCCTCGTGAGGCACCACAGGAAAGAACTACCTTAAGCCCTCTAAGGACAGTTCCCTCGCCGCCTCCCACAGGGCTCTCCCCTGCCTGCCCCTTTAAATAACTTTATTTTACTGAGAACTTCATACATGAGCAATACATTTACATTACTCTCACCTCCTCCCTTCAGTTCCTCCTGTGTCCCCATTCATGATCTCTCTCTAATTATTACTGTTACGTGTGTATACATATGTGTATGTATATGCACACATGTGCACACATGTGTATAACCTGCTGAATCCCTTAGCTTTGCTTGCCTCATGCACCTATGTCCAGGGCTGACCACGTGGGATTGGCGACCTATGCGGAAGCTCATCCCTGGAGCAGGCTGTGTTTCTCAACAAGAGCTGATGTCTGCAGCTCCTCGTTCATGGGTGGGACCATGTGGAATCTCCCCTGTCGGTGCTGGGGCGTCAGTTGGTGTCATCTTTTTTTGCTCTGTGGAGCCACATTATTGCGTGTTCACGGGCGCTGCTGCCCTGTCATATACAGAAGACACTATCTCCCGGCAGACATCCTGCTCTTCTGGCTTTTAGACCCTCTCCGCCCCTCATTGTGACTTTCCCTGAGCCCTAGGTGCAGGGTTACATTGCACTCCTCAGTGACGCCTTCTCTGCACAGTGGCCAGTTGTGGATCTCTCTAATAGTCTCCATTTATTTATTGCAAAATAAGAACCTTCTTTGGTGGAGAGTGAGTGCTACACGTATTTGTGGGGATAAGGATGAGTATTTAGAATACAGTTAGAAATTATCCTATTTCAGGAAGATGGCAGTATTAGATTCTCTTCTCAGGTCTCTGACCTCTCTAGCCATGGGTAATTGGCGAGGTTTATAGTACCAGGTACGATTTCCCTCCTATTGAGTGGGCTTTAAGTCCAATTAGACAGGTTTTAGTTATCCCAGAGATAAAGGACTACTATTGTACTATTATGTATGCCTTGCCAATCCAGTCATTTTTGTGGTTGGTTGGTGTTGATCGCTTCTCTCCCTTGGCAGTTGGCATAGCACCTCTGAGTACTGTGAGGGCTTGTCCTCAGGGAGAAGGCTTCCAGGTCAGTTCCAGCTCGATTCTTCTGAGTTCTGTGTCTGAGTGTGCGGAGTCCTCAGCAATCGGTTCTACTTCTGGGAGGCAGTCAAGGACAACACCAATATCCTGTCTTGGTTGGGGTGTCCTTGGAGTCCCTTGACCAACAACTCAGAGAGAAGTTTCCATGCCTGACTCTTCTATTGTTAAACAGTCTTTGGCTCTTGGGGAAATTACCAGCCCTAGTGGTATAACTTCATTTAAATTACTTATATACGTACATATACACATGGTCCTAGTTAGGTATTACTCTTGCTGTGATAAGACACTTGGGCCAAAATCAAATTGGGGAGGAAAGGGTTTGTTTGGCCTACCTTTCCACAGCACAGTTCATCATTGGAGAAGGTCAGGAAGGAACTCAAGCAGGGCTGAAACCTGGAGGCAGGAGCTGATTCAGAGCCCATGGAGGAGTGCTGTTTATTGACTTCTTTCTAGTGATCATCCCAAGGTACTGGTATCTCCAAAGTGCACATGTACTTGTATATTAAATGTGTTTTTAAATAAACCTAAACTCACATTTCCCTATTGCTTTTTCAATCAACTTAGTATTCTTTTTTCCATTCCCCACCCCCTCTTGCCTAGTAACTCCCTCTATCCACTGCCTCCAGATAAAGTCCCCCACCCATTTTCCCATTTCCCCTTCATATCTTTAGATATGAGTATGCATCTGCAGAAAGCAGGAGAGAAGGACTTTTAAAGGTCTTGTCACCTCAGTACCACCACACTGAGGACCAAGGCTCCAATAACTCAGTCCTTGGAGGACAAACAGACCATAAACACATGAACCCGTGTTATGCAATGAGATGCAGATGGTAGACAAGAATGGTTGAGCAAGAATGCATTTATGTCCTGTGACTAGAGTTGGGAGCATTTTTTAGAACTAATGCAATACAGACCCCCCTGCATAGTTGTTTATTGTGAGGGAGAAGGTTGGGAGGAAATAGTCAACAAAGCTCCTTGTTCCTGTATGAGGAGAATGAGCTGAGATCAACCTGAGATGAAGGGGAGGCAGTACTTCCACTGAGTAAGATAACCTGGGCAGTGAGCTTGAACAGGGGCTGGGTTTAGAAATACAATTAGGAGCAATGCCATCATAGGAGACCCTGGAAACCGTCTAATGCATACACCAGTTTACAGTCAAGGAATCTGAAACCCGGGGTCTTTCTGAGTTTCTTGCCCAAGATTAGTCACAGCTAGATGGGGCCAGAGCTAGGATTGATTCCTTCCACATGACTGAACATGAAAATATATTAATAACAGAACCGAGATGGTGGCAGATGGTGGAAATACTTTGTATGTGTAGAGAATAAGTTTGCAGAGATGTGATTCATCATCTTAAAAGAACTATTGACTAGCTTTTGGGTTGTTAAGCAGAGAAATTAAGAAAAGAAAGCTGCAGCCATTCATGATGATCTGTCTAATGGCACAAGGAAATTACCTTTCTGGCAACATCTGAAACATTTTATTAATAGTAATAAACATAGTAGTGATGATATTAACATCAAGTATCTCTCATTGGATGCAAGGCATCATCGTATCAGACATTTGTGTCTAGTGGTGTGAAGAGCAGTAACTGTGGGAAGCAAGTGTTACTGGGCCGCTTTGTGGGTGAAGAAACAGAAGTCCACATAGGTTGAGTGATTCCGTGTTCACACGGCCCATCAGCTGTCAGATCAGACTTTGAATCCTTATGTATTTGAGTCTCAAGCTTCAGTAATGGCTAAGAACTCTCCTTCTAAAGTTTCCTCTAAATTAAACAAACAAATGTAGATGAACAGTCTTATTAAATAAGAAACACAGAGCCAAATTCAGAGTTAAAAGCCCAAGAGGTCAGAGCTGTAGTAAATAAAACACTGATTAGCCAGTAGCCAGGCAGGAAGTATAGGCGGGACAAGGAGAGAGGAGAATTCTGGGAAGTGGAAGGCTGAGGCAGAGAGATGCTGCCAGCCACCGCCATGACAAGCGAGGTGTAAGGTACCGGTAAGCCACAAGCCATGTAGCAACTTATAGATGAATAGAAATGGGTTAATTTAAGATATAAGAACTAGATAACAAGAAGCCTGCCATGGCCATACAGTTTAAAAGCAATATAAGTCTCTATGTGTTTACTCGGTTGGGTCTGAGCGGCTGTGGGACTGGCAGGTGAGAGAGATTTGTCCTGACCGTGGGCCAGGCAGGACCAGAAAAACTCCAGCTACAAACAAACAAACAAACAAACAAGATGTTTAGCAAAGAAGTACAACCAAAATTTTTTTAAAAATCAATGAAATCCAAAGTATTGACATTAATGTGAAAGATAAAGATTTTGATGAGAAGAAATGTTGACTTTAAGAAGAGTTTATGGCTTCCTGTTGAAGTGCCGTGCGATCTTGCTTGTTCTAGCTTGGTACGCCTGTCTCCCCACGCGCATGCTGTGGTCACTCAGGCCCCCTGCCACTTTCCCTTACCTAGCGTCTCCCACTAGACCTTCAGACAGTACTGTATGGTACCGATTGAAGCTTTATCTACTGCTAATCCTGCCTCTGTTTTCATTTGCTTTGATAGAAATGTCATGTTTCTGTGTAGTTATAAGCTGATGGTCACATGTGATCTGTAATAGCTTCCTTTTGGGAGTATCTAGAAGAAACCACAGAATTCAAGAAGGTCTCAGATTCTGTTAATCATACCAGACCTTCGTTGTTTCTACTTAGTGAAGATCAGTCCTGCATTTCCCCCTGAACACTATCCCAGGGCCATCTGCCTGGGCAGGGTAGTAGTGGGGACCCAAAACACCTCTTTCGCCATCACTCCGTGCAGACTCCATTTAAGCCTGGCCAGTCTTCATCCGTCCTTCTGCCCTGGCCCTTGGCTTTACATCCTCCCCCAAACCATTTGCCACAGTGCGAATGTTTCAGAACGTCAACTTTTGAACTCAGCTTAGGAGTGACCTCTTTCTGAACCCCTTCCCTATTGCTTCTCCGTGTCTTCCACTTCTCCGTGCTACACATCGTCCTCACCACCCCCTCTTCCTGGGAGCGCTCCTCCTTGTCCCTCTGTTAGAACTTCATGGCCTCAAGCCCATCTCCTGTACAATGCTTGGTACTGTATGTGACAATCTTCATTCTCTCTGGCGTGCCGTTAGACCCCTGCTTCTGGGCAGCAAGACTGGCCCAGCACACGTCTCACTAACACGTGTTTGAATGGGAAGAGGTTGCAATGCTCTGGCTGATTTCGGAAGCCAGGAGTCAAGGGCAGGAAAGGGAAAAGTAGACACCATTTTATTGGCTTGTGTCAAACTTGTGTGAATTGGCCAGGTAACACGGCAGACTCTGTGAACATGTGAATCAAATCATATTGGAAGCAAGCTCTCTCTCAACATTAAAAGACGGTGTTGCTGTGTTTCCCTTTCGGTCAGGTGCTGTGATCGTCTCCACTCCTCAGGACATTGCATTGATGGATGCCCGCAAGGGTGCAGAGATGTTCCGAAAGGTCCACGTGCCCGTAAGCATTTACCCCCTCACTGGTAAAAGTATGAAGCTTGTCTAGCCCAAGATCCAAGCCATTAACAAAGCAGCATCCGAGTTTTAGTTGAACCTTTTGTAGAACTTCATAAGGCTGCTGGTTGATCTTTCCCATTACTATAAAACATACTTAAAGCTACATAAGTGTCCAAACATGATGCCGAGCAGGAAGAATTCTGAAGCAGGGTTCCAGGATTGCAAGCTTTCTAAAGAGCTCTGTTCTCCAAATGCTGCCAGAGTCACGTGAGCTGTCTCAGGAAATGCTTTTTGATAGACTGGACACCTGTGGGAAAGGAGGTGAAAGGGAGCTCCTTTTCCTCCAGCCGCCTACATTTTAACTCTCCATAGCCCGCGTTCTTCTAGGGAGTGTTTCCGGATATTCTGTACATGACAAAATAATGTAAGAATGTAATAAAAATAGACAAAGAATAATTAAGATCAGATGGAGCCCAAAGTAAAGTCAGCAAACAAATTGCACGCCATTAAGGAACTTAAATATGCTATGAATTTTCTAGCAGCCAAAGGAAGAACACATGCTACCAATTAAGACACTGTCCATTTGCACATGGTTAAGACAAGCTGCTTGCTCGAGAGAGCCACTACCGAGACCAGACACAGACTTTCACTAGATTCTAGTGAGGAAGAAACTATGTTAATCACACTCTTCTTCCTTACTGCAAGGAAAAGGGTCTGTCTTCTTGGGTGCCTCCACAAAAGCCCTGGAGGAGTACCAGAGGTCAATTAGAACAAGACCTCTGTGATGTGTCTGTCCATGTGGCTCCCCAAGTACACTTTAGATCTAACAGAACCCGGTAAAGGTGAAGAGAACCGACTCACAGATTTCCCCTCTGATCTCCACATGTGCATCATGCAGTGCATGCATGTGCTCACGTGTTCATACACAGTAATACTCAATAACAACTTATAAAAACTCAGGCCCATGTATTACCTTCACAGTTCTCATAATTCTCTAACCTGCCTGCTCTCCACCACAAACTGTGTGATAGTTTTGTTTGTTCGGGTGTGGAAAGAACTCACAACTTCCTCAAATTCTTCAATGAGACCATGACACAGGAAACAGTTCAGAGACGCTTTCTTAAGTGTTTTTCTCTGAGAGGAGCCTTGAAAGTTGTAAGCCGGTATGCATGGAAGACAGAAGGTGACCTTCCCCGCTGTGTGTCTACTCCCATGCCAGCTGGAGTGGAGCTGTGTCCCCTGACTAGACAAACGGCCACTGCTGAGAGAGAAGGAGCCTGTAAGGGACGCGCCTGGCTGCTTTCTCTCCAGGTCACCGCGGCTGTTTTCACTGGCGGACCCAAACACGTGACTAGTCAGTTTAGAGCCAGGGTTCTAGGCTCTGAAACTGAGCTGGGAAGAAATGTAAGGCGATGATAACCACATGGCCACTGCAGACAGAAAACTTTTCTCTGTTGCCTGTGTTTGGAGCAGTGTGACTTTGTACTGTCCTCCGGGATAAACTAGATAAAGAAATGGCTCTGCAGGTCACTGAGTAACGTGAGATTAAAATATAAAGCGGCAAAGAGACAAGCAGCCTCCTACAAAATTGATGCACCAAGTTAGCAAGTGATCTGTAATCCTCCCTGGCAGAAAGTAGGTATGAGGACCATTGGCCTGTTACTATCACTTCAGGGTCCCAGTGCTAGCCCGCCCTCTGCCTGCCTGCATGTGACTGCTGGGGTGAAGGTAGAGACATAGGCCTACCACACTCAACATGAGCAATTCCTTGAAGGAGATCGGTTTTCAAAGAGCAGGAATCAGATTTTCTCTCTCGTTTCCTCTCAGAAATGATCATTTTTATAGTAGCAGGTCATTTCAGCCATCGCTGTCATTTGAGATGTTAGTGGCTGTGGGTCGGGCCCTTCCTGGACTCTGTTTATTCCAAGTCTGATGACCATAGCCACCACATTTGGCATGTAGACTTTTAGTTCAGCTGTTACGTTCCTCTGACGCCTGCGACACTTCTTGACCTATAAATAATGAAGAAAGGAGTCTCATATGTTGTGATGGAATTTCCCCCCCTGGTCTCCAAGACAGAGAGTAGGCCAGATAATTCCTACAGAACAGAACGGGGGAGGGTGGGGAGGCTGGTCACTGAGCTCAGGCTGGGATATTGCTGGCTAGATGCCACGTAAGGGTAAAAGTTGAGGATGGTAACAAGGGAATATCACCAGGAAGTGAGGGGTAGTGGGCTGTGTAAGCTCATGGGGCTGCAGCCGGGGTTAATGAAAAGAGGCAGCAGCTGTCTGGGATCACACCCGTGACGTTAAGACTGTAGCGTTAGGGCGGTCCTGGGTCCTGACAGGGCCAGGATGTGGTCATGGGTGTGTTGGGACTAAATGGCATAGAAGTGAATGTCACTGGGGCTGCGCGTTCTGTGGCTGTTTCCAAGATGGAATTGCTCGTCCCTCCCTCTGGCATTTTGGACCTCTGCCTGCTGTATCTCCACGATGACAGCCCCCTTTTTATGCCCTGATTTTAATCATTTGTCCTCTATGCTGCAAAAACAATTTAAAAACAGGTAGAATGTCTTAATCATCTCGTAAACCCGAGGAACAGCTTGTGTGTGCTGTAGTAAGGCTCACAGTGGACGAGAACTTGCCAGCCCTGAGCACTGTGTGCAGCCTGACAGACATGGCACTGCTCCCTAGAAAAGTGGGTCTTGGTTATCGGTGAGAAGTGACTGTCACGGCTTTGGAGAGCCTGGTGGCTCTAAGAAATGGCCGAGCATTGGGAATTCAAATGCGTTACATAAATGCAGAGGTGATGCTACACTGTTTATTCCACTGTCTTCCTTTCCCTGGTTTTCAGTCTTGTTCTGTTTCCCCCCTTTGAAGTACATTAGTTACCATGGAAACAGTGATGTCATTGGAATTCATTGGTATGGACAGAGTTTAGTGATGTCTGCAAGAACGTTTTGGAGTCCATTTAAATGATTTCTTAACTCCATGCTTAGCTTGGGAAAGGAGGAAAGAGATGAAGGATTAAATTCTGCCCTCTGCCTGAAATGATAAAAAAACTGTGACAAATCTTTGATTATGGCAGGATTTGTAGGTAGACTCTTTTTCAGACACATAAGAATGTTTAGCCTTATCCATTTTTAATAATGAGTGATTTGTCTATGGTTTCATTCTGACCCACGTTGTTTACATCCTTTTCCAAGAGCACCTCACGTTCCTTGCTACTGTTTTAACGCCTGAATGTTTGGCCTCACAGGCATTTTCTTCCTTGGTCCTTTCTTTGGGAACTAACACAGCTCCTGAAAAGTACCACCATGTGTGTTTACTCTCTTATTTCTTAGTTATGTAAGGGCTCATAGAACTTTAATTCAGCAAACGGTTGTTAACGGACATGTTCCATGAGTACGTTTTTGCTGATACTTGATGTTCTTTCTGCTTCAGCATTGTGTTCCAGTTTGCTTTCTGTTGCTGTGATAAATGCCATGACCAAGGGCAACGTGGAGGAAATGGTTTGTTTCATCTCAAGCGTCACTCTCCAGCACTGAAGGAAGCCAAAGCAGAAACCATGGAGAAATGATGCTTCCTGGCTTACTTTCCCTGGCTTGCTCAGCTGCCTTTCTTACACAGTCCAGGCCTGCCTGCCCAAGTCCACAGTGGGCTGGATGCTCCTGTATCAGTTGGTAATTCGTAATTACTCAGCTGAGGTTTCCTCTTCCCTGGTGACTCTAGCCCATGTCAGGTTGACTTTTGCTGGCCTGCACGGACTGAGTGTCTGTGATGACCTCAGAAAGGAAAGCAGTGCCTTTCTCTGAGTACTTTTGACCTGCTGATTAGCTCTGATGTGGGGGTGGGGCCTACATTCTGAGACTAAGAACATTTCTCGGCTGGGCCAGTGGGGTTGGTGTTGGGATAGCCTTTCTTCAATTTGCTTCTTCTCATAGTTCTGTAATTCCGGACATGGTGGCCTGTTGCCTGATGAAGTCATTTCCATCCTGGGGAACCTATGATTTCAGCTCAGGAGTTACTTGCCCTAGGTTTTTTTTTTTTATTTATTTATTTTTTCTTCTCCTTTTAATAGGCCACGTGAAGTTAATGATGCTTGCTGTCAACTCCTTATACACACGTCCAGTTTGCCTCTCACCCCATTACAGGTTTACCTGTCTGTCTTCACAGAACAGTCCAGGTTTCTGGGTGGCAAGGGAACCTGTCTTAACCATCCTGCCCAGCTCAGCTACCTGGTACACAGACATACTGTCACTGCGACCCAGGGTAGATGCCATCCCCTGCCCACTGTTCGTCCTCCCCTGTGCATAGGTGACTCTGCCCTGTCCTCTGTCACAGTCACCTTGGTGTTCCACTCCTGCAGTGTTCCTGCATCCCACGTGTCCTCAGAGTCTTCAGCATGCCGCTTCCCACCTGAGCACATTTTACCCTCACTTTTCACTTAGGAAATCTCTTTTCATCCTTAGGTACCCAGACTAAACAAATGGACTTGGACTTGACGTAGCACTGTTAACTAGGAGAGCTCCTCCTGTCCATGGCTTCACGTGTTCTTCTTTCACCTTTCACCTTTGCAGCCCCACACTGTAAGCTCCGTCGATGGAGGGACCACCAGCCTTGGTCTGTGTCTAAACCTGCAGCTGCTTACTAAATATGTACTAGATGAATGATCTGGGAGGATCTTTCTTATTAGGTCTAGGGATACTAAGTCTATGTCTATACCTGCAGCTGCTTACTAAATAGGTACTAGATGAATGATCTGGGAGGATCTTTCTTATTAGGTCTAGGGATACTGAATCTGAAGACTCAGGCAAGTCCAGCAGTGTTGAGGATCTCTCAGTTGGTCTGCAACTGAGATCTGGACTTTTCTTATGAAGGGAGCCCATTAAAAGCTGGCCAAGAAGTAGATGCACCTAGGACAGAGCTTTAGCATGTTTTCATCTGCTAGAGATTTCTAGGAAGGACGGGCTCCAAGAGCGCACAGAGCAGAAAGGTCATGAGGTCAGAGGCATCATGTGATGCACCATTGGTCATGAATCAGTACAGAAAAAGATATAGCCAAAGGTATTACAGAGCATCGGCCTAAGTTCTTAAGAGAAACCCTCATTTCCCGACATTGACAGTTATAAACACACCTCCATGTGCCTTTCTAGGGGATCGCCATGTGAAACACACTGGCAGGGTGATGGACAGTCAGAGCCTGATCCCAAATAGTGGCAGTGAAAAGGAGGGCCTCACATATTGGAGGAGGATTGGCAGGCTTAGAGTTGACTGCCTAGGGGTTCAAACCAAACAAGCAGAAGTCAAAGGAACTTGGGGAGTTAACTTTCCACGAATTCATCTACCAGGAGCTGATCTTCTGCTCAGCGTGACAACGAAGTACTTTTACTCTCTGTGTGTGAAGTGGCCTCAGTCCCACCTGTTCACCCTCCCGTGCTGCTGTAGTTTGGGTGTGGTTTGTCCTTCTGAGGGCCCTGTACCAGTTGGCTTGGTTTTCAGGGTGGTGGTAGGACCTCTAAGAGGCGGTGCCTTTGTTAGGTCACTAGGGCCATGTTCTCAGAAGAGACTGTGGGGCCAGTTAATTATAAGAGTAAGTATAACCCAAATCACCCTCTGGCTTTCTGCTCTCAGATATGATTTCCCCTTTCTATAAGCTCCTTCCATATGCCATGAGATATTCATAACCATGTCCTATAATTTCTGAAACTGTGAGCACAAAGTCTCTTTATTTATTATCAGATACTTTGTTATAGCAATAAAAAACAGAAAAATAAAGATGTGCTTAAAGAAGTATTGCTCCAAAGTAGCTTTGCACTCCCACCAGCAGTGGAGGAGTGTTCCCCTTACTCCATACCTCTCCAGCATGCAGTGAGCTTGTCATTGTGTGTGTTTTTGTTGCCACAGTCAGGACAAATCTTTGTCACCCGCCAGTCCCATAGCTCAGAAACCAAGTAAACACAGAGACTTATATTGCTTACAAACTGTATGGCCGTGGCAGGCTTCTTGCTAACTGTTTATAGCTTAAATATCCCCATAAATCTATATTCACGTTTGTTACCGTGTCTTCACATGCTGCGGTCATGGCGGGGTGGCAGTGCTCTCTGCCAGCTCCGTTCCAGAATTCTCTCTCTCTTGTCCACTCTTCCTGCTGGCCACTGGCAATTGATTTATTTATTGACCAATCAGAACAATTTGACATACAGACCATCCCACAGCATGTAAGATGGAATCTCAGAGTCATTTTAATTTGCATTTCCCTGACAGATAAGGATGTTGAACATCTCCTTAAGAGTTTCTCAGCCGTTTGAGATTGTTCTGTTGAGAAGTCTACGTTTAGCTCTGTAAATAATAATCCATTCATAATTGGATTATTTGGTTTGTTGATATCTAGTTTCTTGAGTTCTTTATATGTTTTAGAATTCAGCCCTCTGTTGGATGTGGAGTTGGTGAAAATCTTTTCCCATTCTGTAGACTGAGCAGTGGTTTCTCAAAAAAATTGGGAATCAATCTTCCTCAAGACCCAGCTATTCCACTCTTGGCCATATACCCAAAGGATGCTCAATCATACCACAAGGACACTTGTTCAACTATGTTTATAGCAGCTTTATTTATAATAGCCAGAACCTGGAAACAACCTACATGTCCCTCAACTGAAGAATGGATAAAAAAAAAAATGTGGTACATTTATACAATAGAGTATTACTCAGCTATTAAAAACAAGGACACCAGAAAATTTGAAGGCAAATGGATGGACCTAGAAAAATTCATCCCAAGTGCGGTAACCCAGACTGAGAAAGATAAAACATGGTATGTACTCACTCATAAGTGGATATTAGCTATAAAATAAAGGATAACTATGCTACAATCCACAGAACAGAGAGTCTTGGTAATAAGGAGGGATCATGGGGGAATGCCCAGATCTCCCTGGGAAGGGAAAATAGAAGAGATTTCATGAGTAGACTGGGGGCGGTTGGGGATGGAAACATGAGCGATCAGGTTGTGGGGTACAGAGGGGAATACTGAAAACTACTGAAAGAGACTACTAGAAAGGGGTGCATTTGGGAGCCAGGTAAAAATGTGGCACAAGGAAATCTCCCAGGAATCCACAAGGATGACCCCAGCTAAGAGTCTTAGTAATAGCAGATACATAACCTGAACTGCCATCTCCTGTGACCAGATTGGTGCCTCGCCCAATTGTCATGGGAGAGGCTTCATCCAGCAACTGATGGAAACAGATGCAGATCCACAGCCAAATGTTAGGCGGAATTTGGGGAACCCTGCAGGAGATGGGGAGAAGCGATTGTAGGAGCCAGAGGGGTCAAGGACACCACAAGAAAACCCACAGAATAAACTAACCTGGGCTCAGAGGGGCTCACAGAGACTGAACTGACAGCCAGGGAACCTGCATGGGACTGACCTAGACCCTCTGCATATATGTTACAGTTGTGTAGCTTGATGTTCTTGTGGGACTCCTAACAGTGGGAACAGGGGCCGTCTACAACTATTTTACATGCCTTTGGGACCCTACTCCTCAACTGGGTCGCCTGGCCTAGCCTTAATACATGGGGAGGTGCTTAGTCTTACTGCAACTTAATATGCCAGGATTTGTTGATATCCATGGGAGACCTGCTCTTTCCTGAACAGAAATGGAGGAATAAATTGGGGGATGGAACAGAGTGGGGAGGGGGAAGGGACTGGGAAGAAAGGAGCGAAGGGAAACTGGGGCTGGGATGTAAAATAAATAAATTTATATGTATATAAAAAGAGAAGTTATTGCCTCAAAGAGGACCTTGCATCACACTGTTTAAATTCTCTTGAGCAATACATGTTGACTACTTTGCAAATATTGTATAACTTCCTTTTGACGGTAAGGAATTTTACCACTTTTAAGAAAAATGACTTTTACCCTTTATAAAAATATCCCAGTAATAATAAAATAAAACATACTGCATCTTAGCCATAATTTCATCTTAGAGAATAGATACAGGCTCAGCTTTGTCTTTCCACAAGGTCTCTTAGAAGTTTTCATGTGCTCTAAGCTAGAGGACCTTTCTATGTTAGTTAATGAATTAGGCTCATCTTACCCTCCCAACACCCCTAGAGGAAGAGAATATCGTCTCCCCCATCTTACAGGGAAACATACACGGATTTGTCCATCTGTTTAGTGGGGCACTGAGTTCCACTAGTCACCCCCAAGCAGTCTGTTCTTTCCTGGGCTCACAGTCTCCCCTGTGATGTGCAGCCAACCTGGAATTGAGGTTGGTGCTGTGAGTATCCTGGAATATCTAGGATATCAGAGACATTCTAGGAGTCTAGTATCTGCTTCTCCCTGAGCTTCACTTGTTCAAGTAAGGAAGAGACAGTAGAGGAAACGGGAACAGCGTGGGCTGCAGCCATGGACCCTTAGGTTTGGGACAATAGCCAAGAGACAGAATGACATCACTACGATCGTTGAGAAGCCTGAGGCTTGACAGAGGTCCTGAGTGCAAAGGAGGACGAGAATCGGCCCGTCTGTAGCAGTGCCTTTAATTATTATGTTAAATTGCTCTACTAAACTGTATTGACTTATCATTATCCAAGGCCACTTGCCCCCGTGAGTAAAGTCCCCTAGTCCATTTACTTGTCGTCCTGTTCCCACATACAAATCCGTGGCCTGGACTGAAGTTTAGCTTTGTAATTTATTATGTGACCTAGAGCAGATAATTCAGCATCAGGTTTCTCATCCATGAAACAGGGGCAGTAATCCCCACCCCAGTGGTCATAACGGTAATCAAGTAAGATCGTGTATCCAGTGCTTGGCATAATGTAGTGTGTAGTATTATGATTAGTGGCTGACTGTTACTGTTTCAGTGGCAGACTTCAGAAACCAGTATAAATCCTTGTAGAGACTTAAGAATGCACGGTCTCGAAAAAGTTGTCCCTCGCGGACTGTGGCTACTTCTCTGGTCCCTGAGAGGTGTGTAAATGGATGAGAGGTGCATCTCCATCCATTCTTTCCATATCAGACTTCTTGTAAAGGAAAAAAGCAAGATCACCCATCTCATTTTTAAAATTATTCAGAAAAATAAAAAAAATTATAGTATCTGTACACATGCTTCAGATCGACCCAACGCAGGCGCAGGGCCAATGGAGAACGGAAAAGCACTTCCAAATCTAGTCTCTTTCCGTTACCACTGTTCACTTCTCTACTTCCCAGCAAGCTGCCTCTCCCACCCACACACGCTGTTTCTTAAAACACAGCTTTTAATGCTGTGACAGGTTCCAGCCAGCATTTAACCTGATGGTAACCTTGAGAAACTGGATTATATAGTGACCTGACAACCTTACTTGTTGCTTACCTAAATCAGAGGTTAAATGGAGAGAAGGACTTAAAATTTTGAGCCTGCTTAATTCAGTCCATTTAGACACAAAACTCCAATATTCAGAGCAATGTTGATATTTCAACAGAGTCAATTTTAAAATGTTAATTTTAAGAAGTAGCATTCCGAGCCAGTGATGGATAGGAATTATGCAGGAATAACATGTAAAATGGGGATGGTGGCTGATGGTAGTCAGCCATGTAATATTTGCTTTCTTCCAGGAAAACTAGCTGAGGTAAAAAAGGAAAAAGGGAGCTTATGCTTTGATGAGGCATTAAACATGATTGAGCGTCCTTACAGCTGCAGCTCCGTGGCGTTATGTAAATGAAGCTAGCACAGAGCTGCTGTTTTAATGTGTCTGCTGTCAAAGGACACACACACACAGCAGCTCTGCAATAAACATAAACAGCTTAGCAATGTCTAAAGCATTCACAAGGTGGGAGCAGGCTGTTTTGTTTTAGTGTGGATCATGTAGACATCAGTTATTTCCTCTTTAGAAGAAGAGTCTGAACAAAATTGGAATATGAGTGTTCTAGATTCTTCCATTCCAGACCTCAGTGGCTGGAGGACGCTCTCACGTCAGGAAGTACAGTGGCTTCTAAGCTCCTTACTCACACTCTCCCTACAGGCTTCCCCATAACTAACCCTGGTCTAAACGGTCATTTATCATGCAGTCTGCATTTATTAATAATGGATTTCTCCTTTTTAATTATTTAAAGAGAAAATTTATGACATATATATATATGACAAACCGTGCATCTAGTATTCATATATATATATATATGTATATATATATATATATAACATGTATGCATATGTATGCACATAAATGACAGGAGAGAATTGCTACCATGGAGTTGTCCTCTGACCTCCATGTGTGACCATAGCACACATGCACACACACAATGACAACAATCATTAATAGTAAATCTAAACAATTAATTAAAATACTTATAATAAAACCCAGAAAAAAAAAAAAAAAAAAAAAAAAAAAAAAAAAAAAAAAAAAAAAAAAAAAAAAAAAAAAAAAAAATAAAACCCAGAACCCGATAACATATTTTTGTGCATCTTTGTACATTTGACATTAGATAGAATGACTTCCAAAGAACACTCATGGTCAGACGTTATCTAGGGAAGCAATGTCCAATGGAAATAGAAAGTAAGCTTTAAGTATAAATTGAAAATTTGAGGTAGCTATATTTTTTAATGTAAAAATAAGACAAAACAGGTAAAGTTAAATTTAAATTACAAGTATATAACGTGGCTGGGGAATTCGTGTTCCATGCCGCCTGTGTGAACATCGGAGAACCACTTTGTGGAGCTGGCCCTCTCTGCCCGTCTTTGTGTTCTGAGACTCACACTCAGGTTGTCAGGCTTGCCTTTACCCACTGAGCCACCTTGCCACCCTTCCCCGGGAATTGTTACTATTCAGTAAGAAAAAATAGGAGTTTGCAAAAACAGGCAGAATGCCTGAATAGGACATTGTGGCCGCTGACATACATATGACCGAAAGACACTTACAATGTGCTCAGCTTCATCACAGTTATGGCCATGCAAATTCAAACCACCGTGGGAATGATATGTGGGTATAATATAGTACTCAGACTTCAAAAGGGAAATGTAAAATCATTCATAGATGCTAATTTATAATATCCAAGGCTTAGAAATAGCCCATATGTACAGTAATAGAAGAGTGGATTATAGAATGTTGGGGCTCCATGGAAATGAGTTACAAATAAATTACAAAGAGATGAATCACGTGGAAAGAAAAGAGCTTCATTGTATAACTCACTCCTAGAAAGTTCAAGATCAGATCAAATTAATTTGCTGTATTGAAATCAGGTTTGTGTGTTTCTTTGAGAACTATTCTCAGAGGTATACAAAGAGACATCTAGAGTCCCGCCGCTGGTTTTTCCTTAACACAACCTTGGTAACAGACGTGTGCTTACTTCACAAGACTATACAGCCATCCACTTCTGTCTGTGTACCTGTGTGTGTGTGTGCATGCTCATGGTAAGCTTTGATTCAAATCCTTAAAAATAAAGAACTCATGGCCAGATGGTGGTGGTGCACTGCCTTTAATCCCAGCACTGGGAAGGCAGAGCCAGGTGGATCTCTGTGAGTTCGAGGCCAGCCTGGTCTACAGAGTGAATCCCAGGAAAGGCACAAGCTACACAGAGAAACCCTGTCTCTAAAAACCAATAATAATAATAATAATAATAATAATAATAATAATAATAATAATAACTACTTGTGAACCTAAGTTACACAAATGTTTTCCATGTTCTTAATCCTCTAAATCATTGACAGCCTGAATTTTACTTAAACACATCTCAATCTAGACCAGCTCAATCACCAGTGTTTAGTAGCCACATGTGGCTGATGGCTGCTTGATTGATGGGTTGCATACCCCCGTCACTTTGGAGCTTCTCTGGGGTTAGATGTCTCAGGTATACACTGCAGTGTTATGTAAGAGCAGGAGACTGGTCCTCCCGGGAGCTCATCATAATCTTACCCTACCTTCTTTGCTTTTATGGAAAATTTCCATTTGGAGCAGATGGTTGGTTTGTGGTAGTTCACAAACGTCTAATGTATCATCATCTCGGTTATTTGTTCTTAATGCTTTATTACCATTCTTTTCATGGTAAAGAGTTTTTAATTATGTGCATGGCAGGGAGCAATAGGGACCACATGCACCTGAGTGTAGGTGCCCACAGAGGCCATAGGAGGGCACCTGATCCCAGGAGCTGGAATTATAGGTGGTTGAAAGCCACCTGATGTGGGTGCAGGAACCAGACTCAAGTCCTGTGTTCCCATTCTTAACGACTGAGCATCTCTTTAGCCCGTGAGCACCTCCTTCTTTGAAAACAACTTTTATTGAGCTAAACATGCCTACATAAACGGCACTATTGTGAGTGAATACCTCGAGTAATTTTTATAAGATGAGCACACTTATTATTTGTATTCAAGAAACCGAGCACCTAAATGCTCTGAAATAAATATACACATTTGATCAGTGATTTTAAACCAAAATGTCAAGAGTATGCAATGGAGAAAGGACAGTCATTGATAGATGGTGTGGAGACAACTGGGGATCACATGAAAAGAATTAAATTAGACCCTGCCTCACACTTACACAAAAGCCAACTTCAGATGATCTAAAAGCATAATTATAAGACATGAGACTGTAAGGCTATTAGAAGAAAACCCGAGAAAAGCTCTCCTGTGACCTTACTCTGGGCAGGGACTTTCTGGAGTTGACAGATGCAGAAATGTACAGATGACATCGCATCAGTACAAGTAAGAAAGCAATCGACAGAATAGAGAGAAATCTGTGAAATGGGTGAGTTTTCAAACTGTGTATTGATAAGGGAGTCTTAGTTAGGGTTTCTAATGCTGTAGTAAAACATGACCAAAAGCAACTTGGGGAGAAAAGTGTTTATTTCATCTTACACTTCCACATCATAGTCCAACATTGAAAGATTTCAGGGAAAGACTTCAAAGCAAGAACCTAGAGGCAGTAACAGAAGCAGAAACCATGGAGAGGGATGATTCCTACCAGGTTACTCAGTTTGCTTTTTTATATAGCCCAGGACCACCTGCCCAGGGTTGGCACCACCCTTGGTGACCTGGACACCTCCCACATCAATCCTTAATGCAAAAAATTGCCCCACAGACTTGCCTGTAGGCTAACTTAGGGAGGCATTTCTTCTGTTAACACTCCCTCTTCCCAGATGATCTGGTTTTGTGTCAAGTTGATAAAAACCAACCAGCATAAGGGGCTATTATCCAAACTATGCAAAGAACTCGAAACCCAACTGCAAGGAAAAGAGTTTTAAAAAAAGACATACAAATGACCATCAGGTATATGAAAAATGTTCAACACCACTCATTGTCGGAAATGCAAAGGAAAACCATTGGAGCATCCTGGTCCTAGAGATAAAGGACGGGATGCTGTACAAGAGATAAAGGATGAGCTTGAGGGAAGTAGAGAGAGGATCCTCCTGCATGTGGCTTGTGGGAATGTAAATTACTACAGCATTGTGGGAGGATATAGAGCTGCTGAAATCTTTAAAGATTTTGTTTTTAATCATGTGTGTATGTGTTGGGGGTGGTATGCACATACAAGAGTACAGATGCCCATGGAGGCCAAAAGAGGGCATAGGGTGCGCTGGAGCTGGAGTTACAGGCAATTGACAGGGGTGTTGGGAACCAAACTCCAGTCCTCTGTAGGAGCAGTACTGCATCTGAAGTGCTGAGCCATCTCTCCAGCCCTTTAGAATGATTTGTTCTATTAAGAGAAAAGCCGTATGATCCAGCAACCCTACTACTGCACATACATCCTGTGGAACCAAAGTCAGCATGCCAAAGACACGCCTACACTCTGAAGTTCTTTTCGGTATCATTCACAGAAGCCAGTATAAGGGGCCAGTGTAAATGACCATCAACAGACGAGCAAATAAAGAGCATTATTTGTGTACATAGTGGAATACTGTTCAGCCTTAAAAGTCCTGTTGTTGCAACAACATAGATAAATCTGGAGGACATCATTTCAAGTAAAATCACCCAGGCGCAAAAAGACAAATGCTTCATGATTTCAGTTTTATATAAAATTTAAAAGTGCTGAACTCCCCGGGGAAGAGAATAAAATGGTGGCTCTCAGGGTCAGGAGAAGGACAGGGAAGATATTGGTCACAGGATGTAACACTTCAAAGTAGAACATCACGAGTAACCCAGGGCCTCCTGCCTTCCACTCCCTCCCCACGTGGAACGCAGCTCATAAAGCTGCCGTCTGGCCTGTCCGTGAGCTTTCTGTGACTGGGGTGATGCAGTGCTTGTCTTTATGAATCTGGTACAGTTTGCCTGGGTCATGATTGCAAAATTCATATAGGTGATTGATGGTGGCTGTGGTTCCCGATTCGCTGACCTGTGGGGCATACAAGAATGTGCCTATTTTACTCTTAATGAACATTTGGGTAGTTTTGTAAGTGTTCTACTGTGATTGTGTTTACATCTGTGTTGGTTCGCTACCTGGAGTGTGCCATAGTCTCACTCAGTAGGTAGACATGGCCCACCAGGTTTACAGAATGTCGAACAGCCAGAGTCCAAGCTGTTCCACACCCTCACGGCCTTGGGTGTCTTCTCTTTGGTTTGGTTTTGATCATACCGGTGCTCATTTTTTTTCTAACTCAGATGTGCTTTGGATGTCCTCTTGGATAAGGTAATTGGAAAGCTCTTACCTGTTTCTCATTGTGTTGTCTGATTTTTCTTTATTGATTTGTTTCTTGTATATTCCAGTACAGAGTCCATTGCAAAGCTTGTGTTATAGATTCATGCCCTGCTCTGTACTCTCCCTTTCCTGTAAATGATATCTGTTTCTTAATATCATTGAAGTCCTGTTTCATTATAAATGCTTGAGCTTATCTCTAGTTTCTTTGTGTCTGCCTCCGAGGTTACAGGTTTACCCCTGTTTTCTCCCGAGTGTTGTATTGCCTTTCACATTTAGCATCTTGTTTGCATGAAGTTAGTGTCTGTGTGGTCAAACGGTGGGCTAAGATGCGCTGGTTTCCACATGGCCACCCAGCTGCCCTGCAAGCACGGTCTGGTTCCCATTATAAAGCAATGACATTCAGACAGAGGTCTATTCTAGGCTCCATGCTGTTCCATTGCTGCCAACTTTGCTGCTGTTGTTAATACTGAAGCAAAGTGGTATATGGATGAAGTTCTTGAGACAGAAATTCTAGTCAAGCGCAGTTAGTTTATTCAGACAAACGAGGAAGCAGTCTTAGGGCGTTTACACTCAAGTTGGATGATGTCACATTAGTATGAGAGCACAGTGTTTCAACCCTCACATGATGGTTTGTTTGTTTGTTTTTTAATTTCACTTTTGTCACTAAATGGCGCTTCATATATCCCAATGCATATTTATGCTTCACTTATGTGTGTTCATGTGTTATAGCACATGTATTTTATAGTATTATTATGTTAATTTCATAATGAAATTGGCATTACATGGAAATCATAAAGTAGAAACTCTAGAAAGAAAATTATTTTCTTCCTATCTTTGTATCAGGTGGGGTGATGAGTGTCATTAATTATCTGGTGGTTTCGGTCAATGGTAGCTGGCTTCTCTTGTTCTACATGTCCCTTTTCTCTGTATCATACTCAATTATCGAATCGATATCGACACAGCAGCCACTGGCTGGACACTAGGACACAGAGGACAGACGGGAGTTAGCCCCTAGATCTTGACTGTAAGTGACACAGGTACTTCTGCCCACATTACTCTGGTCTAGATACACTGCATGTCCTCACCTCACTAGAAAGGGGAAAATCCTTACTTTGTGCCCAGGAGGAGAACTCAGTATATTTTAGATGGATGATCATCTCCCACATGACTGATTTTGGAACAGCACATGGCCCTGAATTTGTGTCTGTCTAAGAAAAATAAACACACAAAGACAAACTCATTTTCTTTTCTCATCGTATCATGTTTTTAAACCTCTGAATAAAATGACTATGGTATAGGCCTGGAGGCCTTTCCTATCCACCCCCTTCCCGTGCCTTCTCTCTGCACTCTTAGACTGCAGACATCCGAATACCCACTGCAAGCTCTCCCCTTCAGCTTCAGGCCGCACCCCAACCACCCAGGACTCACGTAGCCTTGCAGTTTCCAAAGGGAGACATGTATTTCCTACTCACAATTAAATGTTTTTCTTTCCTTAATATTTGCCTGGCTTTTCTGTAACTTTTAGGTCAGGTCTTTCCTCAAAGAGACTCTCAGATGCTGGAGTCGATGAATCCTCTCCAATCTGTCCTCTCGACACTCTGTACCTTTTTTGTTGTTGTTGTTCAATCCATTTCTTCAATTACAGCTCTGCTCGCCCACCGTATGCTCTCCCTTGGGTCTAGACCAGTTAGCGGCATGTAAGCGCACATTAAATGCTGTTTGGTTCTATCTGTCTATTTTATGTCTGTGACATTTATGCAGTCTGCAGAGAATGTGTGTGGGTGTTTCTGTAGTCCACAGGGGACAGTTTGATCATGAGAAGTGAATCACAGAGACTGCAGGTGCATTCATGCTACGCCTCTATGCCATGGGGCCAAGACCTTCCAGATTCAGAATGCTTTTCCTAGTCTCTCTAAATTAAAATACAGCAACCTAGATTTTCACTTTATTTAAGTGTTTTTCATGTTCTCTTTTATTGAGTAATGTTTTTTATGTTTAAGTTGAAAGCCCTAAAGTCAGGGCATATATAACATTCAACATAAATGGCACTTAAACTGCCCAAGCAAAGGGGACACTATGTAGTCACAGTCAATAAACAAATAAACCCTATGATACTAAGCTGTGTTTTCACCTCGCTTTCTGGAGGTGGTGCTGAATTACCAAAACATGGTGTGATCTATTTTTTGTAGTACTTTGCATCAGTAAAAGGGTGTGTATGAGCTGCTCTGAAAAGCTGTGCTGCACGTGACTCCGTAACTGGCTGTCTTCACTCCGTGTGTGTGTGTGTGTGTGTGTGTGTGTGTGTGTGTGTGTGTGTGTGTGTGTGTGTGTACAGCCCTCATCTTCTCTGCCCCTCCCTTCAGAACCGTGATAATCTATCACCTTTATGTCTGTCGATGTCATCGTGCGCCGTCATGGTAGTCTTCATTTAAGGTGCAAATGAACCGTCCCATCTGCTCCAGTGACATCTTCTGTGGAGTAGATGGGACGGTACAGACAGGTTACCTCTGCTCTCACAGTGCTGCTCTGCTTCCTGTCCCGGAAGAGACCACTCCCTATGTCCGCATGAGTGCAGGATTACAAGCGCATGGATGCAGCCGGTACTGGCAGAGCCCATGTGCTTATTCCATGGTACCATTGAGTGATAATGTTCCTTAAAGGTCTGTTTTACACCTAAAGCCATGGAAACTCAGAAAGAGACGGGAACTGTAGGTGAAATTTTAAATTTAAATTTTATTCAAGTGGCAGCAGTAAGAGCTGAAGAGAATCTTCTGCAACTTCCGTTTCCTCAGAGAGTGGGGATGGTCAACAGCGTTCGTGTGTGGGGAAAGTAGCCGTCCTCAGCCTTATTCCAGCACATGACTTAACCGAGTCGGAGTGTGAGCTGCCGTCGGCTGGAGACTTCCGTCCTCCCTCATCTAGTCCTCTTCTCGTGTTCACCAGCTACGTTTTCACAGCACACTCTTGCTTACCTCCACCTCTTTTCTAGCATCTTCTCAGCTTCAGAAATCTTTGCTGATTCTTGTGTCAGATGAGCATCACTGTGCTCTTGTGATCTGTGGCTGTTCTCATTGCTACGACCAGAATGCCTGAAAGAGGGAGAGATTGAATTTGTTTCACAGTCTCCGAGGGGTCAGGCCACAGTTGTTGGCTCCATGTGGTGGCGGAGCGTGTGAGGAGAAAGTCGTTCACTTTGTGTTGGACAGGACGCAGAGAAAGAGGGGGAGAGGACAGACAGACAGACAGACAGAGACTGAAGAGGCTAGAGCAGGATAGCAAGTTATTCCAGTGATTTAACTCCCCAAGCTGGACCCCCTTCCAAGAGTTGCCAGGAACACAGCTGGGGAGCTTTCCATCCCAGAGCTTCCGGGAGACTGAATATTCAAAACATAGCACCCCTGACCCCGACCTTCCCCCCGCCCCTGACCCCCCCCCCCCCCCCCCCCCCCCCCCCCCCCCCCCCCCCCCCCCCCCCCCCCCCCCCCCCCCCCCCCCCCCCCCCTGACCCCGACCTTCCCTCCCCCTCTGACCCCGACCTTCACTCTCCTCAACTCTCCGCCTCTGACCCCGACCTTCCTCCACCCTCTGACCCCGACCTTCCCTCCCCCTCTGACCCTGACCTTCCTCTCCGCCCTCTGACCCCGACCTTCACCACCCTCTGACCCGACCTTCATCACCCTCTGACCTGACCACCCACTAGGTGATGACCCCTGCACTTGCAGCCTTGACTGTGGGCCTGCTCCTGACTGTCCTGTGAGAGGCATCGCTGCCTCTTCAGGTGGCCCACCCACAGTCTGAAGGAACAGTTGTCTCTGAGCATTCTTTTCAGGCCAAGCATTTCATCTCCCACTTACCCCCTCAGCCTTTATTACTAGGTTAGTTACCTATCTGCATCTCTCACTAGCTTGTGAGTTCCATGAGAGCAGAGAGCCTTGCCTTACTCACCATACATCACTGACTAGTGGGTACTCGGTAAAAACGTGCTAAAATTATATACTATGACGTGCTGTAATTGTGTTTTAATTTTAGTGTGTTTGTATTATTCTAGGTCCTTGGCCTTGTCCAAAACATGAGTGTCTTCCAGTGTCCAAAGTGCAGACACAAAACCCATATTTTTGGTGCTGATGGTGCAAGAAAACTAGCACAGACCCTTGACCTTGATGTCCTAGGTAAGACCTTAGACCTCACGGGGACATGTCGGCGGGGAGATGGCAATGGAGTCTGGCATGAAGTGTAACAGAAGTAGCTGTCTGGAGCTTTGTGTTAGTGTAGCGCCACTGTGTGCGTCAAGTGCTCTCTGGCATCTGAGTAGGCTCATTCATGATACGATTTCTATGACAGACTAAAAACTGCCTAAATATTCAGTTTGAGGAGAGAGATGTGGTCCAGGTGCCATGGTTGGAAGCCATGTTTTAAAGGGTGAGAGTTGGCTTGGTTGTGACATTGGACATAGAGGGTACCGTGGAAGTAGGTGTACACGGACGTGTTCCCCAGTGTGTGCAGCACCCCTTCTGAGAGCACGCTCTCTAACTGTGTGGAAATGCCTTCCTAAGAAGCTCTCTGCTTGTCAGTCAGATGAATGACAACATCTCCTCCTGGTCAATGTGATATGCAATTGCCATTTCTATACAGTATGGCACCTGAATTTTCATTGTATACATTGTTTATTACACTGAATCCAAGAATTATGTGATATAGGGAGTGAAAAAAAATCATGTGATAAGTGGGAAAAACAACTCCAGATTTTGGGTAAAACATGATTTTTCAAAAAACCCACAAGTAAGCTATAGATGTTTAAAACAACAAGCTTTTCTGTTGTAATCATGAATGATCTTCTGTTCTGAGCAAAGGTGGATGTTACTAGCTTCAGGTAGTTGAACATTAAGATCCTTTAGAGATGAAAGAATTTCAAAACATTGTTGTAAGTTTCTGAAAGTTAATGCTAAATGTATTATTGTTATTATTCATTGCTCTGTGGTAGCAACTACAATACCAGGTGAATGCTAATGATCTATTTTGATATATTACTATAATTACAGCCACTAATTATATTCTGAAACTATTTTTCATTTAACTAACCTAGAAAGTCCAATTTTCCAAATCTGCATAATAATGTAACAGATTGACTTTCACTTATATAATAAAGTAAATGTGTAATTATAATGGCATTATTGAATTATGCTGGCAGTCTAAGTCCCTAACTTTGAACAGTCTTGTAAGCCATTTATTTAGATACTGAAGACTCTGTACACTGGAAGTTCTCTCTTAAGCTGCTCACAAATGTGTGATGCCCTACAAGTGTGTCAGAAGTAGTGGCTGCCGGACCCTGCTGTGGAAGAGCATCTCCAACTGTCACAGGAGAAATAACGAGGAGTTCCCACTCACCCATTAGTGTGGTCAGGGAACCCAGGGAGGTCTCCCGGGAGCGGCAGCAGGCGATCTGCTTATAAAGAGGGTTGGGCTGGGCACAAGGCACTGAAACCAGGAATTCTCTCGGCGAAGGCTTCCTGCTATTTCACACCCCACCCCTGTTCTTTTCTGACCTGTTGGGTTGGTTATTCCTAAAGCAGCTCTTTGAATTTTTTAAACTATGTTTTCAAATGTATTTCTGTCGTGTGTGTTGGGGTGAAAGCGTGGCGGGACATGTGCCAGTGTGTTCATGTGGAGGTCAGAGGACAACTTTCAGGAGTCGATCCTCTCCTTTCATGACGTGAGTCCCTGAAATTGAACTCAGGGCCAAGTGCTTTTACTGACTGAGCCACACCTCTGGCCTGAGGTGGCTCTTTAGACCCTTACCCATGGGAACTGAAAGGAGTAGTTGATGCTCAGCAGTTAAGTCTCAGGCCATCCTAGAGAAAAGTCCCCCAGCATCTAGAAGGGTCCCGACTCTCTTCCAGGATGCCCTTCCTGCCCAGGCTGCTCCTTGGGCTTCATTCCCATTCTCACTGTGGCGTCCCATGGTCTTCTGTGTCCGTGTGTAGCGTTAGGACTCTCTGGAGGGCAAGTGCCACCTCAGCAGGTGACTATGAAATACAGGGTTAGTCTGTTTACTCCATTTCTGCAGCAGAAAAAAGCCATTCAGGTTTCCCTGCTGTGCATCAATCAAGATAAAAACTTTCTGGGTTTCTGAGCACTTTAGGTAACATTTACCTGTCTGCTCCTGTGAGAATCTCCTACAGCCTTAAATTGATCTGTAGAAGGGACATCAAATTTGCTGCAAAGCTAATCCTTAAATGAAATAATCATACATTTGTCATTTGGCTGTTGGATATTTTATTTGTCAGGATCCTCTAAAGGAACAGAGCTGTGTGTTAGAGAGAGGGGAGATGAGAAGGGAGGGGGAGGGAGGAGAGAGAGAAAGAGAGAGAGAGAGAGAGAGAGAGAGAGAGAGAGAGAGAGAGAAAGAGAGAGACAGACAGACAGAGAGAGAGAGACAGAGACAGAGAATGAGAATATGAGAGATTATGTATACTTTATTAGAGTAGCTTACAGTCTGTGCTCTGGCTGGTCCAATAATGGCTTTCTCTCAACCTGGACCAAAAGACTAAGAATCCAATAGTTGTTCATTTTGAGAGGCTGGATGTCTCATCTGGTCTTCAGTCCATGTTGGAATCCTAAAGAAGAATATTCTAATACCAGCAAAGGAACACCCAGCAACAGGGTAGATGAACCTGCCAGCAAGAGTGAAGGGAAGCAGGCAAAGAGCAAGCTTCCTTCTTCCTGTCCTTTTATGTGGTCTGCCACCAGAAGGTGGGGCCACATTTAGGGTGTGTCTTCCTAACTCAGATGATCCAGTCTAGCAGATCTCTCACAGGTGTGTCCAGCTGCTTGGGTTTTGATTGGTTACAGATGTAGTCAAATTGACAACCAAGATTAGCATCATGGATATTTAGGGAAGTGTGAAGATTATATGAGCAGAATATAGCAATATACATGTGTGAAAATATCATAGTAAAACCCTTTTTGTACACTAACTAAAAACCATAAAAATAACTAGAACAAAAAGAAATATAATTTCAAAGTTGGCTGATAATGGCAGCCTGAAATACCTGCCCCTCTGCCATACCATGTGTGATAAATTATAATATCTTGTGAATATTCTTTTTTTTTTGCATAGTGTGGTTGATCATTTTTTTTTTTTTATTTTCTGTGTGGATAAATTATAACATTCTTGTGTCATTAGAGTCATAGCACTTGCTTCATTGGTAGTGGCAGGTGTACGCAGTGTGCAGTTGTGGATGAGTGCAAAAAACAAAGAAGTACTTATGCATTGGTACAATAAAAAAAAAAAAGCTAAGAATAGGTTTTTTTTTTTTTTTTTTTTTTTTTTTTTTTTTTTTTAGTACTTGGCATTTAGAAATGATTATGTTCTTCCTACGGTGAGGTGTGGGGCCTCGGGGTGGGGGGGAGCATTTACTCTGACATCAGCTATTTATTTACTTGTCTTCGCTCACTCTGCATCATTTTTTTTTTCCTTTGCCTCTGCATCCTTTCCTCGCTCATCTCCTCCTCAGCATGCAACACAGGATGTCTCTGTCAGCTAGTACAGGGGCGTGTCCTCTAAGCTAGTCCTTGCCTGGACCAGTCAGCAAAGAACTAGTCAGATGCCTCATTTCCTGTTGGTTGCCCCAGAGCTTGTCCCTATGCATGCATAGTCACCCGACTGCCCTAAGTGGACATTTTCACCCTTAATTTGCATTTGGAATTCCTCTTTTAGGCATTTAGCAAATCGAGGACAGGCATAATTCAACTTAGTCTGAGAGACTATGGTTCAGATTTTATTTCTTTCCGAAGTTGGAGTATGGATGTTGTGTGTGCCTGGGTGAGCTTCTCCGGCACTAATGTTTTCCCATGGGCTTTTGCAGGAGACGTTCCCTTACACCTCAGTATCAGGGAAGCTTCAGACACGGGTCAGCCAGTTGTGTTCGCACACCCCGAGAGTGAGGAGGTGAGTTACCTTTCTGTATGTCTGTCTTTCTTTTTGTGATGCATCCTTTATGCTGTACAGAAAGTAGGGGAGGTCAAGTCTTGTGCACGGGACATATAATAGACAAAGGCTGCTCACCTTGACTTGAAGTCACTCATCATGTGTGTGCCAGGCTGCAAGTGTGGGTACCAGACTCTCGGTTCAAACAACGGACAGCTGACCCCCCGGCAGTTTTCTCATGAGGAACCCGGATGAGAACCTCTGGCTGGCAGCTTCTAACTGCTCCCGAGTAGGACACTTGGGCACTGCACCTTCAGCTCGTCACTGAGAGAAGGGAGCCTTATGTGAGAAAGGGGGTACATGGAGCATCCGGTCAGTAGGGATGAGATTTTCATTGTTTATTTGAAGGAATATGATCAGGAGGAAGGCAGAAAACCTAGTAGTGTTTCCTTAGTCAACACTGTAAGGGATAACTGATAGAGTTTCTAAGTTGCCAAAATAGGAAATTTTGTTGTTGTTGTTTTGTTTTTTGAGACAGGGTTTCTCCATGTAGTTTTTGTACCTGTCCTGGATCTCGCTCTGTAGCCCAGGCTGGCCTCGAACTCACTGAGATCTGCCTGCCTCTACCTCCCAAGTGCTGGAATTAAAGGAATTAAAGGCGTGCGCCACCACTGCCCTGCTCAAAATATGAAAATTTTAAAGATAAACATTTTATTATAATTTTTTTGAAAGATAGACATGAAATCAGTCATGTATGTATCCTCTTTCCTGCTTAGTCCTTACAGGTTAAGTTGGAAGCCCAGTTATCACCTGTGTGTCTGTTTATATATAGTTTTTGTGTCCTTTGTCAACACTCCAGTCTTCCAGTAGCCTCTGTCCCCCGACTCCAGCCCTGCCTTAGTGGACCGGACTGTTCCTGTCCATTCTGCCCCCCGACTCCAGCCCTGCCTTAGTGGACCGGACTGTTCCTGTCCATTCTGTCCCCCGACTCCAGTCCTGCCTTAGTGGACCGGACTGTTCCTGTCCATTCTGTCCCCCGACTCCAGCCCTGCCTTAGTGGACCGGACTGTTCCTGTCCACTTGTGACAGTGACCCTGATCATTCTTGTGCACTCCTCTAATCTTCTGGGAACAAGAAAGTGTAAGAACCAAGCCTGATTAATGCCATGTATAAAGTGAGGGTAGACCTGATCTAGAATCGTGAATAAACAGCACTGGTTCATTTAGAGTCACCCATAGGTGGGCGCACAGCCCCTTTCCTGTCAGCTGATGTGGTGCAGCTGCTGGACTGTGACCTAGAATAAATACAATATAGCACTTAACATTGTTTCCCTTTTCTCTGTCTTTCGGGTATTAAATTTCCTTTCCACTTTTTCTTTAAAGAACTTTCAGATAAGCAAAACCATAACTCTTCATCGCTTTCATATTAAAGTATGGTAATCCCAACTATCAAAAGTATACTTTTAATATACATTATATGAAAAGTTCAGAATAAGAATTTTTTAAAAATTATGCACATTTAAGTGACTTCCAGGAGCAGAATATTTAAAGGTATTCTATGGTGATTCCTTACAAATAATAGTATTTACGATTAATTGCAATTATGAGCTGAGATTTTAAGGTATTTCTACCTGTTTATTATTGCTTTTTTTCCCCCTTAAATTACTCCAAAAATAAGAAGCAGTACATTGAATTCGAGGAATGTCATTGAACAGAGAACATATGACAAACCATCCAAATAGAGCACAGTTTTAAATGCTAAGCAGTAGTACTTGTGGTATTTTTGGAGTTAGTGTTTCTGTGGCGTGTTCTACATGTGTGGTCACTGGGTCTCACTGCTCCTCAGTGACGGTGCTGGGGTCCTAAAACAGCCTCAGTCTTTTGGGCTAGGCCAGTTTGGGTGACGTTTCTCCAAAAATGATGAAAGTCTCCTGTGCTCATCATCAGTGTCAAATATGAGGCCTTCTGATCAATTTTAAATAGACATTGCCGTGAATAGGAGAGCGTATAGTTCCTGGTTACTGCTTTCCACCTGTGGAAGCCGTTTCTTCCTGTCCTAAGATTGCAGATGCTTTTGGTGGTGTTGGTCATTTTCTAAGAATAGTAGTTAGAGAAGCAGATGCCAGCCAGGCTTTCGTACATGATTTCTATTCTTATAACAGCTCAGTGCGGTATGATGAGGAAACTGAAACCCATCAAGGAAGATGAATCATTTCCCCAGGACCGTCACAGAGCTAGTAAATTGTAAAATAGTAAAAAGCCAGCCTGCTCTTCCCAGACTGACACGTCACATTGCGTCAGCCTCTGGCTCCCGTATTAACAGCCCCGACTTCTTCCATTTCTTCTAGGAGACTGGCACAATGCTTGGTCCATTGTGCCCCTTCTCACCTGGCTCCTAGAGCATCCTTGTGAAGCAGCTCAGTCTCCTTTACCCACTAGGCAGGAGTTTGTTTACATGAGGAAGTGTGTCCAGGATAGAACTAGAAGGTACTGCACACTGAGCTGATTACACAACCCACAGTTTCTCTTCCCGGTTCGGTTTCTGCCTGGCTTTCTAATTATTCCAGGCCAGGGCGCTGTGGCCAGAGTGCCTGGGAGCTGGCTTCCGGGTCACCTCCTTTTCACACAGCAAGAGTCTGGAGGAAAGGCCGAGGAGAATCTGCCCTCAGATTCTGCTGGCAAGCACAGTCAGGGCACAGGATTCTAATCTGGTCAGAGAGTCCCTGGAAATCTTGTCCAAAATGTGTCAAGATGCATTTTTTTTTCTGGGAAATTGCCCAAGAGCTATGTTAAGAGTCACAAAGGGGATCTCTAAAGGAATGAAAACGCACAGAACCAGAGTCTATGAGGAGTGATCGCCAAGCTTCCTACTATTAAGTGGAACCAAAAAGATTTCCCTATGCTCTTGAATCTTTCTCCCCATCTATATATTGATATCATGATGTGTGTGTGTGGGGGGGGGGTAAATGAGATATATGAGACCGCACCGGAAGATGCCAAACAGACCCAAGCTGTCCCTCCTACCTTTGGAATCGGGCTATCTAAGGTGTCCCAGCCACCAATGCCATTCCTCTCCCCTCCTTAAAGGGCTAGGTCCGCATATGCCCTTACCCTGGCACAGCATCAAGACAATATTCCTCTGACGACCTGCTGTTCAGAATAGCAGGACTTGAGTCATGAAATCGGGTGCCCAGCGTCAACATTCAATGATAACATTTCTTGATGTTAAAAGGCTCTAATTGAGTCCTGGAGTCTGCCTCTACCTAAGGTGAATCTTGCCTCCTAAAAGCTGTTTCCTTTTTCCTACAACACAAGTGAAGTCTGCTTCTGGAAGTTGAACTCTCCAGTAGCGTTAACTTTCGGGAGAGACGAACGCCACAGTGGTGGTGACCGGTTAAAGGTGTGGGTGCCGGTGAATTCGAGGCATCGTTTGAAGAGTTGGAAGGGCTTGTGACACTAGTTAAGAAGTGACACTAAGAAGAAGTTTACGGTCGCTACCTACCCAGTGAACGGGCCTAAACCCTGGCATGTGCGCCAGTTAGGAAGGCAGAGTGAGTGAACCCCACATGTGGGAGACCTGGCAGCCAGGCTGCAGCAGAGGAAGAGCAGATGGCGGGGGCTTTGACTTCAGCTCGTAGAGGTCAGAGCACTGCCTCGTGCGGCAGAACTCTCGCTGACCTTTGCCTTTGACCGAGACCAGCACACATGATGGAGTGGACCCAGGACAGGTGGTTTTTATGGTTTTTGTATCAAATAAAAAATTAGCACACAGAGTGATATCCTCTTAGAAGATATTCTTGATGAAGATTTTCAAATATAAATGGAAGATTTATTGTCTTATAATTTCTAGGTCATCTCCCCACTGCCTTAATCTAAACTAAATATGATGAACCAACTCCAAATATTTCAAAATAAAAATGAAACTAACTTCCATACAATTTCCTTCCCTCTGGTCTCATTTGTTCCCTGTTGCCTGGTAGTGACAGAGCAGACAGACAGACAGAGGGCCTTTAGATGGCCCAATAGACAGATCTGCAGTAATAGCAGGGAAGGTGAGGTAATGAATGCAGAGTAGTAATAGCGTGAGAAATCTTAAGTATGGCTTTGACGTAGATGTATTTGTGATGTTTATGCTGCATGACAGAGACAGGGATTTCATTATTCCTCAGGAAGAAATGTTCTCCAAAAGTATTCGGATGAGCTATTCAACAAGACTGCAGGTCTCTCTTTCTCTCTCTCCCTTCCTCCTTCCCTCCTTCCCTTCTGTTTTTGGCATTTTGAGACAAAATCTGGTATAGCTCTGTCTGGCTTTGAACTTGCTGTAGCTGAGGATGACCTTGAACTCCCGATTCTCCTGATTCTACCTCCCAACCACTGGGATTTCAGGTGTGTGCCACCATGCCTGGCCAGGCTGCCCATTTCTTAGGGCATAATAGTAATGGCGATGGCCACTTAAGCTGTACACACTCCATGCCAGCACCTTCCATGCCTTCTCAAAACCCTGGGAAGTGTGTGCTGGTCCCACAGCCATTTCACAGTGGTAGAAACAACCTAGGAGGGCTGTGAAACTAGCCCAAGGCCCTTCAGCTAGTCAGTACAGACACCAAGCCTCTCAGCCCAGCCTGTGTGACTCCAGGGCCTCAGTTCCTCTCCCATGAGCTCTTCTGCCTCCTTCTAAATCATTACATCTCACAGACTCCCCCAGCATGGTGCTTCAAATGCAGTAAGGACCAAAATGGCTTTGTTGAAATGATACAGCTTTGCCTGAAAAAAATTCAGTCTCAACAATTTTGTAGAAATCAAAACTGTTCAAATCAGCACTTTCAGGGTTCCACAGTGAATGCCAGTCTACCCATTAGCCAGAGTGTGATACACCAGGAATTAAAGCATTCAAGAGCAAAGGCTGAATGTGACAAATTTAATTATTCTGCAGTAATCCAGAAGTTTTTTTTTATTATTATGATAGGCTTGTGTCTCTAATTTACCATAGGTGAGTGCTAAATGATTATGGAATGAAGTCCTTGATCCAGCTCTGAAGGCTCAGGCATAAATAAAGGTCTGTGAGATACACCTGTCATTCATCAGTCAGCAGAACCTCTCTGTAGTGTGCAACTCTGGAGGCTGGGTCAGGAGACTGGCCACTTGGGCTCAGAGTCCAACTTGTTACCAAGTAGTCATAATGTTTTAGACAGTCTCCACTTTTCTAGGCCATGGTTTCCTCATCTGTAAAGTGAAGTTGACTATAGAATTTATCTCCTAGGTAACTTTGAGGGTATGAGGCAAGTAGGAAGTTGGGTAGTTTTTTAATAATAGTGGTAGTTTAACTATATCAGAGTAGAAATTTCTGCTTTTACAAAATTTTAATATGGGTATGGTGGCCCACATTTGGGAGGCGGAGGCAGGAGGATTATAAGTTCAAGGCAAGTCTGGACTACATGGTGAAACCCCTGTCTCAAAAGATAAAGTCTCACTGTTTCATAGTTACCATTTATGGACAAGATCGGCAGCTACTTTATATAAATATCTGTATTGCACTTGTTGAAGGGAATTCTTTAAATTCAATCTCACGGCCATTGCTGTAACCAGACAAGGGGCGCTGTGTTAGCCTGTGTCTTTGGATCCACCCTTAGCAATTCATTGTGCTGGGAATCCCAGAGAAGAGGTATGTGATAGTTGAACCAGAAGTTTTTGCACAATTCCCAAATTCTCCTGGGAAAGAACTGTCTTGTGCTCAGTTCTGGAGTTCTGAACTATCTCAGAGAGAGTGAAGAAAATCTTTCTAAAGAGAAAACATAAGTAGTAAGAAATACCTCTCTTTCAATTGGCTAATTCCTTTTATACCCAACAAGAATTGGCAGTATCTAACTCAGGATTTCCCAGAGGAGGAAGGTTTAAATTTTCTGCAGCTCAAATAGTTTTTAATTTACTGACATTAGAATTGGAATTTGAAATATATCAATTCCTGGTATCGAGGTTTTTTTTCCCCAGAAAGTCACCTTCTAAGTATTTACCCTCAAAGAGTGCGCGACCCTCTCTCCTCTGCTCACCTGCAGCATGCCCTCACTGTTAGACTGCGGCCCAGCATGCTGCTTTCCCTCAGCTGCAGCAGCAGCCATCTGTGTGCACAGTTCAGGAGTCATTCAGCGTCTGCTGGAAACATGGAACAATGAGTCTGTTCTCTTCCAGGCCAGAGCTTACCTGCACATTGCTTCAGAAGTGGTGAAAAGATTGCAGCCACCTCCAGAATGATTCCCAAGCGCCCTGGAAATGTCCTGGTGTTTGATAATCACAGACTGTCAAAAAGGAGCCGTGTGGTAGTGTGGAACCCACAAAAATAATGACAATCGTGATGATTTTCTTTCATTTCTGAAGAAATAATGTCTCGTGTTCAGATTCGATTTGACAGGCCATGACTCACAAATAAAGCGTGTGTGCGTGCGTGCGTGCGTGCGTGCGTGCGTGCGTGCGTGTGTGTGTGTGTGTGTGTGTGTGTCTGTGTCTGTGTGTCTGTCTGTCTGTCTGTCTGTCTGCTGACAGCTGTGTTTGGGGTTAGCTGCTGTGTCCACGTCACTGCAGTCCTTTGCAGCAGCCCCTCCCGAGGAACCGTGACCCGTGAGGCTGCAGTCCCAGGTCCGGAGAGGACTGCACTCCTGCTCAGTCACGGAGAGTCACTCCAAGTGTTTACTGCGTGCGGACATGGATGGAAATGGAGCCCCTTGCTACCAGGCAGTGTGGTTGTGATTCTGGTCATGATAGTGTCTGAGTCACTGTTCTGTAGCTGTGAAGAGACACCACCCTCATGGCAGCTCTTCTAAAAGAAAGAATTTCAGTGGGACTCGCTAACATTTAGTCCATTGTCAGCATGGTGGCAAGCAGGGCGGTAAGCAGGTAAGGTAGATACGGTGCTGGAGAGGCAGCTGAGAGTTCTACATCCGGATCAGCAGGCAGCAGGAAGAGAGAGACACTCGGCCTGGCTTGGGCATTTAAAACCCCAAAGCTCACCCCCATGACACATTTCCTCCAACTAGGCCACGCCTCCTGAGCCCTGTCAGGTAGAGCCACTTCCTAATGACTAAGCATTCAAAGATATGAACCTATGGGGGCCATTCTTATTCAAAGAACCACAGATAATAATTATGGTAATAAAAATAACATTTGTCAAGTGATTTCTATAGCCTTAGAATCTTTCATTCATACTGGTGGGCACTGTTCATTTTATGAATGAGGAGTGAAGGTATGGGAAAGGTAAATGCCTTGTGGTTGGTCAGTTCCTATTTCTAGCAGATGACCACGCTGGCATTCGGCCACGTTTGTAGTTTGCTGCTGAAGTCCTTCCTTATACGACACTAAGTATATAATGATTGCAAAAGAAAGGCTTAGTATTCCCTGTAGTCATGACATCCCAATCCCCTCCTTAGGAGTATTCCATGGTGTTCATGTTTCCAAGAATGCACTTTGAAAAACATGTGTCTTGTCTAATTGAAACACGGATACAGAGCCAAAGACACCCCGAGGTCAGGAAGCTCTAAAGCTGCAAGTACTGATAAGAATGCTGGAGTGCATCCCTGCTTTACGGCCAGCTGTACGGAAGTGGTCTCTGCCCTTTGGCAAAGCCTGTGATGCTGCTCTTTAATTGGCAGCTGGACAGTTACTCAAAGGGCAAATATACCTTCAGACAACTACATGGACATTTCTAGCACCTTATATGGGAGAGCTGGAAAGTCAGGTTTTCTACAATGAGTGAATGGTTACATAGGTATAAACCCTCTTTACCATGATAGTACTCCACGGTTGAAAATTAGAAAACTGAGGATTCTTGCAACAGTCTCATAAGATGGTGAACCTATAAAAGAGCAACATGAGGGATCCTAGTAAGGATGGCAATATTTCCCCAGTGCAGTAGCAGAGAGAGAATTTAGGGCTACCACTGAACTATATGTCTATCCCTCTGTGTACTTTTTATTTTTGAGACAAGATCTCACTGAGTCTCCAGGCTGTTCTTGAACATGCTTTGTAAGCCAGGCTGGCCTTGAACTTATGCTGTCCTACCTCAGCCTACTGCGTAGCTGGGATTACAGCCTGCACCACCAGGCCTGGCGGATGGAAGAAGGCTTCTCTAGTTTGCTTTTTATTGCTTCTTTGTGATTTCGAGCTCCTACAGTTTTACAAGATAGTACTCACTGAAGGAACTTGGTTACAGGCACATTGGGTCTCTGTTTTGCTTCTTAAAAAATTGCATGTAAATCTGTATTTATCTCAAAAAAAGTAAAAATTGAATTAAAAGAAATCTGTATATAAGATGAAATGTTTGGACCAAACAAGCTATCTATACAAACTCTTAAGAAAAATCTTCATGGACACACAGTAATCATTATTCATCACTAAAAAGACAGTAAAGTCTTAAAATTGCAGATATTTATGTGTGTCTTATTGTTGCTCTAGTAAGGGGGCACTGTGTAAATACTGAGAAGCAACTCCTGAAACCAAACTCACTTTGGGAAGGAAGCCTGGAGTAGGCGTCAGGGGCGCTTTCACCTGTGCCCCGTGACTGAACAGCTAACGGGGAAGTGGGGGCGGTTTCCCTCATCGGTCCTTGGCGTAGAAAAGATCAGCAAGTACAACCCCCTGCTCCATGCTGTGATGTCCACGGATGCCTGAAGGAGCGCTGCTTGCTGGAGAGAAGCCGGCTTAGGCGTGGAAGCGGGAAGAGTGGAGGAGGAAAGCCAGGAAGTGAGCCCATCTAAGAGTCCCCTCTAGCTAGTCACGATTCAAAGAACCGTCATCAGACGACTTCAGAGTGCCACTAGTCTGCCTGTTGGCAAAGGTGGATGTTGAGTCCTCATTTGTCATATTTCCTTGAGCGTAGAGAATTAACGCTTCACTGTCCAAGAGGAAAAGTAAACTCCCAACTTATGGGCAAAAACTCTTCCCCAAATGTTGCTGGAGGGCTTCTCTCCAGGTTCCACCAAGCCCCGCAGTCCCACAATCCATGGATAAAATAATCACTCAGATGCTTATATCACTTATAAACTGTATGGCCATGGCAGGCTTCTTGTTAACTGTCCTTTTATCTTAAATTAACCCATTTCTATAAATCTATACCTTGCCACGTGGCTGGTGGCTTACCGGCGTCTTTACATGCTGCTTGTCCTGGAGGTGGCTGCACCCAAACCTCTGCATTTCTTTTCCAGCCAAACCTTGAGATTTCTAAGGCAGGCCACAGGGAAGGCCAAAGTTCTCCATCTATGCCTTGGTGGGGTTTTGAGCTTTTTTTTTTTTCCCTTGAGGTAAAGTCTCACTATGTAGCCTAGGCTAGCCTTGAACTCTTGACCTTTCCTCAGGCTTCCAGGGGCTGGGATTTCAGATATGTACCCACTCGTGGCTCTGCCTTGCACTTGAGTGGGTGCATCCTGCTAACTTGAACGTAAGGCGCGTGGTGGCTCACTGTGGTCACATGCCCTCTGAGGTAAGTTTGTGTGTGCTGAAACTACAGCATTTGCCTCTGTCTGATTTGGTTTTCTCAGTTCCAAACAAGGAAAGAATCCCCAAGCTCCTACCCTATTTTAAGAAAACAAAAACCTGGGAGTCCCGGAACATTAAAACCGCCTGTATGTAGAATTCACATATCTTCATCACTCCACTCAAGTATTTCTTCTGAAAAATAAGTTTACCAATGGACAGAAGCTTTTAAAAAATATTTGTTCATTTATTTAGTGCATGCATGGGCCGTGTGTGTTTGTGAGTGTGTATGCTCGTATGCTCATGCACAACCCTCTGGGAATCAGTTTTCTCCCTCCACTGTTAGGGTCCCAGGGATCAGGCTCGGGTTGTCAGGGTTGGTGGAAAACGCCTGTGCCTGCTGAGCCACCTCACTGTCTCGGAAGCTTTCTGACGCGCTGGAGGGGGCTGTCGTGAAATTAATACACAACAAAGCACCGAAGAAGGACATTTGAATGGTCCCAGTGATAACTCCAAATCCTGCCGCTCTGAACTTCCCTAGATAATTTCCTGGTGTCTGTGCATGGATTTCTGTTGAATTGTTCACTTAAGAACTATTGGAACTATTGACAGCTGTTAACTGATCTGCCATTGAGTTTTAGTTAGAAATTCCCAAACCACAAATGAGTTTGAACATCCTTACGCACACTTGCTGGCTAACTGAGTAGTTTCTTTTTGGTAGAGCCTCGCCAGCCTTCGGGCCCGTTTTGCTGGAGTCGTATAGTTGGCACTCTCTGTATTCTTGGTGTATGTGCTGAAAATTTCTTTTCCCAGTCTGCCACTGGCCTTTTCTTCTCATGATGTTAACTTCTGTTGAACAACAGATCTTACGCTGTTTCAAATTCACCATACTTTCCTTTCGCTGTTGACTTTTGTGACCTAGCTGAGGGCCATGAAGGCACCACTCGGAATATTGTGTTTTCTCGTGGGTGTCTGATCTTCCAGTACCACCGACAAGGTCTTTTCTCTTTTGCCTCCACCCTCTGTATAAAGTCAGTGGCAGCCTGTCCAGCTTCTCTTCTAGTCCACTGGCTATTTGTTTCTTCCTACTGATAACTCACCGACTTGTTTATCATCACCATGTTTTTCAAGACTATTTTAACAATCCATGATTCTTTACCTTCCCATATAAATAGCTTGTGAAATTCAAGGGCGACAATGAAACTCAATCAGACTAAGGATGGGAGGATGAGGAACAGCGTCACACCCACACTTAACACAGGGCAGGGGAAACTGTATGAGCCACAGAATTTTAGTTTTCTCCCAACCACTCAAACGCTGAAGTTATGTAACGACCAAGGCTGACCTTTGGGCTCCAAGGAGCCGTGTCCTGCCCGTCAAAATGGCTGTCTGGGAGTTGCCTCATCCCGTAATGAAAATGCCTACACCATTGCGAGCTCTCCCCATTCTCTCTCGGAATGACTTTCTCATATAATACCCACGGCATTCACCTCAAAGAGGGTGGCTCTCTTGTGTTTCCTGTAATCTTCAGCCAGTTTTTATTTTAGAAACAGGATTTGCTCTGTGGATAAGGCTGGCCTTGAACTGGAAATCCTCCTGCCTCTGTGTCCTTAGTGCCAGGATGCAGGAGTGATCATCATTATCTGGTGCCTTATTTCCAACCACTCTAAAAGACAGTGTAGCCTTCTGGACAATGCGGTGTATTGTGGCTTTATAGCAATCGAGAACAGAATATATGGTAGTCACATATGCACGAAAAAAATGATGAGGACCGAGGGTGTGCTACCATAAAACACATGCTTGAAGGTAGAGCATAAAGAATTAAAGCCAGACAGTATAAACTTTAGAACAACTATTAACTTCTCAAAAATAAGGTAAGTCAGCAGTAGGGATAAAAATGGAATTATTAAAAAACAACAACAACAACTAAACTTGATCCAAAAACAAGCAGAAATAAAAGTACAAAAGAAAACAAAATCAGTGGCATGGTGGCATAATTTAATCCAAACATATGCATAATCTCAGTAACCAAAAATATCCACCAATGGAAAGACATTTTCAGACTAAATAAAAAAAAAGACCTCTCTACTGTCTAAAAGAAAGCCGTCTGTCCCCCCATTTCTCTTCCTCACCCCCAACAATGCGTTCTCAATTTGCTGCCAGTGCTGGCCTCTAACTCCTGGGCTCAAGTGATCCTACCTCAGCCTCATGAGCAACCAGGACTCCAAGCACACAATTCCATAGCCAGGGTTTTTTTTTTTTTGGGGGGGGTGGTTAAGACAGGGTTTCTCTGTGTAGTTTTGTGCCTTTCCTGGATCTTCCTCTGTAGACCAGGCTGGCCTCGCACTCACAAAAATCTGCCTGCCTCTGCCTCCCGAGTGCTGGGATTAAAGGCGTGCGCCGCCGCCGCTGCCGCCACCACCCGGCAGCCAGGGTTTTTATTAATGTTTTTACTGGGTTCTTCGAAATGCATTTGTACTAAGTACATTTCATACCATGACTTTGAGCACATTCACCTCCTGCGCGCCCTCAACGCCCTCAGTTCCAGCCTTTATCCCTCCATCCCCAACTTCATGTCCTCTTTCCCCATAACCTACTGATTCCAAGTCCTGCTCTCCGCATCTGAGTCCGGAGCCATCCACGGGAGTGGCGTTGGCCTACCGATTGTCAAACCCTTAAAGACAATTGACCCTTCCTCCCCTAGAAGCTATCAGCTGTCCATGGCACCTCAGTTAGGGGTGGAGGCTCGCGAGTCCTCCCTACGCCACACTAGAAGGTCAGCTGGCTTGAGCTAAGCACCTTAAATAGAGAATTACAAATCGGTTAAAAGAAAAAGATTTTAAAAAGGTATAGCATGTAAACATCAAAAGACGAGTGAAATGACCATTGTGCGTGGTGTGTGTGTGTGTGTGTGTGTGTGTGTGTGTGTGTGTGTGTGTGTAAAATTAGGTTTCAGAACAAGGAGTGTTACCAGGGATGAAAAGGGGCACCATGTGACGATAAAGATTCCATGACTCCAATTCTGTGCCCACATAACACAATGGTCTTCAAATACAGAAAACAGGATTTGGTAAACTAAACATGAATTCACAGTTGTGTAGTTGGGGACTTTAATATTACTCTTGCAGTAACCAATGGAACAAGCACAAATAATGGGTAGTGAAGAGCTGACCATCACTAACAGTCAGCAATTAGAGGTCACTCTAGTCCCAGACAACAAAATATATATGACTTTCTTATGCAAGCACAACATTTGCTATGTAGACAATACAGCATGTTTAGAATAACCCCATATAAAACAGTTCTTTTCTCATAACAGAATTAAATAGAATACAGTAATAAAACAGATACCTGAAAACTCACAAATATATGAAACCAGAACAAAACAATTCTGAATTATCCATGAGTCAAAGGAAGAAAGAAGTAAAGTCATAAAATATGTTGGACAGACAAGAGAGGATCCACATTCGTGAGATGTGAAGGTAAATTTATGATATTGTTTGCCCCGAAAGGAAGACAGATGTACCAGTGAGGTTACCTCCCATCTTAGTAACATGGAGACAGAGTGCAAATTAACCCTGAATTGGTGGAGGAAACGGAAGAAGAATAAAATTGGGGAAAAAAAGCTATAAAGAAAATACTGAAATCAAATGTTGGCATTTTGAAAAGATGAACAAAATCAATAAGCTGTAGTCAGATTCATTAAGAAGAGATAGGACAAAGACATAAATCACCCAATCAGGAATGAACAGGGCAGCGCCAAGGTCCTACAGTTAATTAAAAGAACAATTGGAACTGTTACCAACTTTATGCCATAAAACTAGCAACTTGGTGAAAATAAATACCATGAAGAAGTTATCAAAGCTCCTTCCAACAATAAAGCTGAACAGTGTAAGTCACAGAAGCAAAACTTCCAACTTCAGGCCTAGATACCTTCGCTGGCAAGTCTACCCAAGGAAGGAAGAAAGAGGGCCAGTTCTAGCAAAGGACTTGAGGAAGCCGTTCCCAGCTCATTATGAAGGTGCCACTGACCTGAGACTCAAGCCTGTCACAGACAGTACAAGAATCCAGCTAAATAGTTCTCCCAAATACAAAATCCCATGGACAGGACAGGGACAGAGAGATGGATCAGCTGGTAAAGGTTCTCGCCATTCCAGCCTGGCAGAGCTCAATCCCTGTGACCCAGGGAAAGATTGGTGGAAAGGACTGACTCACAGAGCTGTCCCCACCTCTGCATGTGCAGTGTGGCATGTGCACCCCTCCCCCAATACATATATCATATAATATGTATCTAGAGTCAGCGGGACTTCTCAGGACCCTAACACTCTGGCCCTGAGACAGCCATAGGGGTACTGTTGATGTCTGTGGCTCCTGTTACCACCAAGGACCCTGCGAATACCCGTAGTCTGGGCTACCACCTGTGACCATGTTGGTGTCAGAGGGATGAGCCCCCACGGGGCCACGCCAATCTAAGAGGCCTGTGCTGCCACTTGGGACCATGGTGATGTCTGGGGCAGACTGCTGCTGGGTGCCATGTTTGGGTCCATGGCCCTGCTGTGGCCAGGCTATGAGTTGATGTCCATGGTTCCTGTTGCCATTGAGGGCCATGCAGAGACCCACAGTCTGGGTTGACACCTGGGGCCATGTTGGTCCTTGATTGTCAAGCTGCCTCCGGGCCATGGTGTCATCCAGACCCACACTGCTGCTGAGGGCCATGTCTGGGTCTCTGGCCCTACCACAACCAAAGTCTGGGTTGATGTCCATGACTCTTGTTACCACCAAAGGCTGAGCAGATGCCTAGGGTCTGGGCCGCCACCTGATGACATGTTGGCATTATAGGGCCATGCCACCACTGGGGCCATGCTGATCTGGGCAAACTGCAATGCCAGCTAGGGCCACAATGACATCAGGGACCCAGCTGCTGCCAAGGGCCATGTCTGGGTCTGTGGCCCTACTGCAGCCATGCTCTGTGTCGATGTCCATGGCTCCTGTTACCACCGAAAGCAGTGAGGATCGGGCTGCACAGAGTTGGTCCCACCCCCTCACCAACTGCAGCGCTTGGGAGAGCAGGCCCTGCACCTCACCTGGGCAGCACAGTAGAGATGGCCCTGTGAGTGGGGATGCAGGTGAGCTGGCCCTGAAGGCATGAGAGTAGGAGAGCTGGCCCCACTGTCTGTCATGTGATAATGTAGGTGACCCCCCTCCCCCCCCCCCCCCCGCCACCTACTGCAGGCCGGAAAAGCTGGTCCCAGGATCATAAGAGTGGGAGAGCTGACCCTGTCCCTCACCAGCAGCAGCACTTGGGAGAGGGGGTCCTGCACCTTGTCTGGGCAAAATAGAAAAGCTGGCCCTGGTGTGAGTGAGGGTGGCCAGACCTGAGGGTGTGAGAGCAGGAGAACTGGCCCTGCTCCTTGCTGTCTGCTGCACTGGGTGAGCTAGTCGGGGCAGTGCTGGAGAGCTCACCCTGGTGATGATGATGAGGAAAAGCTGGTGGGCTGACCAATCCAGCTACCACCCAGGCCCAGAACCAGGACTATGAGTTGGCCCACCCCAACATCTACTGAATCTGTGAACTGTGAGAGCATGTAAAGGGACCAGTCCTGCAGACCCAAAGCTGCAGGATCTCCACGACACAGGGCAACAGCAGGATATCCAGGAGGAGTCCCAGTGAGGGCCCAGCATGGATAGTGCAGCAGAAACCAGAGCAATGACTCATTGTAGTAAACACAAGTAAAGATGTTCGGACTCAAGGGTAAACTGTGACTCACTGAGGCCCACTGCAGCTTCCACACCGAGATTCTTTTCTTTTCTTTGCTTGTTTGTTTTGTTTTTTCAGTTTTACTTTTAAATTCTGTTTTGTTGGGGGGAGGGGTTGCAAGGGCAGAGGGCGGAAGCAAGTGGACGGGGAAATGAGTAGGGTTGAGATATATGATATGAAATCCACACAGAATTAATTTTAAAAAGTTTTAAAAAGAAGAATTGAAAAAAAAGTTAAATGAATTTTAGCCTGTGATTAAGACAATTTTCAGTGGTTTCTAAAATGGATCTAAACATACGTGTGCTGTTTTGTACTACATACTTACGTTCAGTGACCTTCTCAGCACTGATGTTTAAAAATCAGATATTAATCAACTCTGAAAAATGTTGAAGATGTTTGTGGTGGTTTGAAAGAGAATCCCCTTACACTCATATATTTGAATGCTTGTTTCTTAGTTGGTGAAAGTATTTGGGAAGGATCAGGAGATGTGGCCTTGTTGAAGGAGGTGTGCCACTTGGTGGCACTTGAGGTTTTAAAAGCCCATGCCATTTCTGGTTATCTCTGTCTCTCTGCCTTATGATTGTTGTCTCGATGTGTAAGCCCTCAGCTACTGCTCCAGCACCATGCCTGCCTGCCTGCTGCAATACTCCCCACCGTAATGGTCATGGACTAACCCCCTGCAAATGTAAGCAAGCCCCCAAGTAAATGCTTTTTTTTAAGTTGCCTTGGTCATGGTGTCTCTTCACACCAGCAGAAAAGTAACTAAGACAATGCTCTATGTCCTAAGTATCAGATATTCAACCAATAGTTCTTGTAAAAATGGACAAGCACACCCACCTCATTCATATGTAAATTTGCTTTAAAAATCTTTGCTAAATGGTAAAGGTATACGTATACCAAAGAATTGTCTTAAAATAAACTTGTTTATTATGAATTATCAGTAAATGTCTGGTCTGTATACATTTTTATTTTTTTTTTTGTTTTTGTTTTTTCTATTTACCAAGTTACGTAAAATGTATTGGGCGAGAAGGGTCCATACAAAGAAATAGCTGAGGCAGTCTGGTCTATATTATCGATGTTCCACTTTTCTAGCTCTGTAATGTTAGTCTTGTTATAACTTGATAAGATTTAGAATTGTCGGGAGCTGGAAGGATGGCGCAGGGATTAAAAGCACTGGCTGCTCTTCCAGAGGACCTGGGTTCAATTCCCAGCACCCACATGGCAGCTCACAACTGTCTAACTCCAGTTCCAGGGGATCTGATACCCTCACACAGATATGCATGCAAGCAAAATGCTGATGCACACGAAATAAATAAATAATTAATTAAAAAAAGATTTAGAATTGTCATGGACACAAATCTTTTGGTATACCTATTAGGGGTTATTCTAGATTAGGCTAATTGAGGTGGGAAAATCCACCCAAAATGTGGATGGCAGCATTCCCTGGGCTGGAGACACCAAATGAATAAAAAGGGGAACATGAGCTGAACATAAGCATTTGTCTGTCTCTGCTCCCTGGGTGCAGATGAAGTTTGACAAGCTGCCTCGTGCATGTACCACCAGTATTTCCTCACTGCGATGGGCTGTACCCCTGAACTGTGAGCTAAAACTTCCTCACTGTGATGGACTGTACCCCCTCACTGTGATGGACTGTACCCCCTCACTGTGATGGACTATACCCCTGAACTGTGAGCTAAACTTCCTCACTGTGAAGGACTGTACCCCAGAACTGTGAGCGAAAATAAATCCTTCCTTACGTTGCTTTTGCAACAAGAAAAATAACTGATGTAAACTCGTTCATTGAAAAGTACCATTTCCACTTTGAAGATCAAGCTGGTGACAACAGGTAAGTTGGTTAACAGAAAACAGATTTTGTTTTGTTTGGTGTGTTTATTCGCTTGGTTCCAGGTCTTGGCTATGTCGCTCACACTGGCCTCAAACTGCTGATCATCTTGTGTCAGCCTTCCTAGTGCTGGGATTAACTACCACACCCAATTGAAAAAAGGATTGTAACACAGAATAGTATTATTTAATTAAAAGACAAAAAAGAGTCTGTGTAGAGGAGTGTTTGCTGATGCTTATGATTTTTAACCATTCATAGGTATTTGAAACTTCTGCAATTAACTTGGTATGTCCTGTTTGGTTGATATCCAAGGGAAACCTGCTCTTTCCTGAACAGAAACATAGGAGGAGTGGACCAGGGTGGGAGACATAGGGGTGGGTGGGAGGGAGGGACTGAGAGGAGAGGATGGAGGAGAAACTGAGCCCAGGGCGTAAAATAAGCAAACAACTAAATAAAAAAGCTCTGCCATTATCTAACTAACACCTTCTGCCTTTGGTCATTTTTATCTTGCACGTCAGCTACATGTTTAAAGTGACATCAGTTGTCTTTTGTCAATTAAGTACATCCAGCCAAAATGATTCTCACTTTAATTGATAAGTAAGATGAAAATAAGAAATTACCTTCAACTATATCTGTTTTGGGCGTAAAGCCCACTTTAGAAGTGGGGGTGTTGCTGCTGCCAAACTGTTGTCTAAACATTGTCCCCCACACTGTGCCTAATGGCTTTAGTCATGGTTCCCCAGTTGTTTCTTTCTCCTCCCTTCAGAGGGAGGACCCCACAGATGCTGTGTAAACCACCCTGGGAACATATTATTAGGCTGTCTCTATGACGAAGGTGTTCTTGAATTGTGCTGTAAAACTCACTCACAAATAAACCCATTAAACGGTGGCCTTCTCCTGTGGCTTCCCAGTCATAGCTGCTCATCTAGATTAAGTATACATACACAAAAAAGCTCAAGCTTTTGTGATTACAGCTGGAGACTGGCAATAGTGACTGATCTAAAAAAAAAAATGCATTTAATGTCGAAAAGAACCACCAGAAATATCCTTCAGCTCTTTTCCAGTCTATACTTTCTTCTGGGATCACTTCTTTTAAATGAAGACGCCAAACTATCAACAACAAAGTAAAATTTAAAACTAATTAAGCCAAATTTTGACTTCCAGTATCTTCACTGTTTAAAGGAAGTAGACGGAAGAGAGAAGATCCGGAATTAAGCTTGAAGAATGGGTGGTTGAGTAGGAGGAAATGATATGTGCAAACAATAGCAGGCTGTTGGAATGTGCTGGAAAGAGCAGGTAGGTATAGGGAGCTGTAGAGAAAGCAGCCTACTGAGAGATACGGTTGCTTACCTGCAGTCCATGGAGACTCCCGTGATAGAGCAGGACCAGCTAGGATATAAAGGGCCTCGGGTGATGTGCAATAAGCTTGACCTTGTCGCAAGGATTATTATTATATGTATATGTATATATTATATTATAGATCATCTGTTGTTCGAATCTAGATGGTCTTTTAATAAAAAAACCCAGAGCCAACCTCACCTTGCCAACTCCTCAGTCAATCCTGTTTCCGCAAGTCCTCAGACTGAAGGCCTCTGAGTCCTCACCCAAAAGGGTCTCAGCTGAACTGCTTTAGTTCCTGTTTCCTCATGCCTTATCTACCTTTCTCCTCACCTTATATACCTTTCTCCACCCTGCCATCACTTCCTGGGATTAAAGGCGTGTGTGTTTCCCAGTACTGGGATTAAAGGCATGTGCCACCACTGCCTGGCTCTGTTTCCAGTGTGGCCCTGAATTCACAGAGATCCAGACAGATCTCTGCCTCCCAGTGATAGGATTAAGGGTGTGTGCCACCACTATCTGGCCTCTGTGTCTAATTTAGTGGCTGGCTCTGTCCTCTGATCCTCAGGCAAGCTTTATTAGGATACACAATATATCGCCACAATTATCATGTATGTATGTATGTATGTATGTCATATGTGGTTGAGCAAGCCTATAATCCTAGCTCTTAGGAGGCTGAGACAGGAGATTACAAATTCAAGGCTGGTCTGGACTGCATAGTGAAATCTTATTTCAACATTAAAAAAAGAAATGTGTTTATTCATCCATTCATTTGTGTGTATCAGTATGTGAGTATATGAGCACTTGTGTGTGGGCACTCACATGCCTATTCTTTTTGAGGTGAGTTCTCTCTCAGACTCTGCTCCCCTTGGAGTTTCAGTTATAGGCATATATGTGTGTGGTGCGCAGACTGTTACATGGTGCTAGGATCAGAACCCTGGTTCTGGTGACCTCACAGCAAGGACTCTTAATGTACGAGCCATCTCTCTAGATTCTTGAAAGTTTTTATATTTATAGTGCATGTCTTTGAGATACAATTTAAAAGATACAAAATGACTTCCATGAAACATAATTCTTCCTTTTGTAATTGCCTACTATATTGGTTTTCATTTTTACATGAAGGAAAAGGTCTAAGAATCCCAGAAATCCAGCCTGACTGGAAATCTATTGTGATTAGGCATTTTGGGTTGATGAAAGGTTAGAAAATTGAAAAATTAGAAAACCTAGGAATAGTCCATGCATATTTGAACACTTGAGCTATGACAAAATGGTGTTGCTGAGGCTCGTAGAAAGAAAATGAACGCTGTCTCGTGCTATGTAAAATCAATTTTTAAGGCAGAGATTTAAAACCCAGGGAAAAAGGAGTATTTTGTGGCCACAAGAAAGAGGGATCCCTTAAACAGGTTACAAAATACACTGATCATAAGGAGAGGTTATATCACAGTGGAGATGCCTCTTCAGTCAAAGAAAACATATCAAATGAGCAGTCAGGACACAGCCGATATAGAACTGGGTATTTGGAATAATCCAAGTACTCTCATAAAGCAATAGAGGAAAAAAAAATTATTTTAACTGAAAACTAGCTAATAGCGAACAGCACATCATAGAGGAAAAAAACGTGAACAGATAGTAAACAAAAGAAAAACTCAAAACCAGTGAGATGCCCTTTTACACCTACTAGATGCTAAAAATTCAGAAATCTGAGCAAGGATGGGAAGAAATGTGACTTGCTGGGGTGCAGAAAGGACACTGGTATAATGCTACAGCCAGGTCCCTAACCGCTCTGCCCCTGGCACACCTGGAAAGGCTTATACATGTCACTCGAACACACATAATGTTTATGGCAGCACTGTTGGAAATAGCAAAGAGCTCCAGACAACCCAGCTGTCTGCTGCTATTGTTTGAATGCACGTGCTGTCCTCTTGTTTGGCTGGCGTTCCCTGCCCCACCAGGGCCCCTTGTGATAGTCTGGTCCACAGACAGTGGAGGTGGGACCTCGTGGGAGGTCCATGGTCACTGGAGATGGATGTGCTTCAGAATGGAGTTCTTGTGAGGCTTCCTGGTGTTCTCCAGCCCAGTACGCCTGCTTCAGGATGCTCTCACCTGCTCACCCTGCCTCTGCTGTCTCCTGGGATAGTATGCTGCTGACAAGAGCTGAGCCCATGCAGGTGCCTTGCCCTCGAGTTTCCAAAACCCTGAGCTAAGTAAGCATTTCTCTTTGTAAGTTGTCTGTTTTGAGTATTTCACTGTAGTGATCAAAACCTGACTAACGGATGCTCCAAAACTCACATGTTGACATCCTAACTCCCGGAGTGATAGTATCAAGAGGCAGGGCTTCTGGGAGATGATTAAGTTCCAAGGACACCATGGGATTTGTGGAGAGATCCCAGAGAGTTAGCTCCTGCCCCCCACCATTTGAAGTTACAGTGTGATGATCGCTGTCTGCAATACAGTAGGGACCTTGGCAGACAGCTTTATCTTGGACTTCAGCCTCTAATTCATAAGATTTGCATTTTATAGAGCATCTTAAATAGACTAAGACATCTGGTGACAGGAAAGTAGATAAACTCACCATAAGAGTCACACCGAAAACTATATACCAGTGGTACTTTAAATTTTTACTTTATGTGTATGAGAGTTTTGTCTGCATATATGTCCATGTATCACATGGGTGCCTGATGCCTTCAGAGGCCAGAAAAGGACATCTGATCCCCTGAAACTGGAGTTACAAACACTTGTGAGCCACCATGTGAATACTGGGAATTGAACCTGGGTCCTCTGCCAGGGCAGCTAGTGCTCTTCCTCACTGAATCATTTCTTCAACTCCAACAAGTGCTACTTTTAAAGAAGGAATGAATCTCAGAGAAAAAAAAAAAAACCTGAACATTAAACTATTCACAATAAAGCACTTTATAAAATTTAAGTCCAACTAATTTCTGAGTTAACCATATATAATATGTGTGTGATTAAAAAATTTAAAGCATAGGAATGGTAAACAATAAAATCATGTAAAATTGCAGCAGAAGCATGCTGACCCATGGAATCAGGTATGATTCATTTTGGGGGTGTGAAACAGAAACGTAAGAGTGACCTGGCCTCTAGACTCACATGCATACACATGCATACACAACCCGTGCTCACATACACATAGACTCACGAAAGAGGCAATGCAAATGATCTGGGCTGGAAAAATAAAGAAGAAAACATGAGGAATGCTACAATTTTCATTAAAACATGGATACTATTGCTGTGGATGTCTTTCCGTACAATATGAATATTTGTTGCTCTGATTGGATGATAAATAAAGCTATTTGGCCTATGGCAAGGCAGCTTGGAGGCAGGCGGGAAATCCAGGCAGATATAGGGAGAGAAGAAGGGAGAGGGTGGAACGCCAGCCTGCCGCCAGGAGAAGCAAGATGTGCAAGTACAGGTAAAGCCACAGAACACAAGGCGATACGTAGATTAATAGAAATGGGTTAATTTATGTTATGAGAGCTAGCTAGCCAGAAGCTTGCCATAGGCCATGCACTTGTTAATTAATTGAAGCCTCTGAATGATTGTTTTGTAATAGGCCATGGGACTGCAGGGCCTGGCGGGATTGGAGAAAACTTAACAACTACACACTATTATTTATCTTTGAAAGATTACCAAGAAATTGACACTCCTAAGTTTTAGACTCTGACATGACTTATGAAAGCTTTTTTTTTTTTAGAATGAAAAGCATATGTAGGAAATGAGATGTTGTTGATGGCACAGAGAGTGACCATCAGGAACAAGGCCAGTGAAATCCGTCACGGGGATGCCACTGTGAGAGAGCAGGGACCGGGAAGAGGATGTGGCTGGGGAGGCATGAACAAATGTCTGCTTGTACCAGATAGGAACCAATGACTGACCAAAATAACCATTCCATCAAAGTGCATCTTGGGGCATCAGTGAATTTATTAGGGCTACTTATAGGACTATTGGTGGGGGGTTAGTTACAGGAGTATAAATGAATCAAAGGTACATATGTCACTGAAAGCCCCCCATAAGCATAGGTGACATTCCATGAAACGGCAGTTTTCAACCTTTTGGGGGTCAAATGACCCTTTCATGGGGGTCACCTAAGACCATCAGAAAACACAGATATATTAACATTCATAACAGTAGCAAAATTACAGTTCTGAAGGAGCAACAAAAATAATTTTTTGCCGGGTGGTGGTGGCGGTGGCGGCGGCGGCGGCAGCGGCGGCGGTGGCGCACACCTTTAATCCCAGCACTTGGGAGGCAGAGGCAGGTGGGTCTCTGTGAGTTCAAGCCAGCCTAGTCTACAGAGCAAGATCCAGGAGAGGCACCAAAACTTCACAGAGAAAGCCTGTCTCAAAAAACAAACAAAATTATTTTTATAGTTGGGGGGGTCACCACAACATGAGGATCGACATTAAAGGGCTGCAGCATTAGGAAGGTTGAGAACCACTGCCATAAAAGCTGCATGCCTGAAGCCCCATGCACATCTTGCAGGCAGCTGCAGTCTCCTCCTAACAGTTGTTGGCTGTTTGTATAACTTTGGGGAGTGGTTTTTATGAATCTTATAAGTCTCAGGAGCCTTCGGGGACATGTTGACTTTTGTTTACTTCCTGGGTCTTGGAGCCTTCATGGGCCTCTCTTCAGGACAGAATATTTCAGTTTGGGGGACAATGCTACACAGCATCCCATCCTTTTATTAGACTCTCACATTCTTTCTTCTCCCTCTTCCACACTGTTTCCTGAGCTGTGAAGAGTATGGTATTATTATCAGGTTTTTTTTCCTCAATAGATGGCTGAATGTCTGACTTTTGTACCACACTAACAGTCAATCTCAGGAGACTGACGAGTTATGAGTCTTTACAGTATACCTCCCATTGAAAAACAGAAGTTTCCTTCCTTTCCTGATACTGATGGCAACAATGATCAATAGACATATTACAGCAATTCAAGTAAATGGTACCAGTTGCTTTCCCAGTGGTCCTATGACCACCCTAGTCATGAGCTTTTTCTGTGGCTTAAAATATCAGCTGTGGGGCTGGAGAGATGGCTCAGAGGTTAAGAACACTGGCTGTTCTTCCAGAGGTCCTGAGTTCAGTTCCCAGCACCCATATGGTGGCTCATAACCATCTGTAATGAGATCTGGTGCCCTCTTCTGGCCTGCAGGGATACATGCAGGCAGAATGCTGTATACATAATAAATAAAATCTTTTTTAAAAAAAAATCAGATGTGAGTTCTTTCCTGTATAGCAGGCCTTAAATCCAATTGTGAAAGTTGTTTGTACCCATAACAGCCATGCCACGATTAACCTGTGGATGTATCTTGCCTGACACATTGGTATTGTAGCACACAGGGTCCGTAACTGTGTGGTTTGACTAGACTCATGTATTTGAATACTTGGCCAGTAGGGAGCGGCACCATTAGGAGGTGTAGCCTTGTTAGAGGAAGTGTGTCACTGTGGAGGTGGGCTTTGAGGTCTTATATGCTCAAGCTAGTGCTAGTGTGGCAGTCTCCTTCTGCTGCCTGTGGATCAGGATATAGAAATCTCATCTCCTTCTTTAGCACCATATCTGCCTGCACATTGCCATGCTTCCCACCATGACAACAATGGACTAACCTCTGAAACTGTAAGCCAGCTGCAAGTAAATGTTTTCCTTTATAAGAATTGCTGTGGTCATGGTGTCTTTTCATGGCAATAAAACCCTAGCTAAGACAGAAGTTGGTATCAGGGACTGGGGTATTGTAATAGTTCATGCTTTTGTTTGGAGGGATGTGGGCTTTGGGACTTTGGATTAGAAAAGCAGTTGAACACTTAAGTGAGGCTTAATGGACTATTCAAGTAGGACACGGAAGATAGTGATGATGAGGGTGATTTGAATTGTGGGGCCCAGCTCCAAAGATTTCATAGAAGAATGTTAGTATGTGGCCTAGGGACTGGTCTTGTGGTATGTTAGTGAATAATATGGCTGTTTTTTTGCCCTTGTCTGAAAAGTCTGCCTTATGCTAAAGTAAAGAGTTTTGGCCTCATTCTCTTGGCAGAGGAAATCTCAAAGCAGCCTACTATTGACTCTGTCATGTGGTTACTAGTGTTCACTCTCATGAAAATCTATAAAGAAAAGGAACAAGCTGAGCAGGTAAAAATACAACATGTACAGATTGAGGAGAAAAGGAGCACCAGGAAGTGGAATGGAGCTAAGACCTGTGTGCAAGGAGATAAACAGATTAAGAAATGGAATAAAGAGAGTGTGGACCTCAGGGCAAGACCCCGCCCAGCTAATCTTCCAATGTGTGAAAAGGAATTTTCACAAAGAAAAATTTAGTGCCAAGTGTGGTGGGGCATACCTTTAATCCCAGCACACAGAAGGCAGAGGCTGGCAGATTTCTGAGTTTGAAACCAGGCTTGTCTACTGAGTTCTAGAACTTCCAAGCTTAAGTGGTGAAGGAAATCATTACAAACACAAAGCTGGTGAAGATATAATTGAAAGATCTCTGAGTTCAAGCCTAGCCTGGTCTATAGAGCAAGTTCCAGGACAGTCAAGCTTGGGCAGTGAAGGAAACCATCAAAAACAGAAAGCGGATAAAGATGTAATTGAACAAGGGAGCCATGTTCCAGCCCCAGGAGGCAGCAGAACTTGGCAGCTTTGGCCACATGGTTCTGGCTTTAGAGTCAAGGACAGAAGAAATGGGTTATGGAAATCTCCTTCTGAGACAGAGGAAAGCTGCTGAGGTCAGGCCCAATTAATTTTTTTCCTTTGTACAAGTTGTTGTCATGGTGTTTCTTCACAGCAATGAAACCCTAACTAGGACAATAACTCAGCAAGACTACTGATGAAATGCTCCCCCAGCAGCCCTCCTGGTACCTTCTGGCACTGTGAAAGCCTGCCATCAGGAAGGAGCTTCTCATTCAACTCTAGCTTGGTTTCTCCATGTCCTCTAGCCAAAATGTGATGGTGTGGTGATTTGAATAGAAATGGCCTCCATGGGCTCATGTATTTGAATGCTTGGTCATGAGTGAGTGGTGGCATTTGACAGGGATTAGGAGGTGGGTGTGGCCTTGTTGGAGGAAGTGTGCCACTAGGGGGTGGGCTTTGGGCTTTCAAATGCCCAAGCCAGGCCCAATGTCTCTTTCTCCTGCCTGCTGATCTGGATGTAGAACTCTGAGCCACCTCTCCAGCACCATGTCTGCCTGTGTGCTGCAGGCATGCATTATCATCATGCTTCAAACCATGAGGCTACTGGACTAAATCCCTGTAAGCCAGCCTCAAATAAATGTTTTCATCTTTAAGAGTTGCTGTGGTCATGGTGTCTCTTCACAGCAATGTAATATTGACTAAGACAGATGTTATGTGTAACAGGAACTTGTAATGTTGCTCTTGCATGTAACCAATAGCAGTAACAATGCCCAGGACCATAGGAACCTCCCCTGCTAACAACTTCAGAGTGAACATGTATTCCTCTATCTGGAATGAGTGGACATTTGTCTCCTCAGGAAAAGTTACACAACATAATTGGCACCCAAACAGGGACCAATAGAACCAAAGATAGCTTGGGAGTAGTGGATGCGTGGTCCCCTACAGTGAGTGCTAAGACATGCTACAAACACTCTGCCTAATTACCATTGTCAAAATCCAACAGTCTAAAAGGTCAGATAGACCCTGTTAAATGCAATTTATTTTATTATTAATTGCCTGTTAGATTCAAGGTGTGATTATGACTGCTCACATCATAAGTGGTCTTCAGATCTTGTGGCGTCTCCTTTTACATTAATGTTAAGAGAGGTGAATCTTTCTTGATTTTCTCTGTAAGCTATTCTCCATCCTTTCATCATAACAAGGATTTAATTGATGCATTTTTGGGGAGACTTTAAAACCATTTGCCTCTCCACGTGCCCTAAGGATCCATGTGAGAGTCCCTCTTCTAATTGGGCACTTATTTTAAGCAAAAGGACTTTTAAGCAGAAAGGGGAGTCAGGGCTTATTCTCTTGACAGCTATAATTAAATGTAATGAAGCTTCTGTTTTAGTCCATTTGGGGTAATATAGCAAAGTATCCCAGACTGGGTAATTTGTAAATAATCGCAGTTTATTTCTCTTGTGGCTAGAGCTGACAGTCTAAGATCAAGTTACCAGTGGATTTGGTGCCTGGTAAAGATTTGCCTGTTACTTAAGGTCAGCACCTTATTGTCTAATCTTCATGTAGCAGAAGAGAAGGACCATGAATATATTATTACTTCTATAAAATAATGAGTCATTAACATCTCTATGCATGTTTATAATATACCTTGATAATAGTCACTCCATTCCCCTCTCATCCCTTCTTCCCATTTCTCTTCCTAAAAGTCCCCTTTCTGTTTTCACGTCTTTTAAACAGTGTATGTATGTAAATTCTTTATAATAAAATTTACAATAAAATATAAAAAAATTCCCCTCCAGCCTTCCCCCCATTTCCTCCCTAATACTCCCCCCTGCTTAGTTTCACACACACACACACACACACACACACACACACACACACACACACACACACACACACACAATGTGTCTATTACTCTCATGAGTTCACAGTAGCTGTGGCTACTTGCACAAGATCAAACCAACCAAGATTCCTGCAAAATAGGGAGGTACTCTCCAGGCTCTGACCCCAGCTGAGGAGCTGTTGGCAATTAAAATCTGCTGGAAAACAGGAAGTCATCTTTCTCGGAGGCTGTGGCCACTGGTAGGTTCCCATGCTCCAGGGATGGCCCCACACCCTTGCACATATGGGCAGTGCTAATTGGACTTAGTGGGTTATCAAAAGTATTTTAATTGAATTTTTTTGAGACAGGGTCTCAAATGGCCCTGTCTCCAGTCAAACTTGCTGTGTAGCTGAGGATGACCTTCAAATGATCCTCCTGTCTTCATCTCCCAAGTTCCGGGGTTCTAGGCGTGCACCAACATTCCTGGTTTTATGTAGTGGATTACACAGGGTTCCGTGCCTGATAGGGAAGCACACACCACGGAGTTCCATCCCAGCCCTGCCTTGTCTTTTTTCATTTTAATCTAGAGTCTGGATATCAAGACAACGTGATATTTGTTTTTCTGAACCTGGCTTTTTTTTTTTTTAAACTGTGATAATGTCCAGTTCTATTTTCCTGCAAGTGACATGATTTTGCTCTTTATAGATAAATAATGCTCAGTTATGATATATAGCACTCTCTAGCCATTCGCCTGTTGATGGTCATACAGACTCATTCCATAACTTGGCTATTATGAATCATGCCAGGCTTCTATTTGTAGAGGTGTGTGTTTGTGTGTCTGCGTGTGTCTGCATGAGTTCATGTGCACCGTCTGAATGCAGTTGCCTGAGGAGGCCAGAGAGAGCACTGGATCCCCTGGAACTGAAGTTACTGGCTGTTGTGTGTGGCTGGGGACCAAACTCAGGTCCTCTGGAAGAGCAGTGTGTACTCTTGATTGTGGAGTCATCTCTGCAGCCGCAGACCACTTTTATAATGGCATTGTTCCAACTCTTGATAACAGAGGTCTGTTGTCCTAGTCATCTGACTAAGACTCCACCTTTGGGTTAAGCTGCATTATAGAGACATTCCAATCATAGCATGCTATAAACTCTGCCTGTTTCCAGTTATCGTTTGTTATGATATGGATTTTCACATATTATAGGAATTGTTAATTTTTCTTAATTTGTCTCATCCAGGTTGACATACACACCTTTCTACTAATTTTTATTAAAAACCACAACAGCATTTTCTCACACCTCTCATCACTCATTTCTTCTACACTTCTGCCGTCTGTCATGGCTGTCCTTGAAGCTTCCTGTTTTGCCAAAGTGAGCATGGCGCGAGCTGTATTCCGATACTGATTGTGATGCTTTGTATGACTGTCTCCTGTCCTCTCCTCGGGATCCTCAGATGGATTGTCACTGGGCATGAACAGGTACTTTTTGGAGCACCTGAATCTTTACATATCTGTTGTCACAACTTCACTGCATTTATGGGACCCAGAAATACACTTGACGGTTTCTCTCTCATACCACTGGGATTTAACTGAATTCCTGTTCCTGTTCCTTCCTGTGACTCGGATTGTTTTGTTTTTCCAGCCGAAGGCTTGGGGAGGATCTAAATGCTTCCTGTGATTGCGTAAGGTTTATTTGTGGAACTGAAATCGGAGGGTGCCCCCCCCACCCCATTTACTCACTGTTTTCCTTGCAGAAGAGTTGTAGGGGTTGGGGTGGTACATACTCCTCGGCACCGACCAGTGTTTCTCACTGACAACCAAACGTGCCAGAGCTTGTGCTTGAAACTTCTGTCGTGGTGTGTTTGATGGAGAGACGAACATCTTCTCTGCATCTCCTCACTGGCATCCTCAGCCCCCAGGAGTGCTTGAATCAGTAGCACCCTTCAGTCTGCCCTGGGCTATTTCATAAACATTATCCACAAAGTCACCAACAAGCACAACCATCCAAACCCATTATTAGCTTGTCTGCGTTTTCTGATGAAGGACGTTTCTCTGTCTTGAATTAGTGAGTGATTGCTTTCTATTGACCCAGAATGGCCTATTGTCCTTCCTTCAGAGGAATTTTCATCTGAACAACTCTTCTTTATCTGTCTCAGGCTTCTGAATAATTACAGTTTTCATTATATTATCAAAACCGAAGACTCACAGTTTCCCCTCCTCATGGGTAGAGGGAGCACAGGACGGATGCTGGTTGGGAAGACAAGTCACCTCGGCACGGAGGCCAGGGCCTGCATCACCTTATTTTGGAGCGATGGCTTTTTGCTGCCCTTTTAAGGGTGCTTTGGTATCTCAGCTTCTAGAAACAAGGGTGACTGTGGCCCATTTACATATTTTTGAGTATTTTCCAGACATGGACTTTGTGTTGCCCTTTGGTGTTGGTTTTACTTCACAGCTCTCTTAATAAAAATCCTTGTCTCAAACTAATTTTCTTTGACAAATCCTAGCAGCTATTATTTAATGTAATAATAGAGTTATTGGTTCCCACTTAAGTAAGAGCACTAAAACTGGCTGAAGAAGAAAGGGGGGGGGACTGGTTTCTTGATAATAGGGGAGACCAAACTATGGGCATAATTTCCTTTTTGTGTGGTTAATTTATCGTATTTGACCACACTTAACATCATGGATTTGAAAAAAATTTATTCTTTGAAAATTTCATACATGTGTATAATGTATCTTGACCCTATCCCTATCTACCCCTGTCCCTTCCTCCAGTACCCCAGGGCTTCCTCCCCCACATAATGCCCTCCTTATTTCATGTCCACTTTTTAAAAACATTTAAAACCCACTGAGCCCAATTAGTGGTCTGTAAATCCACACTGGTGGATCCCCTGGGGCTAAGCCCCTCCAAAAAGCAACTTTCCCTCCGCCAGGACCTATCACTGCCAACAGCTCCTCAGCTGGGGGGGGGAGGGGAGCCCCTTCCCCTGATTGAACCCCAGCTGCTGTGAGCACCTGTGTGCAGCAGCCAAGTCATCCCCAGAGGACAGCTTTCCCAGCCATCTGTCCCCACCCTCCAGCTCATTCAGTCTTTCCGCCATCTCTTCTGCAATGTTCCTTCGGCACTTGTGGAGGAGGGTTGATAGAACATTCCATTTATGGCTCAGCACCCCCAACTGCTTATTTTCAGCACTTCCAACAGTAATGTTTCTCTGTATTAACCACTGTCCACTCTAAAAACCAAGGTTTTGGAGCAGTACAAAAACATAAGCATTTAGAAAGAGGTTTGACCACCTAGCAAAACAGTATCAGTACATTCTCACCTTGAGGCTGTGGCCCCAGTCACAGCCGGTGTTTACAGTAGCACACATGAAATCCCTCCCGTGGAGCAGGCCTCAAATCCAGCCTATCCTGTTCGCTATCTTGCCGCTACTGTATCGATGAGCACATCTTGACTGAAGGCTACTAACATTTTGCAGCAGGCAGGATCCAGTGTTTGGTTATGCCGTGGATGTCTCTTCTCTTCCAGCAGCCTACATAGCTCTTCCAGGACTATGCGAGCTAGCCAGTAGGGAGGGAATTTCCCAGTCAGTTCAAGATTGATTTTTCTATGTTCTGCAACCAAGGTAGGCAGTTTCTTCTGCAATGGGGTTTTGCCACCTGGTTATGGTGGACACCTAAGAGCAATGGATCAACCTGTATCATCTGGATTGCTTTGGGGCTCCCTGACCAATAAGCCATGGTGAGGTGATTCTCAACCATATTTTTTCCACTTACTGTTAAGTGTAAGATACTTGTTTTCAGGTGGAAGAAACAGGTTTAGAAAGGCCCATCGATTTACTCTGGCTTAACTATTAAAGAAGACTATACTCAGAAATTATGGCAAGCTATATTCTTGGGAATAGTTTATAGTAAAAAATAGGTATGAATTGATGGGGTCTTTTTTTTTTTTTTTTCTTTCTCGAGACAGGGTTTCTCTGTGTAGTTTTGGTGCCTGTCCTGGATCTTGCTCTGTAGATGAGTCTGGCCTTGAACTCACAGAGATCCGCCTGCCTCTGCCTCCCAAGTGCTGGGATTAAAGGCATGTGCCACCACTGCCCAGCTGAGGTCTTTGTTTTAATGAGTAGCATCAAACCAAAGCCTCCACATGCTATGAAAGCACTATACTACTCAGCTGTATCTTCAGCCTTCTGTGGCTTGGATGCCATACACATTGCTCTGTGTTACTCATTCATAACACCTTCGTTTACTTTTGGGAGTATTAAATATGAATGTGAAGAGAAATTTCATCTCAAACTAACTTACTAGATAAATTGAAAAATGTTCAACTGCCAATCTTTTTCAATTAAGTATTAATCCAGAATATGTTTACCCACTGCTCTTACTCATTTACTGAAGCCCTTCTCTGAAAGATTTATTGTGTAGCTTAGTAACATTTTCTTTTTCCAGCTTTACTTCTCATGCATATCTGGTTTTCATAACCGTGTTGTGAGAGTTTTCAATCGCTGTTGGCATCTGGGAGAAACGAGGAGTCTGTCTCTTGGCTCTGCCGTCGTGGATACTAGTGGAGAGGAAGTGTGGAATGCTTGAAGTGATTAAATCTTCTGGGCCATCTGGTCATCAAGAAAAGGCTGTGTTTTCAATTTCACAGTGAATAAGAAGTTTATTAAGGAAAGAGAATATTTAGTTTAAAGAAGAAAGAAATCATACTTTTTTTCTGCCACCAAATGCTTCAGCCTGCTTAATTGTGAAGAGAAAGGCTAGCCAGGGAAGACCAACCAGCCATAGGTGGAGCTACCTAACAGTGTTGTCTGTGCCGGGGGAAAGCATGGAGGTCATGGTTTTCGAAGATGAACAAACACACAAGGGGTAGCCACTTGCAAAGGAATTGTGCCCAATGCTCCTCTTTCACCCCAAACAGTTTTTATGGAAGGAAAGAATGAATCACAGGAGTGAATTTTCCTCGTGCCACAAAGGAAATCAGACCGCCTGGTTCCTTAACATGTGTTGCCAGATCCTCTGCTGCCTGTATCCGTTGGAAAGTGATGAATCAGGTGTAACTGATTAGCATCTGTCCACCCATCTACTTATTATACTGCTTCATGCTTTGAACATTAAAACCAGGCTTATGTTTTATTTACCACTCTGTAAATAAAGCACCAACTTCAAGAGAGGCTTAGAAAATCAATGCAGAAAGCACATTTCTACACTAAACATTGACTTGGAAATCTGGTCGAGACAATGGTGGACAAGATTATAAAAAGAAAAGGGCTTGGAAATGAACCTACCTGCCACCTGCTCTTGCACATCACCGTCTTTGCGAGTCCCCCTTGTGCTGACTAACACTAGAGAGTTCATATCCTGGGGTGTGCTTGGGATGGAGTCCCCCCACAACTTTTTAGTAGCTGTGTAGCCCTGCAGCTACACAAACGATGTGGTTGACTTTCTTCTAAGTCCACTTAGTCCCAAGCACAGAAAGACCGCCTCTTGAGTTGTCCAGACAGCCTCTGGAATTCTGGCAGTGCTTGCCCGTGCAACCATCCTCCTGGGCTCCGTTCAAAGCCTCCATATGGAAAGCAAGGGATAGGACAGGAGCAGAAGGCCAGATAGGAGGACTAGTGGAGAGAGAGCCTTGACAGCCAAGAGTGTGGTCAGCCTCCAGACGAGTGTGGTTGAAGCCAGGCTGGGCTGGGGCTAGGCAGAGCTGAGCTGGGGTGTTGCGAAGGGCCAAGTCAGGGAGGAAGGACCTCCATCCAATGTGAAGACATTAAGCCATAGTCACAGGTGATAGCGGAGAATTTTAACAGGCACTGTCCCTGCCTGCGACATGACTCACAGTGCTCTCTCCTTTCCAAACCCATCATTCAAGCTGAGGCACAGCTCCCCTGAGCTTGTGGGGCCCATCCAGCTGCACGAGACTGTGTCCAGCCCAAGTCTCAAGGCTCTCTCATGTCCCCTGCACTGTTCAGTTCATGTGTACTCTGCACCTGAAATCTGAGCCTCTCCTAAATTTGAGCTTAATGACTCCCAGCCTTCCTGTTCCCAGCTTCCGTCTCCTATACTGTTCCTTCCCTGAGTCCGCTCTCTCCTGACTCACTTCCGTGTTAGCCAGGGTTCTTTGGAGAAGTGGAGCTAACAGGATGTGTGGCCATAGGCAGAAGTTTATTTTAAGGAATTAGCTTCCTCAAGTATAGAGACTGGTAGTCCATATTCTAGAGGTGCGCTGGCAGGCCAGAGACCCAAGAAGGACTCCATGCTATGGTTCAAATGTATAGCTGTCTGTGGGCAGAAGTCCTTCTTACTTGGATGAAAAGCAGTGTTCTCATTAGGTTTTCTAAGAATGGAGTGAGGTTCACATTATGGTTGACAAAATGCTCAGTATCCACAACCTCCACCCATCTGCCACCTGCTCACAAATATACCTCACTTGTGTTTGACCAAATGTTTGGTCACTGTAGCTCATTCACATTGACATATAAAGATCACCATCACACTGTCCTTTATTTTCTAGCGGTGACCTATCTAGTGAGTGGTTTCCTTCAGTTCTTTCTCTCTCAGTGTGTAAGAACTACATCTGCTGTGTGCCTGTCAACGCTTACATCACTCCTCGGATCTTACATCACTCCTCAGTTCTTACATCACTCCTCAGATCTTACATCACCTCTCAGATCTTACATCACTCCTCGATCTTACATCACTCTCGATCTTACATCACTCCTCGGATCTTACATCACTCCTCAGATCTTACATCACTCCTCAGATCTTACATCACTCCTCGGATCTTACATCACTCCTCAGATCTTACATCACTCCTCAGATCTTACATCACTCCTCAGATCTTACATCACTCCTCAGATCTTACATCACTCCTCAGATCTTACATCACTCTCAGTTTACATCACTCAGATCTTACATCACTCCTTAGTTCTTACATCACTCCTTGATCTTACACACTCTTGTCTTACATCATCTTGTCTTACATCACTCCTGATCAATACTCTTGCTTCATCACTAGATGCTCTTGAAACAAAAAAAAAAAGCCCAATGTAACAGTAACACAAGAGTGTAGTCTGCAGCTTCACCTGGTCCATGGGGTTGGGTTGCTGGCAAGTGCATCATTCCCAAGTCAACTTCCTCTTTCTTTTCAGTTCTGTGGAGTCCCTTCTCTCCATCCTGCAGATCCTGGCCTCAGGTATCAATCTCAATTCACTGCTCTTATTCCCTGCCCTGACCCTTTGAATGGTCTTGGTTCAGCTGCAGGAGACCAGTAGGGAGCTGATAAAGCCCAGTAGCTGTCACACCCTTGTCTTCAGAGTACTCCCAGAGCACCTCTGGCTTGTCTCCATTTTAACTTTCCTGGTGACTGATTTCCCACATTATCTCCTCACCAGTGTTCTCTCAATGTGCTGAACGTTGACTTTTGCAAGGTTGTGTTTTGTGGATGCTTCATTCATAAAGCCAGAGGGTACAGTAGCTGAAATATCCTGGCTTCAGTTCCACCAGAGAACACAGCTGATCAGAACTGTGGAGCTCCAGAGGATTGGAAGAGCCCTGCATCTAACCCGGGACAGTGTCTGCAGCAATCACACACATCGGGAGACTTCTCCCATCCTCTAGTGCTTACTCCTGAAGTTTCCTTGGAGGCCAGAAGCCATTATCACCGGACTCCAGACTCTGCTGTCCCTCCCATGGCAGTCTGTCCCATCTTTCAACTTGACTCGCCTGCCAGATGTCCACCTTTCACTCCTGTGTCTGTCCCAACAACTCAAGAGTAAGCGACCTCCAGAGTGTTTGGAAGTGGTAGGGCATGACAGTGTGTGGGTACAGGCAGGCAGATCCTACCAGGCACAGAGTGGTAATAGGAGGAAGAGGAGCTGGTGTGTTAGAAGGAATATGATCTATGGGTTTGGCCCTGTTAGTTCTCGGGTACTGGAGGAGCATGTGTAACTGTTGCGACCTCTTTGGGATTTTTATTATTCCCATATCAAATTCCTATCCAAAAGGCCAAGGGCGCACTTTTCATCTGAAAGGTATAAATGAAAGGAGCAGTGATAATTTCTTACCCCAGTGACCTAAACAAGAAAGGATTTGTTCTATGTAACTGACAGGTCTCTCTTACTGCAGGGATGCCATGCACACACTTCAGAGGGATGGATGCCCTGGCTCCAGCAGTTTCAGCCGACTCTCCTCTATAATCTCTCACGTACCATCTTTGCCTAACTGCGAATGTGCTGAAGGTCTTTGTAAAGAGAGCTTCTGCTGAGCTAAGAGCAGAGGGAAGACACGTCTAATAGCAGCAGCCAGCAAGTTTTATTATTTATTATTATTATTAGTGTATAGTTTCTGTGGAATTATCCAATAAGGTTCCTTTAAAAATGCCTCTTTCCATCTACTCGTTGGTTTTTCTGGGCATGCGATACCTTTGCTTTGTCAAGTGTTGACCAACAGGGAGAGTAACAAGGACACACAGCATCTGGACGGGGTCCATCATTTGGCCACTGACAACACTGACTTTGCGTCAGACACAGGCTTGGGAGAAAACATGTGCTCAGACAATTAAATCTGGCCCCCGTCCTGGATAGACTCACCTGCCAGATGTCCGGCTTTTACTCCTACATGTGGCCCTACTCAAGAGTAAGGGACCTCCAGAATGTTTAGAAATGGTAAGAGCATGATGATGATGTGTAGACGATGTGCTCTCACCCTTCATGGCCGTTTCTGGAATCAATGAGAGCAGATACTAAGTGTTAGATATGTGCATATGTGTCCATGCATGTATGACTTGATGGCTGAGCATTTGAAACAGGTCTTGTCTCCTCTGACCCATCACAAAGATCAGGTCAGGATGGCAAGTACATATGCAGCCTCAGCAGGAGCTCACAGATTATGGTATGCTGTGGGGTGGGGCAGAGCTTTTGTTATTTCTCAGGTACTTTTCACAGTCTCCTGCACCCAAGTCCCTCTCATGTAAAAGCTCCAGCAGACAGTATGACTCTTTAAAAATAAGGGATGCGGACATTTTTCCCATTATCACACTGTTGTGAACACACCGCTATAGGAGATCAATACCTTTTTTAGTGGAACATTGTCAAAATTTAAATGAGGAACACTTTGAAACTATTTTTAGTTTCAGGAAGACTGGAGAAGGAACAGAATACTAGAGAGGTCCTCTAGATGTCTTACAAGCCTGATCCTTGAAGCATTTACACTCACCCAAAAAAAAAAAAAAAAAAAAAGTCTGTAGAATGTGAAGAAAAATAGAGAGCCAGCTGGCCTACTTTCCAATACTGAGGTATATATAACGGTACACCCAAGTCCAAAAATGACAGAGAACCAGGTGGCGAATGCATGAGCCAGTCAGGCAGATCACCTGAGAGTAAGCTGGGCTCTGGGATGTCCCTTATGCTCCTCAGCCCACTTACAAATTACTGCCATGTGCTCTAGAGCCTGGGGGCTCCTTGTTATTTCTAAGATGGAAGTGAAGAAGGACGGGTGAACATTCTCATTAATTCATTAGCTAATTCTGCCACCCAGGGACTATTGCCACTCACTCCGTTTTCTCTAATATATAGAGTCCCTCCACAGAACATATGCTTGTCATTCATTCTGCATGTCACTATTCTGGAAGAAGTAGTGTCCCTGGGCCAGGAGGCCAGCCTGCTGAGGCTGGTGACAATAGATCTTGCATTGATGAAACTAAATACATTCTGCTGAGAATATTGATGAAGCTGTGAAGCCATTTCCACAGAGGCTGTTTACACAGATAGTCAGAGAGGAGACAGAAAACAAATATGGATGATCCTGGCATCATGGCCTTTGACAGGTTTTTATTACTTTAATATTTTTTTCCATAGTCTATAGGTGTGGGTATGTGCCAGACTACATTGAATTTTCCTCTGCTTCCTGGATTGTAATAGTTGATTTTATATATTAATTCTTCAAGAATAATGTCTTTTTTCTCTGTGAAGATGTAGTATTTCAACTCAATAATATGACTTCTACTTTCTATTTTTTTGGTTGTGAGCCTAGCCTTTAATGGCTGAGCCATCTCTCCAGCCCAACTTCTACTTTCTAAATATGTTAACTTTAATTAACAGGGATGCATGTTTAATGAGATATGAGGATGAATTGAAATACTGAATTATTGGAACCATCCTAAACAAAATTTTTATTTATCCCTGCCATAAATTATTTTCAGTCTATTCTATTTGTCTTCCATTGATTAATCTGCATTTTTCTCATGCTTCAGGATATAAGCAATCATTTATGTTTCAACTGTAATTAATGTCTATATATATACATATATGCATATGCCGAGAAAGTAATTACATTCTCTTTATTTCCAAGATAAAGCGTCAGAATTGGAGCAAAAACAACACTAATCTCCTGTATTCCCATTTGTTTTTCTTTGGTTGCCTCTTTAACCTCAGGGCTCACTGAGTCCTGTCTCAAATTCAATTTCACTGGGGATTTAGTTAGCTGAGGCTTCAGATCACTCTTAATATTTTTTCCATCTCAATTGGAAGTCAGGCATTTTAATAAAATATGTTTAAGTTGCTGACTAAGGTGAAGAAATAAGTTCTACCAAGATTTTCTTAAAACTAAATCCTAAATTAGATTACCTTCGATGTGAGCTACCTGATGATTGAATACTCTAATCGTCTCAGGCCTTTCTCCTAACTGCTCATCCATTGTTGAGGCAATGAATATTTATCAAGTGTCTACACCCTGTCAGACAGTGTGAGATGCTTGGAACATGTGGATGACAGGCCCCAGTCTATGCCCTCAATGGTACTTAGGAGGCTCCCAAGGCTGTGCGGGGATTCACTGGCTAATGGAATCAAGGCTAGATGTCCAGCTTTTTGTTCTCTGTCAATTAAAACAAAATTTAGTAGCCCTCATGGAAAAAAAGTCAAGCTTGCCTCTGGCCGCCAAAGTTTCCAAGAGGCTTGCACTGTGGTTGTTGCAAATCAATAGTTCTCACACCCAAACAGGCCTAGCCTTGCTGAAGGGCCTTTCAATCAGATTCCCGTGCCCTACCCAAGTGGTCTGATTCAGTAGATCTGAGGCCGGGGTGGGACGGACTGGGGTTTCTAACAGGTCCATCCACAGGTGAAGCAGTGGACTGTAGGGAGCACATTAGGACCACCTTGTTCTAAATTGTCCTGTTGCTTGATGCTCTGTAAGTGACAACAGTGACATTGGCAATAGTGATGAGAGGGGCCACATTTAGGGGCGCTTTTGTGGGATGTCAGATACTTTGCCCTTTGTATTCACCCTAAACTCAGCCCTCGCAATGACTCAGTGACGTGGACGTTACTTCTTTCTACAAGTGAGAAAAATGAGTTCGTGGAGGGCTAATTCATGTTCACAAGGTTCCAGAGCTTGTAAGTGGAAGAGGTCAGGACTTGACCTCTAGGTCATTCCTGTACTCTAACCATCAAGCTCCCCTGCCTTCCTGGGCTGGCCGGCACATCTGTGCAGTGATGAACGGTGTGGTTGGTCTCCTTGGCAGATGTGTGGCAGCTGCTAGATCTGTCTGCACTCAGGCCGGCACCTTGTGGGATTCTGAATAGATGGCTCTCCAGGCCCTCGTGGAAGAGCTTCACCTAGTTGTCTATTCTAGTGGCTAGGGGGCTTTTGTGATGAGAACTTTTCTGCTCAATTGGGGAAGATGCTTCCTTTTTACAGATTTTTTTAAAAAGTTAAATGATTTTTTAAAAGATTAAAATATGGTTTAAAAAAAGACAACTATAGCACGGTACACAGCTGAGCTGGGCGCAGCTTGAACCAAAGTAAACGTGACTGGGGGGCTGGGACAAGGTTTGCTGCCTCTCCCCGAAGGTCAGACACCCCTTTCCCATCCTTGTCCACAGTCAGCCTGTTGACAAGGTGTCTGCAGAGTGAGGCTGCATTTTCCTGACCTGTCCCATTAAAGTATGATTCTGTTCATCTCCTGATGGGAAAATAGCAGGTATTTGCTGTATTAATAGTATGTATAATCTCAGGAGGGTTCCATGACTCTCTGTCCCCCAGGGTGAGCAAAGTCAAAGAATGTGCTGGAGTGCCCATCAACATCCTAGGAAACGTGTCTTCTTTTCTGGTTAGACGCTGTGGCTTTCACTGCAGAATCACCTGACCAGAGTCTGCTCCCACCCACAGAGCAGGAGAGCATGGTCAGTGTGTGCTCAGAGACACAGCTGACTACGTAACTTCATCGTGACTCTTCCCTCTTTTCCTTCATATTCTCATCCTTTATTTTCCCCACAGACGAGCACTAAGTCCCATCACTCTACAAGGAAGTACATTATTTCCCATATCCAGTGGCTGATGAGTCAATGGAGTGGTCTCATGTCTCGTCTTTTCAGTGATAATTATATGCCTACGTTGTCTTTAGTGGAGACTGGTCCTCTTTATTTGCCAGACTCCAAGCTTTAAAAATGAACTCCTGTCCAAGAGACTATCTCACAGCCTGTCTGGTCCAGCTGTTAAGCTTTGGGGAGACTATGATGAAAAAGATTATTAAAAGTAAAGCATGGGTACAGAGAAAAGCCACACAATGATTGTATGACTGACTGAGTTATTCTGAATTAAACGTTCATGAAAATGTGGCCCAATCATAGACCAGAACTTTGTCACTCAGCCCCTCCCATATGCCCCATTCCATCATAGATCCCTCTGTCCTAATACAAGGAACCATATCCTGGCTTTGCCATAATCACGATTGTATTTTCATGGTGTTGTCTATAAGCTGACCTCTACCCATGTGCCAGGGTGCACTTTGTGTTTTTGTGTGCATGCACAGACACACACACACACACACACACACACACACACACACACACACACACACACACACGATATTTCATTTGTATTGACTAATCGATGGCGTAGCTCCTGTAGGGAAAGGGCAAGTGCTCATGTTTCCCTTTATTTACTAAATCTCAAGGTAAGGAATTAGTTCCTCATCGTATTTCAAAGGTTACTCATTGCTTTTTAGAAGATCACTTAAGAACTCTGGGGTGGAGGCTGGAGAGATGGCTCAGTAGTTATGAGCACGTGTTGCCCTTGTAGAGGATAGGGGTTCAGTTTTCAGCAACTACATTAAGGCTCACAAACACCTATAACTCCAGTTCCAGGGGATCCAACATCTGCTTCTGGCTTCTTCAGGTGTAGGCATACATGTAGCAAAACACTTGTACACATAAAAAAAAAAAACAAAAAGAAAAACAAAAAAAACTCATGGATATAAGCTCATTTAACAGATTTCAATGTTCTATAGCTTAAAACTGCAACAGCTGTGACCCTCAGAAGCCTCTTCACAGTGCTCCCAAGTCCTCCCACATGACTGGTCACGTGATCAGTGAAGCTTCCCCATTTTGGTTGATGAGATGTTCTAAGCTTACCTTATAGCCTCGCTGCCCTCCACCTGGAATCTGATGTTTCTTTACCAAGGCTGGGTTCTTTGAGTGAGACAATACATCTTCTAGCTGCTTCTGTGCAGGGACGCTCTGCCTCGCTGGGGAAAGTTTCCCGCTCTCCCAAGCTCCCTCCACTGTAGCTTGATGTGGTGGTGTGAAAGAAAATGTCTCCCAAAGAGAGTGCACTATTAGGAAGTGTGGCCTGATTGGAGGAAGTGTGTCACTGTGGGGGCGGGCTTTGAGGTCTCTTTTTCTCAGGCTTCCCTCAGTGTGACAGTCAGTCGACTTCCTGTTGCCTGCGAGATGTAGCCCTCTCAGCTCTAGCACCCCGTCTGCCTGCACGCTGCCATGCTCCCCACCATGATGATCATGAACTGAACCTCCGAAACTGTAAGCGAGCCACCCTCAATGAAATGTTTTCTTTGTAAGAATTGCTGTGGTCATGGTGTCTCTTCACAGCAACAGTAAAGGCTAACTAAGACACCTGAGTAGTATTCAGATGTGCTCGGCCGCTGGGAGATGTCTTTCTGTACGCTGTGAATATATGTTGTTCCCATTGGTTAATAAATAAGCTGCTTTGACCTATGGCAAGGCAGCTTAGGGGCAGGTGGGAATTCAAAGGAGTCAGGAAAGAGAAAGGCGGGAGTGAGAGAGAGACACCAGCCCTGACAAAGAAACAAGATGCCAGCAGACCGGTAATGCCACAGCCATGTGGCAACTTATAGATTAATAGAAATGGGTTACGTTATAAGAGCTACTGGCAAGAAGCCTGCCATAGGCCGTACAATTGGCAATTACTATAAGCCTCTGAATGGTTATTTTATAAGTGGCCATGGGACTTCGGGGCCAGGCCGGACCAGAGAAACCTTCCGGCAGCTGGCTCTCTGTGTGTTTGGGTCCTGGTTTCCAGTCAGCTTTCTTCTCGACATTATTTCCTTCGTCTCCATCTGGTTCTGATCCATGTTCATTATACTGTCAGCAGCTTTTACCAGTGTGGGTCTTGTCCTAAGAAGGAGTCTTGGTGAGTTGGCTTGGGGAGCCCACAGGGAGCTGTTCATCCTTGTGCTTGTTCATCCTGGTACCTTGTGCTCCCTCCTGCAAGCAGTGAAGGCCAGGGTTTCCTGTTTTCAACTGTTCTCAGATTGGCCTGCCATGCTTCCCACTGAGTAGCTGTGGACCTGCTATTGGACTTTCTCAGGGCCCCCTGCTTTCTCCTCTAGCTCCTCATGCACTGATGAAGCCTCCACATCGCTCTTATAGTATTGGTAGCTTGAGTCCAACCACTCATGTTTTGGCGGGGGATGGGGTGGGGGGTGGGGAGGTTCCTTGAAATGTTTTTGTTGAAATGTCACATTGAAAACCTATGCTCACCACCACTGCTGCCCTCCTACTCAGTCTCCAGTGGGGACTTCTCGAGACATGTCCCTGAAGACCCCAATTTCCTTCTCTCTTGAAGAACGGAAATGTTTTAACCGGTATGGTAGAAACCTTTCTTCACAGGCATGCACCTGCATGCCGAGCTTCAGCTGGGGCTTTTTGGTTGGTTGGTTTGGGTTTGTGCTCGGGAGTAAACCCAGGCTCTCATGGGTGCTAAGTTTGAGTTCTACCACTGAGCTACACCTCCAGCTGCCCATCTTGTCTGTCTTTGGCCTGTTCAACACCTCTCCCATCTCCCCCATTCTCCCAGGCAGGTTGTATCAAAATGGAAGAACATACCTATTCTTCCTATAGTTCTTTAAAATAGACCTACTTTAGAGCCTAGGGTATAAGTTGATAGCTGGAATATGCTCTTCTCCAGAGATCTGAATCCAAAGACGAGTGACGGTGACATGTTCTGGGTATGAGCGCCCCTCCCCCCCAGGCGTTGGTCATTCCTTTTCAACAGGAGGAAGTCATTTGACATGTAATTTGGGGATGGTAATCACTTTCAGGCAGAGGCAGGTGGCACCTGGTCAAGCCAGCACTGTAGCTAAGGAGCGATTTTCTCTTTTAAGGTCTGTTTCTTGTTTGGGGCATGTGTGCCCGTGTGGGAGTGTGTGCACAGCAGTGCAGGTGCTCACAGAAACCAGGACGTGGCAGATGCCCTGAGGCAGTTGCCCCCGACCTGGCTGCATGGGTGTGGGAACCAAACTCAGTTGAGCTCTTAGCCTCCGATCCTTCTCTCTGGCCCCAAGCAGTGTTCCTAATGCATGTATTCCATTGGGAAAATGAGAGGGCCAGGATTTACCCCTTTGTATTGGAAAAGACCTCTCATGAGTATGCAAATGTAGACTTGCTCCAAGATGGCTCCTCACTCTTGCCTCTGGAGGAAGGCAGCCCTGAAATCGAAGTCAACACTCTCTGCTCCCAGCCTGGCAGGCCCTGCGTGTCTGTAAAGGACTGTGAAGTCACAGGCTCTGCCGGGTCCTGAGCAGGTGCTGGCCATCTTTGGAGATGCCAACGCTGTCCTGCTTGGAGCTGCTGCTGACAGTTTACACTTTCTTTTGAGTGTGGACCAGGCCAGAGGCCTCCTTTGATTGGCATTTCCTTTATTAGCTGGGACATTGAAACAATAGGCCCTTCTCCTGCGCGCCAGCATTTGGTGTTTGGCCTGCGAGTGTCTCTTGGTGACCTTTATTTGCATTGGCCTGCAGATAATAGGCAGTTTCCTTAGTGAGGAGGAGGGGGAGGAGGTAAGAGGCACATGTGAAGCCTAAGTATTAGCTCAGAGGACTTAAGTATAGGATGTACAGAGGGCTCTGGCAGCCTCAGTTCCGCTGCCTTTTATGAAAGGGACAAAGACTGTGTCATTAGCTGCCCTGGCCAGGCACCACCACTGGGCACGGATGGTTCCGAGACTGTAGAGATTTAAACCACCAGTGTCTTCCGGAGGTCCCCAGAACAGGGGCCGCACCTGATAAGTCAGGGTGGGGGAGCAAAGCCTGCCGGGTACTAAGGGGCAGCCTGCAGAGGAGTTTCATCCCCTGGCCTCCACAGAGGTAACGAGACTTAGTTAACTGGCGGCATTTCAGTCTCAGGAGGCTTCATGTTTTCATGTAAAGAAAAAGGTCGGTTTTGAGCTCCCTGAGAAAGCATGGGTTGGTGGCTACACTCTGCAGAGGCTGACTGGCGGCCACTCCGCCCCCTCACTTGGGGAATTAGGCACTTCCGGTTGTCACAGTCCTGTGGCCTCTTTTCTCTGGACTGTTCCTGGGAGCAAGCACAAAGCACATAGGTATTCCTCCCTTCTTTTAAAAAAAAAAAAAAGGATCACCAAACTCCCCACTGCCCATCTCCGCCTGTTTCCATTCGTTTTCTTCTCTGCAGCAAGAGCTCCCAAGAGTTGTTCACAGGCAGTCCACAGCTCCGGTTCCTGCCAACACGCTCTGCATCCTGCTTTGGTCCACAGACTGCTCCCTCCTGCAGGGGACAGCTGGGGGCGCCTGTGGTGTGGCATCTCCCCCATTTCCGACCCTTGCTCTTGCTGCCCTTCTCTCTGGCCCCTCAGCTGTCCATGGCCTCCACCTCTCCCTTCTCCCCTTTCTGATGGTCTACAGACGCATGGCTTTGACGAGCCTGCTGAGACCCTGGGTCATTTCTCCGGCTCAAGGAGATCCAGCTGCCTCCTCAGTGTGTCCCAAGCCTCTCAATCTGACACATCCAAACTGAACTCTCCCCTTCCCCCATCCGGTGGCCTGGGTGTGTGCCTCCGCTGCCCCCCTCTGCTTCTCTGGGTCCCCTCTCTGCCTGGGGAGTGGGCGGCACAAGCTCTGTTACTCTGCAGTTTCTGCCTTGACAAATGCAGATCCCAGCAGGTGGGGGCGGAGTCACGGTGTTCATTCTTCAAGGTGGCCCAGGGCTGGGTGTGTCCCTCGCTCAGCGAGAGTCCAGTCAGCCATCTGCACGGGCTTCTTTCCTGTCTGGATCTCCTACATCTCCTTCAAGCCTACGCTTGGTCACAGTCCCGCTGTGGCTGTCTTTGGGGTACCAACCGGGCTTGCTTTCCCTGAACCCTGCCCACACCTGTGTAAACGGCCCCTTCATTGTGCCCTCTATAAATTATCTTGATGAGTACCGTCTGTTGCCTGCTGGGCCTTGACTGCACATCACAGTGTCACCCATTCTATTCGGAAAGGTGGTACAAAAGGCGGCTATGCTCTGTGTAAGGACTGTTAGATACGTGTGTCTGTTTTTTCCCCCGTCACTAGAAGCCTGAGGGGAAGGTGGAGCCACATGCTCATCCCAGGAACTATCTGCGATGAGACGGTTTTCCCAGGACAAGTGAGAACTCAGAGGTCAGTGCGCATGCGCTGAGAGAGCGTGGGCCTCAGACACGGACTCCACAGCACTGGTCTGCGTGCATCCCAGGCTGAGTGGTCCACTCTGGTACGGGAATGAATACTAAGTTGTAATTCAGCAAAACCTTCAAAGAAGTCTGGGAACTGCATTCCTATGCATTTCCTGCCTGTGTATTAATAAGATACGAGTGGTAGAGGCCCTCACATTTCCATATTTTGAATGAAGAGCACTGATTAGCTGCCCGAGACAGAAAGTATTGTTAGCTTGTGTGCAGGCCCAGACCCAGACAGACCACTCAGTAAGCAGGGGGACCAATGAGAGCCTCCTGTTCCATTGAGACCATTGTTTACGCTTGCTGATGCCGTCTATGGCCTCAGGAAAGACAAAGTTTCTCCTTCACACTGTTCTACATCTGAAAGCATGAGGAGTGGTGGTTCTTCTCCTGGGTGCTTGGGACATCCAGGAGAGACTTCCCCTAATGGGAAGTTTGAAGGAGAGATTTTATTTCTGACTTCACATCCATTTCTGCCACCGCCTTCTCAGCTCAGAACCATAGTACTCGGGCTTCTAGGACTCGGATGCAACCTCTGTTCTTCATTCTGCAGATAAAACAGCTTGAAGAATGAATTAATGGGAGAGCCTGAGAGAGGAAGTCTATAGACAAAGGGGGCATTTTTTTTGTTTGTTTTTAAAAGACAAGAAAAATGCTATAAAGAATCCTGTAAAACATCAATCAATATAAAGTAAGTATTGGTTATTGTATCATCTGGGAAGGTAAAAAATTATTTTTTAAAAATTCTATTTTGGAGAAGTTTAGATAAAGGAGAATGGAAGCAGAAAGAGCAGATCATTAAAGTCAAATATTTACGTCCTTGGGGCTTTGTTCCAGAATTATGTTTTCTAGTAGAAGCAACAAAAATATCCTGTAATAAAGGAATTCTTAGATAACTGATATATATATATATATGTATGTACACACACACACACATGCATGCTAAATTAGTTTTCACGCACAAGCACACATCAAGCATCTTTTTCTCAATTCAAATACATATTTGAATGAATAACAATCTGTTAAGGTAAAAATTTAGGAAGAAAAAACAGCTCTGTGTTTATTATTGTACCTGTTTTGATTATAAATGTGTACCCCTGTATAAATGTGTACATTTATACAGCTGAGAAATTGGAGGCACATGTGCCAAAATATTAGCAACGCTTACCTCTTAGATTATCTAACTTTCTAGTGCTGGGATAGGACATCACATTAAAGAGCAAATTGGAAGCCGGACGGTGGTGGCACACACCTTTAATCCCAGCACTTGGGAGGCAGAGCCAGGTGGATCTCTGTGAGTTCGAGGCTAGCCTGGTCTACAGAGTGAGTTCCAAGAAAGGCTCCAAAGCTATACAGAGAAACCCTGTCTCAAAAATAAAAAAAAAAAAAAAGCAACTTGGGGAGAAAGGATTATTTCCCTTACACTTCATAGCACAGTCCTCATCCAAGGAAGCCAGAGCAGGAACTCAAGCAGGAACCTGGCAGCAGGAACTGAAGCCTCCTTGCTGAGCCTGCTTTGTACATCCAGGACCACCAGCCCTGGGGAACAACCACTCACAATGGGCAGGGTCCTCCCACGTCAATCATCAGTCAAGAAGATTTGATGTATGTGTGTGCGTTTGTCAGGGTACACATATGGAAGTCAGAGAATAACTTGTAGGGGGGGGGTCAGCTCTTCTTTGTGATGTGTGGGTGCTGAGGATCAAATTCAGGTCGTCAGCTTTAGCATCAACCGCCTTTATCCTCTGAGTCATCTCACTGACACATTTTATATTTTACATGTTTTCCCAGTTAGCATACAAATGTGTCAGTTTAATAACTGGATGTAACAAATAACTCTTGGAAGGAGATGGCACTGCTTTACAAAAAGGGCTGATGGCATTTCAGGCTACAAGGAAGGAGTATTTAGTGTGCCTTATAGTACACATCCTGGGTAACAGTAACTAGCAGGTTTCATAGGACAATAGATAGCGAACATTTATCGCACACTTCCTGCTTTCAGGTACCGTGCATGGACACACCTGGGCTCACGCTATTACACTGACTCATTCACAGATTCTCTTTTAGTTGTTTTCTAATAGCACCATGAAGGTAGACACTAGAATAGTCTGGAGAGGCAGCTGGAGTTTAGAGAAGTTAAGGACACTTGTTAAGATAAAGCCAATGCTGCAACATTGCTAATATTAATATTTAAACATTTTAATCGTTTAAAATCCCATTGGCGCAATATTGGGACTGAGGGTGGGTGTAGTTTCCACTCTGTATCCTGACGGGGCATCTGCTGGTCTCTAATGTTGCTCTAGGTATTCCTACCGAGCCAGTGGTCAGGATAATTGAGACAGCAGAGGCCAGTGTGGCGTTTATGGCTCGGCCCTGGAAGTGATGCAATTCTCATCCACCTTCCAGTGTCTGGAAATGAGCCATGTGGTCACTTCTACCTGCAAGGGAAACTAGAAAGAGTCTGCTTGTGGCCCCAGAAGGAAAACAAACAAACAAACAAACAAATAAGCATTCTCAAGCATTCGATGATTCTTTGCAATGTGAGTGCTCTTCCTAGAGTAAATGACAGCCTGTCCCGGAAGCTGACAGCTTCACCACTGAGCCACACAGCCACACTAAGAGACGTGTTTATAGGTGGTGCCACCCTGGCACCTGGCTTCTTTGCCACTCCAAAGCCTACCCCACCACTTCCACTCCTACTTCCCCTTAGCTGGTCTCACTGTACTCAGTATTTTATTTTAGAATTGTTTAAGACTTGCCTGTTTTATTTCTTGTGTGTGAATATTTTGCCTGCATACGTTTATGGGTAATTACATTTGTGCCTGTTGGATCCTCTGGAACTGGGGGGTGGCTGTGATCCACCATGTGGGTGCTGGGAATTGAACCCAGGTCCTCTGTGGGTGCTGGGAACCGAACCTGGGTCCTCTGCAAGAGCATCAAGTGCTCTTAGCCACCGAGCCACCTCTCCAGGCCCCGTTACTCAGTGTTTCAGGGTCGGCTCAGTGTCCTTCAGAAGTGGTGCAGCTCCAGCCCTGCTAACCTCTACTTCACAGCTCTGCAAGCATGTCCTTTAAGCATGCAAATATGCTTATATAACTTCCTGGCATCCAAGTTCCAGTAAATTCCATGAATAAAACTCGGCGTGCTTGGCTGACGCAGACTCCGAGGAATGCACACCTGCCTGCCCTTCTGCTGGTCATCTTGTAAACCCCATACAGTTCTCTGAACACCTCGCTCTCTTCTTCACCTTCCTGGATTTTGACTGGACGCCATCTCCTGCTTCTCCGCTTGTCTGAACTGTATATATCCTTCAAGAGCCCCCAAGTGTTACCTTTCCCTGGAGGCCTTCCCTGACCACGTCCAGCACTGCTGTCCCTTTGCCTCACTTAGGGATTAGCTGCAGCTAAGAGCACTGGCTGCAGCTGCTGGCTAGCTTTAAGAAAAGCCCGTCAGTGGGGAGGATTAGGTGCTCAAAGATTTTTGGAAGGGTAGACTACTAGGCATGCCGTAAGCAGTTTCCAGGAGTAATTCCTAAATCCACACTGCAGAATTTGCCCACCAAGGGCATACGCCTCAGCCACAAGTGGAACTCTAGAAAACGTGGAAGATACTGAAGGTGGAGGTTCACACTGCCTCAGCGTGGTACCCAGAAGCTGTGGGCAAAACATCCTCAGGACCACCACTGAAAAGTCAAGAGCCTGGACAATGGGCTCAGTCTCTCACTGGTTCACTAACAAAACTAATGACTCGTTGTAGTGGGTAGCCATTCCAGCTTTGATCTGGAAGTTCCAACCCCCATTGAGACTCTGGCAACTGTCACGCCTACGAGGCGGGGCCAGGGGAGGCGTCTGGGGACCCAAGATCTGGATGGGCAAGCGCTCTCTCTGTTCCAGGACCCTGAATGGTAGAGGTGGACCAAGCAGAGCTCCAGAGAACACCCCTGGATTGCGATACACCTTCCCCAGACCCCGCGACCTACCTATCCCTTCATTTGTAAGTTACACCATTAAATAAATATCCTTTTAACTACATGGAGTGGCCTTAATAATTTCACCAATATCTGGCACCCAATGTGGGGCATGAACCCACGACCCTGAGATTAAGAGTCTCATGCTCTACCGACTGAGCTAGCTGGCCCCTAGCCCCGCCTTGTAGGCATGACAGTTGCCAGAGTCTCAGTGGGGGTTGGAACTTCCAGATCCAAGCTGGAATGGCTACCCACTACATCTCTTAAAGTCCCTTCCCCCACCAAACGCTTCCCGGAAAGCTCTCATCATCTCTCCCATTGTGATAACCAAGTCCTGCAATTTGTGTTCCATTCTGCAGCATGAACTCAGTATCCCCACTGCGCGCACCTTTCACATCACAAACCTCATTATCACTCTCCAAGCTTCCAGTAACCAACGCTGCCTTTAGAAAAAGTACAAATTCCTTGGCTTAACATTCACGTTCTTCTTCTTCCTGTCCACCACAGCTCTGTCCATAGCACCGTCTGAGTGGTTTTCCAGTTTCCTAACCCTGTGCATCTTGGAGCTCTGACATAAGTGCCCTCAGCCCAGGGATGGGCACTGCTACCTGCCGTTTAACCCCGGTCCCTGGTGCTCCACATCAGATCAGCAGATCTTTTCCCATTGAAGTCCTACAGCGTAGGCTTTCACAGTGTTGTGCAGAGCCTTGGGGCCCCATGGGAATGTTTGTAGGCCCTCTAAAGGGAGTAGAGGAAGACCAGAAGGGAGGTTCTCAACTCCCTGTCACTTCAACCAGCACAGCTCTGCTCAGCAGGAATCATCTGTTATGTTTCCTTTAATTTTTATGACAAAAATTTATATTTCCATAGAAAAGAGAAAAAATACTTTTAAATAGAAGTTTGGATGGCGTGTGTGTGTGTGTGTGTCTGTATGTGTGTACACATGTTTGTATAGATGTACACACCCACACATGCACATGTGAAGGCCAGTTGTATGATGTCTTCCTTTATTATTCTCTACACTATTTTTTTGAGGCAGGGTCTCTCACTAAACCTGGAGTCTGCTGTTTCAGCAAGTCCCAGAATCAACCTGTCTTCTCCCTCGCCACAGTGCTGGGCCCGTAGGTACCCATCTCCAAGCCCAGATTTTACCTGGGTGCTAGCAATGCAAATGTGGGTCCTGATCCTTTACCCACTAAGCCATCTCCCTAGCCCTTGGAACCTTTTTGCCATGGTACTGGGAGTTGAACCTCCGGCCTAATAATGGGTGATAGGCAACTCTCCTGCTAAGCTACATTGCCAACCCGAAAGTGAGTTTCAGAGGAGTTTGTAGGCATAGCACTCACCCTTGTGCATGAAGTTTAATTGTGTGTGTGTGTGTGTGTGTGTGTGTGTGTGTGTGTGTCTACCATTTGGTCTGGCTTGAATCACTTGTGTATAATCAGATGGAGACAGTCAATATGCATGTGTTCATTTGGATTGAAGAGATAAGGAAAACAATGGACATCAATTCCACATAAAGCCTTCTTTTTTTTTTTTTTTTTTTTTGTTTCCCCATAACAGCTGAAGTGGCTTCCAGAGGCTGTTACAAGACTGTGAGACCTAAAACATGCCAGCAAATGTCAGTTTGCACCAAACAGTGAGAGACTCCCTTCCAAAAAGCTCCCTGAAGGGAGGGTCAAGACCAGGAAGGACACAGCTCTCACAGACCCTGAAGGTCCCTTTGACCTCGCTGCCCCCTCATCTCCTGCTGTAATTAGAAGCAGGCCACACTGAGACTCCAGATGGCCCAGTCTCAGGATTTTTGGAGACTGTAATATCAACAGGATTTCTTTTTTAACTTGGAAAACAAATTGGTCTGATGCCTTTATATTGAATTGCTTGTTGTCTGCCTCTGACTAAAAGTCCCCTGAGGCCATTTTAAAAAGGCAGCCCTAGAACTGCCGTGTCTGGTCCTTGAGCCAATACAGCTCCTGAAGCCAGGTTGGCATCTTCTGGGCAGAGATTTGCTGGGGCAGCACATTTAGAAGAGAATGTACAGCTTTTGCTCCTTAGTAGTAAATGGGAACTCACTGGAAAGCAGTGGTGAATTGTGGGAGCTCACTGGAAGCAGTGGTGAATTGTGGGAACTCACTGGAAGGCAGTGGTGAATTGTGGGAGCTCACTGGAAGGCAGTGGTGAATTGTGGGAACTCACTGGAAGGCAGTGGTGAATTGTGGGAGCTCACTGGAAGGCAGTGGTGAGTTGTGGGAACTCACTGGAAGGCAGTGGTGAATTGTGGGAACTCACTGGAAGGCAGTGGTGAATTGTTGGGCCCCGTTAGCTGTCTCTGTAGGTGGACAGAGGGTTTCTTTGCTTGCCCATTTCATATCAACTTTGACTGTAGTTTGAGTCTTCCCTCTTGGAAATTGAGTAAACATGAATTTCATTCCCAGCACAACTAGCTCTCTTATTTCCCTGTCTTGGGACCTTCCATGGGCATTTTGGAACATATAGGCAGGGGAAACTAAGGTAATCTTAGGATAGCCACAGTTCTAAAAGAATTTTGACACAGCAAATGTAGAAACAATTTGTTTGCTCACTTAAGTAGAACAAATATCAATATTTTCTCGAAATATTTTCTAAGATTAGTAAGTATTAGATGGACCTTGATAATTTAGTTTTATTAATGTTATTTCAAGTAATTATTGAATGCCCGGCTAGTGTCTTCAGGGAAGAATGGTTGGCCCAATTAATTCTTTGAATTTTTTTTTAACCTTCCTATTTCCAGAGATGGTGGTTTAATTAAAGGCTAATGGCATCATATTTTTTGTTAATAGAGAAAAGTGCTTGATTCCACTATTTGGTGTGTTAGATTAAGGAAACAAACTCATCAAATCAACTTAGAAGAACTTACCTTTATATCAAGACAGAATATCCTTTTTAATCAGCCTTGGTGGTAAAAGACTGGACAGAAGAGGAACGTATGAATCACATTGTAGATATTGGCTGACATTGACATTCATGTTAAATGCATGGCTTACATGCACATTGTAGCTTTGTGATAATCAGAATAGTTTTTCTGTAGCTTACTGTGTCTACCGACCCTTAGCTGGTTTTTACACAGATGCTCCATTCTGTCTTTGCTTCCTAATCCTGGCTGTTGCCCTGCTGCCTTTGACCTGGCAGCTGTGGGATGGGCTTTTGTTTGCGCCCATCCATTATCCTATCCCTAAAGATCCCTTTTCAAAGTCTGGAAAAATCATTAGGTATTCCATTGCTTACATTTGATGCTTCATTAACAAAATAGTTATTTAAAATTTCTGACTTAGTGAATAAGAGTTTATTTAATTGCCCATGTCTTAAGTTAATAGGATTAGAAATCCAGATAGTATATGTAATAAACATATGGCCCCTGTTCATGACTCGTCACTCGAGATATGTAAATGGTGTCACCATAGAAGCAGCAGAAGGAAATATGAGAATATGTGATATAATTACATTTCAGAAAAGAAAATAGCCAATTATGTTATCCAAGATCAGCTCCAAAAGAATTAAGAAACTTCTTGTGTGTGGCTAAGGATAAAACAGTGCTTTATTTTGTATGCTCAAACAAATAAGTTCCAAACGCAAAGTCCAGGATTAGAAAGGACTGTCATAAGAGATGCAGAAATGCTTAGCACAGACACAATCTTCGATGCAAATGTCACAGTTCCAAAAATCGCCTGGAGGCACTGGGCAGCTTCGAAACTTGGTTCATTTGCCGGGCTTGTCAGTAACCTCCCCATTCTGTCAGAGGCTTAACATGGGTTCTCTTCTGGTTCATTTGGGAGAGATGAAGAAATGCAAAGGTTGTTGCTCATTCATCATGTGCACAAGGCAACATCTGTTCTCTGCTAATGTTTTGCTTGCATTTCTGCTTTCTGAGTATGTTAGGTAACCATAGAAATGAACTTTCTGGTAACCCAAAGGTGCAAATAGATACATGGCTTAGACTAATACCAGCTGAGGTGCATCAAATGTGAAAATTCCAACCCTTCCCTATGGTAGGTAACTAGTTAGGATTCTGATACCTACCTCCCAATGCTACTAGTTCTGCCTGGCCTATCTGCTGTGCTAGACTCTCTAGACCTTCTATAACACAGCAACTTAAGGGATAACATCTCATCCTTGAGAGGCTCCGGTATGCGACTGGAGCATTCATGATTTTTGCTAGCACTCTGTGTGTTACCAAATTTTCTGGAAAGCTGACTTCCAAAAAAAGAGTAGAACATTTCTACCCCTCAATTTGGAGCAATATAGCATCACCTAGTTACAGACTGACTGGATAGGGATGGCCTTACTGAAAATAAGATCATCTAGTAGGTGTCTATTTATTGGGAGAGGATTGACAGAGCTATGCATGGGTTGGTGTAGCAAAGTCACATGGATATACCATGCAGTAACCTGGCACTAGAAAGAGCAAAACTGGATGCACCCTGGGCCCTTTCGATGGAGAGAGGTGAACTTAAGTCAAGGACAATCATCATGAAACAAGTCGGAAAGCTGAGATTCTGTTTAGTTATGAGATGGCTTTGGACATGACCATGCAGAAGCTGTAGACAGCACCCCGGAGGGCTTTCTCCATCATATCCACATGAACAAAACCCAGTAGGTAGCTGGGAACCCCAGTACCCACCGACGGTCTGTAGGTTTTATCTCCTGGGGCAGTGCTGGGTAAAGAGAGTGGAAAATGGCCCTGGAAAGATGAGGGAGGACTCCAGTCCACCATCTAAATGTCATGTGAAGTTTTTCGAAATAGTTCATAGGAAATGATCTCCACGTCATAAGGAGGACATGTTAAAGATTATACCTGCTGCTATCATTTTTGGATTAAGACATGTATCCTTTTGTTTTGTTAACTCACTTCATTCTTCGTGCTATGTTTAATAACAAACCAAAGGAAGATCCAGTTGATTTTCACAACTGACCAGGTTTTCACCAAGTTCCAGAAACCCGCAGATGGCAGCACTCCTGGGATTGAGTCAGGTGATCATTTATTTGCCGTGAGATCCAGGAGAGTCCCTGTGACGTGATCTCCAGTGTCAAGCTGCATCTGTGTGTGTACAACACAACCACTGTCTGAGAGAGGCCACAGCTACTTCTGACAAAACGGACTCATCTCCCCTCGGTGCAGATTGCCTGCTACAGTCTGCCTCCTAGAACAAGAGGTGGGTTACGGGCCCCCGAAGGCCATGGAGCTGCTGAGCTGCTGCTGCCTCCTCGTCCCCTCTTCCCCTCCCCGTCTCCTCCCCTCCTCTGTCCCTCCTCCTCTTCTCCTCCTGGCCTTTGTGCTTTCTGGCCACACTTCCGCAATGCTGACCACACAGCAGCCTTGACCCGTGTTGGACTCCCCGCCTGCCGTTGGCCTCCAGGTTCCCACAAGTTACTGTAGCCGTAGGAATTCCTTGGGCAGCTTTGGTCTTTGAGAAGGCATCAAATGATGAGTCACCGGTGTGGCTAGCCAGCGGTGGGGACGTGACTCTGGAGATGTGGGACAGAAAACCCTCCCATCACCCTGGTGGTACAGTCAGTTGGGAACACTGAGTCTATATCCCTATAGCCGGTGACAAGAAAGAGTTGAGTTGTAGATTCTGATCCATAGATCATTTACCTTCCTGCAAGATCAGGGCTTTTATTTGACTTTGATGGTCACAGATGGGCACAGTGGCATGCACTTGAAGGCCCAACTACTTGAGAACCGTGGCAAAGTGAGGCCTTAAATCCAAGGGTTTGAAGCCAGCCTGGGAAACATAGCAAGACTCCCATCTCTTTTTTTTTTTTTTAAATTAATTAATTAATTTATTTAGGATTTTCGAGACAGGGTTTCTCTGTGTAGCTTTGCACCTTTCCTGGAGCTCGCTCTGTAGACCAGGCTGGCCTCGAACTCACAGAGATCCACCTGGCTCTGCCTCCCGAGTGCTGGGATTAAAGGCGTGCACCACCACTGCCCGGCCAAGACTCCCATCTCTTAAAAGTAAAAAAAAAAAATAATAATAATAATTGATTTTTAAAGAGCAAATGATTCAGTACTGTAGTGTCTGCCCTGGCTAGGGGGACCCCTTTTCTTTTCCCAAAGTTCTAAGAGGCCCTGTTTACTTCTCTGTTATCTGCAGATTTGTGGTCAGGGTGATCTCAGCCCTCCTTGGCACCGGACTCAGGCAATTAGAATGTCTTCACTTCCTAGGGATGTAATTGAATGCAAAGACATACAAACAGCCTTGTGTTTGGAGAAGTGTTTCTTCCAAACAGAGGTGGAGAGAAAGTGAGTTTCCAAGTTTCCTAAACATTGAGGGTCCCCCACCCTCCGCTCCGAGCTCTTTGTCTCAATTGTATAAGCAGAAAACAGACAATGGGAAAATTACAAGTCATTATAAGCCATTGATTGTGAAGGACTACTAGAGTGCCGAGCGAGAACAGTGATGAACTGGGATGCCTAGCTTGGCCTCAAGGAGCTCATAGTCTGGTAGGGAAGGTACTTACCCCTGGGTACACAGAGGGTAGAATTGGGAATGTTTAACTGTTAGAGGGAGAGTGGGAACAGACAAGGTTTCTTAGAAGGGGCGACATCTGAGATGGACTTTGAAGGATGAATATTAAGTAGAAGGCTGAGCAGAAGCATAGGGTATGGGAAACTGAGTGGTGAATCCAAAAAGGCCTGGTTGGGAGGATGGGTGTAGAAGGTAAGGAGACCATAATGGGGACCTCAGTGCTGGGGGCTTGACCTTTATCATCCAAAGGGGAACCCACCACTGTATGGTTTAAACCAGGTGGAGGCGAAGCCAGTTTGACCTTTTCAAAGCTATCAGCCTGATGTGTGTATAAGGACAAGAGAGACATTCCCAGTCTAAACATGGCATTGGACCTTAGCTTATACCAAAAAGCCTTCTAACATGCTCTAATTTAAACCCATAACAGAATTAATTGTATATCAGCTGGGAGACAGAAGCCACAGCCGTTATTTTAATGCAGAGAATTTAACATAAATTGTTAAGCAAACACGGAGGAACTGAAGGGCAAACTGTAGTAAATATCATGGTTCTAGTTGCCAGAGGAAAGATCACCAGCCCTGAGGGTTGGAGAGACTTGGGAAGAGGTCGGAATTATTAATACCTGCCCTCTTTCGCGGTGGTCACTCCGCAGGTTTAGAATAAATAACAGTTCCTGAAGTAGAAGCCATCGTGGCCAGGGTGGGAAAGAGGGCCTACGGAGACCCAGGCAGACAGCCCGACCAGAGAGCGAACAGGAAGAAAGCGGGCCTTTCCTCCCCTCCCCTCCCCGACCGACCGACCTTTCTTCTCTGCTCAGCACTCCATGGCACAGAGCCTGCTGGGGAGTTGGCAGGCCAGACTCCCAATGCAGAACGAGAGATTAGAGCTAAGCATCCAGCAAATGCCTGCTCCCAGGGTGTGGGGCTCTGCCGGGAGGAAATGGGCCGGGTGTCCCAGAAACCGAGTCTCCTAAAACATGAGCCGGCAATAAATCACCTTTTGGACTTACTTTCATTCTCAGCATGGGAGCTACAGTTGTGGCCTCTGATTATCTTTTTCTCCAGTGTCTTAGGAAGTCTTTTTTTTAAAAATGAATTCATTGATTTTGAGACAGAGCCACACCCTGCGGCCCAGGTTGACTTGAAATCCACAGCCATCCTCGTGCCCCAGCCTCCTCTGAGTGCTGGGGTTATAGGCATGAGCCACTAAACCTGACTTTCTTAGGGCCTGTTCATCAGGGCTTTTGAACTCCCCTATGCCAAGCCCAGGCCCCGCAGATTACAGGACTCGAGGAACAGGATGGGACTCCCGCACAGAGGTGTCTCTAGCCGCGTAGTGCCATCTATGTAAGACTGTTCGGCCACCAGAGGGCAGTGTTCTCAGCCCAGCTCTGCCCGGTGGGAGCAGGTTCAAGTCCAGCTCGGATATGAATTAAACAACCACAGCGAGTGGTTTAATCTCTGAAGGGCAGCTCCTCATTTGCAAAGTAAGACCGTCTGTTTGCACCATACAAATACTTAAGAGGTATTCAGTAGGTCACCTCTCCCCTTATTTGATGTCAGCAACATTCAGGACCAAATGTCACTGAAATAGCTTTATGTAGTTCTCCTTCGCTCCAGGCATCTAGAACATTGGGTACGCCAACAACAATTTTTAAAATATGTGTATAATGGCTGGAAGTTGTTTCTAAAGAGGAAGGCCGTCTTTGGTGTATGTAGACACCAGTGGCCGGATCCTCTGGGAGAACAATGGCTATTCACTGTGCTTCAAAGCTGGCACCAGCAGCCGGTGTTCGCTCGTAATTCCCACACAAACAAATCTCCAGCAAACTTTCCATGACCGTGTGGCTTGGTGTAAACAGCTTGTAGCAAGTGCTTTCTACATGTTATACCCTCGCTGTCCTGCAGATGTGTGGGTTTGAAGGGAGTCTTGTAAACACTGTTTAAGAATTAATGATTTTTACAAAACAAAACAGGAAACAAATTCTCATCAACCCTGCCCTCCGGGTTGTGGTTGGCGGCGGCAGAGGACATCTGGGAAGGGGTCCCTTCCACCGGAGCTAGAGACAGAAGATGTAGCGTTGGAACTATCCTTTAAAGCCACCCAGGCCCTGAAAGGCTGGCCGAGGCCTGCAGGCTGCCAGAGGTCCTGGCTCTTGGGCCAATGAATAATGACAGGCTTTTTATTTTTAAGTAGTAGTTAGAATTTGATAGCACTTAATATTTGCAGTGACCTTTACAGCTATTGTTATTAGCTATTTCTCCCGGAGGCTCTTTGAACTAAAGGACACAACTATTTTTACTCAGCACCCCCTGCCCCCACTCCCTCTCCTCCCCCTTCTGCTGCAAGCCTGGTGGGTTCTCTGAATGCAACACTGACATTTGCCTAGAGGTAAGCTTCATTTTCTTGTGGGCAATGGTCTCAGTCATAAAGCGTATTTTCAAGTCAAAATAATATTGAATACAGTGCATTTAAATATACTCAGTGTAAATTAGTTCATATTTCTTCTCTGCTTAAAATCCTGCTGTAGCTGATTATTTCACTCAGTGGGCAGCCTAGGTCTCGGGTTTGAAAGGCATGTGGTCCCTCTTTGCACCTCATTTCCTCCTCCTAACATGGCCTAGTCAGTTACCTCTTTGCCACAATTCCCTGCAGGCTCTTGGCCCAGACATTTACGCTGGAAGATTCCCAGGCCTGACGTGCTCTTCCTCCAGGTATGGCTGCCTCCTTTGCCCCCTGTAGGTCTTCGCTTAGGTGACACCTTCTCCATGAGGTCTCTCCTGCTGACCCAATTTCAAACTGTAGCTGTCGAGTCCTCCCTGCCTCCCAGGATGCTACACATCGTTTCCCCGGTTATTGTGTTTCCTGGTTCTTCTCTCTCTCCCTCACCTGACATAAGGCAGGGATCTTTGGTGGTGTAATTCACTACTGCACATTAAGCACCAAGACCAACAAATGCATGTCAAAGGCATCTAATAAATTTTTGTCAAGTGAATAGATAATAGTTCTTTAAAGGTTGTTGTCACAAGGCTTAACCTGACGGCTGGAATTTTCTCAGTGTGTGCGCTTCCTATTAATTCTCCTTAGTGAAGTCTCCTAGGCTGGTTTTCTACCCCCCTAACCCCCTCCCCCAGACAAACAATTCATTCTGATAGCAATTCTGTTCAGCTAAACGAAACCCATCAGTTCCTAGGGTTGGAAGGAAGTGTGAAATCTCAGTGGCACAGGACAGAAAATGCCTTGACAAGGGTTCCAGCCCTCCCTGACCCCAGCACCATGTGGCAGGGTTACGTCAGGCCTCTGAAGGGAGGTGGGCATGCGCAGGGCTTGAAGGAACAAGATCTACTGATGGGTGGTGCACGCTTCCACAGGTGCCCACGTCATTACCTAAGGAGCACCCTAGCCTCTTAACCTCCGTTACCTTTTCTACGAACAAAAGGTAAAGAGAAGCTCCCTTGGTGCCCTAAGGGTGAAAACTGCACGTATCTATGGGTGAGAGGATACATACTGAGAATATTGTTAAGATTTATGCTGGTTTAGTAAAGTGGTGGCTGTAGGTTTTCCTCTAATGTGACCTGACTATCCCTGTGTAGCTGGCTAGGTTTCCAGTACCAGGCATGGTTTCCCTCTTTCTGATCAGGCCTGAACTCCAATTAGAAAACTGTTAGCCACCTACAAGGTACGTGTGCCACTAGTGAACCTTTGGGGTTATTGTGCCATGCTGGTCATTGCTGTGGTTCATAGGCACCACAGCTGGGTAGAACTGGTGGTTGCTTCCTTCCCTTGGAAGCTCGCATGCTGCCTTCTGATACCATGAAAGCTAGCCCTCAAGGAGGAGGCTTTCAGGTCAGATCCAGCTCAGGACTCTGGGTCCTGTCCAAAGTGCATGGTGTCTTTGGCAAGAGGGACTTACCTTCCACTTCTGGGAGGCAACCAAGGACATCAGTCATAGCCAACAATGTTCTAGGAGTCTCTTGGACAACCCTGAGCAGCGACAACTCAAAAGGAAGTCACTCATGCCTGGTGTTGGGCTCCATAAAAGAAAACCACAACCCATTAAAATGCAGAGAACAAGAGAGCACCTGGTGCTCAGCCCCAACTGATGTATCTACAACACAATCCCCACACCTAAGGCTCAGGGGTCACTGTTTAAAAGGAGGCAGAAGGATGAAAGAAGTCAGAGGAATAAGAAATTTGATGTGAGATTGTGTTTCCTAGACACATCTAAGAGGCTACACCCAAGAAGTCTCAGCAACATGGCTGACTAAACAAGACGTGAACAAAGGACATGGTGATGTGCAAGGTGGAAGGTTTGCAGGGCTTCAACCCAAAACAAAGAATCACAAATAACTGGGGTTTGCTGGGAGCAGAAGTGGTCTTCAGGGGAGAGTCCCCTCACATGGTTATCTAATCAAGACCAGGTGGTCAGCCCTTAGATCCTGCACATCCAGTAACATTAGATGGACTAGGAAGGTTGTAGTCATGTATTTAAGTGTACGTTTTATGATATACATAACACGAAACAGCAATGAAAGAAAAAGAGGTCATGAATTTGAGAGCAAAGTTTGCAGGAAAGAGGTTGGAGGGAGGAAATGGAAGGGGAAATCAGATGATTATAGTATAATTTCAAAAAATAAAAAATATATAAAAAAGAAAATGTAGAAACAGTCTAGCTTGTAAAGTTTTCCCTGCTTTTTAAATTTGTGGTTTTAAAAAAACCACACAAATTAATCAACCATATTAACCAACTTTATCTGTGAAGCTCAGTGATAACCTGTAACGTGGTGCAGCCATTAACATCATCCATCATTGCAACTTTTATCTTACAAAACTGAGAGCGTGTTCATTAACAGTAGCTCTCTCCTTCCCTCCCTCCCTACAGACCCTGGCAACCACTGCTCTCCTCCCTGTCTGTATGGCTTTGTCTCCCAGGAGGACTTCGTGTAAGTAGCAGCCCATAGCTTTTGTGAGATGATCTTGAAGGTCCATCCATGTTTTCAGCATATGCCAGCATTTCTTTCCTTTTTAAGGTTGAACGGTATTCCATCGTACATGGACACCATATTTTGTTTATCCATTTATCTGCCTCTGGCCACTTGGCTTGCTTCCATAGCCATAAGGTTTTATAATGATTAGTGAGCTAAGGCATGTAAAAGAGTTTGGCATATAGTAGGCACTGGATAAATATTGGCTGACATTATTGTTAATATTGTTAACATTCTGATTTCTAGACTGTCCTTCAAATTTAGCTCAACCTAGTCTTACTGAATGCATACAGCTTATAAGACCTGTGACAACAGATTTGGGGTGGGAAAAGATAAATCTCTCTGTCTCTCTGTCTCTGTCTCTCTCTCTCTCTTACACACACACACACACTTATACTACAACTTCCTTTTTTGGGAAGGTGGGGTTCTCAATAAGTAGCCTAGCTTGCTTCTGACTCAAGATCCTCTCACTTCAGCTTCCGGGTGCTAAGAAGACTGATATTCCACCACACCCAGCCCTACACCACAGCTTTCTCCCCTCATCTGTTGATGGACATGCCAGTTGTTTCCATGTCTTGGCTGTTGGGAAGGCTGCTTTAACGAACACAGAATGCAGATACCTTTGTGAAGTAGTGACTTCCTTCAGGGGAGCGCCTATAGCTCTAAGAGAGACTGATGAATCATGAGGTGGTTCTATTTTTAACTTTAGGAACTCCCTGATGACTAATCACGTTGAGCACCTTTTCACATCCTTATTACCATTTTTATAGCTTTCTTTCAGATGTCTTATTGAGTGTGGGATGTGTATGGGGAAGCATGCCCTATGGGTAGATATCAGAGAACAGTTTTCGAGAGCTACTTCTCACCTACCACGTGGTGTCAAGGATTCAACTCTAGCCATCAAGGTTGGCCGCAAGCCCTTTGTGCTGGTTAGATTTTGCCAACTTGACACAAACCTAGGCAACATCTGGGACGTAGGAATCTCAGTTGGGAAATTGCCTCCATCAGATTATCTTGTGGGCCAGTCTGTGGGGACTTTTTCTTAATTAATGAAATTCATGTAGGAGAGTGCAGCCAGCTGTGGGTGGTGGTGCTCATAGGTAGGTGGTCCTGGGTTGTAGAAGAAAGCAAACCAAGTGATTTGTGAGGAGCAAGCCAGGAGGCAGCTTCTCTGTGGCCTCTGGGTCAGCTCCTGCCTCCAGGCTCCTACCTTGAGTTTCTGGCCTGACTTCCCTCAGTGAGAGACTGAGGTCCCAGCCTGTAAGCCACATGGCTGGTGGACTAGGTTTAGAGTAGCAGGTACGATTAGCCATAGGTCCAATCAGATGGGTGTTGGTTACCACCAGGACTGAAGTCCTACTATTGTACCTTTTGGGATATCTTGCTGTTCCAGTCTCTGTTGAGGTTTGGAGGCATCATATCTAGTAGGACTAGTGATTGCCTTCCTTTCTTGGAAAAGAGCTCCTTCCAGTACTGTGAGCACTAGCCCTCAGGGAGGAGGCTTCCAGGTCCTCTGTCCAAAATGTGCAGTGTTTTCAATGACAGAATCGTACCTTCAATCTCTGGGAGCCAGCCAAAGACAAGGGCATAGCCTGTATTTTTTCTGGGGTCTCTTGGACTCTGCTGGCCAACAATGTAAAAGGAGGCTTCCCATGCCTGGCACTGATAGTCTATGGCTTTCAGGGAGAAATTGTTACCTCCAAGTGGCATAACTTCATTTAGACTATGTGTGTAAGTAAACTGCAAAAACTCTGGGTTTGGTGTCCCGGGTTTTGGCATCAAAATGTTAGTAAATTGATGGGTGAAACTGCAAGAAGACAGTTCTGCCTAGAGGGCGAGGTATCCCGGACACCTCAAGCTACTTAGAACAAGAGCTCTGCCCTGAAGGTGTCCCGGACACCTGGAGCTGTTTAGCACAGCTCTGATGGCTGGGACTGCAAAGGAACAGCCCAACCTTGGAAAGGAAGGTTTTCTGACTTCTCAGGAGAGTCAGACCTGGAACTGCTTCAGCAAGGAAGGGTGTCCTGACTCTTCGGGAAGGTCAGGATATATCTGGTATGATGGTATGATGGGGGATGGTTTCCCCGCAGGACACAGCAACCCTGCTCCTCTCCTGGAGAGCCACAATCTCTGGCTCAGTGTTACCAGCTCTTTCTCGCTCAGTCCACTATGGGACATCTTAGCAAGGTTCTTCTGTTCAGCTCTCAATGAAAGTCTTCATCCAATACTCTTTTGAGAAAGAGGTTTATTTGGGAAGGAGGAGTCCAGGAGAGTAGCTGCCTCTACCAGGGTGGAGAGAACAGCTCACAACTGACCGGGCAGGGCAGTTTATATAGGATGTCTAGGGGGCAGAGTCAACTGTGATTGGTTAGTTTATTTTCTGCCCAGGGATTGGCCAGTTTTGTGAGCAAGGGGCAGAGATGGCCCTGATTTCAGGGCCAAACTGTGTTTCTTTCACTGGCCTTTCTTGGCTTTTTGACACTACCTCTAAGGCCAGGGCACATTTCTTTCACTGACTCTGATTCTAGGGGCCAAGAGTCTTATTTTGGTACTAGTCTCAGAGTCAGGGCATATTTCCTGGGTTCTGGGTTTGGGGATAAAGTGTTCATTTCTCTGGCTCAGGTCCCAAACACAGGCTGTGTTTCTTTCCCTGGTCCTGGGCCCTAGGGCCAGGATTCTACTGTCCTGCTCTGTGATTGGTTGATTTCACAAGTCAGTTGGACAGGGGCAGAGATGGCTCTGATCTGAGCTAAACTGTGTTTCTCTCACTGGCCTTACTTAGTCATCCTTCCCTAATTCTGGGCTCCAGGGTCAGGGTGGGTTTCTCTAGCCAGTCCCTTTTCCCTACAATGTGCATGTGTATACACATACACTGGTGTATATGTAATTTTACGTAAACCGGGAAGCTCTTTAATATTGCAACCAGTAAGTGGTGGAGCTGAGATTCAAACACAAGCTCTCTGCTTCCACAGCTTGAGGTCTCAACCCCTCCATCTCAGCAGCTGTTTCCTAGTCTTTCACCCAGCAGATGTCAGCAAACCGCCTTTGTCCTCTAAGTCACCTCTGCCCCCTGCAAGACAGGGATTCATGACAGAGCCATGTGCCATTAAAATCCCTCTCTGGACGAATTCTCTCTCCAGCCTTTGGAGCTGCAGTTGTGCTGGATGTCTTCAGTGATGCTCTCATGGAGCCCGTGTGTCCACGCCCGCTCCACAGAGGCTGTGTAGCCTAGCCTGATGCTATTTTCTGACCACACAGTGGCTCTGGAACACAGTTACCATCTGACGTGAGCTTAGGCAGACAGTGTTCATTCTACTGGATCCACACAAGTGTCTCTTCTGTGCTAGAACTTTACCAGAAGTTTTGTTTTGTTGTTTTGAGTTAGAGTCTCCCTGTGTATCCCTGGCTGGCCTGGAACTCACTGTAGACCAAGCTGGCTTCAAACTCAGAGATCTGTTTGCGTCTGCCTCCCAAGTGCTGAGATAAAAGGCGTGCGCCACCACGCCAGGCTGGATGTTTCTATTAATGAACCCGAGACATTTGTCTCTCTGAACATTTCTGGAATTAGACCACGCTCCCCCTGGTTTCATATGTTGTCGCCTTGCCATTTTTTCCAGATGTTATCAGTGTTCTGGCTAGTTTTTTGTCATTTTGACACAAGTTCCAGTTCTCTGGGAAGAGGATTCTGAATTGAGAAAGTAGTGCCCCCCCCCCCCCCGTTAGCTGGCCTGGAGGCAAGTCTGTAGGGCATTTTCTTGATTAACGATTGATGTGAGAGGACCCAACACACTGTGGATGGTACCACCTCTTGGCCCATAGTCCAGGTGGTATAAGAAAGCAGGGTGAACAAACCATGGGGAGCAAGCCATGGGTAACAAGCTACTGAGCAGCATTCCTCCATGGCTTCTGCTTTAGTTCCTGCCTCAACTTCTCAGAAGGGAGTGTAACCTGAGAGTTAGTTGTAAGCTGAAATAACCCATTTCCTCCCCAAGTTGCTTTTGATCGTGGCGTTTTATCATAGCAATAGAAATCCCAATTAAGACAGAAATTGGTACCAGAAGTAGGGTATTGCTGTGGCAGACCCGGACCTCTTGTTTTGGGGAGGATTGAGGAGGGACTTGAAACTTTGGGATAGAAAAACCATTGAATGTTTAGAGCTTAATGAGCCACTGTGAGAACTTAGAAGATAATCCTGAGAGCAGTGCAGACGATGGAGATCTGGCTTGGGAAGTTTCAGAGGGAACTCTGAGCATCCCTTAAAGACCCTATTGGGGCTGTCCAACATCTTGAATTAAGAATCTGGCTGTTCTGGTCAACCAGGGCTGAAGAATTGGCTATGATTAACAAGAGACCAGAAACACTAAAATGAAATCTTTGCTTTTCCAGAATAGTAAGAAATTGCTTTCGTGATTTCTTGTTTTCACAGACTCCTTGGGCTCTGCTCCCCCCCCCCCCCATCTGTGTCTCCCTCTCCCGCTCTGGCTGTTGGTAGCTCCTCTTATTACAGTATCTGGGGACATGTTCAGAATTCTGTCAGCTCTGGGATGTCACTCATACCAGCCCGGCAGCCGCCAGGTGCCCTCTTCCTATCGCCGCCCTGTCTCAGACTTTCATTTCCTCTTGGCTGGCCGTTTGCTCTCCTCGCTGGTGGAAGATTGTTCTTTACAGCGCAGATGAAAACCAAGTAAGAACTGAGCAATTCTGTTCTCCCTGTGTCGTCTCTAAATTAGCTGTGTCGTCTGATCCGACGGCGGCCGCCGCTTCTCTTGTTCTTTCTCTTGTTCTAAACGTCCGCTGGAGGCTCTTAGTGCTGTTTGTATGTGTTACCCCACACCCCAGCCTTTCGTTTCCCCGACTTTCTATCTCTCCCTTGTATCTGCTCTTGACTGCAAAGTCCTTCTTGTGGCCTTAGTGGGCGTCATGCGGACATAACGATTTCCTTGGCTACCTTCCTCTCCAGAATTACATATGAATGGATAGGCAGAGTGGAGTCTCCAGTCCTTCTGGAATGGAGTTCTGTATGACTCAAGTCACCAGCCAGGTCTCACAGAGCATCTGGCCTCGTGACTTACGTGTTCCCTGATGGTTAACCTTTGCTGAGCTTTCGCCACAGCTCAGGCCTGTGCTGGGGGCTTTCTGTCCACCGCCTCACCTCCTGTCAGTCACCGTATGACTGGTCTAAGCATTCACAACTCAAGGTGGAAGATGAGCTTGGTACATTTGCAAGAACAGGGCCCAACTCCTGGTTTCTCCATGATTCCTGTGGTGAGCATCACGTCTACGCAATTTAACCTTCCAGTCACTTCATTTTCCATGGACTTGGAGCTATATTTTCTTATAGTCTTGAGAACTAAAAAACTGTTCATATTCCCTTCCCTGCCCCTACGAGTCATCTGATGACAGAATCCCTTTTCAGTCTACATGCCAGTCACCTGTGCTCTAAGAACCATTTAGACGGCCAAAGAAATGGTCCACGCAGCAGCTCTCGCCACCACACCCATGTCCCTCTGTGACGTGAAACTGTCCGCAGACCAAGCCTGAGTAAATCAGATGCTCCTGGCAGGGCAGGACTCCTCACCCCTGCACGGTCCTCCTCCATCACTCAGCCCACAGAGCGCAGACACTAGCCGGAAGTGACAGGTGTCCCTACCCAGCCAAGAGGGCCTGAGGGAAGGCAGCCCTCACTTGATCCCCCGTCCACCGCGCTGTTCGTGCTCTGTGACGACTGTGTTGGTGTGAGGGCTGCCTTCCAGGGTGATTTATATAACGCCTTCTTTCTCAAGAAGAATGTGAAAGGGATCACAATAAAACATGTCTGAAATAGGACAGTTAAAACACATTTTTAAAAGACAGACAGACAGAGAAGGGTCAGAAATCACTTGGTTTGGGTCCCCGACAAGGAGTTTTATAGCACAAATGTCTTTAATCAATTTCTGGTACAAATGTCTAGGTGCGTGGGGATGGGGGAAAAGAAAACCACTCTGTAGTTGGGAGGAACCTGGAACTCTTCAGCCGGTTCCCTTCTACACATGTATCTAAATCAATGGCATCTTGCCTAATGGCATCCGTGGAGATGTGGTACCTCATCTCAGAAAGTCCCAGGGAAGGCAGTGGAGGGCATTCCCAAGGTTTACAGCAGCTGATCTGCCCAGAGGTCAAAGTTACAGCAATTCATCACTGTCGCTGACAACGGACCACAATAAATTTGTCTTTAAATATTAATATCTAATTCTCATATTATACAGATAGAGCTCACACTATCCATTTATCTGTTTTTAAGTGCAGAATTAGTATATATTATGATGAAACTTCAAAAAAAATCACAGTAAGGGATACTTCTTCCCTGGCTTGTCTGTTAAATAATTTTTCCAGGAGGGAATGGATAAGCAAGGGATGAGTGAATTCACACGCACTTGACGTCATGATACCAGTGAAGGAAAGGCCACTCTGAGTCAGACTCAGCGTGGGGCATCATAGGGCATGGGGAAGGAGCGCAGGGGTCCTCTGACCTGTGTCTGGACACAGATCCACACCCACCCTGATAGTTTTACACATGACCAAGTCTATGCTACAGCTACAAGAGAAATGGTAGTGATACTAGCAGGGGATCTGGCTTCTGAATTTCAGTTTCAAGAAATGTATCGAAAGGAGATTCCCTGAGATTCCTGATGGGCGTTTGCCTTCTTCCCTTCGTTCATTTGTCTTCTTTCCGTGTTCACGTATGTGATATGTTTGTGTGTGTACATGCAGATGTCCATGGGCATGTATGTGATATGTCTGCGTGTGCGTGTTTGTGTGTATACATGTGGATGTCCATGTGCATGTATGTGATATGTCTGTGTGTGCATGTTTGTGTGTGTACATGCGGATGTCCATGTGCCTGTGAAGGCGTGGGGTTGATATTGGACTCTCTCTCAACCACTCTTCACACTATTCTTTGAGACAGGATCTTTCAATCCAAATTGAAATCCAAATCCAGAACCTGAGGTTTGGCTAGTCTCACTAGCCGGCTTGCTCCGAGGATCCCTGTGCCAGCCTTCTAAGGCTGGAACTACAGGCAGCCGCCATGCCCCGCCACCGTCCCCTGAGTGCGGGGGACCTGAACTTTGGTTCTCCTGTTTGTGCAGCTTTATGTACCGAGCCATCCCCCCAGCCCTCCTAAGGGCGAAGGTTGTAGAGCAGAGTCGAAATACTGAGGCAACCCAGAAGCTAAATATTGACAAGTTTCAGTTAAAAGCAAATAAACAATAAAATGTCAGGCAACGGATCTACCTAAAACCACGCTCTTTCTGAAATGTGAAGGTTCTAAGAACATAAGTATTTGTGGGAAGGTAGACGATACTCAAGCTACAGGAAGTCCTTATGGATGGGAATCATTTGGAAAGGGAAATGCCGTTGGTGAGCCAGAGTGTGACTAGTTGTCTTTTTTTTCCCCCGTCAGCTTGATAGAATTTGGTAATGCTTAAAAGTATAAGCCTGGATTAAAATATGTAACTTAAGGCATTGAGCACATGCATGTACACATACACTCACATATGTACCCACACATGGTTTTATGTATTATTATTTATTTATATATTAGTATTATTTAGCCTACAAATTCACTCAATTAAATATTTGATGGTAACTTGGCTGTTTATCTCTCTACCCATTGTTTCTTATACTACCCTCTATTCAACATTCACATAAAACTTACTGTCCTGAGCAATATTACAGCTGAACTATGACTCCACACCATCCCTGCTGCCAGGGTTCCTATGGAAAAGGCCTAGCCCTGAGTGGTTAAAACACGGCTATTTAGAGGCAGAGTGTTTAAAGGGACACTTAACGAAATGAATACAGCTGGTTCCTAACTCCATCTGGCTGCTGTGACCTCATAAAATGGTGAGATTTAGACAGGCTCACACAGGAGACCTCTACCTGCAATCCACAGAAAGAGAACTCAGGAGACATCAACCCTGCAACATCTTTAAGTCTTTTCTTTTTCCTGTGAGACAATAAATGTATTAAGCTCCCCAGCCTGTGGTATTTTATCATTGTATTCTTAAAAAGGTATATAAGCATCTACAGTGTACCTGTGCCTGTTCCATATATGAATGAAGTATCGTCTCTGGCTTTGGAGAGCTCCTCATCTACTGGGTGCAAAACCCACAGAAGCAATTGGCATGGTGAATCACTCGCACCATTTGTGAGATCTTAGTCTAGAATGCCAAGGCCCTCGTCCAGAGGCTATGATTGGCATGTTGCGTGCCCCCCCCCCCATTATTTTTTCTGTTTGGAACAAAAATGTTTCTAGTGAGAGAGGAATTCAGTTGAAGCATTAAGGGACGTTCCTCTCAGCCACAGCATACTAAAACCTGAGGATGTGTAGGAGGCTGGATCCGTGCTTTTAATTCATGTGGCATCCGTTAGTCGAAAACAGTCTTTAGAGCATTTTCACTGCTTTAAGCTCATTGGAAATCTCATCTTCACGGGAAAATCTTATCTTCGCAGCAGATCCATTTGCTCCCAGCAAACATGGCCTCAGCTGATCTCAAAGTAAGCAGAAGGTGAAGCCGTGACAGCTGGCAGCGTGGCCACTGGAGTTCTGTTAGCACAGTCTCTGTTTAGATGGAGCTGTTAACTTAAGTAGAAGATGTGGAGCAAGGCCTGTGACTTGGAAGTAGAGCATGGCCAAACATTGTAAGGTGTAACATGATCCAAACTAAAGGAACATGGAGTCTGGGGAGCTGTAAGGCCTTTAGATGCTGGTCAATCAAAACCCCTGATTTGCAGATTTGGAGTCAGAGATAACAGGTTAAATGTTAAACGACTTGCCAGAGGCAGGGAAGGGGAACTAGCTCATTGCAGAAATAGAATGGAGACACTTGTCTATCCTTGAAGTACAGCTGTCTCTAATGCACTATGAGTCTGGAAACTGTAATTCCAGGCAGACTTCCCTAACAAATACCATGTCCATAGTTCGGGTGCTGAATAGTGAATGCTCTATTCCTCCATCTTGGTTTTGTGTCCCACTGGCACAGTATATGGAGTCAACCAGTATGACCTGTGTTTTCTATTCAAAGACTAGAGCTGCTTTTTAAGATCACAAATGTGCAAGAAAGATACGTATTGGGCATCAACTGTGTGGCTGGTCCTGTACTAGTCCATCACAGCAACTTGTGTGTGAGAAAACTGCAGGTCAGAGACAACATGTCTTTTGTCCAAGATTCCACAAGAAAAATAGCATCCGAGTTGAGAAAGGTGACTCGCACATGTAATCCCAGCACTTGGGAGGTGGGAGGAGAATCAAGAGTTCAAGGTCATCTTCAACCACATAGTCAGATCAAGGCCAGCCTGGGCTATGAGACATACCTCAAAAACCAATGGCTACAGGATCTGTTCTGTCCTGAACCTGTCATTCTTCCACTACTCTGCAGTCTGTCTCTCAACATAATGATTTAAAAGCATAAGGTTTGTAATAGAGATGTAATGAATGTAGAGCTGTATCTCAATTTAACCATTTCCAGTCACAATGGCTACAGCTCAGTTCTATATCTAAGCTCAACCTTTGGTCAGGAATTTTTCCAGCATTCTAAACCCTGAGCAGATTGGCATCAGGGCCCCTTGGAGGGGGCTCAGAAGACATCTCTGCAGTTAAAGTACTTGCTACTCAAGGAACAGGACTGGAGCCAGCCCCCCAGAACCCAAGGAAACGTCAGGTAGGGAGGGGCATAGTGGTTTATCTAGAATTCAGTTTCCTCTGAGATTGAAACATTGCATCTTGTGGGGAAGTTCCTTAAACAGGAAGGCAAACAACTCAAAATAGCTCCAGGAAGTCCCTGAAACTGACGAAATTCTCTAGGCTCCTCCCCAAGAGTAAACGGCCAAGCTTCTAAGAGTCACTCTCAGACAAACGAAGAGGCAAAGAAGACTCGGAGGCCAGCCAAGCTGCCTGAAGAAGTAGAGGGAGGCAAAACTGTCTAGAAGTTTCTGCCAACTGAGACACATGGAGAGGACACTCCATGACCTGTTAAGGAGCCCGCAGGCTGTTCGGTGGTCTCCATGTTCCCAGTTTTTCTGAGCTTTCACCTGTACTGGGATGGGCTTTAGTGATGTAGCTGTCTTTGAGTCTTCTATGCTCCTGTAGTAACCCCAAATCTATACTCCTGTAAGTAACCCCAATAAAACTCACTGGTTCACCAAGTTGGTCTTTGGTGGTATCTGTATTTTGATATCATGGGCTGCCTATCTGGGCTGAGTAGATGTGTGTGTGTGTGTGTGTGTGTGTGTGTGTGTGTGTGTGATGTCTCCCCAGGAAAAGTCTTATAACAACAAATTCTAGCCTCAGGAAGTAGATACAGAGGATGTTCCAGAGCAAGCTAGCTGAAGAGACTCACCATGTCGGGGAGCTCTGGGTTTGATGGAGATAACCAGCTGCAAAGAATAAAGTGACATTCTATTATATTCATAGATCGTTGTCTTGCTCAGCCATCACCAGAGAAACTGCCCCCTGCAGCAGATGGGAACAGATACAGAGACCCACTGCTGGACAGTGTATAGAGAATGAGAGACGTCGGAGCATTCAGTCCTAAATGAGAAGTCTACATCAGATCCCTCCCCCTGGCTCAGGGAACTCCACAGAGGAGGAGGCAGAAGGAGTGTCAGAGCCAGTGGGGGTGGAGGGCACCAAGGAAACACGGCCTTCTGAACACAGCAGGACCAATGCACATAGGAGCTCACAGAGGCGGGGGCAGCATGTATGGGGGGCTGCACAGGTCTAAGCCAGATGATCCCAGAACTGGAAGGGAAGTGGACACAAGCCTCCATTCCTACGTCTCCAATTGATAATCATTCACAAAGGAAAAATCAGTTTTCTCCCACAACTGGGTATACAAACCGCACATAAGGGCAGGTCTCATGCCAGCAGTCAATGGACCAAGCATAAAACCAAGTCAGTGGTATTTTTGGAGGTTTTTTTTTTTTTTTTTTTTTTTTTTTGTCTCATTATGCTTTGCCCAGACATACTGGTTTTTTTGTTTGTTTGCTTTTTTTTTTTTTTTTAACCTTACACGTCTTTTGCTTATATATTATGTTTTCCAAAACTGTGTTTTTATGTGACTTCTGTGGGTGGGAGTGTGTATGTAGTTCAGCATCTGTATATTTCCTGTGCTTTTTCTTTGCCCCCCACTCCCATTTTTTTCTGTGTGTTGGTTTTTTATTCTGGTTTGTGTGTATTTTTTTTTTAAAAGATGCTTGTTTGTTTTCTAAATGAGAGAGAGAAAGGATGAGGACTTGGTGGGTGGGGAGGTGGGGAGGACCTAGAAAGAGTTGAAGGAGAAACTGATTAGAATAAGCCATATGAAAAAAATCATTTTCAATTAAAAAAATGAAATAAGAAATTTAAGAAAAGAATAAGGTGGAAGAGAAAACAAGATTCCCACCAACCTTGGGTTTCCATATACATGCACAGACATGTACATGAGTCTGTATACACATATGCCAACTTTTGAGAGCATGCCACGCGTATACAGTACACACACATGCATATGAAAAGAGGAAAAGACCCCATGGAGGCAGCCGCCACTTGCCCTCATACATAGTAAAAGGAGGCAGACTGTAGCTCTCATACAGGGTTTGGCTTCATTTTTAGATAAGCATGACTCCCTTCAAGGGAGGTCATTTTTTCAGCGACAATTGTGGGCATCAAGCTGTTGTCCTTGGGGACCTGAGTGTTTAGGATCCAACAATTTGTTTTGTTTTGTTTTGTTTTGTTTTTTCTTCCATGGGCAGAAAAGAGAAAGACTACAATGTCAATAGTGTTGGCTTCTATTTGGGGGCTCCCTTTTCTAGGGAGCTAAAATTTCCTGGGTGCTGACACCCTGGCCATTATATGTATCCCACATTCTTCCTGTGGACCATCTCCCTTGTGACTTGGGATAACCTCGTGCGGCAAGTCCCTATTTTACAACGGTAAAAAATGTGATGGTTCATCACCACCATTACCACCCGGAACATTCTAGCCATGCGTGTAAGGGGATTTCCAGGAAGGCTTAACCAAGGAGAAAGCAAACAGGGCGTCCACCTTCATCTGTCTCCGCTTCTTGACTGCAGACACAATGATACCAGTCACCTCGCTCTCCACCACCACGCCCTTCCCCCATGACAGATGAACCCGAATACAGCTTTCCTGCCCTAAGTTGCTTCTGTTAGGTGTATGTCTGGTCACAGTAATGAGGACAGTAGCCACTGCGGGTCCAGTCTGTCATCCTGGCTTATGCTGCCCCCCAAAAAACAAGCAGAGCTTTGACCCCAGGCAGAGCCTTCAACCCCCATACATGCTACCTCCCACCCCTCGTCTCTTTGTTCATCCTCTAATCAGGAGGGGTTTTCTCCACTGCCCAGGTGTTTCCCATGGTCCTTGCTCTGAGGATAGGTGATTTCCAAGGTCCCTTTGAATACTGAGATTCCATGACTGATCAAAGTTGTGATTTATTCAGCTTGATAAATTTGCACTAATACACAAGTTCATCACTGTGTTAATTCTTCAATGAAGGCTCCAGCAGGTTTTTAGTTTATTTACAGGTCTCCTTCTGATGTGAAAGGGACTATACTGCTTTTCCTGGAATAATATTTAAAACTCCAATTAAAAATGTAAGCTTTAAGAACATATCTGAAGTATATATTTTTTTAAAAAAAAAAACATGCACACAACATACCATCTTTCCGTATGGACAGAAATAGTCATTGTGAACGTCTGTTCTCTTGATCATTCTCCCTAGTCTCACGAAATGGGTGCTAATTGCTTGCAGCTTCGGGTTCTCCTTAACATAAGGGACCAATTTGAGCAGCGCAGGCTGAAGTACTGCATTTGCTAGACTTGCCAGGTCTGGAATTGGCATTGGCCAGTTTGAATGATGACCCTGGACACAGATCAACCCACTAGAGCTTCAGGAAGCTAGTGGAAAATCTCCTGAGGCACTCCTGCCCAGTCACTCTACAGCTGGAACACGGGCAGGCCAGACGTGGTAGCGTTAGGTGATGGCCAGTTTGGATCAGTACAGGTGTTTGAATCTGTATAATCAAGCTGTGCTGTTTGGAGCATAGGTTCAGAAGTGGTGCTCATCCACAGATTCCCATTGGGCTGTCTCCAAGTGTCTAATAGACTCTTTGCAGCTTGTGATGGTTTGAATAGACTGACTCTCACAGGCTCATATATTTGAATACGTGGTCCTTAGTTGGTGGAACTGTTTGGGAAGGACTAGGAGGCGTGGCCTTGTTGGAGGAGGTATAGCACTGGGGTTAGGTTTTGAGGTTCAAAAGCCTACTCCATTCCCAGTTACTCTTGCTCTGCCTAGTGGTTGTGTCTCAAGTTGTGAGCTCTGAGCTACTGCTCCAGCACCATGCCTGCCTGCCTGCCATCATGCTCCCCACCGAGGTCATGGACTGACCATCTGGAGCTGTAACAGTCCCCAATCAAATACTTTTTTATCAGTTGCCTTGGCCATGCTCTCTCTTCACGGCAATGGAGAAGTAACTAAGACGCGGTTGAAGGCTAACTCCACATCTAAAACTCATTCTGACTGAACTGAGGTGGGATGGCGGAGAGGGGGGGAGAAGACAAGAAAAAGGAAGAACATGTCAGGAGTTGAAAACCCTAGCTGAAAGGAATCCTGCAGTGTATCTTTGAAGACCTTCACAACTTTCCGGGAAAGCTCTGTGCATTCTTTGTGATTTCAGAGTCAGGCAAACTTGGTTCTAACCAGGCCCTGCCGTCAATAAGAACCATTTAACTGTCCCCAGCCTCCATTTCCTCATCTGTAGTGACACGCCTCCCTGAAGAGTTTGTTATGAAGGCAACGTGTGACAATGCAGCGACTCTCTGGACACCCTGTGCTCCATGCGGCCACCAGGGCAGTCAACAGCCGTGCAGTGCTATTTTTACTCCGTTCCCTTACTCCCTCGGGACACACTCCTTAGAAAATTACTCATGCTGAAGAGCGCTTATGCGGACACAGGACATGTGCTTTCTGAAGGTATCCAGGACAAGCTGTTCTCTAAAGGCAGCAACACTATTGTTTTCATTTAGGACGTTTAACATTTTGTGTTTTTACAAACTGAGAGACCCTTCTCACTTGACCCATAGGGGTCTAGCCACTAGCTAACAGTTTTTTACCTCCCCGGTCTTACACAGCTATTCCTTGCCATATCTCTCCAGAATCTTGGCTCATTTATTGGCAGCTATCAGGGGCTCTCTTAAAGTAGACAGTGTCTATCAGTGGTGGGCAGAAGCAGACCCTGGCCTACAGCTGCCCAAGACTTGAACTAGAATGTTGAAGTTGGAGAGTCAAAATGTGCCTGTCAGAGAACCAGCAGAGGGAAAGAGACCATCCTCCAGGGGGCTGTCTGAGGGCTACCTCAGAGGGAGGGTGGTTTTCCAGAGATTCAGTCCCCAATACAGCTAAGGGTAGTATGAGAATCCTACACAGCACATAGGAACAAGCAATGAGAAGTGTTATTGCAAATGTTATTACTGTTATCATAGGCTTGTTCCGGGGCTCTGGTATATGCCGAGGCTTACCTTTTTACAAGATTTTTTCTACAAGATGCCCCCGACTCTCCATGTACGCCTTAGTTTCCCTAAATTATTCCCCTCCTGTCTGGCTCCAGAGGGGCCCTGCTGAGGTACCTGGGCTGCCGTGTCTCCTGTGCACTGGGAAGGGACAGGCATGTTGCTGTGGATTTATCACGTGGGCAGGAGTTAGTGGCATGCAGCCAGACTAAGTCCACACTGTCTGCATTTAGGCTTTAGAAATCCCGTCATGGGAATGCATGTCTTGCATTGCAACTTGGATTTTTCAACAAAATAATGCAGCCCCAGTTCTGGGTAATTTAAAGCACGGGACAAATGGGATAGAAAGGTCCAGACTATGTAGATCTGAATCTTGGCTGGGGAGGTGGGGAAGAATCAAGGCTCCAGATGTCTGGCACTCTTCCAAATGTTGTCACCCTAATGCCAGGGCTGTGGACTGGCAGCCCATGTTCTCATTCTCCTCTTTTTTCCTGTTCCATGATTTCCACAGGCTGGAGAGCCCTGGGACCCTACTGACCCAGAGAGAGGGCGGTGAGATAGAGTGAGTCGCTGATCTTGCTGCCTGTGAGCTGGAAGGGCTGGCCCTGGACTTTGGGCCCCAGCTCTCCCCGTTCTGCCTGGGTGTGGCCCTTATTCCCTGGAGCCTCGGTCGTTGCTCCTCTAGGGGGAAGGAGGGAGAGCAGATGAGGTTTAGGGCTGCACTTCCAGGAAATAAAAAGGTCATAAACGGGCGATGACTCGGAGCCCATGTAAACAAGGACAGCTGTTGTTTCTTCTCTGTCCCCTCCTCGCCCCTGCGCCTCTGTCCTGTGAGTGCAGGTCACCAGCCCTGCTTGAACACCGTAGATTGTGCCCTGGGCCTTACAGCTGACAGTCCATGAATCCGAGTGTCCAGAGTCCACCTGCAGAAGAACCTGTTCTTCCGGGGCCAACCGCAGCTCGTTCCTGGGGCCCCTGCCACTCGGGCAGTGACTGCTGTTCAGTCAGTAGTGACTCTCTGCTTTCCAAAGTCTACTGTAACATCAAGTCTATGGGGCAGGGGCTTTGGAGCTTTTATACGCCCGCATCTGTGAGGTGCTACAAAAGAGAGGAGTCACCCCAGTCCCTCCTGCTCCCCAGCTAGACCTTACTATGGTGAGGGTGATTGTCACTGTTTTGTTTTTTGCTGCTGGTGGTCAAGCATGCATTGAGGACAAAGGAGGTCTAGACGTCAGGTAGCTGTGGCACAGGGACTGACTGTGTGTCATAGGGACTGACTGTGTGTGGAGGCCCTATTGCCCCCGAACATCAATAGTGCTGTGGCTTTCCTGTCCTGGAGCCCACTCAGGTAGGCTGCTGCAATGTCCTCGAACATGGATACACCGTGGGAGCCTGACCATCCCCGCTGTTCCTGGGACCACAACTAGACATGCTTTCCAGGGGTTCCCATGGACGGTCACAGAAGTATGGCAAGGGAGGGTGTCCAGGAATACACCCCCAAAAGGCTTCAAATGCGTCAGCTCATCTCCACGGGTGTGCTAACAGGACTGAAGGGAGTTCGTGGCCAGCAGCTTTCAAGTGATGCCCAACTTTGATACCAGATCTATGTGTTTTAAAAATTAACTCTGCCGGGGCTGAGAGTATAGTCCAGTGCCTGCCTAGCATGCATAAAGCTGAGTTTGTTCCCCAGCACCACATAAAACTGGACATGGTGTAAACTCAGCACTAGGAGATAGAGACAGAAAGGTCAGAAGTTCAAGTCCATCCTCGGCTGCGTAGTGAGTTCAAGACCAGCCTGGATTAAATGAGGCTTTAAAATATTTTATTATTTTAAAAAAATTAAACCTGCTGTCATCTTGGGATTAGAATGGCTGGCTAGCCTGGTGCTTGCTTTGAAAACTTTACACATGTGATAGAACTTTCAGCTTATTAAATGTGCATGTCTGGACTATGCCACCGCGTTTGAAAACCTCATTGACGGTTCTTAGTTTAACATAATGGAGAAGGAATGAAAGTGTGCGGTTCCTCGTTGGCCGCTCTCCTCTCAGTGGCTTCAGGAAGCGGCCGTTCCCTGTGTGAGGCCTGTAGCTCTGGGAGAAGTGGCCGGCAGCAGGCGGACATTTGCCTGCACAGTGGTGTGACCTCTGGTTGTACCTTGTTATAAATGATAGTGCTATGAAATGCAAGGTCTGGCCCTGGACTTTGGGCCCCTCCCCCACCTCCCTGCTGCCCCGGGGATGCTGATGTATTTGGACATAGAGAATGATCTGGGAGGTGGGAGTTTTAACATCTTCCTAGGTGGTGTGAATGTGCAGTAAAGTTTCAGAAATAGTGCCTGACACAGTGGTCCTCAAGATCTTGAAACTCATCAGAATGCAGGAGACTGGCTAAAACTCCGGATGTGTGGTCCGTCCCCGCAGCATCGGGTTCAGGGTTGCTGGATCCTCCTGCTTGACTATCTGTTTCTAACAAGGTTCTGTTGAATGAGATGCTGCTGTCCAGGACCACAGTTTGATGGTGGGCATTCTGTTCTGCTGCTTGCTTTTTTACATGTAGCAAATATATATTAATATATATATGTGTGTGTGTGTGTGTGCGCGCGCGCCGCGCGCGCGCGCGCGCGAGTGTGTGTATAGCATAAAATTTACCATTTTAATCCTTTTAAGTGTATGGTTCAGTGATGTTAGCTACATCCACCTTGTTGTGCAAACATCACCGCCATCCATCCCCACAGTGGTTCTCATCTTCTCAAACTGAAACTGCATCCATTGCACACTAATACTCACTCTCTCTACTGACCCAGCCCTTGACCAGCAGAGTGCTGCATTCTAACTCTATGAATCTGAGTGTTCTAGGTGCTCCGTATATGTGAAATGCTTGTGACTGGCTGATACCATCATGGTTCATCCTTGTAGGATGTGTCAGGGTTTCTTTCTTTCAGGATTGGGAAATACTCAGTTGTTTGTGTACATGACACTTTTTCTACTTGTTTATCAGTAGGTAACTTGGAGCTTTGGGCTCTTTTCTGCCATTTACCTTATTAAAAGTGTGTGTGTGTGTGTGTGTGTGTGTGTGTGTGTGTGTGTGTGTATGTGTGTGTGTATGTGTGTGTGTGTGTGTGTAGGCCAGAGGTCAACACAGATGATGTTCCTCAGGCACATGAACCTTGCTCTTTGAGACAGAGTCTCTCCCTTGGCCTGGACCTCACCTGCTAGGCTAGGCCATTGAGTCCCAGGCCACGGAGCCCCAGGGCCATACCTGTCCTTGCCTCCCCAGAGCTGGGAGTGTAAGTGTGTGCAGCTGCACCTACCTTTCTCATGTGAGTTCTGGGCTTTGAACTCTGAGCCTTTTGCTAGTGTTGCAAGAACTTTACATCATCCCGGCCTTGCTGTTTACTTTTAAACGTTTAATTACCGGACTGTGGCTGTCACTCTTTCCATGTGAGTTCCTGCATGGCCCCCTCAATCTTCTCAATGGCCACTTAACATCCGACAGCGTGAACGTGGCTAGTCTAGAACCATTCAGCCACCTAGCAGTACAACAGGAACCCAAATCCGGTGCTTTCCAGCTTCACCATCCAAGGGATTTTTGACCCACCAGGAGATAGTGGCCACCGTGTGGTCATAAAATGTTATGTTAGGTCCAAAATGAAGTGATATCATTTTATTAGGTTCTGAGAATCTGATAAGTCCTGTGACATGCATGAGGGAAGTCAAACCCAGCCCTGGTTTAGGACGCCCTGTCCTGGACCCTCCTGCAGCACTGTGTTGACCAGCTTTGGGCGAATGATGACCCAGCACCTCTTGGGAAATCTTAACAAACAGTAGCATCTTTGGGCCATAGGGACGTTGGAGTTCATCTAGCCCAACCCTTTGTCTTAGGAGAGGAAATTGGAGTGAGAGAGGAGCCCCAGGCGACAAGCCTCTCTCTGCCTCAAGTAAGTGGGTGTGGCTGTGGGCTAAGTCACATTGAACAATGCCTACGCTGTCGTGGTGCGCCCCCCTTCCCTGCAGTCTTATTGACTCATGGTCACTCTGTTGGTGCTGGAAACCTGTTTGCCCAAGTGTGTTATCTGTATTGTTCATTTCTGCTGTACACATGGATCCTAATATTGGCCTGCCTTGCATTATTAGAACATATTTATGTTTTCTGTTCACTTCCTTCCAGGGAATGGAAAAGTCCATCTGTGTCCATTAAGAGAAATCCCCTGCAGGAGATTGCTGGTGACAGTGGATCTGTCCCCTAACTTACTTTCTTTTACTGAGTCACTGCGATTTCTTCCACAGGGCAAGAGGCCTGGTGTTATTTCACTGTCTGAATGCAAGCCTTTTACTGACTTGCCAAGTTTTCATTCCACTGTTACATGGCCATCCGCCGATCCCATCTCTACACTGACTAATTAGTTTCCAACTCCTTCATATTGACCTAATGATATTGGCTTCTTTCATTTGCGTCAGGAAACTTCTAAGAATCCTTCATGCAGACTCTGGAAAGATGCCCTTTCTCCTGCCCCATGACCAGGAGGTTATCGTTCATGCGGTCTCTTGAATGGCATGGAGCAAATGCCTAAGTGATGGATGGCCCTGTTTTCCCTGCAGCTGGGTGTGAATGCTGCCTGGTAACTGGGTGGATTTTCTTGTCCGATTTCTAGAAACCCTTGGGACTGCTGTCTTTCCACTTCTGGAGGTTGTCTGAATGGTTCTGAGCATCAGACGTGGCCTGTTGAGGTGCAGCCTGCTTGCTGTCCATCTTGCCACTCGGTCAGAGTAGTCCCGCAGCTCTGAAGCGAGGCAACTTGATTTATAAATGCTTGCCTCTTTTGATTGACTTTGATCCTCTCAGGAGTGATTGGAGTGAAAGTCTCAATGCTGAATGTTTTCTAATCTGTCACAAAGAGAAGTGGACCGGAAGGATGACACAAGAGACCCTAAAGGGTAGAAGGACATTTAGCTAAGAGCTGCATGCATAACCGATTCATGGTGCTCAGTAAAATGCTTCATAGGGTGTGGTTACTCACTGCCTAGCTGAAACTAAAATTCCAACAGCTGTCTTCCCCACCAGCAGCCACCAGGATGTAGAGAATTTGTTTACTTAACACCATTCTACCCTTGCAACCAACTCCCCAATGCATGCGTGGTTGCCTTAAGATGGCTTTCATGAAAGTGTGCAAATGTGCTCTTAGAATCTCAAAATGCCCTCCACACCTCTATGTCTGCCTGCCTGGGTCAGGCTGGGAGGCCCAGGCCCAGAGGCATCTCATACATCTCCATCAGGCAGTCAGAGCTGCTGCCAGAGCCAGCCCATCCCCCCCTCGGAGCAGCCTCCCGGCATGCAGGCAGAGCCCTGGGAGAGGCTGCCTAGCCTGAAGAGTTTGGCCCATGCATTTGTCTTCATTAACGTTGCTTATAGCTGAGGCCTTTGTCACATATATGATTATGTGAGATTCAATTCTCTTGACTGTGTAAACACAGGGCTCTGGTGTGAGGCTCCAGGCCAACAGCGACTTCTAGAAATGTCCTGCTGTTGGGAGTAGGGGTGGCTTGTGCTCTCAGCTGCAGGGAGAGGCCCACCCCGGGGACCTTTGTCTCAAATCTCCGGGAGTTGGTCTTGGTGTGATGAGGGCCAGGGCCTTGCCTCTGCAGGACAGTCTCCACCCTGGAGGGTGTGCTCCACTCTCCTTACATATCACCGTTAGGAGCCCTCCTCATCCATCCCTCTTCTGGCCTCAGAGGGCTGCTCTCCATCCGACCACCACCTCGTGGGTGGTTCCTGAACAGCCTCACTGTTTCTCTCTTCTAGTCTTGTTCACTGTTGATAGTGTAATCTTGGTAAAGTATGTGTTGCTTTAGATCAGTCTCCATTCCTGGAAAAGGGTAAACTGATCCTCAGGCTCTGGGAGTCAGACCTGAGGCCCTGGCAAGCTTCCTGCCCGTCAACACTGCCATGTCTTGCTCTGCCCCTGCCTTTCTTCCTGGGGGGGGTCCTCTTTGTGTTAGTTATTTTGCGGCGCTCTTACCCTGCAAGGAAATGTTACGAAACATGACAGAATCCACTAACAAGAGTTTTATTAAGATAAGAGAGACAGACAGGTGTGCTCAGGCCTGCGGGAAGACATGCACATAAGGAGGGAGGCCAGGAATATGGCACCGGCTTATAAAGGCTGGGCCGCGCCTGCGCACACAGGCTCATGTGGCTATTTACGAATGCGTGTAGATCACATGCTTGCGCTGCGTGCTTTATGCAACCATGCAAAGCCACGGGGTCCTGGTCACGGGAGACATTTTGACCCAGAAATGGCTATTTTGACCTGGAAATGGCTAGGCGGAAGTGTCTAGGCCCACCGGGCATGCCCAACCGTGGGGGCGTGTTGTGAATCTATCACTTTGTCCCAGGGTTCCACGGCAATTCCATCTTATGCCTAATATCGTGGAGCTTTTAGATGAATACGATTTAAGATTTTAACTAACCTACTCCACCGTTTCTCAGATTCAGACAAGAGACCAGGAAAAGTGGGCTGAATAAAACATCGAAGCCCTTGCTCTACTGTGCACAGACCACCGTACCCAGGTCAGGTTAGGCACACGAAAAAGAATGGATGGCCAGGGAGAATAGGAGGGACAGTTACTAAAAGGTGCACTTGGCAGGGACCCAGGGAGGCCTGGCTCAGGAAAGGACAACTCTACCCCCCCACACACACACCTAGACACACCTAGACACACACACACACACACACACACCTAGACACACACACACACACACACCTAGACACACACACACACACCTAGACACACACACACACACACACCTAGACACACACACACACACTAGACACACACACACACACACACAACACACACACACACAACCTAGACACACACACACACACACCTAGACACACACACACACACCTAGACACACACACACACACACCTACACACACACACACACACACACACACCCGCTTTCTTCTCTCCAATCTACTTGCGTTTGCTTGCCCAGCTTTCTCTTTCCTCTGCTTTCTCATTTTGTGTGCGCCCTAAAATGGCAGGCCCACTACAGCTTCCCATTGTGTAAGAAACGTGATGGTCCTGTTCCTCCCTGAACCAGGCCAGTCTGCAGATTGGTTGTCTAGACTGGGCACCCCCTCCCCGAACCCCAGCTTTGCCAAGGGAGTGGGCTGGGAGGGTACCCTGCCCTCTTATCAAGGGCGGGGGGTGGGTATCTTCAAAGACCCCATTTCCAAATAAGATCCCATTTGCTGGTGGTGGGGTCAGGAGTTTTCCATGCTTTTTAGGAGACACAACTCGATTTAGCAGGAGCTCAGGGCAGAGCCTCTCCTGGGCCTCCTGGAGCACCCTAGGGAGCCTCCCTGCCGGTCCTGCAGGTGTGACCAGGAAGTAGGAGAAAGGTATCAGATTCAATGAAGGCGGTGACTGCAAGCAGAGGGAACTAGGGAACTCCAGGCAAACAAACCTCACTGCCTCCCAGGCCCCAAATATGACCTCGTGGTTCTGTGAGGGTTCCGAGGAAAGGCCCTAACAAAGCTGGTCCCGAATGAAGAAAATTATAAAGGGAGGACGTAACTGCTCCTAGGTATGGTGGAGAAGGTTTAATGTGCAGAGGAGGAAGAGCATAGCCAGAGGCAGAGAGACATCTGGGAAGAGTCCAGAGTGAACATGACTCTGAGCTGGGCCATGTGAGGAGAGGGAGAGAGGAGACGGGAGAGCGGGGACCGGGTGACCAAAATGACTGGATTATTTATGGAAGAGAGCTGCAGCCCAACCTCTGGGCTGGAGAAATTTAGGGGATGGGGCAGGGTATGCCAGCCATACTCTGTAACAAGGAGGGACTGGGGGATGCTGGGAGAACGTGGCAGCCAGGTCTGCTTTGATGGGTTGAATAGGCTCCTCAACTGTTTGTCAGGGTTTGAGACCTAACAGTCCCTGGCCCCGAAAGCAACTGTTAACCCAGCCCATTGATAACAATTACAATGTAAAGATAATATTGGTGCCTTGGAATTGTCAGAATGTTTACACACACAGTTCATTCGATCCTCATAACAGCAATGTGCATTTTTAGTGAAAAAAATAAAAGTGGGGTGGGGGTGGGGAGGGGTTATTGTTGTTATACGTCTCAAATGGTGTCTCAGTTTCCTGATGTAAAATGAGAGTGGAGATGAGATCTACTTAGAGGTTGGCATGGGTTAAATGCATTAACAGCAGGGAGGCAGGGGCGCACCAAACCCTGCACAGGGCTGGCCTGCAGCCTGCGTGGCTCAGGGCGGGACAGACTGAGCCCATGGGGAGGTGCCTCCCGGGTCTAGCGCTCTCTCTCTCTCTCTCTCTCTCTCTCTCTCTCTCTCTCTCTCTCTTTCTCTCTCTCTCTGGCTTCACTAAAGGCTCACACGGTGCCATTTTCTTTAAACCGTGTTTTCACTTATTTTATTTCCTGTCAAAGCTATTTTGCCATTTACTAAAGTTAGAATAATATAAAGAAAACACATTTTAGTTATGTCTCTACTATGTGAAAGACACACAGTGCAATCCTTATCAAAGAAGGGGAAAGCATACACCTACATGTGAGCACACACACACACACACACACACACACACACACACACACACACACACACCCCTTTTATTATTATTATAAGACATGGGACCTAGAAGAAGGCCCTTTCCAGTTCCTGTACCAGGCTCTCTGTGTTTCTTCTCTACCTACCTCCTCACACCCTCATAGATCTCCAGGATGTCTTAGGTTCTCCAGAGGCTCCTGCTGAGATGAAGAACCAGGTGACCGTGGTTTGGGAGAAGAAATGTTCAGGAACAATGGCGGCGGCGGGTGGAGAGGTATGAAGGGAAGCCCATCCGGGTGTGCTCTGGAAGACAGGCAGTCATTCTCACTGAGGGTTGGAGGAGCCGAAGCAGATTGCTAGAAGCTTCCTCTCTGTCCTCCCCTCCCTCCCGTGGAAAGTTTCTGGGTACCCCAGTGGTCTGTGAGCAGGCCACCCCAACAGAACAGGACTCCCTGCTGGGAATGAAGGCCTAGCAAGGTGCCTGCTGCTGCGGTGGTCTGTGTGTGAATTCTGCGGTTCTGGTTCCTGACTCTGTCCTTCAGCAGTAGCTAAAGATTTGCAGATGCCAGGCAGGGGAGCTTTCACCCCGTAGTAGACCGGCTGTGAGGCACATGGGCCTTTCTGCAGCTCACACTCCCACTCTGGTTCCCCTGGCACAGCTTTGATATATTTCCTGCTTTTGTTTTTTTTTTAAACCTGTCTTAGCCAATTTAGAGAAGGGAAATTGATAAGAGTGGAGGTGGGAGGGACCCTACTGAGCCGTAAGCATAGATGGATTTAATTTTATCTTCTGGATTGTTACATGAAAGTGGGGTTGAGGGGGGAGCCTTTTGTAGTGGTTACAGGCATGTCCCAGGCCCACAGGCCTGCAGTCTGCCCTCTTTGGAAGGTTCCTGGTTCACTGTCCAATGCCCACACCGCCCATCCCCTGATGCCATAGACGACACCATGCCTTTTGGTTTATTTTCTTTCCTTCCTCTTCCTTCTACATATAGTTGATCTGGTTTTCTCATTTCCTTCTTTTCTTTCAAAGCCAAGGGCTCACAGAAGGGGAGGGATGGATGCTTCACGTAGTAGTGAGTTGAACACTCAGGCTCAATCATATGGGGGGGTGGCAGGGACCAAAGTTATAGAAGGTGAGGAAACACTTCCATTCCTCCATGGCGGGAATGAAAAGCTGTAAACACCAATTGCAAGCTAGAGGAGAGGTGACCGCTGTCTCAGGATGTCAGAGGGCTACTTCAGAACAGCAGGCATCCTTCAGGTGAGGAAGGTGGGCTTCTGCCCAGTGAAATCCAGAGGCGTGCTTGGCAAGGAGGCAGCTGTGGGCGGCAGTACCTGTGACTGGGAACTGAGTCCCTCACTCTCTCTGCCTCTCGGCAGCAAGGCAGGGTACCTCCTAATGGAGACTGATGAAGCTGGAGCTCTGGAGATAATGAGCTGAAGCAGGAATCCTGTCGGAACTGAGAGTTGGGGCTGGAGGTAATGAACGCAGTTGTCTCTGTTGCGCCGAGAAGCGCCCGCCGCTGTTCGTGGGGCTTGGTGAAATGAGGCCTTTCTTGTAAAACAACAGATTGCAAGGAGAGGAAGCTATGTTTAAATTGCTGTTCAACTGAGCTAAGAAAAGTCCAGCCACCGCTTCCCAACCCAACAGATCCTCCTGCAAGCCGAGGGCTCAGAAACTGCCCAGGGGTGTGAAGACTTCTCAAATCTTCTGGAAACCTGCGACTGTTTTCCAAGGTTCTTTCTCTGGTTGAAGGAGCAGCCCCCCTCCGCCCCCCAAGTCAGAAGCAAGCAGGAGGCATAATTAGAACTTCAGGTGTAAGCGCTTTACAAATCTAGATATATTTTCCTGGGTTGGAGGGTGGGCATCAACAGTACAACCCATAAAGAAGGGATTGTAGGAACGTGCGTGGAGAAGACAGGGAAAGGTAACTAGTCTAAGGACCGGAGGACACCAGTGTAACCCAGGATCTGCTGTGTGCAAACAGCAAGGCTGTGGCCTGAACTCCTTTAAAACTGGGTATTGTACTCGTTTTTTAAAACTGATGATATACCTGTTACCGCATTTGACATCTGCATCCTTATTCACCGAAGTTTTGGCTCCTGACCCTCATGCCTCCCAATGGCATGTACAGTCTGTGATGTACAAAACTGTGTGTTAGCTGAGTATAATTTTGTAGTTCCAGGGGGACACAAACACCCTCCATCTATAAACGACTTCCAAAGTTCATAAAGCATTTTAGTAAGTAGGATCTCACTTTTCACGGCGTCTCTGTGAGAAGGCGTTGCCATCTCTATTTTCCAGGTGAGAAAACTAAAACTCTCAGGGATTAAAGGATGCACTCAGCCTTCTGCTGCTTCCTGGCACGCGTTCAGAAGCCAGCTCTCCTGGCGGCAGCAAGTCTTATTTCCTCTATTCTGGACTTGCTAATTAGATAGCTTCCTTCATGGAGAACTCCCATTCTGCCAGTGTGACTCTGTGCATGTATGTGAAGAAATACTCACTTTGATTTACCAGATTACTTTTAGGCAGGCTATACTTGTAGTCAGTCAACAAGGAATAACTGTCAACTAACACTAAAACAAGGATCAATGTCCCCATATTGTAGGAAAACAAAAGAACAAGCGATTTGGTGAAGGGTGGTGCCAGTCTCTTGGTAAGTGTAGAGAACACGCCCATGGCTCTCATTTGTTGCTTTGATAAGCTGGTCAGAGCCACAAGAACATTTGCTACAGAAGCATAATGTATGAGCTTCCATAAAGCCTAGAGGCAGATCCGAGTGGTACAGTTTAGAAGACAAATTTTAAGAAAGGAATGCAAAATGAAGGCAGCCAAAGCTTCATTAGCTTCTTGGTAAATCCACTTCTGTCCTTGGCTGCCAGGAGCGCTTTGGTGCGTGTATCCAGCCTGTCACCACAGAGCTGGTAGCCATCCATGGCACTATGCCCTGAAGAGGTGGGTGAATCTCCAGCGAAGGGTATTGAGAACAGGTCATTGTTTTAAATGCACTCAGGTCTCTAAGGTCAGAAAAATTGATTTCAGACAACAAAAATATTTAAACCCATGGCCGAGGAACTGCTTTTAGGAATCCTTGAGCCTACCAAGGAATAAATGTCTGTTACCCTGAATTTCAGAGGTGAATTCTAGAAAGCACAGGCTGGTGAGCCTCATGTTAGTCCCAGCAAATGTATAAAATGGGCCATCGAACAGATAGATTGCTAAAATGTAAAGAGGGGATAGACCCTGATTGGGTCCTGACATGGGCTCACTAAAAAAGAGGTCATCACAGATCTTAGGTCAATCTCTGCTTTTTATTGAAATATTAAACCCAAATGTCAGGAAAATACTTCAGGTTTTTACAAGGGATTCAGTTTGGAAGATTCTGCCATGATATTTTCTTTCTTTCTCTTTCTTTCTTTCTTTCTTTCTTTCTTTCTTTCTTTCCTTAACTTTCTTTTTATTTATTCTGCATCTTTTACATTATGCATCTTGATCCCATTCATTTCCCATCCCTGCATGTCTGCCCTCTGCCTTTGCAGCCCCCCCACTCCTGCCCCCACCAGATAAAATTTAAGAAAAAAAAAAAGAAAGAAAGAAAAGAAAAAAGGGGTGGGGATCTCGTCATGGAAGCTGTAGAGCACGATCTTTTCGCAGGCTAGTTGGGGAAATGTGTTTTGAATTATGGAGTAATTAAGTAGATTTGTCTGCTTGACTGATAGAGTGAGATAAACACGTGCTGAAGTGGAAAGTTGGAAGGCTTGCGCACTTCTTTTCAGCTCTTGTTGGGGACAACGGAGATACAGGGGTGAGTAAGAGAGGATGCCTGCCTTCTAGAGCTTAGTCAGAAAGGGATTTAGAAGCAGCTAGCTGTGGTTTGTATAGAGAGACCTACACCAGGGAGAAGAAGGGGGCATGAGGCCTGGAGAGTGGCTCAGGGGTTACGAGCATGTGCTGCTCTTGCAGAGGATCCAAGTCCCCAGCATCTAGCTCAGAAGACTCACAACCACCTCTAACTCTAGCTTCAGGGCATCCAACACCCTCTTCTGGCCTCCATGGGCACCGTGTGCATGTGGTGCACTTATATGCATACAGGCGTAGAGTAAAATCATTTTTTTTTTTTAAAATACGGATGACATAAGGAGACCCACTGAGGTGGGAGGCAGGAGGCCTTCATGGCAGCCTGCCATAGCCAACTGTCATATAGAGTCTTGCCAAGCAGGGAATAAGATTACCATATAATAGCAATAAGATTGCTTCTGAGAAGTATCCCTAGAGATGGTGGACCACATTTCCTGCAGATCCTGAGGTTCTAGCTCTGGTCATGGTTGAATCTCGATGGCTGGTTGGTCTCAACACCACATCTGCTTGGAGCTCTAAGCACAACTCAGCAGCCAGACCTCAGGAGAGCCGAATGACTGAGGTGGGCAACAGAAGAGACCATGCTGGAAATCATACCCAGGATTGAAGGCAGGAGAGCAAGGCCATTCTGATGCAGTCAGATGACTGGGATCTTTGTGAAAGAGAATGATGTGTTTGGACAGTCAAGAAATTACACATGAACTGGGCAAGGTGGCACATGCCAGAAATTCCAACAGATGGGAGACGGAGGCAGGGGGATTGTAAGTTCAAGGTTAGTCTGGATAACATAGAGATCCTGTCTCAAAAAGGAAATAAAAAAGCAAGATAAGGGATGGAGAAATTCAGGAAGCCTGTGGTTTAGCAAAGGAAAGCAGGTGAGGCCTCTACTCAGAGGGGTTTTGTTTCAAGTCTGAGCTGTGCTGAGAGTCCACACACTCTCCTCATCATAGGGCTTTTCCAAGATATTGCAGAGACTGATTTCTGCTTTTCTAAAGAACGATGGGAGTCGTTTATTAATGTTTATAAGAAAGATTTCTGCAGTGAGCCTCGGGGTTTGAAACCAACCTGGATGAGGTACGGCTGAAGTCTGGAAAGCCTAATAATGTCTATGTTGGTTTCTGCAGAGCATGGATTAAGATGAAACACTCAGTCATTGAGTCCTGTAAGTAGCTGGGAGCCATCCACACTGGACCAGGAAGGATTTATTAGACAGGCACATCTTATTCCTCCACCACAGAGCCTGAAGCTCCCCATGCACGAGCGTGACAACAGAGTTCTGTTAGTCCATCACTCGCAAATGGGCTGGCCTAAATTCTGCCTGGGAATCTCTTCTCTACCCCCAAAGTTGCTGTAACAAGATCACCACACATCCTCAGGATCCTTTCTCAATGCATCTCCCTGGAGGCTCACCCTTTCTCAGACTGGCCCTCTCCTTTGAGGGCAAGCACGGGGCATGTGGCGGGAGGGAAGCCCTTCTCATTAGGCCAGCTCCTAATTACGCACAGCCTTCCCCAGTGTTCCCAGCGTCAAAGCTCAGCTAGCTAGCACAATTAACTCATGTCGCAGGGCTGTGGATAATGCTGGTCATTTAATGCGGTTGAATACCGCAGCCAGGGCCTTCCTGTTTCCAAACCCGTCAATAGAGTTGTGAGGCCCTGAGCGTGTTCCACGGCCTTTTGCTGTCCCCATGGAAAACAGAGAGGAGGCTGAGATCTTGCTTTGAATGCTTAGCGTGAGGTGCTGACGGCTGGCCGCTTACTCTGCACAGGAATGGAAGGCTGCAGTGTCTTGATGGATTGTGGTAGAGCTCAGTTTGCTAGGGAGCTCCATGCCTCCATGTTCACAAGTCTCTATGTGACTAGAAAAGTCTTTAGTTACAAAACGTTATATATCCTCCTGTCTGAACAGACGTCACCCTTCAGTTCCTCCAGAAACGTTCATTTTTGCACTCTGGCATTTCGTGTTTTATTTGTAAAACCAGTTGTGTTCTTTAAATTTTAATGAAACAATATTAAATAAATAACCCAGAAGCAGCATAATAAAATGCCAGCACATCCAGGCAATGACTCTGAGTTCAGGAAAATGAGTGGTCTATAAATCCTGCCTTCTTTCTATTTGGGGAATGGACCGCCCAGACTATTGCATGTGTGAAGACCCAGCTGGGATGGGCCCGAGCCCTTTGGCTCTCGGTAATAGGAAGGGAGTACAGATTTGTATAGAGCCAGCCTCTTCATTTTGTTCATAATAGCTTGGCAGGCAGATTGTTCCCACATTTTGGTTGAAAAGGAAGTACTATGAATAGCAATAGAGTACAAGGAACCACTGGCCAGGAGGAGCGTTCCGTCCTGGAGCATCCAGTCCTTCTCCTCCCTCTTCCTCCCCACCCTCCACTTGTAAGCACCCCAAACATCTCAGGCAGTTTAGCATGAAATCTACAGAGATCTTACAGAAGATACAGCCCGGACTTTCACTGTGCTCCCGTTAGCAAGTGAACAGTTCTCCTTAGTGTACATAATGGCTAATTCACCTTACTCTGTCTCCATTCTATACTCGGGCTTGTGGGTCCAGCTGACTCAATTTCCCTAATGACTTCTATTTAAGCAAGAAATGACCTTAAGTCATGGTATATCCCTTTTGGATCAAGGTGGAGAACATAAAGACAGATGGATAAATGGGTATATCTAGGTAATAGGTATACACAGACAATTACATTATCATTTAATAACTACTTACAGCATAAAAGGAAGCCTTAAAAAGATGGAGAAACATTAAGATGATATTTCTACCAAATGATCAAGCCATGTTAAAGCTCTTGTAGCTATTTTAAGGTACCCTTTTCTTATTCTAAGAAGTACTAACTCAGAGAAGCCTTCCATTATGTCCCTAACAGGGTTAGGTGCCTTCATTATGGTCTCTCATAACATGCTATCTGTCCCCTAGCATGGTGCCCTGGGGCCATCCTGGACTGCAACTGCTTGTTAAACTGTCTATCTCATTTCCACCGACCTGAGAGCTTGCTCTGACTCTCTTTTTCAGAGACTTATCACCAGCACAGACCACAGCACATAGCTGACCATCAGTGGACGTTTGTGTGAGTGAACAGCAATTCAAGATCTCCCTGGACTGTAGAAAAGCAATGAGTATGAATTAGGACCCTCTCCTGTCCATACATGATGCTCTGTCCTGATTCTGTGGAGGCCATGGGAAGGGAAACCCTGATTTCTTATCCCTTGTGTGCTAATTAAGCAAAAGAGACAAGCAGAAACTCACTAAGAGCCACGTTCAGCTAGAGGGGGGACTCTGGAGGCCTAAGAAGACCAAGGAGGCCGTAGGTGGTCCTGAAGAAGAACCTGAGTGGGCAGAGTGAGAAAAGCTTTACAGGGAGAAGGAATAAGAAATGGAACCAAAGACGAGTCCAGCATGAGGCAGAGGAGCAGGGAAGAACTGTAGGTGGAGAATCCAGAGCTCCCGTGAGCACCGAAAGGTCAGCTGGGTTATTTGGAAGACTCTGGAAGCCAGAGAGGTCTGAGCTTCAGATACTGCCTGAATAAGAGAGTTCAGTCCTTGTCTGAAGGTAGTTTAGGAAAAGGTTCTTAAAGTCATGGCAGGGAGGACTGGAAAGGAGATGGCTGTCCTGAGAATGTCATATTGGGGCCGTTGTAATCATCCCAGAATGAGATGGCGAGAGCTAGGTAAGGGATGAATGAACGAAGAGAAGAAAAGGTAAACCAGGGGGACATTTGGAAGAAGCGGCAGGCTGGTTCTCTGCTGGAGACGTACTTTAGGAGTCTGAGCTGCAAGGACCCCAACTTTACAAGAAGCTGCTCCCAGGAGCCAGTGGCTGTGACAGGGATGGCTGGTGAGGAGGGGGCTTCGTGACAGTGACCTTTCTGCTGGTCTGACTCCCCTGCCTTCCCTAGGGCTGTGTTCCTAACCCCCAGGCAGCTGCTTCTCCAGCACAGGGGCCCCCTGCTCCCTTCGGTAGCTGAATTATGTCCAGGTAGTGGTTACAGTTCGAATGGAAGTGTCCTGCTAGCTCCTGTGCCCAAGGCCTGCTCCCCGGTTGGTGGATCGATCCACTGGGTTATTAGGGAAGGAGGCCACGTTGGAGGGAGTAGGTCGCCGTGAGCAGAGGAGCCTTGGAAGGTTATTTCTCGTCCCAGGCCTACCTACTATGCTCCCTGCTTCCTGGCCACCATGAGAGGAGCAGCTTTCTTGCGCATGTCCTTTTGGCATGGTGTTCTCTCTGCTTGTTATAAAACACCCTCTTTTCCTTTTCCTGGTGCCCTGAGCCAGTGCACTCGGGGTCTCATTTTAAGAAGTACTGACTCAGAGAATGCTCCTAAAAGCAATGGAGCATGGGCTGAAAGTTCTGAAACCATAAGCCTCCCCTCCCCCCCCAAAAAAAATCTTTCCTTCTCTAAGTTGTCTATCTCAGACATATTTTGTCAGTGATGAAGCATTAGCTAATCTAATGGGTGAAGGTCATTGAAGTCTTGCTGCCTTGCAGAATGTAGAGTCTCTTTTGGTCCGAGTACAAGACCAGGTGCTTTGAATGGAAGGCAGGATCTCACAGAGAAATTTACTCTTCTTTTTTAATGTGACCGTTTTGGGAAGCCATCTCTAAGGCCTTCCAGTCCTCCTGCTTTCACACTCTCCCCCCAGTGGCTTTTCTTTATTTATTATTGGTTGGTGTGTGTGTGTGTGTGTGTGTGTGTGTGTGTGTGTGTGTGCGCGCGCACGCGCACGCGCGCGCACATGCATTCATGTGCAGGTGCCATCAGAGGCCAGAAGAGGGCATTGGATTCCTTGGACCTGGAGTTACTGGAATTTTTGAGCCACCCAATGTGGATGCCAGGATCTGAACTCAGGTTCACTTAATTGAGCAGAAAGTCCTTTTAACCATTGAGCCATCCCTCTAGCTCCCAATGGCTTTTCCTCATGGTCTTAGAAATCTTCATATTAATCCAAAAGTCATCACTTTTCAAAAACCAGGAAGGTGACTGCCCTGGTGACCCTTGTCCACCACTGCTGAGCTCCTGGTCTGGAACCCGGAACCTCGTTGTTATGACTTATCATTCTGGGGTCATTTCCAGACAGGCTGCCTGCTTGCATAGTTCAGTTTTTCATCATCATTTTGGGACTGTTTGCTCGGCCTTTGCTATTGCTGTTGCAATAGTGTTTGGGATCTGACTTCCTGGCAAGCGGTAGGACTTGGCTGAGGAAGCTGCCAGCTGAGGGGAGGGCCCAGACTTCATGAAGAGGGAAAGGAGATTGGGAATGGGCTCGGAGGCAACCTTGGCCTTTCTGAGCCAGAAAGGGAATTCATAAAGCAACCAGCTTAGCTGGCATTTGGGAACATTCCCCAATGGTAGTGAAGGCTGTCACCACCATAGCTTGGCTTCCTCTTAGCCTTAATTGCTACTGCCCAACAGACTGGCATGCCATTGTGACCTCCCAGCAAAATGGTTGCATCTCTCTTCAAGATGTGCTTCATCTGAAACAAATCTCAAGGCAACCTGAGTGTGTGACTCATATTCACGCTTCCATTTACAAGTCAGGGCCTTGGCGGGGGTTGCGGGGGAGTGGTCAGTGGATCACTTTCTGAGCATTTCCTTCATCCCCTTGCCCGTATCTGGAGGCAGCAGTATGTACACTGTGCCCACACCCCATATACTGGTCTTCTGATGCTTAATCAAACATGCATATTGGAAGGACGTTATCAACACTAAAAACTTTCATTTATCAGGTTCCTTCATTGTAAGGTAAGAAAATACTTCTGTCTCTTAGCGGCAAGATGCCGTAAAAATTAGACACATGGAAGTTCCTAAACACTTCTCCTCAGGGCTGTTCTGGGTACAATGATGTCACTGTTGGGCATTCAGATGTTCAAGGATGTAGCAGCCTTTCTATCGTCAGCGAGGCAAGTCAGCGCTGTTCAGTGGGATTAGCGTCTTGAACAAAGGGAACCCTTGTTCTGAACCCAGCTGGCTCACTGTACATCAGAGGAGCCGGCCTGTAGCCTGTCTGGCTTTCAATTCCTCTACCCCAAAGACACTGGAACCCCATGTCCTCCGGAGCCATGCTGAAGACAGGTGTACACATTTCAGGTTCACACAGAAGGCTAAAGAAAGGGCAGTCCTTAAGGTCGAGCCACATGTTTGGAGAACTACACTGCTAGATTTGTAAAATCATGTGAATGTCACAGAGGATACTCACATACTAAGATGGTTGCAGTGTTCCTGGGTATGGAGCCTGTGGGACCTCCATCTTGTGTGCTGTTTGCTGCTTCCCGAAATGCTATACAGCACGTGGCTCTAATTTTCTGTGGTCCCCTCCTTGGAAATCTCGAGAAGAAAGATCTCTCCCTCAGTCTGCGTCCCCAGACCCCAGACCTCAGACAGGAACTCTTCACTCTCAAGTCTGTGCTCTTCCCTGTTGTCACAGGGCGGCTGCAGCCAGTGCTCTCGAATTCTACCCACCTGTGTTTCTGCATGGGCAGCGCATCCTCGGGAACAGGCAGCTTGTCTCCGAGGCAGGTTCCCTGGGAAGATGCAATTATTCACCCAGCTGGGAAGAAATGAATACTCTTTCTGCTCTGAAGCTAGCTGCCTGCTTACTCCTCCACACTCAGGTTTGGGGGATAACTGGCTTTGTTGGGTCACCTGACTTTGAGGCTCTGGCTGTCCCAGGTCCCTTGCCCGCCTGGGTCTCAGCTCCAACCCCGGCACTGGTCCTTGAGTTAGAATGAAGTCCCTCTGCATGCAGACAACGGTTTGAGTCTCAACTAGTCCAGGAGGCCCCTCTCAAGGGTCCTTCCCCTCCCACCCACCCCAAGATGACCTCAGAGGTTTTCATGGCCCTGTCTTTTCTCGTGGCTGATAAATGACTATGTGTGTATCCTTACCAGCCGCCCAGGAACAGCCCCACGGAATGGTGCTGGTAATGAGTCTGAAGTTAGCCTGGATTGGCGGGAAATAGCCTGACATGAATGGCAGCACCCTCCCTAGATGTCGAAGGGAGGGGTGACATGCATTCCAGATGTTTGTTGTCTCATGCACCTCTGTAAGAACCTGCTTCTGTGGTCTTAGATGGAGTGTTTTGTGGCTTTAGAAATCTTTATTCAGCTCATAGATTTTCCTCCTGAAGGCACGGCACCATTTCTCCCCTTGATAAGAATAGCATACTTAAAAGTACACATTTACACTTTATTATAACTGCCCTTCTTAATGCAGAGATTTTTGGAGGAAGGATACTTTTTTTTTAATGCCACTGAGTTCTGTGGAAAAAATATAGAAATAGGTACTTGAAAATTTTTACCCAATAAATAAGGCTTTACTGGTAATTACTATATGCCAAGCATGTAAAAATGAAACCACAGACTCTGCTTGCAAAAAGCTCATATTCTGGGCTGGAAAAGTCACATGCTGACAAGTACTCTAGCTGTATCGTGAAGTGTTCCCTCCAAGGGAAGCTGCTACGGTGTTCTTGGAAATGGAAATGTTTTCTTCACTCATCTTCATTTTCTAACGAGGCTGAGCTGCTGTGGGAAGAGCTACATCTTTCCAGTTGTGTTCCAGTCTCAGTTCAAAGTGTCCAAGATCCCCGGGCCTTTCACATGCTTCCCCGCCGCCGCAGACCCTGAGCTGGCTGCCGTCTCCACGGGAGATGGCAGCCGTTCTCAGACTCCCGTGGTCCCTGCTGCAGCTTCCCCAGGCTCCTCATATGAAGTGTTTAGCTGTCTACCTGGCTCACGAGCAGCCTCCTCCCTGCGCCCGAGACCTCAGGCGCCAGCCTCACCCCTTCGTGTTGGGAAGTTGGTCTGAAATCAGCACCGCACTGTCCTCTCAGGCCAGTCCTGATCCCTGAGTGATCTGGCACGCCCACAACCATTTCCCCCAAGAGTCGCTGTGTCAGAGGCAGTCACCCAAGCAGCTGTGGCATGGTGTGAGAGCTGGGAAATGCCTGGATCCATTTGGCGATGTCCAGGTATTTCACATTTGTTTTCATAGTGATTCTGGGCTGAGTTACAGTGCTCATCAGCATGTTTGGCAATACAGAGACACAGCCTTGGCCTGGAGAAGGCTTCAGCCATCTGTTCTTTTAAATGATAGGAAGGAGGAGAGTGGATTTGCTAGAACCTGGAAAACACAGGACTGCTTTCTGAAGACTGTGGTCCTGGTGGAAATTTGTGTTCCTCCACAGAAACAGAACACAGGTTATTGGTTTCTGAGGACTTGAGGAAGAGAGTGGGGAGTTGGGATTAATGGCCACAGAACATCTTAGAGTAGGGTGATATAAATATTCTAAATAATTGCCCAACTCTTCAAATACCAAAAATCTACTGAAACATACCCTAGCTAAGCTGGGAGTCAAATCCAGGGCTTTGTGCAAGGGAGGCAGGTGCTCTAACCACTTTCCTACCCTTTACCCTAAATTATGAAGTTCATAAAGGAGAGTCTTTTTATTGCATAGGAAGTATATCTCAATAAAGATGCTGTTTTTAAAAGGAACCCATTATTTATAGCAAAAATGAATTTGAAAGATTAGTTCACATTCATAAAGCATCTACTATATGCTAGCTTTTTCTGTGTGGTTGGAGACACATGAGAGCAAGAGAGACACTCATAAATGAGAGAGAGTCTGGAGATCCTAATAACCAAAGGATGCATTGAAACTCGTAGTTATCACTCCTAGGACTTGCCTGGAGTGTAGAGCCAGGCGTACACACCCATGGGGGTCACCTTTGGGCTTGCTTGCAGGGAGACGTTGACTGTCTCAGCAAGCCACAGGTCCTTTCATCTCTAGGGGATGTCTTACTGATGAGCTCGTGTATCTCAGTGGTTTGATGGCAGCCACAGAACAGAGCAGGCTGCATCCCTCTTCCCCCTCCACCATGTTGATGGGGCCCCCAGGCTTTTCTCTGGAGCTGTTGGGCAGAGGTTGGGCAGCAAAGGCTCTGGAGTGCTCCCATGAGTGGGCGGCACTCCTGCCGTATGGCCTGATTGCCAGGTTCAGGCTCCTCCTTAGGTTATTATACCAAATTTTGGATCTGTCTTGAGGGGAAGCATGGTGTTGATGTGAAGTTGCCCTCAGCTGTCGTACCTGACCTCAACTCCATCTATGACCCCAATCCACAGATCTCAGAATCAATCCTTTTACACTCTATAGGTCTTTTTTAGCTTCTAGAAATGTTCAACATCTGTTCTTCACCCTCCCCTCCAAAACCAGAACAAGACCAGACCCTGAATGACCCCGATAAATGCAACCAGTTGTCCAACACCCACCTCTCCCCTGCAGAACAAAATCAATTGCAACCAGATGAGAGTTTCCATATGGACCAAAAGGACACCAGGCAGGAGAACAAAGGGACAGTGTTGGGAAGATGTCACCTGGCAGGGAGGGAGGCAGGAGTCCACATCTTGGGGCCCACTAGCCGTGAAGTGCTCGGGGATGTGTGTACCCCAGGGAAGGGAAGCTGGAGGAGAAGCCAGTACAGTTGAGTGCTATGTTTGGCAACTCCACAAGGAAAGGGGTGGCGGGAGGACAGGAAGACCCGGAGCTTCTAGAAAGCAGACACTTCCTACTTAAAAGCTGTCTGAGGAGTGGGGTGGGCACTCAGGAGGCCTGTGAAGACCTGGCCTGGATGGGAAGTTCATTTGGCAGAGAGAATAGAAACAAGACAGTTCATTTTATTTTTGATGAAGTGAAACCAGCTTAAAAAAAAAAAAAACAACTGTTGTAACCACAGTCTATTCAGTCTATTTCACAGATAAACGTACAAAAGTGTCATTGGCTATAGCCACCCTCCCTCCGGAATTGTGCCTTGAAAATCACGTAAGTGGCAGTTTGAAGGTCATGAATGAGTTTGATTGCGTTGTCTAGCAGAAGAAAACATGCGAGCAGAAAGGGAAGAGTTTAAAATAACAAGGGGAAATCTTTAAATAGAGCTATAGAGCTGGGTAGCAAACCTAGTCCAAGGGTTAAAAACAAGCTTTTCCTCCAAAGTTTCTATGGTAACTAGAGAGAATCTACAGCAAGCATGTAGTTGATGAAATACGTCTAAGCTAATAGGTAACAGTGAGTAATTCAGAGTGACTTTGTACAGGCTTCGAGGCAGGTCATGCTTTAGCTGCTGCTTCCTTTATTCCCAGCAAAAATTAGACATTGAATTCGGTGAGACTTCATTTACTGCAGGCCCTGATTTATCTCGAGAGCAGAATCTTGAAAGCTGGTGTTGATCCAAATCACTTGGAATGAAGAGAGGCCTCCCCCTTCTCCCTTCCCGTGCCTTCAGCAACACTTTAGATTCATTTGACACACATGTGCAGTGTTAATTTGGATAGTTAGAATAATGCTTGTGACTAACTAATTTATCTATACACAAAGGAGAAACACAATCTGCTGAGGTCAGTTGGAAGCTATTTTACACGTAGCTAGAAAGCGGTGGATATGGTAGGACAGAGGGGCCTAGAAATGATATCCTAACCCAGCCAATTGTGGCCAGTGAAACCGGGGACAGAGTGCTGGACCTTTCTGTCTCAGTAACACATAAATTGACCCAATAGCCAAAGAGTAGAATTGACCCAAAAGTTGGCTGATGGATTAAAAGAGATTAAAATATCTATTGTGCCCATAAAAACCTACCTACAAACATACACATTTGTAACATATACCCTAGTGTTCTTTTTCTATTGCAACTTTGACTGATATATATTCCCAACTCCTTGTTGCAAGACCAGAAAACCATGAAACCAAAACTTTACAAAGCAAAAATGGGGGAAAAAATGCAAACTGATATTCTTCATGAATGTAAATGCAAAAATTCATGAGCAAAATTTTTAATAACAATTTTTTACACATCAATAGATATATAAACTCTGGTTAAAGTGGAATCATCTAAGTTACCACTACTACCAACACTAAGACATCTTGAGCCCCACACAGTGCTAAACACACGTGTGGGTTATTTCATTCCACGCTCCTAACTTGGTGTTATTTTATAGTGTAGCTTACTATAACACATATTTAGTCCTAAATCACAAGGCTATTAAATGGTAGAGTCTTGACTCAATGTAAGCAGTCTTGCTATATATTTAAAAAAAATACGGTTTTACCTTTTATAAAATATATTTACGATGCTTATTTCTTTTCTTGCTTTATTGCACTGGTTATGGCCTCTATGTTCAGTGATGACTACAAACAGTAAGATATACATCCTTGCCTACGGCTCATCCTCAGCAGGGGAGCAGCCTGTGCTTTGGTGCTAAGTATAATGTTTGTTGTAGTTTTTATAGACATTCTTTATCATACTCAGGAGAGTTCACTTCCAGTTTTCATTTATGGAGAATTTTTTACCACATACAAATACAGAATTTGCCAACTGATTCTTCTGTTCTATTGAGACAATGGTATGGCTTTTCTCTTTTATTGAGCTAAAGTAATGAATTTCAATGACTGATTTCCAAATACTTCACTTTTATTCCAGTCATGAATGTATTATTGTTCTTAAATTTTTATTACCAATTTTTGTATTTATGGGAAATAAGGGCCTTTGACTTTCTTTGCTTCTATAAAAAGGAGAATGTATTAGCTGATGTTCTGTGGGCAAAAAGAGCCCTAGTATGTGTGCATGCCACCAGGAAGGGCTGGCTAGGTACCCTGTGCAGAAGCTGGAGGGCCACTCAACAGACTTTCTCAGAGAAACCACAATGTTACTTTTTCAACTGACTATTTTAGATAATAGATAATAATTTTCTTAAAACCAGCTAGTGTAGTTGTTAATAATATCTACCTTCAAGTAACACCTAGATGATGAATGAAGCTGATGGATAAAACTGACCAGCTCAGGCTAGCCTTGTAACTTACACCCATACCCATTTCCTTAAGTCACACTTAAGTACCCAGAGACAAGAACAAAGCCATACTCTGTAAAATGTGGTACAATGACCTTGTGTATGACCAAAGCACCGACTTTCATCCAGAGGAGGGTGCCAAGGCCTTGAGTGAGCGTCACTGTTCTCTTGGATAGTCTATAACTTAAATACTGTGACATAAAGTTAACTAAGATTAATAGAACTTTGTTAAGTGATATAAGGCTAGGAGAAAGAAGGACAGAAAAAGATTTTGCATATAAAAATGTTTATAACAAAATAAGAAAGAACTACTCATAATAATTACAGTCTTTATTTCTACCATTTGTCACATAGCAATGGGTGGGTGGTGGTATTTATAACTACTCTCTTCCTCCACCCTCTCCATATTCCCTTTGCCTTCAGCCAGCACATTAGCTGAATGTGGGGTTTGCCTAGTGAGGTGACCCACACTTTCGTACCTGAAGGGATGGGGCTGTCACCCCATTACTTAGTAGCACTGCTCCGACTGGGTTGCTGTAGTTTTCTGTCCACTGACGGAGTTCAGAGAATGGTGGCTGTTATTCCCCCAGGCTCCTAAGACAAAGTGTCCTAAGATGGGTGGCTTGGACAACAGCTTTGTCACGGTTGTAAAGGCTATCCAGTTTGGTTCTAGTCAGTGTCTTCTTCCTGCTTTGCAAATGGTGCTGCCTTCTTGGATGCTCACAAAATAGAAAATGAGATGGGCTCCCACGTGAGCTCACTGATTCCACAAGAGTTCAACCCTAACAAATTCATTTCCTTTCAAAAGCGCCACTTCAAAATGCTTCCATATTAGGCTTAGAGCATGTGAAGTTAAGAGCACACAGACATTTATCTTTATAGCAGCATTACTCAGAAACACTCTAAGAGATTTCCTAACATATTGTTCCTGAACACCTTCATACAGTACCAACCCGATTTCTGCTTGACAGTCAGGACCAACACACCCAACCAGTGCAGTAAATCCTCTTTTTTGCTTGTTGACTGAGAGGAATGAGGAATCCAAACTGGCCAGATGCCAGTCATAATTTCTATTCCACCACGGTACAAATGGAATCATTGGTAGGATTATTCTCATTAGAACCAAGAACTCTAGACCAGCAGAGCCTATGGTCACAAGGACAAGAAACAAATGTTTTTCTACTGGCTCTCTAGAGGCAAAATTGAGTGATGTTCCCCATTTTCTCTTACTGATCCTAGGTCTATGAGTCCTAACTGTGTTAGAAGGAGCATTATATATTCCTTGCCAACTCAGTGCATTTCATAGCCTTTTGAAGGATATTACTACAGGTCTATGAGATATTATTGGCTAGCTTATGCTGTGAAAGAATCCTCTGAAGACTGTTTTTACCATTCTTTTCTCGTGTGTGATGACAGAGCGTTACATGGCCATGTTACTGTGACTACATCAGTTTCTGTGAAGTGAGTTCTTTGATTTGAAGCAATACTGTGTGGAATATCACAATGGTGAATGAGGTAACTGGTAAGCCTATGGATGACAGGTTTATTAGAGGCATTGTATACAATATCTATAAGCACAGTAAGCAGATTCCAGTAAGAACAAAGCATTTATCTTCCATAGTGGAAGTGGTCCACATAATAAGGCAGCTGGCTGCTTTAGTTAGGGTTTCTATTGCTGTGTGAAGACACACCATGACCATGGCAACTCCTATAAAGGAAAATTTTTGTTGTTGTTGTTTTGAGACAAGGTTTCTCTGTGTAGTTTTGGTGCCTGTCCTGGATCTCACTCTGTAGATCAGGCTGGCCTCAAATTCATAGAGATCCGCCTGGCTCTGCCTCCTGAGTGCTGGGATTAAATGCTTATACCACCACCACCCGGCTTAAAGGAAAACATTTAATTGGGGCTGGCTGATAGTTTCGGAGGTTTAGTCCATTGTCATCATGGTGGGACATGGCAGTGTGCAGGCAGACATGGTGCTGCAGAAGGAGTTGAGAGTCCTACATCTTGATCTGCAGGCAAGAGGAAGTAAACTGTCCCACACTGAGCATTGCTTGAGCATATAAAACCTCAAATCCTGCTTCCACAGTGACACACTTCCTCCAGCAGGGCCACACCTACCCCAACGAGGCAACACCTCCTAATAGTACCACTTCCTATGGGCCAAGCATTCAAATACATGAGTCTATGGGGGGGGCATAACTATTTAAACCATTACACTGGCTAATCGCCTCAGGGAACAATACATTTGTGTGTGTGTGTGTGTGTGTGTGTGTATGGTTTTTTGAGACAGGATTTCTCTGTGTAGCTTTGCGCCTTTCCTGGAACTCACTCTGTAGACCAGGCTGGCCTCGAACTCACAGAGATCTGCCTGCCTCTGCCTCCCAAGTGCTGGGATTAAAGGTGTGTGCCACCACCACCCAGCCGGGAACAGTACATATTAAAGACAAAGTTTCAGGCTCTGCTGTGGCCAATCAGATGTTCAACATTCGTTATGTCCAGATTGACCTTGGAGACTAGAAGTCCATGTTGCTGATTCCATGAATTCTTCTCCCCTCTACCATGACCACTGCGCCCAAGAGCTCTTTGGACATACAGCTTGAGGGCAAGACAGACTGTACCCCATGAGAAGTGTCATGTAGCCAATATTAAAACACTCCTCTGAGATCATCCTCTTTTGAGCATTCACAAGGAACACAAATGACTTTTTTCTTTCTTTGCCCATTCAGAGAAGACCATCCACCCATCTCATCCTGGAACTCCCTTGTTGCCAACTTTCCATTCATGTGACTTCCAAGATAGTTACAGCACAAAAGGGAAACGCTCAGTGATCTTTTTGCTTGGAAAGGGAAGTATGAGTTTAGGTTCATGTGAGGGTGTGCCGTCAGATGCCACTCAAGATCAACACTGTAAGAATGCTCCCATTCAATGATTGTGGTAGCTTACCTTGGTTGTCAGCTTGACCCACCTGGGGAGAGGGAACCTTAAATAAGAATTATATCCATCAGATTGGCCGGTAGCCACTCCTGTGCGGTGTTTTCTTGGTCACTGATTGATATAGAAGGGTCCCGCCCTCCGTGGGCGGTGCCATCCCTTGGCAGGTGGGACTGGGCTGTGTAAGAAAGGAAGCTGAGCACCGTCCAGTGAGCAGCACTCCTCGTGGTCTCCTCTTCAGCTTCTGCTCCAGGTTCCTGCTTTGACTTCCCTTGGTGATGGGCCGTAGTAACCTGTGCGACAAACAGACCTTTTCTTCCTCCAGTCACTTTCAGTTCTGATATTTTATCAGAGCGACAGAAACCAAACCACAATGATGGAGTGCCATTGAGTACGTGTCCTGAGCTTTACGCCTTGAGTCTGACAACACCTGGTTCATGATGAGAAGCGTGGGGAGGTGTGGTAAGTGATTGTCTCCAGGAACCACAACCCTTGATCAAGCCGAAGTCGTTTCTCAGAAAGAAGTAGTAATTCACAGAGAGTGTCAAGACTCCAAATCCTTAGGATCTGGGATGTGGTTTGCCAACAAGGGTCTGCGAAAGCCCCCCAACAGCATTTCTGTAAGCCGCTAATGCCTCAAGCACCACAGCATCTACTTATGAGACGGCCTCAGTGGCAATGCAGCTTCCGTAGTGGCCTGGACCTGCTACAGAGCCTCTTCTTGTCCTAGCCACACTCAAAACTAAGGTCTTCATATACATAGTAATTGGACCAAAGAATTCACCAAACTTAGGCATATGTTGCCTGTGTAATCCAATGAGGCCCAAGTCTGTGTATGCCTCTATCGTGATTGTAGAGGTGGCCAGAAACATCAACTTTTCCTTCACCCCCTGGAGGGACATTTCAATGTGCTCCACATCACTGAACTGTTAACATTTTCACTGAGATGTCTGAATCTTTGTCAATTTTATTTCCCATTTTAGACAGTTTGTTACTTGTAGCTAAGTCTAGTCGATGTAATGGACCCATGTGGTGTCTTCTGGAAGAGGAAGACATCAAGTTACCCACGGGCTGAATTTTAACATTGGGCTAGAGAATTGACTCACTCCAAGGTGAAACAGTAAAAGCTGCTAGACTCAGCAGCTGGGAGGAAGGTGCTTATGATGGTCTTATTTGCCGGGATGATGACGAGATGTTCACCAGCTCAATCATGGTACGCAGGTACCAGGGCCTGTGTTAATTTGCTCAAGAAATGAAAATACATCTGGAATATCTGCTGCTGCAAGCGTCTCTTTTGGTTAAGTTTATAATCAAGTGTTCATCAGATTTCTATACAGGCCAATAGGCAAGCTGAGAGGGGCTATGGTAGGAATCAAACCCCCTCATTTTTAGAAGTTCTTGGAGAATGTGGTGGAAACTCTCTGGCTCTGAAGCTTTCTTTGTGAGAAAATGTGATGACATTGTGTTCCCCAATATATTGTGCACCCTAGTAAACTTATCTGGGGTCAGAGAACAGAACAGCTACTAGATGTAGAGGCCAGAAAATGGTGGCACTCACACCTTTAATCCTAGCATTCCGAAGGCAGAGATCTGTCTGGATCCTTGTGAGTTTAATGTCACACTGGAAATAGCCAGGCATTAATCCCAGGAAGTGATGGCAGGAAGCAGAAAGGTATATAAGGCGTGAGGACCAGGAACTAGAGCTGGTTAAGTTTTAGGCTTTTGAGCAGCAGTTCAGCTGAGATTCATTCAGATGAGGACTCAGAGGCTTCTAGTCTGAGGAAACAGGATCAGCTGAGGAATTGTTGAGGTGAGGTGGCTGTTACTTGTTCTGTCTCTCTGATCTTCCAGCATTCACCCCAATACCTGGCTTCAGGTTTGATTTTATTAATAAGACCTTTTAAGATTGACGCTACAAGAAAAATTTTAATTAGAAAGTACATTTCTTTAACGGGTGTCGAGCTATCTAATTTTCTCTTCTGATTTTTGTTTGGATAATATGAATTTTTCAAGGAATTTCTCCAGGACTTCTAAATGGTTAAATTGATTAGTGCAAACATTTCAGAATCCCATCCGGCCGTGTCTCAATGTGTGTGGGACCTGTGGTGCCATCCTCTGTCACTCTTAATGTTAACTGTTTTTATTTCCTCTTTCCCACTTGATTATTTTTCTCAATCGTTGCTTTGTTCTGTTTTTATTGATTTTTATTATGTTTCTTATTTCTTTGTTTCGATTTGCTCGGGGTTTAATTTTCTCCTCTTTTTTGTGAAGTGAAAGCTGAGATCGTGAAATTTAGGAAAATTTCAAGGAAATTAATTCCTCTTTCCAATATAAGCTAAATTTTGGGGTGTGTATTTTATTCTAAGTGCTGGCATAGTTGCATCACACACATTCCTCTGTGTTGTAATCACTATTATTCAATTTGGAGTGTTTTCTAATTTTCCTAGTGACTTCTCTGACCTGGGTTATTTAAAAGTCTGCTGTTTCATTTCAGAACATTTGAACATGTCACACGTGTCTTTCTTTCGTGTTTCCAGTTTAATTCCATTGTGGTTACTAAACCTGCATGTTAGATCTCAACTTCAAATTTATTTAGACTCACTTTATGGGTCCATTGTGTCATCTTTTCTGGGTGAGCTCTGTGCTCACAAAGAGAAGTTTTACCCATCTGTTATGGTGCTGGGGATCGAACCCAGGCCGTGCATGTGCTGGGCAGGCGCTCTCCCATTGAGCTACACACCTAGCCTCTGATAGACTGTTTGTCAGCAGCAGTCGAGTCAAGTTGTGTTGTTAGAGTCCTTGCCTTCCTGGTTCAGCTTGTTCTATCGGTTACTGGGAGGCATTGCCATGTCCAGCTCCGAGGATCAGCCTCCCCCCATAGTTCTGCTGGGGCGGCTGGCTCTCTGCACGTGTGCATTCCTGGAATTCGATGGCTAAAGTTGAGAATCTCTGTTTTTCTGATCAGTGACAATTTTCTTACTAAAACATACCTTTTTAACCTCCGTACCTTGTCTGATATTGCTATGCCACAGGGGATCCCTTCCCCGCCCCATTTTTTTCTTGTTTACAATGTATGTTTCTCCATCATTTCACTTTCTGTTGACCGCATCCTTTGTAGGTCAGCTGATCTTGTCTTGGCAGTGTTTGGGTCTCACTTTTGATGTCTCCCTTTAATTTCGACAGTCTCACTCACATGTAATGTAAACACTAGCATAATGTCGATCACCCATCTCTTTTTTTCCCCATATTCATTGCATCTTTGTTCATTCCCATTTCTCCTTTCCTGCCTTCTTTTTTTTTTCTTTCTTTTCCTTTCTTTTTTTCCTTTGAGACAAGGTTTCTCTGTGTAGTTTTGGTGCCTGTCCTGGATCTCGCTCTGTAGACCAGGCTGGCCTCGAACTCACAGAGATCCGACTCACAGAGATCCGCCTGCCTCTGCCTCCCGAGTACTGGGATTAAAGGCTTAAAGGCGTGTGCCGCCGCCGCCCAGCTCCTTTCCTGCCCTCTTTTAATGGAGTACTCTTTACTCCATTAATTATTCTACTGACTTTTTGGCTTTGTGTGTGTGTGTGTGTGTGTGTGTGTGTGTGTGTGTGTGTAGTTGTTGTTTGTATTTTGCTTAACAATAACTCTAGAAATTGCAATGTTAATTTTTTTGTAATTTTTTTTCTTGAGACAGTCTCACTATGTAACTCTGGGTGGCCTGGAAATCACAATGTAGACCAGGCTAGCCTCAGACTCACAGAGATCTGCCTGCCAGATCTCCTCAGTGCTGGGACTAAAGGTATGTACCACCATGGCTGGCTATGAATTCTTAATTTATCCTAACATGTATGGAGTAATATGGTATAACTTCATGTAAAATATGAGAATCTCAGCCAGTAAAGTTCCATTTTATCTCATTACCCTTCATGCCATTTTTGGAACTACCTATGATATATTTTCATATCTACCTATGAGAGAAGCCCTATGATAAAATTGTTATTTTTACTTTCACATTCCTTTTTTAAACATTATTTATTTATTTATTGTGTGTGTGTGTGTGGTGTGTGTGTGTGTGTGTGTGTGTGTGTGTGTGTGTACCTACACACATATCACAACACCTCACAGGGGTCAGAGGACAACTTGTAGGACTCAGTTCTCCTCTTCTCCCATGTGAGTTCTGGGCTTGAACTCAGGCCGTCAGACTTAGTGGCAAGCTCCCTTATCCTCTGATTGATGAATCTGGCCCGGCCTTAACATTCTTTATCCTTTCAAAGACATCAGAGGAAGAAGTTAAACTGGTTAATTTGTTTACCTCATATATATAATCGATAGCACCCTCACATGTTGGAGTCTTCATTCAGAGCTGTTTCTTCCTAGACTAATACTCTTTCATCTTTCTTAGTACAAATCTTCTGGTACCAAATTCTCACAACTTTCATTTATAGTATTTATTTCACTCTTTTTTTTTTTGTTTGTTTGTTTTTTTTTTGTTTTTTCGAGACAGGGTTTCTCTGTGTAGCTTTGCGCCTTTCCTGGAACTCACTTGGTAGTCCAGGCTGGCCTCGAACTCACAGAGATCCGCCTGCCTCTGCCTCCCGAGTGCTGGGATTAAAGGCGTGCGCCACCACCACCCGGCCTTATTTCACTCTTAATTATGAAGAATATTCTTCTTGAATTTTGGACTTAAAGTGTTTAATTCCTTCAGTACTTTAAAGGTACGATTCAATTATCTACTGTTCTCTAGTTCTTAACCCCTCCCCCCTTCTCTCCTTTTCTCCTCTCCCTCTCTTGACAGGGTCCTGCTGTGCTGTTCCCAGGCTGGAACTCTTGATCCTCCTGCCTCCACCTTCTGGGTGCTGGGGTAGGTTCTAAAATGCCTGATGACAGGCCGGGCGTTGGTGGCGCACGCCTTTAATCCCAGCACTTGGGAGGCAGAGCCAGGCAGATCTCTGTGAGTTCGAGGCCAGCCTGGGGCTACCAAGTGAGCTCCAGGAAAGGCGCAAAGCTACACAGAGAAACCCTGTCTCCAAAAAAACCTAAACAAACAAACAAACAAATAAATAAATAAAATGCCTGATGACAAGATGGCATAATTTTCTCTTAAATGTAATTGTCTATATCAGCTTGGGCTGTTATAGGTATTATCATAGGTGTGTGGCTTAAAACTAGACATTTATTTCTCACAGCTCTGAAAGAAGTCCAGGTTCATAAGACTGTGCTGTCTGCTGTCTGTGCTGTCTGTGCTGTCTGTGCTGTCTGTCTGTGCTGTCTGTCTGTCTGTGCTGTCTGCTGTCTGTCTGCTGTCTGTGCTGTCTGCTGTCTGTCTGTGCTGTCTGTCTGCTGTCTGTGCTGTCTGTCTGTCTGCTGTCTGTCTGTGCTGTCTGTCTGTGCTGTCTGTCTGTCTGTCTGTGCTGTCTGTGCTGTCTGTCTGTGCTGTCTGCTGTCTGTCTGTGCTGTCTGGTGTCTGTGCTGTCTGTCTGTGCTGTCTGCTGTCTGTCTGCTGTCTGCTGTCTGTCTGCTGTCTGTCTGCTGTCTGTCTGCTGTCTGTCTGCTGTCTGTCTGTGCTGTCTGCTGTCTGTCTACTGCCTGCTGTCTGTCTGTCTGTCTGTGCTGTCTGTGCTGTCTGTCTGTCTGCTGTCTGTCTGTGCTGTCTGCTGTCTGTCTGCTGTCTGTCTGTGCTGTCTGTCTGCTGTCTGCTGTCTGTGCTGTCTGTGCTGTCTGTCTGTGCTGTCTGCTGTCTGTCTGCTGTCTGCTGTCTGTCTGCTGTCTGTCTGCTGTCTGTCTGTGCTGTCTGCTGTCTGTCTGTGCTGTCTGCTGTTGGTCTGCTGTCCGCTGTCTGTTTTCTGTCTGCTGAGGACCTGCTTCCTGGTTGTATTCTCATGGGACAGAAAGAAAGCGAGTTTGAGCCATGCCTGCTTCTTATAAGGGACCCATCTTGTTCTCACTAAGAGTTCTTCTACCTTCACGACCCAGTTACTTCCCAAAGGACCCAGCCGCAAAGACCATCCCAAAGTGCACTGTTTCAGCATGAATTTTGGTGGGGACACAAACATCCTGGAGTGTTTCCTGGGATTTTGTTTGTTGTTTAACTGTTGTTTGTTTTTGCTTTGCTTTTAAAAATATTGGTTGGAAGGTTCTTTTTCTAAATTAAACAATTAATTAATTAATTAATTTCAGATGAATGGGTGTTTGGTCTGTGTGTATGTGTGTGCACCCTGTGTGTGCAGTGCCAGCGGAGACCGGAAGAGGGTGTGAGATCCTCTGGAACAGGACTGTGGATGGTTGGATTGTGAGCCGCTGCCGTGTAGGTGCTTGGAATTGAACTTGGGTCCCCTGAGCAGCCAGTGTTCTCACCCCCTGAGCCATCTCTCCAGTCCGGATGGCTGTGTTTTTATTGCTGTTTCTTTACCTTTGGTTTTCAGACTTTGGCTATGAAGTTCTTAGATACTTGCAGTTTCCTGAGTGTCTTGGATCTGGAGTTTGATACTGTTCACCACGTTTGGATAATTTGGGCTGGTGTTTTTTCAAACACCTTTTCCTGCTCAGTTCTTTCTTCCCATTCCCCATGGAACTCCATACCTATTAGATGACAAAACTGTCCCATTCACTGAGGTTTTTTTCCATTTTTTTAAACTTCCCTTCAGGTTGGATGGTTTCTACCTTCCTTCAAGGTGACTAGTCATATAATCTGAAGTCACTAATCTGCTGTTAAACCCAGCTAGAAAAGTTCTCACCTTATAATTACACTTGCATTTTAGGGATTTCCATTTAGTTCTTTTTTTTTTTTTAATTGTTTCATCTCTGTGCTGAGATTCCGTATCTGTTTGTTCATTTTAAGCATCTTTTACTTAGGTCCTCAAATGTATTTGTGGTACCTACTTGACAGTCCTTATCTAGTCATCTCAACATCCAAGTGGTCTTCCTTCTCTCTCTCTCCTTTACTGTTTTAGTTTGGGTCATAATTTTCCATCTCTTTGTGTGCCTAGTGTTATTTCACAGTACATTATGTACGCCAAGCACTCAGGTCTGTATCCAAGTGTAGCATGTAAAGAATGTCGATCTTGCCTGGGAAGTTTGACCCATTCTTGGTCTGTCATGCCCAGTCCTGGCTTTGTTGGGGCAGATCTATTTTGGATGTGAATTTGGGATTGCCTGGATTGTGTGATGTGATCTTCAGGTTCCCATTTCTAAAGCAGAGACTATTCCCAAGAATAGTTTTACCACAGTACTAACTGAGTCCTGGTCTGGAACTCCAGTGTATCTCCAAGGACTGTGTATCTCCGGTGTTTCCACTCACCTCACATCCCTGCAGCATCAATTTCTGCTAAGTCTCAAGAAGACTTGTTCTGAGCAAGCACATCTCAGCCCTTCCCGAGGATACACAGTGAAGCCCTGCTCGAACTCTGGTGTGTCTCTCTGTGTAGGTGCGTCTTTGGTCCCTGGAATCAAAACTCCAAGCCTCTTCTGGCCTCCGCTGGCACCACACACACAGGGTGCACAGACAGGACTATAGTCCCTGCCTGGCTCCTTCTCCCTATGCCATGGCAGGAAGAGATCCCCGGGAGAAAGTTGGGGCAGCTTCTCTTCTCTTGGTAGCTACAGTCTTGTGATGCCCGTTCATTTCCATAAAACAGTTGCTTTGTATGTTTTGTTTAATGTTATAGTTCATTTCAATGGCAGTGTAAGTCAGGTATAATTATCCAGTTGGTGTGGGAAACTGAAGTCTCTAAATATATCTGACAACTCTTTTGAAAGCACAAATGCTTATATGGGATGCTTGCAGTAAGACTAAACTTCTATAAAAATATAATCTTTCGTGATCTTTAGTGATGGCTTTAAAAGGTCTTATACCATAATTCACGTACCTATAGCTGTTAGGCCACTTCTGTATCACACAAGAGAGCCACCACCAAGGCACAGAAGCCTGAGTCACAAGGAACCCATCCATACCTAGGCCTTAGGCAATGTGATTTCCTTCCAATAACCTGAATTAAGAGGCTCCGTAATTGTGTTCAGATGGTAATTGATGTTTAGCTACAACATCATGTAGAGCTGGCAATGGAGTGGACGGACTTTGGAGCAAGCCAGAGTTATAAATGGTTGTGGCTATAGGAAAGAAATAATCATTTGTCCGCAATCTGTAGAGTTCAAACTCGATGCAGAGAGCAGAACACACACTCTGGAAGCAGGGGAAATGCAGCATATTGTCCCAATAAGTCTTCATACTGCTGCTACTGTTTGATACCAACAAGCGCCTACTGTAGCTTTCCGTAAAGCCCATTTTATTTGATATGATTTCAGGAGCTATTCCTCCCCGCCCCCACAGCCCACCCTCTGCAGAAGAGTACATGCTAAGCAGGGATGCGCTGCAGAGGAAAGGTGTGTGAGGGCTACATAGACCTGACCCCTGCTATGGAGGTCAAAGGAGACTTCACTGAAGGACATAGACTTCAGTTTTATCTATACCGAAAAAGGAGCCAAGTAGTGTCTGTGTAGCCCAGAAGTACTCTTGGGAGTCCATATCATATAGTCTTTAAAAAAAATTCAACTAACCGACCAACCAAACAAAAACCCCTCTAACTTTGGTTTGCATTCTATTTCCCCCTTCTTTTATTGTTTATCTGCCTCCTGTGTGAATGCTGAACTATCTTGTCCTTCAGCAGTTTTCTGTGTTGAGAGCACTAAGTCTTCTTTTCTTGGTTTTAGTTACAGTTTAGACAGGAAATAGTTCCCCAAATACTCATGTACTGAAGACCTGATCTTTTTGCAGAGGGGTTCAGAGCTGGGGCCTTTGAGATGTGCGTGGATGGTGAGGGTACTAACCACATCAGTACTGACCCATGGACGGTTTCATAGCTGAAGGGGATATTCAGTGATGGTGGGGCCTAACGAAGAGGAAGCATGCTTCTGCTGAGAGTCTCCCTTTGAAGGGTATCCTGTGTCTCCAGCCCACTCCTCTTGACGGAAGTATTAAGGCAACTCCACGTAGTTAAAAGGGAGGTTTATTTTGTGGGGTAACTTACAAGTGAAGGGATAGGTTACAGGGTCTGGAAAAGGTGTAGTGCAGTCCAGCAGTGTTCCGGAGAACTCTGCTCAGTCTACCTCCAGCATCCAGGATTCAGGAACCAAGAGAGATGGCACATTCAGGTCTTCAGGGCTCCTGTCTCAGCCCCTGCCTCGTAGGTGTGACAGTTACTGGAAGCCTCAATGGGGGTAGTACTTCCAGGTCAAAGCTGGAACAGCTACCCACTACACACTCCTCCCTGGCTCTCTGTCTCTGTTTTCTGGTTGCCATGGAGTAAGCAGCTCTGTTTGACTGAGTCCTCCTGCCATGAAATCCCACCTCCCCACAAGCCCAAGCTACATTTCTTGAACATTTTGTCACAGCAATAGAAAGCTGACAGGTGTATATGCTAGTTCAGGCAAAGGGCTGCAGTTAAAATTTACAAAAGCATGCTGTTAAAAAAAATCTATGGAATTAGTTGTATTTTTATGTCTCCCTGGCTGACCCTTTGGTGATCCTTTTATGCCTCTCAGATGTAGAACTATGTTAGGGTCACAGCAGCACTAAATGGGGATCTCAACATTGGGTCTTAACTCCAGCTTGGCTGGTTCCTTTGTCGTCGTCGTCCCCCCCCCGCCCCCCAGCATCTTGCTTCATTTCTCCAGTCTGTAGAGACAGTGAAGGTCTTAGTCCTTACTTCATCTCAAAATATCATTACGGAAACTAATGAGATCATATTCATAAGAGGATTTGATTTCTCCGCTGTGGCAAAACATCAAAGAATGAAAATCCACCCAGCAATTGTTGCCATAATAATTACAGTAAACAACAGGACATCTAAAGAGAGAGAAGTTCCCCACTTTTTCTGTAATTGTAAAGGAAATTGAGAGGCAAGAAGATGGTGAAGAAAAGGAGGTCAGGCTGGGTGTGACCGACGTGACACCTGACTCTCCTTTGAAAGTAGGTGGCGTCAAGAGCATCTTGGAAGCTCCTCACCTACTCTGTGGCCACATGCCCCCCTCACTGGCCTCCCGAGAAAGCCCCATAGAAAGCAGCTCTGTCCTCAGTAACGCTTTCTCATTGTGTGTGTCTAGGGGGCAGGGTAAATGGTGCCATCTGGTGTAATGGCGGGACAGCTCAGTTTGAACAATTGATTCCTGTGCCTGGATCTCAGAGTAGAAGACAGACCAGAACAGTATTAAGCTGGAAATCCCCAGTGGACTAAGGGCTGCATTTTACAGGTTCAAGATGGCCGGTGCTTATGTGCAGAAAGCATTCTGACATGCTGTGGCACAGGTCTCAGGCCTCACTGCATGAGGGCTAATGTTGGCCTTGAAAGGAAAAGCTGGGGCCAGGAGGCAACCAACTATCATAAAAGTAATTAATTGTTCTACTTTTTAATGGTCTGGCAAGACTGCCTTTTGAAAAAAATGAATCACACAAACGGGACCACGATGCCAGACAGACTGTCCTTTGGGACGTAAAAGACTAGTCCCTGCTATAAATCATGATAATGAGTTCATTTTTAAGCTGGTTTATGAGGTTGAGAAGTGCGGTGTCACATTATTTTTTCCCTAACTCTCTCACTGCCTCGAATGCTTTTCAGAATTCAGAGGCTAACATTTCCTCTCACAGCCTCCTTCCAGCTCGAGTGGCCGTTGGTTTACCAATCGGGTCTCTCTGCAAAGATGGTTTTAGCACATGGTTTCGTGACTCAGCTTAAACGGAACAAGCCCCCTTTGTTGGCTTTGTTTTCACACCAGCGTTATTGACAAGCTCTGCCTAACTCTTGGGAAAAGGTCTGTTGTCTGACCAAGCTACTATGGAAACCTGATCTGGGCCGTTTAGAAGCCTAATGCCTGCCCTCTAGAATCTGTGAAGAATTTCGAGGCCAGTCAAACGCAGCTCAGAAAATATTCATCAGGGCAGAGGGTACAGCTCGTTCACACCATTTCACTTTTCATCTCAAATCAGCTGTGCAAATAGACTCCCTGGCCCGGGGTGAGGGCGGCACTGCCCATGGGGTCATTGTAAACCAGGGAGGTTTCATTTATTTCATTTCTACATTATTCTGACTAGACAGGGACAGGACGTGGAAAAACAAGAGCTTGGCTTCTTTGTAAAAATTTTTTTCAAAGGAATTCTCCCCTTGAAAACTGATTAGTGGAGAAATACTGTAGCTAACTGCTCCACACCAGTAAATAGATCCTGCAGCTTTGAAAGAAGAGGCCGGAGTACAGTCATTTTTCACCCTCCCAAGAGACCCCCTCCCTTCTTTAGAAACCAACCCGAGGAGAAGGCGAATGCTGGGGACCATGAAGAAAGACTCTGTGCTTGTGCTTGGGAACCTCATCTGCCGTCTCTAGAGAGAAGTACGAAGAACATCCTGCACTATGTCTTGTGAAGGTGTCGAGTCACTAAATTTTCTTAGGCATTTGCCTGCTCACTGTTGAGTGAGCCTTTAAAGGACAGAGGCAGGTTTACGTGTAAATCTCATCTCAGTGAAATAAGTATTACAAAATGTACCGTGCGGTTAGTCGTCGTTACTGGTGAGTCGTGTGTCTTTCCTGCACTCCTTCACTCTAAATAGATGGTGTCATTAATGTTGGTACAAAACACAAACAAAGAAAGAGGAGTTTAATGCCCCAGTATCATTTTGTCTTCCTCCAGTGGACAGGCACTGGTCATTCCAAGCCCAAGAGACATGAATGATGTTGGCGTGGTTTAGACTTTCTCAGATTTTTTTTTGGGGAAAGTGCAGTTCTTCTCCCACCCTGGATTTTGTTACAGAATCAAGAAGAAGTCCCAGGGCTTCAGGGAGGTGATGAGATTCTGGGGCTGGGGAAAGATTGTTGGATTATAAAATCATTGACTGATTCAGTCAGCAGTCTTTATTATCTACCAGAGGGGGTTCCAGAGGTTGGGGGTATACCCCAATAAAAAAAGACAAAGGTTCCTGCCCTCCCAGAACTTAAATCCTAGTGGGAACAGTAGAAATGGGATGGATACATAAATACATAAATAATAAAGGGGGCGGAGCATTAGAAGGGCACGGTTCTTATGTTAATAAGAAACACTAGGGTAGATCCACTTAAGTAGTGTACTCCTGGGGTGATTTGAAGGGAATGCTAGAGCTCACCATCAGGATGGTGGAGGGGAAGCCTCCAGATGGAAGGGGCAGACTGAACAGAAGTCCTTAGACCAGAGCCTATCGGTGCATCTGAGTATAGAGGCTAGAGGGACTGAGCAGAGCGGGCAAGGTGGAGGGGACAGGAGAGTCTGTCTGAGGTGACTGGATGGGGCAGAGTAAGAAGGGAGCACGGCCCCTGTAAGGACTCTGGCTTTTCCTGGGCATGAAATGGGCCCTGGTCAGCTCTCTGGAAAGCATCCTTTCAGCCGCCCCAACAACAGGCTCTAGAAGGATGAGGATGAAGCAGGGAGACCAGTAAGAAATGATGCATTGCCTCAGGCCACAGGGGTCAGTGCCACAGAGGGGGAGAGAAAGTGACGGGGAGTTCTGACTAATGCTAAAGATAAAAGCCAAACACCTCCTTGATGGGCCCCGGGAGGGTGAGTGCCTCTAGCTCCCGAATATCCTGGTAGACTGAGTCTGGGAGGAAAATCTCATTGGCCAGTGACACCACCGACAGGCTACAGCAGCAGTGATAGGAACAGCAGCTCCATCCTGGTGGCTCGACTTGGTCCAGACCCATCCTGTTCTCCTGTCTTGTCCCCTCCGTTCTCCTGCTGACCCAGATACCAGGGTGGTAAGGCAAACTAATACCCAAGTTACTCTTCACGGCTTATTTCTGTATCCTGAAAGTAGGTCTACAGCGATGTACCGGCAGCTGTTGAACTGGGTGCTGAGCCTTGGGGTCTGGGGCTCAGGCTTTGGTTTGTTCATCCAGGCTGGGATCTCCGTCTGGTACCCCATGATGGACTTAGTCCAATCCTGCCAACAATAGACTCCCAGATAAAAATGATTTTAGTTCCATTTTACGGATGAGGAAATCAGGGCGCAAAGGGCTATCAGAGATTGTACAGGAGTCAGGGGTGAGTCATGCTCTTGAGTATGTCAGGTCCATTCTGTTGTCTAAAATTGTTCTGTAAAAGTCCAGGAAATAGCTGTGTCAGTTTCTGGGGGTCTTGTAGTCTTTGTCACAATTACTCTGTGATTGCAATGAAACAGTGATTGCAAATACGTAAGGAAACAAGAACAACGTTGTTCCAATAAGACTTCATTTGTGGAAGTTGAAACTTGAGTTTCATGTAATTTTCTTTGTTTTTTTGACACAGGGCTTCTCTGTGTAGCCCTGGCTGTCCTGGAACTCTCTCTGTAGATCAGGCTGGCCTCAAACTCAGCGATCCCCCTGCCTCTGCCTCCTGAGTACTAGGATTAAAGGCGTGCACTAGCATATATTTTCATGTCATGAAATATTATTCTTTTGACTTTTCTCCAACAATTTAAAAGTATAATCACCATTCTTAACTCAGACATTATTTAAAAAGCATGTGGACTCCTGTCCTTAGAAAGATCTAAGAATTTTCTGAAACAGTGTGTCAATGAGAATCTGGTTCTCATAACTATGGGATTTGGAGAAGAGGAAACAGAGGCCCACAGGAGATGCTGCTCGCTGAGAGCCTTGGTGACTACTGGGTTGCCATCATGGGCTTCCTGTTGGTTCTTTCCTCTCTTCTCACTGCTACCTGCTGTCTCTGGAGTGCTGAGGGTAACCACATCCCAGGACCTTGCCAGGGTCCATTCTGACCTTTATTGTGCTCAGTTCAGGCATCTTAGCTTAAAAAAAAAAAAAAAAATCTCCACACCAGGAAGGAAACGAAACCTGGGCTCAGAGGAAGCAAAAAGAGGACATGGGCGGGGCTTAGTTGCTCATCTTTCAGGAGCCATAGCTTCAGCATGAACAAAGTAATCGTCTCCTGCTAGTCAGTCTGCCGTGACTGTAGCCATCTCAGTATTTTCCTGTTGTCTAGATCACACTGAACTGGAGGTCACGCAGAACTGGAGGTGTCACGCAGAACTGGAGCTCACGCTGAACTGGAGCTCACGCAGAACTGGAGCTCACGCAGAACTGGAGGTCACGCAGAACTGGAGGTCACGCAGAACTGGAGGTCACGCAGAACTGGAGCTCACGCAGAACTGGAGCTCACGCAGAACTGGAGCTCACGCAGAACTGGAGGTCACTCAGAACTGGAGCTCACGCAGAACTGGAGCTCACGCAGAACTGGAGCTCACACTGAACTAGGGTGGCCTGTCAACACAGCTTCTCTTAGTCTATGGTGAGGGCTCCTCAGCTGGGAGCGACTCAGAACCTGCAACACCTGCTGGATTCGAATCTCCCCAGGATGGAGAAGATGAAGAGTGACCCTGGCACTTCTGATTCCACACTAATTGCAAATCCTAAAACCAATATGGCTATTCTGATCTTCCTAAATTAAGTATTTCTGTCGGTTTGGCTTTTGTTTTTGGTCAAATCAACTGATTCAAATCATCAAATGAAGCAGTATAACGAACCTCCTGGTACAGGGCCCCCCAGAAGATAAGTGAGCATCATTGGAGAATGAAGAAGATAGTGTTTGGGACATCGATGGCCAGATCGATCCTTCTAGAAGTCGAGCTGCAAGTCAAGTGCCTTCTGGGGTGCACTCAGTATGATATCTGCTCCCCATCCTAGGTTAGGATCCCAGAGAGAGCACCAGTTCAATGATTGAGAAGCTGAGAAGTCAGGAGCTCATGATGTTGAGGGTTCCCCCATAGGTAAGGTGGGATTTGGGGCAGTTGATGGGGCAACAAAGCATTGAGCTGTGAGCCGGCACTGTTACATGGCGTTGTACACACTGGGGATGAGAGGAAACAAGGGTCAGAGGAGAAGACATAAAGCAATTCTGGAATGTTGAGGTCAAGGTCCAGGTCTTCCCTGAGCTGATGCTGAAGTTCTCACCTCCAGGAGGTTCTAACCCACATTCCAGTGCTCAGATTTTTGTAGAATCCTTTCTGTGAAATCCATTTATTTGAGCTTGCTTGCACTAGTATCCCTGCCAACCAGGGAACCACAACTAACACAATCATCCAATCACCTGCTCATTCACTCTAGAGATTCTGGTTTCTAAGTGCTGGGACCCGGTCATTATCTGGAGAGGGGACCAAGATGCTAAACAGGTGACTATATAAGCTCTTGGACGCCGATGCATACAGCAGAATTTGAGGATTTGGGGAAGGGTGAGGAAAGGACAGAAGTTCTCCCTGTCAAGACTCAGGTGGAGGGTTTTACAGGTAAAAGAACCAATGTCACATACGAGTTAGAAACATAGAAATCACATGGTGCAGAGAAGCATCTGAACACTGGAAAGGGCGGACATGTTTTATATTCTCATGCAGGGTAGGATTACATGAGTTCAGTGTTTCCATCAGATCATGCTTCACAGCCCTGAGTCAGCCAGGGGAGCCGTGTGGCTGGACTAACCCAGGTGACCCCGGTAGACCACACAGCAGAGGCTGTGAGATCTTTCAGACTTTATCCATTCCACAACCTTTTTTGACCCCTCCTGTGTGCCAAGTATCTTGAAAGGTCCTGGAATGAGGAATCGGGACATGGATCTTCTGTCTTCAAAGGCTATAAATTTCACTCCAAACTTCTGACACTGAACTAGCCTTCAGTGTGTACTTTCTGTGTTTGGGAAGTGAAACAGATGTGTTAGGAGAAATGAAGTGGTGAGTGAACCACTTACTTCCGGGGGCCACATGGAGAAGATATAGAAGATCCTCCTCTCCTGTGCCTGGAGGAGATCCAGATGAGGAATTTCCACAGCTGTGGTTGGCAATGTCTTGTTCAATTCCAACACATTGAACTTGTGCAGTTCTACTTGAACATATAAAGGCTTCTTCTTTACCACCCACAATTTTATACTACTCCCAAAAATGTCACAGGTGACCCAATTCCTTCATTCAAATGTTATTTTTAGTAGATGTCAGAAAAGGAGGAGTACCATTCCGAAACTGAGAGCAAATCCCCTGCATGTGCTTCTTCTTTTCATCTGCACCACCCATGGAGGAAATGAGTGGTACTTGGCGGGTCTCACACAAGAAGATGATGTCTGCCTGAGACCCAAAATAGTCAGGCTTCAGCCAAAGGACGTCTGGATCTTTTCTCTTCCAAAGAAATCAAAACTGTCCCCAAATTAAGTTCCTCAGTGCATAATAACTCTGCTAAGTAATGGACCCAAGTGCAATTTATCATTTCCCAAGAGACAGAAATAACAGTAATAACTATAATTTAGATACAACTGCTCCTCAGATTTACAATCAATCTAACAGACCTGTGTTTGTTTCTGTGTCTTCTAGGAAGTCTTAGCACTGACCTGTGATCCTTTACAGAAGATGCATGAAAATGAAGTATTACCAAATCTCACACTGTGTTCTTGTGATAGGAAGATCAGGACCAACTTGTCTCTGCCAATCTGTTAGTGGTCACTCTGTGGGTGTACACACAGATGTGTTTTTGTGTGTGTGCATGCAGACATGTATTTGTGTGTGTGTGTGTGTGTGTGTGTGTGTGTGTGTGTGTGTGATAGAGAGAGACAGAGAGAGAGAGACAGAGACAGACAGACAGACATTTGGAGAATATAAGTAGTAATTATCTTGTAGCTAGAGTTTTCCTGCCTTGCCCACAGTCAGGACAAATCTCTATCACCCGCCAGTCCCACAGCCGCTCAGACCCGACCAAGTAAACACAGAGACTTATATTGTTTACAAACTGTATGGCCATGGCAGGCTTCTTGCTAACTGTTCTTATTGCTTAAATTAATCCATTTCCACAAATCTATACCCTGCCATGCGGCTCATGGCTTACCAGCATCTTCACATTCTGCTTGTCAGGGTGGCGGCTGGCAGTGAGTCCTTCTGCCTTCCTGTTCTTTTATTTCTCCTCTCTGTTAGTCCTGCCTATACTTCCTGCCTAGCCACGGGCCAATCAGTGTTTTATTTATTGACCAATCAGAGCAACTTGACATACAGACCATCCCACAGCACAGCCAAGTGCAGACCATCTCAGACACCTGCACTCAGGCTTGTGGTCCTAATCATCCTCTATACGGACCTGCTGGGTAAAGCCACGAGGAACCCAAGAATGGGCTCCCACAGGACATACAGAACATCCCACAGCACTATCTCCTAATAGTGAATTTCCATTTATCTATTCTTTTGTCCTCACAAGTCAGGAAAGGCAAAAAGAAAGTTATCTCAATTGTCAGCAGCCCCTAATCTTGCCGTCTTTTTGTCAGAGTCTTAGAGAAAAGTTGTTGAAGGTAACATGGAGGATGTGATTAAGGCTGCTGATTTCTTTGTGTGGGGTGAGGCTAGTTTAAAGCAAGAACAACCCAGTCCTGTGTGGGCGCCTGAAGTCAGACATCGATGAAACCAGCTTCCCTCAACTCCTCACACCTGACCCTGGGTCAGCTGACCTCCCAGTGTCTGTTGTAGGCCACATGGTATGAGTCTGACTCGAGGAGAATTATTACACAGGAAACGGTTCAAAGGGCTGGCCTCACTGATGGGAAGCACTATCCGTGTGCCATAACAAGCGAAGTTGCCACCACTTGACGTGTGTGTAAATAAAAGGCTAACTCCAAGCCCCCACCTCCTGTCTTTGTTAGATGGACGGCCTTTTGTCTCGTCTTGTTTTTTTATTACTATTTTTTGTTTGTTTTTAAATTTGTGTGTCTCTCTGTGTGTGAAAGTGTGTGTATGGGAGTGTAGCTGAGCCACCTGGTACGGGTGCTGGAAACCAAACTCTGGCCCTCCAGAAGAAAAGGAAGTGCTCTTAACAGCCGAGCCAACTCTCCAGGGCTCCCCTTAAATGGAGGTTTAGTAACACCTGGTTTGTTATGAGGGGCAGTATGTGAAAAGACACTCGTAAAGGGGTTGGCATAAGACCCTTTGTGGCAAGGGCATCAGTCCATTTTTGGTTGCTATAGCAGGATACTGGAGACTGGGTAAATGACAGAGAAAAGTTTATTTTGATTCTTAGTTCTGAAGGCTGGGAAGTTCAGTGCCTCATCTAGGGAGGGCCTTGCACGGTGTCATGACCCAGCAGGAGAACAGGAAGGGTAAACAAATGGACAAAGAGAAGCGTATGTGTAGACAGAGGGGAGGCTCCAAGGTTCACTTTATAGTAATAGTAACCCCTTCCAGAGGTCACCAGTCCAGGACTATGAGAACTCCCTTCCTCTAGAAAGACATTAAAGGTCTCGTCTTCCAATGCCATTACATTAACATCAATTTCAGCCAACCTTTGCATGAATAAACAATACCCTAGCCCTAGAAATAAGCATTCAATAAATACTAGCTACTACTATCCAGCATAATTTGCTTCTGTAGATATTAATAGTGTACATCAAGTAGTTGGAAACATCAAATGACTTAAGAAATAAGTGTTAATGAAAATAACCCATTGCCTAAATCATTGTAAAAGTGCAACCAATGTTGGCTATGATAAACCTGGAGTTTATATTACAATGAGCTAATATCTGGTCATGAAGAGGTCATGATCTCTCTGGAATCCTAATTTTTTTCACTTGGCATCAGAAAACAACCTCCTCATATTTGAAAGCTTGCTTTGCCTTACCTTGAGGGATATGTCTTTTTATGGAACTACATATCCAATAAGAAGTCTGTTTCCTGGTTGGGGGTGTAGCTCAGTGGTAGAGTGCTTTCCTTACATGTATAAAGCCCTGGGTTCAATCCCAGGCCTTCAAAAACAGAAGACAATTCCATTTCCTGTATTGTCTTTACATCATGACTTCACCATTTTTTTTTCCATTCTGAATAACTTGATTGGTCATTCTTCACAGAGAAAGAGAGTTTATCACATCTGGGAAGATGCTGGGTACCACAGCAGTAAGAAGATATTGAGTACCACAGCAGTAAGAAGATATGGAGTACTACAGCAGTAAGAAGATATTGAGTACCACAGCAGTAAGACGATGTTGAGTACCACAGCAGTAGGAAGATACTGAGTACCACAGCAGTAGGAAGATGCTGGGTACCACAGCAGTAGGAAGGTGCTGGATACCACAGCAGTAGGAAGATACTGAGTACCACAGCAGTAGGAAGATGTTGTTGAGTACCCCAGCAGTAGGAAGATGCTGTAAGGAAGGTGCTGAGTACTCTAGCTGTAGGTACAAAGACAAGCTGAGTCCAGGTTCAAAACTATAGAATCATATGCCTCCCAGAACTCTAGGGGCTTCCCAAAACAACAGAAACCGCAGGCTTTAAATCCACCAGGTGTAAATCTGGAAATGATGTGAGCCAACTCTCCCATTTCCTACCTAGACACTGTCTGAAGAAAAACCTGTGGAGACTTTGGAGAAAAGCCTGAAATAATTTCAAAGAACATCGACCCCAAGCTGCCACCCGGTGATCGAGTTTCCTACAAGTTCAAATTTAGCTGAATTCATTTTTTCAAGTTTAAATAAGAGAATGATAAAGCACACCTGTCATTACAGTCAGGTGTAGAGAAAGGCTATTGTCTAATCATGCTGCCTCGTCCCTGTGGTTTGAGATTGTTGAAGATGGGAGAATACATTCCCAGAGTGACCTGGAAAACTTCTTTCAATAAACAAAACTCATTTGGATTCTATCACAACTTCTTATCATATTTATTTGTGCCAATTAATTATTGCTTTGGATTCAAGATAACAAATATTTTTTAAATGCAATTGTACCCACATTACCTGGGATTCACAGAGGCCAATAACAGATCTCACAGTTGATGAGGCCTGCCATACATGTCTCGGAGAAATTAGAGGAATCATTAAACATATTTTTCATTTTGGGGGCTTTTCTCAGAAAAACCTTTCACGACCATCAAAGTTACACAAGGCATCAAAAAGAACGGGAGAGGATAATGAGATGGGCTGAAGCAGAGCCAAGTCTGGGCATTCTGAAAAGATGTTTCTAACCATGATGGGATGTTAGTGGAGATCAGATGAAACCCATCCCTCACATATCGCTAGCTGAACTTTCCCAGGATTGGGGTGGAGGGAGGAGGTGGCAATCCCAGCGCTTCATTACAGCTTCAAGAGAAATAGTTTTTGGGTCACCCAGCACCCAGGAGTACAGTCCTTGCTCATTCTGTACTTCCTGTACATGCAACTCAGCACCTGTCTCGGCTCCCTCCCACAAAGTAAGAAAAACAGCAAAAGCCTGCACTCCGGACCTTTGCATAGGATTTGTATAAATATGGGGAAACGGGGGTTTCACACCTCCGCAATCTTAAACAACTTAAATCGGAATTCAATGTACCCCTGGGCTTAAATATTTCTTCTCCTCCCTCCTGATGTTGGTAGGACCCTGGCTCCCCCTTTTCTTCCCTTCTCAGAGACCAGCTCCTTTCCTTTTCTATGCAGAGCTGTCCAGTTTGGCCTGTGTTCTGCCCTCTCCTGCCGGGCGCTGCGTGTGGCCTCTCTGAATGACCCACCAGTATATGTTACTTCTTTTATATTCTCCAACAGACTATTTGCCCAGCATCTACTGTGTGCTCAACCCTGAGTTTGGACACTGGGGGGGGGGTCTAAGGAGAGTAGAAGAGAGAAAGCCCCTCTTTTCATCAAGGGAATTCTAGTAGCAGCATTAGAGGACTTCTTTCTAGACCTTACTGTATTAGTCATTGGCATCTGAGTTTCTAAATTCAGCATGGCACCCCATATTCCGTCATCACTGTGATTTTGGAAGCGTATTCCTTTGATGGGACGAGGGCAGTTGGCTATTCGTGTTCCAGGTCGGTTTCTGTACTGCAAAATCAACAAAGAGAATCAGATCTACAACGCATAGTGAAGATGCTTAGTCAGAGGAGCTGATTCCCAGCTCTCCCTGAATAGTTGGACAGAGGCTTCTCTGACCTCAGAGCACTCGTGAAGGAGGAGGAGAAAGGGCCCTGTCATTGCAGCCCAGCTTCCTTTTGCGGTGGGGGGCATAGGAAAGTGGGCGCCATACTTCTGGGAATGTGGGTCAAAATCAACAGTGCATTGTGGAGGCATGAAAACAGCATTCTCTAAACATGTTTATGCCTTAACTTAGATGGCCCCAAGACACACAAGAGTGGAACAAATGTGTGGCCAGGAATCTGAATGAGCTCCAGAGGCTCCTTCTCTCTCCTCTCCCACGTGCCATGCAGGTGCAACCGAAAGGCATTCAGTCGGGGCCAGCCAGAAACATGCGAAATGAGAGTCTTGGCCAGGAGACTCTGGTACTCGGGGCTGGAAAAGAAGGCCAGCAGTCAATGGGCAGATTGTGCTGACTTCTTATCAGGCCTCCCACTCCACATAGTGCAGGACTTGTCCAATATGCAGATGGGGAAAGAGCAGACTCTTGTTTTCTCCTAATGGCCCCCTAACTACTGTCAAGTGAGATGCAGTAGCAACCAGCAGACAGTGGGGATTTATTTGGAGCGGGGGTGGGGGTGGGGGGGGGGGGGGGGGGGTGGGGGTGGGGTCGGGGGATGGAATAGCTGGTTCCGGCACAGGCATCATTGCAGTCAGCCTCGGTCAGATCTCCAACAGAACCCCAGGATAGCTGGAGTCTGTAGCTAGAGTTTTCCTACCTGGCCCACAGTCAGGACAAATCTTTGTCACCCACCAGTCCCACAGCCGCTCAGACCCAACCAAGTAAACACAGAGACTTATATTGCTTACAAACTGTATGGCTGTGGCAGGCTTCTTGCTAACTGTTCTTATAGCTTAAATTAATCCATTTCCACAAATCTATACCTTGCCACGTGGCTCGAGGTTTACTGGCATCTTCACATGCTGCTTGTCATGGCAGCGGCTGGCAGTGACTCCTTCCGACTTCCTATTCTTTCTTTTCTCCTCTCTGTTAGTCCCACCTATACTTCCTGCCTAGCCACTGGCCAATCAGTGTTTTATTTATTGACCAATCAGAGCAATTTGACATACAGACCATCCCCCAGCAGGAGTCTGTCTGGCAGGACAGGATTGCTTCCCAAATGTACCTGTGCAAATGCCAGGCCCATAGGAGCAGTAAGCCGTGCAGCTCCCTGGGAGCCTCACGCTCGGCAGAATACTCACTTCCGCTGCAGAGTTAGGTTCCACTCTCCCATTTGGGGTTAGAATATTACAACCTACATATGTTGTTTTAAAAATATAAAAATGCTTCAATTAATCTTCTATATGTTCCAAAAATTCATATCCCAGGAAAATGACCTTGTTTATCCCTTGGCTACCTCCACCTGACACACGGCAACATACTCCCAGACGAGCAGTGTGTGTGATCTGGTTTGTAAAACAGAACATAAGGCAAGCCTGCCTCCATGCCAGCAGAATGGTTGTCTGGCTTGTGTTGCGGTGGGGGACAATTATTTGAGCGGTCATTTTGTACTGCCACCTCCACTGCCCCGCCCATTTATCCTCACATGCCATTTGAATGTCTGTCCCTGCCAGTTCTCCGTCATTTGGGCATGATAAACAGCCACACAGCCACCTCCAATGAACTGCAAAGCTCCACGTTGTGGAAACCCACTGGCCTCCGTCTTTCATGGGCGCAATCAGCTCGGCTTCCTTCCGCTCCAGGTGGGACCACAGCCCGTGTTCTGACACAGAGACGAACAAGGAGGTCACCAAGCTCTTCCTTTTTCACTTTGCGGTGGGAATAATGGGTATGATAGAAATGTGCGACTCCTCCCTTTCTGAAAACGGTGTAGAAACTGAGAAGAAAGAACCAAAACTTGAATCCCTTCTCGGTTTCATACTGTGACCCCGTTTGAGGGGCTTTGTGAGCTGCTTGCTACATCCATGTCTTCAAGGCAGAGCAGATGACGGAGACAAGAAGCCAGGGAAAAATCTAGCCCGTTCCTTACTTGACCTTGCCTGAGATCTTTGCCTGAATGACCTAGACAGGCAGAGGCAGGAAGGCCACAGCAAGTCCAAGGCCAGACTGCTCTACAAATCACAGGCCAGCCAGGGCTAAGCAGTGAACCCTTGTTTAAAAAACAAAAACCCAAACCAGCGAGAGGTGGTATATCTCTGAGATCCCTGTACTTGGGAGGTTTGAGATAGGACTTCTAGATTTTAAGCCCAGGCTAGACTACATGGTGAGCTCAGAGCAACCTGAACTGTCCCGATAAAAGGAAGAGTTTACACCCTGTGACCTTGTGTTTGGAGTTGCTAAGGGGACGCTGCATCATCAGGAACTTGTGGTATAAAGAGGTCAGTGCCGACTGTCAGGAAAGGAGCCCAGTAGCCCGGGCCATCCTGCCATGCTCCATGGTAAACAGTTCTTACTTCCCTAAAGGTAACTGCACACATACCCACTTCCTTTTCTCCTTCTTCTTTTGGGGAAGAATAGGGCGGGGGATTTAACCTGAGAAAGAATAGCCAAGTACTAAAGCTGAGATTCTGTTCACCTAACTTAACACCAGCCAGGAAAGCTCCAGACTGAAACGGAGTAAGATCATAAAGGCACTGTTCTGAGCATGCGCATAAACAGGATGCCGGCTCAGCAGCCCAGCGAGCAGGAAGTAGTCTCGGTGTCTTCAAAGCCGCTGACTGGCTGGACCAAGGAAAAAACCTGGACACTCTTATTCCCGTGTCTCCCACTTACAACCTCTTAGGGGGCGTGGGCAGGCTCACTAATGGAAGTCTGCCTGTGACTCCCAGGTCCGGCTGTCTCCCAGGTCCTGCTCTCTCACATGTCTGTCCTGCTCTCTCCTATGCCCAGCCCTGACGCCGGGCATCTGGGGGCTCCTGCAGGTCCAGCACCACCTGTCTTCCAAAGCAGTGCTTCCATGACCTGGCCTGCCAATGATTCACTCCGGGTTTGTCTTCTCAAGGACGTGGCAAGCAAGGAATCACCAAGGATAGAGCCTGGGAGGGAGTGTTGCTGGTGATAGGGCCATTCCACACCACCACCCCACCCCTGCATCTACTATGGCCCAAAGAAGGTCTGCCCACGCTGGCAGCATCATACTTCCTACGTGGAGCCAGTGATCTGCCTCCCTGACCCAAGGGAAGCCTGTCTTGCTTGCTCTGGGGGGTCTTGCCTGGGATGAGGCGAAAGGATGCTGGTGCCTCCTCTGTAGGCACCTACATGTCCTGGAGATTAGAGCGTCTGTGTGAAGGTAAACAGTTGTAAGGGAAGACAGGCTTATGTGAGTCTTCAAATCTTCTGTCTGGGACCCGGGTACCACGCTAGGTATTAAAAAATAATGTGGGGATTACTGGCGTCTCTTCCCTGTTTGTTCTCCTGAGTCATGCTCTCACTTAAGCATCAGGAAAGATGACCTTTCTCTTCAGTTTCATTTAAGGAGGCCTAACGCCGAATGGAAAATTTTGAGAAAGTTATCATAAACCAATACAAGGTCGTAAGGATTTCCTGAAAGGCTTTTTTTTTTATTTTTTTTTTCTTTCTGGAAAAAGAACTTGAGGGTGGAAGCCTGGTGCTGCAGAGGAAAGCACTGGGTGGCTGAGGGTCCCATGCCCTACTCACCTGCGATGGCTGAAAGATCAGAGCAAGCTCACCTCTCCAGCTACACTCTCAGAATATCCTGGAGGCTCTTCTGGCTTCTAGTGAAGGAGAACTCTTCTTTCTTAAGGATATCTGGGCAAGAAAGCTGTAGCCCAGCCTCTGGGGCCTTCCCTGGCTGTGCAGCACTGTTGGGAGAACATGCTCCACTTTCTCCCCTCGCGTGAAGGCAGCCATGCTTGACTGCAGGTGGCTATGAAGATATTTGAAAGATTGCACAGCTGGTGTTTGGGCCAGAGCTAAAAGCCTTCAAAGAAATGTGCAGCTAATCTCTAATCTGACAGTAGCGATCGTGACTCCCTTCCCCCAGGCTGCCCCACAATGCTGTGTTCTAGGATGTGTTAGGAAATGGCACTGGGAACAGATCTTATTATCTAGTTATATTTCAGAGCCTTGATTGTGGGGAGATGCCCACACTCTAGATATGAAGGAAGGTGCTGTGCATAAAACAGACAATACTTTGTTTCTCCTGCTGAACCAAGAGAGAGGGGAAACACTGGAACCTGTATTACAGAAGAGATGTAAGTGAGATACTTAGTAAAGAACTTGCTGATAGTTTCCAGCTCCTGAACAGGCTGAGGACAAGTCATTACCTTGGCCTTGGCCAGTAGAGACAGCAGTGCTTCAAGCCACATTTTACGCAAGCAAAGTCCATGTTATCTGAATGATTCTGGTGTGCCTTCTGGCACAGGCACATTTCATTTCCCTGAAGGATGCCTCTGACCTGTGGGTAAGGCGGTGACTAGGTCATGGCAGTGTCTAGGGTCATGGCAGTGTCTAGGGTCATGGTAGTGTCTAGGTCATGGCAGTGACTAGGTCATGGCAGTGACTAGGATCTTGGTAGTGTCTAGGGTCATGGCAGTGTCTAGGTCATGGTAGTGTCTAGGTCATGGCAGTGACTAGGATCTTGGTAGTGTCTAGGGTCATGGCAGTGACTAGGGTCATGGCAGTGTTGTCTAGGTCATGGCAGTGACTAGGTCATGGCAGTGACTAGGGTCATGGCAGTGACTAGGGTCATGGCAGTGACTAGGGTCATGGCAGTGACTAGGTCATGGCAGTGACTAGGATCTTGGTAGTGTCTAGGGTCATGGCAGTGACTAGGGTCATGGCAGTGACTAGGATCTTGGTAGTGTCTAGGGTCATGGCAGTGACTAGGTCATGGCAGTGACTAGGGTCATGGCAGTATCTAGGGTCATGGCAGTGACTAGGGTCATGGCAGTGACTAGGGTCATGGTAGTGACTAGGTCATGGCAGTGACTAGGTCTTGGCAGTATCTAGGGTCATGGCAGTGTCTAGAGTCACGGCAGTGACTAGGGTCATGGCAGTGACTAGGGTCATGGCAGTGACTAGGGTCATGGCAGTGACTAGGGTCATGGCAGTGACTTGGTCATGGCAGTGACTAGGGTCATGGCAGTGACTAGGGTCATGGCAGTGTCTAGGTCATGGCAGTGACTAGGGTCATGGCAGTGACTAGGTCATGGCAGTGACTAGGTCATGGCAGTGTCTAGGGGCATGGCAGTGACTAGGGTCATGGCAGTGTCTAGGGTCATGGCAGTGACTAGGGTCATGGCAGTGACTAGGATCTTGGTAGTGTCTAGGGTCATGGCAGTGACTAGGGTCATGGCAGTGTCTAGGGTCATGGCAGTGTCTAGGGTCATGGCAGTGACTAGGTCATGGCAGTGACTGGGGTCATGGTAGTGTCTAGGTCATGGCAGTGTCTAGGTCATGGCAGTGACTAGGTCATGGCAGTGACTAGGTCATGGCAGTGTCTAGGTCATGGCAGTGACTAGGTCATGGCAGTGACTAGGTCATGGCAGTGACTAGGGTCATGGCAGTCTCTAGGGTCATGGCAGTGTCTAAGGTCATGGCAGTCTCTAGGGTCATGGCAGTGACTAGATCATGGCAGTGACTAGGTCATGGCAGTGACTAGGGTCATGGCAGTGACTAGGGTCATGGCAGTGACTAGGGTTTTGGCAGTGACTAGGTCATGGCCGTGACTAGGGTCATAGCAGTGACTAGGGTCATGGCAGTGTCTAGGGTCATGGCAGTGACTAGGGTCATGGCAGTGACTAGGTCATGGCAGTGTCTAGGGTCATGGCAGTGACTAGGATCAAGGAGTGACTAGGGTCATGGCAGTGACTTGGTCATGGCAGTGACTAGGGTCATGGCAGTGACTAGGGTCATGGCAGTGTCTAGGGTCATGGCAGTGTCTAAGGTCATGGCAGTGACTAGGGTCTTGGCAATGACTAGAGTTATGGCAGTGACTAGGGTCTCTTCCTAGAACTTCCCTCTGGAAACTGAGTTTCTCGTCACTCTGAAGGTAGACTCACTGCCAGATGTTCTGGTTCTCAGAAGACCAGAGTGTTTTAAGTTGAGAGGATTTTCTTTTCTTTTTTTAAAATAATGATTTATTATATATATATATATATATATACATATATATATATATATATATTATATCCTGCAAGTATGTCTGTGTGCCACATGTGTACAGTGCCCGAGGGAGCCAGAAGAGGGTGTTGGATCCCCTGGGACTGGAGATATAGACAGTTGTGAGTCTCCATATGGGTGTTGGAAATTGAAACTGGGTCCTCTGGAAGAGCATCCAGTGCTTTTAACTGCTGAGCCATCCCTCCAGCCAGAGAGGACTTTCTTTCCTTTCCTCCTCCCTGCTCTAAAACCTTTTATTCAGTTTGTTAAACTGTCAGAGATAGAGTCTGCCCATGGGGCAGCTTGTGCCTCCTACTAATTGAGACTACCAGGTCACACTGCTTGTTTTAGACTAACCCAGAGCTATTTAAAGTTGCGATGGGACCACTTACCCCGTGATTGCTCGGTGTCACCTCCTTCTCCTGTCCTTTCTGCTCTTCACACCCTCCTTTATGCCTTCCAGTCTTCTGGTGCTTCCTCCCCACCCCTGCTATTCTCTCCCACCCCCCTTGTAAGGGATTCTTTCAGGACCTTTCACAACCATGGCTGCTTCTGTGGGCTCCAGAAGAATTTCTGACTGTGAGCACTATGGGGAGGGCCAGGAGAACTGGGCCAGGCCCCTGGCATTGTTTATTCATCCAGCAGGTATTTACCAAGCAGCAATTGCTAGGCCAGGCCCCTGAGATTAAAATTATTGGCAATCTGTAAACAGAAGCAGAGCGATAGTCTTTGCATTTGGACATACACAATTCATTGAAGAGCTGGGGGATGAACCGAAAGCCCTAGCTTGATTCCCTACCGCACTTGCACTCATCAGCAGTGGGTTTTGCTAGAAAGGGGGAGGGGGAGAAGGGAAAAAAGAAGGGAGGGGTGGGGGCGGGGCAAGCACAGCCAGGTACTTTCACAGGTGCTGCAGACATCCTAACCACCCACTGGTTTGCCTTGGAACGCCACTAGAGCTGGGGATGGTAATTAGTTTCCTCCTTCCAGCCAGGGACCCCTTCCACATAGCAGGGCTGCCCCTTTCCAATCCTCCCTGAGCACTGGTTTCTAAGTCATTGTCATCAATCATTTCCTATGGGCAAACCCTTCTTAATAACGAGCTCATCATCCCATCAGGTGACAACACAGCAGCACAATTAATAGTGGGGGATGAAAATAAATACTGTTTTCTGAATAATGAGCCTCGAGTCTCGCTTTAGAGCACAAAATGCAGCCGCAAGACCCAATCTTAATTCTTTTCATGAGAACCAACAGACTTCACTTCAAACCCACTACACCACTTCATTAAAACTGTGATGAGAGCCTGCACAGCAGCATAGACACATTGCAGCTGTGGCTTCTCTGAGAGCGGGAAAGAATCCTCAGATTGTTCAAGCATGACACAGTGAGTTTGTAATGGAGTCACCCGGTCCAGATACATCCGGGTTCATGCACTGGTTTTCTCCGCAGGCACTGGGGCCCTCACAGCCGAAAGGAAGGCTGCCCCTGAGGCAGCTGAGGCTCTTAGTCGCTTAGATGGTAAGGAACTGAGTAAGCTGGGGTGGGGGCAGAGAAGAAAGGAGGATGAACGGCCTCTGAATTCAAGTGTACTGCCAGGACCAACCACGCTTTATCCAGCCAAGATGTGGAGGAGGAGGAACTGGGTAGAGACGTGACAGGAGGTCCATGGAGATGGAGAGCTGGCTAACTTCTGTTGGTCTGCATTAGTGACTCTGTCCCTGGACTAGGGATTGTTCTTTCCTGAGCATTCTTTTCTAACTTTTCACAGTAAGTCAGATTAATGTCTTAGGGCTTCCATTGCTGTGTTGCTGTGATAAAACATCATGACCAAAAGCAACATGGAAGGAAGGCTTTAGTTCAGCTTACAACTCTCTGGTGATACTCCATCACTCAGAGAAGTCAGGGCAAGAACTCCAGGCAGGAATCTGGAGGCAGGAACAGAAGTAGAGGTCATGGAGGAATACTGCATACTGGAGAACTCTTTTTTTTCTTACACACCTAATAGCCATCTGCCCACGGATGGCACCATCTACAATGGGCAGAGCCCCCACACGTCAATCACCAATTAAGAAAATGCCTCACAGGCTTTCCCATAGGCCAAACTGGTGGGGACATTTTCTCAATTGAGGTTCTTTCTTCCTGAATGATACTAGCTGTGTCCAGTTGAACAATAGCAACAACAATAGCATCAACAACAACAACACAACCAACCAGGACTGTTCCTCTATGAACTCCCAAGTTGTCTTCCACATACTCCTTTACAGTTCTCCTGCCTTTTGAACCTGTCTGCTTTGTCCATTGTTGTGTTACAGTTTCCTCCCGATTGAAATATTTCATTCTACACGGAAAGCAACTTGAGCAGGAAGGTCAACAACTCAGAATATCTCCAGGAAGTTCCTGAAACTGAGAAGATTCATTAGGCTCCTCCTTCCCAAGAGTAAACAAGCCAAGCCCCTGAGAATCACTTTCAGACGAGCCAAGCTGCAAAGATGCTGGGACCAGCCAAGCTTCCTGAAGAGGTTTAGACCAAACTAAGTCACCTGGAAAGGATACTCTCCAACTTACTAAGCTGCCTGCAGACTGAAGTGTGTTCCAGCTTCCCAGCGTTTGTGACCTGTCACCCATGTTGGGGTGGGCCTTGGTGATGCAGCTGTCCTTGAGTCATTTCTGCTCCAGTAAGTGACCCATCCCCCATACTCCTATAAGTAACCCAAATAACTGTTTTGCCAAGGTGGACTTTAGTGGTACCTGATCTTTGGTCTGTCGTGAGTGTCCTATCTGGGGTCAGTAGATATGTATGTAATGTCTCCCCAGAAAAAGTTCTGTCACACATCACATAGCAGTTGGCATGTGGTCTTTGGAGAAAGGCTGCTTGTTCTGTCCCTAATTAGCTGTGTGACCTTGGGCATCTCAGCCTCTCTGAGCGTCAGCTTCTTTATGAATAAGGACATGCACTAGGGTGACTGGGAGATGAAATTATTCAGTCCAGGGCCTGACAACTAGTCACTGTAGTCATCATCAAGAATAATACTGTCTCCTACTAGATCATTGTTTCCCAAGGGCAGAGTCTGTGTCTTCACCTTCTAGAGCTCAGCACATAGGATGCTCTCAGTTCACATCTGCTGCATGGTTTCACAGTGGTAACTGCTTGTGAGGGACTAGTTCTTCCTCCTGGGACAATGGATTGAGCCTAGAGAAAGCTGAGGTTCAGCAGTGAGACAGACTGTGACACCCTAGTAGAGTCAACCTATTCTACACTCAGTGGGACGTGATAGGAATGGCCTTTCCTACAAGGGGTTAGGACTAGGAAGCATTTCTTGAGAAGATGGTGTGATGAATCTGTGTGTTTCCCTTTAGAAGTGTGGCTCTTCTGGGGAAGAATCTTCTAGAAAAAGTTCCTAGATAGAGAGCTCAACACTTAAACACTTAACACTGGGTGTTGAAAATGTAGATGCTGGTCAGCTTGCCGCCCCTCTTCATCTGCACTGCCTTCCATGGGCTCCAGGGCTGGGGGTTCTTGTAGGGCCCTTATCTGCCCACATTGCTTATGCATGCTGTGTGCTCGTGGGGCACTCCTGAGAGAAGGTTCCTCTGGGCAAACAGCCAGATTTGCTAGCAATAAAGCTGTAGCCATGTGTAAAGGGAAGAAACTAGATTACTTCTTAGGCTCCTTTTCAGTCCTTTGAATGTAACAACAGCAAAATCCTGGGGTGGGAAAGAGGAAAGGAGGAAGGGAGCAGGAAGAGGAGAGAAGCCAGGCATGGGGAGCTCATACCTGTAATGCTAGCAGTCAGAGAGCTGAAGTATGAGGGTTACCATGAGTTCAAGACCAGCTTGAGCTACATACACTGTTTCTCAGGTGGTGGGGGTGGTAGGGCAGAGGGAGGAATAGAGAATGGATATAGGGAGGGGGAAGGGGAAGAGCAGAAGAGAAACTCATGGCTTTTCTAACAAGATTTCCCCCTGTAACACTGCCCCTTCCAAAATTAGCACAGCTAGGCAGTGGAGGGATGGCTGCTGCCTTAGAGATAGTTCAGACAGCAGTGTGTCCACCAGCTCATTAGGAATGTCATTGAGCCCAAGAATGACTACAATCTAGTGATGTAAATACAGCTTTCCGCTGCCTTTCTCAAGGAGTGAATCTGGCTTGCCCTGGCACAGTGGACTCCAGAACCAAAGATGAACATTCCTGTGACATGATAGCAAAAGGAGAAAGCCTGCTTACTTATGAAACAAGAAAGAGAAGCAGAAATGCCCAGCAGGAGTTTAGATATCTGGGCTCTCGTCCAGGATCTGCTACTAACTAATGTGTGACCTTGGGTGAGTTGATTCATTTCTTTGGACCACATTTTTTTTTAATCTGGAGGATCCCCACTAGCTCTAATAATATAACTTATTAAAGCATAGAAGTATGTACAGGGGAGATTGCAAAGAGGATGTACTGTACCCTTCACCTATCTTTGAACAGTAGACTTGTGACCCATATTAGTCCATATCCATCCATGTCTAGACAGCTATCCAAGAGACTTACACATTAGTTCTTTCAAAAACGTTTCCTACTGTGCACACTGTTCTACTGATGTAGGAAAATGGACACATCCCAGCTGTGGCATTGAATGCAAACAGTGATTTCTAAAAGCAACTTGGTCATACAGTTATTTAATAACGTGTTTAGTACCATCCATGTCCTCTGTGTTGTCTATAGAAGGTAACAATAAGACCACAAGATGTTACCACAAGGTAACAACAACAAGATGACTGCCCAGTAAATCAACATCAGCAACATCTTGGAACCTGTTCCAGGCGCTGACCTGCCCATGCATATCAAAGTGAGCATTTATATAACTTCTTCAGCTGAAGGCCACTAGTCCAGGCTGGGCCTTCCTGGGGTAGTGAAGCTTCCTTATTTCAGCCAGGTTTGTAATGGTTAACTTGAATCATGGCTAACATAAAATCCCATATCCTTCGTCCAGGGGACAGTGACACTGTAAGTGGGTGTTTCTACCACAAGTCTGAAAAGACGAGGCCCGTGATCCTTAAGAACTCTGTAGAGGACAGTAAGCACCCCTTTGTGATAGACCCATCCATTGGGTTCCATGTCCTGAGAGGTTGTGACTGTGAGTGAAGACTAGGTTTGGAATATGTCAGGGTAGATGTTCATGTTTGCACCTCTCTGATTCCCAAGGATATTTATTATCAACCTCCTGGTTGAAAGAGCCCAGATATTTTGCCTTGAGGGGTACCTAAGAAGCCAGTAGGATCTGATCATCAAAGTCTGCACTATGGAGGGAAATGTGTGGTTGTAAGCATTGGAATTATTTCACAGGGGGGTTATTTTTTTTTCTTTTAATGCCTTCAACGCCAGCCCTTAAGTCACGAACCTGATCATGTGCATGTGTGTGTCTGTGGTGGTGGTGGTAGTGGGGGATTCTCGGTTCTCCTTTCCTAGGCTGCCTGAGAACAGATAATCAGGAATGTCTGTAGCACTGGTGGCAGGGTACTGTGGCCGTAGCAATCCCAGTCCTCAGTGGTTATGGCTTCCAGGCATCTTGGGATCCTCTGCACAAGAAATTTATACCAAGTCTTCTGGTAAACTGGAAGAAAGAGATTTGAGGGGAAAATATCTCTCTGATACAAAAACTGCAAGAGCTATGTGGTTCCTGGGAGAAAATTTATCCTTGAGGGAAGAATAATTCTGGCATGGCCAGCTGGGCTTAGCAACAGGCCTTAAGGATCAAAAGGAGTAATGAGCCTTGGTTCTGCACAGAGGCTGTTATTTGAACCCATCCTGGCCCAATTATCTTGGTGTCGTATGTTAGCCCTAGAGAGAAGAATAAATAAGCCTGGAAAAGCAGAGCCACCACACGGAAGCACTACAGAGCCCAAGCAATTCCCCTGCAGAGTGAGGCGTCTCGCCTAAGGAGCACAGCTCCGGGAAGGTACCACTTCCTTCATTACAGCCCTTTGCAAAGTGAGGCAGGCTCTGCCTACAGCAGAGCATTGTGGTAGCAGTGTTAGCAGCGTGGAGGGGCTGGCACATTGGGAACAGGGAGCACAAGGAAGCATTGTCATAGTGAGGGCAGCCCTGGAAGGACTCGCAAATACTTCTGAAACCCTCAGCAGGACTTGAAGGATACTAAGGGAGTGTGGGGCTGTGGAGAGGAAGTGATGTACACTCCCATGTGCCAGTAAAATGCCATACTGGGAACAGTATTGCCACATCGATTCCTAAAGCAGGCGGGCTCCCCCTCTTTGGAAACGCATTCAGGAGTGGAGTATCTTACCCCTGTTTCTCTTCAGCCTCACTTGTCTTGTTCTGGCTCTTACAGCCTGGGCCAGCTCTACATGGGCTGCAGTTGACGCCACACAGGTACAACCTGATGCGATGTAGCCTCATGACGGCCTCATAAACGTTTACCTTCTTATGAGGTTTCCCTGTTGACACAAAGGCATACCCCCTACCCCATTAGGAGTGTGGGTGATGATTTAGAAATGCTACAGAGTCAAACATCTCCTGGGTTAAACCTTTGACCAGTGGAAAACTAGTCAGAAGTGAAAAATTAAGTCCAGCCAGGCATGTCATGCCAGTGCAGTTATATCTGGCTTCTCCTCTCTGGATAGAGCAGCAGTTTATCTTGACTGCATAGTGACCTCATCTGCATTTGGGCTGTTTTCTCTTTTGCAGTTTCAACAGCATAACCATCCAGGCCTTTTACGGTGTCTGGTATATTGATGTTGTTGCCTTTATAACATTATCTAAAGCTGGGAGACCCATTCTATAACAATCAAACAGAGGTGTGGTAGCAGGCTAAGGGATCTATCATGTATATCATCACTCAGAAGCTAACAGTCTTCCAGGAGGGCACAATGGACTATTTAAAGGTTCATCTAAGTCACCAGCTTGAGGAAAATAGCCTGCTTTGGCCCTTCACTATGTGACTAGCTGAAAGCCAGGAATGATGTTATATTTCCAGTCATTAGAACACGTGAGTCTAGGATTGGCAAGATGGCTCAGTAGTAGATTTGCTCATTGCCAAGCCTGATGACCTGAGCTCAATTCCCAGGAACCATATGGCAGAAGAAAAGAACTGATTCCTAGAAATTGTCCTCTGACCTCCACATGTTCATTCCCTACCACATATATACATGGACACACACACACACACACACACACACACACACACACACACACGTAATTCAATGTAAAAAAATATTTGAAAAGCATACATGGTCCTGGGAAATAAGTGTGACCTCATTCATCATCATTTTCAATGACCTACTTATGGAATTTTGTTTTCCAAGCCCACACACTTGGACTTTTCCAGGCGTTGAGGCCCTAATTCCCAGAGGTCAGTATACTTTCCACTGACCTTGATACTACAATTCCCATCCACTCAGTAGAGCTGCTTCTGCCAGAGAATGAGCAAGCAAACAAAGTCACTGAATAGCATGAAGAGCTGTAATTTGGTATATAAGCTGAACAGGGGAAAGCATGTCTGAAACCCACAGGATTTCCAAGGATGTGTTTTGGGTCACATGAATGGGTTATTGCTCAATCTCAGCCCAGCAAACCTTAGTAAGTGTGGTAGTTTGAATGTAATTGGTCCCCATAATCTCATAGGGAGTGGCTCTATTAGGAGGTGTGGCTTTGTTGGAGGAAGTGTGTCACTGGGGGGGTGGGCTTTGAGGTTTTCTATGCTCAGGACACCACCCAGTGCCTCAGTCAACTTCCTATTGCCTGCAAGCCAGCACCTATTGCCTGTAACCAGCACCACATCTGCCTGCATGCTGCCATGCTCCCCGCCATGATGATAATGGACTGAACCTCTGAAACTGTAAGTGAGCCACCGCAATTAAATGTTTCCTTTATAAGTGTTGCTGTGGTCATGGTGTCTCTTCACAGCAATAAAAACCCTAACTAGGACAGTCATGGAGGTCTTGACCATACCAATAGGCAAACAGTGCAGGTCCCTGGCAAAGCACTAGCCAAGGGTGACCAGAATCTAAAATGAGAAGTAGGGGAAGGAAATGTTAAATGCTGCTTACAGCCTTGGGATCAGTTCCAAACGTCTGCCTGCAGTTTATTATTCTCTTGCCTTGGATCTATTTATAATATATACTACACATATGAATATAAATATATATGAGTTTAAAAAATACGTATAAAGTTCAGCTGCCACCATCTTGAGAGAGAATCAAGCCAATTAGACTCCTAATGCTCCTAACTCCCCTTCAGGGTAAAAAAAAAAAAAAAAGGAGTGCCTCACAGTCACAGAAAAGTTAGCCTTTAAAGTGGCCAAGGGAGCCAGGTGATGGGGCCACAGGCCGCTGTGTGATGGACTCTTTGAAATAGATTTGTCCACTACGTTAGCCCTCTCAGCTTCTTCTGCCTCCTCTGAGCTGTTACTGCAGCCAAGGGCATCCCCCAAATAAGAAGACATATCTTGCGCATGCGTCCCCCAAATAAGAAGGCATGTCTTGCGCACGCGTCCCCCAAATAAGAAGGCATGTCTTGCGCATGCGTCCCCCAAATAAGAAGGCATGTCTTGCTGCATGCGTCCCCCAAATAAGAAGGCATGTCTTGCGCATGCCCATCCTTGCAGCTCTCCCTCACCACCTTGGGACTTCTCTGATACCCAAGACAAAGAAATCTATAATAGCCCTTACACACACACATCCAGCCTGGCTACAGAATGAGCCCTGAGAATGAAACTTCAATCAATGGAATCTGGGAACCGGAGAGAAATTCTTCCCTTTTTCTCTCCTAGGGGCCTGTTGCTGAGACTTGGATTACAGAGATTCATAGATGGTCCTCTGATGTCCATCAGTCCTGCTTAGTGGTAGCTACTTCAGTACTCTGCTAGTCATGTTTTATTCTTTTCTGTTCACTTCCTGTCTTTCTCTGGACTTAGCACACGTGTCCTGAAAGAGACACACAAATTCTCAACTCTAGCTCTGCTTCCTTTTTCTTTTTGAAAAATTATTATTACTTTTTTGAGAATTTCATACATGTATACTGTATGTCATATCCACTATTTCCTCTCCTCCAACCCTTTCATGTGCATACTCACACTTGAATTCATTATTTCTTTAATTATTATTGTTTTATACACACACACACACACACACACACACACATGCACACACACACACATACACACATGCACGCACACTTACTTATACATGTACAACCTACTGGGTCCATTTAGTATTGCTTTTATGTACCAGCTCTGCTTTCTTAGTAAACAAGGCCATGAGAATGTTGTCTCAGAGGGAAAATAGTAAAATATATATAATAATGAAAATACCTGTTCTCTATAAAGGGAACATAAGTCAAAAGTTAAGACACAGCCAGGTGTGGTAGCACATATCTATAACCTCCGAGCTTGGGGTAGAATCAAGAGGATCATGAGTTCAAGTATATCTTAAGCTACATAAGGAGTTCAAGGCCAGCCAGACACGTGGGCAAAATAACCATGGGGGAATAAAAGTTAAGCCTAACCACAGAGGAACAATTCTGGTTCTCCGTGTTTTTCCCTGTGGACAAGATTTAGGCTTAAGTCCTTGATTTCATATGGAAGAAAATAGAAAGGGCAGGTTAAAGATGATTTTGAAACCAGGTATGATAGCACATGCCAGTAATCCTTCACCGGGGAAGCTGAGGCAGAAGGATTCAATACTAGCCTGGGCCACATAACCAAGATGCTATCAAAAGTAAATCAAGGGCTGGAGAGATGGCTCAGTGGTTAAGAGCACTGGCTACTCTTCTAAGGTTCAATTCCTGGGTTCAATTCCCAGCACCCACATGGCAGCTCACAACTGTCTGTAACTCCATTTGCAGGGGATCCAACACCCTCACACAGACATACATGCAAGCAAAACACTAATGCACATAAAATAAAAATAATAAATTATTAAAAAGTAAATCAATAACAATAATAAAAATCCATTTTAAATGGTCATAATATACGCCCACTGGAATTTCAGAAATCCTTCATTTAGAATCTAAGAGAAGCAGACACTAGCACTGGGATTTGAGGTAGCCCAGGTTAGCCTTGCAAAGAAGATGATCTCTAGCACACCCCCCGGAAGTCCATCATCTCCGGCTTTCCCCTGAGTGCCTGTGTACTTTCTCCCTCTCCTCCACCCAGCCCTTTAAACTACATTATCTCAAAGTGGTCATTCGGCTTGATTTGCAGTTGAGCGTTAATGATGAATGGAATTTAATCTGGTATTTCCCCAAGAATCCCAAGTGGGTTTTTTAAATATATAAAATAATCCCCTAACTCAAAAGACCAAGCATCTGTTAGTGAATTTTCTGGCATCAATAGCTGGCTAGTAGACACAGATTTGGGGTTCCCTTGGAAAAAAAAAAAAAAACATCGACTGCACAGTTATTACTTTAAATTTAGGTCTTGGTCCACATCATCTATTTCTGTAACTTTCACCAATAATCCCGGCCAGAAAAAGGAAACAGACAAAGAAATTCCAGACTTGCTTTTAATCACTGATTTGGGTTTCCCCCTACCGTGTGGTTATAAAAATGTAATGGTTAAATTAAAAGTTAAAATCAGTTTAAACAAAACTACTGTGCCTCCTATGTAGATTTTTTCATTAATAGTTTACTATATTTGCCTTGTCAGTTATCTGCCCAGAATCCACTTTTTTTTTTTAAATCCTTATCAAAATAAATCACAAGCTCTGGCGCTCTTCCCTTTAAGCACTCTCGTGGCTTGATTTTCCTCTTCACTATCCCACATGTCAGATTAAAGGCAAGAACCATTCGACAGCTGCCATTTAATAACTCGTTCATTATTGGACACTCAAGACAAAAGGCCACACTGGACAGAAGGACTTCAATGGCTCCACCTGTCCCTTCTCTTGCAAGTAGGTGACCAAGCTTGCTTCCTGGGAAGTGCTATCCTGACTTGTCACCTTTCAGTGATACTTAGTAGTCCCTATACAGCTTAGTGCTCTTGTGCAGTTGGCCAGCAAACACTCCCAAGAGCTCACCTCCTTTTACATCATCACTGTGAGTGTAAAGGCGAAGGCATTTGAAGCTATAAATTGTCCTTTGAACCATGCACGAAGTTTGAGTCAGCCCAACACAAGCTGCCTGCTTCCTGACTCTCACTGATAGCCGTTGTTGCTAGAATGTGCTACGCTCTCTTTTCTAATTCCCGACCTGTCTGACAGGGTACCAGCAGGCAGGACTGAGCTTCCCCACCAAGTGGGTCCTGACTACCTCAGCCCTGGAGCTTCCTCCTGCCTTTGTTACATCTGCCACCCAGTCCAGCACAAGCATTTCTTTATTTTGCGTAGAATGGCTTTGTCTTTCTGCTAGAGTCTAAATTCTAGGTGGGTAAGAGGCTTTCTAAATATTCTGTCCTTAGTGCTTGGAGGGCTTGACACACTATGAAGTATGACACCCTAAGATCAGAAAGCTTCATATATTCTTTTATTTAAACTTAAAACGTGTAGATAGGTGCTTGGTTTGTTAGTGCCCTCATGCTGGCTCTGCCAAAGTTCTCTCTGGGTATGTGAACATGGCAGCTGGTATCAGCTAGATTTTTTTTTCCCAGCAAGACACAGGCTATTGGCATGCACACTGACTTAGAGACAGGGCTCTGCTGTGTCTGCGCCACAGTTCAGAGACGCTCCACAGGCCCAGGGTCTTTCTTTTCAACACCCTTTTGCACTGACCTCTTTTTCTGGCTTCTCAAGTAAAGGATTAAAGCTGAAGAAGCATGGGATGGGGCTTAGCAGGGGGCTTTGGCAGGACTGATTTGGGGGATCTTAGGTTGTGAGAGGGCTCCCGTTCCTCTCTGGTTCTGGCAGTTCCACAGACCCAGACCCCTTACATCCCTGGGTCACTCTACAAGGATGCATGAAAGTCAAGTCAACTTCCCTCTGGGAAACACGTCACTGGACTTAGTAGAACATAGGATGCCCCACACTCAGGTGCTCCATTAGCTAATGCTCTCATGAACTATCAGCTTCTGAGAATGTAACCATGACAATATATATAGCCTTACATCTGACACCATGGGGTGTCGCTAAACAAGTACTTCGATGTCCTTATAAAATAAAGAGATTCAGGCAGTAGGTTAATATACTTTCCTTTCTTCTGAATTTCCCTAGGGAAAATGTCTTCTCATCTAAATTTTATGTGATGGGAAAAAAGTGTCTACAGATGCACTGGAAACATTGAAAATAAGCCACTGTGGTCTCATAGTTGGTGACAGCAGCTGGGTCTCAGGCTTCCTTCCTACCCAACCTGCATTTCATTCTGGAACCCAGGGAGGCTCGGGGTGACCTTTTTTTTTTTTTTTTCTTTTTAATCCTTATTCCATTGAGATTGTTCAGTATAGAAGAGTCAGAGCAGAACCCCAAGGGGCTTGTCATCAAAGCTGGATCTAGAAGCAGAAATATAAGACTCTCAGCTCAAAGCTAGTCATCTGGAGAGGAACAAGTCCCAGAGTCCCTACTTTTCGCAATGTCTGCTTGCTCTGTTATCTGTGAGGCCATCATCATCAACATTTTTCAGAATGGTCTGCCTGAGACTGATACAGAAAACAAAGAAACATGGGCAAACAGCCAGAAGGAACACAGCCCAACCTGGAGGCAGAGACGGGCTGCTTGACAGTGACCTTGACAGAGAACATACAATCTTTGGGTGGCGTTCAGTCCCCTCACTGTGGGGGAGGCGCCTCCACTTTTTGCAGGGTTCCTATGAGGAGGAGAGAGGCATAAGGAATTAGTAGACAGAAAGATAGCAGAGAGGAGACAGACAGAAACATGGGATAGCTTCGGGAGGACCTGGGTCAATACCCAACAGCCCCTTCTGGCTCTTCAAAAGGGCTTTTTATAGGAATGCCAAGGGGCGGGGCAAAAGCCCTCCCCTTGCTAGATCAAAGCATACGACATATCCAAGCGCAGACCCTTCCAAACACCTGGTAACCGCGCATGCGGTCAATCCATCCCCTTATGCAGCCCTGCTGGGTAGGGCAAGCTCAGATCTCACTAGGACACCTCTGGGTCCCACACCTCACCACCCCCAAACATGCAGTGGTTTGGGACTTCGAGCCTTCCCTTCTGCCAGACACCTGAAGACTGACAGCCCCTCAGACGGGTCTTTGTGTTGCCAGATCCGACCCCACAGCCTTGGGTGCCCAGTAAGATGTGTGAGCACTGCAGCCAGCCTCAAGCGAGGCAAGAAAGTCTGCTGTTGGCTGCTAGATCCGACTCAGATAAAGCCCCTCCTCCATTGTACCCCGGCTTTTCACACTCAAGCTTGTTGTCAGTCCCACAGCCTATTTCATGGTGCTCCCAGGGCAGATTAAACAGCATTAGTCTTAGGTAGCTGGAAGGGAGAATCTCATCTCATCTCCACAGAGCTAGCCAGTCCCAGGAATGGACCAGTGTCTCCAGAATGCGAAGACAGGGCGACGAATTCCCAGTCCTCTTGACCTTTCCCCCCACGGTTGCCAGGTTGGTGGCAGGAGGCAAGAATGTTCATCACGTGCCTTCCTTCCTATTGGTCGTGACAGTGATTAGCGGATTTAGGAGGCGCTATACTAAGTCCTCTCTGAATGTGACGTTTCATTTAATTCTGTATCCTAGAAAGAAAACCAAGGCACCAAAGGCACAGCTCACTTTCCCAGTATCACACAGACACACGATGGTAGAGAATGGAGGCTTGAGATCGGGCAGTTTGGCTCCAGAGCCCTCCCGAGGTCAAACCACTTCTTAATGGGGGAAGAAGTTTCCCAGGAGCTCCTGGGGAGATTTTTACCTTATGCCTCATTGTTTAAACCTGGGTCACATGACTCTCCTGGCTGCAGAACAAGTGCGGCTTTATGGAATTGACCTTAAGGCTGTAAAGGTCAGCTGAGTAGCGGACCAATAGGCTGACCCAGGTACAGAAAAAAACAATGGCGTTTGTTGTAGGGGAGAAGTCCTTGGCGCTCTAACCTCCTAGGGTGGAAGTCCCAGGTCAGTGGTTGTTTGGCTCGCTGCCACTGGGGGAAGAGACCTCGCTTTTGCCGGTAGCCAGCAGACACAGTGAAACAGCGTGCGTCGGCAGCCCGACTCCCACCCTGCGAGCCAGTGTCTGAGCAGAAGCAGGTCTTATTAAATTATTCATCCTGATTGAATGGGGGAGGAAATCGGATGCAACAGGTGTGGCCCTTCCTGCTGGCTGAATGGCTTAAAACCAGCTTTTAGATACGCACCGCCTCAGGGGAAGGCAGCAGGCAGACAAATCAACTGTATTTTAAGCTAATTACTGAAATGCTGCAATACCCGTCAAATGGGGACATTTTGTTCTGTTGTCAGTGGCCACAGAATAGAACCTTGGGAAGGAAAAAAGCAATATTAAGTAGGCAATTTTCTGTATGTGCACCCAGAAAAAGCCTCTTAGATACATGCTTACATTCCAAGGATTACTTTACCTTCCTATAAACTCCGGTAGAATCTCATTTTTACAAGCTCAAAGAGGCTCCTCAATTGCTACATTAGAGAGGAAGCTCATTAAACTTGAAGCCTGTTGGTATAATATGCTGAAGTAGACGGTGTTGTTTCCACTTAAATCGCCTTGCACAAAGCAAATGTTAGCCATGGAGTTGATTTGCAAACGGCACGTGCAGTAGGGAGAAGACGAGGCGGAGATGAGCCTGGCCTGTTCCGTCTTTGAGAAGCAGAGAAGGGAAATGATGTTCTGTCCTTCTGTGGTGATGTATTTGGATGCAGCATTGTAGTTTAATGAAATGTGATGTGTTTTTCAAATGGTAGGTAGTCACATTTTTGCTATTTTATAATTTGCTTGGTTCTCTTGCTTGTCTCTCCCTCCTCTCTCTCTCTCTCTCTCTCTCTCTCTCTCTCTCTCTCTCTCTCTCTTGTTGTATTAGCACTAACAGCTTAAAATGCTGTAAAATGAGCAGAGTTTTGAATTGCTATTATCCATTCAGAAAGTAACTACAGACCCAGCAAAGACATTCTGTAACTGGGAGACGCCCAAAGCTCACAGAGCGCATCTGCTTTGCTGCCCCAGTTCCCAGAGACTCAGTTTTCTTATCTGTAAAATAGAGAACTAGATTCCATCATCGGTGAAGCTTGTGATCCCTGGAGCCTTTGAAGTTCTGAAGTTCTAAAGGTCTGTGATTGGCCACACTCCGAGTCAGGATTTAACAAAACCTCCCGTCATAAACATGAGTCACAAGTGACATGCTTGGCTAGATGCTGCTAAGAATGCTAAAAAAGCTGAGAGAGCACTCCATGAGAAGAAAACTCCTCCAAAGGATGGGCTGTTAGGAGGATAAATGTTTTATCCTTCTAAATGACTGTGTTTTCCCTCTCAGTGTTTCCTGTACCCACACTGACAAATGATGCTAATAAGTGAGGCTCTCTCAAGGCATGGATGTGGAGACGGCCTTCTCCCTGCATTATGCTTTATGAATGGAAGGTTAATGAAATTGTGCTCGTCTCGGTTTTCACTCTGCAGGTAATTTTGTCAGTGAGATGAGACTGTCCTATCTTTAATTTGGGATTCTATTAAATTAAAGGCACTGCAAAGGAAGGGCCATTTTATTCTTCTATTCTGTCATATTTAATAGCAAGATGGCGTGCTGAATGCCCTTGCCCATTGATTCTTCCCAGAGTCTCCTGTTTCCTAGCAATTTGCTCTAAGCCCATATTTTGTACACAAAAGAAAAAATAATGAACCTTCTTGTGTCAAAATTCCTTTTAAAAATTAGCATTTGTTTGTTTGTTAGGAGCGGGCAGAGCGTGGGGACTAGAGGACAGCTCTGAGACAGCTAACTGTTCTTCCGGTCCATCTTCTGGGATCTGGGGGTGGAGCTCAGGTTGATAGGCCCACGCACTAGCCCTTTAACCTGCTGAGCCATCTTCAAGTGAACCAGGAGTTTCCTGTGGCTTGGGCTCATCTCGTGTAGAGAAAAAGGAGGAAAAAAACTAAAGGGTTTCAGCCTACCTACTCATTGCCCTGTCTCTTAATCGGTGGTAGCTGTTTGGGATGCTACTGGCCGGATGTTGAGTGGTTCAGTTTGCATGACAGTCCCATGTATTGCAAGGTCTTTAATCCCTGCTCCCACCTACTAAATCCCAGGTGTACCCCCTGTTCATACTGGGCCCACACACATTTCCAAATGCCAATTTTTCTGAAAAAATCCAAAGTCAGTATGCGCCTCCAGCGACAGGAACACTTGCCTAGCATGTCTAGGACCCTGAGTTCAAACCCCCAAGCACCACCACCAACCCCCAAGGGTCTGTGTATATATGTGGGGATATAAAGCAAAGTGGCTCGATCATTCCATCCATCCCCAGTTAACATATCTGGCCAGTGCCATTCTTCCCTGGATTGATGGCATTTATATCAAAGAGAAAAGGCATACGTCGTTTGAAAGTCGCATGGGAAGTAGATGTTTGTACACTTTTCCCAGACCTTAGGCAAGATTGGGACCTTTCACCGTGCTGCTTTACAGAAAGCGTAGTCTTGTTTCTCTTTCAAATTTCAATGGAATGGGTTAAAAGAGATCCGCGATGGGGTTTTCAAAAAAGTACACAAGGACACGCACAAAGGCAAAGGAGTTGACATTGCCCTCATATCTAATAAGGTTTTGCACCCCGGTAAACCTCTCTGCCAACGCAGCAGTCCAGATCAGACCAAATCAGACTGAATTAGAAAAAGCCCCAGTTTAATGGGTAAAGTGTTCTCAGGTGATTCTCTGGCCCCGCAGAGAGGAGACAGGACGAGAGACCAGAAAACCACGTGTCTGTTTTCTTCGGGTGCAGTTTATATACCCTATGAGAGTGGTCTTGAGCCTCTCTGGGGGAGGAGCTGTGTTTGGTGGGCTTTGAAGGGGCAGGTTTGGGGAAAGAGATGGGGGAGGGGAGTTGAGGTAGATCTTCCACCAGAACATTCCAGACTCTTTGGGTATATGGATGCCAGGGTGCCAAGGGTTGAGGTAGAGCTCCCACCCAAACAATATCTAGACTGCTGTGTGGAGTCAGGGTTCAAAATTCCAATCATTTAACATACAGGTACTGGGTGGGTACTAAGTAAGACATACACTCTTTTGTACTCTGGAAAAATAAAAGATAGCTAAGTTCTCTGCTTTCGAGGTTCACAGCTGCACCTGGGAACTGACTCTAGAATGTCTAGGATATAAAATACACACCATAAAGGAGGTTTGCTTACATGCTATGGGAATCTGGTATGGGGTAGGTGACTTCACCTTGGCACAGAGGAAAGGCAGTAATGGATGCAGAGTCCAGCGGATCCCAGGAAAGTCTCCCACAGATCCAACTGGGCTGGCCTCAGAGAGTAAGTGAACATTTACCAGGTGGTAAAGAGATAGAGACCAGCATGCCAACGAGAATAGTATATGCCAGGTCACAAAAGTGTGTGAGAATGGTCCCCTGTGGTGTTAAGACATCCATGGAAATGACCAGGAGATGAGCCAGGACCAGCAGGTGAAAGTTGGTGTCTTGTCTTCTACGTAGAAGGTTTTGGAACATAGGAGCAAAACTATTGGACTTAATATAGAGACAAAAACTCTAACGACCACACAGAACCTGGCTGGAGGCCAAGAAACTTCAGCCAAGGACCCCAGGCTTGGGCTCATATGTTTGAGTACTTGGTCCCCTGTGGGAACTCTTTGGGGAGGATTAGAAGGTGTGCCCTTGTTGGATGAGATGTATCATTAGGGGTGGGCTTGGGCCATTCCAAAACACACATTCTCTCTTCCTCCTTCTCCTCCTCTTTTTTCTCCTCTCTCTCTCTCTCTCTCTCTCCCTCCCTCCCTCTCTCCTCTCTCCCTCCCCTCTCTCTCTCCTCTCTCCCCTCCCCCCCTCTCTGCTTTGTGGGTATGTCTCAAGATGTGAACTCCGAGCTACTGCTCCAGTATCATTTCTGCCTGCCTGCTGCCATGCTCCTGGCCATGACTATCGTGGACTCTGAAACCGTGATCTCCCAAACAAACACTTTTTATGAGTTGCCTTGGTCATGGTGTCTTATCACAACAATAGAAAAATAACCTGTGAGAGGGGTCTCTTTGTCCCCACAGTCTAATACAGCTGTGCTACCTCTCTCTTCCCATCAAGGCTCAGAGCCTGACACCAGACGAACAGCTTGAACTGTTGCTCAAAGACTGTGGGAGCTATCTCAGATGGTTCTGCTTCCCACATCCAGAGAAGCTTCCTTCTTTTTTTTTATTCAGCACAACCGAAAAACCAGAAGGCGTCATAAACACAGAGCGGTGTTTGTAAACACATTATTCTTATGCTTTCCCCAAATCCTTGAAAACGCGCCAGGGGTGGGGAGAGAGAAAGCGGAACATGGAGCCTAGCAGCACCTCTCATCTGTTAGAGGTTCCCATTCTAGTGGAACGTATATTTAGATGTCGCTCCCCACATCACACCTCCGCCTGCCGGAATGCAGCCACCTTGTGGTGCGAATCACAGCACCTGTTTTTAATGGCTCACAAGAAATGACACAGATGTTTTCACTAGTAAACAAAAGAGTAACACACCTAGGGATAGGCAGCGTGCCTGGAGGCAGGGGAAGTCGGTAGTTTGGAGCTTGTATTGCTGTCCAGTTGTAGATGGTGTTGTGGATGGAAGCAACTGGAGTAGATCCCGCTAGGACCCCCGAGAGGACAGATGGGAAGCTCTATCCCATGAGCTCTTATCCTGTTTGCCAAAGCCCCTGGCACTTCTGGGTTGACAGTTCAGGAGAACCAGATCCAACTCATTGACCATGCTCAGGGGTCCTTCTCCTTCCTGTCTTTAAGGGGAGGATGTGAGGTGGGCTACCAGGACAGTGATGCGGACGGCAATGCTAGAGAATGCAGGTGGGATTTCAATATGATACTTCCTAATACTGAACAGCAGTGTGCTACCCACACACCGCCACGCGCCTGGTCTCCACGTTGGAGGGTGATGGCAGTCTGAGAGATGGGACTTTTGTCTCTCATTCTGGAACGGATGCTGGTAATAGATGACTTTAGCAAACCACTTACTATTTGGGCCTCAGTTTCCTTACAAGGTCCAAAACTAGGGACACTAAACTGATCCATTCTCTCCCAAGGTGTATTCAATAGTACAACAGGTTGCATAGAATGTTAGTAGGCATAAGAGGGAAGAAAGAGTGTGTTGGTAAAATAATATAAGCAGATAGAGATAGCGAACAGTTATACAAATTCTGCTCCCAAAGAATATCTTTATAATGTCTATGCATATGATCCTTCATTTGAGAAATACTTCACAGAACTAGGTTATCTTTTATTCTAATATTTATTGTGCACCTATTATTTTTAATCATTGTTAAGCTTTATGTTAGGAATTTCTCAGATGTTCATTTATTCACTTATATATTAAAAATGTGCTGGCTTATGATATGAATGTCAGGTTGTTCTTGACCCTGGCAGTAATCTCCATGAAAAAAAAAAAAGGTTCTTATTGTTACCTGGGTCAAAGTAGAAAGAAGGAGAGAAAAACCCACAACTAGTGAGACAAGGCTACATCTTTATCAAGCCCATTTCCTAAATAATGAGACTGGGGAGGTGACCTTTTGAATCACACAGGTAGAAATGCCAGCGCTGACCTCTGCTTGGGTTGAAATCTGCTTTCAAACATCTTTGAGCTGAGTGTGGCAGCATGCATCTACAGTCCTAGCACTCGAGAGGCCAAGACGAGGAGGACCACCTGACCCCAGAAGTTGGAGACCAGCCTGGGAAACACATTAAGAGTCCCCCGCTCCACCTTTACAATGTCTTTGACATCATCTGAACAGAATACAGTTAACCAGTATCCCAGGGCTCCTTACATATCTCATCACAGGTCCACGTAAAAACTAGAGGCTGTAACCAATGTAACCAATATGGCCTCTACCACTGTGTTCTCTTCTCTCTTCCACAACTTTGAAGGTTAATGCTCCTCAAATCACCAGCTTGAGACTCGGTGTACTAAACAGTTTGAAAAAAAGACTTTCTGGCTGTAATGAGACAGGCAGCTGCAAAAGATTTCACTTATACCAGGTGAAACTCAGAAGTGGAATGATTGAAAGGCAACGGTACCACCAAGTACCGCATGTGGCTTGCCAATGGTGCCTCTCTACAGGCCTGCCTAGTCTTACACTGTTACTCCTTCTTTACCGTACTAATTAAATTTCCCCTCGGTAGCTAGTAGATGATGCTTGTGGAAGTTCTTACAACTCTAATACTCCAAGGAGTGATGTCAGTGATAAGCTGATTCTTAAAAGCATATATTTCATCTTGAAGTTCTTCGAAGAAAAAAAACTTAAGTTCCAATTTAAGTTTGATGATCCCGTGGTCTATGATACCACTCTCAGACATAATAAAGTGGGAAAGGAGGATTATACTTTCTGCATATATAATGTTGAAACGGTTGAATGGTAGAGAGTGAAAATATCCTTTGAAGGTCTCAGCTATTTATATGTAGCTAGTGATTTTAAGTGCTTTGCCTCTTTTTTCTTTTGCTAGTGAAAACCACAGCCCCACCCCCAACTTTAAACTCAGTCTAGACTCGACCTGACAGTAAAGCTTCCTGACCTAAGGAAACGTGGAGGGGTTATAATTTCTAAATCTCCACAGGTGAAGACAGCACACACACACACACACACACACACACACACACACACACACACACACGTGTGCACATGCGTGATTTTCCCCTTCATCTTCAGCTGGTTTGTGTGAGTTTGGTAAAGGAATGGCATTAGAAGAATGAAAGGGAGTGTCAACTCACTGACCACTCACCATGTACATTTCCTTGAATATTTTTCAGCAGTCATTAATTACAATCTCTTACACACAATGCAAAATTGAAGCTTCAGTGAGGACCTTGGTATTCATTTTCCTACTTCATTGTATATATTTTGTTGATACATTATATATATATATATCACATATATGGTGGTATTGTCATACATACACCACCTCATATCAGAGTTATGAGCACTCAAACATTTGTCATTTTTTATTGAAAATAATTTTTCATACAATCTATTCTGATCACAGTTTCCCCTCCTCATCTCTTACCACAACCTCCCTGCCTCTCCACTCATCCAACTCCATGCCTTCTCTCTCTTTAGAAAACAAGCAGGGTCAGAAAAGGAATTAGAAAAAAAAGTCACAAGAAACACAACACACACACACACAAACCATAACAAAGTTGGAAACCATAATATATAAGCAAAAGACCAGTAAGTTTAAACAAACAAACAAAGCAGTCTGAGGCAAGGAATGTACAAAACACCACTTGCTTTGTATTGTCCATCTACTGCTGGGCACGGGACCTCGCCTTCAGTGTGGCTTGTATACCCAGGGAAAATCCAATGAAGAAAATTAATTTTCCTTTGCAAATGGTTGTTCGTTGAGGATAGCATCTTGGCCAGGGATGGGAGATCATGTCCGTTTCCACTGTCAGTGCTGGGACCCCATCTGGCTTGGATGTGCGCAAGTCCTGTGCATGCCGCCACCGGCTCTGTGAGTTCACGTGTGTCCATCCGATGTCTGGAAGACAAGATTTCCTTGGTGACACCTATCCTCTCTGGCTCTTGCTAATTCTTCCACATAGTTCCCTGAGCCCTGAGGGGAGGAATGTGTTGAAGAAATCCCATTTAGGACTGGATATTCCAAAGTCTCTCACTCTGTACATGTTGTCCAGTTGTGGGTCTCTGTATTAGTTTCCACCTACTGGAAGGAAGCCTCTCTGATGATGGCTGAATGAGGTACTGATCTATGGGTATAGTGGACTGTTGTTAGGAGACTTTTTTTTTTTTCTTTTGCTATGTGTTTGATTTTCCTGTAGGCCCATGACCTATCTAATCTCAGATTCTTGGCCACTCAAGCAGTTTCAGGCGTGGGCTCCATTTCATGAAGTGGGTCTTGGATCCAATCAGATAATGACTGGTTACTCTCACAACATTTGTGCCACTATTATACCAGATTACCATGCAGGCAGATCACCAGGAAAGATTGCCAGGCTTTGAAGCTGGGTTGAGGTTTGCCTTGCTCCTTTGGCAGTGTGTAGAATACCTTCCAGTACTGTGAACACAAGTCAGTAGGGCTGAAGGTTCTAATTAGATGCCAGCTTGACTTCTCCATGTTCAGTGAGATATTTAAGTATGGTCTTCAACAGTCGGGCCTTACTGCTGGTTTGTTGGAAGCAACCACTAGCCTTGGCAAATAGCCTGAGATGTTTGGGGTTTCCACAGGACTCACTTTAGCCAACAACTCAATTAGATGTAACCCATTCCAAGCTCTGGAGATTTCACTTGTTGGAAAAAGATACCTAGTTGGGGCATCTATTGATTTACATACATTTGTAATTTCTATCAGAAAGTTTCTGATTCCTCTTTTCTAGTTATTTTGAAATATGCCATTAGTCATTGTGGATTACAGATACACTATTATTATGGAAGACCAGGACTGCTTCCTGCTATCCAACCAAACTTTGATACCCACTAGGTATCCTCTTTCAGTACCCCACATCTCCACTCTTCTTGGTTCCTATGGCCATGGTTCCACTCTCTCCTTCTATGAGATTGATGTTTCAGTATTTGACTTTTTGTGCCTGGTTTAGCTCACTCAGCACCATCAATGCCATCCTTGTTGCTACTGATAACAGAATTCCATACTTCTATGGCTGAAAAGTATCTTTCATATATCTGTCACATTTTCTTTATTTATTCATCCATCAGTGAGCACCTTGGTTTATTCTGTATCTTGGTTATAGTGCTGAACTAAATTATATTTCTCATAATGGTTTTGTTTCTTCCATATATTTACCCAGTAGTGGGGTGGTTTGCATGTGTCAGTTCTGGTTTTGGTTTTTAAGCCACCTCCACACTGTTTTCCATAGTTGTCTGGATTCATTTACATTCTCATCAACAGTGTGTAAGAGTTTTATGTTCTTGCCAGCACTTGCAATCTATTCTTCCTGAGTGCGGTGATACCTCACTGTATTTGGTTGGCGTTTGCCTGGTGGTAGGTGATGTTGATCATTTTTTCACATACTCACTGACTATTTGTATGTCTTTTAATTTTTCCTATGTCCTTATTCTTTAATAAGGCAGAGGCAAAGACTGTGTACCCTAAATATCTGAGGATAGATGACTTACATGTTAGAAACTTTACTGGGAAAATGTTGAAAGTTCCTAACATATCTGGGACTCTCCACTAATCCTGCCTTCCTGTAAGAAAATATGGTAATCTGTGCCCAACCATTTTCAATAGCCTAGGTTTCATCAAATGTGGAGTTAATTATACAGCATTCAAGTAGGTGATCAAAAGACTGTATCTTCTGTTCTAAATAGGAAAACTAATTGCAGATGATTGCAAAAAGAAAATGGTAGGGTGTGTGTGTAGTGAGATAGAAAAACACATTGGAAAGCATGGGCCATCTCATTTAGTCTTTGAAATTATTGATTCCAGATTCCCAAGCCCTGGTTGAGAGGGAGGAAGAAAATGTTGAAGCTGTAACTCTTTGGAACAGGATCATTTGCTACCCAAGAACCTTTGCATAGTCATGCAAAGTCAGGAAGATGGGCATAAGCAGTGGCAGGAGAAGTATCCTCCTGTCCTGCTGCAGTTGGTCAGGCTCAGGTCCACTCTTAGCAATGACGGGGAAGGGAAGGTCTGATGCTTTCTCTTTTACAGAAGATGCGGTCCATCTGGGCATCCTATGTAGACCTCTTTTCTGCCTCATTACCATCAGGCTAACAAAAATCACCCTCCCCACTCCCAGGGTGAACATACACACACACACACACACACACACACACACACACACACACACACACACCCCTTCAGTCTGAGGCAGCCCACTTTATCATCGGGCTAACCAAAACAAACACTTCACATTAAAAAAAATGAGTGTCATTAAGAGAAACTACCTATGATAGTATAAGTGACTAATTTCCCCCTTCATCAATTCTACCAACTTATATGGAGTTCTATCCATGCCATCAAGGAGGCCTTTGGGCCACACAGTGAGTTACACCTTGTCCTCACAGAGCTTTCTGTTTAGCGTGTGTGACAGATAATATCTTAGCAAGCCACAGTGTGGTAGTTAAGGAAGGGAAGGCTAGGGGTGTAGACACAAAGATGCCTGAGAAGTCCTTAGGACATCGGTGAAAACTGCCACATGTTGCCAAGCAACAAATGCCTTATGAAAAGAGGATTCAGACCTAGGGGAAAAATTCCCCTTTATGCAGACTGTTCTTTTTTTTTTTTTTTTTTTTTTTTCTATCCAAGGGCAGAACCCCTTTTAGAAGTCTACTATATTTTTTCCCTCCCTGCCACGACACTGATGTGGTTGACTCCAGTGGCCTTGCTGTGACCTCTTGTTTACAGGTCACGTTGGTTACATGCTGTTTGACTGCTTCTCTGGGCTTGGTACAAAGGCAGCTCCGGGCGTGGGGCCAGTTGAAGAGCTTGGCCTTCATCATTATCTTTTAACCAAAGCACAGTGTCAGCTCTGTCTCTTTTATTATGCCGGTAGCTGCCCTAATCAAATGTAACATTCTTGTCCTTGTGTCCATTTTCCACAGCTGTCCTTCCTTGCTACTTTCTTACCTATTTCTTTTGAACCAATATTTTTTTGAGCCAATATTTCAGAGGCAGAGCTAGAAATGAATGGAACAGCAAAAGACTTACTTCAGTAGATGTACTATAAAAACAGTTAATAGCATTGTAACGAAATACTAACAGTTGATTATGTGGTGAATATAGACAATTTAGGTTTGGGGATCTTGGAATCTATAACTTGATCTACATGCAAATCAATGAGTGGGTGATTGAGAGAAGATTGGGCCGCTGGATATGAAAGAACAATCAAACATATTTCTAATATATAAAACATACATACATATATAATACACACATGCATATATATATTATGTATGTATATATATATATACACAAAATCTCTCCAAAATGAAAGCAACTCATATCCCTTCTCGGAATATGTCATAACCCCAGTTACCCTGTCACCTCAGTCAAGCTTCCTAAGTGTTTGGCAAACTGATATGAATAAAACACTCTCTTAAAAGAACAAATTATCTCTGACGAAGAAAAGAAGGATGTCTATTGCATGTCCAAGAAGAGCCAGACACTGGGTCAGTAAGAACTCCATGGGCAAGAGCAGAATAACTCAAGGCTTTGCTTTGAAGGCAGGAAGCATGGAAGAGAGATTAGAGATGGCTGTAAAGGAGATTTTTCTCTATGGGAAATAGGGAGCCATAGGTGAAGTGGTGGTTTTGGTCACAAATAGGAAGGTGGAGAAAGAAGTGTCCCAATGCAACTTGACCTACAGAACTAAAAACTTCGTCTCAGTTCAATTCAGTTCTGCTGGTGAACATTAAAACTTGAAGGAGGCTGACCTGTGACCCAGCATCTAGTCCAACAGCCCTCACCTTCAAATGACATGAATGGCTTGCCTATCGTCTTAAATGACCCTCACATTACTCAGTGATAAAGCCCAACACCAATAGGCTACTTCATCATGGGTCTTGTAGCTTCTTCATCTACAAAGTGGGTAGTTACTGTGATGACATGGGAAATGCTTAGTGAAATGTCCGCCACGTAAGAATGCTAAGTTAATATTAACTAAATAGCAGCAATAGTAGTGTTACTTCCCATACTCTGCCCAAACGCTGTGCAAGTAGTGCTGAGCCCAGGCTGCTCTTGGGAACGATATGGGCCTTCTCAGAAAGTTACATTTCCTGGGCACTCAAGACTCACTGAATCTGAATCTTGAGGTGGCTGGGGACTGAACCCTCAGCAAGCTCTCTCAGTGGTCCTCACAGGAAGCCCAAAGATAAGCAACAACGGTTTATATTTGATGCTGTTTAAACTTTGATTTTCTTGGTCTTTGGATGAGAACCTAAAATAGTATCCAAGTGGTTCAGTCCTTCAAGCGTAGGTGTTAGTACACAATTTTGGGGTGAAGAGACATCTACTGAACATATGCTGAGCTCCTAGGGGATTAGAAATGTATGTTCGTGCCCAAAAGAAAGGGAATGGGGATTGGCAAAACTGGGCAGTGGGATATTCATTGTTGGTAGAAATGATTAATTATGCCTAGTTTTGCACATACATTTGCATGCCTCTTAATATAACATATGCAAATCCATCTTTAATAGCATGACTTGTTTGCCAATGTTGAATACTAACTGTAAATAATTTCTATTTTCTGTAGTGTTTAGGAAACTTCAATATGGCATTTTCTGGCAGACCACTTCTATCTTCTGGATTTAGCAACATATTAAGTAATCATCACAAAAACATTTTTCACTGACTACTAACAAAAGAAGTCTAGACAACAATTTGTGGTTGCCTATAAAAACAGAATAGGTAGGGATGCAAATAATTTAAATTTGTGAAAAAATTTAACAGATGGTCTAGTTTCCAGTATTTTTTTCTCTATGGAGATTTTTACTAATACAGAACAACATAGATCATTAAAAGTTTTACCTCATACTTTAAGATCCTCTTACCTTTTCTGATGATGTCATCAATGGCTAACAAAAGACAAACTGTTATAGAATATTATTTTAAGATGTGTTACTTTTGTTTTTGCTGTGGAACTTTTTTTAATGATGCAAAGGTGTGTTGTATTCTTTTATGTTTTATTTGTTTAACTCTGTGAAGCTGTGTTACTTGCCTGCCTAAAACACCTGATGGTCTAATAAGGCACTGAATGGCCAATAGTGAGGTAGGAGAAAGGCTAGGTGGGGCTGGCAGGCAGAGAGAATAAATTGAAGGAGAAATCTGGGGGGAAAAAGAAAGATCAAGAAATGAGAGAGAAGGGAGGAGGACTTCAGGGGCCAGACACACAGACACTCAGACACACAGACACCTAGATACACAGACACACACCCAGACACAGAGTAAGAAGGAAAGAAAAGGTATACAGGAACAGAGAAAGATAAAAGCCCAGAGGCAAAAGGTAGATGGGATAATTTAAAGCTAAGAAAAGCTGGCAAGAAACAAGCCAAGCTAAGGCAGAGCATTTATAATTAAGAATAAGCCTCCGTGTGTGACTTATTTGGGAGAGGGGTGGTGGGTCCCCCCCACCAAAGAGCAGCACCAACAACATTTTGGCATTCCAATGTGGGGCTGTAGAGAGCTGAACAACAGCAAACAGTAAAATGAAGACATAATAACCAACAGTCAGTGGCTAGAAGGGCTGGTCCCTAAACACTTGTCACCTCCAGTAGCCAGACCCGTGTCGTAAATCTAGACAGGAGCTCAAGAAACTCTTGTTTGACATGAAGACCATGTGTCCCACCTCCAAAGTTTCTGGTAGACCAGGAATTCCCCCACTCTCCCAAACAGCCAAAGGATTTTAATGCTGATAGTATTAAAGGTATACCTGTAGAAACACTGCCCTAGTTATATCAGGACAGTGGAACTCAGTGTGATGCTAGGGTCAGCACCATGGCCTGAGAGCTTGTTAGAAATGTAGAATTAAAGAGCCCATCCCAGGCCTGTCGCTTTGAATCTCCACATTCAAGTTTCAAAGGGACTGGGCTAAACAAGCAGAGGTAATTTCTTTCTTCTTTGCATTTACTAATCTAATACACACAGACACAGACAGACAGACAGACAGACAGACAGACACACACACACACACACACACACACACACACACACACACACACACGGGGTAGGGGGAGGAGGAGCTCTGATTAGAGCAATGATTTTTATGGTGTGTCCTCAGACATACTGAGTTGGAAACTCTGGGAAGGGTTTAGCGCTGTGTTTCAGCACATCCCACTCCAGATGATTCTGGTCCAGCACAGAGAACGGCTGACACAGTCAATGTTTTGGCTTGCACATTAGCACAAAGATGGCCAGACAACTTCCTATATGCTAATGAATGCCAAGCCAACATCATCAGCTGTTTGGCTGAACAACTGTATTGCCATTTCCCCAGACTCAGTCACCTTTACGATATCTCTACCTCCTGCTTCACAGGGGTAGAGGATGCCTTGACTAAAGCAAGTGTCTGAAGCAATGATCTCCTGGAGCAACTGAGGAGAAGCCAGGCTCCTGGAGTATGTGGGCTGCTGCATTATGGAATGGCAGTAACAGATGAGTTTTAAATGAACGGTAACTTCAGGATCTGAAGAGTTTGGAGATTACAATTAGTAACCCATCATGTTCTGGAGAGGAGTGTCACAGGAATGGTGTGAGTGAAAACTCCAAGGTTGGATGTTTCTCAGAAGACAGCCCCAGAGCAAGGACCATGGTGTAGTTTAAAAAAAAAAAAAGGCAGCTGGGCTGCTGAGCAAGCCAGTGTCCACTGAGCGTCACCTGCGTTTTACTCTTGCTTGAACTTGCCAGTAGATTCTTTTACTCAAATCCCACCACAAACTAGCTCTACGGTAGGGTGTCTTACTTCTCTCTCCGGCGCCTCTCCAGGTCATCCATCTGTGCTCAATGCCGGTCACTCGCTCCTCACTGTCCGTCTTTTCCTCTCCCTGTATCTGTTTCTCATACTCTGTGTCCCTCAGAGTCTTTATCTTCCCGTCTTATTCAAATATCTTTGTTTGGTTTGTTTGTTTTGTTTTGTTTTGTTTTGGTGACAGGATTTCTCTGCGTAGCTTTGCGCCTTTCCTGGATCTCGCTCTATAGACCAGGCTGGCCTCGAACTCACAAAGATCTGTCTGGCTCTGCCTCCCGAGTACTGGGATTAAAGGCGTGCACCACCGCCCAGCTTATCCAAATATCTTTAATGAAAAGATTCACCATACCTCCCAGGGCTACAGATGGAGTGGGTTTTCCTGTGGACCACAGCAAAGAAGCTGCCATAAGTTTTCGTTGGAACTGTTGATTTCCCGATTCTCTTAGTCCTCTGCTTCTCTCTTAAAAAGTGAGTGTTGGCTGCAGATTACTCTCATGCTGTTCTCAATGGACCTGGAGTACTGGTTTATCAGAATGTCAGCATAAAGAGCCACAGTCAAGCCAAGTGGCTGCAATAAGGGAAGCTGTTAGTGAAGAAGCCGTCTTGAATATGAAGTACAGGGACAGCAGAAAGCATTTTTAATAGTTGTTAATGAAGGAGAGTGAGGTTAGCGTAGTGTACACGCACTTTAATCTTGTGCCTTGTTAAACTTCTCAGTTTTAACAATTGGGGCCAATTATGTATGCTACGATTCCGGGATCTATCTGGGAATACTTAAAACATGAAATCAGGCTCATTTTGCTAATTCCATTTGTTGAAATGCATATCTATTCCCCTTCCTGTCCCTTAGAATGTTAATGATGATGTACTCTGGACTAACTTTCAAGTCTTTGTTTGGTTTTTAAAAAATGAACCATTTGAATACTGAAAATATTTGGCAAATAAGCCTATCAAATAAATTTCATGAAATTTCTTGTTGAATTGTCTTGGATACAATCGTAAAGAGACTGAGCATGTAAAGAAGACATTTGTCTCCTTGGAATTTTATGTCTTTTCTGAATTATTCTAAACAATGGCATCAGAAGACCAAAAAAAAAAAAAAAATCGCCTCAAATCTAATTATCAAAAAGCAATTTATCTTGTAAGAGCATCTCAATCATCATATGCCTGAAGCCACTTTCCCAATCCATCCTTCTGTCTGAGATATGGATTTTTTGTGTGTATTATCATTTGGAGAAACCTTTTAGCATATGGTGGGGGCGGGTGTAGTAATGCAGATTTACCATTTTTCTGTCATTTCTTAGCAACATACTTGCCGGTAGCAGTGTTAGTGGAATGATAGAAACTTGGCCTGGTGTGTGTGTGTGTGTGTGTGTGTGTGTGTGTGTGTGTGTGTCCTTTCCTCTGTGCAGTGACTCAACTGTCACAGAGCTGTTTATGCGGCAGAGTTGGGGGTTTCACTGGCCTCGGCTTCTGCTCTTGCAGAGAGCTTACAAATTGTAGGCACTCAGAATAAGTGGTGTCATTAGCGGGTCTAAAATGTCCTAGGGGTATAGGCGTGATTTGGAGCTCCAGCATTTCATGAAGAGAGGCTGGCACAGGGGCTCAGGTGTCCAAGGGCAAATGCATCCGGTAGTGATGCTGGAAGGTGACCTTGGCTAAATCGCTTGGCCTTAGTTAGTCACCTCTGTCATACGGTAAACATATTCATTTCCCTTCTATTGAAATGCTGCAGGTTGCCAGGGCAATATTGGCCAGGCACATTGAAATCTTACTAGCAGATTTATTTTAGGGAAGGTTTTGCAGAAGCGTATCTCACATCGGCCTCTCCACATCTAAGAGCCTGTGTAATTACACGTGACGTCATAGAGGATGTCAGCTCTGAACCGAAGATATCACTGGCAGAATGATGATTTTGTTTCTCTTTTTTTGGAAGGGGGAAATGGTCTGGCCCTTTAGAAATTTGATCTTTTGCAACTAAAGTTAAAATTGCATTAATAATTTAATTAGTATTTCATAGCTTGGGCTCGTGTTATTTTTCTCGTTAAATTATGAATATTGGAAGCAAAACACAGCACTGACCTGAGTTTCTCCTCTGCAGTCACAGAGGAGAAACTGATGCTGTCTAACATTGAAGTGTGGCTAGTGTAAATAAAAAAAACAACATAATTTTAAACTTTACTTCATCCTATCCAATTACATTTAGCAATAATCAGAAGAGAAATAATCAGATGATGGTGCATGCTGATATTCCTACCACTTGGGAGGCTGGAGCAGGAGGATTGCCACAAGTTTGAGATGAGTCTGAGCTGCAAAGTTAGACCATGTCTTAACAAACGAACAAACCCAATAAAACCAATGGTAGTTAAACTGTAAATAACCATACGTTTTGATTGAGGGTAAAAATTAATGTTCATAAAGTCAGTAATGACCACCTAACTATAGGGGTGTATAAAACAGCATTGCTTTGGATCCAACGTCTTAGGCTGAATCTTATTGGATAGAAAAAGAGAAAGTACAAAGAAAAAGCAGGCTCTCCTTGGGTGAGGGATTAGGAGAGCAGTGAGGTAGAAGCAAGAGCCTGGTACTGTTTTTTTGTTTTTTTTTCTTTTTTCTTTTTGGTTTTTTGAGACAGGGTTTCTCTGTATAGTTTTGAGCCTTTCCTGGAACTCCCTCTGTAGCCCAGGCTGGCCTTGAACTCACAGAGATCCACCTGCCTCTGCCTCCCAAGTGCCGGGATTAAAGACGTACGCCACCACCGCCCAGTCCTGGTACTGATTCTTAACAATTAGGCAGCCCTCTTGATGGGAACTGAAGGCCCCTAGACGGTCAAAAGGGTAAGAACAGATTCCGGGAGGGTAAGCAATTTTTCTAAGATCACACAGCGAACGAGCAGCAAGCCAGGCCCTAGAACTTAGCTTTTTTTCCAGTACCATGTTTTCTAATCACCTCACTCCACCAAGATGCTTAAGAATTTGGAGTCCGGATTTACTCAACGTTGGTCTCATTAGTTGGTGACCAGGAGCACCTCCAAGTCGAGGGCTGAAGAAAGCTCATCATTCTAAGCTGCTATGCTCTGACTGCAGAAGAGATTCTGCAGCGCACCTAGCAGTGTCCGGCTTGCGGTAACAGCTCGGTCTGTCTGCCTTGGCCGGATCTCACTTTGTCAGAACTCGACTGGAGAAATGAGCGAGTGGGCGTTGAAATCAACCAAACGAGGACTGCCATGCTGAAACTGTTACAAAGGACAGAGGGCCCAGGTGGGGAGAGGAAAACCAGACTAGAATGGAGAGATCTCTGAGAGGCACTGCCAGGCTTAACTAAGCTGGGGGGGGGGGAGTTGGGGACGTTGGGGGGGTGGACAGATAGAAGCAGTGGGACTTTCTTTCTCTCTTAGAAACAAAAGCAATGCACACTGCTCAGGGATCATCTTAAAACCTCAGAGAGACAAGGATGAAAATTTAATCTTCTGAAATATGCATTAAGGAGATGATCCTCACTGGTGTGTTGGTGCATAGCCTTCCAATTTTTCATGTTTTCATCTACATAGGCCAACCTACTCTTTATATGCACAGTATTGACCTACAGAGAAGTCATACTTCTGGGCTGTGAGACTATGGTCTTTGACATTCCCACAGTTCCATTTTTGTCAAAAATCTCCATTCCTGGCTTTATCTTCAAATCCCTCTTCAAGGTCCCTGATGACCACTCACCTATTTTCTGTGGTATGATTTTTTTTCTTTGCTGGGCTGTTGTGTAAGTGATTCATGTGAGGTACAGTCTTTGGGTCTTTCACTTAGCAAGAGGCGTTTGCAGTTCATCCCTGATGCTGCACGAGTGAGTAGTTCATGGCCTTTATTGCTAAGTGATAATCTCATTCCTGAGATGTGCCAGAGTTTGCTTCCATGCCAAAGGAAAGCATCGTGTTGTCTCTCCAGTTTGTTTTTAACCAAGAAAAAGCCTTAAAACAGTAAAATAAATGTTTTGTATGGAAATGAGTTTTCATTTCTCTCAGGTAGTATCTAGAAACAGGATTGCAAAATACATAGTTAACTTTATTTAAAAAAAAAAGCTGTTTTCCAGAGTGGCTCCATCAATATTTATTTTCTCCACCACCAGCAATGGAGTTCTGTTGTTCCGCACACCAACATACACACACCACACCTTATCCATGCTTTAAGCTACTGTAATAAGTGTGTAGTTGTATGTCACTATAATTTTAATTTGCATTTACCTAATAACTAATGTTGTTGATACCTCAGATACCTTCATTTATCTTCAAACAGAGAACATTCTGCCCACTTCCTATTTGTCTGCATTTCTGTTTTCTGCTCTTCTGTGTTTGCTAAGACCTTCAGTGGATGCTGAGTAGAGCGGTGAAAGTGGACATCCTTATCTTATTCTTGCTTGTAAGGAGAAAACATTTGTTCTTTCCGCATTTGATACTAGCTGAGGGTCTAGTGTAGACGCACTTTATTGCCTGAAGCCATTTTTATTTATTTTTATTTTTGGCTTACTAAAAGCATCATGCATAGATGTCGAGATGATCATGTGTGTTACATCAATAGATTTTCCAGTATTGAACCAGCCTTGCATTCCTAGGATACGTCTTACCTTGCCATGATATACTATCCTCTTATATGTGTTGTATTTGATTTGTTGTGTGTGTTTAAATAAAATAAGACAGTAATACACACACACACACACACACACACACACACACACACACTGATTGGTAATCTTTTTTGAAAATTCATATTTTCTTAAATCTAGAAGAAATAGATGCTTATAATAAAAGTTCATGAGGCTGGAGAGATAGCTCAGTGGTTAAGAGCACTTGCTGCTCTTCCAGAGGACTGGAGTTTATAACACCAGTGTTGGGCAGCTCCCAACTGCCTGCAACTTCAGTTCTAGGGTATCTATCAGACTGTTCTGGCCCCCATAGGTACCCATACACATGTGGCGCGCGCGCACGCACACACACACACACACACACACACACACACACACACAAACAGACACACAGAAATAAGTAAAAACTAAAGACAAGAAAAGATGTTTGTGTACTTCAGTAGATTTTTCTCTTTTCTGTTTCTTTTGGTGTAGGAGTAGACAAGTATTATGTGTATTTTATTTCAAGTTCAAAATAGATTCAAAATTTGGGCTGAGAGATGAGAAATTTTTAGCCCACACAAACCAGTTTTTCTAATTAGCTGATAAACCCTGAAAAAATATCAGTTGCTTCTTTAACAGAATGCGAAGGGGAAACTGTTTTATGTTTAAAGGCCATTATCGATGCCAAGGGTAGAGAAAAAGGAGTTTTGAGGGTCTCTAATGCTCTGCCATATGATAATCCTAAACCTACATCAGAGAGCTTAGGTATTTGTAAAGCAAGATTTGTGGGGCTAGAGATAGAGCATTGACAATCTTTTGGTAAGTTTTATTTTCTAAAACATTTTAATTTTGAGATGTGTCTTCCCGAAACAAGTAAGCCTTTTCACTTTTAAAATTAAAAATGAAATGTTCCCTGTTCCAGAAACATGAATATTTTCTAGGTACCCACTTCAGACTTAATTTGAGAATTCTGAAAGTCTGGATCCCCTGCCTTCTGCCCAGTTTTGCTTTAGGAGGTTCAGGCTGAGTATTCTTCACATCTTCATGAAGGCATGCTCTGTTTTATATGTGGGACACAGTGAAGATAATGGCCAATCTTACCAGAGGCCTCATGGCTACTAAACATTTTTTTTTTCCTGGAGACTTTGTTTGCTCATTCGTTAGGGCTTTCAGGGGGCCAGAGTCGGGGTGGGGGTGGAGGTGGGGCAGGGATCCTCCATGCTGTCCGTGCATTGGGTTAATATGATTCTAGGTCTCTCAAACATTTGTATGAGAGGATGAACTTGGATGTTCGCATTGTTCACCCTGTTTTATACTCTCCTCGCATAGACCACAGCTGAGAGTTTGGGAGAAAAGGCGCTTTGGGCAAGTGCAAAGTGGTATTGTCGTGTTGCTACTGGAGCTGACTGTGAGAGCCAAGAAAATAGGACAGAGTAAAAAGGAAGTCAAATAAGTCCTTCTCCCTCGGAGGAAGGAGAGCAAACACTGAAATATTGCTTTTTCCTGGCTGCTTATTAAAGGGGAAATTTGCCTACCGCGCTGGAAGAGGCTTTTATTCCTCGTTCTGTCGATGTGAAGCAGGCAGTCTGAGGTTGGTTTTTGTATGCACAGCCCATTTTGTTACGTACAGTGAGCTTCACTGACAGTGGGTGCCCCACAGGCTCAGCATTTCTCACGATGTTGATTTGCTGTACTCAGTCAATAATTTGAACGAGGGCCAATTCTCAGAAGTGAGGCAGTTGAAATGTTTTTTTGCAAAGTCAGTCTGTGTTTGTGAAATAGCGAACGTTGTTGTTTGCATGGCCGTCTTGTTTTATTTTAACGATGGACTGACACGTTTCAAATAAAGTGCCGCTCGAGCATTTCGTGGAGCTTTACATAGTTTTGTTGCTTTCAGAGATATTTAGGTCAAGGGTATTGTAAGTTAATCAACTAATACAAAAGCCTTGAGTTTAGCAGTATAGAATTGTAATAATGTATTATGCAATGCAATACCCCAACTTCTATTTTTCATGAGTCCAAGGTCGTTGGTCTAAATTACAATTATATCATTTCTGTTATTATTACTAGTGATTGGTATAATTTGACTAATTGTTGTCTAAACAATGGAAGTTGGCTCCGACTCAAACTGCAACAAATGGTTTTCTATGTGAGATGAACAAGGAAACAGTGTATTTTTCTCCTGTCACTCACTGAGGAACTGTGATTAAGCCTAAATATTGTGCTGGGGGTGTGGGAGTATAGAGAGCCTTCTCTAGTTTTCATGATCGGCTTTCTTGGTTGGGATAGAAGGCAACCCTCCAGAGAGAAATAAATGACCATGTTTAGAGAAACATCACTTGGACTGACTAATTGAAAGGGTGGTGGAAGAAAACCCCACAGGAAATGGCCTGGAGCCTGTGACTCTTAGAGTCAATACTCTGCTTAGGCAGAGCAAACGTTCCTTTTAATGGCATAAAAATCCATTTGAATTGAAAGTACCATCTGCCCAACCTTCTAATATGACCACGGGTTTAAGAATAACCTTTGCCCAATAAGGAAATAATAAAATGTTTTGTGAAATATAGGATGGACTTGTAGTCACTAAGAATGTGATTACTAATGGGGGTAATTTTGAAAAGATACTTGCATTTTTAGGAATTTTAAACATGACATGGTTTATTAAAATCCTTTTAGCCTTTCCAGGGTTTTCCAGCAACATCCTTTTCTGTTTTGACTTTAAGCTTCAAATGAACTGAAAATACGAGAACTTGGTTATTGTTACTGTACAGAGGCATCTGTGTGAGAGCAGATAAATAACCTGCAATGCTGAGTAGGACCTTAGGAGAACAGTGTGCTCTAGCTGGCTGTGCCCTTAAGATGCTTGGATTTGCACAGGTTCTGGGATCCTTAGCATCTCTGCCGGGACTGAATCCCTTTGATCCCCAGACATGAGAGATGAACTATTAATGTTCCACTGCTAACAAAGTAAGTCTGGGCCAAGCTTTCTAGTTAGAGATGGCAATATGTTATTGCAGGCACATCAAGGAAGTGGTGTGAACACAAATTCTGTCTTATGGCCACTCATAAGAATTTACTCTTGTAAATTCTAGGTGGGGCTCCCCCAGTTTCCTCAACTCCTGACATGAAGACTTGGAATCTGTCCATGAAAACCATAATTCAGGCCAGGGGAGATGGTTCTGTAGATAGAGTGTTTGTCCAGCAAGCATGAGGACCAGAGTTCAGATCCCCAGAGCCCACATAAAGTGGGATGCAGTAGCTTATATCTGCAATCCGAGCTTGCCTGCGGGGAGGCAGAGACAGGAGAATTGCTATAATATGCAGTCCAGCTAGCTTAGCGTGTACAGTAATGAACAACAGAAAGCCCGAGTCAGACAAAGGAAGACCAGGAAAGAAGAGGTTGCACACACACACACACACACACACACACACACACACACACACACATACACACACACACACTTTAAAAAGAATCCTTTGTTGCTGAGCTTTGCTTCCACTATGCTAAGGACATTCCTGTTGAAAGAAGAACAGGTTCAGTGTGGCATGTCTTCTGAGCAGTGTCAACAGCATGCCATCTAAGTACCAAGTGAAGTACATTGTCTTTAATATAGTGCAATGTATCATAAATTAAAGGTGTTCCCATTTCCTATCTCTTCTACATGTGTCGTATTGCTGACTTTAGAGATGACTGCCTCATTTTCTTGACAGCTCATTGTAGCTAGAGTTTTCCTGCCTTGCCCACAGTCAGGACAAATCTTTGTCACCCGCCAGTCCCACAGCCACTCAGACCCAACCAAGTAAACACAGAGACTTATATTGCTTACAAACTGTATGGCCGCAGCAGCAGGCTTCTTGCTAACTGTTCTTATAACTTAAATTAATCCATTTCCATAAATCTATACCTTCCCACGTGGCTTGTGGCTTACCAGTGTCTTCACATGCTGCTTGTTATGGCAGTGGCTGGCAGTGTTTCTCTGCCTCAGCCTTCTGCTTCCTTCTCCTCTCTCCTTGTCCCACCTACTTCCTGCCTGGCCACTGGCCAATCAGTGTTTTATTTATTGACCAATCAGAGCAATGTGACATACAGACCATCCACAGCACTTCCCCTTTTCTTTTTTTTAAAAAGGAAGGTTTTAACTTTTACACATCTCCAAAGCCAGCTTGGTATATTTTGGAATTTGGGTGTAGCTTCTCTTACTACTTCTGCTGGAGGGAGCGCTGTATCTTATGGGACAGAAGAAATTTCAGGATCATGGAGTAGTCGTGAGCTGTATCATCAGAGCCAGTTGCCTTGAAACGATTCTGGATGTTGGATCATCTGGGCCATGGTGTCATCAGAGACCTTTCAGGTGGCTGGTGAAACCTGATGTATCTTAATCTGGAACAAATCCATAGCCTCTGGATTTCTGTGGAAACAAAAGCAGAGCCTCTTTTCCAAAGCAACAGCTCATGACAAGTAGGCAGGAGATACCTGACCATTACAGGGTCACCTTGGGAAAGTTAAAAGGGAGTTGGTTTTAATTCTCCCATTTTGGAAGGTGGCATATATACCATACTCTTTAAACATGTCAGAAATGGAATCTAACTGCCTGGGTACTGATTCCACTAGTCCAAGCTATAACTCTTTTGATATGTTGCTTAACATTGGGAAAGCCTCCATTTCCTTATCTGCAAAACAAAATCTATAACTTTACTTGCCTCAAGGGATTGCTGTGAAGAATTATTTAGAATATGAAAATCTGAATACCTAGAAACAATTAAAGAAAATTTAGATTTACCCTTTAGTTATGAAATAGATACATTCCCAACAATATCTCTTCTCTCTCTCTCTCTCTCTTCTCTCTCTCTCTCTTTCTCTCTCTAAGTGTGTGGTGTGTGTGTGTGTGTGTGTGTGTGTGTGTGTGTTGTGTGTGTGTGTTCCCCTCAGCACTGGTAGGATTTCCTCAAACTGTAATAATCACTCCCAAAGTTGTTTAAGTGGACCCAAAGTCTGTCAGAAATTAGATAATCAAATTAAAAATTGCAGGTCAAGTTGCATTGCGATGATTTCTGAAAGTCATTATTATAGAAGTTTGAAGTCTGTTCCTCTTCTCTTTGTCTTGGTGGAGAGGCTGTGTCGTTTCCCAGTCCCTTTCAGGCTCATGGAGCTGTTTTATCCACTTCAAAGGAAGAGGGAAACATGAAGGTACAAGATGCCTCGGTTAGCGTCTGTCTAGCCTGCTCCCCATTGATGGCTCTGCTTCAGATCTGAAGTCAAGTGTTGAGTCGTGTGTGGATTACAAGTTAGGAGCTGGAATTCTGTTTTTATAAGTCAGAAAATAAAGTTCAGTTCTTGGCTTTTTAGGTCATAGGATTCTTGGATGCCATTAAAGATTAGTAGAGAGTATTTTTAAAATTGTACTCTTGACCTAAAAAATAATCTTCTCATTTTAACTTTCGAGTCTGTCTTCTAAGTACAGAGCCTGTAGTGGTATTCTATTGTTTAGGAGAAAACATCTCATGCCTCTTGGATGCTATGAAATCAAACTGAAGAAGTCAAAGTCAATTTATGAACCCTCCAAATCTTGCTAAGGAAATCTCGAGCAAATGCTTAGAAAAATTGTATTTATCCTTATGAAATACAAAAAATAATTTCAGTGTACTTCCCTAAGTGACTCTGCTCCGCTGTATAAGCTGTGAAAGAGTATGCCTGCATTGAGTTTACTTCATATGATGCTTTGGGGAATGTGGTATAATTGAAAGATTTGAAGATAAAACTAGCATCAATTGAGTTGAAGAGTTCCGTTTTAAATAAGATCTGTTAAATTAGGCTACAAAGTACTGGAGAAAATATTACATACTATCTAAATGTGAAATCAATGTCTCCCTGAGCATTACTGGAAGCAGTGCATCGCAACAACTTAGTTCCTAGCTAAGTGAATGGGTTCCTTCATTTCTGATGATTCAGATTTTCCACACAGTCATGTCTTTTCATCATCCATTTCTTCGACCAAATTCTCTTGCCAGATTGTTGTATTTGAAGAAGCATATTCCTGCCTCCTAAGGAGATGTTACCAAGCCACGGAAGAGGAATTGCTCCATGGGAGTAAATGTGTGCATGCTTCTCTGAAGGGGCCATGATGCACTTCATGATTTTTCTTGTTGTGTCAGAACCATATAGCTCTTCTTCCAGGGGTCTTCATCTCCTTGTGACTGTGTTTTCGTTTGTGTGACTCATTTCACTTGTTAAGTTTGTCCCTGTGGACACCAGCCATCCACTGTGCCACACTATGGTCATTTATCCAAGTCGTAAATCAGCAATTCTTAACCTGTGTTTTTAATATCTGAGGGCATGTTAATATAAGCCAAGAGCTATCTTTAGTTCTTTAAAAGCGAACTCAAAATAGCTTCCAATTTTAAGATGCCATTGGAAATAGAATGGATGATTGGACAATAACTTGATTTGTAGGGTTTAATATATTATACTAGAAGTATTCCTGGGCACAGATGCAATCACCTGATTAAGGAACTGGTTGCTAAGCAAACAACTGAATTGCCTCAAAGATAAAACTAAAGTTTTAGCTGCTTCCATCTTTGGGTACCCATTTTCTTCTTCCAGACCCATGATATTTTGCTGTTATCAATTAATAAAGAAACCAAATCCTTCCACTTACATCTCAACACCAAAATGTTTAACCTCTGTGGTTTCTTATTTTAACAATTGGCTTTCTCGTGCTAAATAAAGTCATAGGCCTTGGATTTTAGGAACTCTTCCTTTTATATTAAGTATAAAGTAACAAAGATCCACAAAATTTCAAGTGATTCTACGTGTTTCTGAAGTTGTTAGCAGCAGAGCTTTACCTGACCAGGACTCCTTTCACGAGCATTATGCTTCTTTCCATCTACAGCAGAGCATCTCCAAAGCCTAACTCATATGTCTTAGCATGAAGTGAACAAGAATGTAAAGGACGCTACTGCTGCAGCCCACACAGCTGGAGCACGAAATCTGGTGAGGGACGCCGAGGTTAAATAGCACTCTGGACACCCAGTTTCAGTTCGTAGGGAAGCAGCTCTTTTTATTAGTACCAACATGGGCTTATATACCCCTCTAACAGCAGGAGTCAAGGACTGGTTACTTTGTATCCGGAGGCAAGCCGGACACTGTTTTCCAAACAGGAAAAACCACAGGGGAACTGATCCCCAGCACCCTCCGGAACCCAGCTGCACATTTTTCACACAAACAACTTAACTGGGACAGGACAAAAAAGGGCGTTTAAAATTAAGGCAGCAAACTTACTGCTGTCGACACGCTACTTTGAGAACTGGCAGTTGGAGATAAGGTCCATGGCACTATTCCTCAACCTGTGAACTGGGAATGACTTATATCGCTGAGGGGTAGATTTATGTCATATCTAGCATGACATGTCTGTAATCCCAACACTAGATGGGCCAAGACAGGAATATTGTGAATTTAAAGCTAGCCTAGGCTACATAGTGATAGCTTTAAAAAAAAGTATATATATTTTTTAGACCCTTCCCCAGACTTAATGAATCTTGATCTTTAAGGATGGACACAGAAACATGTACTGTAAACCAGCTCTCTGGGGTGATTTTTGTACACATTAAGGTTTATATCTATAGGCCAATGATGTGTTTAACTAGAATGTTATTTAATGATTTAATTGGCATAAACATAAAATAGTCCCATTTGAGAAAGGTATAATGCTTTGCAGTAGATTCTCAGGTATGTACAGAGGAGATATGTGGCCAAAGGAAAATAATGACTCTGATTCCCATCTAGCCTCTACCACCTTTCTGTGCAGACTTGGGCAAGCTACAGAACATCCTGGGGCTCCAAATTTTTCTTTTGAGTAGTAATAATAATGCTTCTTTTGCAGGATTGCTGAGAAATAATAGATATGAAATACCTGGCAAGCATTGGGCTTGGCATGTTAAAATACATGCAGCTGTTAATTACTGTCTTTATCTGAAATCACATCACTGTTATTTCCCCGTCTCTCCTTTCACCTTGTAAAGTGGGAATTTGCAGAATTCTACATTGTTTCAGACCTAACTACCCATTGTGACTTATTTCTGTCCTTTGCTCTTCCTGCTGTCTGCCCTGGCGTCCTGCCTGCTTACCTCTTGGCCATTTCACTGTTCATTAGTCTCCTTCAGTGGGAGGGGGAGGGAGAAACATGAAATGCATTTCAAAACATCTATTTTCCTCACGTTATTACTTCTCACAAAAGGTTGGTTAAAAGGAAAGGCTGAGTCACTGGCCAAAATATTTATTGTGTTTTCTGAGAGTTTAATCTACATTTTAAAAGACAGGTTGTGTCCCAGCTCCTATATAATGGATACACGGTAGTGGTTCACTTGACATACGCTTGCTTTAAAACAGAGCTTTTAATAAAATTGCATATGATGAAGAGATATTTTTAATCTTGTTTCTTTCCCTGCATTTTAAGGAAACCAAAAAGATCCAGTTTGAGGGAACTCATTAAGATCCAAGGGAGAAAGAAGTGTGTATAAAGTAGGTCAGATCCACCCTCCCTGGTCATGCCCTTCAGCAGGCTGACATAGGGTTCCAGATCAGCATCAGTGGACTGTATGTGGACAGAGTCCTAGGGAGCCTCTAACCTAATGAGAAGGTGTCCATGCAGAGCTTGCACAGCCTGGGGAAATGCATGAAGGGGAAGGGAGAGAGCCTCAACTTCGGCTACAAGAAAAGAAGTCTCAGGTGGTAACAAACCATAGCATCACCCAAAGATGAGTGTGACAAGACGAAGTGTGTCTTAACCACTTGAGTGGGAAGCACACTCTGGCAGGGGGTGCAGGTTGGGGGCCGGGTAGCTTTCTGGCATGGTTCATCTCTTTCCCCCACTATTCTTTTGTCAGACCTTGTCCCTCAAGTGGACAGGAGGTCTGGCTAAGATGCCTGGGGAGATCAGTGTAGTGGCAGGGCAGCAATGAAGCCTTTAATGGCCATGTGTTGGGTAAATGTATGAATTAGAAATCAGGATTAAGTGGTGTGTGTTGAAAGGAAAAAAGAAAAGAGAGGTAAAATGAAGAGACACCATGAGATAGTACTTAGCTTGTTTGGACAAATCTGGTTATACGAAGGATGTGCTCTTCAAATCAAAGATGTCTTGTTTTGTCTTGAATCCGGGACCAGACCCAGGGTTTCACATATTCTAGGCAAGTGTTCCACCACTGAATTGTATCCTAGCCCCTTTTCATTTTTGAAATCATGTGCACTTAGGTATTTTTTTTAATTAAAAGCATATAGTATCCTTGCTACTAGACCCTCCTCACCAGGTTTCAGTATCTACACTTGGTAATACCAATGCTGATGACTGATTTTTTTTATGGAATATTAAAGATGTGTTACATTCTCTGATGTTGTGGAATATTTGTTTAATGATGCAAAGAAGTGTTACATTCTATTATGTTGCATTTGTTTAACTCTGTGAAGCTGTGTTACTTTGGCTGCCTAAAACACCTGATTGGTCTAATAAAGAGCTAAACGGCCAAAAGCAAGGCAGGAGAGAGAAATAGGTGGGGTTGGCAGGGAGAGAGAATAAAGAGGAGGAGAAATCTAGGAAGAAGAGGGAAGAGTGAGGAAAGGAGAAGGAGAGGAGGACACCAGAAGCCAACCACCCAGCCACTCAGTCAGTAACGAAGCAAGAAGGAAAGAAAGGAATAGAGAATAGAGAAAGGTAAAAGCCCAGAGGTGAAAGGTAGATGGGATAATTTAAGTTAGAAAAAAATCTGGCTAGAAACAAGCCAAGCTAAGGCTGAGCATTCCCAAGTAAGAAAGAATAAGTCTTCATGTACTTATTTGGGAGCTGGATGGTGGGCACCCAAAGAATAAAGAGAGAAAAAAAAAAAAAAAAAAACAACTACACTGATTGGATTGGAAAAATAATTATAACAATAATGACTATAAATAAGAAAACAAAAACAATGATACTAACTGTTTATATCATACTTGCACCATGCGGGTTGCCTTTTCCAGTTTGTAAACATTAGTGGATGGTAGGAATAGCATGGTGGCGCTTTGCCACAGCATTGTGAAGCTTGATAGAACTTGATAGAACATATCAAGGGTATTCAGCCATGGAATGCAATCTTGTAAGTAGGTCCTATGGGCAGCAGAGTAGTCTGGTTTCTCTAAATAAACACTGCTCATGCTCTTGCATATGCATGTGTGTGTGTGTGTACATATACATGCATAAAAGCTACTCAAAATAATTTGTGATGACCTTGTTCTTGGAGTTGGGTTACTAGGTGTAATTTTTACTTTAATGTCTTATATAGACCATCATTTCTTGAGAAGTCACCAAAACCACAAATGCAAATGGCCTGCATCTCTATAAATCCCCCTTTGAGTAAAGGGAATGGCAGTGTGCCAGCGGAGGTGAAATAGAAGGCATATTTTTTCCAAGAATCCCTGACTAGTCCTACATGTTAAGCATCTGCTTATTATATGGCCCTTACTGTATCGTGTTTGCTCAATGCCTGCACACTTTAGCTCTTGAATTACCTTACTTGAGTTCAGTAAAGGCAAATGAGATGAATGAGACTGTAAATTGTAGTTTCCTTGTGTATGTGTGTCCCCATCGAAAGGTGTGGACTGTGTGGGCGGGCAGACGTGGATGGTTTGGATTCCGGCTCTGCTGGCGACCTTCTGTATGACCTTGGATAACTTTCTTAATAATCATAATTCTCCTCTGTAAAGAACAGAGAAAACTTCTCAGGGATGTACTGGGTGTTACATAAGGTGTTACATATAAAAATGTTTGCTCGGATAACATGGCTTATAAAAGATGTGTACCTGTGTTATTTCCACCATTGCTTCATTTTCTACACATTCTCAGCATCCTGCACAACACAGGCAGCCTGAACACCTGGCCATCCTCAGGACCAGAGTCTCAGGACAGCCCTTTGGATTGCTCCTAGACTATGGCAGCTGCATAGGCCAGCCTGCTCACTACTGTGCAACACACACACACACACACACACACACACACTTGCTATTCTGCTCACTTCTTAGTTTTCTGCAGCCTATGGACTTAACTCCTGGCTGAAGCATGCAAACCTTGTTCTTTCAGCTTTAGATTATTGACTTATTTTTCTTTAACCTTGCCATGTCCTTTCATAACTTCGTGGCCGTATAAATGTGTGTGTGTGTGTGTGTGTGTGTGTGTGTGTGTGTGTGTGTGTGTATTTCTCAGCCTAGAATACCCTTCCTCTCTTCACCAAGTGAATATTCCCTATTTCTTCTTTCAAGCTAAATCCCAAATGTTATCTCCTTTGTAGAGCATCTCTGGATAAAGCATCCCTGGGCTGCCTGGAGCTAAGTGGGTCATCCACTTTTACATCTTTCTAGCTTCCGCAGTTCTCTATAATTCTATCACAGCAGCAGTATGTGCCCGTTGAACTACAAACATGCCCAGTAAGGCAACTTTCTGAATTTGTGAGATTGAGTGAGGACTTAACGCCTGTTAATCTTGTCTTTTTGTTCATAAGATGAAGACAATGTTCATACCTACCTGACACAGTGGTTTCAAGCATTAGCTGAGATAATCTTTGTGTAGCACACAAGGCAATGCTCTAGCATGGTGACCACAGGACAGCAGCACCTCTCTGTCACTGAATTCTCTGCAGTCTGTCATTGTGGGACTGTCTGGAGTGTCCATCCCTAAGCCCAGGGCATAATAGATATTTAATTTACATTTGTTGGAAAGAAAGAAGAAAGCACATAAGCTTTCATCTTTATTAACGAAGAAAAAATGTTAAACTAAGCCATATTTTTAGAAGTTTCATTAGTTGTCCTTTTAGTTAATACTTTTGGTTAATACTTAGATCTTCCATTTTATAACCACAGAATGCCAGTGTTGCCCAGACCCATCCTGCTCACAGGACCCTGAGACAGCTAGTGCTGGCTGCTTATACTTGAAGTATAGTACTCAGTTTTTAAAACAAGCACTGTGTTTCATTGTGATGGCCTTCCCCAGCCACCCCTTTCTTTTTTTCTAAAAGTGGGCTTTGATAGTGGGTACCAAGATTTGGGATCCAGTTCTAGAGCAGGTATCAGGAGTCAATTAATCTGGCTGAGTTTATAATGTAACGCCCTAAACACCTTGATCATTTGGCTGATTATGTGTTAGGTGCTCCAGAATTGTTTTAGCACTTTGTCTTTGTGTTTCTAGCTTAGAAGAGGTGAGAGAGAGAGAGAGAGAGAGAGAGAGAGAGAGAGAGAGAGAGAGCGAGAGAGAGAGCTAAATGTGAGTTGTATGCAGGATGTGCCTACTGTTTCCTGTACTCTTTGACGTTTGGCATATGGGAGATGCCCAACGAATGTTATTTCATTTCTCATCCAAGTTTATTTATGACACTGTTTTATTCAGATTCCCTTGTTTACATACGTGTCTTTCCTTCTACAGTGCACACTCATAAGGAGCAGGGAACTGTGTCACGCTCAGCCTTGGTTCCAGCGCCCAGTACATTGAGTGACACATAATGTATAATGTATGTTTATGGAAAGCAGTCAGGAAGAAAAGACAGGAGAGAAAGAGGAAAAAGAATGGGAGGAAAGGAAGGAACCGAGAACTAGGCAAACATGAGTACACAGGACGAAAATTCCCACAGTTTACACGTTATTGTGTTTTAGTTACTTACACAAACATATTTAATCCTAACAGTGTTGAGTGAAGAGTACTTAAAATCCTTTTTGTTTTATGCCAGTGAACAAGCATTACTGACTAAAAATTGCTTGTCAAGAATCTAACAAGAGCAGGATAGGGCTGTGCATTTGATGGTCTGTGTCATGTATGTCTACAACATGTGAGGCACAACACAATGTTCAGGACTCTTAAGTGCTTAGAAAACTTGGCAGTCTGCAATCTCTTTGTCCTGGGACCTCGTCAGGCTGATATATCTCAGGTCAAATGCATGTGTCTTAGGCTTTTTCACTGATGCACTTGACACACAGAACGAAACGATACAACCTATGTCGTGTAAAGTCACAATGCAGTGCACACCAACCAGAGAAGCTGTGCTTTGGGCCTACACGATTTGGAGTTTGAAAATGTTGCATTTGATACCAAGAAAAGAGCAAGGAGGCTGGCGCTGAGGCAGTCCCAGCCCTCCCAAGGATGTTCCACCCTTTCTCCAATGTGTGCTCCCACACCCTGTGGGGTTTTGGTTTGTTTGTTTGGTTGGTTTTGTTTTTTTTTTTTTTTTTTTTTTGGTCTACCTGCTTGAAGTTATTCTTTTCTCTAGTTAACAGTTGATACTGGTTATGTGGTTATGTGTATTTAATTATTTTTTTTTTATAAATTTATTTGTTCTATTAACAGTTTCAGATAGAACATTTATAATGTTTACACAGAAATCATCAAATAGAAGTAACAATATACAGAGCAAACATATAATATAACAAATGATTATAAAAAAATAAAGACAAAAAAAAGAAGTCACAAATCATTAATCTGTCAGTTCTCATCACTTTATGTCCTAATACTCATGTGTGCCCATTTTAATCGTATTTATTATTAAAAGTCAGCATAGAAAAAACATAAAAAAAAATAACAACTCTCCACTGCCTCTCACCTTTCCCCACTTAGTCCACACACATGGTCATATTGCACTTATTACACACACAGGTATTTGCACTTATTACACACACAGGTATATACCCAAGTGTGTGGACAGATGCTCGTCCATGTGAGGGGTCCTAGCCTGGTATTAGCAAGCAGCAAGCTTTTTCTGCACCCATTCTTTGTCTTAGAAGTCTTTCCATACAGTATATGGGAGTGAACCTCGTTCTTTTTACTAGTTGTGTAGTATTCCATGCATTGCTAACGTGACTCACTGATTCCTCCTGCGGTAGGAAAGTCTGTTTTTTCCCCTTTAACCAAGGCAAACAGTGAAGTGTGGTGCTCGATCCTGTGTTTTCGCCTCTCCACAAGGTGGGACCTCCACACTAAAGCGCAGAGCCATTCCGAGTGCCAACCAGAAGAGTCTATCTCAACACTTGGTGACAGTCCTTTGTTATTTTCCCTCTTTTATATAAGGATGTGATTTGCTCTGCCTTACATCTTTGAAACACAATGGGGTGCATTATAAAGAAACTTGAGGCCTGGAGGTGGTGGTGCATGCCTTTAATCCCACCACTCGGGAGGCAGAGCCACAAGGATCTCTGTGAGTTTGAGGCCAGCCTAGTCTACAGAATGAGATCCAGGACAGGCACCAAAACTACACGGAGAAACTCTGTCTTGAAAAACAAAAAAAAGAAAGAAAGAAAGAAAGAAAGAAAGAAAGAAAGAAAGAAAGAAAGAAAGAAACTTGAGTGTCTTAAACAGAAGGAGAACAAAGGAAAAATTGTGCCACTTCTGATAATTCAATCAAAAAGTTTAACTCTATCTTCATTTGGGGGTTGTCCTCTCGAAGAGATCTGCTTTAAAGCCACATTCAGTTTAAGTTTTAGCTGCATTCATTTCATATTACATTCAAGGAGAGTTTAACTAGTTAAATAAGTTCAACCAGCTAAATTTACTTCAAAACTGATTCCATAGCATAGATTTTAAGGGGCAAGTCAGAATAAGGCCACATGGATGAGACAGTAGCAATTAATCCCTGTCTAGTGAAGCCCCACAAAATGACAGGTTAAATTTAATACACACTTTCTAATTGTTTTTTTTTCTTTTCTTTTCTTTTTTTGGTGGGAAGGGCAGTCAGAGAACAAACATTATTTCCTCTGTATTTGAGAAGGGGAGAGATCAAAAAAAACTGCATTTTTAAGTGTTGAGAATGAAAGTTTTGGTATGCAACTGTACAGATCATGTTCTGAATTTAAAAGGTCATGGAGGATTTGGAGAATGGGAAAACATCCCAACTTCTCGAAGAGGAAGTTGCAGGTAATGTTCAGAGGGGTTGAGGATCCAAGGTAGTGGTATAGTTTTGGGAAACTGTTGGATAATGGGTCATGTGGAGTGGTCTCTTGGGTCTCTTCCTGTAGTCGCTCTCTCTGCCTGCCTTCCTGTACCTACTCCAGGCGCTGACCTTTTTTATAGCATCTATCATTAAAGACTGTGCTGTGGCTTCAGGTCCTTGGAGATCATAGACTCTCCTCTGGCCTGGAGCAATGAAACTGTTGATAACACATGTCGTCATAGGTCATCTGTCTTTCCAAATGATTCCCAGTGAGGTTTTGTTTTCTTCCTTTCACCTTTAGAGAACTTGAGGGCTGTGGAGATGGCTCGACCGTGAGGAACATTTAGTGCTTTTCTGGAGAACCCAAGTTTGGTTCCCAGTGCTCATGTTGGGAGGCTCATAGCTGTCTGCAGCTCTAGCTCCAGGGTAAGCCGCTGCTTCTGATCTCTGTGGGAGCCTGCATCCACACGCAAGTGCCCCCACACAGGCACAGACACCGCACACACACCATAAAAAGTAAGTCTATACAACTTTTGAAGAAAAGTATGGATAATAAAAACAGAACAAAATTTAATAAAGCCAAAACAAATGAAACTGCCCTCTGTGCACACCCTCTGACACATGTCTGTTCCGCAGACCTAGGACTCTTTTCCACACCAGATCTCCTCCCACCCCGCCCCTCTCTCACTGGACTGCGGTCTGCTTTGGTAGCACTGTGATATGCTGTGTTTATTGCTCACACTCAACAATGGCTGACTGGCTCTGTCTTGATCGCAAAGCCAGCTTAATGAATTGGTTATCTTTATGACATACTATTTATTAATTATACTTGAACATGTACGTGTTATATATGAAAATACTAAGTATTTATTAAATATAATATTAAGTATGTTTTTATCTAAAGAAGAAAACTTGCTTAGCAGTCCTTGCCTGCTCGAGTCTCCATTAAAATTGTGGTCATTTTTTTTCCACATCCTGAGATGACTGCTTACATGTCTCATGCAGGCCCACCGGTGAAGGCTTGGCTGCCAGCCATTGGCCCTCCTGAGAGGTGCTAGAACTTCTAGGGGCCCAGTGGAAGGAAATTAGATTTCAGGGGACATGGCCTTGAAGAAAATACCAAAAGTCACTCCTTCCTGTCCTCCTTTTTCCACAGCCTGACCACCATAAAGGCGGACAGTTCTCCTCTCCTGTGTGCTCTGCCATGATGTACTCCTGTGCCATTACAGACCCCAAACAACTATAGACTGAAACCTCTGAGAAATGAGCTAAATGAATCTCTCTTCCTTGCAACTTTAATAGCTCAGCTATTTTGTTACAGCAGCCAAAAGGGCCCTTACAAGGGGGAAACGATTCTTTTGGAAATGACTACTGCATGATTCTGTGGCTCTGGGTGACGTCACAGAATCATGACAGCACCTGTCATCTTTCACTTAATAATGTGCTGGATTCTCACTTAGGTCACAGGAGATGTTCCAGAAGTTTGTTACGGGATTCTCTGATCAATTGGTCTGGGACAAACTAATGCATACAATTTTGTTTATTTTAGGGCATGTACTAGCTTCCCAAAATGTGTGTGTGTGTGTGTGTGTGTGTGTGTGTGTGTGTGTGAGAGAGAGAGAGAGAGAGAGAGAGAGAAGAGAGAGAGAGAGAGAGAGAGAGAGAGAGAGAGAGAGAGAGAGAGAGAGGAGCAGGGGAGGAAGATTGTGTTTAGGTTTGGGTGCCTCTTTTTGTTTGTTAGGATGAGCATAAGAATAATAATGCCTGTGTCAAGACTAAATATGCTATGAAAACTCTGAAACAGTGGCACTTAGAAAACATAGTTAAGTGTGTCTGATGATTAAACTCAAACAGGATTAGCAACAAATTTAGGGTTCAAGATTAGCATAGAAATTAATTTCTAAGCAAGCAGGTCATCTTGTTTCATTTAATTGTTTCCTATGTGATTATGTAAAGTTGAAATTAATGGCTGAACTTTTTCCTTTTCGCTTTAAAAACTAGTAGCGCTTCTCAGGGCCTGGTTTGTGTCTGTGTCTAGAGTCCCATTTGGTGTCCTCTTCATCATGCACTTCTAATCAAGGGCCTATTTATACCCTTTTGAGTTCCTGACTAGTTACTTCTGACCCTAATTATCTCATGCAGCACTTTGCAGTTTATATCTCAGCCATTTCCTACTCGGTATATTTTAGGAAGATCCTCCTCTGCTGACTTGGCCGAGCAATCCCGGGAAAGCATCTTGAAGAGGCTGCTCGGAAGCCTTGAATCTGCAAGGCTTGCTCAGGACATGGAGCTTCATCTGCCGATCTGATCTGCGGACTCACCTTCTGCCAATACATCAATCTCTTCCTGGCAGCTGGACTGTGAGAGGCTGACCCCTCACAGGGGCTGACAATATGGTTCAGTCCTCATCCTTCATTCAGGGATGACGCGGATGAAGGGGAAGACAGGCCGGGTGACAGACATCTCAGTACCACGCTGGAGGCTTTCTAGGGTTAGGTCCCTGGCTGTTTTTCTCTTTCCCACTGCCGGTTAACCCCTGGAACTTCCTCCTGCTTATCTGCTATGACTTCTTACCTCCTTGTTCTAAGTGACATTTTTTTGAATGTATATGTGATAGCATCTCACTAGATAGCTGAGGCTAGCCTCATATCTGATTGTACTGTCTCAGCCCTTTCTAGCAGTTCAGGTATCTGCCACCATGCTTCTTCAGTGTGATTTTTTTTTTAAATCTGGGTGAAAACAAAACATATGATTGCGTTTTAAACCTGAGTGAGCTATCCTGGACAGTCATTCTCTGGCTCCACATCAAAAGCTACTTTCCCTGGCACATTGGGTACTCATTTGCTATCAAAGCATCGGCTGGCTGAATTCTTAGAGAAGAAATCTTTACTTTTCTAAATTCCTGCTTTAAAACAAAATGTGTTTCTACAGTTAAGATTTGCAATAATGGTATAGTTAGGAATAAAATATATTCCCACAGCCACCTAAAATACCCACTGGGCATTCAAAATAACCAAGAAGAGAGAGAGATGGTTGTATGGCATTTCAATATGTATTTGAGTATAAAGTCATCACAGTTTTGTACTTTAGAGATAAAACATGGCCAGAAAGGTAAAGTAGATGCTATCATAATTCTAGAAGAGAACATATCAAGTAGGTCTAGAGATACTGACTAAAATGTAATTGTATATTTTTATTGAGAATTAATATTTGGAAACAACACCTTTTAGTATTTTACTAGATTGTTTTAATCTCAAAAGTTTCCTGCAAATCCTCCTTACATAAGCAGTATTGGCTAAGCATTTTAAGGTAACATTTTAAAACATAGACAAGCCTGATACTATAGCATTATTATCTTAACCTTTTCTAATCAAGTAACGTAAAATAGACACAGTCTGAGTGTCAATAGTCATCAGTCATTAAAGAAGTAATTATTTTGGAGGAGAAAATTACCTCCAGTTGTTATTTCAATAACTTACTCATTATTATGATGGGAGTGTAAGCAGATTCTCTTTGCATGTTTTTTTAAAAATTTATTTATTTTACATCCCAGCTGCAGTTTCCCCTCTCTCCTCTCCTCTCAGTCCCATGCCCCATTCCTCTTCGTCCCCCCCCTCCACCCCCAAATCCACTCCTCCTCTGTTTCTGTTTAGGAAAGGGCAGGTCTCCCATGGGTATCAACAAAACATATCAAGTTGCAGTCAGACTAAGCACCTCTTCTTGTGTTAAGACTGGGCAAGGTGACCCAGTATGAGGAATAGGGTCCCAAAGGCCTATAAAAGAGTCAAAGTCTCACCAGAGGACCAAGCTACACAACTGTCTCATATATGCAGAGGGCCTAGGTCAGTCCCATGCAGGCTCCCTGGTTGTCAGTTCAGTCTCTGTGAACCCAAGTTAGTTGATTCTGTGGGTTTTCTTGTGGTGTCCTTGACCCCTCTGGTTCCTACAATCCTGTCTCCCTTTCTTCTGCAGGATTCCCAGAATTCCGCCTAATGTTTGGCTGTGGGTCTGCATCTGTCTCCATCAGTTGATGGAGGAAGCCTCTCTGATGACAATTGGGCTAGGCACTGATCTATGAGTATAGCAGAATATCGTTAGCCATTATTACATTGACATTTTCCCCCACTCCGGTTGTGTTTGGTTCTATCCTAGGTCTCTGGGTCATCCAGCCTGTGTTCTCAGAAATCATTGCTAATGACAGCATGGTTCTGAACTCCATTTCTAACTTAATATGTGATCTTTTCAACAGACCCCAATGTTTCTAAAGTATCTCAGTTGTGAGTATTTCTGTTATTTCAGCCCAATGACACGAAGACGCTGACTGACTAAGTTCAATATAAAGCATTAAGAGCAGGCATGCTGGGGCTGGAGAGAACGCTCAGCTGATAGAGAGCTTATCACCAGAGCATGAGGACCCGAGTTTGATCCTCAGCAACCACTTAAAGTCGGATGAGATGCTACAGGACAGCAGTCTCACTGCTGTGAAAGCAGAGACTCGAGGAGCTCTGGGATGCTCTGGTAAGCCAGCCTGGCTGAATTAGTGAACTCCAGGTTCGGCGAGAGACGCTGTGTCCAAAAATAAAGTGGAGAGTGGTTGAGGACAGCACCAAGTGTGGACGGCAAGCCCCGTCTCCTCCATTTGCCCATGAAAACACAGGCTACGGAAGGGGAGTTACTGCAGCATCAGAAAGGTCATCCCCACATGTTTCTTCTAACATAGCCAAAGGGGTCCGAGCCCTTTGAGGACTGATTTCACTAAAGAAATATAGGCCCTACATATATGTCTGCCGGCCACTATCTGGACATTAAATACAGAGAGTAACACAAGTACTGTTTCTTCAGTGCAGATAAATGTATTTGTAAAGATCCACCTTTTTATTAACGTTTGATGAGCAGGGGTCTCGCTATGCAGAACAGCTTGCACGGGTTAGTCAGGCTAACTTGGCACCTTCTCTCCACCATCCCCCACCTCTCAGATGTGCCACTGCTCGTGGGCACTCATTTATTTTCACAGGATAAGAAACCCAGGCTTTGTCACTGCCGTTATTTGTACTTGTCAAAAATTCTTAAAGTATTCTATGGAAACCAGTTGCGTTTTTGAAGTGAATATGAAAATGTAGGGAACTATGGCACTGTTGATTAAAATATTGGATAATTCAAAATGTTACAAATATTGGAAAGGGATAATGATTTCACCTCATAAATTCACAGTATTATTGTTATTCACATTATGTATTCACATAATTAATTATAGGAGGAGAGACTGGTCGTGTGGATGCAAACAGGACTTGTTGGAGACGAGTCCCCCCCCCAGGAAGCACGCATCTTGTTCTGTTGCTGTGTTTACAGTGCACTGGCAGAACAGCCTGGCCGCCATGCAGATTTTCTAAGCAGCAGCCAGCTTGGGCTAGAGGCACATGAAGACACATTGACTTCAGTGGAGAGCTTTCCCTTGACAGAGTGTCATAGGGACATACACTTAGGCTTTCATCTTGATCCAGTCAGCAGCACACCTGACATTTTTATTTTAGTTAACATATAAAAAACATCTACGCATCAGTGGTGTGACACATGAGGTTTTGATAGACGTGCAGCCCTCTAATCAAGGTAATTTATCTCCTGAAATGCTTGTTGTTCCTTTGTGATGAGAACTGTGGTCAAATCCATCTTTTTAACATTTATATATTTATATACATATATATATGTTATATATATACATATATATATGTGTGTGTGTATATATATATATATATATATATATATATCACATTATCATATCTGCAGCCACTATGCAACAGAATGCCAGATTCCTTTTCTCCTATATGAATATAACTCAACATTTGTTGACCAATGTCTCCCTATCATTCCATCCACAGCCTCTGGTGACCACTATTCTGTTGTCAGATTCTCTGTGATCCACTTTTCGATCCTATGAATGACTGAGTTCCCACAGTATTTGTCTTTCTGTGCCCAAACTTTCAAATAACAATCTCCCATTCTATTCATGTTACTGAAATGAAATGAATTTCATCCTTGTAATGGCTAAATAGTATTCAACTGCCCATTTGCTTCCTATTCTCTCCTTCAGTTGATGGCTAGGTTGTTTCTATTTCTTGGCCATTGTGAATGATGCTGCAATAAACATAAATATAAGGCTGTCTCCTCAACAGGTTTATTTCATTTCTTTTGGATTTACAACTAGCAGTGGTGTTGTGTATTATATGATAGTTTTATTTTTAATTTTTTAAAGAACCTTCATACTGTTTTCCATATGGGTGCACTAATTTCATTTCCACCAGCAGTGTGTAAGGGCCCTCTTTTTCTACATCCTTGAAGCACTTGTGACTTTTGCCTTTTGGAAGAGAGTCTTTTTTAACAGGCATAAGGTAGTGTCTCATTGATACGCATGCTCTAAAGTTCATATGTAACAACAAACACAAATTCCAAGTGACCAAAGTCATTTTGAGCAAAAAGAGCAAAGCAGAAGTCGTGATCCTACCTAACTGCAAACACATTACAAAGCTATAGTGATCGAAGTAGCATGGCATTACATAAGAACAGATACCCATAGATCAAAGGAACAAAACAGAATGGCCAGGAAGGGAACCTACAGGTCTGTAATGATCTGGCCTGCAGCAAAGATGCTACAGTCATGTATCGAAGAAAGGATAGTTTCCTACATAAATAGTACTGACTAAATTGGGTGTCCATGAGCAGAAGAATAAAGGTGGACATATCTCTCACCATAGTTAAAATAAAACAAAACAAAAAACTCAAAATGTATTAGAAACTTAACCAAAAGATCGGAAACTCATTTGAATTATATCAGACTAAAAATATTTTGCAGAGAAAAGAAAATAGTCAGTGGAGTGAAGGATGAGAGAAAATATTGGCCAACTCCAGAATGAGTAAGAAATGCCAACACCACAACTGCACATAATCTATTTGGCAAATGAGCATGTGACCTAAACAGACTGTTTTCAAAAGATGTGCACCTTGTCAACAACTACGAAGAAGCTTAATGTCACTAGTCCCCCTGGCTTTTGAACACCCCCAGCGAAAGCTCACAGAACCCAGCAGAATCCTAAGATTCAGTATAGTCAGGACACCCCCCTTCCCTTCCCCGTTATGACAGTGCAAACTCATTTTCTTGTGTTCATTCTTCACTGCATCCTTCATAGGCTTGAAGAACACTTTCCTTCCCAAGCAAAAGCATCCAAGTTACTTCAGCTCTTATGGGGCTTATGCCCCCAGATTGGTGCACTCACAGCCGGTCCCGTTCAATCACACCCAGAGAAGAGCTAGCAGCACAAAGCATCGTGCCATAAATCCCTTAAAGTAAAGGTGTGACAGGGAACAGAATGCAACCTCATTGCTCTTTAACAAACCAACTGGACATCAGAAAGTCCTGAGTTCCCTCTGTGGGTTTGATGTTCACCTAGGAGTGTGTCCCTTATCTCTACTTAGAAGAGACTGGCCCTGGGGCTGTGTGTGGTGGAACAGGCCTTTAATCACAGTGCATGGGAGGCTGAGGCAGCTAAAAACTAAACTAAAACTGTGAGTTTGAGCTGATCACCAGATCATAGATCAGTGGTTCTCAACCTTCCTAATGCTGCGACCCTTTAATAGTTCCTCATGTCATGGTGACCCCACCACCACCACAATAAAAATATTTTTATTGCTACCACATAACTAATTTTGTTACTGCTATGAATCATAATGTAAATGTCTGTGTTTTCCAATGGTCCTAGGTGACCCCTGTGAAAAGGGGTCGCAACCCAGATGTTGAGAACCAGTGGCATAGAGAGTTCTCAGCCAAGATTATATGGAGAGACACTATCTTAGCTCAGAGAGAGAGAGAGAGAGAGAAGGAGAGAGACCCACATGTGGAAATGTGCCCCTCTATTTCACTTTGCAGCTGTTTCTTTCTCACTGGGCCTGGTGGCACGAGCCTGGAATCCCAGCAGTCACCAAATCCAGGCAGAGGATTAGAGCTCAGGATAATCCAAAATTACCAGCAAGTTGGAGCACAGCCTGGACTGCCTGAGACCATTCCAAGAAATTAAAGCTACAACAACAACAACAGTGTTTGAGTTCCAAATAAATTTTTGCCTTAAAAGAAAAAAAAAATTGACCATGCACAAAACCTGGTTTTTATTTAAACTATGTGAGACAGTACACGTCGCTGAAGAAGTGTGAATCTTATTTGTATTAGATCATCTAGTATGTGTATAAATGCCATTTTTTAATTCTGGGATTTGGTGAATTCCCTTTAACAGACCTGACATTTTAACTGTTTAAATGTATTGTGATTCTTCTTGTCCTGGCTGCTAGAATTCCGTGTCTGGTACTCTGCACACACACCCGGGAGGACTGGCAGGGCGAGAGGTCTCCGTTCTGCTTATCTTGAAATGCCTCTCTTCGTCACTTTCCCTGGAATGTCTGCTAAAAGCTGAGTTACACTGAAGGAAATTGAAACAGTATATGAAAGAGGTGCGGCTTTCATGAAATGGAATTTGTGGAATGCCCTTATTCTGGATGAGTTGCAGGCTTCCAAATTCCACAGAAACCCAAATAAAAACAGTCATATGCCAGTTAAAACAAGACTTCACTCAGTCTCGGAGCGGCCTCTACACCTCTCGGTGGCATGGCCCTAACTTGAACACTGTCAAAACTCAAACCGCAAGACTACAAATCTGACCATAGAAGAGGAAACAACAGGGCTCCTTCAAGCCACGAGCTCTGCAAGCACCCTCAGCACAGAAGTTATCTGAGTAAATCAGTGGTCAGTTTAATAGAAGAGAAATTACCATCCTTTACATCTTCATTCTCTGAAAGATCATACTGGGCCTGTTGTGTTTAGAATGAGAAATCATAAACGAGGAAGCCATTATAGTGTGACAGACATGGAAAGGTCTGTTTGTTTCTCACCCAAAGCCATAGTCTGTAGCTCTACATCTTACTAGTCCTAAAACAAGAAGAGGAACTTGCAGGCGGGATCATGCCTTTCCTTTTCTCTACTGGAGGCATCACAGACCGGCAGACAGTGGGTATGAACTGATAGTTGTTCCAGGAGAGGGTGACATAGACTAGTGCTCCAAAGAAAAAGTTTACTCAGGACTCAAAACTCATGTTGATGATACTGTCTCAATAAATAAAATAAAGGATGTTTTAAGCAGGAAGATGTGATTGGCATGTGCAATGTTATAAAGGATCTGCTCTTTTCTCAAGTCTAAGGGAGCTTAGAGATATGTAATGTGAATTTGTAAGACACGTAAGAGGAGTACATCACTTTAGACTCAGATATTGCTACTATTAATGTTTTTATTTATTTTCTTCTGGGTTATTTAATTATTCATATTTGCTGTGGGATGTTCTGTATGTCCTGTGGGAGCCCATTCTTGGGTTCCTCATGGCTTTACCCAGCAGGTCCACATAGAGGATGATTAGGACATGGGCCTGAGTGCAGGTGTCTGAGATGGTCTGCACTTGGCTGTGCTGGGGGTGGTCTGTATGGCAAGTTGCTCTGATTGGTCAATAAATAAAACACTGATTGGCCAGTGGCTAGACAGGAAGTATAGACGGGACTAACAGAGAGGAGAAAAGAAAGAACAGGAAGGCAAAAGGGAGACATTGCCAGCCACCGTCAGGACAAGCAGCATGAAAAGATGCCGGTAAGCCACGAGCCACATGGCAAGGTATAGATTTATAGAAATGGGTTAATTTAAGATATAAGAACAGTTAGCAAGAAGCCTGCCACGGCCATGCAGTTTATAAGTAATGTAAATGTCTGAGTGCTTATTTTAATACGTGGATTGTGGGACTGCAGGGCTTGGTGGAACCTAGAGAAAAGCCCTCCAGCAACACATATTTTTATACAAATTTAAAATCCTAATTGAATTTTCAGAATATACCAACCCTAAGTGGAGTAATTAAAGTAATTAAAGGTAAACTAGAAATGGTCAGCCTATAGCCAGCTTATAAGTGATGCATTTCACTTTTCAATAGTACGAGTTCCCACCGCGCATTGATGCAGCTTGCAGTCCCAACACTCAGGAGTCCAAGCAGAAGGAACTTGTGTTTCAGGTCACCCTCGGCGACAGAACAATAACTGTCGCATGGCAAAGAAACAAACAGCAACCATTAAAATGTTTAGGGTCACTTCAGAAATTGTTGGAGCTTCTGTCCCACACTCAAGCCAAAAATTAATTTAATGGCCTTTTCATGGAGCTCAAACAGCAATTTTTAAATTAAGCATAACAATATACTCCAAAGATACACTAATTTGATACTCACCTGCTGGAGAATGACAGTGGGAAAACATTAAAAGTCATTCCCTGTAATGAAATCATTATGTTTCTATAAGAGCAAAAAACTCGGTTGCAGACAGGGAGACCATGGCAATTCATGACATGCTGGAGTCTTGAGTTTGAGTGGAGCGCACACGTTGTGGCTTAGAACCTAGACTGAGGTGAAGTCGTGTGATGCAGCACGGGAGAGCACTGCCACAAACGGCTTCCGTAGATGTTTGATCTTGAATTACTGTCTCAGCCATTGCATATTCAGAGACCTGGATATGGCTGCCAGCATTTCACGATCCTAACATTAAGTTTCATGACTCCTTTTGGGGTTGGGACCTATGGTTTAAGAAGCTGGGTTCTATGCTAAGGCATCTGGTGAGAACACGTCTGCAAATGCCTTTTGTTCAGATGATTTAGCTTAAAATGTTTAACTAAAGGGCAGTTGTGGCAACATCCAGAGCTGCATCATGAGTTGACTGATAAGATGATGGGGAGAGTTGGGAGTTTTACCCTTATGTAAGTTACCTGAACTGTCAGCTGCCCATCCTGTGGCAAGGCAGACACACAGAACACTGTCAAAACTGGCACTCTTTTATTAGAATCGGGATGACACTGGGGATGTATACCAAAATAACACGAGCCCGCAGGCCATACTGAAGATGTACACAGAGGAAATCAGAAGTGAATAGCCAAACTGCAGTAACCTATTTTCTTTCTCATCTCTAACTCACTGTGGCATGGGATTTCTTTGGAGCCAAGACGTTGCCTTGCCCTGTAAAATAGTCAAAGGTATGGCTGTAGGAACCGAAAAGATCCCTTTGAACCACTCTGAAAATTGTACTTGGCTTAAAGGAGTTAAGCACCTTTTGAAGGCACTGGCAGTGAATTGGGTGTCAAGGAGACTGGTTGTCCCTGGCTTTTGATCACTGTGCCTCAGAAGTCCCCTCAAGGCTTGGGATATTGAGATGAGGATCCTGAGAGTAAGTGGACCCAGATGCATATTTCACATATGTTAGTTAGTCCTTCACCTAGATTTTCTGATAGAATGATTATAATATTTCTGTAAGCAGATAAATAAAAAGCCAAACAGAATGCGTAACGTGCAAGGAAGAGCAGCAGAAGCAAGTCTAGCTAACCAAGTACTATCGAAGAAGACTGACTATAGGAGTACGCTGCGGACAGAGGTTTCAGTCGGTGGTGTTACACCTTTGACGAGTTTTGATGTTGGGAAGAACACAAGCACTGCAAATATAGACTTGGGAATGAACTATAGGAAGCACTATGGGGAAAACGGAAACCCAACGTTATCACTGTGTTAAGAAACATTTTAAGGATTTGTTACGAAAACTCAGTTAACAAGGTAAGCTCTAAAGAGGTTCGTCTCAATGATAAAACAACCATCTGGTTTAAAGTGGGCAAAATACTGAAGAGATACATTAAAGAGATACCAGTGACTAATAAGCACATTAAAAGGTACTCAGCATCATTTACCATACAGAGACATTCAGGCTCAAACAATAGTGAAATATCATTATATACTTATTAGAATGTCTATAATACAAGCCTGTATGTCTGTAATAACGAGTGTTGACCAGGGTGTAGAACAATTATAACATTCATACATTGTTGGTAGAAATATAAAATAATGCTTTGGAAAATGTTTGGGATTTTCTTGTAAGGTTAAACATAAAGGCATACCATAAAAACCTGTCAACTAACTGCCCATTCAAGAGAAATTAAAACTTACATCCATACAAATATTTCTATGTTGTTATTTATAGTAGTATTACCCACAGAGGGCAAATGATGGGAACTATTTAAATGTCGGTTAGCTGGTGAGTGAACAGACAAATTAGAGTTTGGTCATTAAATGGAATGCTACTCAGTAATGAAAAGGAACTACTGAAGCATGCTAAAAACATGTATGAACCTCAAAAGTATCAAGCTAAGTAGGAGACAAGTCCTTAAGATCACATACTGTATTATGACATTACATGACATGTCCAGAATAAGCAGGTATCTGGGGAAAAGTACATTAGTGGCTATCTGGAGGTAAGGATGGAAACAAAATTTATCATAAATGGCAAAAATAGAAAACATGTAACCTAAATAGATTACTAAACATAGTTATTGGGACTCAGAATGGGTTACTTCAGCTATCCCGCTTGGAGGCAGAGTAGTGAATGAATTTCGGAAGTATAAAGACCTATAGTCTTAGAAAATACAAGGTAATATGGGGTGTGGGGGGGGGAAGGTATGAATCAGTAGATTTACAACATAAATAGGAAAATGCAGGACCCACAGGAAGGTGACCACTGAACTTTGCAAGGCAAAATGGTACTCCAGGTTCCTGCTTCACAGAAGACACTGCCAGACATTCTATAGGACACAGAAAAAAATGACTGAGAGACTAAGCCCATGGGCTGAAGATGGATGCCCCAAATGTTGCAGAGGAACTTTGGGTAACTGTCCAGGCAGGCAGCAGTCTCTGTCTTTTCCAGAATTTTGGAAGTTGCTTACAATGCTCTTCCTGTTTACTTAAGTAATATTATATCCTTCTGAGGCCTTTGACGTAGTAAAGACTAGATAGTTATAATTATAATTTTCCTTGGTTATGATAAAAGATAAATTAGATATGAAACCTTAGACTCACAAATATAGAATACATAGAATATTTCCTTTAATTTTACAAAATACAAATAGACTAGATATTGTAACTGTGATTCTTGCTTGATAACTGTTATGATATGTAATTTTACTATGTCAAAGTTAAAACCTTCCTTTCTGATTAGACAGAAAAGGTGAAATGCTGTGGGATTTAATAAAATGCTGATTGACCAGTAGCCAGGCAGGAAGTATAGGTGGGATAAACAGACAAGGAGAATTCTGGGAAGAGGAAGGCTGAGTCAGGAGACACCAGCCCACTGTCCAGGGAGCAACATGTAATGGCACATAGATAAAGCCATGGAACACGTGGTGACATATTGATTAACAGAAATGAACTGAGTTTAAGTGTAAGAGCTAGTTAGTAATAAGTCTGAGCTAAATGGCCAAGCAGTTATAATTAATATAAGCTTCTGAGTGATTACTTTATAAGTGGGCCACGGGACTGCAGGAGCTTGGCAGGACTGGAGAAAAACTTCTGGCTACAGGAAAAGTTTGTTCAGAAAGGTCTAGAAATCCAAACCTAAAGACATGGAATAGGGGTTAGGTTATGGTTTGCTTGGTTGTTTTTTTGTTTGTTTGTTTGTTTTTCGAGATAGAGTTTCATCTTGGAGTCCAGGGTGGCCTGAAATTTACTATGTAGCCCAGACTAGCTTTGAATGTGTAGTAATGACTGACCTCTTACCCTCCTAAGTGCTGTGATTACAGGAAAGAGGCACCGTGCCTCTTTTAGAATTGAGGTTGAATGAGAATCCATTTACTTGGAGTGAAGGTGAGGAAGTGGAAGGTCGGGTTTGTTGTTGTTATTATAATTTGTTTCATTTGGTTCACTTTTAATCCTTGTGGAGAGGGATGCAGGAAGAACAAAACTAAAAAGGAAGCCAATGCCAGGAGCCACAGCTTTGTCCTGGGTGTGGCGGTGGGTGTGGGTGAGTTACATTCATAGTAAACCAGGAAGAGCTGAAGCCTGGTCTGTGGGTTCACTGTTCAAGATAACGTCACCAAATAACACCAGAGTGGATAGAGGACTGTTGCCTGGAGAAGCACAGATACAGCTAAGGACCTCTGAAGAGCCCAACAGCAAGCAGAACCTGAGCTACAATTTGGCTTTTTATCTGAAGTCCTCTGTTCAATGCTCTTTCACGACAGATTTGTATAATTCTTTTGCACTGTAGTTAAGATCATTTTTTCTTTTCTTAAACTGGCGCTGTGTTCAGGAGCATGCAGTAGTACAGAGAGCTGCAGAAGAATAGCCTCAGCTTAGAAGAGCAGCCCTCGTTGATGTGGGATAGTGGAATGCAAAAATAAACTACGTGTAAGAAATCTAAATGGGAGGCCATCTGAATGAAATATGTTCTATCATAAACCCTTCGTTCCAAAGAGAAAGATGGGAATTCCTGGAAGGATCTTTTTTTTTTTTTAGCAGCATTTGTGAAAACTATCTAGTAGATGTTCCATGAGACCATCTTCAGTCTGGAGAATGCAATTTTTGAAACAGGGTCTCATGTAGCCCAGACTGGCTTTAAACTTGCTTGTAGCTGAGGATAACTTTGAACTCTTGATCCTCTTGTCTGTGCCTCCCTGGCGCTAGGATCGCAGACACTGACTGCCACACATGGCTTATGTGGGGCTAGGGCTTGAACCACATACATACTGGACTAGCACTCTACCAACTGAACCATATCTTCTGCCTCAGGTAATATTATTGACGTCAGCATTTAAAAATAGAGTTGAATCCTCAAATATAGGGAAGTCCTTTGGTTGGCATAATGTGTTCTGTAGAAACTTTAAAAAGCCATCAAAGCAATATTATCTAGAATCAACATGTGGCAATAATGTGCTTACCAAGGCTGTTTCATTTTGCTAGGAGTTACCATAAATAGAATCGGAAAATGCCTGAAGTGGCCAGCCTTTAAGAGACAAAGAGAAAGATGGAAAAGCTAAAAGCCAGAAGACAGAAAAGTGGAAGGAACACCTAGAAGCTGAGTAAATGGATAAAAAGAAAAGAGAAGACCAATGAGGAAAAGAGGAAAGTCAACAACACTAGCCACACTTCCCCAGGGTGGGTTAAATAGTAACATATTGGTCAATACTGTTGTCATCTTGTTTGTGAACCTTTCCTTTTGACACGAACCATTATTGGCATTATTGCGTTTTAGTGAGACTTCGCTCTTCATAAAAGACTGTGGTTGTTTTTCTCAGTAAATATATGCTTCTAAAGTATAATTTTAAACATTTGCTTGCAGGGCTAGGTGCATAGATCCGTGACAGAGTGCTTACCTAACATTGTGAGTACTTGGGTTCCATCCTCAGCCCTGCAGAAAAGATGATGATGATGATGATGATGATGATGATGATAATGATGGTGACAACGATGAACTTAATCTTGTAAGAATTTGACTTATTTGACGTAAGGGGCACATGAAATGCTTCATAAATTCTTTTTACATTATCACTTTTATTTTGTCATGTTAAAAATCTCAGAATTAGTAGTGTAAATACTTTTATGGGAAAAAAACAAAAAGCAATTATTTAATAGCCATCCCCATATGAACAAGAGTTAGAAACAAAGTACATGACATAGGCCTGTTCTGGGCTCTGCTAAGGAGGGATGGAAAGCCTGATTATGGAAAGACTTTGATTAATATTCCTTACTGTCTAACAGTACTGAGGAGGAGGAGGAAGTATTCAGGGCTAAATGTAGGATAAGACATGAAATCCTGTCTCAAAAAAGCATTTAGAAATATATAATAATCAAAGAACCATACTACTTTTGGTTTCTTTTTTTCCTCAAGAAAATGCATAAGCATGGGCAGGCGAAGCAAATATTTACCATCTACTGTGGTTTATAATAAGGAAACTGACAGCGCCTTAATTGCAGAGTGATTAGCTACCTTATTGTTGATTACAGAAAGCAAGCTCGTATGCTGCGCTAGGTCTTTAGGATGGCCCCTGATGTTTCAGATTCAGTTATCTGTTGCCAGTGACTCACACTTACCTAGCGGAGAGATGGTATATGGAGAAGTGTGGGCTGTACACTGGGAAGGACAGCTAAATCAACTTTCATAGGCTCCCCCCCCCCCCTTAAAGTGATTATCTCAGCTGGTACTTCAAAACATAATCTAAATCCTTCTGTTAGCAATAAATCCTAGAAATCCATAAAACCTAGAGTGTTTCATATTAGCAAATATTTACAAAGCTTTGGACCAATAATCATGTATTTTATCATTGTATGGAGCCAAACACACATTCATAATTTCCATCTGGAAGAGCTCGCAATCTGAATTTGGTCTACACTAAGGATGAGAGAATTCACAAAAATTAAAATAATGTGCCCGTGACCGGACAGTCAAGAATCCTTCCTTTAGACACCTTTTCAATTATTTTTCAGCTTTATAGAGTTAACCTGATTGGGGTTGATTAAATTCAAGCTGCGATCTTTCATAAAAAAAAAAAAAAAAAAAAAAAAAAAAAACCGCAATGAAGGGTCCAGATGGCCTAGCAATACCCCCTTTTGTGATGGGAAATAACTTGAAGACCTTTTTGTCTAAAGTATTTGTGCTGGTGGGAAATGAGTGAATTACTATTACCTTAAGAATAAGTCTGCATTACAAATACTTGTTAGAAAATAGTGATTGTTTTATAGTAGAGTGCTACTTTGACAGTTTCAGTCAGTCCTTGGACTAGAGTGTCAGGAACATGACATTTTGAAGCTAGACTCTGATGTCATCTTTGGGATTTCAGTCTGAAATTATGGCTCTGGAGAGTCAACAGGACAAGGCTCAGTGCAACACAAAGCCAGGAAGGTCAATGTATTTCTCCTCCTCTGTCCTATCCCCACACTCATGATTACCTTAACTATTGTCAAAATATTTCCTACCATAAGGGCCAAGACGTACTTAGCACTCTTTCTTCACCTGTCATTGGGAGCAGTAAACCAAACATGAGGAAAGCCCCATGCATCTTAACTCAGCAGAGGGCTGCGGGGCTGTTTATAACGCCATCGTTTCCCACCTGCAGGAGTGAAGCCCGATCCTGCCATGTCTTCCCGCGTCACCCGTCTTAACTGTCAGAGACAGAGGATTCTCGTGGGCAGATGGGATTAGGTTAGGAGGGTTGGAAACAAGTTGAGAAATGCAACAGGAAGCTTGACAATATTGCATGTGCTTTTGAGTAGCCATTTGTATCATTAGCCTCCATCTTCTTCGTATATTTTGCCTGTAATCAAGACAATATGCCGAGATAGGCTCTTCTCGGAAAACCCGTCTTGTGCGAGCTAGGCAAAAATACTGGTGACTTGCGTCACCAGTGGAAAAGTCCTATGTTTGACTTTTTGTGTGTTCTTGGTGGAGGCTACCAAAGATAATGCTGTTAACGAGCAAAGATTCCAGCAGGGGGTGTAACTGCATCTATAGGGTAAGTTCCAGTGAGGACGTCATAGTTCATGCATTCCCAACAGAGTGGGATTCTGGCAACATTTTTATGACTGTCTTATCTTTTGGTCCCAAAACAACAATGCAAATTAATACTCTGTTAGGATATGTTGAAGAACTAGACATTTGTACAGACCGATATTTAAATTAAAACCCTAAATGCCCGACTGGAATGTAATTCTGCCTTTTTCCCCCCTCAAAGTTAAAAAAAGAACAAAGCTCTGGGTGATTTTAATTATCCAGTACAGCAGAAGTGTTTAAATTTTTAATTCTAGATAAGAAGAGTAATAGATGTGAGAAAGCTGGGTAATATTTATTCCAGCTCCCCCACAGTACCACAAATGAGTTTAAAGACAATTTCCTTATGTTTCTGAAAATAGTCACTTTTGGGTGGGGAGGGTGTTTCAGGGCTCTGGTTTATGGGATGGCACCCCTCATACACTATTAAATGCCTCTCACGTATACATAAATAGACATTATCAATCACAGAACTTGGGCCTCTAACCCCCACTTTCAGATTTCTATGGCAACAGAAGATCATGCCTCATTTTTTTTTAGAGAGAAATAAGTAGCAGACAGACAATAGCAGTGGTAACTTTGTAATTAGTAAATAGTTTACTATTAACAATAGGCAGAGTTTTACATTTCCAGATCTTCTAAGTCAAGATGGATGATGCAGGACTAAAAATAATGTCAGCTATGAAAATTATTGCTTGAAAAACCATGGCAAAATGGGTGGGTGGGGGTTCCTTTATTAATAAATTAGATTTCAAGTCCTTTTTGCACCTAGTATCATGTCCTACAGCTGAAAATTACACCTTCTTATGCTAATATTTTCCTTTATGAGTCCTGATTTATCTGACTTCAGATATGCTGATAAATACCCACGGTTAAAGATTTTTCTGGTTGTTTAAAAGTAATTCCAATATGTTCTCAGTATGGGTACCCTAAAGTACTTGATATTTTATTCAGGTTATGTTTTTTAACGTGCTCCATTCATTAAGGGCTTTTACTACAAAGATAAAAAATACACAAAACACATTCAGCTCAAGCCTACAGAAGGGGTTGGTGCCTCATCTTCCAAATCTCGGAGTTCTCTCCTTCCCTAACTTCTGTGTTCCCTCCATGGCAAATGCTCCTCAGCCCTCTCCCCTGGCAGTGTCTGTAAGCATCAGCGGACCACAGACCACCCTTACCTTTAAAAGGAAGGAGTGAATTATACACAGAGAAATTAAATGTCCTCTCTGCTTGTAAACTATTTTAACTTTAACCTTTGAGGAATTCAGACAGTGGAGGGGCACGGGGAAGGAACAAATGAACAGATCTTTCTGCTGGAATATTCTGACAGATATACTGACAAATATTTTCTAACAAACGTGTACCAACAGACACTTTTTGTTTTCTTTCCTGACAGAAAACTGTAAATATCCTTCTGGGCGGTAGCAGACTAGAGCGACCTTGGCTAGCTTCAGTACCTTATGTAGCGTAAGAATAACTTGAATTTTAAAGCATCTTTATGTTTACTGCCGATAAACTATTTTCAGTGCAGGAGATAAATCTTTCCCCAAAGAGAAATTCTTCCCCAAATTACTTTACATGAACCAATGAATTGGAGCAGATTTATGCTTTTCCTTATTCTTCTATCTTCTGGCAGCTCCTGTAACATCTCTGTATAAAATTGGGGTGACCTTGGGAAAGTCACACATAGTTTTTTAGAGATTAAAGGCCGTGATTTCTATCGTTCATTCTCTCTTTCTATGCACAGAAGAAAAAAATACATGGAAAGCTCAACGTACTCCCAAACTTGTGATATTTCTAGAAGTCTCAAAAAAAAAAAAAAAAAAAAAAAAAAGACTGAATACATTTTAAAGCAGTTATCATGAAAGTCTGGAGGCAGATAGTTTCTGAAGTTGAGCCGATTGTGAGCTGGGGCCCTTGGGATCACTTAAACCACCCAAATCTCGGATCTCACTCAACTTCCCTAAGAATGGCCAGGATGGAGGGCCTGGGTCTCTGAGTCGTGCCTTCGGAGGAAGGACTCCTCTTCTTGCCCTTGTCTAGCTCTGGCTTCTGGCACACCATACACACACACAACACACACAACACACACACACACACACACACACACACACACACACACGCGGCGAGTCCTGCCACGGAGCTCCGGTGCATTCTTTCCTCCTTTGCATTACACACACACACACACACACACACACACACACACACACACACACACACACACACACGAGGCAAGTCCTGCCACGGAGCTCCGGTGCATTCTTTCCTCCTTTGCATTCCTCAGTGCTCAGAGAGATTGGGACCTCAGCCTGCAAGGCTTTAGAGGGACTTTAAATCGGGGAGCGCTGGGCTCCCGGGCCATGCCTCGCCGCGGCTCACACCGGCGCAAGTTCCTCCGCAGGACTCGGAGTTAAAAGCGCCCGACGGCGGCTCGCAGGCCAGGGAGAGGGCCGGGGGGGAGGCTCGCACGGCGGCGGCGACCCTGCACGGCGGCGGGCGTGCGGGCGCCCGGCGCGTGGAGGATGGGCCGGAGGCGGGGCAGAGCCGCGGAGAAAGGGGCGCGCGCGGAGGCAGGGCGCTCACGCCAATGGGTAAACCGGGAAAAGGTGAGAAGGAAGGGAGGAGGAGCGGGAACCAATGCCGGGAGAGGCGGGGACGGCGCGGGCCGGGGAGGGGCGGAAGCCAATGGGGAGCGGGGCCCGAGCGGGGACGCGGCCCGCGCGCTCGCGCGCCCCTCCCCTCTCCCTCCTCCTCCCTCTCCGTCCCTCCCACCCTCCCTCCCTCCGGCGCGGCCGCTCGCGCCTCCCCGGCTCCCGGGAGACCTGGGCGTGGGGCGGGGCCGAGCCGGGAGCGCGGGTCGGGAGGCGTCGTGGAGGTGAGCGCCGCGGGCGGGGGGTGGGTGGGGTGGGTGGGGAGGGAGGAGATTCTGGGGCGGGCACGCGCGCGCGCCCCGTGCTGCTGCCCGCGCCGCCCCCGGCCGGCCGGGTGTGTGTGTGTGTGTGAGTGTGAGTGTGTGAGAGTGTGTGGGGCGGGCGGGGCGGGCGCGCGCGCGCGCGGGGGCGCGAGGGCGCGCGTTCCGGCGGTGCGCGCCGGGAGAGATGCTGAGGTAAAGTTCGGGAGAGAGAGCGAGAGAAGGAGGGAGGGAGGGAGGGAGACCCGTCAGCGCGAGGAGCCCGAGTGGCCGCCATTACTGAGCCGAGCGCGACGGCGGGCGCGGAGGGCCGGGGGGAGGCTCGGGGCGGCCGCTGCCGGCGGGCGGGCGGGTTACCAGGCAGCGCGAGCCGCCGCCGCGCTGCTGCCGCTGCTGCCGCCGCGGGGCTCGGGCTTTCGGGCGTGTGTGGCGGCGAGGGCGGGGGCAGCGCGCCGGGCGCGAGAGGCGAGCCGAGAGTGGAGGAGGCGGCGGCGGCGGCGGCGGAGGAGGCGGGAGCGCTCCCCAGGAATGTCGCTGCCGCCGCCACCGCCGGGGCCGCTGCCGAGGAGGCGACCGAGGAGACCGGCGTTGTTAGGTAGGAGAGCCACCGAGAGCCGGCGGCGCGGGCCTGCCGCTCCCCTCCCCTCCTTCCCCGCCCGCCGGGGACCCCCGCTCGCCCGCCCGCCGCCGCCGGTTGTAACCAGTTCAAGGGGCTGGGGCCGGGCCGCGGGAGCCGGGCGGCTGAAGGGCAGGGAGGCCGGAGACGGGGGGCCGCTTTCTCCACAGGTGACCGGGCCGGGGTCGGCGGAGGCCTGCTGCTGCTGCCGCCGCTGCTGCGGGGCGCCGAGCTCGCGCCGGCCCCGCCAGGCGTCCGCTCCCCCCCGCGCCACCTTCACTTGTCCGGGGCTCGGAGGGTGCGCGGGGAGAGGAAGGTGGCGGGGAGAGGAAGGTGGCGGGGTCGGCGGCGGCGGCTGCTGGAGGCTGAGGCTAAGGCTGCTAACGAGTTCCACCTGGAAGGGCGAGCGCGGGGGGCGCCGAGAGCCGCGGAAACCCGAGCCGGGCTGCAAACTTAACCGCCTCGCCGGGGATCGGCCCTTTCACTTTTTTTTTTCCTCCTTATCTCCTCGACTCCTCCCTAGCTCCACGGCCGCATTCCCATCTGCTCCAAGCTCGGGGTTAGGGAGTGAGAAGTTGCACTGCGCCACCCAAACCCCGAGACTCCTTTCCTGGTGGCGGCGTTGGACTGCTGCTCCCCCGGGGCTGTGGGCTTTGATCCCGAGTTTTCTTTCGCTGGAATAACCTCTAAAATTTCCCTCGGTTCCCAGCAAAGAAAAAAAAAAAAAAAAGTATCGGGGTGGGGGTGGGGAGCGGCTCGGGAGCGCGCGTGCACTTATCCACACAGAAATACACTCGCTCACACCCTCCCTCTCCGGCGTTATTGGAAATGCAAGTGAGGTGCAAGCTGTGTGTGTGTGTGTGTGTGTGTGTGTGTGTGTGTGTGTGTGTGTGTGTGTGTGTAGCTGAGGCTAGAAAGTAAGGACAAACTCTTGGGGCGGCTGATAAAATTCCGAGGAAGTTGCAGGGGAGACGTTCATACTTTTACCATAGGATGGAAATCCAGTTTGGGCCGGCGCTTAGCAAATGACAAGTAAACTGTACTAAATCTGAACCAAAAGAGTGAGACGAGAAGATTTTTTGCAAGCATTTCTAAACTTAAATTTTATCAGTCTACTTTTTCTTTTGTGCAGGTAGGAAGCAAGGGCATTTTTCAGAATGTTCCAGTGTGAAGCAGTGACGTGCCTCTCTGTTTACTAGTGTTCGTGCATGTTGTCTTCGGCAGGTGTTTGAGGTGGGAATTGCCCACTCTACTTAAATCCAAATCCAATATCCAATTTGAACAGGATGTTAGGAGATGTTTACCTGCATCGAGGAGACCACTCACTTCATGGACTAACTATCTCAATCTCCACTTAAAACGATTCTTTCAGCAACCATTCCCGAAAAATATTTTGGTTTCAGTATGGACTTAGGTAAAATGTGTTTGGAGATGTTTTTGCTGTCAATTCCAGTTTATACTGCATGGTACTCCTTTTCAGTATTTTTACATATTGAGATTAATATTATAGGTAAACTGCAGCTTCCAGAGGAATTTCGCTTTAATTTTAAATTTCTCATTTTATGCTCTTTTGTCCTTTGTAATTGTCCCACATTTCTCCTACCTATAGAAGGTAGAACAGAGGAAGAAAGTTATAAGTGTGGGTCACAAAAACCTGCTAAGGCATTAGAGAAGTTTATATAAACTGTGGATTGAAAGGCTAGGGATGTATGGGCTTTTTAATGTCACGAAATTGATCTGATTGATTTAAAGCAGAATCCAACAGTATAGGTAATTAGATAACTATTGATTTGGTTGTCTTCTTTAGGCTACATTCTTTAACCCAGGTCAGCATGCCTATACCATTCTTTACATATTCATTATTAAGAGCATTTGAGAGTGGGCTTGGTTACATGTGGATAGAAAAAAAAACTGTCACAAAATTGTGCTTATTAGTTTTCTAAAGTACCTTTTTCCATTTAAACTGTTTTGGCAATTAGATTTTTTTCTTCCTGTGGTGCTGGACATTGAAACCAGGACCTTGCACAATGCTCTACCACAGGGCTACATCTCCAGCTCCTTTCAAAATCATCCCAATATCTGAATATCTTGATTCTCTTACATGGTATTTACCTTGACTATTTTGGAGACCCATTAGAATGGCAGAAGTAGCACACTTTTGTTGGAGACAATAATTTTCACCTTGAACATTAAGGTTTTTTATGAAATAAAATGCTGTATTTGCTTTTCGGGGGTTATTGAAAGTTATGGTTCAGCTTTGAATGATAGTTATGTAACCCCCCCCCCCACACACACACACACACTGCTTGGAATTGAACCCAGGTCCTTGAGCATACTAGGCTGTCACTGCCAACATCCTTAGGCCTTAACTTTTTTAATTGAACAAAAGTGTGTTTCATAAATACTGTACTAAACTTCTCCAATTGTTTATTTGGATTACTAGTTTTTTCTTTGCAAATCAAGAAGGCACTGTGGTGAATTGACTCAAGAAGCATTCTGCAGTGTTGTTTCGTGTTTGTATACTAAGTACAAGAAAGAAATGTGTCTAAAAGAATAGTGAAGACATTTTAATAAAGTCATATGTCATCCATTTGGTAATTTGTATAATGAGCCCTTTAAGTGCAAGGCTTTGTTGATTTTATCAAACTAGGGAAAAATGTTAGAGTGTGTTGGGTTGGTGTAGAATACTTATCTAGCAAGTATGTACAGGGCCCTTGTACATTCCCTAGTACTGCAAACAAACTAGAATGAAAGGCTAGACTTTTAAAAAATCAACATGAATTTAAAATACGTTCTTTGAATTTCAGACCTTCCCCTGCATGCCTTGAGACTTCTCTGACTCCCTCCCAAACTAAGGCAGTTTCTGTCTTTAACCCATGAAAGTAGTTTGTATTAAGAAGTGTTAAAAACCTCTGATATATTATTTATTAATCTGATTATTTTCATTTAGCACTTAATAACATGCCGTGGGGATCAAATGATGAATTAGAGGTAGTAACTGTAAAGGACTAACCAGATGAAGAGCTTGAGGGACAGAGAACAGAACAACTCTTTCTGTCATTGTCTCTGGGAATCCTTCACAGAAGAAAACCTTGGGAGTTCTTTTTACCCCCTCTGTGTTCTGGAAGCTGACTCTCCACAAGGCTGTGCAGTAAAACACTAACTTTTCATCTTACCCTCAGAATTAGAAGTTAGGAAAAGTTATATGTAACTTGGATTTCATGGTTAAAACATGACTAAAATTTGTCACTTACATTTTTTCTCAAGCTCTTTTGTCATACAGAGTTATTGTCAAACATTAGTTTTAATTTTACCCCTTAACTTCAGATTAGTCTTACTAACTTTAGCAAATTTATTGAGCATCTGGGCACTGTCAGTAATACTTAGAAAGTGTGTTTGAACTATAGCCTTAACTCCTGCTTGGAGTTTGTTTATTCTTTATTTTGAAGCCCCCCTCTCCCACGTGTGTGTCTATGCACATGTGCATGCAGATGTCCTTGGAGGCCAGAAGAGGGCATCAGCTCTCCTGGAGCTAGAGTGGTGGTGAGCTTCTGGGAGCCAAACTCCCAGCCTCTGCAAGAGCAGTACCTGCTCTTAACTGCTGAGCCATGTCTCCACCCCTAGAGCTTATAGTTTTGAGAGAGAGAAGGAATTTGAGACATGGAGCAATATAAAAATACTTAAATGTGAGTCAAACACAAATCAGGTGAATTTGGCTATAGGATAGTACATTGCTGATTTAAAATTTGCTATAAAGGGTTGGAAATTGGGCTCAGCAGTAAGAGCACTAGCTGCTCTTCTGGAGGATCTGGATTCTAGTCCCAGCACCCATATGGTATCTAACAACATCTGTAACTCCAGTTCCAGGGGAATCTAATGACCTTTTATGGCCTCCCTGGGCATTTCATCCACTCAGTACACAGACGTACATGCAGGCAAATTACCCATACACATTAAATAAATCTTAAAAAAAAAACCCATAAAATATGGTATAAAGAAATTGCTATAAAAGAGGTACTATTTGAAAGTAGTCTATAATAAGGATAGTGAGGAGGAAAAAAAAGACATTGAAGTAGTAATGACTGTGGACCTTAAAAGTGTAGGGAAGGTGTAGGCCAGATTGGCAAGTGAGAAGAAAATGCAAGGTAAAAGTGTAAGAACATCCGTTTGTACCTCATGAGTAAATTGAAGTATTAGGAGAAAAGACAAGAGTAATAAAGAGATTGTGGAGAAATAAACTGTCTATTCTCACTCTATTTGACATCAAATTGCCCTGGGGAGATGGACCACATTCTTGACTTCTGGTTTGGTATAGTTTGTCCATTTTCTTGTTGATTATGCCCTTTTACTGATTAAATATTCTGTGTTTACTATTTCTATGTTTACCTTCTCAAAGGCAAGGTGACACTTTTCGGCTGTTGACTATTTAAAGAAGGGCTGGTGTATGGGATTCTTCAGATATTTCTAAGAATACCAAGGAGGTCTTAAAATTTTCTGAATTTATGGTCTCGTTAGTCATCTTGCCCTTACCTCGTTTCATTACTAAGTTCCCTATCTTTGGAGATAACACCTGAAACTCAGGTGTTATCACCATCTGTTGCTAAAACTGATTAGCTTTTCATTGAGAAACATTGACTCATTTATTTCATGTGTCTAGTGCCAGTCACGCAGTTCTCTGTCTAGCATTGTTCTTCTCACTTCTGCTGAGACGGACGGTTCAGGTGCTTAAACATACAACATTTATCCATTTTGTGGACTTTGTAAGCCCATCAGATTCCATCTTGTATTCTACTTTTAGACTCTTCTGTTTCCTTTTACAAGGTCTACCTCCTGTTTGCCCTTTTAAAGGATGTTTTAAGCATGTTTTGTATCTAACTGTATTTGTCTGCTTTCCTATATGGTTGCTGTGCTCAGTTTATTCCACATGAATCACACATCTGGAATGTCTTCTCTTTGAAAACCAAACCCCATCAAATCTTTTATTCAGATCTTTTTTGCTCACAAAAAATTCTTCCTCACAGGGCTAGAGAAGTAGCTCAGGGACTGAGAGTACTGGCAACTCTTGTAGACGACCTGGGTTTGATTCCTAACACACACATGGCACCCTCTTTTGGCTACCACAGGCACCGGTACACATGTGGTGCACATACATACATACATGCAAAATGCTTAAACACATAAAATACAAATAAAAAAATTTATCTAAGGCTTATAAACTTTGGCCTTTGGGTCAGATCTGGCCTATTTATTTCTCTGTAATGCAGTACCCTTTTACATTGTGGAATAGCTGTCAAAATTGTAAGAATAATATTTTGGAGTGCATGAAAATTATATAGACTTCAAATATCTGTGTGTCTAAATAAAGTTTTATTATAATATATCAAGATTACTTCTCAAGAAGTAGGACAGACATTAGACAGTACGCAAAACCTACTTAGTGCCTAACTCATGGAAAAACATTTTCCAAACATTGGCCTATTATAGCTTGTAACTTACCTTTCATTATTTGAATTTACACTGCATTTTTCAACTCCCTGATCTAAGTTAATGGTTTTATCTCCTTAGCTATAGTACTATAAAGGTGTATGTGTGTGTGTTTGTTGAGGGGTGCGGTGTTGTTAGTGGCATGGGATTTTTTTGTTTGTTTATTTTTAAGACAAAGTCTCATGTATCCCAGACTGGCCTCCAAGTTGTCCTTTAGCCAAGGATAACTTTGAATTTCTGATCCTCCTGTCTTTGCATTCTGTGATTGTGTTATGATTACAGGTACATATCACTGTGTTTGTTTATTTTTTAGAGTTACTGAGTCCTCTTTTAGTCCAGGCTATTCCAAAACTTGTTATGTATACAAGACTGGATGTGCCATCTGCCTCAGTTTCCCATATGATGGAATTACAGACATTGGGTCACCTTGACCAGCAAGTGTCTATATATAGCGTGGAAAATGTTTTTTAACCTCTTGACACCTTTTAAAAAATATCCAATATATCCCTGTGATTTGGCTTGCTACTATTCCCATCATCAAGTTTCCCATCAAAAAAAATTGACACCGAGGACCACTTTGATGGTTCAATGTTTATAAAGGTGCTTGCTGTCAAGCCTAACCTGAGTTTGATCCCTAGGGCCCATATGATGGAAGGAGAGAACTGACTTCTGCAAATTTTTCTCAGATCTATACACACACCAATGGCATACATGCCCACACACATACAAAATGAATGTAAATTTAAAACATTGTGGAACCTTGCTTACAATCTATTTACATAATGGAAATGATGGGTCCTCTTCTGTGTTGCATTACAAATACAGAGAGTAAAAGTATTCCCTTCTTCCACTTTTTGGTGTTTCCAGGAGAGGTGAGCATATTCATAGTACTGGCTTTAGTGGATTTCTAGAGCCTTTGGACCTTTTGAGTCTCTGCCGTAAGCTTAAGCAGATAGTGGCTAAACATAGGCAATACAGCTTGTTCTCTTAGGCTAACAGAAATGAGATGGCCTTGTATGCTTTAATTTCCACTCTAGAATAAGGAAACAGATTAGTACAAATTTGGAATAAACTTTCTTGTAAAGGCATAGAAAAACATGTTATCAGAGAAAGATGTAGATTAAGTAGTAAGGTCTGCAGTTAGTTTGTTTGGGAATAGTTTAGCTGGCTTGCAGTTGCTTTCGTCGATGAAACCTCTCTCCTGCCCCCTCCCCCCCTGTACCCCAAACAGTAATTTGAAATGTCAAAAGATAGAAATAGATAAAAGTGGAATTACTTGAGTTGACTAGAGCTTAGGAAGCCAGAGTCCTTGCTTAGATCCCTTACCCTCCTGTGTGTGTGTGTGTGTGTGTGTGTGTGTGTGTGTGTGTGTGTGTGTGTATTCATTGTTTTGGGGTTGCTATAGGAGAACAGAAGTGAATTTGCTGTTTGGGGCATCAAAACCAGGGGTCGGTAAATATTAGGCAAGTTGTCTACCACTAAGCTATGTCTCCCAGCCCCAAGTCTGAACGCTCAGTAAGCCATGAGATCCAGAGTTACACTGTATTTGGATAAGCATGTGTAAAGTATAAGCATTTTGATAAGAGAATAGGTTGTAGCTGGAGTTTTTCTGGTCCTGCCTGGCCCACAGGACAAATCTTTTTCACCCACCTGTCCCGCAGCCGTTCAGACCCAACCAAGCAAACACACAGAGACTTATATTACTTACAAACTGTATGGCCGTGGCAGGATTTTTGCTATCTGTTCTTATATCTTAACCCATTTCTTTAAATCTATACCTTGCCACATGGCTCGTGGCTTACCAGTATCTTACATGTTGGTACTCATGGCGGCAGCTGGCAGCGTCTCCTGTCTCAGCCTTCCTCCTTGGAGAATTTTCTTCTCTCTTTGTCCCGCCTATACTTCTGTCTGGCTACTGGCCAATTGGCACTTTGTTTATTAACCAATCAGAGCAACAAATTCACAGCATAGAGAACATCCCACAGCAATAGGTTTTAGTTAAAAGTTTTCTACATTTTTAACTTGTTCCCTTTTCCTCTCCTCTTTGCTATGTTCTCTCAATTTTGGGAGGAACATGAAATCTAATAGGTTTCACAGGAGCGTTGAAAGTTACTGGGGGGGGAAAAACCCTAAAATTCAAAAATTTTGGGAAAGTAGATTTTGAGAAATTCTGTTACCTGAAGCTGGTTATTTCACTTTGAAGTCATGAGGCTGGAGAGACAGCTGTAAGAAGACTTGCTTAGAGCATGCTGGAGTTAGGGCCTTGGTTCTGTTGCTGACACAGTCAAAACAAAACTGAGTAAGGGTTGTAAGGCAGTTGAAAAAGGCAGCACAGTGTGGTTAACTACTAACATGTTAGTAGAGAAAGAAGGAAAATTTATTTCCTCATATCTATAGGATGGAGTAATTAGAAGCAGGATTCATGTTTGGTTAATAGAGGCTGTAGAGAGTTCATTTTAAAGTTAGTGAGCTATCAGATTTACATATTTTATTGTTAGCTTTATCTTAACATTTGAGGCCACTGTGCATTTATAAAGTAAATTATAAATTGTTTATGTGGTTTCTTTACATATATGCAACAGTATTACAACTATTGGTTTACATAATACCTTGTTATGGATATTTTTACTTGTGTACTCAGTAACTCACATAAGATTTTTTATCTTTTTTTCTCTTTGTAGGAAGATGATCCATATGATCTTGAAGACCTTTCTTTGGTGATGAAGGAATTACAAAGAACCAAATATAATTCTGAAATTCAGGATCTGTATTTTGAGATGGTTTTATTTTCAGAATGAAAAGTATATATGGTTACCTTTATGAATGTAGAGACATGAGAAAAGAGTTATGATGGCAAAAAACAAAGAGCCTCGCCCTCCAGCCTATACTGTCAGTGTAGTTGGACTCTCTGGGACTGAAAAAGACAAAGGGAACTGTGGAGTTGGAAAATCTTGTTTGTGCAATAGATTTGTACGCTCAAAGGCAGATGAGTATTATCCAGAGCATACTTCTGTGCTTAGCACCATTGACTTTGGAGGCCGAGTAGTAAACAATGATCACTTTTTATACTGGGGTGACATAACTCAAAATGGTGAAGATGGAGTAGAATGCAAAATTCATGTCATTGAACAAACAGAGTTCATTGATGACCAGACTTTCTTGCCTCATCGAAGTACAAATTTACAACCATATATAAAACGTGCAGCTGCCTCTAAATTGCAGTCAGCAGAAAAACTAATGTACATTTGCACTGATCAGCTAGGCTTGGAGCAAGACTTTGAACAGAAGCAAATGCCTGAAGGGAAGCTCAATGTAGATGGATTTTTATTGTGTATTGATGTAAGTCAAGGATGTAATAGAAAATTTGATGATCAACTTAAATTTGTGAATAACCTTTTTGTCCAGCTATCAAAATCCAAAAAGCCTGTGATAATAGCAGCAACTAAATGTGATGAATGTGTGGATCATTATCTTAGAGAAGTTCAAGCATTTGCTTCAAACAAAAAGAACCTTCTTGTAGTGGAAACATCAGCACGATTTAATGTCAACATTGAGACATGTTTTACTGCATTGGTACAAATGTTGGATAAAACTCGTGGCAAACCTAAAATTATTCCCTATCTGGATGCTTATAAAACACAGAGACAACTTGTTGTCACAGCAACAGATAAGTTCGAAAAACTTGTACAGACTGTGAGAGATTATCATGCAACTTGGAAAACTGTTAGTAATAAATTAAAAAATCATCCTGATTATGAAGAATACATCAACTTAGAGGGTACAAGAAAGGCCAGAAATACGTTCTCAAAGCATATAGAACAACTCAAGCAGGAACATATAAGAAAAAGGAGAGAAGAATATATAAGTTCCTTACCACGGGCTTTCAATACTCTCTTGCCTGATCTAGAAGAGATTGAACATTTGAATTGGTTGGAAGCTTTGAAGTTAATGGAAAAGAGAGCAGATTTCCAGTTATGTTTTGTGGTGCTAGAAAAAACCCCTTGGGATGAAACTGACCACATCGACAAAATCAATGATAGACGGATCCCATTCGACCTCCTGAGCACTTTAGAAGCAGAAAAGGTCTATCAGAACCATGTTCAACATCTGATATCAGAGAAAAGAAGACTGGAAATGAAGGAGAAATTCAAGAAGACTTTAGAAAAAATTCAGTTCATTTCACCTGGGCAACCATGGGAGGAAGTGATGTGTTTTGTTATGGAGGATGAAGCATTCAAATACATCACTGAGGCTGATAGCAAAGAAGTATATGGTCGGCATCAGCGAGAGATAGTTGAAAGAGCCAAAGAAGAGTTTCAGGAAATGCTTTTTGAGCATTCGGAACTTTTTTATGATTTAGATCTTAATGCAACACCAAGTTCAGATAAAATGAGTGAAATTCATACCGTTCTAAGTGAAGAACCTAGATATAAAGCTTTACAGAAACTTGCACCTGATAGGGAATCTCTTCTACTTAAGCATATAGGATTTGTTTATCATCCCACTAAAGAAACCTGCCTCAGTGGCCAATATTGTACAGACATTAAAGTGGAACACTTACTTGCCAGTAGTCTTTTACAGTTGGATCATGGCCGCTTACGCTTGTATCATGATAGTACCAATATAGATAAAGTTAATCTTTTCATTTTAGGGAAAGATGGCCTTGCCCAGGAACTAGCAAATGAGATAAGGACTCAATCCACTGATGATGAGTATGCCTTAGATGGAAAAATTTATGAACTTGATCTTCGGCCTGTTGATGCCAAATCGCCTTACCTTTTGAGTCAGTTATGGACTGCAGCCTTTAAACCACATGGGTGCTTCTGTGTATTTAATTCCATTGAGTCACTGAGTTTTATTGGGGAATTTATTGGAAAAATAAGAACTGAAGCTTCTCAGATCAGAAAAGATAAATATATGGCTAATCTTCCATTTACATTAATTCTTGCTAATCAGAGGGACTCCATTAGTAAAAATCTACCAATTCTCAGGCACCAAGGACAGCAGTTGGCCAACAAATTGCAGTGTCCCTTTGTAGATGTACCTACTGGTACATATCCTCGTAAATTTAATGAATCACAAATAAAGCAAGCTCTAAGAGGAGTATTGGAATCAGTTAAACACAATTTAGATGTGGTGAGCCCAGTTCCTATCAATAAGGATGTGTCGGAAGCTGACTTGAGGATTGTCATGTGTGCCATGTGTGGTGACCCATTTAGTGTGGATCTCATTCTCTCACCCTTCCTTGAGTCTCACTCCTGCAGTGCTGCTCAAGCTGGACAGAGTAATTCCTTAATGCTTGACAAAATTATTGGTGAGAAAAGGAGGCGCATACAGATCACAATATTGTCATACCACTCCTCAATTGGAGTAAGAAAAGATGAACTGGTTCATGGCTATATATTAGTTTATTCTGCAAAACGGAAAGCATCAATGGGAATGCTTCGCGCATTTCTGTCAGAAGTTCAAGATACCATTCCTGTACAACTGGTGGCAGTTACTGACAGTCAAGCAGATTTTTTTGAAAATGAGGCCATCAAGGAGTTAATGACTGAAGGAGAACACATTGCAACTGAGATAACTGCTAAATTTACAGCATTGTATTCTTTATCTCAGTATCATCGGCAAACTGAGGTCTTTACTCTGTTTTTCAGTGACGTTCTAGAGAAAAAAAATATGATAGAAAATTCCTATTTGTCTGACAACACAAGGGAATCCACCCATCAAAGTGAAGATGTTTTTCTCCCATCTCCAAGAGACTGTTTTCCCTATAACAACTACCCTGATTCAGATGATGACACAGAAGCACCACCTCCTTATAGTCCTATTGGGGATGATGTACAGTTGCTTCCAACACCCAGTGACCGCTCCAGATACAGGTTAGATTTAGAAGGAAATGAGTATCCTGTTCATAGCACCCCAAACTGTCACGATCATGAACGTAACCATAAAGTGCCTCCGCCTATTAAACCTAAACCAGTTGTACCTAAAACAAATGTGAAAAAACTGGATCCAAACCTTTTAAAAACAATTGAAGCTGGTATTGGTAAAAATCCAAGAAAACAGACTTCCCGGATGCCTTTGCCACATCCTGAAGATATGGATTCTTCAGATAACTATGCGGAACCCCTTGACACAATTTTCAAACAGAAGGGCTATTCTGATGAGATTTATGTTGTCCCAGATGATAGTCAGAATCGAATTATTAAAATTCGAAACTCATTTGTAAACACTCAAGGAGATGAAGAAAATGGGTTTTCTGATAGAACCTCCAAAGGTCACGGGGAGCGTAGGCCTTCAAAATACAAATATAAATCTAAGACGTTGTTTAGTAAAGCCAAGTCATACTATAGAAGAACACATTCAGATGCAAGTGATGATGAGGCCTTCACTACTTCTAAAACAAAAAGAAAAGGAAGACATCGTGGAAGTGAAGAAGACCCACTGCTTTCGCCTGTTGAAACCTGGAAAGGTGGTATCGATAATCCTGCAATCACATCTGACCAGGAGGTAGATGATAAGAAGATAAAGAAGAAAACCCACAAAGTAAAGGAAGATAAAAAGGTAAGTTTAGTTTATCTTTATAAAAGTGCTCGTTTTTTGCCTTAAAAGGAATATATATATATATATATATATATATATACACATATATACATATATACATATATATATTTAAGATAGTGAGTTTGCCATTAATAAGAACTTAAGACCAGTAAGTAAATATAGTATCTCTTGAATTTTTAAAAATTTAAAATATTTTGTAGGAACAGATTTGTTTTTATAGTTTTAGTACATTTTATTTCTTTATACTTTATGAGTTTATATTCTTAAGTGTGAAGCTTGTGGATGTTATTTTTCTCTTATATTTTCAATAACTTAATTCATCTAATAGTATTAAACATTAGACCCCTTATGTGTATCAGATTTGTATTAAAGTTATATTTAATGCATTCTACTTTTTTTCACAGTAGTATTTCAGGACTTTCTATTACTATGATTTGATTTCATATAAGCCTTCATTCAAGGATTTTATGGTTATAAAGGTAGTATTCAATATATTTTTATTCTACATTGAGCATTTCATCAGATTGATTTATGGTCTTACCTACATCTGATTGCTATTTATCAGACCCAATTAGGGAAAAGGATATTTCTAATAATTATAATACTCTGTTTTATCAGCATATAGTAAACTGCTCATTATGATTTGGATAGACGAGGCAGGCAGATCTCTGTGAGTTTGAGGCCAGCCTGGGCTACAAAGTGAGTTCCAGGAAAGGTGCCAAAGTCACACAGAGAAACCCTGTCTCAACCCCCCACCCCAAAAAAAATGACTTGGATAGACATTTTAAAAGTTTAAGCTTATAGTATTTATTTTCTTTGTTTTGGTAGAATAAACATTTAAATCGTCTTTTCATGTAGCCTAGACATGTAACAAATATTCTTATGACCTCATGACATATGATGCTGACTGTAAAAATCTCTGGCATCTTACACATAACACCTTTTATCGTTAGTCCTGTCTACAATTCTGAGGTGATTTTTTTTTTTGTTTGGGTTTTGTTTTTGAAATAGGGACTTATATTCCTCAGGTTAGCCTTGAACTATGTACTCCTCACTGACTTTGTACTTGTGGTGTTCCTGTCTCAGCCTCCTGAAATTATAGGAGTATTCCACACACACACACACACACACACACACCCAGCCGTGTCTTTTTTTTTTTTTTTTTTTTTTTTTTTTTGGTTTTTCGAGACAGGGTTTCTCTGTGAAGCTTTGCGCCTTTCCTGGAACTCACTTGGTAGTCCAGGCTGGCCTCGAACTCACAGAGATCGCCTGGCTCTGCCTCCCGAGTGCTGGGATTAAAGGCGTGCGCCGCCACCACCGCCCGGCCTTTTTTTTTTTTTTTTTTTTTTTTTTTTGGTTTTTCGAGACAGGGTTTCTCTACAGCTTTGCACCTTTCCTGGAACTCACTTGGTAGCTCTCGAACTCACAGAGATCCGCCTGCCTCTGCCTCCCAAGTGCTGGGATTAAAGGCGTGCGCCACCACCGCCGGCCCCAGCGATGTCTTAATATCTTTTATTATTACCAAACTATATTTTCTGCTAATTTGCATAGATTGAGCATCTTTAATCTGAAAATCAGAATCTAAAATGCACCAGAACCTGAAACCTTTGGGTCTCAACATTAAACTACCCATGGAAAAATTTTATATCTTACCATATCTAATAGGTTACAATGAAAACTAGAAATACTTACAAAATTACCTTTAGACTGTTTATAAATTATATGTGAAACATGAATGAATTTGATGTTAGCTTTGAAATTCATCCTCAAGATGACTCATTTTCTATATGCAGGCATCACAAAACAAGAAAAAAAATTGAGATATGAAACCCCCCTGGTTCCAAGCAATTTAAATAAGAAATACTCAACTTGGTTATTCAGACTTTCATAAACACCAAGAATCTCTAGCATTGGTTCTTAACCTTCCTAATGCTGTGACCCTTTAATACAGTTCCTCATGTTGTGATGACCCCCCCCAACCATAAAATTATTTTGTTGCTACTTCATAACTGTAATTTTGCTACTGTTATGAATGTAATATAAATATCTGACATGCAGGCTATCCCCACTGCAGGTTGAGAACCACTGGTTTATAATCTTTCCACTCCAGTAGTGTCTTTATGTGTGTTTTCTGTTTTGATTCACAAATCCTAATTGTTTTGCTGTCTTTTAAGAGAGAAACAGACTGTGTGTGTGTATACATGCATGCTTGTGGAGGCCAGAGGTTGATGTTTGGTGTCTTTCTGGCCTGTTCTCTGTCCTTTAAGACAGGTCTCTCACTGCACCTGGAGCTCACCAGTTAGCTAGGCTGTCTAGTCATGAGGCCAGTTTTTATGTGGCTGTTGATCAGAATTCAAGTCTCTGTGCTTATGCAACAGGCACTTTACCAACTGGTCCAACTCTTCATCCTCCAGTATAATTTCAGCTTAAACAGTAGTTGCAGGAATGGCCAGAAGTTCCTGTATGCCCTTCATCGGCTTTCCTGGTTGTTTACATTTATCCCTTCTTGCTTGAGCATGAAGTGCGGGTATGTTTGTTTGCTTGTTTAAGCATTTGGGGGTTAAGTTGAAGGTACTGGGATCTTTGCTATTAAGTACTTCATTGTGTATTCCCTATGCAAAAATTTCTCTACTAGCAGCAGTGTTTCAATGTTTTCCATGTAGCAAATTGATTAAAACTGGCGAGTTAGTTTTCCAAGGTTTTAATTTTGCTGTCTTTTTGTTCCTACAATGAGTAAGTCATTTTTCATGAAAGTTTGTTCTAGGCTTATTTTTCAGAATACATTTGTAATCACCAGACTCAAAAGACCTATATTTTAGTGATTCAGTATTATTCAGTTCTTTTAGTTACATTCTCATGAGTGCAGGGTAAGAATATACCAAATATATTCTGGAAATTTTAACATGGTCTGTCATGCCAACTGAATAATTATACAACTCCTTGGATTGAATGTTACTTCTTAAGTTTCATTCACCTATGTAGTGCCTTGCTGTCTAATTATTTGATTGTAAGTCCTTTTTTTCCCCTTCACTTCTCAAATCTGATGGTCTTCAAGAGTTTGAAAGTATATCATAACTGAAATGGTGTAGGGTTTTCATTTTTTAAGAGTATGTAAGATAATCGCTCTGTTAATAATCACTAGCATCTTAGCAAATAGGATACTTTGCCTTTAATTTTTGTTATTTGCTAATTACCTCCGTTTGACGTCAGTCTTTTCTACACTTGCTCTAGTGTTGAATTGGCTTTAAGTTACACTTTTACTCTCCTTCTGTTTGATTAAAGTCACCTTCTCAGCCATCTTTCAGACTTCTTTTCAGAAATGTGTTAGACTTTGATGTAACATTGCTTTAATTATTAGATCCATAGTTTGTATATTTGAAATTTTAAAAAGTGAAGAAATTGTTTTATAAGGTTTTAGGTTTGTAAAGTTTTTAGTTATGTAAGTGGTTCTAGTCCATAGTTTTCAAAAGATAAATATAGGTTATGCAACTTTAGACAAGAACAGGTGCAATCAGTGTGGTATTCTATAGACCCAGACTTCTCTGGTTTTGAATTCAGACTCAACTGCTTACTGTTCAACCTCTGTGTTGCCATCTGGAAAAACAGAGACATCATACTTAGCATTGCTGTGATAAAAAGAGGAACATTTATTTAGAACAGTAGCTAGGATACATTACATTTGTTGGAGAGGAAAACAAAGAATTGTTATTTTGTGATACTGTAGTCTAAATAAACATTTTTTTTTAATGTGTACAGAGTAGAAAAGGATCACCATAGAGTGCCATTCACAAAACTTGATGAAGGAAAGTAAATCAGTGGTTTTCTTTTTGATGTGTTTTAAGAAACAGTTTTAGATGGAGAAAAATGTTCAATTATGCAGAAGCATCAAATTGTCTGGATAAAGTGAAAGATGATACAGAAATTGTCTTAATTTTTGGGTACTGAAATATTAATATTGCATTTTAAGGGCTTTTATTGAACCTGTAGCACTAGTTTGGATCTAAGCAAGGCCTATGTGTGATAGGATTGCAAAATTACCTTTGGACTGTTTATAAGGTATATGTGAAACAAATGACTTTGATGTTTAGCCTTGAATCTCATCCTCAAGATAACTCATCTATGCAGATGCTACAAAATTAGAAAAAAATTGAGATGTGAAACACTCTTGGTTCCAAGCATTTCAAATAAAGAATGTTCTAGGAAGAGATTTAGATCACACATGTAGATAGACTAGGTAAGAGAAATATGTAAAACATTTCATTATAAAGTGATTCAGATTCAGAGACCACATGGGAAATCAACAGCTAAAAAGTTGATTCTTCAGAAAGACTAGAAAATAGATAAAGTTGGCAAGATTGGGAAAATACAGAAGCCATAAATAACACTTTAGAATAAAAAGGACGTATAGGTGGGTATTAACAAGACAAGTACCAAATGCTCAATGAACTAATAAAAGTATATTTAAAAAAATTTAAAATAAACCCACACATATAAAAAAAAATACACAATTAGAAGTGTATGAAAATAAAAGATAGCCAGAGAGTGCTGTCAGTAGTTTGTGCATACTACTTTGAAAGTTTGAAATAAACATCTAGAAGCTACAGTGTGATAATTTGCCTAAATAAGAAAGCTTTGATTTAATTGTGAAGTAGCAGTTAAATTTTCCCACCAAAGAAATACCTGGTCCAGATAATTTTATGGGACAGGTAATTCTGGTGTTTATACAAGTTATTTCAGAGAATAGAAGGCAAAGGAATATATTCTTCATTCTTATATTTGTCCTTAATTTTATAACCAGAAAGCGAAGGTATAAGAAAGAAATGATACATATGAGTATTTATACAAAATTCTTAAAGTTAACAGATCCACACACCCCTTTACTGTAAATTTGACTTTTGTTTTGAGACAGGGTCTTAATAGCAAAGGCTAGTCCTGAACTCTGATCCTCCAACCTCTATCTCCCAAGTGTTAGGATTAAAGATATGCCTCACAATGCATGGCTGGCTTTCAGATGAGGGATTAGGGACCTGTTAGTGACCAAAAAACATTTAACAATATAGAAAAGGAAAATCTTAAGTCAATTTGGATTTATACTGCATATACAGAAGATAGCTTAATATTAAGAATTCGATTTATGTAGTTCCTCTAAAAACAAGGGAGGAAAAGTATCATGATAGTGGTACATGGAGGGAAAAAATGCTCGATAAAATTTCATCATGAAAAGACTACTAATTTAGGAATAGATGAGAACTTGGCAAAGTACATGCTTTGGAGTATAGTAAGTCATAGGTTTAGAAACATATGCCTTTAGAACCTCAATAGTCTTTATTAAATAAACTGCCCTTTTAAAATAAATACTGTTGGACCTGAATATGTTCAAGTCAGATGGGGTCCCAGCACTGAGTGGGAAGTAGACAAGGGGGTCTCACCCCTAACCAAGAAGCTGTTTGCAATTGATACCTACTTGCAAAGAAAAAAGTCAGTTTTCTGTAATGGAGTGTCACGCTGTATGTTAGCCACACCAGAGGGCAGGCCCCATGCCCAGGAGTAGTTAGCTAACACAAAACAGACTCTATGATTTTTGTTTTTTTGCTTTTTGTTTTGTTGGCTGTTTGTTTTGTTTGAGATCTTCTCCACTCTGGGAGGGGGGACAGAGCACACAGAAAATAGAGTAGGTAAGGAGGTCGGGGAGGATATGGGAAGAGATAGGAGAGGAGAAAACATGATCAGACTATACTGTATGAAAAACAATTTTAATAAAGTACTTTGTTACGGGAGTGAATCTCAGTCTAGAGGGCAGAAGCTGGAGTTTCCAAATTCTTGTGCCTCTTTACAATGACTTTAACAGAGACACATAGATAGTTAAAGGAAAGCATTACTTTATTCAGGGAAGATAACAAAGGAGCTGGGAAGTACGCCATATTCCACCTGCCTGGCACCCAGAGGACAAAGCAGGAAAGGCCAAGGTGACCTGTTTTATGGGTCATTCATGTAGTACCCGCCCCTCCCACATTCCTGTAATGTGGACTTTGCAGAGCATGCTCCCATGTTTGAGTGAACATCGGATAGACTGAGCTGCCAGTCTAAGAAAGAAATGCTGTGCCACCTGCTTTTTATGCTAATTTCTAGAACCTCCCACCAGGGCAGCCACCATTTTCACTTGACATGTAAATCTTCCTTTTTCGGTATAAAGATAATAAACTATATAAAATTTTTTAAATTTTATAGCCAGTATAAATTTAGGCACAGTGTACTTTCAGCTTTTAGTCTGTATCATCTAACTTCATGACATCTGAAGAAATTAGGACCTTGAAGGATGTATCTCTCCTTGTTTTTTGTTTTTGTTTTTGTTTTGGTGGGGCTGGGATTGAATTTACTGCAGGTCTTCATTTAACAAAACTTTGAAACTGTTTAAAGTTTATTTTTCTCTTAATTTTTAGCCTATTTTGGGGAAATATTTATTGCTAAATTAGCAGTTGAGGAAGGTATCAATTACTTAACCATTATTACTTTGAAGTTCTGCTTTTAAGGATCCAGAGTCACCTTTATGAAGAACATATGTTTAGGAAAATGAGAAAGTTTTTTTTTTTTTCCCCATCAACCCTTCAGCTAACATTGATTTTTGTCCTTTTGTCTTGAATTGAGTCAGAGGAATACTGAGTTTGTGTCTGAGCTTTTATCCCAAGAACACTGAGTAATTTCTAAAGGATAAACTATAATGCCTACTATGGGAAAAATTGATACCATATTTACAATTCATGTCCCTGACCTAACAATATATTGCACTATGATCAGCTGAATTCAGTATAAGTGCAAGTTCTTATACTTTGTGTCACAGTAAAATACACACACACACACACACACACACACACACACACACACACACACATTAACAAAACAATCTGTTTAGTAATTATAATTTATTTCAAAAAAGGTTTTTAATGAATACTTTATATGACTGACAATACTAGAAGCTCATACAGATACAATTTATCCCTTGGCTCTTTCTCAAGAAATTAAGTCTAGTAAAATTGATTTTAAATTATTTTCAGCAAGGTGTATCTGTATCAGAACTTGTAAATTCTCCTCTATCATTGTCTTACCTGGAAAACATTGGCTTTTGTTATTATTTCTATTTTATACTGGTAAGCTAAAATGATCTTTTGAATCATTAGCTAGGTGTGCAGGGTTTATAATTTGTATAAAGTTAAGTGTGGTTTATTGCCATATATGATGGCATGCATGTGCCTATGTAGCCTAGCTATGTGAGGCTGAGACAGGAGGATCTCCTGAGCCTAGGAGTTTAAGAACATCTTGGGCAACATGAATGACAAGCAGTCTTAAGATTTGTTTCTTTAATAGCATTTCAGTGCTGGTCACACCAATTTATGGTATTATATACGTTCACTTATATAATATATATTTTCACTTATATTTTGCCCTTTCTCATTTCTTGTGTATGTCCTATACTATACATTTGACTGATTTCTTTTTCAGATATAGATTGAAATATGCTTAATTAATTTTTAAAGTACTTCTAATTCATATTTTACTGAGACCTATAACTTAGTTGCTTATTTCTGCATCAAATTAATTATAATTGTTAAGAATATAGTATGTGTCAAGGAGGTACTTTTTAGTGCAGGATACTATGCTCTAATATATAGATGGATAGCTATTACTATTGGAAGACAGGTGAATTTATAGCATTTCTGGTTTACATACTACTAACTTTAGTGTATTATAAATGATCATATTCAATCCTCGAAAAACAGTAGATACATTTTTATGATTTCTAGCTCTAATGTTTTCTTGATGGCTCAGCTGAAAGGATGAAGGGATCCTCAAGTAAACAGAAATTAGTTTATGACTTAAAAACCAAAGCTGGATGGAGTGACACATGCCTACCTATGAGATCTCCACACTTCAGAGGCTGAAGCAGGACCACCTTGAGCCAGCTTTGTCTGTATAGGGAGGCCTTGTTTCAAAACAAAACAAGACAGACTTCAGTAGAAAGAAAGGCTTTTTAATTAAAAGTAGTGTTCATGTTTCCAATACTTAACACAGAATACATGGGTATGAAAAAGTGATGTTGTGATTCTGTTTAGTGTTATCCAAATATGAGGAACAGTTTTTATATTTTGTATAAAATAGTTGTTTTGAATTTTTGGAAATTGTTTTTAGTCATTAAAAATCTGAAGAAAGATTTGAATGTTCCTCCTGGAAAAGTACATACATAAAATTTTACTGGAGTTTTAATGTTTTCACTTATTTTCTAAAGACCTGTGGACCCTAGCTTAAGAGGTCTTGTTATAAAATGTGAGAGAGGTAGAATATACTCACATTTTTCTTTATTCAGTTTTTGTTTTTCTCATTCTTCACTAATACATTGACTGGCAAACATTGGAGTTAATTCAAGCACTGAAAGGTGTTTGATAGGTTTGATGAAAGTCAAAGGGAATATCAGTGGTGTAGGAATGAAATTGTATGTATACTATAAAACTTAGTTTCTTTAGAATGTAGATATTTGATTAAAAAAAAAATACCTGTTCACTTGTAGAACTAGATGTGGTGACAGTGCCTTGTCCAGGTCACTCTTGGTTTATATTTTATTATTTGTTGTTGATGGCATTACTAAACCAGTCTACTAGGTGGCTTAGAGACGTTGAAACCATTTTTTAGGAAGATACTATCTTACAGAAGAAAGTTTTCTGAATTAAAGTCAGAAGTTGTTTGTCTAACTTGTGTCAATAAGAACCCTCACTACAGTTATTTCTTCTTCTTTCATTTTACTTGGTTAGCTTGAAAAGTGACCAGTTCTCTTAGAAGGCACACATCTTTGTTTTTCATTGCCTATTTGGACTCCCAGCCAATACCCAGAACTTTTGTGTGTTTACTTTTAAATGGAGTTAAATAAACTTTCATAGAGTCCGAAGTCCACAAAAGAGTTCTTACACTGACGTGTCGTTGGACATCTCCCTTCCCATGTTGTTTTTTAAATATTATGGTTAGATATTTTTTCCTTCCACTGTAAGCAGTTAAGATTATCATGTATCTTTGTATGCACCACACTAGAATTCCTCATCTTGATTCATGAACAGACTTTATTTGTTCTCTTCTTTTTGACTTCCTGTGTTGCCCAAACTGAGTTCACACGTTCTTCCTGCCTTTGCCTCCTGGGTGCTGGGATTACCGTGTGCCTGGCCTTGGGACCTTTTTCTTTTTCTTTCTTTCTTTTTTTTTTTTTAAGTTAAAATTCTCAGACTTTTCAGGAATGTTATCTGTAGCCATTTACCAGACTTGAGGTCTTCCTCCTTATTTTCACCAACTTAGACTAGTGGTTCTCAGTGTAATTAACTGCTTTTCAGGGACCATATGACAGTGTCTGCCTGTCACCACTGAATTTGAGTGTTGCTTCTAGTATATAAGTCAAGGATGCTGCTAATATTCTAAAATTCATAGGCTATTTCTCACAGCTATGGATCAGGTAGCCCAAAATGTCTCCAGTGCTGAAGTTTGAGAAATATTGGTACAGCTGAATGTAGTCTTTAAGGAGATCTCTGTGATTCTAAGAAGGCAGCTATATGTGGCATGTTTGTACCTGTTTGGTAAGAAAGGCAGGTTTTTCCTCATAGGTCATAGCTTTTGCTTCTCTGTCCTCATCATGATTGAGCAAGAATGTGTTTTTAGGAGCATGCTGCTACGCATCAGAGCTACATGCTATTGCTATTCATCATACTCAGCTGCTCTTTATTCTGCTATCAAATGTGTTGCTTCTACTCCATTGTTGCAATCCTAGTTCAGTTTTTATTACTTCTTACTTGGACTATTGCCATTTTTTTTAACTAAATATTTTATTTTGTGATAATTTGTAGATTTTTATGTCATTGTAAGACATACAGAGATCTCAGGTTTGCTACAATAGTATAACATCTTGTTAGACTATAGTACAATATCACAACCATTGCATTGGTATTAGATGTCTGCTTTTTTAATTCCCCAGTTTCTGAATTGTTTATGTGTGTATTTAGTTCTGAAAATTTTCACATGCATGAGTTTGTATATCTGTCACTAGAGTAAAGATTCAAAACCAGTTTCACCCCAGCCAGTCCTTCTATTGTTCTTTTCTAATCATAGTCTCCTCCTCCTCACCCTTCCCCCAGTCTTAACTGCCTACAGATTCTAGCCTGCTTTCTGTTTGGGTAGTTTTGTGACTCAAGAATATTACATGAGGCTGGGTAGTGGTGGCACTCGCCTTGAACCCCAGCACTCAGGAGGCAGAGGCAGGCGGATCTCTGAGTTCAAGGCCAGCCTGGTCTACAGAGTGAGTTTCAGGACAGTCAGGGCTACACAGAGAAACCCTGTCTTGAAAGAAGATGATAATAATAATAATATTAATAATAATAATAATAATAATAACAACAACAACAACAAGAATGAAATCAAAAGCCGAGCGGTGGTGGCGCACGCCTTTAATCCCAGCACTCGGGAGGCAGAGGCAGGTGGATCTCTGTGAGTTCGAGGCCAGCCTGGGCTACCAAGTGAGTTCCAGGAAAGGCGCAAAGCTGCACAGAGAAACCCTGTCTCGAAAAACCAAAAAAGAAAAAAAAAAAAAAAAAAAAAGAATGAAATCAAACAGTAGGTAACTTTCTAGGACTGACTTTCATTTAGCATAATTCCCTTCAGATTTATTCAAATTGTTGCATTTTTCAATGATTTGTTCCCTCTTATTGCTGAATAATATTCTACAGAATGAGTATATCCATGTTTTTAAATTGAAGAACACTGGGTTGTGTCTTAGATTTTTTTAAAAAAAAATAAATAATGAGTCCTTGTGTTTCTAGAATAGGACTATAATTGCTCGCTCATAGGATCACTTCATATTTGGTCTTGTAAGGAAACTGCCTTACTATCTTTCTGAGTGGGTGTACCGTTTTAGATTCCCACTGGCAATGGATGGTCTATCCAGTTTCTCCACATCACCAGCATTTACAGTGTAATTATTCTTTAATTGAGTTTCTCTGTTCCAGTCAGCATTAGTTCAGACTCTCTATTACTTTATGATGGAAATGCCTCGTCTCCCTTCCTACAGCTTGTTTGTGGTATCTGTAGAATTCAGACTCCTCAGTGAGGCCCCGAAAGTTATTTGCAGTGTGACTCTTGTCTGCTTTTCTGCCCTTGTCATTCGATCCTGTACAGTGGGAAATTCTGAGAACATCAGATAGGTACAACATATAATTGTGTCAGTGCTCCTGTCGTGAAGATTAGGGTTGTGCACATCCTTTGAACAAATGTCTAATGTACAATAAGCAGTAAATGACAGTTTCTGATTTCTCAGTCCTTAACCTAAATGTAACAGTCAGATATTTGGGGGCCAAATGACTTAAGAGACTAGATACTTAATTTCTGGACTCCCTGACGTCTTACTGTGCATGTAAAACCCTGCCTTCTGGAGTCTGGAGTTAAGCCTTGCATCCAGTTGTTTTCCCATTTAGTCAACTATTTTGTATGTACTGTAAATAACTGGTAGTGAAGTGTGGGTAAGTTTCCTTCTTTTTCTTCATGTAGATTTGATGTTTCTTGAGGGCATTAAAGTCCTTCATTTTTCTGTCCTTCACAGTAACCAGGTATGATACACAGGAAAATTCTTCAGTTTTTATACGCTGTTGTGTCCAAATGAATTCATTTAAGGTTGACCTGTATCTTTACAAGTAATAATTCTTTGGTATGTGTAGCTAGAGTTTTTTTCTTTAGCTCCTGTCAGGCCCACAGTCAGGACAAATCTCTCTCACCTGCTAGTCCCCAACCGAGTAAAAACACAGAGACTTATATTGCTTACAAACTGTATGGCCGCAGCAGGCTTCTTGTTATCTAGTTTTGTTTTTTTTTTTTAATTTTTTTTATCTTAAATTAACCCATTTTTATAAATCTATACCTTGCCATGTGGCTCGTGGCTTACCAGCATCTTTATATGTTGTTTGTCATGGTGGCGGCTGGCAGCGTCTCTGCCTCAGCCTTAGCCTTCCACTTTTCAGAATTTTTCTCTCTCTTTGTCCCACCTATACTTCCTGCCTGGCTACTGGCCAATCAGCATTTTATTTATACAGAGCAATATCCACAACAGGTATGATTCAGATGGGATCTTTAAAACTAGGAACAAACATTTAGTGGCAATCAAAAGAATCTGTAATTAGGTAAATAAAATGGTTGACGGGGGATGGTGTTGGCGAGATGGCTCAGCAGTTAAAAGTACTTGCTGCTGTTGGAGAGGACTGGGTTTGGTTCCCAGCATAACAGGTAACAAGTGACTATAACTAATTCCAGGGGATCAACACCCTTTTCTGGTCTCCACATACAATGCACAGACATGATGGACATATATGCATGGAAAACACTGATGCACATAAAACAAAAATAAATCTTAAAGTTCCAATTAGCTGGTGAATAAACTGACAATACTTTATGCATTTACTAACAAAAACCTTATGTAGTAGAGAGCCCTTGGATTACTGCCTATAGTTTTACGTTTTTTCTGTTAGTGATTAACCGAATATCCATTATGTGTTATTGTCCGATACATGTACTAAAAAAAGAGAGAAAGGTTACCAGATTCTAAATAGTGTTCTGAAAGTGTTACTACCGTGCTTCTGGTTTGTTCACCAGGAAGAGCCGAGGGGAAGGGGTTTGGGCTTTGAGCGACTGGATGGTTTGCCTCGGAAGGCACTTATTCCTTCTTACCTTTTATGTTGTGTTTAAAGTATCTGTTAACATCCCAGGGGACACAATCAGTCTCAAGTTAGATTTATGAGTTCTGGTACTAAGAGAAGGATTTAAAACTGGCATTAGATTATTCACTGAAGGGTGTGGAACAGCTAGAGGACAGAAGAGCTCAGATTGAGTTTATGTGGAAGAGTAGTTGTGAGCAGTGGAGCAGAAATAGAAAGCAAAGAGGAGTGCCCTCTTCCTACATGTAAGTCAAAAGAGCAAATACTTAGGGCAGAAGTCTAAGAAAGAATGTCGATGAGAGCTTAAGAAGGATGAAAAGTCTTTAATAGCATGTTAGTAGAGTGGTAAGAGAAGCCATATATAAGGAGTTGAGAGATTGGGATGTATTCTTGGAGATTTGTGACAGTTTTTTGGGGGGAATTGCATTTGAGCACAGTTCAAGTGGTATGTGTTGAATGCATTTTATATATATATATATATATATATATATATATATATATACACACACACATTATATAAACATTATAAGGAGGGGGTCGCCACCGCCACCCATATTTCTCTTCCTCATATTCAGCGGTGGCTTTCTCTAAATTTTCCTCCTCATCTGAATCTAACTCATCGTCTAATACTGAAAATAAAGGGTTCCCTTTCTTTTCTGAATTTCCTTCCTTTTCTGGCTTATTTTCTTTATTTTCCTTTTCTTTATTCTTTTCTTTCTTCTTTTTAGGCCTACTTAAGTTCTCCCCTTTAAAGTCTGATTCTGATAGACTATCCTGGTGCTTAATTAATGCCTTGCGTTCCTCTCTAATGATTTCCACATTACGTCCTTCCTTAAGACATGCATGTAAAAAACAGCAAAGAAGAACAACAATTGTCATAACAATGAACACAAAAGCAAACACAAACAGATTAAAAAATAGAGACAAGAGACAGTGGGTCATTCGTACGATTGGATGTCGAATGCCCTTTCTTAACTTTGGTGCCTTCCTGCTTCAACAGTCCAATTAACTGACTGTGAGCTAATTGCACCCATTTCAATTGACTCTTACCAAATAATTATATATATATATATATATATTATATATATATATATATATATATAATAGTTTCATTATTTAATACTATTAAATATACCATCTATATGAAAAACTAAAATTTACTAACAGTGCACACAAACAGATTATGGCACCATTTACAGTCAAGAGAATATAGGCAAATACAAAGCTATTCAGTCATTGCTTCATAAATTAACTATAGTTCATGCAGTAGTCTAATAATTGCATAGCCACTTCCTGTTGATTTGAGGGAGATCCTTTGTCCACCTGAGTAAGCACTTGTCTCTCTAGTTCATTGTACATCAAAATCAAAAGTGGTGCCCAATTCTCGCTTATTTTTTTAGCATGTATAATATGTACAACATAGAAAGTATGTGTTGACTGTGATCTATGAGGCTTCCTTCTGTTAACAGCAAGCTGCTAGTAGTTAAGTTTTAGAGGAGTTAAAACTTGTAGAGCTAATAAGGAACAGAGAACAAACTCCAGAAAGTCCTGAGAGCTATTTGCTTCCCAGGCTATGATTATTACCATGGAAGAAGTACAGCGTGTCTAATGGCTGCAACCGATCCACTCCTTCCATTGCTTCCAGCACCAAGCCCAACCCCACAGTCGTCAGTAGACGGAAGGGAAGGATAAGTGCAGTGACCAAGACTAGAAGGTTATCATCAGGAAGGTTTGGAAAACAGCAAAATGGTTCGGTGTAAGAAACTAAAATGGTATTCTACCAAACTGATACCAAAAGCTGTGACATCTGACTAGCCCACATTTACAGTGTAAGAAATAGATAAACTGGGATTTGATGTTAAAAGAGGAAGAAATGTGGAGACAGTACATGTTATAGAGCCTGGTGAAGTACTGGTCCAGGACTTCAAAGATGTATCAAAAATGTAACCATTATAAATGCTATCCATATCCTAACAGTCCTCCATACAATTACCAGCAGAATTATTAGAATGGACAGTGGAGGCACAATGCCCCAGAAGTCCAGATCTAGCAAACAGCAATCTTTTTTTTTTTTTTTTTTTTTTTTTTTTTTTTCAAGGCAGGGTTTCTCTGTGTAGCTTTGTACCTTTCCTGGAACTCACTTGGTAGCCCAGGCTGGCCTCAAACTCACAGAGATCCGCCTGCTTCTGCCTCCCAAGTGCTGGGATTAAAGGTGTGCGCCACCACCGCCTGGCGCAACAGCAATCTTAATTAGGGAAAAGTTCTTAACATTACATGTGGAAATAACTATGAATATAGACAATACTATCTCAGTTCTGTTCAGGGAGGGATGATGCAGGGTTCTGACATCATAAAACAGAAAGGTAGCCGCAGAGCAGAAAGATGTATTGGAGTCATGGCCATAGTTCTTTGGTGTTTGCCAAAGACTGCCTGAAGAAGGTAAGAGTTACCAAATTAAAACCCAAGGTCCGCAAACATTTCAGTGTTGGTACTCAACTACTTCATAGCTGACACAGTTTCCTATCCCACAAGACAAAGAAACAGCTGCTCCACACACCTTCCACCTGAGAATTCATCTGTCCCAGAGGCTGACCAGGATAAGGCTGGGCAATTGCAGTTTACCGTCTCTTAACAGTTGTCCTCTAGTGAAATTCCAACAGTTAGAAATAAAGAAAAGATTGGAGGTGAACACACTGTTGTTGCTTGTCTTATTAATTAAATTTGTATTCATTGTCTTTGCATGATAAGGCTTTTTATTATTTTAACTTTAAATGTCTTGAGTAGAACAAAATTTTTACCCATTACACCTTTAATGATTTTCAAATTGCTTCATATCTGGTCATATCTAAGATTTTTATTTTTAAATTTCATTTGTAAACCGTGTTGGCAACTCCCACTACCACCAAAAAAAAAAAAAAAAAAAAACCAAAAAACAAAATCAAAACAGCAGCCAGTAAGATGGCTTAGCAGGTAATGGTACTTGCTGCCAACCCTAGATGACTTTAGTTTGATATTTGGAACCGGTATGGTGGAGAAAACCAACTTCTGCAAGTTGTCTTTTGATTCCCACACATATGCTTTGGCATGAATGCACCCACCCAGCGCACATATGTGGGTGCTCACAAACAGTTGCTTTTAAAAAGCAAAACTACAGGTGCCTGTTAATAAAGGTCTTCATTTTCTTAAACTTAAAAATGTGGGTATGGGCATATTTATGGAGCTAAGAAGACAGGGGTGCCAGGGACAAACTCAGTGGCTAGAGCTAGCTAGCATTATAGGCATGTACCACCATGATCAGCTTTTTACTTAGGTCTAGGGATCAGTGCTCTGTTCCTCATGTTTATGTGGTGGGCACTTTACCTCCTGAGCCACCTCCCCAGCCCTGTGAGACGGTATTTTACTGTCTTTGATTGCATTTCTCTGATAGGCAGTGGTACTAATACACTTTTTCTTAAAATTGGTTGGGCTTTGTATGGCTTCTTTTAAGAAATACCTGTTCAGATCATTTGCCCATTTTAGTTGGTTTGTCTTTGTTTTTTTTTTTTAAGTTTGAGTTCCTCATACATACTGGATATTAACCCTCTATGAGATGAGTAGTTGGCAGATACATTCTCCCATTTTTTGGTTGTCTCTGCCCTGTATTCTTTTCTTTTTCTGTGTAAAGGCTTTAAAATTTCATATAATCCTGTTTGTCGGCTTTCACTTTTTATAAAGTTCTGTGCTTCTGGGGTTCTTTCTAGGAAACCATTGCCTACAGTGATGTCTTGATGTGTTTTCTGTAAATTTTTTTTACACTGATTATGGTTTCTAGACTTACTACATTTATGTCTTTAATCTCCCTTGAATTGTATGTGTACAGGTTGAGAGATGGCGGTTAAATTTCAATCTTAAGAAATCAGAAGAGCTTGTCCTTTCTCCAGTGTATATTTGTTCCACTTTGATTGGAAAATAGTAGTTGGCTATAGGAATGTGTGTTTACTTCTGGGATATCTGTTCTTTTCCATTGATCCATTTGTTTCATAAAGCATGACCTTATACATATTATAGTGGAATGTGTGGGTTCTGCAGTGTCTCTTGAAATCATATATTATTATTATGCTTCCATCTTTGTTCTCTTGGACCAGGATTGCTTTGACTATTTGAAATCTTTTGTGCTTCCATGCAAATTTTAGGGTATTTTTTTAGTTCTGTGAAGATCATTGGTATTTTGATGGAGGCTACATTGACTATGTAGATACCTTTGTGTAGTGTAGATATTTTAATAATTTTTCAACCCAGAAACCTGTAAAATCTTTGCTTCTTTTTGTATCTCCAATTTCTTTTTCTTTTGTGTTTAGTAGTTTTCCTTTTAGATGCTTTTCATTTTCTTGGTGATGTTTACTCTTAGATATTTTTTTTTATTTTAGGTATTGTGGCAGGATTATTTTCATGATTTGTCCTCAAAAATTTATCAGTGCATAGAGAAGCCATTTTTTTTTTAAATGCTGCTACTTTATACAGCTCATCAGTTGTAATAGTCTTTTGATGGCATCTCAGGTTTTCGGTGTGTCCTATCATCTCAAACAAGGATGATCTTACTTTTGCTCCTCTTTGTCTTTATTTCTTCTCTTGCCTGCTTGGCCCCACATAGTTTCTCCTTGTGTATTGAATAAGGAGTGGTGAACACCTTTCTTTTCTTCCTGATCTTAGAGGAAGTCTGTTCAGTATGATACTAGCTGTGGGTTGGTTGAGTGCAGCCTTTATTACATTGAGATAGGATCCTTTTCTGCATTATTTGTTGAGTTCTCCATTTTAAGGCTTTGGATTCTCTTTAAATGGTTAATTAGGTTTATTTTTGTGCTTAGTCTGCATGACTTAAAATAGCTGTTTTTACTCTATTTTTATGTTTCACTTTGCCTTTTTTCTTGTTTTCTGTTTTGTATGCATCTTTAGCAAAAACAAAACAGAATAAACAAAAACATGCACACACACAAAACCCTACCAAAAAATCAAACTAGCCACATGCTTGCTTCTTATTTTATCTTTAAGTTATCTTTAATTATACCCCATTTCAGTTTATTTTTAACTCAGCCACCAGTATATTCTAATACTCGACCATATGTGTGTTATATTCATAAATATGGTATACCTAATATATTCCTATCTATATTTATACCACATGTATTAGGGTTATCTCCTTTTTAAGAAATTTTAAATAGCACTTAAATTTTTTTGTATGTATGCATATGGGCATGTACATGGCATGAACACACAGAAATCAGAGGACAACCTGCCAGGACTAGTTCTCTCCTACCATGAAGATCCCAGAGAGTGAACTCACATCAAGTTGGGTGGCAAAAACTATTACCCACTGAGCCATTTCTTAGGCCCTGTGATCATTTCTTATAGAGTAGGTTGAGGCTTTTTAGTCTTTTTAACAAAAATTTTTATAGCTTTACCTGAAAAAGTAGAAATTATATTTTGTCTTTAGTGTTTATTTTTTTTTGTATATGAGTGTGAGGAGGTCAGGGGAAAACTTTCCATAGTCAGTTCCTGCCAACCTTGTTGAAGCAGGGTCTTGTTTCTGCTACTCCGCATATTCCAGGCTAGCTGGCGATGAGATTCCTGCCAGTTCTGTCTCTACTACCCATCTCGTAGTAGAAGTGCTAGGATTACAGGTGCATGCCACTGCATCCAGCTTTCTACCTGGGTTCCAGGGAGCAAACACTGGTACAAGGCTTGTGTACTTTGACCCTTTGAGACATTTCCCCAGATCTGGGTTTTATTTAATAACATGATTTTGGTTGCTTTTTTAAAATGTTTAACTGTACACAGTGTTCATTCTTAGGTTTTAATATAGAAAATCTTTTCTTTTTTTTCTTTTTTTTTTTTTTTTTTTGGTTTTTCCGAGACAGGGTTTCTCTGTGTAGCTTTGCGCCTTTCCTGGGACTCACTTGGTAGTCCAGGCTGGCCTCGAACTCACAGAGATCCGCCTGCCTCTGCCTCCCGAGTGCTAGGATTAATATAGAAAATCTACTATGCTAAGTTCTTTTATTGATATTTCATTATATGTTTATAACTTTTAAAGAGATTGATTTATTGGGTCAAGTTCTCACTTTTTAGCCCAAACTGTCCTTGAACTTGGAGCATTCTCCTCACTCACCCTAGCTGCCAAATGCTGGAGTTTTACAAGCATGAGCCACCAAGCTAAGATGACTATAGAATTCTTTTATACTCACTTTTCCTGTGTATACTCTTGTCAGAGAATCTTCTTAGAGTTGTCTTGAGAACTTTGAAGCTAGCTGTATATTCCTCCCCATCTCCACTATTGGTGGTTTATTTATTCTGTCTGGGTGCCTTTAATATACTTTGACATTTGTTGAGTTCAACATGACTCTATCTCAGTGATTCACCTGGATTTATTGTATAAAAATTAAGTTTGTTAGTTTAGAAGATTAAATTTTAGATTTAATTAGATTGATAAAGTTTAAAAATTAAAACTAATTTTTTTTTTGATCATTTGTACTAGTTTATTTCACAAGCAGTGTTTCTGATCTTTGGGTGTATATCGACAAACAAAATAGGTGAAAATCCCTTGCCTTAGGTAGAGCCTGTATATTGTGTCAGGGTAAGTTTTCTCCTCCCACATCCTTACCCCTCCCTCAAAAAGAAAGACAAATAAGATATGACTGTTACATAGTATTGAGATATGAGTAAGTTATATAGTGTTGTGGGGATTAGTAGTGGAAGAGGGCTGGGGAAGACTGCAGCAGAATTTCAATATTTAATGGTTTTTACTGTGAGCTTCCTTTGAGGATACAAAGAGAACAGCCAATGTAAAAGTACTAATGCAGCAACATTGTTGACATGTTAAATTGTCAAAGAAGCCATGTAGCTGGAGGGAATAAATAATGAAAATAGTGGAGAATGGGGTCAATATAAAGTGGCATTGCAAGGCTTGCAGGCCATCTATTGGGGAGTTCTGGTCGCTCTCTTGAGAATAGCCTAGCTTTATAGGGAATACCAGTAAAAGCACTTGTATAGAAATACATGTTTGTTTGTTTTTTCCTTATCATCTTTACTGTTCTTCCTTGAGTTCACAAAGCTATCATCATATCTGGATTACTAATCTATACATCTGCTTAGCAACTGGAAGTAAGGTATGAGAGGAAAAGAGAGATAAAAGATTATGTTGAATAAGTTTTCTTGGGGAGACATGGAACAAACCCCTGATATGTCATAGAGAGTAGCACAAAGAAATGGTTCCGCTCTTTGGAACTAATTAATCTAACTAACTAACTAAACTAATCTAGTTTGGTGAGCTAATGCGCTTAATTGGGTTTATTTTCAGGAGCACAGATGGGAGGTTACTTGTGGAAGCACAGGCAACTATACCACCGGAATTTCCCTTAATCCCAGAAATGTTAACCACTTATATATTCTCAGGGTTAGATGAGCTACCTTGTATGATTAGAAAACACTTTGTAGGGCTGCCTTGTGACCCACCTCATGTGCCACCTCATCTACAAGAGAATGTTAGTAGGCCAGTAGGTGGAGTTTTCTTTACCACCTGCCAGATCCCAAGTAACTAACACAGAGGATTAATATTAATTATAAATGCTCGGCCAATAGCTCAGGCTTGTTACTAACTAACTCTTATATTTTTAATTAACCCATATTTTTATCTACACTTTGCCATGTGGCTTGGTACCTTTTCTCAGTATGGCATGTCCATCTTTCTTCTCTCTGTCTGGCTGGTAATTCCTCTGACTATATCTTTCTTCCCAGCATTCTCTGTTTAGCTCTTGCCCTAACCTTATCATGTCCAGCTATTGGCCGGTCAGCTTTTTTATTAAGCCAATCACAGCAACATAATGTTCACACAGTGTAAAGGTATATTCCACATAGGCCTAATGTTACAAACGTCTTCTGTGGGTAATCACAGTTATAATGACTTACAGATGGCAGTGGCCATATCATACCCAGAGGACAGGATTGCACAACAGATGTCTTAAGTATTTTTAGTTTGAGCAACTTGAAATGGAATTGCCAACCATTGACATGTATAGAAGTAGTTAGTCTTCATCTGCCAGCCAGCTCCCACATCACAACACAGAGACTTATTATTAATTATGAAAGCTTAGTCGATAGCTTAGGCTTGTTTCTAACTAGCTCTTAAAACTTAACCCATTTCTATTAATTTACTTTCTGTCTTGTGGCACATGGCTTATTATCTCATCTCTTACATGGCTTATTATCTCATCTCTTACATGTCTTCCTTGTCTTCCTTGTAGACTCTGCCCTTCTTCCCAGTATCCTCTGTGCCTGGAAATCCTATGTAGCTATTGGCCATTCAGCTCTTTAATAAACCATTCAGAGTGACATAACTTTACACAGTGTAACCAAATATCTTGCAACATACAGTTTATTTTATGGAAAACATCAGGAATTTTGGACATGTTAAAAAGTCTCTCTTAGACATTGGAGTAAAGTTATTTTACATTACTTACAGTTCAGGAGAAAGGATGTATTTGATTATTCATTTGCATTATCAGTATGTAGATAGCATAACCAAGTAGGTGAGTGTATATGGAGAAGATAATCAAGGGTGAGGTATAAGTCATTCATACCATTATTACAGAGTATGCTGAAAAATATGCCATGAAGTAGTAATAGGGTGATCTCCTTGAAGTCCACTAAAAAGACTGCTGAGAAGTTAAGGAAAATGAGAACTGAGAACTGTTGGAAAACAATCATCTGTACTTTATCAGATGGATTTAGAAGCATGCTGAGTGTCGTGGGGACTAATTTGAGTGCATGTTTAAGAGTGAAGGAAGGAAAATTGGAGCCAGCTAGTACAAATGATGTCTGCATGGTTTGTCTATCAGAAGTGTACCCAGTATCTTAGATGAGCAGCTAACAAGGAGAGAGACTTTTTTTTAAAACATGAACAAACCCTACTCCTAGATGAAGAGCTATAGACAATTAATGACTTGAGATGGAAAATCCATCTTCCCAGGGATGAACCCCATAATTGGTTATCTTATATCAAATGGTCAGCCCTAAAATTATACACATGAGTAAAGCTAAGTAGACTCAGAAAGTTGTATATATATTTTTCTGTGTATATATGCATGTGTTTGTATGACAAAAGTTTAAAAGAGGCCATGAATTTGAGAGAGAGTAGTGGGTGTATTTCTAAGAGGAAACTGGAGGGAGAAGATGGAGGAGGGGGAAGGGATGTTGTAAATAAAGTACATATACATGAAATTTTTAAAAAAGTAATTGAGAGCAAACTCCATGTATTTGGTTGGCTATATGTAATAGGAGTGATCTGGTAAAAAGGTAGCATGCTAATTAATGATCCTTAATATTTTATTCTGGTGTTTTCAGTCATAGTCTTTTCTGTTGCTGCTGCCAAAAGATTTTCTTTACATTTCTTCATTTATCTTGTTTTGCATTTAATTTTTATCTCAAAAACAATCTCTAAGAGAGTTCCAAATTTTCTTGCTTTCTTAAGTTCTTTGAAAGCCTAGCTGTGCTTGAGTTTGTTCAGAGTTTATATTTCTAAGGTTTTAGTATTATTCATTATAATGTTTATATGAGTATGTTGCTGATATTTCTGCACTAAGGGGGAGGGGAGAAAACTATTTGTCTTCCTTGTCTGTTCATTTTTACTGAGAATTTAAAGTACCTGCTATACATTTAATTAATAACATAGTTTAAATTATTTGCAAATATAAGCATGTTTTTGCAGACATAAGATTTGTTTTAAAAATAGCAGTATAAATAGCATAAATTCTTTTTTTTTTTTTTTTTTTTTTGGTTTTTTGAGACAGGGTTTCTCTGTGTATCTTTGCGCCTTTCCTGGAGCTCTCTTGGTAGCCCAGGCTGGCCTCGAACTCACAGAGATCCGCCTGCCTCTGCCTCCCGAGTGCTGGGATTAAAGGCGTGCGCCACCAACGCCCGGCTGCATAAATTCTTGCTTATGAAGGCAGTAACAATTAAAATTGTGTCATTGTAAATCAGATCTTGTTTTTCATTGACATTTTTTGATTGGAGACTTCATTTCTCACTAAATGTAAAAAAAAACCCAAGCTATTTATATAAACAACATATATACTTGTTTTTCTCTTATTTCAGAGAACCAGGTAGAATTTTATAAAAGTTATAATTATCTAGTCTTAGTTTATTGGTTTTAAATTATATGTTATTTTGAGTTAGTGTGAATTAATGGCTTTATAGATCAGTAACTCTAGCCAAGGGATGAATCTCAATGTGGAGAGCTTAAAATCCTACATTTGTCAGATATGTAAATCCTCGTACTTGGGAAGTGGAGGGAGATATATGTAACAAGTCTGTCTCTGTCCTGCCAGCAGCTATCAAATAATGACACAGATTTATTATTAATTATAAAAGCTTGGCCTTTCTTAGGCTTGTTCCACTAGCTTTTAAAATTTAAACTAACCCATTTATTTTAATGTATGTTCTGTCGAGTAGCTGGTTATCTCATCTCTTCATACTGCCCATGCTGCTTTCTCCATGTCTGGCTGGTGACTCTGCCTTCTTCTTCCCAGAGTCCTCTCTGTGCTTGTAAGTTCTGCCTATTCCTCTTGCCTGGCTACTGGATGTTCGGCTCTTTATTAGACCAATCACAACAATATATCTTCACACGGTGTACAAATAGCCCACAACATCCCTCCCCCCTTTTTGTCTAAATAAAATGGAAAGGTTCTAGGACTGTGTCACAGAGAAACCCTGTCTGAAAAAAAAGAAAAGAAAAAAAGAGGAGTTGGGGGGAATTTTTAACTCTAATATAGTAAAATCATATACAATAAGGACAGTCAAGTAAGAAATATATTTACAATGTTCAGTCTATCTGTATTTGGCAAATTTATCTTTTTAGATCTCAAAACATTTTCTTAGATAAACAACTTAAGCTTTTATGTTTCTCAATCTTACAAACTTTATATCTTTTATATAAGTTTTTTTTTTTGAGTTTGGTAACAAGGAGAACTAATTATAAGTATCTAGTCTTCAAGTTCATCAGAGACCCAAGAAGGATATAATATTATCTGAGTAAACAGGAAGTGGAGAGCAGATAACTTCCAAAACTATAGAAATGACAGAAATAGCCATCTGGACAGTTACTCCTTACCCCAAGGTTTCTCTGCAACTTTGAGGCATCTATCTTCACCCTTCAGGCCTAGGATAATCTGACAGACTTTTCTGTGAAGCAGGAATTTTGAAGGACTGTTCTACCTTGTCTTGGCAAAGTGTATCAGTTGCTTTCTTTTGTTTCTTGCTTATCTCATTTGGGCAACATACTGTCAGCAGTTGAGGCAAGGGCAATTTCTTGCCCAGTGACTAACTTTTGCCACAAAAGAAGTAAACTCCCGGGACTGGAGAGATGGCTCAGTGGTTAAGAGCATTGACTGCTCTTCCAGAGGTCATGAGTTCAATTCCTAGCACCCACATGACAGCTAGCAACTGTCTATAACTACAAGATCTGACACCTTCACACAGATAAACAAATAGGCAGAACACCCAATGCACAAAAAATAAAAATAAATTGTATTAAAAAAAAAAGGAAAGTAAATCCCATATGGAGGCTCTTCAATGACCATCATTCTTTTTTAAAGTAAATTGGTACTGCCAGGAGCAGACGTGTCTCACTGTCATGAAAAGCCTTAGGTTATTGAAACATTTTAAATGTCATAGTCTATAGGTCTTTGAAGTGCTTGAAGACCATCTGTCTATTTAAAATATATCTCTGTTTAACCTTGAAAACATACCTAACATGAGTATAAGTTTGATTATTATAGATGGCTAACTACTAACTTGTCTTTCTTAATTATATATTACATTTTTAAATGAGCAGAATAGATACAATAGAAACATATTTACAGTATAAGAAAAATAACCTTAAATTTGTATCAATATACCAAAATCCATACCAATGTAAAGTATTTGAGACTAGTGGTTGTTCAAAAGTAAACTCAACAATCCACCCTTTTATCCCATCATTTCTATATTATATGCCCCCTTTTTCCCTTCAGAAAGAGATCCCTGAATATAATCTTTCAGCTTTTTTCCTAATTGTGGCCAATAACAACTTGTTACCAACCCCCTAAACAATGACAAACATCTATAACCCACCGAATGACCAAAAACCTCACCTCTTGAGAATGTGGACATCGTGTTCTCTAGACTGCTTCCTGTTGTTTGGGGGCAGTGGCGTCTTTAGGGGACCCTGAGAAAACTGGGATACTGCTCAGGTCCTGGGAGAGCTAGCTGTATAATTTGTTGTACTGTCTCTGTGTAATGGTGAAGTACAGTGCATATCTTATCTGAAGTCCTAATTGGAATATCGCTTGAAGCTGGACCTTCTCAGCTAGCAGCTTTGAAGTTGTTCTGGATGCAGATTTTTGAAAAAACTGCAACAGAGGCATTCTGAGAGGCTGGATTATCTAGGCTACTTGTTTTCATTGGTGTATGGTCCTTTTATTCTTTCTGAAAACACACAAGCTTTTAAAGGTAACATATATCTGCATTAACACAAGTGTGGAATGTGCAGTATGCACAAGTCAGCTAAAGATGTTTTTTTATTCCATGTTTGAGCAGGTAAAAGGCACCTATCAACTTTATAAGTCCATTTGGACTGTATAACCAAACTAATATAAATCTCTATCCATGTCATGTGAAAGGATGGTTTATAATAAGTCATGAGGACTCTAGCCAACAAGATTTATCATGTTTCATCCAATCTCAGAGCTGTTCCTATGTCAGGGGATCAGCTTATACATCATCTGTCCTGTTGTCTGTCTTGGTTTTTTTTCCCCCTCATTTCTGTAGTCAAGATCCTTACTAATTTTGAAGAGAACCGTAACTTTTCATTTCCTATGGAAACAAAAGCATAACCTCTCCTCAATGCAACATATTTTCTGACTTCCATTTTGAAGTTAAGACATTCTTAAAATAAATAGGATTCAATTTAGCAGTTTCCATACATAACCCAGTGTCTCAGCAGCTATTGTGTTTTTGTACATGAGCATTTAAAAATTTCAGAGTTAACAAATTACAGTACAGGATCCAGACACCCTGTGTATATCCAATCTTTTTGTGGCTTATTCTTTTTATATTACTTTATTTCTTTTTTAAAAGACTTTATTATCTTTAAACTGTATTTTTCCTATGACTGTCTGTAACCATTTTCATTAGCATCTATATCTGTTCAGAGATTTTCTCATTCTGGACCTGACTTTATTAAGTGCCAGTAGCTGCTCACTTGTAGTGTACTCTGATGTGTGCCAAACCTTAAACTGCTAAGTGGCTGCTGAGCAGCTCTGGCTGTTGGCTGCCACTCCCCCGCCCCCTCCCGCTTCCCTGAGGACCTAGTCTCATGTCAGCTTCAGCAGTACTGGGCAGTACTACATGGTACTGCCCCAGCTCTGGAGATTTGCTGAGTCCCAGTGGCAGGCATTTTTACCTAGCATGCCAGTTGCTCAAGTGCTCTGCCACACAGCAGGGCCTCTTAAAAGAGCCTCACCTCTGTATGCTGTGAACAGTGGGCTCTGTGTACATGCCCCCAAGTTGTAAGCCATTTGTAATGAGTTTCTGTCCCACCAGCCAGCTCCCAAATAATGACATGGAGACTTATTATGAACGCTTGGCCTTAGCTTAGTCTTGTCCCACTAGCACTTATAATTTAAAGTAACCCATTTATTTTAATCTACATTTTATTTATTTATTTATTTTATTTTTTATTTTTTCGAGACAGGTTTCTCTGTAGCTTTGGAGCCTTTCCTGGAACTCACTTTGTAGCCCAGGCTGACCTCAAAATCACAGAGATCTGCCTGGTTCTGCCTCCCAAGTACTGTGATTAAAGGCATGCGCCACCACTACCACCACCACCTGGCCCTACGTATTATTTTAATCTACATTCTGTCATGTGGCTCATTACCTCATCTCTCCATACTGTCCATGCTGTTTCCTCCATGTCTGGCTGGTGACTCCACCTTCTTTCCTGAGTCCTCTCTTTTCCTGGAAGTCCTGCCTATACCTCTTGTCTAGCTATTGGCCATCTAGCTCTTTATTAAACCAATCATAGTAATATATCTCACACAGTGTACAAATAGCCCACAACATGGAGACAGCCTTGGACTACAGAATGGAACCTTATCTCAACAACAAATCCCTGAATTCTTGAAGAACTCCCTGGAGTGATTCTGCTGGCTAAGAACTATGAATTATACACCAAAAAGAATTGTATGCATTGTAACTCATTTTGAAAGGTGTATCTGATCCAAAACTCCTTTTCTTTCTTTTTTTAAAAAGTTTATCTACATACCCTAGTTTGAGTTCACTTTGTGATCCAGACTGACTTTGAACTAGCAGCATTCTGGCTAGCTCAGCCTCACAGTGCTAAGGCTATAGGTGTACACCATATGCCCTGCCCCAGATTACTTTTTAGCTTGTAAACCTCTTTGTGGCAGTATCCTTAGGAAACAGACTGGTCATATAGGTTGGTCTCCTCCCCTATAATGATTATCAGAGCAGACCTGTATTAAAGTGTCCCTTAGAGCTGCTGAAAAGTCCTTGCTCTAAGATCTTGCCTTTTTATTGTAGTAGATTACTAGCACCACATCTGGTGGTTTCAGAATTAAATCCCCTGCCTTGTTAACTTAGGGCTCAGAAGTACACTTTTGAGCTTATGCCAGATAATCTACCTTATTTTGATTCCTTTTATTAACCCACCAAATTTAGTGAAGTATTCAGGTGTTCTAAAACAAAGTTAAGACTTTACTTTTTCCTCTCCCCAGCCTCAAGTGGGGATATAATTACTTCAGTCATCTCAGAGTTTAAATTGGTTTTGAATGGCCAATAATAAAAATGTAATCTCTTAACACTGAATTGCAACTTTTTTTTTTTTTATGGTTTTTCAAGACAGGGTTTCTCTGTGTAGCTTTGTGCCTTTCCTGGAACTTGCTTTGTAGACCAGGCTGGCCTTGAACTCACAGAGATCTGCCTGCCTCTGCCTCCCAAGTGCTGGGATTAAAGGCGTGCGCCACCACTGCCCAGCGAATTACAACATTTAAGACTAACTAGACAGCTTACTTTAAAAAATTATTTTTAATTTTATGTGTGTGTGTGTTTGTGTGTCCATGCATATATAGGTATGTGCATATGAGTACAGGTGCCCGTGAAGGCCAGAGACATCAGATCCTTGTGGATGGGTGCTAGGGACCAAACTCAAGTTGTCTTCAGGAGCAGTACACTTAAAAAAAAAAAAGTAACTCTTTAATGTTGCAGACCAAAAGTTCTTTACCTCTTCATTTCTGTTACACTGTTATTTCCTAGGCATTGCTGTTGAGTAGAGGTGCAGTTTCTTTAGCAATAAACAGACAAAAAAAAAGGTTTGCTTCAGGTTGTCCTTTTCCATTAAAATTGTAATGCAGCTACTAGTTTGTGACTTGAAAAGGACCTTACTTCCAAGAAAAAGGAACTTAGCCACTTACCTCTACCCGGCTTTTAAGTACAGTTTCTGCTACTTCTTGGACATTTGGTGATGGTCAGTTGGAGAATAAGATTACAGACTGTTTAACTAGGTAAGTTAGGTTTTGAGCCAGAATACTAATGACCTATTGTAATAGTCTTTGCTTACTAAGAGTTGTGTATTCTCTTTCTTACTAGGAAGTGTTAGTGACTGAGGATTTGAAAGTTAGATTTCATGAGCTCTGGCAGTTTGCTGAGTGAAAGGACTAAAATATTCAAGATATCCAGTGTAGAGACTAGAACAAGTTTCCTGTAGAAAGAATGGGGAAAATGAGAGATGTTTTTGGGCATTAGATAAGGTGATGGTATCTTCTTGCTCCACTTTTTTGACTACAAAGTGTGGTTTTGTTCTATTTGTAAGTCTGCAACAATACTTACTATATGAATAGATTTGTGTCGGGGTGTGCATGCTGTTATTTATTTTTGTTTGTTTGGTTGGTTTGGTTTATACCAGGGAAAATAAAAAATTTGTATATGAAGTTAGACTGAAAGAACCTAAGGTTGTGAATAAAAGTGCTCTAACGTTTCTTTTTGTGTTTGAAGACTTTATCTTCCTATACTTCAGAAATCCCCAACTGGGTGTTTACAACAGCATCCTCTTTGGAGATAACATCTAGTCCAGAAAAGTTGAGTTAGTATCTATCTCCTGAACAGATGGATTTCAGACAGTGTTCATTGTGTTTTTAATATGTCCACTTCCTAGTAAAGAATCCATTTTCTCTCTAATGTTAGATTTTGTTTCATTTCTTTACTTTTCTGAAGATGTGTGTGTTCCTTCAGAAAATGATGTTAACTGTTCAGGGAGTAGATAGGACGGAAAGGGGGTGAGAGAAGGGTGGTGGTGGCCTGGAAAGTTTGTAATCAGCCGAGCCTAACTTGTTCTGACAAAGAAAAGTTCATACAAAGTCACAATTTACCTCAAAGGCTAAACAAAGCTGACAGACGACCACATATAAAACAAGCAGATGTTAGTCCTTGGTGTTAACATTGAGAAATTGTTTTTTTCCAATCTCTTATTTATCCAGTCCATTTATTTTCCAAAGAGACCATTTTCTTCTAGTCAGCCTTTTATTTTTTTTTCCCCTGTTCATTTCTGTCTCTGTTGTTAGTTTACATCCAGCAAAATTTATCAGGGCAAATATTACTGGGCACTTGGATTGGATGTGACTTTTAAATACTTCTTTTGGTCCAAAGTATTTATTTACATTGCTTGGAAATATTCTGGAGAAGATAAACATTAATAGTTTTAATTTGAATATGTTTTCTTGTAGCAGAAAAAGAAAACTAAGACCTTCAATCCACCAACACGTAGAAATTGGGAAAGTAATTACTTTGGGATGCCCCTCCAGGATCTGGTTACAGCTGAGAAGCCTATACCACTGTTTGTTGAAAAATGTGTGGAATTTATTGAAGACACAGGTAGGCTAGAAGAACCAATACATGAGATTTGATTTATATTTGCATTTTTGGTACAATAACAGTTTGTCAGATGTTTGTGATATGTTAAAGCTGTATTTGAGCCTTATAGTTCCCGTTAGCGTCATCTTAGTCACCTTGAAGGTAGTTATCTGAAACTTTATTGTATCAGTAGTATTTTTTATTTATTTTTATTTATTGTATTTTACTTATTGTTTTATTTATTTTTATTTATTGTATCAGTAGTAATTTTGAAGATCTTCTTGAACATAATAAATATGTTGAAAGTTAAAATATTAAACTTACCTAATTCTGAAATTTATAATAGCTTCGTTACTATAATATTAGGTTACTTTTTATAATTTTTTTAAAAAATATTTTCAACCTAATACTATTTATGTTACTTATTTTACACATGGGTAATTTCTTTTAAAAGTTAAAGCCATAATTTTATATTACAAATGGCAGTTCATTCTGTGTGTGATTTACTATTTATTCAGCAGTTCTAGCTTGATGTTGTTTTATATGGTTTGAATTATGTTTATAAGGAATGTATAGATATCTTCACAGTTCTAAAAACAGGTTTGCATTTATGTTTGCTTTGCTGTAATATAGATCATTAAAACTGAAAAAAAAATCAGAGTTGGGATAGTAAGTGTTTGGGAATAGATTTGAAAAAAAGAATGTGCTTGAGTGTATTTTATTTATTGTTTTTGAGACAAGACCTCACTTTGTATCTGTGGAACTGTGTAGACCAGTTTATCCTCAAACTCAAATCCTGCTGCCTCTACCTCCTGAATGCTGGGATTAAAGGCATTTCCCAACATATCTGACTATTGAGCATATTTTAAATGAGCTCGAAGTTAACCATAGACCTGAGTGATTGAATGAATTTCAATTATAAAAAAGTTTAAAAACATAAGCTACATCAGTTTTAGCTTTATTTGCTTGTAATGCTCTTTTTGAGGTATATAGGCTTTTGGGTTTTATTGTTTCTTTGTTTGTTTAAACTAGTATAGCCATGTCTTATCTAAATAATCATGCTTAGTTTTGCTCATGGATGCCCTACCTTTTATTCCAGTTATCAACTTATTTCTGTACATGGCCAGTTTGTCTATTTGATGAGGAATGGTGACTTCTGGTTTTAGTAAGGGATAGAATATAGTAAAGTACTGTTACTCACTAGTATCATGATTGACATAATATATATCTCCATTTAGTTGGTACATGTTAATTTTTAGAGTCTACATTTGATGTGAACTAACTTACATTTTCTTTCCTTCAACAAACACTTAAAAAATGAGTGGTAGACAAATTTCTTGTTCGAAGTTAAGACAGGAAATACAAATGCAAAGATTTTTCTAATACTAGCTCTCTGCTTTGGAGTTACTGACTTCTCATTTTCTGTAGTAATATATTTAGGCCTTGTGAATACAACATGTTTGTTGTTGTTTAGGGAAGGGATCTTATGTATTCTAGGCTGACCTTGACTGGTGTTACTCTTACTTATACTTCCCAAGTGCTAGGATATAAGGCATGCACAACTAGATTCTGTTTTATGCCGTTTTGAGGATCAAACCCAGAGCTTCCTGAATACTAGGAAAGCATCTCTACCAACTGAACTGCATTCCACCTGTAGGCCTGTGGAAATGACTGAGGATTTAGAAAATGATTTTCTTCAGTGATTGAAAAATATTAAAATAACAGTGAGTTTAGCGTTTACCAATAGAGTGAAAAATTATTATTTTTAAAATACCAGTTTCTTGAGTATTTTCATAGTAATCAAGTGACCTGTCTTGAGGGAAGTGACTGCGATTCTAATTCAGTTTTAACTTGAATTAGTCTAGATCAAATAATAAGTAATGTGCACATTATTATTATTATTATAAAAAGTAATGTGCTTTGATAGAAATATACTTAAATATATGGAAATACAATACCTATAGAAGAATGAAACTAGAATCTTCTTGTATATTGCTTGTTTTTAATTACTGATTTTTAAACTGATTATCAGTTTGGTACCGGTTGTCAGTTGCTTAAGAATTCAATTTATGCGGTGGTGGTACCCCTCCCTATTACTCCTCAACTCATGAAGCTGTATCAAGTCAGCCTGGGCTAAGTGGTGAGACATTGTCTCAAAAATAGAGTTCAGTTTACAGCTCTCATGTGACCTCCAGCATAGTAACCACCATAAACTTCAGCTTATAGTTTATAATAAATGAAGATATAGAAATGGTAGTCATTATTTTAAAATTGTATTTTAGCCATTTACAGATTCTAAGCTCTGTTAGAAGTCATGAGCATTCATTATAATCAGCTCTCTTGTTTAGAAGATTAAATGTTGAATAATCTTGATAAAAACATGATGGGTTTAAGAGTCGATGAATCAACTTTATTGTCAGAATTTACATAAAAAATATTATGTATTATATAGACAATGTCCATTTGCCTCAAACAGCATCTAGCATCTAGTGTTCTTTAATTACGTATAATGTTAGCTGTTGTATTTTTATCTGTGATGCTGAAGGTCAGACCTGGTGGGGTCCTATGTGTGCTAGGCCAGCTATCTACCAATGAGCTACATCCAAATCCTGTTGCCATTTTTAAATCTTTTTTTAATGCTCTGTTATGTTGAGAAAATATTCTAATGTTCCTAGAATTTTCCCCAATGGATGTTGTTGGTTTTTTTGTACACCATTATTTTTGGTTTTTCGAGACAGGGTTTCTCTATGTGGTTTGGTGCCTGTCCACTCACTCTATAGACCAGGCTGACCTTGAACTCACAGAGATCCTCCTGGCTCTGCCTCCCGAGTGCTGGGATTAAAGGCGTGCACCACCGCTGCCCAGCTGTACACCAGTATTTTAATAAAACAGATATTAATTGTCCTGTGCTTAAATGTCCTTGCAGTTATATGCCTATATCCATAAAACCCTTCACAAATGACACTCTGGATAGAAGTAAAAACAAGAGTAAATAAAGTGGCTACTGAGACAGTGTCATTTTAGTCATCGACTCCCTATAATTAGCACTTTTTAAAAGTGGGGCTTAACATTATTTACAATTACATCAACATTCATAGTGGCTGGATATTGTGGGCCATCACTTATGATCACAAGACATTTCTTTGTACTTCCCAAATCGTGTTATAGTTTAACTGTGAAGATCAGTTACTACAACACAGCTTGTTCTTACCAAGAAGGATTTTATGTCTGTTCAGAGTCTTGGCCCTTTGGGCCAGTCCACTATCAGGTAGAAGAAACTGTAACTAGATTCTTCATGTCTTCAGGTGACTCCCAGTTTTCATACATTGTCTGATTTCTTTAAGATACATGGAGGACTTGCATCAGGGCCATGTAAATGAGGATGTTCTATATGAAGGAGATCGCATTCTTAGGCATCTTGTTTCATCTCCATTGAGTCCAGTTTTGATGAAAACCCTTTAGTCTGTCTGGGTGTTAATTTTGTGACATAGTTTCTTTGCATATTCAGAGATGATTATAATGTTTTTTATTTGGTTTCATATAGTGAATTACATTAGTTGATTTTTCAAGTAAACTAACCTTGAATTCCTGAGACAAAGACCACTGGGTCATAATGTTTTATACTTTTTATATGTTGCTAGATTAAATTTGTTAAAATGTTAAGGATCCAGAGTACTGTTTAGTCTGATACATAGTTAGAATTACTTATTGTAGCAACAAGATTTTACTTAACTTCCTATTTATTAAAAGGTATTTTCAGAATAATTTTTAATTCCTGGCTACGGGAACTTTCTTTTCATTACATGTACAGTTTTCAACCAGTTGTAGAGATTTTTGTCCATACATGTATGGGGCTCTTAACTGTGTGTCTCCATTTTTGATGTTGTAGCCCACAAATCAGACTTCAGTCTTTCTGACCTCTTCTCTGTAGCTGCTAAATTGTCTTGGCCTATTAGGTTTCCGTCTCCATTCACTATCTGAAGATTCTCTAGGCAGTCACATGGCTGATCTCATTTGCTTTTCCCTATGGTTAACAGTTGGGCTTTTTAAATTTTTATTTTATTTTATTTTATTTCATTGTTTATTTGTTTGTTTGTTTATTTATTTATTTATTTAATTTTTGGTTTTCCAAGACAGAGTTTCCCTGTGAAGTTTTGGTGTCGTCTTAGATCTCACTCTGTAGACCATGCTGGCCTTGAACTCACAGAGATCCACCTGGCACTGCCTCCTGAGTGCTGGGATTAAAGGCCTACACCATTACCCGGCTGGTTAACAGTTTTGAGCTGAGTATTTAGTACTTTTTAAAAAAATGTTAATTTTGTTCTCCTATTTTTAGTTATTTACTATGGGAGGGTAATTTTCATGCAGTTAATTCCTCATGGTAGAAGCAATGTCCATATTAATGTACATAGAATCATAGTAAAATAATACTTTTCAAAATAGTTTGGACATGTTGCATCTAATGTGCCTGTGGAATATCCTAGTAAAAGGCCAAGACTCTGTTGCATATGTGGCCACAGAGCTCAGGAAAGTGTTTTGAGTTTCAGATGCTAATTTAATAATTGTCAGTTTATAAATACTAATGTAAGCTTTATGTTAATGAAATTCAGGATCAACATTTAGAGAAGAAAAGTTCAAAATGTTAGCAGACTATGCAAAACAGAGGTCCTAAAACCAGAGAAGAAAATAAAGAATCATGGTTATAAGTATTAAATAACTTAATTTTCTTACTGTTTATTAAGGTAAAATTCACAAACTTAAAGGTAACCTTATTAAAGTGTACCAACCCAGTGATCCATATTGCATTTAGTATTGTAAAGCCACCCAGAACATTTTTAAAACCCCGAAGAAACTCTTATCCTTATGAGTTCCTTATTCTCCACTTTGTCCAGCTTACTAATCTGCTTTCTGTCCCAGTGGGTTATTCATTCTGCATATATCATATAAGTATATAGTATATGAATATTTTTTTTACTTCTTAGTGTTAACATGTTTTTGCAATTCACCTATGTTGCAGCATATATCATATTTTATCTCCTTTATTATTTGGTAGACACATTCAGATGGCTTCTACCTATTGACTGTTGTGAGTAGTGTACTGTAAACATTCATATACAAGGGTTTGTCCAAGTGTTTTCTATTTCAGTGTTTTTAGAGGAATGGAATTGCTGTGTCATTCAGTAACTGTTTCGCTTTTTTAAGAACTATCGAGTTTTCCACAATGGATACTGTTTTACATTTGACCAGCAGTGCATAAAAGGTCATCACCGGTTACAACATCACTAACACTTGTGTTCTGTATGCTTGTATGTCTTCATTCTCACTGTTACTTCCCTTTTAATATGTAATAATTAAATAAAAATAATTTCTAGATTATTTGATAGTATTGCCATAAGCAATATTGTCTTTCAATTCATGGATGCTTGGTATTTTTTCACTTGTTTAACTATTCCTTGATTTTTTTTCCTCCAAATCCTTTGTACAAATATTCCTGAGCATTTTATTGGGTACTATTCAGTTGTAATTTTTAATTTTTTTTTTTAGTGAAATCCTGGCATATACAGTGTTTTGTATACTAACCCTGTAATTTGGCTGAATTATTTTTATTAGCTCTATTAGATTTTGGTTTGTATGTATTCTTTGGAATTTCTTGTGTGTCTCTGTGTGTGTGTGTATATGTATATACATATATATATACATATCCATATATGTATATACACATATATATATACACACACATATATAAAATGTTTTCTAAGTAGGTATAGCTTTACTTTGTATTTTGTATGGCTTTGTTTCTTTGTACTGGATTTTTGACACATTGGTGAGTTCCAGTGTGAAAGCGGGGCCTTTGTCATATTCCTTATCTAGGGGATAGTTTTTTGTCGTCTTTGGGATTTCATAACTATTACTTACTTTTGAGGAAGCTTCTTCTCTGTTAGTTTCCTGAGGCTGCTATATAAGACCTTTAGAAAGTGGCTAGAATAAAATTACAAAGTTACGTGTCGTATCTGAAGGCTAGAATTCTGAAATCATAAGTGATGTCAGCAGGGTTTGCTGTCTGAAAGTCTAGGCAGAATTCCTTTTTGTTCTTGACTTCAGTTACGATACCTTGGTTTACAGGTGGGTCACTTCAGTCTTTACCTTTGGTGTTCTCATTGGGGGTTTTCTCTTTTAACTTATTTTTACAATAATTGTGTTTTATTTATTCATTTGTGTTTGTGTGTGCGCACGCACGTGCATGTGGAACTCAGAGGACGACTTGGGGAGCTGGTTCTTCATCCCTTATGTGGATCCTAAAGCATCTTTAGCCACTGAACCATCTCACTGGTCCATTTTCTCTTTTCTTGTTGGTATTATTCACATTGGGTTATGAAACAGTCACCCAGCTGCATCCAGTATGTTTTTATCTTGTAGAATTATATATGCAATAATCAAAGTCATCTTTTGCAGGTTTATTGGTTAAGGTTTATTATGTTACTTTTCTATTGCCATGAACTAAAAAACACAAAACAAAGAACAAAGGTATTATATTAGTTTATGGTAACAAAGGGATAGATTCCTCATGGCAGAGATGGCACAGCATGGCAGCTTTATATGTCTTTTCTTACACTTTTGAGCTCTGGAAAACATTACAAGAATTACTCCAGGATCCATTCAGGGACCTTCTATTATAGTTTTTGGTATGCTTTTACACTTTTTAAATAGTTCTTATGTCTGTTTTCATGTCATGTATGCTTCTGGTTTTTGTTGTTTTTGGTTTTGGTTTTTTTGTTTGTTTGGTTGATTGGCTTTGGGTTTTGTTTTTTTTTTTTGTTTGTTTGTTTGTTTGTTTGTTTTTGGTAGGGCTGAAGTATCCTTAACATATCACACAGTAGGTGACAATTGTTAAAGAACTATTTCAATTGGTTTTAGAATTCTAATCTTTAAATAACCCCAACTCACTGTCCGGTAATTGTCAGAAGTTGCTGTTATTGACACTTGAATTTAACAATGCAGGTGCTGGGCCTAAAAGGATGGTTCAGCACTTAAGAGCACTGGCTGCTCTTCCAGAAGACTGGGTTCAAGTCCCAACACCCACATGGCAGTTCACAACTGTCTTTAATTCTAGTCCCTGGAGAGCCAGTGCTATCTTCTAGTCTCTGTGGGTACTAGGCATACATGTGATACACAGAAATACATGTAAGCAAAACACTCATCCATAAAAATAAATTAATTATATATATTTTTTAAAAGGAGTGAGCCACTACAAACAATCTGGGTATTTCTTTCCTAGCACAGAGGTTGTAAATTAGCCCTTGAAACATTTCTACAGATTGTTTTTAAATGCTTATGTCCAGCAACAAATTCCTTTAGGCCTCCTGGTATATTTTACCTTTTTTGGTTTTCTAGCTTTGGGCTATCTTATTTTGTTACTAACAACACTGTCTTACTGAAATATCTGATCATTTAACTGGTTAAAAAGCTAAACTTTCTGTGTTTTTTGTTTTACCCACCGTCCATTAGCATATATTCTCATGAAAGTAGTGGTACCTGGTCTGTGCATAATTAATCCTTTATGTTTTATAACCAAATGATTGCCCTTGTGACACTACACACAGATCTTTCTTTTACATTTCTGCCTGGGGAGCTGGAGGGACGGCTCCTTAAGAGCATATGCTGCTCTTGCGGAGGATTCAGGTTCAGTTCCCAGCACCCGTGTCAGCTCCCGGAGACCCAGTGCCCTTTGCTTGCCTTTGCAGGCACCTTCACCTATGTGCACACGCCCTACGCAAACGCACATACATACTGTATAATTAAAGTTAAAAACCTTGTTTTAAAGAATATTTTCCAAACTAAAATCGGAATTATCTCCCCCCTCCCCCCATTAAAAAGAGAGCCAGGTATGGTGGCATATACCTTTAATCCCAGTACCTGGGAGACAGAGCCTGGTGGACCTCTATAAGTTTGAGACCAGCCAAGGGCTGTGTTGTAAAACTCTTGTCTCAAAAAACAAAATTAGATAAGTAGATAGGTAGGTAGGTAGGTAGATAGGTAGCGTGGTAGTTTGAATGTAATTGGCCCTCATAATCTCACAGGGAGTGGCACTGTTAGAGTAGGTGTGGTCTTGTTGGAGGAAGTGTGTCATTGTGGAGGCGGGCTTTGAGATCTCTTGTTCAAGCTTGACTCAGTGTGACAGAGACCATTTGCTGTTGCCTTCTGATCAAGATGTAGCCAGTACCATGTCTGCCTGCCACACAGCCATGCTTCCTGCCATGATAATAATGGACTGAACCTCTGAACTTTAAGAAGCCATCTCAATTAAATGTTTTCCTTTATAAGAGTTGCCGTGGCATGATGTCTCTTCACAGCAATAGAAACCCTAACTGAGACAGACAGGTAGATTAAAAAGAGGAGACAATCTTTGTGAAAGTTCAGAGAGTAGGATCATTTGTTATGGTTGAAGTCTGTTTTTGCCAAAGAACCTTGTAGTAGAAGTTTTGCAGGCGTTGGTGGTAATAGGGTTGGACATAACTGCCTTGTATATGTTAGAAGCTTGATCCTTAATATGGAGGTGTTGAGAAGTAGAATGGACCTTCAAGAGCTGAATGCTGTTTCGAAGTCCTTAGATCATTTCCTAAGGTGATCAGGATAGTTTTTGAGAGAAGATTATAAAAGCCTGAGCTTGGCCCCTCCAGCTCTCTGACTTCCTTTCTGTTAATATTTTATTTCTACTGTAGTGATGCAGCCAAGAGCTGATGCTGGTACTAAAATCATGTTTGTTAGAAATTTAAATGTCCTTGTCTATTTTACTATAGGAACAAAAGGCTAACATATTTGTGCTAGAGTTTTCATAATTTTAAGTTATATAAACTTGAGTAATTTGCATTATGCTGGCCTTGTTACAATATTATAAAAACAAAAATTTGTGTTTTTTCTTTGGGATGGCTTTATAAATTGATATATCTGTACAGAATTGCTGTTTTATACTTGATAATCAGATTGTGTGTATTTTGTAACACCTTGTTTTCTTTTGTTAAACATTTGAGTTAGCGTACAGAGTAATGGGCTTCATGGCAGCTTCTTGCATTCATGTCATTGTACTTTGTTCTCATTCTCCTTCCCTGCTGCACTCAATACTTTTTAAATCAGTCAGTCAATCAATTATGTTTTGCGGCAGGATCTCACTAGGTAGCCCTGGCTATCCTGGAACTTAACTCTGTAGGCCTACCTCAAGCTCAGAGTGCTTTCTTTACCTCCTGAGTGTGGGTGGGATTAAAGGAATGTGCCCCTGAGTCTGGCAGTAATTTTGTTTTTAATGACAGAATTTCTACAGGAAAAGGAATGTTGCCCAGTTCTGATGAAACACTTAATCCTTTACCCTTTTTTTTTTTTTTTTTTTTTTTTTGGTTTTTTTTTTTCGAGACAGGGTTTCTCTGTGTAGCTTTGCGCCTTTCCTGGAGCTCACTTGGTAGCCCAGGCTGGCCTCGAACTCACAGAGATCCGCCTGCCTCCGCCTCCCGAGTGCTGGGATTAAAGGCGTGCGCCACCAACGCCCGGCTTTTTTTTTTTTTTTTTTTTTTTTTTTTTTTTTTTTTTTTGGTATCCTTTACCCTTTTAAATGCCCCAAATGAAAATACTGATAATAGAATCAATTTTGCTTAATGTTTACTCTTTGCATAAACCTTCATTGTGATATGAAATGAAACAAATGTATGTACAGTTACATTGAATTAGTAGAGGAAGAAAAACCCAAGAACTTAACTGACTTGTAATCGACTCTAGTCTAAACTCACAGCTGTTAACTGTTTACAGGTGATTTTTTTTTAAGGTTTGTTTATTTATTATGTATACAGTTTCTATGTGCATGAATGCCTGAAGAAGAGGGGCACCAGAGCTCATTACAGATGGTTGTGAGCCACCATGTGGTTGCTGGGAATTAAACTCAGGGCCTCTGGAAGAATAATCATTGCTCTTAACCCCTGCACCATCTCTCCAGCCCCACGTGTGATTTTGATAACCAGAAGTTTCTAGGAAAGTAACAGAATAGAAAATACCAATTAATCCATAAAGAGTAGTCTAAAAATCACCTAAGATTCTATACAGATAAGTTTTCTGTGTGATTATCTAATACATGATACACATTTAAACATTCATACTTTTTTCAAAATGGAAAACTAAACTTACTTTTTTAAAATATTTGTTATACAAAAGCAGTTTTTAATGATATATGGCATTGATCTTTGGAATTTCTTTTTATGACTTATTCTATCACATTCTGATATGTTGATAATTTTAGTAACCTGTCACGTAAATCTTCAAATGCTCAGTATTTTTTGATAGTTATAAAATTGCTATCTCGCTCCCAAAGATCGAGACCTTGTAGAGAGAAGAAACCATTCACCCATATCATTGGGAGGCATTTCAGGAGGATATCTCTTATGCATTGAATAGGACCAACTAATGAGTTTAGCTTGGTTATCATGTGACTAAGCAATTTATTTTACTGTGTTAATTGTGTGCTCTTATTTTAATAATTTTTTTGTGTATTTGAAATTTCCACATATTTTTTACAGTATTTTTTGATCATATCTATACACCACTACCTCCCTCCAAACTCCCATTAGTGAATCCTGCCCCATCTCCCAACTTTCTGTGTTTAATTGTTGTTAATAACCCCCTAAGATCAATTAGTGCTTTCCATATTCAGGTGGGTTTTGGAGCCATCTACTGGAGTGTGGCCAGCCAACCAGAGAAAATCCCCAAAATCGAGTGACTTCCTCCTACTTAGCAGCCATTACTTGCTAGTAGCTATGTGGCTGAGGGTGGAACTTTGGAGTCCCCTGCCCCCTTTTGTGCATGCTGGAATTTTTGGTTTTTTGAGACAGGGTTTCTCTGTGTAGCTTTGCGCCTTTCCTGGATCTCACTCTGTAGACCAGGCTGGCCTCGAACTCACAGAGATCCGCCTGCCTCTGCCTCCCAAGTGCTGGGATTAAAGGCGTGCGCCACCACTGCCTGGCGCATGCTGGAATTTTGATTAGCTTGCCCTGTGAGTTGACATGACATATCTAGAAGTCACCCCCACCCCCATGTACTGACTCTTAAATTCTTTCTGCCTCTTCTGTTGTGATGTTCCCTGAGCCTTGAGGGTTGGGGAGCGGATATAGAGAGCACTCAGTTACTTACACTAGGCACTCAGCATTTGACTAGCTACGAATCTCTGTATTAACAAGTATGGGCTGCATGAAGAAGCTTCTCTCACCAAGTTGAGAGGGGTATAGATTTCTTTCTTGGCTTCAAGACTTGCACCACCCCAAGTTGTGGAACTCCTGGCCACGGTCTTTTTTTTTTTTTTTTTAAGATTGAATGAAAATGATGTACATAATATATGCCTTGTGAAATTTTAATTACATGTAATGGAAATAACAAATGTTGATAACCACTGTTATTTTTAATGATTATCAGTTAAATAGCTTTAAAAAGTAGGGAGACATTTTAGTTCAGTAAAGTAAAAATAATTGACATGGACTCCTGGCCTTGTGGCATTAAAAAAAAGAAAGAAACGTGTACTTGATAAACTGGGAAAGCACTGCCTTTAGTCTTATTCATGTAACAGCTTTCTGCCAGAAATGTCACATAGTACTTCTAGGAATTCTTCCATTAATATGAACTTCATCAACTGCCGGCTTTTAGTAGATGAGAAACCTCACTTAGTTTAAGTGAGTTTCATTGCTAATATAATTAAAAACAGCATGAACATATTTATTTCAGTCAGTGTTCTGACGCTCAGAAAAGCTGGCCTCTTGAACTATATGCTATGTAATACCCAGGACAATACATTACATATCTTGTATCACATGAATATCCATTTACGTGACACACAGTGGGCATTTGATTAAGAAACATTAAATCCTGTTTTAAATAAAAACATATTTCTGCATATGACATTTCTTTATTTTTTGCTTTTACTAAAATACCTTCTTACAGCTTCAGTAATTTATAGCCATCACCTTTATGATGCCATTTATTCATATCTGATTGATACTTGCTTTTTGGCTGGGGCCATCACATTTATAAGAATTACCCTCCGGACCTTTGTTTTTTGTACTGCAAATGTATTAATATATTTTGAACTGCCTATTGAACATCTCTAGTTAAAATGAGATAGCTTGTACTTGATAAAATTAAGATGTAATTCATCTTCCCCCAAACTACCTCCCTTTTGTTTTGTTTATTTATAATAGTTACAGTTGTGTTTTCCTAGTTCAAGTTGAGTTATCTTTTAAATCTGACTTAAAAAATACTGGGTTACATTAGGCCATTTGCATACATGTACATAGCATACTTGAACAATTCCCCCTCATTCCCCACTTCCCTTGCCCCTTCTTGATCTGATTTCTTCTCCATTGTGCCTATACTATTAATAGATAAGCCTTGCCTGTTTTTTAGCAGCTTTTGTCTTATATCAGTTTTTAATACATTGTATTAAGGTCTATTTTAAATCACATTTGTATTATTCCTTATCTAGTCGTCTCTTCACTCTTACTTTAAAAATACCGTGTATGGGGGCTGGAGAGATGGCTCAGAGGTTAAGAGCACTGGCTGTTCTTCCAGAGGACCTGAGTTTAATCCCAGCACCCACATGGTGGCTCACAACCATCTGTAATGAGATATGGCGCCCTCTTCTGGCATGCAGGCAGAACACTGTATACATAATAAATAAATAAATTAATTAATTAATTTAAAAAATGTATCGTGTATAGGGCCAAGTGCAATTGCACTTGAATTCCAGTCCTTGGGGAGGCAGAAGCAGGTGATTTCTCTGAGTTTGAGGCCAGCCTGATCTACATAGTGAGTTCAGGCCAACTGGGGCTGAAATTTCATAGCCTAGTACTTTAAGCTTTTCTTTTATTATATGTGTATATTTATATACTCATGTATCATTTTCAATCTTAATGTTGAGCATACAGAGAAAATGTATTTTCTGAGTCAGAATATTTTGTTTAATGTCTTTTCAGTTCTCTGCAAATGATTTCATTTTTCTTTGCCTCTGAATACCCTTGTATATATGTATGTATCACAGTTTCTGTATTTGTTCATCTGATGATAGACATCTAAGCTGGTTCCATTTCTTGGCTCTTATAAGTAGTGCAGCAATAAACACGGATTGTGGTATTTCTTTGGAGTGTTAGGAGCCTTTTAGGTGTATAAGCAAGAGTATAGTATAGCTGTCTTGTGGTAACTAGTTTTCTGAGAAACATCCACACTGATTTCCATAGTGACTACACAAGTTGACATTCTCCCCAGCAGTATATATTCTCTTCACTCACATGTCAGCCGCTCAGTGTGGGTGCTGAAACCTGAACTCAGGGCCTTTGCAAGAGCAGTACAGAATTTTTTTTTTTTTTTAACAGCTAAGCATTTTTCTAGACTTTCCCTACTTCTTGGAGAATGGAGGAGAGTCTGGACCAAGGCTGGTTTCAGACTCACTCTATAGTGAAGTGACATATATAAAGATGACATTTAACTTCTGAGCATCTTGCCTCTACCTCCGAATACTGGTATTATAGATGTGTGCCACCCTGTCCCATTATGCAGTGCCAGGGAATCAAATCCAGGGTTTTGTGCATGCATGATAAGTAAGCAGTCTACAAACTGAGCAACGTATTCAGCCTGGAATTTATTTTCTGATAAAAGCCATTCTGGCTAGGGTAAAGATGGATTCTGAAAAGTTTAATTTGTTTTTCTCTGGTATCAAAAGATACTGCACACCTTTTGGACATCTGTGTTCTTTTGAAATTTGTTGATTATCCCATTAGTTGATTGGATAATTTACTTTTGTGTTTATTTTGTGTTATTTTCCTCCATGTCTCCACTCCCAAAAACTGAGATTAGAGGCATGTCCTGTTATGCCAGGCTTTGTTTTATTTTATTTTGAGATTTATTTTTTTAAATTTTGTATATCTTTGTGGTCTTGTGAATGTATGAGTCCAAGTACCCATGGAATCCATAAGAAAGTGTTTGATTCCTTGAAGCTAGAGTTACGGGTGGTTGTAGGATGCCCCATATGGGTGCTGGGAACTGAACTTGAGTCCTCTACAAGAGGAGTACATGCTCTTAACCACTGAGCTCCCCCTTCGGATTACCATTTATTTATTAATTTACTTGTTTTAGCATGGCGTCTGAGAAATTGAAGTCGGGGCCTCACGTTTGCATGGCAAGCACTCTGAGAACTGTGCCGTCTCCCCAGCCTGATAGTAAAACTTTATGGTATACAGTGGTATTTGTCCCTTTCTCGTGTGTGTGTGTGTGTGTGTGTGTGTGTGTGTGTGTGTGTGTGTAGTTGGCAAAAGTTTTCTTCTGTAGCATGTGTCTTTTCTGCTAATTTTTTTCTTTGCTGTGCAGAAGCGTTATAAATTTGTATGATCCCATTTTCTAATTCTTCAGGTTATTACTGTGTTGGTGCTGTCTGTTTCTGAAAATTCTTTGCCTGTGCCTGTATCTTGAAGTGTCTTTTTCCTGTAGCACTTTCAGAGCTTCATGTCTTAGACTAATTTTGAATTGATTTTTTTCTAAATAGAGTAAGAAATAGGGATCTAATTTCTTTTCCACCTTTTGGTACAGAGACTGCCTTCCCACCCCTGTATATGGTTTGGGTTTTTAAGAGAGGGAGAGGGAGTGTGTTTGAGAACTTTATGAAAAATTAGGTGTTTGCAACTCTGGGGGTTTATTTCTGGATCCTCTATTCTCTTCTCCTGATCAACATCTCTTTTTGTGCCAGTACTGTGCTGTTTTCAGTACTATGAGTATGTAGCATAGTTTGAAATCGGATACCGTGAGCCCTGATCATTATGATTTCTTTGTCATCTGCTGGCTCTGAGTTTGAATTGTCTGAGTTTTGTTTTGTTTTGTTTTTGTTTTTTAGATCTTGTGATTCATTATTAGGTTATCTATTTGAGGTCAGTATTACTTTGCTGCATCTGTGATCAAACTCTTAGAATTTCTGTTGCTGTATTAAAGCACCACTACCAAAAAGCAACTTTGGAAGGAAGAAGGTTATTTCATCTTACAGTTTTCAGGTCACTCCATCACCAAGGGAAGCCAAGGCAGGACCTTAAAGCAGGAACTTGTAGGCAGGAACCGAAACAGGTTATGGAGGAGTGCCTATTACTAATCTCCCAAGGCTTCCTCAGCCTGTTTTCTTACACACCCCAGGATTACTTGCTCAGGGATGGCACTACCCACAGTGCCCTGGGACCTCCCCATCAATCACTAATTAAGAAAGTGCACCCAGGCTTGGCCACAGGCCAGTCTATGGGGCATTTTCTCACTTAGGTTCCCTTCTCAAACAACTCTCTAGCTTTTATCAAGTTGAAGAAAATACTCAACACAAACACAGACCAAAAATGACGTATGGAACAGTTTCTTTTGGCTTTATGTTCCAGAGGTTCTGTCATATGGGAGGCATGTCAGCAAGTAGCAGGTTTAGGAACCCAAAAGTTGACCTTGTCAGTCACAAGCACAGAGGGGGAGGGTGAACTGAAAGTGGCACGAGGCTTGTAATCTAAAAGCTTCCAGTGATGGACTCAGCTGGGCTGTACCTCCTCAACCTCTCAACAGTGCCATCAGCCAAGGACCAACTGTCCAGATGCCTGAGACTAAGGAACAGCTTTCATTCAGACCACCACAAGATCTTTCTGAGTATTTAATAGAAGTACTCATAGCTATAAAGGTTCCTCTCCCAACTTCCATAGCTATATTCCCAGTGTTCTGGTTAAGTTACCTTGCGTTATAATCGGATTCAAGGAAAGTTTTTAGTTTTCAAAATTTTTTTCCCCTCAGTGACCCACGGGTCATTTAGATGTTACTGTTCAGTATACGTATTCGTGTAGTTTCTGAAGTTTTTCTCACTATTGATTACTAATTCTCTTGCCATATGTTTGGATAAGATACTAAGATATTATTTAGATTCCATTGATTTGTAGCCTAGATTGTGGTCTATCTTAGAGATTCTTGGCTTGTGGGTGTCTTTACCAGTGAATCCTGTTTCATGGAGACAGTAATTTGAAGCTATTTACATTTGAGTCTTATTTTGAGAGGTGTTGACTCATTTCTGTGGTGTTAGAGGGTGGGATTGCTTTTCTATATGATTGGATTATTGATTGATCATTGATTTCTCCTCATCAATATAAAGGTTTTCTTGTTTGACATTGAATATGATGAATTCCTACCACTTATTTCTCTCAAATTTTTTTCTCATGTGCTTATTATTGAGACTTTCTTCTCAGTCTATAGTATTCCATTAAGTATTGTGTAGTGCTGCCTTGGTGTTACTGATATGCCTTAATTTGTGCTTTTTTTTTCAAATGTCCTTATTTATCCATCAACTTTAAAAGATAGCTTTGCTGAATATGGTAATCTTGGTTGGCTGTTACTTTCAGGGCTAGAAATAAATCATTGCAGGCTTTCTTGGCTTTCAGGGCTGCTGATTTCTGATGTGTTTGCCTCTGTGAATTGATATCTTGGCTTTATCATTTCTTTGCTTAGTATTTGTGACACTGAATGTAGTTAGGGCAGCATTCTCTGATTGTTTAAGATTCCAAGTGCTTCTTCTGTTTGGATATTAATTTCTTCCTCTAGATTTGGGGAATTTGTTATAATTTCATTAAGTAGATTGTCTATGTCTGTAGTGTTTAAATTTTTGTGCTGCGGAGTCTTGGGCTTGGTCTGTTGATTATATTCTAGATTTCTTAGATGTTAGTCTTATTTTTCCTCTTACTGATAATTTATCATGAAAGGTGTTGAATTCTGTCAAATGCTTTTTCTGTATGAATTCAGATATTCAGGTAGATTTATCTTCCTGTGGTCTATTATATCAATTGATTTCTGTGGGTTGTTATCCTTGAATAAATCTTGGTCTTAATGTATAAATGTAATATGCTGATTAGATTGGTTTACTAGTATTTTGTTGAAGATTTTTGTATTTGTATTTATAGGGATATTGGTCCATGGTTTTCATTTCTGGTGATTTCTTTATCTTTGATATTTAGGATAATCACTTTCTCTCACAAATAATTACAGAATATTCTTGAACAATTTTTTTAATAATTCGAGATTAATTCCTGTTGATAATTTTTTAAGGGATGAATATTACAGTTAATCAATGAAGTCATGTGGTTCTGGATTTTTCTTACTGCCAGGTTTTTATGATCAGTTTTTCTGATTCTTCTTTAGTGAATTTTGTTAGTGTGTATTGCAAAAAAAATGTACCTATGTAACTTCACTTACGTGTTTGTTGGCATAAATTTCTCATAGTATACTGTCTTGTATTTTCTTGTTTCTATGTTTTTAGTAATACCACTATTTTCATTTCTGATTTTGGTGATTCAAGTCTTCTCCTTCCCCTGATCCCTCTTGGTCCGTCTATTTAAAAGCTTGCCCAGATCATTGATCTCTTCAAAGAACCAGCTTTTTGAGTGTTGGTGTTGTTTTTCTATTTTTTAATTTTCTATTTTATAATTCTCTATTTTTCTTGCTTTGAGTATAGACTTGTTATTTTTTTTTCTAGCATTCATAAAGTTAACCTTGAAATGGAGTGCTTGTTTCTTTCTTTCTTTGTTCTGTGTTGCTGGTGATTGGACTTAGAGACACACATGCATGTTCTCTGCTATTGAGCTCCAATTCTAGCCCAAGGACCTGTTTGTAGGTACATAGCTGCACAGTTCTGTCTGCAGACTGCTTTTGCTGCGCATGTAGGATTCCATTCATTCATCTCAAAGTAGTTTCTAATTTCATTTGTAATTTCTTTGATCCATATGAGGATGCAGTTTACTTTCTACTTATTTACAAATTTCCCTTTCTTGTTGATTTATACTTTCAGTCTTTTGTGGTCAGAGAACAAGCTCTATATTCAGACCTTTCAAATTAGTTTCGGCTTGTTAAGTGACCTAATACATGATATGGTTTGTCCTAGAAACATTCCTTGTGGATTTTAAGAGAATGTATGTATATTGTGCTGTTTTTGGATGTTCTGTTCTTGTTTGGTCTAGTTGGCTTATGATGTTATTCAAGTCTTGTGGGTTTTTTGGTAATCTTTATTTGCTTTCATTATTGTTGTTCCTGTACCTTTGTACTGTCTCTTTTATACTTGAGCTTAGTTTTGTGTAATTTGCTTCTTACATTTTGGAGTGCTCATTGGGCATTAGATCATCTAGATCATCTTGAAAGATACCCTCTGAAGTTTTTGTCTTACAGTCATATTATTTTCTGATAATTAAGATAGCCACTCCAGCTATCTTTTTGTTTCTCTTTGCATTGATAGAATTTTCAATCCTTTTAGGTTTGTTTTGTTGTTTTACTTGGTTTTTGAAACAGTGTCTTCTCAGTATTACCTAGAACTTCTGGGTTCCACTGTTCTTCCTTTCTCAGACTTTTAAATAGTTGATACCACAGACCCAGGCACAGGCACTAGTGTTTTGATAAGTCCTCCGTCTCTTTACATTCAAATATTTGTGTCATTGGGCCTGTGATGGTATCTTATAGACTGTATCTTGGTTTTCTTTTTTAATCAATCTGTTAAGAGAGAAAGGGTGAGTTTAAATTAGCTTTTTAATTGTTACCAGGGGTTATAAATAACACCATAACTTTTTTGGTGTTTTTCAAAATGGGGTCTCTCTATGTAGCTCTGGCTGTCCTAGAACTTACTATGTAGGGCCAGGCTGGCCTTGAATCACAGAGATCCTCCTGCCACTGCCTCCCAAGTGCTAAGATTAAAAGCTTGTACCATTACACCGAGCACATCTGAAACCTTTAAACAGTCATGTTTTATTTCAATTTAACTTTGTTTCAAAGTAAATAAAAACTCCTATACAGATATTTTCCATCCCTTTCTGGTATTGCCAGAAATTACATCTTTGCAAATTAGGTGTATGTTAATATAAATTTGTTAAATTTATGCATTTGTGGTATAAATGTATCACAACAAAAAGAGAAGTTATAAGTCAAACAGTTATTTGGCTTATGCACTTAGCTGTATTTCTTTTGTTGTTGTTGTTCTGTGCTTTGTTACTGTCAAAACTTCACTAGGTCCCCTTGATGGTTAATATTGCCAACTTGATTTCATCTGTAATCACCTAGGAGATAAATATCTGAACATATTTGTGGAAATTTCTAGATGAGGTCAACTTGGGTGGAAGCCATTCCATAGGCTAGGGAGAGTTCCAGACTGAGTAAAAAGGGAAAGGCAAGCTTTGCATCCCCCCCTCCACAGCCATGCTTCCTGACTTTAGACATAATGCAGTCAGCTGCTTTCTATTCCTGCTCTTGTGATTTCCTTGTCTTGATGGACCTTACTCTCAAACAGTGACCCACAAATAAAACCCAGTTTTCCTTAAGTTGCTTCTGGTGTATGTTTTGTCACAGCAACGACAAAAGAACTAATTTACTCCTTCCTCCAGTTATCACATCCAAAAATGTTTCTAGGCATGCCAAGTGGTCCCTGAAGTGCACTGTCTCCCCTGAGAACCACTACAAGGTGTGAAGGACCTTGAAGATGACAGGGCGTTGCTAATACTGTTAACATTACAGCTGGCATACAGAGTGTGTTCTACTCTAGTGTATAAAAAGTACTTAGTGGTGATAGTTTACAGTTTCACAGTGCTGTGGGAATTCTAAAGAAGGTGGTTCTAAGTGGAAATAGCAAGGAAGGTGTCAATAAGGAAGAGGTGTTTTAATTGGTGTAATGATCTAGAGAATGTTGTGATACAATTCATTTGGTAGGTGTTTGTTTGTAATGCAAATGAAAGAAGTAGAAAAAACCCACTGGCACTAGATCTTAGAGAAGAGTTGGACATTAAATCATTAGTAGTAAGTAGTGATGTGTTCTTGAGAGATAGTATTTCTCCTTTTGTGATATTAGCATGCTTGAATCATAAAGGAAAGATAATAGCCCTGTTTTTCTCCCCATCTTTTATAACTTTTACCTGTTTCAGATTTCTTCCAGAAAAATAACCAGTAGGAGATAATATAAGTGATTTTATTTTTATATATGTATATATATGTGTATATATATGTGTGTGTGTATAATTTGCATTAATTTAACTGCTGTTTGAGACTGATTAATATCAGTATCAGAAGGTAAGAAGAATTGCTGGTAGCAAGCATTAACACTACATCCACATGTGATATTTCTTCATTGGGGAAACTTCAGTTTCCTTGATTATTTCTAACTGATAACTAGGGTCTACCCAAATGATTGATTCTAATATCATCTGGTTGTGAATGAGTTTATTTGATGTGTGTATGTGTGTGTGTGTGTGTGTGTGTGTGTGTGTGTGTGTGTGTGTGTTTTCACTGGTATGTGCTCCAGCTCACGTGTGTGGATGCAGAGACTCAAAGTTAATGTCAAGTGTCTTCCTCAGTTACTCTCTGCATTATTTATTGAAGTAGGATATCTCACTAAACCCAGACCTTGCCAACTGCCTCATCTAGCTAATCTATCTAGCCACCTTGCCCTAGAAATCCCAGTTCTACCTCCAGAATGCTAGGATGATGGGCGGCTGCCACACCTACCTAGTCCTGGAGATTGGAAATCTGGTCCTCAGAATGGCATGGCAAACACTTTATCCACTGAGCCATTTTCACAGCTTTTGACTGTAGAGTGTTCAGTATTTGCTTGTTTTGTTTTTTAAGGACATGAGTTACATAGAACATAGTATACTGATCTTACAAGTACAGATGTATGCATTTTTAACAAATACATATACCTGTCAAGAATAAAACCATCTTCATCACATTTTTGTCCTGTCATAACTGATTTTCTAGCCATTAGAAACAATTGCTTTTTAGAAATTTTTGCTCAGAATATAGGTAAGAATTCCTTGTTGTAGGATGTTATATAAGTTAAATATATTCTTTTGTTTCTGGCTTCCTTCCTTTCATTCATGCATTCATTCATTGAGACAGACTTTTGCTGTTGAACCTCATGATCTTCCTGCCTCAGTTTCTTAAGGGCTATGATTATAGGCATGTGCCACTGCATCAGACATAATCTGGTTTCTTTCACATAGCTGAGTTCTTACGAGACTAATTCATGTTGGTTGTGTCAGTGTTAACTCATAGTTTTTATGGATAGGATCATGTCCTCATAAATTTTATGACAGTAAATTTTTGATCATTTTTATCTTCATAGATTTCTGAGAGTTGAAAATTTTTCCCAGTATAACACTTTGTAAAGCATGAAATACTTGTAACCAGACAGAGAGAAATAATGTTTCCTTATGCAAAGGCCCTGACATACTGCTCCTGGAATGATACTAGACAGGAATCAATTTTCTAATATTTCTGTAAACTGTGACTGGTTGCTAAGGATTTAGAGTTAAGCATATTCTTTGTTACAGATATTTGTGTTTGTAAAAACATTTTTTTAATTTCTTAGGATTATGTACTGAAGGATTGTACCGTGTTAGTGGAAATAAAACTGATCAAGACAACATTCAAAAGCAGTTTGATCAAGGTAATTACAAAATAAAGTTATCTTACTGTTTTCCTTACTAGAATTTTATGGTAAGAAATTTTATTTGAAACTTCCTATAGAAGTGGATGTGGAGAGGAGAGCATTTAAAAGTGTGATTAGAAATATTAAATATATGGTAGTTGCCACAGTAAAGGAATAGAAGAACTGAGAGAGGTCTGTCTTCGTACTAACAAGAAAATCTGGAGCCTGGCATGATGGTACATACCTTTATTCCCAGCACTCAGAAGGCGGAGGCAGGAGTTCAAGAACAGCCAAGGCTGAATAGTGAAATTTTGTATCAAAAACAAACAGGACGGAAGGAAGGAAGGAAAGAGAAAGAAAACGTTGATTCTTTTAGAGTCTTCTTAGGAAGGTGGATATTAGGAAACAGGAAGAGGAAGTTGGAAATATTAAACTTTTAAAATACATTTAGAATAAAAGAAAGATTTGACAGAGTTGAAACAGATGGGCTCAGAGAATACAGTATTGCATCTATATTTTGGAGTGTGAAGGCTAGAAGACAAGAAAGAACTTATTGAAAAGAAGGATACTCAGAATTGAAACCAAGTGTTATAGGCAATAAAATTTATAGGTCTGTTTTAGAAGTGAGAATTTCTTTATGTGCTGAGACTGTGGTGATTAATGTAAAGCAAACACTTTGAGGTAAGCTGTGATAGATTATGGACAATGGTACGTTTTTGCCCTATTTTATATTTCTGACCCAATAAGCTATCTACAAATAAAAAATTAGTAGAATCTATAAAGCCAGTGCCAGAATTAAAAAGGCAGTAAATTTATTTATGATGAACTAGCAACAGTTATATCAGAAATGGCACTATGTAATGTAACAGATAACTAATATTTAGGAGTAAATTCAAAAGTGAGCCTCTACTAGTAAGGAATTCCATGTGTGATCAAAGATCAAACTAAAAAATGAAAATCAATTTACTAGAAGTAAGTGAATATTTTTATAGTCTTTGACTGGAAAGGGCCTAAATTTAGTAAGAAACCTAGAAAGCATAAATGAATAACAATCTAGGCTACCTAGAAATGTAAAAATTCTGTGTGAGAATATAAGAACAAAATCTTGAGAGTATAGAGTGACTTATACAGACAAACCGTTAGTATATATTTGAAAATATACTCAGCCTCTTTCAATTACAAGTTTTTATTTTAAGATTATGTTTATTATCAGTGAAAAAGATTGTTGGTAATGTAGGCAAACATATTTTCTATATCTGTTGTAGGTACATTTTTGAGAGGCAGTTTGTGAATATTAAAATTCAGATTCCTTTGTTTTAGAAATTCTACTTCAAGGAATTTGTATTCCAAAAGCCTTTGCATGATCTTGTTAAAGGCATTTGTTGGAGTATTTATAATTTAAAGAGAGGAGGAAGAAATACCTATGTGTCTACGAATGTTGTATATTGTAGTGAGGTAGAATAATTATTTATATTTGTTAAAATGGCAAAACATTACTTGTTGGTTTGTATATTCCTGTGTAGAAGTATGCCATGTTGCCAAAAGTATTCTACCATATTTTTTAAGAAATATTAGAGAAACTGTATTTTATGTCAAATTGGCACAATTCCACTTTCAGTGAGGAGGGCAGAGTAATAGTTGGGGCTCTTGGATTCAATTTAGTGGTTTTATTTTTAGTCTTGCCACTGACTATGCCTCAAGCAAGTTAATCTTTCTAGATCTAATTTTTTCATCACACAGTGGAGATGAAAGAATAAATATAAGGCTAATGAGATAATGCTTGTCCAGTAAGGTGTGTAAATGGGTCGTGTTTTCTCTAAGTGATCATGAAAGGGCTCAAAGGAAGAATGCTATAAAATAATAACAACTGTCTCTAAGTCATGGGATGATTTTTCCTCATCTGTATTTTCACATGTAAATGACTTGATACACTTTTAGCATGTTCCATTCTTGTTCTTTAAATCAGCCCATTACTGATGATGTAATTATTTAACCTGTTTACTCAAAACATTACAAAGTAAAGTTTAAAGATCCAAATTAGAATTATTATACATCATTCATATTGTTTGTCTTTCTGTTTTCTTATAGTCTTTTAAATAGTCTGTGTATAAACAAGTAATTAAAGTAACAGTGTAATTAAAATTCTTTAATGAACTCTATGCTGATATATACCATACAGTGTTTATGAATAAAATGCTTTTTGCATGAAGTTGTCTTCCTGATCTGTATAGTTTGCTGGCCTGTGAGGAAAAACAATTAATGAAAAATGTCTTTTGGCAGAAAGATGCCTGTTCACTGTATCTCTGCGGTAAGTTAAAATGTCATTATATAAATTAAATTTTGATTCTGTCTTACAGATCATAATATCAATCTAGTATCCATGGAAGTGACAGTAAATGCTGTAGCTGGAGCTCTCAAAGCTTTCTTTGCTGACTTGCCAGATCCTTTGATTCCGTATTCACTCCATCCAGAGCTATTGGAAGCAGCGAGTAAGCAGAAACTTCCTTTTGGGCGGATGGGGATCGTGGTTTTGAATATTGGTTGCCAGAATCAACTATGCACTAGAATTTTTAATTAAAAACTCACTCTATTCAAAATATGTCTTAAAGATTTCCACCAAATTTAAATAAAGTCAGGATGCTCATGAATGACTTTAGGGATATTTGTTTTTAGCTACTTCCACAGATAATGAGGGGCAGGGAGAAAGTGCACTTTGAGGCCAGAAGAGAATATTGGGTGTCCTGTTTTATTACTGTCCACCTTATTCCAAGATAAGTTCTCTCTCTTGTTCTGAACATGTTGCTAGGTTGGCAGTCAATAAGTCCTAGGATCCTCTGGTCTCCTCTTTTCCACAGTCCTGGGGTCACATGAAGCTACCCATGCTGCTGCTTTTTACATGGGTGGTAGACTCTGCACTTTGGTCCTCATGCTTGCCTGCACAGTACCTCCTAGAGAAGATAAATGCTCCTAGAAGATAAGGATGTTTTTACTTATTAAGGACTTTGGAGTAAGGCAGTGAGTGAGTCAGACAGAGTACTTGATTCAAAGTGTATTCCTACTTTGACATCAGTCACTCAGGTGTTTCTAGTATGCACATATCATTTATCCTGAAAATGGAACCTAAAGTCTGTTTGAGCATCAAGAAACCTAATGCTTAATTTGCACTAATGGCTAAAATTAATGAAATTTCTAGGTTTTTCTTTTAGTGTAAGTATTCAAGGTCTTTTAAATGGGATTACTTCTTTAGTTTTATTTTAAAAGTTCTCAGTTATTTGTTTTTAGTTAAAATACAGTTCTGAACCAGCAAGATGTCTCCTTAGGGAAAGTTGCTTGCCACCAAACCTGACAATCTGAGTTTGATCCCCAAACACACATGGTGAAAGGAGAGAAATAACTTGAACAAGTTGTCCTCTGACCTTTATTCCATGCCCTGTGGCATGTGCCTCCCCCTCTCATCTCTACACACATAAATAAGTGAATCAGTTTTAAAGTAAGTTTTAAAAGAGGGCTAGAGAGATGACTCACAGTAAAGAGCACTTCCTACTCTTGTAGGGGACCTGAGTTCAGTTTCCAGCACCCATGCCAGGTAGCTCACAGCCAACTGTAAGTCCAGCTCCGGGTGATTCACCACCCTCTCCTTTACTAGTGGGCACCTGCACTTGTGCAGCACACCCCTCCCTACAAAGACACACACACACAAATTATAGAAAATAACATCTCCTTTTAAAAAGTAAAGATTCAAAAAATCTTTCAATATATTGTCACAAGGTATAGTTGCCTTATACATATTCCCAGGTGTTATCTCTTGGTTAAAAACACTAGCCTTAGAACTTCCTACTTAGAAAGTTCACTTTAAAGGCCTAGTTTAGAAGTAAAATGTGACAAATGAGAATTTTTAGTATTTGATAATTCTACCATGATGTAAAGTGAGAGAGAAAAAATAAATCTCTTACCTCCCATTTATTGCTGTACTGTGTTTTAGTTATCCTGTTTTATAGTTGCATTAACTTGGAAAATAACTACATTAAATGTTTATGATACTGGTAAAGGAAATTGCAAGTCAGTGCAATGTGGATAACTATGGATTCAGGGCTACATTGTGCCTATCACTGCTTTTGGAAGTCTTTGAACCTGAGGGACATATTTTTATCAAAAGAAAAACTTGATGACACATTAAAATTAAAAAGTTCATGTTTCAGAAATATCATTGAAAGATACACAAGGCTCATTTATCAGTGTTGTGTGTTATTGCTTTTGTTGTTCAGCTGTAGGACTGAGTAGTTGTACACATAAAGCCTGAAATTCTTACAATCCGTTGTGCAAATATTAAAGAGACTAACGTACTTACAAGTAATTAGGTAATTCTAAATAAATTTGTAGTTGTATATATATAGAAAGTACAATATACCTCAAACACAGTCTTAATTTTCGTAGTAAATATTAACTGGAAGTTTGTATTAGATATTTGAAAGTTTATTCATTTTATACAAAAATTTCTCTTACAGAAATCCCAGATAAAACAGAACGCCTTCACGCCTTGAAAGAAATTGTTAAGAAATTTCATCCCGTAAACTATGATGTATTCAGATATGTGATAACGCATCTAAACAGGTACTTGCAAATAAAATGCACATTGTGTTTCAAACCTGTAACCTTTATATGCTAGATAATTATAACTTCTACTAAGGGGAATACCGACTGACCAGGTTCTGTTTGGATCCTTTGTAATGGTTGTCTATATTATCTAATTCATATCTGTAAAGCTTTGTGATAATATTTTGCACGTATAATCAGTGTTTGCTGAGTTATTACACTAGGAATTAAACCCAGGGCCTTCTATATGCTGAGCAAGCACTATCACTGAACTATATACCCAGCCCAACAATATATTTTTTCTCAGTTTTTTTTTTTTTTTAGTAGTTCTCTTGTGTGGAATCTTAGAATTGTAGTTGAAAAAAAAAATGACAGTAACCAAAATAACCAAATCAACATTTGGAGTTGGAGATGTTGGGGTTTGAAGAGGGGATAATAAGTAGAGTGCAGCTGTTGTATGTTTCACTTCACCTGGTGTTCTAGACTGTGTTGTGTAGTTTGTGTATTCCATACATGGAAATTTTACCGCAAACTATCTGTCCTGTTACTCAAAATATGAGACACTAATTCTTATATTCATAACTCTACATATGTTCCAGTTGGAATTTACATTCAGTAACAGGCACTGTAGTATTGAGTATTAAGACTTGCTCAGACACTGTAGTCAAACAGGTGTCAGTTTGCAATGTTACAGTTGTAACCTTAGAGAAACTACCCATTTCTCAGTTATCAAATGAGAGAAAATAACACTTCATTGAAGTTGTTCTGAAGAATAAATGAGTGCTTCGGGGGGTTGTTTTTTGTTTTGAATTTCTGCAAAATTTTATTTGCACATATACAAATAAACTCCTATCAAAAGTTTATTCAAAACATTTTTAGTGGCAATTTAAACAATTCTGTAGGGTTGTGGTTGAACATTTGCCTAGTATCTGGGAAGCCCTGAGTTTGATCCTTCCACCAAAAAATAAACTTCAGTAATCATAATGGGGCCCAAATGAAGTGTATTCTTATCTGTTCTTCTTAAAAGAGACTATTCACTAACGTTTGAAGTTTTATTATTGCTGTCAGTGTGCAATATAAAATTAAACTGGCTACATAAAGAAATAAACCTTTCTTCCAAGTCCCCTTCTTAAAAAACAAAACTGTCAACTTGATAAATACAGTAAGATGGTAGAATTTTCCCTTTTGAAAAATAATTAATGGTTGATATATTATTAACAGAGTACGTGGAAGCTGTAAACCTTATTGAATATAGAGAATAGCAATATCTTGTGAACATAACAGGTTGAATTAACAATTGGACTTGATTTAAAAGATTATGAAAAAAGGACAGGGCAGAGCATACTCAAAGAATCATAGTACTATCTCACCTTCAAAGTTATCCTAAGTGCTATATTCTGGAAGTGTTTTTGGCTGTGTATATTAGTAAAGAGCACAGGCAAAAGCTTGTTTGATGTTTGAAGAACACAGAGGGGGCTTGTTTGAACTGACCAAAATAAGGATGGAGAAAGTCAAGAGACAGAGGAACAATGCCAGGTTATATCAAAAGTGTTGTTCACATTATGACTCATGGACTAGTTTTATAGCTTTTTAGTCTTTATAATGATAAGTTTGTTTCAGAATATATAAATCTTTTTTATTATATGTATTACTCTTTTTTGCTAGGAGAACCACATTACTTTATTGACAAAGCATTATATGATTTGCATTCTTTGTGGTTCTGAGAAATACTAGAGATAGAGCAGAAGCTATTCAGACTTGAGTTTGAAAAGGAACAATCTACTGCACAGTTTTTAGTTTTTTCTTGTGTTGCTCTGATAAGTGCCATGGCCAAAAGCAACTTAGACAAAGAAAGGGTTTATGTGGCTTATGCTTCTCAGGTCTATCATTGAAGGTGATGGCAGGACAGGAGCTGAAGCAGAAACCATGTGGAGGAATGCTGCCTGCTGGCTTTGTTCCCCAACTCCTGCTCAGCTAAGTTTTTGTACAGCCCAGCATTCCTTGCCTAGCAACAGTACCACCCACAGTGGGCTAGGCCCTACTACATGAATCTTCAGGCAAGAAAATAGCCTACAGGCATACCCACAGGCCAGTCTGTTTGAGGCAGTACCCCAATTGAGTTTCCCTTAGGTAACTCTAGACTATGTCAGGTTGATAACTGAAGCTAACTAGAAGCTACTCCTAACCCCCCTCCCCATCCCCCACCATTGCATATTCTCACAGTACTAGGCATATAGCAGTGAACAGATGGGCCTGGAATTCTAGGAGAAAGACAAATACATGTCATACATCTCTTTGACAGACTGACAAGATAGTAAAGTTATCCCGTGGAATGATTATTTGATCATATTCTTCCACTCTGTATATCCAATGATTATCAAGTCCATATTTCTAATTATTATTCCATTTTCTTTCCTTTACCACAACTTTATTTACTATTTCTCATTCAGGAACTACTAATGTTAACAGTTGTCTTTGCCAACTTTTATTTCTACCCTCCACTGATTCTAATGTCAAGATGATCTTTCTAAAACAGCCTAGTCCACAGAGCGAGTTCCAGGACAGGCTCCAAAGCTACACAGAGAAACCCTGTCTTTAAAAAATAAAAAAATAAAAAACTTGGCTAAAGATTTGTTTTACATGTTTTTATTTTGTATATTTTACTTAATGCACGTCTGTGTGCCACATGTGTTCCTGATGCCTGTGGTGGTCATTAAGTGGGCAACAGTTGCCCTGGAACCGGAGTTCCAGATAGTTGTGAACCACAATGTGGGTGCTGGGATCTGAACTCCAGTTCTTTGCAAGAGCAACATGTGCTCTTAACTGCTGGGCCATCACTCCAGCCCCAAAGATTTTTCAAGATTAAAATAGTGCTCTATCTCTTTAGGATAGACTCTAAACTGATTAACACTAGTAGTTCTGAGTGGTTACACTTCCTTTCTTTCCCCCATAAACAGCAGTTATGCTGTGTTAAACTTTTACTAGCAGCTATCCAGGAGTATGTTTGTGGCACATCTTAACATGCCAATAGTTTGAAAGTATGGTTCCCAAAACAGCAGCTATCTGAGAATTTCTGAGCAGTTTATGCTATTAGACTTCACCACAGACATAATAAATCACAAACTTCAGATGTTTTAACAAGCCCTCCAGAAGGTTCTGACAAATGTTATAGCCACTGTTGTAACTCAGTTTCCCTTTCTTCCTACCGTTCTTCCCACATCCACTACCTTTGACTTAACCTTAAACTTTACCTTGTCCATGAAGCTTTCCCTGATCAACCTAATTTTTAACAGATACAGACTCTCCATACTGTCTTCCAACTTTGTAGGTAGTTCTGAACCTAGCACGTCACTGCTACATGACACACCACACTGTACGTACTAGCCACCTACTACGTATCAACAGATGGTTGACTTGATTCTCACTGTTCGGTTGAGCCTCTTTTACTAGAAATAGTGACTTTTTCATCACAGAACACAATGTTAGGCTACATATTTTACTTTAGGTGAGTGATTTCTGTATCTGGAAGTTTTCTTTGGTTTGTGTTTTTTGTTTGCTTTATTTATTTTTTTTAAACTTAAAGATTTTGCTGCTATGCCACTGACTTGTGGACAGTTTTTCTTTTTTCTTGTGTAGCTCAGGCTGACCTGTAATCTGTTATCCTACTGCTTCAGCTTCTGAGAACTGGGATTACAGGTGGATACTGCTATGCCCAGTTCGAAGTGTTTGTTTATGTGTAGAATAAGAGGGTTGAATAAACGTAATGTAATAATTTATAGTTTATAGTCTAAGGTTTGCTTCTTACATGTCTTGCTTGCTAGAGATAGTGATAGAAGTGCTTGCTCAGGTATTTAAAGGACTGGATGAAAATCATTTAATACTGTATAATCATTTGTAAATTGATGTTAAATTGTGAGACATTTTAAAGTAGAATTTATTGAATGTTGTCTTTAAGATAAAATTTTAACAGTATACAAAATATTGTTTTAAAAGATGTTCATAGTGTGCTAGGTGCTAGATAGATTATGCTAAATTTTCCTAAGCTGGTTTAAAAGGGATGACATACCCTGATTTTTGGGTTCTCTGTGTAACCCTGGCTGTCCTGTAACTCTCTCTGTAGACGAGACTGGCCTCAAACTCAAGAGATCCACCTGCCTCTGCCTCCCAAGTGCTGGGATTAAAGGCATGTGCTACCACTGCCTGGCCTTGATTTATTTCTTAATCTCCCACAGTAGTCTAAAAATTTGGATCCACATTAGAATTTGCTGTTTGGAAAGCCATTAATGTTGGTCAGTTGGCCTTAACCTAGAAGAAAAGGATTTTTTTTTCAAATTGAAAAGACTTGCATGTATAAACCTTTAAGCCCCAGAGTGCAGCATCTTTTAGACTGTCTGGCATTCTCACAAAGAATAGGTATTCATTGCTCTCTTGTTTTAGAATATAGTTGAATATATGCTGCTAAGAAAAAATTTAAAGTTGAAATTAGCATAAATGATAAACTAGCTTTGGGGTTCTGTAATTTCAATGAGTTCTGATTTCTTTTTTCCCTTCCGTTTTATAATTTCAGGGTTAGTCAGCAAAATAAAATCAACCTAATGACAGCAGACAACTTATCCATCTGTTTTTGGCCGACTTTGATGAGACCTGATTTTGAAAATCGAGAGTTTCTGTCTACCACTAAAATCCATCAATCTGTCGTTGAAACATTTATTCAACAGTGCCAGTTTTTCTTTTACAATGGAGAAATTGTAGAAACTGCGAACGCTGTGGCTCCTCCCCCACCTTCAAATCCAGGACAGTTGGTGGAATCCCTGGTACCCCTTCAGTTACCACCACCCTTGCAACCTCAGCTAATTCAACCGCAATTGCAGGCAGACCCTCTTGGTATTATATGAGTAGAATGTGATTGCAAATGGCCTGAAATTGGACAAAAGCAAATCTAGACATGCATGTTTCAGGGTTTAGTAGTATATTTCATGTTTCATACAGATAATCCACATTCAAAATGATGAGACATTCTCTCTTTGAACTATATGGTATTCCCTGTTCACATACATTACGAATTCTAAAAACATGGTAAGCATGACTGGAGAGGTTTAATTTTTATAAACAAAAAATAGTTATAAAAATGCAAAGCTGCTGCTGCATGCAACCTTATTGCAATCAGTATATCATTCCTGTGGCGATTTCTGTCACATTATATTGTGAATAAAATTTTTCTATAGAAATTAAATGATTTAAAAACTCATATATGAAACGTTTAATGCTTTCAGCCTGCTTTATGGCTGGTTTTGTTATTTGATGTGCTAATTTGGAAACTTAATTTACATTCAAGCAGTCTGTGTAGGTAACTAAAGCCCAGTTAAGTATTTTATAATTTCAGGCTACTGTGCCGTGCTTGGGATGTTGTTTGAAAGAAAGAAAAAAATACATGTAACATATTTCACATTTCTGCACCTTCATCTTCTAAGTAAATCTGTGGATGATTTGATGAGGAGTGAATGAACTTGTTTCTTTTACTCACATACCAAGGACACACTTGTGGTTAAAGTGAGTTGATAATGTGGTGTAAAGGATAGTTGTCACCAACTCATTTCTTTATGATCTATAATGAAAAATACATTTTGTATACGGTTAATTCTGTAAACAGATGCATGTTCAAAAGATCTATGATGGTCTTGTAATCTTAATCTAATATATTTTAGATATTTTAATTTTTCCCTCTTGGGGAATACATTTAGTATAGTGTAGAAAAATACTTCATGACATTTTCATATAAGGTTATATAACTTTTCATACATAAACATGAAATTTGTTGTAGAAAGTTCTTTAAACCAAACATTTAATCTAGGACTTCAATTTAATCTGTTCCTTGAATCTATTTTTATGTGGCCCTTGAGAATATATCCCAAAAAAATCCATTGCTAATACAGCAATAAAAATACTTTGGGTACTGACAGACTCCTTGGAGTATGTATATATAAAATCACAAACTTGTATTCATATTCTTTCTGTGATGTGTTGTTCTACAATCCAGAATGGCTTTTGCACCATTTTTTAAACCAGTTCCCCTCCCCCTTTGATGTTGGTACCAGAGTTGCTATAAATGACTGCTGCTTTAGGGGTTAAATATTTTGTTAGTGAATATTAAACCAGAACACTAAATTATGATAAAACTTTCTGACTGGATAATAGGTAAATTTAGTTGGGCTGTATTCAAAATTATTTTATTATCAAACCATACCATTTGTTTTACTGGGAAAAGGAAAATGATTTGCTTTTTACTGCTGGGTCATATTTTGTGTAGTAAGGAAGAATTCTTTGGTCAATATTGTAATCTTTATATTTCAACGTTAAGGTTTCCTTATTTGTATTATAGTAAATCGATGATTTTTGAGATTCAAGGCTCCTAAGAGTTTGATTTGCTCCATTTTGTCTTAAAATAAATATTCTTTCCCAATTGTTATATCTTAGGTATTGTACTTCCAATTTCAACCAAGATGTCGACATGAACCAGGCTACTGTTGAAGTACATGTATATTATAAATTACCCTATTTGTGTCATATGCTTACATGTTATTATCTTTTCTAAGAGAACAAAGTCCCTATTATTCCTATTGCAAAGCACACAGGAATTAAGAGTACAGTAATTTTTAAAAAAAAAAAGAATATCCGGTAAATGTAGTATTCTTAACTTGTTCTATATTACTTAATACCTATGTCTATATAGCTTTAATTTATAGCTGTCAGTTTAACATTGGCATGTCTGGCAAAGAAAATTAAACTTTAAGAGTTTTATAAACTGTTTCTAGGTTGCTAAAGAATTTATTTTTCTACTATAAATGGTATAGATAAAGCATCAACTATGTACAGGAAAAAAGCCTGAATATTTCTGTTGGAAGTAGGCTTAAAAGAGAATTTTCAGAACTGTTCATATCTTTGGTTTATTCTGTCCTAACTTTACTATTGTAATATATAAGTTCCAGTTTATTTAAGCCTTTCTCTTTTATAATGTGTTAATTTAACGTTCATTTACATTTAGAACTATTTTTGTTATTAAAGTTAGCATTTAGAAGTTTCCACATTAACCACCTTAACACCTTTCCCAAAACTGATCTCTTACTTTTCTATGTGTTCTATCATTGATTTGACACACTACTACATAGTGAATCACTTCAGTATTCTACATCTGGCTCATTACTAGTAGGTTACAGATACTGGAAATTAAAATGCGCTTTAAAGCTCAGTCTGTGACACTGACTTGTGTTTGTTTTTGCCCAAGGATATAGATGTGTTTTAAGTACTAGAAAAGCAATTCTAAGAAGAGAATAACATAATTGAATCATTTTTTCCTTTAAGTCCCTGGAACATTTCACTGTTTAGGGATAGACATATACGCATGTGTATATGAGACTTAATGGGTTAAAAGAATAGTAGATAGTCTTACAATTATGGGTCAACATTAAGACATTTTACAATATTAAAAAAATTACATCTATACATGTTGCCATTGTTTCATTTAAAGTTTCATGCTTATTATTCCAATATCAGGTATAGACAAATATCTAAACAGTAAATAAGAAACAGAGAGCCAAATACAGGGATAATAGCTGAAGAGATCAGAGAATTAGTTAAGAACCACTGACTACCCTTTAGCTTGCCACCAAGCCGTGGTTTCCCACACAAGAGAGCTGCTTCCTGCCTCACCTGTGCTTTTATTGCTTTCCTGTTCTGCCTTCTCATTGGCTCTAAGCCCAGCCACATGACTTCCTCATCACTGCCTGTCTGTACAGACCTTCAGGTCTCTATGGTTGGTACTGGGATTAAAGGCTCATGTCACCATGCTTGGCTGTGTCCTTGACCACACAGAGACCCTGCCTGCCATATGATCGCATTAAGGGCGTGGGCTACCACCACCTGACTTCTGTTCCTGGCTCGCTATGACCTCTGATCTCCAGATAAATTTTATTTATTAACATACAAATAAAATCACATTTCAGCACAATTAAAATATCACCACAATCAGGCTCAACAGTATTTAGATAAACAACATAAAGAAGCATAAAGGGGTCTCTGTTTCAGACTTTGAGTAGATTTTTTTTTTTTAGAAGTCAAATTCTGTTTGATATGCGCTTGTCCAGGGTATACAGATATCTTAAGAACAAAAGTCCAGGCACAATGTATTTGTTTAAAGTGGTATTTTTAGTAGTACTTCCCCCCACCCTTAACATTTACAGTGTAAATACTGTAGGTAATAGCAATCTAACTTAGCCAAAAAAAGCAGCTCTTATTTTCCATAGTAGATGTAAATATTAAAGACTTTCTAGTTGTTTTTTTGTTTTGTTTTGTTTTGTTTTTTTGAGGTACTGAAATCTAGTTTCTAATATCTCTTAGATATAAACAAAGGGGACATTTGAAATAAAAAACTTAGACCTTAGCTTCCATTGTTATTTTCATGTTTTTTTAAAATAGTGTAATAATTGTGATGCTATTTGTCAACTGGATATAAATATATGTATATATAATTTTAAAAAATCAAAAGTGGTTTGTTTCTTTTTATAGTTAATATAATTTTATGCTTTATCTAGATGATGCTGCAATAATTTAAGTATCAGTAAAGTTCCGATGTAACAAATGCTTTAAATAAAACATTAAGAAGCTGTGCAATTTTAAGTTAAAGTTGCCTATTTTTACCATTTTATTGGTAAAAATCAACTAATTTTAGGTAAAATAGGAACATTTAAAACTTTATATTAATATAATTAAAATTTTACTGGATGATTTTTTTATTGGACTTTCCTTATACCATGAAAGGAAGTCAAAAACTCATTCTGGGTATTTGTGAACTTAAGTCTTTAAAAACAGGAGGGACTGAGGATATGTAGCTCAGTTGAGAGTGCTTGCTTAGCTTGCATGAAGACCTGGCTTCAGCCCCCAGCACTACATAAACCAAGCCTGCTGGTACATATCTGCAATCCTACCACAAAGGAGATAGAGGCAGATGAATCAGAAGTTTGGAATCATCCTTTACTACATAATGAGTGTGAATACAGCCTGGAACACATTAGACCCTGCCCTTAAAAAGGGTCAAAAAATAGGAAAACAAGGTAAAAATGTACAGATTAAACATACACATGAGTCTAGATTTTGAGAGGCATTCTTTGGAACCACTGGAAATATTTTTAAACCTGTTCTAGTTATAGCATAGCTATTAATATTGAAAAATACATGTTTTTGCTGTCTCATGGCTTAAAAATAACATAAGCCCAACTTTATGGGCATATGCTGTCAGATTCTGTGGACCTGGTGAGTTCTCTTTGAGTCGAATCTTTGTGCATATCTTGGATTTGAATTCTTAGCCTTTTCCAGTCACCAAATACCTGAAGATAAAAATAATATTTAATTAAGGAAGACTCCATTCTTCAAAACCATGTTCTTGGGGCTGCTGAGATGGCCCCATGGTTAAGAACATTACTGCTTTTGCAGAGGAGCCCAGTTCAGTTCCCCACACTCGGGTCAGGCTGTTCTACCACCATGACTCGGGCTCCAGTGGATCTGGCACCCTCTTCAGGTCCTGACAGGCAACTGCACTCACATGCACGTACTCATACACATGGATTTAAAAATAAACAGTGATAGCATCTGTGTGTTTTTGCCGCATATTCTCATATCCAGTGATTTGCTGTGTTACAAGTACCAATAGTTTTTATAATACAATTCAAATCTAACTTCAGTGAACTTAGAGAAATCTTCACTACTTAGTTGACTCATCCAATATACATGGTTATTCCTTAGACAATCTGCTATTGTTACTGTCTTCTGGAGGATTGAGATATGAAGAACTACAGAATTTCATATTCCCATCCTAGTTGAATGATGTAGAATTAACTTTTATGAAAGTTTTAGTGGTAGCCAGAATGATTTTAAAAAGCCAGTGAATGGCAGTAAAAAATGTTTTTATATTTTAAGTATTAAACAGAATTATAGTCCTTGAAGTTAATAAAACATTGACAATCCTTGTTTACCAGTTGTTAGAAATGTTAAAACTTGCAAATATATTTGTATGTATATATGCATATATATATCATATGTATATATACATCTGTAAGGAGCTGTCAGAATGTGTGGTTGAAAACCAAACTTGTTAATCGCCATAGTACAGATGTTCTGTTCAGTTTTCTTGAAATAGTAAAGTTGCTGTAAGTAATTTAGTAATGGTCTTCCTATCATAACAGTTTGGTGTTTAGTTTAAAATTCATTTTATTTCAATATAAGTGATAACGGATTTAGCGACTGATTCACCAAATCTTTTTAATTATCTGTATGTCCTCATCAGATCGTGTGTGTGTGTGTGTGTGTGTGTGTGTGTGTGTGTGTACACTTGAATTGTGGATTCTTTGGTCAGTATGTTCTAAGTCTTAAAATATTTTACCAGTTTTACATTTGGAGCTCTTAGTTTACTTTTTCTCCTGATTCTTGTTATTTCATTTTGTCCAAAATAAATGTAGGTGTTCAAGAAGCAAATAGAACACTGGTTCCTTAAAAATGATAACTAGGTTCAGAAACAATATGTATTACTATTATTACTTTTGTAGGACTCCAAATTATTTAAAAACAAACAGAAAGCTAACCGTTATCTTCCCAGGTTTACTTCTTAAAAATTTTGCTTCTATACTTGGCATCTGTTGGCAGTCATGTATGCCTGTGGAATGTTTTTGTATTTTTTAATTGGAGTACTTTAAGGGAAACTTTCTACCAGTGTACTTTTAAAATGCAAATTGGTTTATCTAGTACTTCACTTACAGAATGACTATTGGGTTACCTTAAAATTACTATTTTCATGGTGTAGATTAGGAATTAACAATTTCCCCCTGTAGGAAATTAGATGGTAAATACATTAAACTTTGCAGGCCAATTGATCACTGTAGCACTACTTATCTCTACTACTTCAGTATATGAGTAGCCATTAGCAAAATAGAAATGAGTATAAGTGTTGTAAAGTTATTTGTCCAGTAGAATTTAGTTGACTGGTCACTGGCATAGATTGAAAGTAAAATTAAAGCTTCCAATCTGTATCTCTATGTAATAATTGATGATTAATTCTTAACACAGATTGAAGTAGAATTTTACAGGTGACAATGATACTACCTTCTTACCATTTTTCCAAAGGAAATCGTCTTTTCAATTGTAGGAAGTAAGTAAGGAGAGCTGTGTATAAAGGTTTTTATTTATATTCTGAATGCTAACTTAAAGATTTTTGAGCATGATAATTGCATATCCATATAATATTCATTAATAATGACAACACAGTAACCATTATAGCATAGGTTTTTGGATAGCGGAACATCAAAATCATATCTAATGATTGCAAAGGTATGCAATGATTAATGAGTGGTCTCCAGCTCCAGCATGTATACCTCACTCACCAGACAGTACTCAGTACTGTAGGAAATCATGGGAGAGATGATTGAGTAGAACATTCAGGAGGTGTGTTTTACTGGACGTTGAACAGTTAAAAATGGAGAAGAATATACATGTAATCATAGGAAACTGGAGTTGTACCTCAGTATCTCTAATCAGTAGAGAAATTTATGTTGCATATAGAGGGAATCACCAGGTCATATATCTTCACAACTATGTCTTTGCTGGTCGTAGCAAAATAAACTTGATGGCAGAACAGAGAATTCACACTTGGAAAATGAATGCATTGACCATGGAAAAACCTTCACCCAGAAATCATACAGCAGAATTCCAAGGTGAAGAAAATCTTGCAAACTGAATGAAAATGGCATTAAACTACAAATCAGACTTCTTATAGCCAGGCTTCAAAAGCAATCTCCAGTGATGTCAGTTCTTGGGATTCACATTGTGTATGCCTCCTACTTTGTTGTCTAAGGCTATTCTGTATGACTACAGGCATCTTCTGTGGACATAAGGCACCAGTTGACTGGAAACTAAGCTAGAATTGGATAAACATGTTTGCCTTCTCAGTCAAAATCCAAGGGCCAACACATAACAGTGAAGTTACATCTGTATTTAGAATTCAATATCCAACAAAAATGTGCTTTGAATATAGCACTTTCAGGTCGGTGAAATGGCTCTGCTAGTAAAGGAGCTTGCTGCCAAATCTAATGACTTAAGTTGGACCCTAGGACCCACTGGGTGGAAGGAAGGAGAAAACTACCACTTATCATCTGACCACTACCCGAATGCCATCAAACACACACCCACATACGCACAATTCATACCCCTTGTGGATTAAAGGGTTGTCTGTATCAATATATTTTTAAGAGGTGCATACTGCTGCTTCACATGGTCTGAAGTACATATAAGAAAAAAAAAATCAGCCACTCTGGGGGAAAAGGAGGAAATAGAAGCAGTCTGAGCCACATTAAATTGAACTTATAATTCTAAGTTGATGCACCTCCATGTGGCTTTCAAGTGAGTCTTATTAAATCTTCAAAGAAGAAATAGTCTTTTACTGGAACTTAAATTCTGATTTGATCAGCACTGCATAAACTTGATAACAAAATTCACCAAGAATATAGTTGTAGGCAGTCTCATTCATTAACATAAATGCAAATATTTTAAACATTTCATTAAAATTACAATTAAGAGTTGACTTAATTTTGAAAAATTAACCAGAATAAAGGAGAATTTTGCAATTATGTCAATCGATAAGTAAAAAGCATTTTATTTCATTTTGTGTGGGTATATAAATACCATCAGTTCTTGTTGCCATGCTGTTCTCATAGTCAAATGTAAGGCAAAAAGCATCACTGGATATGCAGGACATTTGATCATAATAGGAGGTTCAGTTCAGCAGGACAATGCAGTTGTAAATTACTGTGACCTAAGTCAGAACGGGCCTTTTGAAATGTGTTGCATCTTTTGTCTCTTACTACAGACAAGCACAGTACAGCATCTGGTGGACTTTTTACATCCTTTGAAGGCAAAACATTGTACACAAGAGTCTCTCAGCTTTGGCACTGTTGGCATTTGGACCAGATGGTTATTTGTATAGAGAGCCATCTTGTGCATTGTAAGATCTTTAGCAACATTTCTGGCCTTTAACAGAGGCCAGAGCATTAATAGAACTAATGCTATGAGCACTATCTACCACAAGAGTAAAAATCCAAAATGGCTCCAGATTTTTCCTAGTGTTCTTTCTAAGACAAAATTAACCATGGTTTAGATCTAGTCTATTTCTACTTTGGAATTCTGCTATGACCTATACTCCCAAGTAAAGATCCCCAGCAGTCAAGGAGAACTGTTCAGAAAACCCAAGTTTGTGTTCAAACAGCTCTCTTACTTGAGCTATACTATATAGCCGGCCATTTTTGAGAGATCAGTGGCAGGGATAATATAAATGAAGAATGTATGAAAAGTTCCATGGAAACATGCAAATAAGTTTCTGAAACAAGACCATATAATCTGGAAGACAGCTACTGGAATGTTTCTAGACACAAAGGAGTGCCTGACAACCATGCATCTTGAACTGCCAATATGAGTTTTGTAGACCTCAAACAGATAGGCAAGCCTAGCAGTAATCCATTGTGAAATGAAGATAGTCCATCTGGGATTGCACCTGAACAGAACTAAACTATATATATATCCCATTTGTACCTTTTCCATCCCACAACTTAACACCTATGATTGTGTGAAAGGCCCTGTATAACCAGATAGAAATTTTTTTAAAGTTTGATTTATAAACTAGAAGCATATCTTTGATATCCAAACTAATTCGGAGGCATACTGCCTGTGGTTGGATAAATCAGTCCAGGAGACAATATACTTCTGCCATAATCAAGCCAGGGCCCAGTTATCAGACAAGAGACCACTTCAATAGCTTAGAGGCCTCCAAATTGCACAGAGTACCCAATCCTAAGCTGTACTTTGTCTTGTGTTTTCTTTTTTTTTTTTTTTTTTTTTTTTTTTGGTTTTTCGAGACAGGGTTTCTCTGTGTAGCTTTGCGCCTGTCCTGGAACTCACTTGGTAGCCCAGGCTGGCCTCGAACTCACAGAGATCCGCCTGCCTCTGCCTCCCAAGTGCTGGGATTAAAGGCCCGGCTGTCTTGTGTTTTCTTAAACACCAATAAAAGCATTAGCCTAATGCTTTCCCCTTGCTCCTGTCTTTGCCTCCTGGCCATCCCAGTGTTTTCCCTGTGTACCATGTGTTTCCTGTCCATGGATCTGTCAGTATGATAACTGTCTTCCTGAGTTTCTCGTCTTTCCTCTTCTAGTTGCATCTGAATGACCATATAAAGAACTGAAAAACAACAACCCTCAGGTGGTCTTTAAAAACAGTGGTGAGCATCTCAACTTGCCAGGTCTAGCTCCTGTTCCACACTTGGTGCCCCTGCCCAGGCTGGTCATCCCTGCTTGATCCCAAGCCAACCTCTAGGCTTCTGCCAGGATCAGCCCTACTTACCACCCCACAGGTCCCTTCTAGAACACATCCAACCTCTCTACACAACCAGATCTACTTCTTCCAGAGTAGCCCTGTGAGTCTCCCCAACCTGCCAGCTCTAGCCCTGGTCCCATATCCAGTATCCCTGCCTAGTCTGGCCTTCTGTAGTTGCTCTACAACCAATTTCTAGGCCTCTGCCAGGACCCTTGTTACTTATTTCCTAGCCCACCAATCTCTTTCCACACTGTATCCAACCTTTCCACCAAGCCAGATCTACCCCCCACACTCCAGGCTTGGATCAGCAGACACATCTTGTATACCAGCCCAGTCCCTTCTATCCATCTGACTTCATTCCACCCAAGCTATTTCCAACCTCTAGGCCCAAGTCTGCCACATCAGACTTAGAACTAACAAAAGAAGTCCACATGTCCAATTTTATCACAAAAATACCAACAGTGTGATAGATCAAGTCAGTGTCTTCTCTCCAACATCGACCAGTCCTGTAGAATTGAAACGAGAATTTTCTAGATGAGCCTCAGGACACAATTTAAAAGAACAATTGAAAAACCCAATAACGCATCTAGGAAACTCAAAGGGAAGCTTTACAAGTGCAGTGAATCAAACAGAAGATAGAATATCAGGACTTGAAGATAAATATCAGGATCTAGACCAAATAAGCAAGGAATATGGGCTTGAGGTGCACAGAAAGGGGAGCATGCAAGAAATGTGGGACACCACGGGAAAAATGAAACCTTTGAATTATAGGCATGGATGAGGGATAAGAATCCCAAGTCAGTGGCATAGACAAGGTCTTTCAATAGGCTCATAGAAGAAAACTCGCCCCAAACAAGGAAAGACACGCATACAGATATAAGAAGTACACAAAACACCAAATAGACAAAACCAGAAAAGAAAATCCCCCACAGCAAATTGCCAGGAACCATCCCCAGCAGCAGATAGGTCCTAGAAAGGAGGCAGGGGGTCAGTGAGGGAAGGAGTGAGCCAGGCATGATGGTCGGGAAAATCTTGCAGCCTGACTGGCTAGCAGCCAGTGTTCATTTATACAGAATTCAGTAAGCAGGAATACATTCAAGTTGTTCCAAAACATAGATCAAATCATTTTTGGTTTTGGACATGTTTCACTTCCTTTTGCATATCTTCTAGTCATCATTGATAAACCATGACAGAACAGAGTTATCTTTTACAATCATTTTCCCTCAGTTTAATCATCATTGATAAACAGATGTCTTTTATAACCATATTAACCCCATAACCCAATTTTTAAGAATCTAGAGGCCTGTTCTCAGGCTACTATCTTTTGTGGCTTCAAAAATGCTAGACCAAAACAAAATATCCAAGCCAGCCCAGGCAGATTGCCGTGTCCCAAGCAGTGTATGAACTCTTAATGGTCAGGCCAAAGCTGCTGCAGTTATTATTTACATTCTGGCACAATACAATGTTTACATTTTATACATTTATAGAATGTGTTTATATGTCTAATTCTGGCATTCTGGTCATATGACATCACAGTGGCTCTGTATGAGCTAACTTTTCTAAGGAAGGGAGGTTCTGACATCTCATTCTTATATCTTTTTACATCATTCGTTGTTTACCAATAAGTCCCTGTGTAGGACAGAGGTAACTCATGCCAATCTAACTGTGTTGCTGTAGATGCCACTTAGTTGCCTGAGGTTACAGTGGGAAGAGGCTTGCAATCTGATCTGTGGCCAACTCCTCTGGCCCACTGAATCTTATTGACCTTTTTAAGTTTACTTTGTTTTGAATATCTTATTTCTGAGTAAGTACAAGGACAGATATTTCTAGAATATCTCATAGCCTCATAAAGAGACCTGTGGCTTCTTTATGTGTGTCACAACCTCCAGGGCATAAGGAAGACCTTCAAGTAGAGAAGGATATCTCCCTAAAAGCAGGAGGGATGGTATGTTCAGGACTGTCCTGGGGAAGCTTAGAAGCAGTACTCCTGAAAGACGGCATGAATGATTCCTAAGGAGTTTTCCATCAATCCAATATCCTCAAACTGTACAAATATTAAAAGTGCCCCAAGTATGCAGCAGGTGGGGATGAAAACCAAAGGTGACCTCATCTTTGCTGGACCTTTGTCAAGCAGCTGGGCTGGCTTTATGACTTTTGCCATTCCATTCAGATATGGCTGTGCCAGCAAAAGATAATTAAAACACAACTATACATTTTTTAAAAAGTATATTGAAAGCTGCAAGATAAAAAAAAATGTAAGTCACATACAAAGGAAAACTCATCAAAATAATGACTTATTTCTTGATGGAAACTTTGAAAACCTGGAACAATGCATTCTAAAGGCTATGATGCCCAGCTTAGAGTAACATACCCCCCCCCCAAAAAAAAAAAAACTATCTCCCATAACGAAGGAGAAAGAAAAACTTTCTATGATATAAACAACCTAAAAATATTTGCATCAAACAAACTAAACCTAAGGAAAATACAGGAAGCAATATTTCAAACTTCAGGGAGGAATGAGCATAGCAGAGAGACTGGAAAGAAAGAAACCATAATTATTAAAATACAAAGTATCAATTGGGCTGTGGTGGAGCATGCCTTTAATCCCAGTGTTTAGGAGGCAGAGGCTGGTGGGTCTCTGTGGGTTCAAGGCCAGTCTGGTCTACAAAGTGAGTTCCAGGACAGCCAGGGCTATTACACAGAGAAACCCTGTCTCAAAAAAACATACAAAAAAAAAACAAAAAACAAAAAACAAAAAACCAAATGTATCACTGAACACAAAAAACACCAAAAATCAACAACACTGTTCACAATCAACCATAAATATCAACACACACCAAAGAAATTCAGAATATCACAAGGGAATATTTTTCAGACCTGTCCTTCATTAAGCTGGGAAACCTAAAAGGAATGGATGACTTTCTAGATTTAGCCACACTACCTAAGTTAAATCAAGAAGTAAAAATCCTAAGTGGACCCGTAACAAATGAGATTAAAATAGTAATAAAAAATCTTCACACCAAGAAAATTCCAGGACCAGAGAGATTCACAGCCAAATTTTACCAGGCTTTCAAAGAAGATATACAGCCAAACCTTAAACTATTTTTAAAGAAATAAAAAGAGAAACGAGAAACAGAAAGAGCATTCCCAAAGTCCTACAAAGCCAGAATCACACTATTACCAAAACCAAGTAAACAAACAAACAAACAAACAAACAAACAAACAAAAAACCCTAAAAAACCATTAGCCAATATCCCTGATGAACACAGACTCCAAAATGCTCAATAAAATACTTTCAAACCAAATACAGAGTCATATAAAAAATATTATATACCCTGACCAAATTGACTTCATCCCTGAATTGCAGGGATGGTTCCACATATGCATGTCAATAAATGTAATAAACCACATAAATGGACTTAAAAGGCAAAAATTACATTATCATTTCAATAGATTCAGAACAAGCCTTTGACAAAATCTAACATGCCTTCACGATAGAAGTTCTAGAGAATGTAGGGATAGAGGGAACATACCTCAATATGATGAAAGCCACAGTTAACATCATCCTAAGTAGAGAAAAGCTGGAAGCAGCCCCTCTGAAGTCAGGGATGAGACAGGGATGTCCACCTCCCCACTCCTTTTCAACACTGTGCTCAGAGTGCTAGCTGGAGCAATAAGACAGGAGAAGGAGATCAAAGGGACACAGATAGGGAGAGAAGTCTAATTATCCCTGTTACAGATGACACAGTACTGCCACATGTTCGAGATCCCAAAAGTTCTACCAGAAAACCGGAAACTAAACAAACTCAGCAATGTGATAAGATACAGAATGAACTCGCACAAATCAGTAGCGTGTCTATAAATCAACAGCAGACATACAAAGAAGGATCATGGACACATTTCCATTCACAGCTGTCTCAGAGAAAATAAAATATTTCAGAACAAACCTAACCAAGGAAATGAAGGGCCTCTACAATGAAAACTTTAAACCTCTCAAGAAAGAGCCATACAAAGATACTAGAAAACGGAAAGATATCTCATGCTTATGGATTGATAGAATTAATATTGTGAAAATTATTTTACCAAAGCTATTTACAGATTCAATGCAATCCCAATCAAAATCCCCATCTTATTTTTCATAGAAATAGGAAAAACTATTCTAAACTTATAAGGAGGCACAGAAGAGCCTGGATAGCCCAAACAGCCCTGGGCAAAAAGAACAATGTTAGAGTGATTACTATTCCAGTTCTTAAGATATATTACAGAGACATAGTAATAAAAACAATATGGTAGCCGGGCGTTGGTGGCGCACGCCTTTAATCCCAGCACTCGGGAAGCAGAGCCAGCGGATCTGTGAGTCGAGGCAGCTGGCTACCAAGTGAGCTCAGAAAGCGCAAAGCTACACAGAGAAACCCTGTCTCGAAAAAACCAAAAAAAAAAAAAAAAAAAACAATATGGTATCGACACAGAAAAAGACATATAGACCAATATAATAAAATCAAAGACTCAAACGTAAGTACACATAACTTCAGCCATTTAATATTTGACAAAGGCCGGGTGGTGGTGGCGCACACCTTTAACCCCAGCACTTGGGAGGCAGAGCCAGGCGGATCTCTGTGAGTTTGAGGCCAGCCTGGTCTACAGAGTGCAATCCAGGACAGGCACCAAAACTACACGGAGAAACCCTGTCTTGGAAAACAAAACAAAACAAAAACAAAATTGACAAAGATGCCAAAAACATAAGCTGGAGGAAAGAAAGCATCTTCAACAAATTGTGCTGGGAAAACTGCATGTCCACATGAATAATGGAATTAGACCTATATCTATCACCTTGTATAAAAACTAACTCCAAATGAATTAAAGGCTTAAATGTGAAACCTGGAACCCTGAAACTGCCAGAAGAAGAGATAGGCAGTACCCTACATGATACAGATGTAGGAAAGGACTTCCAGAAAAGGACTCTGTTTACTCAGGAATTAAGGAAACAATTGACAAATGGGACTTGATAAAACGAAAAAGCTTCTGCATGGCTAAAGAAACAACTGAGCGAGAAGGAACCCCACAGAATGGGAGAGGATCTTGGCCAGCTATATATCTGACAAAGGATTAATATCCAGAATATATAAAGAACTCAAAAAACAGTTTTAAAAAAGTGACCCATTTGAAAAATGCAGCTGGGACCTGAACAGAGTTCTCAAAAGAAGCAAAGAAAAATGGCTAGTAGATCTCTCAGAAATGTTCATTGTTCCTACCAAATAGGTTAACACAAATGAAAACGACTTTGAGGTTTCATCTGACCCACGTCAGAATGGCCAAGTTCAGCAGAACAACTGACAGCAAACAACTATATGGGGTGTGAGAAAAAGGGAACCCCTGTCCATTGTTAGGACTGCAAACTGGCACCGCCACCATGGAAATCAGTATCATTTTCAAAAGCTATACCCAACTGTACCACTGGGTATATGGGCTACCAGCATTTTCCCAAAGGATTTGACATTCTAGTCCACAGCCATGTTCTTTGCTGCTCTATTCACAATAGCTAGAGAATGGAAAAATCCTAAATGTCCTTTAATTGACAAATGGATAATGAGAATGTGATACTTGTACACTATGGAATACCTTTCAAATGTAAAGAAAAATAAAATCTTGAATTCAGCAGGTAAGTATAGATGGAACTAGAAAAGATCATATTGAGTGAGGTTAACCAGCCCAAGAACGACAAAGTTCCCATGTTCTCTCTCATGAGAGGCTCCTAGCTCCAAATCTTCAGATGTGAGCATATCTCTTGGAGTAACTGCAGAAACCAGGAAGCTAAAAAGCGACCAATGTCAGAATAGGGGATGGGAAAAAAATAGAAAGGGGATAGTAGTGTACAAGTGATCTGATTGAGGAATGGGAAAAAGAGGATCTAATTAATGAGGGGAGAGGGAGATAAATACTGAAGAGGGAGGGAACAGCGTAAAATAACAGTAAGGATGTCTGAAAAAGTCATAAGGAATCATACTATTAACTATTTACCTTAAAAACCTGTAGTACACATAAGTCTATCAATATACATATATAGTTTAAATAAAAGTTTCTTATCTGGGCTGACAATGCTTCTAAGAGCCAAAGACCACCTAACAAAGCGCCCAACACCAGGCATGAGAAGCCTTCTTTTGAGTTGTTGGCCAGGACTGTGCAAGAGACTCCCAAAACGTGCAACTTATTGCTGCTGCTAACCTTGGTTGCCCCAGAAGTGGAAGGTGCTGAAGACACTATGCCCTTCAGATGTAGGGCCCAAAGGACCCTGAGCTCAAACTGACCTGCCTGAGGATTATGTACACCCACAGATAAGTGTAGTCCCCACCCTCATTAAGGAAACTCCTTTTTGTAACCCATGGAGACCATTACAGGAGATCACAACCAATAAAAATGGAGAGCTGTGGAGCTCAGTTTCAATGAATGCATCTACAAAACAGGTATCATACTTAAGACTCCAGGAACATTCCAGAAGAGGGAGCAGAAAGATTGTAAGAGTCAAAGATTCAGGAAGTTTGCTGTGAGATTGTCTCCTAGTAATGTCAGAAGCTATACCCATAAAGTCTCACTGTCTTATGGTTTCTATTGCTGTGAAGAGACACTATGACCTTGGCAACTTTCATACAGGAAAGCATTTAATTGGGGCTGGCTTACAGTTTCAGAGGTTTAGTCCGTTATCATCATGGTGGGAAGTATGGCAGCGTGCTGGCAGACGTGGTGCTGGAGAGGTAGCTAAGAGTTCTACATCTTGATCTGCATGCAACAGGAAGTGAACTGTGTCCCACACTGGATGTAGCCTGAGCATATGAGGCCTCAAAGCCTGCTTCCACAGTGACACACTTCCTCCTACAAGGCCATACCTCTTAATAGTGCCACTACCTATGGGCCAAGCATTCAGACGTGAGTTTATGGAGGCCATACCTATGCAAACCACCACACTTACCAACACAACAGCCTAAACATAAGCTGAACAAGGGCAGCAACAATAGATATGCCAAAATGGACAGGAGGAAAACTGTGTGGCCTCAACCTTACACAAAGAACTCTGGGCAACCGAGGAAAGCTGAGAGTGGGAGAAAGACTCTTCACCAGGGGAGAGCACCCCAATTGATTATCCAATACCAAATGGTCAGCCCTGAAAACATACAAGTAATATTACATGGGTTGAACAGATTATATTTAGGAATATTAAATATCATATATACATACATATATGTATGCAACAATAATCAATAAAAGAAAACAGGCCACAAAATTGAAAGAGCAAGAATGGGTATATAGTAGAGTTTGGATGGAGGAAAGGGAAAGATTTAATATAATTGTATCATACTCTCAAAAATAAAAATAAAAAAATACAGTAACAAGTAGTACAATAATGCTATGAATGTCATGGGAATAACCAGCCATTTTCTCATTGAATCAATGGCCCATACCTGGCAATGTTAAAAGATCCAGGAACCTGTGGTTAGATAGGTCATAGGAGAGGAGGAGTCAATTTTCTTTAATGATGTGTCCCCTGCTAGGTTCTCCACACTCCAAGGTAGAGCCCCTCCTAAGATTAGTTGGGCAATAAAAACGACTTCATGGGGGCTGAGGAAGAAGAAAACTCAAAGTTGGGTGGGTGAGGAGGTGAAGATGTTGGGCTTGGGAGGGGGAGGTACATGATAAAACTATATTGTGTGAAATTCTTAAATAATTAATTTTAAAAAATTTAAATGGTAGGGGAGAATGGTCCCAGAACTCTTGGTTAACACTGTCTGTAGCTGGAGGTGACAATATTCACATACCTAAGTGCAGTAGTAAATAGCCTGGCTAGATAGTCAGGGACCTCAAGAAAATGGACTAGAAAATCGGGAGGTCTAGTTGGAAGCATGGAGATAAACATATGGAAATGAGTCTGAAGTATCATTTTTTATTATTATTTAGTAATCTCCAAAAGCGTCAACACAAGGTAAATAGACATGGTGCATCATTTAGTTATCATTGTGTAGCCTGTCAAACAACCAAGTGGCATGATGAATCTGTGATCATGGTGGTTCCTGAGGCAGAGATGGAAGCTACATACAGGTTGGTAGCGTGACTTTCACTTTAAAAGGCTAATCTATGGCGTCAGGCTTATATGTACCTACTCTGAATTTCCAATTTTCTATTATGACCAAATTTTGTATATCTGTGCCTGAGTTGTTTTTTTCCCCCTCAGGAAATATGACTTCTTATACATGTATTTAGGTAATAAAAACATGTCATTAATATTTACCTATTCTTATATCCAAATGAGGCACAAGAAGAGGTTCTGGAACGATAGTACAAATTCATATAGAAACTTAGGAGGAAACAGGTTTTTGTGATTTGTTCAGGGCTTTTGGTTTTAGCATCGAAAGTTTTGCAACCCAAGAAGCCCGAGTCCATGGAAAATCAGTACAGTGGGGCATTCTAGTAGGCAAACATCTAACCTAGAGGAGAGAAGGCTAGGCGGCAGGTGAGGAACTTGAGCTGAGTTGGGCAAGCACTTACTAATAGCCACAGTAAACACAGGAAGACCCCTTGTTGTGATACATACTTGGAAAGTGTTATGGGTTGTGTGCTGACCAAGCAGGGTATAAACCTCAACAAAGGACACAACCATGGGACCTGAAATTCATGAGGATGCATGAAGTACCCCAGAGTGTTACTGAGGCTAAAGCAGGACCCTAGAATGAATAACAGAGCAATAAATAAAGGCAATGAGGGGCTGGAGAATGTCTCAATGGTTAAGAGCACTGGCTCCTCTGGAGGACCTGGGTTCAATTCCAAGCACCCACATGGTGGCTCACAACTGTCTGTAACTCCAGTTCCAGGGGATCTGACATCTTCACACCAATGCACATAAAATAAAGTTAAATAAATTTTAAAAAATTCAAAAAAAAAATTAAAGGCAATGAAACACCATGGTTATTTAGATCCTGGGACTGTTTGCAATCACTACACATGTGTCTTTCAGAAACTAGAACATTTGGGTCAGAGTGACTTTTAAAACTGGCCTTATTCAGAACCGCTGTATATTCATTATGTGATTCTAAATTCACGCATCCCTCAGTTGCAGGAAACACTGAACCTGCAGGAAAAGCTATATGACCCAGCTTTAGGTTTAGATCACAATAGCAACCGCTAACATAGTTCCTTCTGAATATGCCCAGAGTTAAGTGTGCCTGTTCTGTGAGTGGAGGCTGAGACCTTAGCTTAAGTAATACATTCTGGATCCTAACACTCTCATTTATAAGGAGAACAGTTCAAAAAACCATTCTATCAATCATGGCGAAGCGGTTCGAAATCAGAATGAATTCTCCATCTTGTAAGAAACCAGAAGGCATGCTATCTCTAAACCATATGCTTTCTAAGAAACCCAAGTCAGACTGAAGGCTTGGCAGATTGTCATCTTTATTTATTTATTCTTTTTATCATTTTTTAACCTTCATAATTCCTTGCACAAAAACACTTCAGATCTTTACACCTGACACTTTTGTTTTCATTTTGTCAGTCTAGAATATTCCTAGCCAAACAAGGATATTTGTAAGTATCATTATGCAATGGTATTTTATGGTATTACGTATAAATTGATCATCTCCTGTATTAGGCAGTCGTCTTTTGACGCAGACACTTATTTTATCTGTGTTGAAAGAAAACTGTGGGTTTCTCTGGAGTAGCAAGCAGTGAGGAGAACTAACTAGCCATAGTGGATCTGGGAAATGGTTCATAATCCATCCAGTATCTGTGCTCTTCCCGTCACCCGGTCCCGTTATCCCACTGTGAGGAGGAAGACTGCCCAGAGCAGAGGTGTGGGGCTCATTTTGAGGAGAGAGAAGAAATCTTCCAAGTCCTCTTCCTTTCACTGACACGGCATCCAGTTCTAGAGGTTTGACCGTTTTAACCAAAGACATCACCAGATTAGCGAGTCTCTCAGTTCATACGCTGAAAATGATCGCCCTGGCCCCGTGGAGAGCACTGTTGTACGCGGTCTGCAGTGTTGTGAAGCACGTCGGAGGATATGGAGGCATTCATGGGTTGCTTTGGTAAGTCGTTTTTCTTACCTAGCATAGGCTGAGCCCCTCAAAAGTAACGTACACACTGTAACACTGAAGCCTTTACCGTGCGGGGTGAAGTGTGTAGAGGATGTGTGTAGTTCAGGCCTCCGAGCTGCAGGACATCTGACGGGACCTTCACACATGAAGCTGCAGCTTTCATTCTTACCTGGCCAAGACCCAGATGAAGAAATCCTCTAACATTGTGACCCAGTCCTCACATACCACGCACACAGTAACATAGACATAGGTAGTTGCTTAAACTAAAATTACATTTCCCGCTAAGTGGGGGTAAAACCAGTCAGCTCATTAAAGTATCTGTCCATGTGTGTGTGTGTACAGGAAGAGGACACTGCTCATAGGAAAGCTACGTGGGAGCTGGGCAGTCAGTTGCTCTGCTGATGCCCGGGCTGTCCTCTTCTGTTATCGTCTTCTGAGGCCAGTTAGACAGCAGGAAATTCTCTTTTATATTATTGCTAACTACAGTATTACTAAGTCTTCTCGGACAAGCAAACCACCACCAAATGTCTTAAAATGAACAATATTGGTTTTAAAAGTATGATTATCAATTATACAATACTTTGAATTTCCTAAATCAGATCCTGGGAGAATCATTTTCATCATGTGTGAGTTGGATGCACTGGACCACATGACTCTGTCACAGGGAAAAAGGAGCAAGGCAGGATTCAGTATTCATTATATAGGACCGCCACTTTCTGAACACAGCTTAGCGTGTCTGTGAATGGTCTCATCTTAAGCAAATACAAGATGCGTAAGATGCGGTCCTTGTTTCTCTGACGTTAAGTCCCATGTTCTTGCACCATTTCTTCCACGTCTGTTATTTGACTTGTTGACTGTGGAGAGGTAGCAAGAACTGAGTCATATGAAAATATGTCCACAGTGTTACAAATTCCTACTGCCCAGGGGGGTGAGGGTGTGGGGGGGGTAAGCCTGAAAGCTGGTATTCTTCTGGGTGAGATCGAGCTGGAACATGGCCAACTCCAGAGTTAAGGCTGGAATTCTGAGTTTCTGGGGTCCCACAGATGAAATGAGCAGTGGAGGTGCTCTCACAAGATGTGTACAGCCTTCCGCCACAGCAGGGTGTCCCACCCTCTCACTTCTCCCCTCTGCTGGTGTTTTGATGCTCCCCTTACACTCAGTGTGAAACCTGAGACTGATCAGGAACCCATTCAAACACATTTCTGAGACAAAGAAGGAGATACCATCTTTGGTGTGGGCTGAAAATTCTCAATGAATTTCCAGTTTACCCCATACTAGTGACACATTTATCTACTGTGTTTGCTAATATTTTCCTATGAAATTGTTTCTTTCATGTAAGTTCTGATGTTTATTGACAAAGTTGTTCAGTGCTTTTATTATCCCTTTGTGGCCCTATCTGTTATACCCTCCTTATCCTTCTAAAATATCATTACTCTTTTTGTCTTGATTTTTGCTTTGCTGGAGTTTGACCAGTTTTATTGATGTTGTTCCCTGCTCTCCTTTGAGACAAAGTTTTCCTATGTAGCCAAACCCCGAACCCCTGTGTATCAGCATCCAGAGTGCTGGGATTATCGACCTTTGTCACCATACTCAGCTGTCTCTCGTTTCTTTAAAACACATTTAAAGTGGTGGATTGCCTGGTGGCTAAGGAGGCCGAGTTAGTTCCCGCTTCTCTGACGACTGAGACCTGGAGCATTGTTTCAAAGCCCAGTTAAAGAATAGCCTGGGTAACAGTGAGAAACTGTCTAACACAAAAAGCAGAGGAAAAAGACCCTCTCCGTGAGTAACACATTGGCTGTGTTCCATAAAATTTGACAGTGTTTTAAATCATTTTGAAGTGTTTCTTAGTTTTTATGTCTTGTAAGAAATATTCTAATGTATTTTTATTGGTACAGAAAAGTAGTTGTTTTTGTATGGTTGCTAGTTTAGTTACCTTTTTTAGAAATCACATTCTTTCTGATATCGCTCCTTTAAAATTAATTGTAATAGAGTTCATAGAGAGTTTTCAGCCAGTTGGTATTTCCAACCAAATTTGGAAGGAATGTCACGTCTGTGATTCTTGGATGCAATGTTCTATAATACTCATTACACGAAGATTAATATATCACGATGCTTCAGTTCTCAATACTTTTATTGATTTAAGATTTAAGTTGATTTAAGATACCATCCCATTGTCTTTTGCTTCAGTGTGAGAAGTTGGCCATCATCATCAGTGTAATAGTGATTCTTTTGTAGATAACCTGTCCCTTTATCTGACCTAAACCTCATTTTTGTCTTTGATATACTGTTATTTCAGGGCCATAATTCTCTTCATTTATATTGCCTTGGATTTTAAAGTTAACTAGAAATCTGTTTTTAAGTTCTCTGTTGCTGTGTTTAAATATTGTCTCTCTTATTCTATTAGTCTTGCCTATTGTGAACAGAATCGTGTCCCCCCAAAATCCCCAACCACAGTGTACCTATATTTGGTCACAAGGACTTTAGGTAGTTAATTAAGGTCAAGTGAGGACATTCGGGAGGGGCATCATTCAACACAACTGATGTCTTCACAAGAGAGACCTGAGTTCTGTGTCCTCACCTACCACCCTTCACACACACAGAGAAATGGTTGTGTGAAGACACAGATAGAAGGTGGCTGTCCACACAGAAGAGCTTCATCAGCAACCTGTCTTAGGCAGAACCTTAAGCTTGACCTCTAATTTGCAGAACAAAGAGAAAAAATTTCTGCCAGAAAGAAACAAACCTTTGGTGTTTTATCTTAGCAGAGTAGTCTCTCTCTATTTGGAAAAGAGTACATTATAGATCCCTTCACTTATTTCCCATTATCTTAGCCCCTCCGTCTAGGTTTTAATATCTTCATCCTATGTTATGTGTCTTTTCTATTTTATTTCCATTTTAGCAATTCTTCTTTATGATTAATCTGATACGTGACTTGATCTTTGAATTTTTAATCTCAGTTACACTTTTTATTTCTATGTTTGCTTTGATTCTGTTTCCTGATCATTATTTTTCGTATTGTCTCCTTTGTTCCTTGAGTATATTCTTGAGATCTTCTTGTTTTTTAAACAGTCAGGTTGAGTTCTTGCTCAGCTCCAGGGACTGGGCCTGACTGGAGAGGCAATGGGATGAAGAAGAGGTAGAAGAGCGGAGGGCAGGGGGACCAGGCTCTCTGATGGAGAAACAGCAGCCCCCTGGAAGCTCAATGTCTTTGTTATGATAGACGGTTGAGCAGAAAGTTGGGGTTATTGCACACAGCTGGACATACAGTTTATGGCATACAGTGGATGGAGGAGGTGGGCCCAGCTAATCTTGACAGAGGCAGTTGTTGTTGGTTGTTTTTGCTCTTTTGTGGGGCCCGCCATCCAGCTCCCAAATAAACCACACACAGAAACTTATTCTTTCTTAAGAATGCCCGGCCTTAGCTTAGCTTATTTCTAGCCAGTTTTTCTTAATTTTAAATTATCCCTGTCTACCTTTTGCCTCTGGGCTTTTCCTTTTCTATTCCTGTATACCTTTCTTTGTTTCTTACTCTGTGACTTGCTGTGTAGCTGGGTGGCTGGCCCCTAGGTCTTCCTCCTTCTCTGGTACTTCCTTTTTCCTCCCAGATTTCTCCTTCTATATATTCCCTCTGCCTGCCAGCCCTGCCTGTCCTTTCTCCTGCTTCACTATTGGCCATTCACTTCTTTATTAGACCATCAGGTGTTTTAGACAGGCAAAGTAACACAGCTTTGCAGTGGTATGTCCTTCTGTATGCTGTGAATATGTGCGGCTCCCGTTGGATAATAAATAAAGCTGTTTTGGCCTATGACAAGAAAGCTTCCAGTCAGGTGGGAAATCCAAGCAGAGATACAGAGAGAAGGGCAGAGTCAAGAGAGACACCAGCTGCCAAAGGAGCAACAAGATGCCAGCAGACCGGTAATGCCACGGCCGCGTGGCAATATATAGATTAATAGGAATGGGTTAATTTAAGATGAAAGAGCTAGCTAGCAAAAAGCTGAAGCCATAGGCCATACAGTTTGTAATTAATATAAGCCTCTGAGTAATTATTTTATAAACAGCTGCAGGACCACAGGGCCAGGCGGATCGAGAAACTTCTGGCTACAAGTTTCACAGAATTAAACAAATGTAACATAAAAGAATGCACCACATCTTTGCATCATTACACAAATGTTCCACAGTATAAACAACTGCAACACATGTTAAAATAATATTCTACAACAGGCTGTCTCTATAGAAGAGAAGTCCTCAAGCTGTAAATATCCAGGGGGAAAATGCTATGGTGGGCATTTTCTGCACACATTGTCTTGTGAGAAAAATTTCCCAACTCTCTTCTAAATATGGCTGAGACAGGCATGTCACTCTGTGTGTTAGGAGTTTCTTCAAAGTTCATCCTCCCGTTAGAATGGTACCTTTCAGTGTCTCAACTTATGCCAACATTTTAATATTCCTTGGACTTCTCATTGTAAGCAGGTCCAGGTTCTCTCTCCTAACTCAAGCACTGTCAGTTAAAACCATCAAGTCTGGCCGGGTGGTGGTGGCGCGCACCTTTAATCTCAGCACTCGGGAGGCAGAGGCAGGCAGATCTCTGGGAGTTCAAGGCCAGCCTGGGCTACAGAGTGAGTTCTAGGACAGGCACCAAAGCTACACAGAGAAACCCTGTCTCAGAAAAACAAACAAACAAACAAACAGCCCGAGTCTTCCAAAGACTGTTTCTCATCCCCAATTCTCATTATCTCTGTGGAAGTGATTGTCTTGGCAGTCTTCCAGCTGTGTGTTTACAGATTTTTTTTACCCACTTTCCTTCCTTCCTTCCTTCCTTCCTTCCTTCCTTCCTTCCTTCCTTCCTTCCTTCTTTTTTTTTTTTTTTTTTTTTTTTTTTTTTTTTTCGAGACAGGTTTCTCTGTGTAGCTTTGCGCCTTTCCTGAGCTCACTTGTAGCCAGGCTGCCTCGAACTCACAGAGATCCGCCTGCTCTGCCTCCGATGCTGGATTAAAGGCGTGCGCCACCAACGCCCGCCTTCCTTCCTTCTTGAGCTCCTTTCCTCCCTCCCTCTCCCTTCCTCTCTCTCTCCCTCTCTCCTCCTTAGTACTTTGCACTGATAGACTTCCTTGAGGCATCTTCTTCTCATATTACTAGAAACGGAATTGAGTCTTATCAATACTTTCATGTTATGCTTCTGAGATGCCCAATTTAATTGTACTGTTTGACTTTAACCACTAATTCAGATTTGTGTATTCATAATTCATATCCTGGTACAAAGCCTTGTTTAATTAAGAATATGATAGGCTGAGTCTATAATTAATTCCTTATTCAAGTACATAATTTTGTTTCTGTGTTAACTTTATTCTAGGTAATATGTTATAAAATGGATTTTCTTTTTTTAAAAAAAAAATGAAGAGACTTGGTCCTCAAGGTCCTCAGAATTTCAGAGGCAGTACTTTGAAGAGGTGGTTTCTACAGGAAAGGGTTTGCCTGGAGTCGAGAAAGCTCATGGAAGAGCCTCTGCCCAGATTCCTGTAGAGGAGGAGCACTCTGAAGCCTTGTGTGTGTGCACACAAGGGCTGTCATCAGTGAAATGATTAACCAAACCTTTGGTCAGTTGGCTGGCGTGACTAAGCGTTAGGAGCAAGCTCACGTGTTCCTTTCTACAGAAGCTTATCTTATCCATGGCATGTGGTCACAAAAGCTATTCCTCTTCTGAGCAGACTCCCAGGAATCCAAGTTAGCAGATGACAGCCACAGGCCTCGGCAAGAGAGAGATGGGTGGATGGAATCCATTCCCGCCCTTACTGTACAAAGCAGCCGAGGGCCGACCCTCCATGAGTTGTGTGGACGGAAACGTAGACATCACCGAAGGAGAGAGGATGCTTATTCTAGGGAGCAGACGTCGTCGGTAGGGTAGCCGGATGCAAATTTCATATCTTGATCATTAAAACATTGCCTTGCTGCCTTTAACATCTTCACACAGCTAAATTGGAGGAATCCAGAAACAAATTCTAATATTCAGAGAAACTCGTGTAAAAAGAGTTGTTTTCTACAGCAACAGTGATGGGATCCTCACAGCTTTTGAATATTTATCTCATGAATATAATAAAAACATGATGAAGAGGGTATTGTTGGTAGGCAAAGGTGAGTCAGAAGTAATTGTTTGGTAATAGCTTTGCTTACAATTTCTTGTAAAGCTTTTTAATATACTACTTTTTCATTTCAATGCAGTATTTATTATCAGGAAACCAAAGAACAAATAACACTCAGCTTCTAACCTCACACTTCCAACCAGGAAAAGAGTGGAGAAGTGCCTGAAAACGGAATAAAGTAAATAGAAAAATAGAAACGTGTATGTGCATGAAAAAGGATGAGATGCTATTTATTACAAGTAGTTAGCTGGTCTTTTTTTTTTTTAACAATGAATACTTTACTGAAGTACAAAGCATATGAAAGTACACAAATGAGAAGTGTGTGGTCTATTTATTGAAAAATGAATGTGCCGTTGTATACAGCACCCGGGCAACAGAACCGAATAGTTCCGTAGTCTCTCCGTGTCTTGTCTTTCCCCGACATTCTTCTTCAGAGACAATGGCCATCCCGAGTAAAAATTTCCCTCTTTTTGAGAAGTCACAAAAGCAGAACAGGCTATTTAACAAAAGAAATATCTATTTCTGTTTGGCCTCTTTTGATCAGTGTTTTGTTTTCAAGATTCTGACACAATGCAGTATTTGGTTGTAAAGACATAGGTGTGGTATTGCTGGACCAGTGTGTGTGTGTTCCTTTCTAACAGATCGTGACAGTTTTCAGAGGGATTGAACAAACCTACACACTCCAGCAGAATTAATGAGACAGACTCCTATACACCTTTCCAACAAAAAGGGATTTTTTTTTTTTTGAGAAACAATACAGTTGTGACTTTGTGGCGTGTACTTACTTCTATAAGCCTGGATAACAATACATCTAGGCTATATTGTATAGGCGACGGCATCTATTCTGAGAATCTATACGGCATGCTCTTTTTCTGAATACCATAGGTAAGTAAAACATGAGGGTTAGTATCTGTACATGTGTGCATCCACACACAGAAAAGGTACAGAGTGTAAAAGGTCAAACATGGCTTACCTGTGCAGGGTGCTCCCATAAATGGAGCTTGTAGGAGTCAGAGTTTCTCTAGCTGAGTCACTGAGCACATGAGTGGATGTGAAGGTTGAGGTCACTCCTGTGTCCTGTGTAGACTTTTCACTCCGACCACACTACATTTGTTTACATTTTTCTTTAATAGCAAAGTACTTTTGCCTTCTTAATTGAAAAAAAAGTTTTGAAAGCCGGGCGTTGGTGGCACACACCTTTAATAATCCCAGCACTCGGGAGGCAGAGCCAGGCGGATCTCTGTGAGTTCCAGGCCAGCCTGGGCTACCAAGTGAGTTCCAGGAAAGGCGCAAAACTACACAAAGAAACCCGTCTCAAAAAACCAAAAAAGAAAAAAAAAAGTTTTGATTTTTGAAAATTATTTGTTACGTGTGTTTGTGTGTGTGTGTGTGTGTGTGTGTGTGTGTGTGTGTGTGTGTGTGTATGGTGAGTGCAGGTGCTGAGGAGGCCAGAAGAGGGCGTTGCATCCCCTGTAGCTGAAGTTACAGGTGATTATGGGCTTGTCTGATGTGAGTGTTGGGAACCAAATTCAGATCCTCTGCAAGAGTAGTACACTCTTAACTGCTCTAGGCCTACTTTTATAATTTTTATTTTTACTTTATAAACTTTTGCATTTTAAAAACTTTGGACTCTTTGAAAAATGCTTAGTTTCCAATATATGGATTGTTTGGGCTGGCCTCTGTGGGCATCCATACACACGTGTGTGCATAAACACGCAGAGCTGCATACAAGTACACATAAATAATAAAAGAAATCTTAAAACATATTCATGTTGTATAAAACATCCTTTCTTTCAATATATCACGACTCTATAGACCTTTTCTATCATAATTAATAAAATACTTTTTTCGTCCAGCCTCGGCTGCTGCCAGGTCTGGTCCATGGTCCTACTGCTGCTGTGGCCTGGATTGAGGTCTGAGGTCTGTACTGCCACCAAAGGTCTCACGGAAGCCCGGGTTGGGGCAGCAACTTGTGTCCTGATGGTGTCCCGGGGTCATGCCACAGCCAGAGCACCCTGATCTGAGTGGCCTGCCCTTCCACCGGGAGCCACGATATTGTCAGAGCCCGAGCTGCTGCCGAGGCTATGTCTGGGTCCATGGTCCTGATGTAGCTGGGGTCTATGTTGAAGTCTGTGGCCCATGTCACCCCAGGAGGCCATAGGAACCACGTGTGATGAAATCAGAGGGCCATGCTGAGCTGGCCCTGCCCTTCACTGGCCCTGGGAAAGCTGGTCCTGCTTCTTGATGGACACTGCAGCCAGAGAGATGGCCCCACCCCCCACCGCAGGTGAGGGAGAACTGACCTAGAAGGCATGGGCATAGGGGAGCTGGCTCCGCCCCTCGCCCCAGGCCGGTGGTCCCAGTGGCCTGGACTGAACAGCTTAGTTACAACCCGAGCCTGGGGTTGGCCCACCCTAACATCTACCCCGTCTAGGACCTGCTGGAGCTCGCGAAGGGTCCTGTGGAAGATACCTGCAGGATCTCCGTGACAACTAGGGGTAGCCTCGGAAACTCCCAGAGGAGTTTGATGGTGGGGATCCAGTGATGATAGTGAACCAGAAACCAGAGGCCTTGAACCAGACCAGTGACTCACCGCAATGAACACTTGCTAGTAAAGCTGGTTGGACAAAAGGGTAGACTGTGTGACACACCGTGGCTCCCAATGCCACCAGGAGGAATGAAGAGGAATTGGAGAGGCAGGAAAGATGAAGAAGCGAAGAGGGGTTTTTATTTTGTTTTGTTTTATTCTTATTTTTGTTTGTTTCTTGCTTTGTTTTGCTTTGGTTTAATTTTTTTATTTTCCTTTGGGGGGTGCGCTGCAGGGGTGAGGGGCGGACATGGAGGGACTGGGAGGTGAGTAAAATTAGGGTGCATGATGTGAAAATCCCAAAAACCAATAAAGAAGTTATGATTTAAAAACATTTTTTTTTGAAGAAACAAACACACAGATTAGCCTCGGCTTATTTAAAGCAGGGATGATCTGTATCACCGACTTCCACCCCCACATGTTGCCCTGCTGAAAGGTTCAAGCAGCAACACAAATGGAGTTTTCATTTCCTGGATGACAAGATCTTCCGTAACATTCCCCGAAGGGTGTGCCTGGGGCTTTTTGTGAGGAGGTGCCATTTCAGAAATCTGTCTTTTGTGGTTCTCTTGGGATCATGTTTCTTTCCATTCCAGGTTTGCTTCTAAGTAGGTAGTGCGGTGCTGAGTGTTCTCGCTATTGAAGATGTTTCACGGTCGGCTCCATATTTTCTACATTTTTACACAATTATAATTTCATTCATTTGTGTGTGTGGTGTGTTCACGCATGCACGTGTGGAGGTCAGAGGACAGCTTGTAGGTGTTCTTTCCTTTCCCAGTGTGGGGATAAACTCAGGCGTTCAGGATTGGCAGCATTCAGGATTGGCCGCAAGCTGCTTTACCCACTGAGCCATCTTGCCAGTCCCATTTTCACTTTTTAAAGGGTTCATTGAGGTCTGCAAAGCTTCTCCTAACCCCGTCAACTGTGAGTTTTCCTGGGGTTACTTTTAATTCTCCTGCTCATTCCTTTTCTCTTCGCATCTCCAGCTCTATGTCCCTGATCCAGGCACTTTATAATCTTGTGAGACCCTTGCTGTGTATGGGTCTCTCTGGCAAATGTTGTGTAGCATGTGACCGGGTAGCGTCTGTGGGCAACCATGCTAAAAGTCTGTCACTGCAGATCATGGGTGTTCTGGTGACAAGAAGAAAGGATTGCTTCTGTATTTCTCAGGATAGGGTAAAGGTGCATATCACAAGCTAATCAGGACAGAAATAAGCCTCAGCTGAATCATGAAAACGGACTGCTAAATCCTCTGAAGTAGAAAGGCTACTGATTTAATCAAACAGTCCAGAAAGACAAAAAGCTTCCTAGCTGGGTGTAGTGGCCAAACATTTGATCACAGCACTTGGGAGGCAGAGATAAGCAGATCTCTGTGAGTTTGAGGCCATCCTGGTCTACAGATCGAGTTCCAGGACAGCCAGGGTTGTTACACAGAGAAACCCTGTCTCAGAAAACATCCATCCATCCATCCATCCATCATACATACATACATACATACATTTAAAAAAATAAATAAAAGCTTCCCACCTAATGAAGAGGGAGCTGACTGGGAATTTGGGGATGATTTTATTCATTAAAAGGCTGAGTGCTGCTGGGTTATAAAAAGTAACATTTAACATATAGTTTGTCAAGAGCCTTCTCTGTCTAAGGACGATGTTCAGAGGAACAGAAATGAGTAAGCTGGTGTCTCTATCATTACAGAGGTTAAAGTCCAATGAGGAGAAAAGATAAGACACACCCAGGTCCCTTGCTATACAAAGCACTGGGTGATAAGAACCATACAGAAAGGAGAGAGCAAATGAAACAACAGTTATTTGAGTATCTTTTGTGAGCCAGGCACACTGCGTGCATGGTCTCACTTTAACCTTACAACAGCATTATGAGTTGGTTTATTCTCAACTCCAGGAACCATAGACTGCTGGATACCACCATCTAATGGCAGAGCCAAGCCTCAAATTCTGACACATCCAGCCGCAAGCCTGTGTTCCTAACAACCCTACAGATTAAGAATCATGTAATCGACAGAGAAGAGTTTTTGGCCTTTAGAGTGCGGAGGATTGAATACAGGCCTCCCACATGTGAGGCAGGCACTCCATCAAGGAGCTCCAGCCCAGGAGACACTTATTAATCTTGTCTCAGAGTATGGAGGAGAAAGAGACCTTTTCCTTCTCTTCCTCCCCCTCCTCTTCTGTCTGTGTAACTTACCCCTGTCTACTTTTTTCTTAACTATTAATATTGATGTAAATAATCTTTTACATAAAGACCCCCCAGTTTCTGTTCTGTTCAAGTGTCAAGAATGCACAGTTGTCTGCCTCAAGTCAATTCCTGGCATTCATTACATCCCTGCCTCACAGTTTCTCAAGAGTTACTGTCACCTCTGTGGCCATTTCCTAAGGCAAACGAACACAAGTGTAGTCTTTTGTCTAGGACGAATCAGCTGACAATCAGCACTGGCGTCTCTCCCACGTGCATTGTTTGGTTCAGAGGAAATGCTAGAAGATGAGCCCAGAAAGGACAACCCAGGTTTCCTGCTTTGGTTTCCATTCTTACAGTGAGGAAAGCACCAGACAGATTGTGTTTGTCCTCTGCAGGGCTCTGCTTCCGAGCAGACAGTGACTAAAGATGCTCACTGTCCTTCCCAAACTGCCAGAGTTCTAGAAAGAAAAGCAGTGCTATTTTTCTGGATATTTTTCTGTATTCCTGAGTCCACTGTAGAAAGCACAAGCACAGGAGATAATTTCACCTGTCTTAGTTTGTACAGTCGTTGGCTTTGAATAAGAACAAAACTGGGTCTGTACATGCTTTGCAATCTTACCTGAGATTACCACAATTTTTGCCTTTTCCCTGGTGTCCAGCATAGCTAAACCTCTAAGGGGCTGAATCCTCTGTCCCTTTCTTGATGAAGACCAAAATAAATAAAGAGATTAAAAGCAACAATGCTATCATAGCCATATATAACAGGTGCTTAAAAATTGGTGATCTGTGGATCACCGGAAAGACTGAAACCACTCCAGTGTCGGAGGGCTATCGGAGTTTTAGAGCCTGAAATGTTTACCCCCTGTCCTATGTCTGATGTGGTGCACGAAGTTGGTGTGTGGTCTCATCTCCACGGGCACTTCGAACTAACAGATTTAGAAATTCCTACGTTTTTGACTAGAGTCACTCCTTAGATCTTTAAACCCAGAGGAGAATTGGAAGTTTCGGTAAAATGGACACGGTGGATCTGCATGATATCCTGTGCTTTCTCTCTCAATACAAACTCCTGTGCTTTAAGCTTTTGTTTAATGATCTGAGGAACCGTCAATTTGTCCTTTCTCAAAGACTGTGAGGAAATAAACTTGCACAAGCGAAACATGGCTTCGAGTTGTGAAACAGCGTTTTTCACAGCACAGTGAGAATAAAAGACTCTAAGAGTTGGGCTTTGTGCTCACGAGGGAGCTAAACATAGGATAATCTGACATGCACACACATGTGACTCACATACCCTGCCTCAGCCAGGAGTAAAACCCAGTCACGTCGTTCATTCTTGAAATGTTTCATCTTCACTGTGTTCTTGGACATCTGGAGTTATCTACTCTTTCATTTGCATATCTCTTCATTCTTTGTTTCTTCTACTCACTCTGTGAGGCGAGAGGTATAGGGACTTGATCATTGCTGTACCCTGGGGCCAAGAACATTGTCCACACATAGGTACTTGGTAAACAAAGTAATTAACACTAGTTACAAAGTACTCAGTTAACAACACCAACAGAGATATTTTTCAACTCAACTTGACTGAAATGTCCACAGTCAAGATGTCTACCAGCTGTGTGGAATCGATATGTATGTAGTGAGAGGATAGACCTAAAGTCCCAGAAACCATGGTTTAACTGTTTGGAACAGAGAACGCCTGGGTTATAGACCGGAGCAGCAGTTTTGAGTTTGAATCTTTTTCTTTACCTAAGCATAGTATTTGGGCAGTGTAAGTGACCACGTCGATGTTTAGAGTCCAAGTGTACAGTTGAAATGCTCTGACAAACTACAGGCTGTTGGAGATGAATAATTTTAAATCCTTCTAGAAAGTTCCCCTCCCTATAACTCTTTGTAGTCCAGACACCCTTCCTCCCTCTACCCAGTCTATTTCAATTTCTATTGCTATTAGATTATCTTTGCTTATTTATAGATTTCAGCATGATTTGCGTTTATTTATGCATGTGGGTGGGAAGAGGGGAATGCCCGGCATGGCCTCGTGTGGAGTCAGAACTGGTTGTCTCCTTCTGTCACGTAGATCCCAGAGACAGAGCTCAGGCTGTCAGGCTGGGTGGCAAGTAAGTGCCTTTAGTCACTGAGGCAGCTGACTGGCCTTGTTCATAGATGTGTGTGAATGGAGTCATGATCCACAACCTCTTTCAATCGCCTTCTTCTGTGCACCAGGCCTGTGAAATCTGTCCATTCTGTTCCTATCAGCAGTGTGTTTCTTCTTACTGCTGAATAGCATTCCATTGTGTTAATATGTCACAGTCTTTCCCCTTGTTGTATGAATCCTTGTGGACTTAAGTCTTAATTTTTCCTGTATAAATATTTGGAAACTACTGGGTCACAATATGCCTTTCTTTGTAAGATAAAGATATCTCAGTTTCTTATTGCTCTGATAAAATATTCTGGTGAAAGTAATTTAAGGAGAAAGGGTTTATTTCAGTTCGCAGTTCAAGGCCCATCGAAGGTAAGTGCGGAGAGCTGGAGCCTGAAGTAGCCGGTCACGTCACATCCACAATGAGGAACAGCAGTGAATTGCTCAGTCTGCTTTCTCCATTTTACACACTCTGAATCTCTGCCCAGGGAATGGTTGTACCCACAATGAAAATGGATCTCATATCAACTAATATCACTAAGATGATTCCCCACAGGAGTCCCCCCTACACAGTCCGAATCTCTGCCCAGGGAACCATTGCACCCACAATGAAAATGGATCTCACATCAACTAATATCACTAAGATGATTCCCCACAGGAATCCCCCCTACACAGTCCGAATCTCTGCCCAGGGAACCGTTGCACCCACAATGAAAATGGATCTCACATCAACTAATATCATCAGGATGATTCCCCACAGGAGTCCCCCCAGAGGCCCACCTTCCGGAAGATTCTAGATTCTGCCAAGTTGACAATTAGCACGAACATAGGAAAAGCTAAACAATTCTTCAAAAATGTACCACTTGGCCCCAAGAATGTCACCTAAGAGCTGCAGTTGCTCTGCGTGGTTGCCAGAGTTCGGTGTTGGTTATTCTTCGTTTTTGCCATTTCAGGACTGTGCAATGGTATTCAGTAGACATTAGTAATTTTCTGATGATTAATGGTGTTTAATTTGTTTTCATTTGCTTGTTAGCCATTTGTATGTCTTTTTTTTTCATTTTTTTGTTCTTGTCTTATTTTGATTTTCATTTATGTATATTTTTGTGAAGTGTTTGTTCAAACCCTTTGCCCATATTTTGACATATTTTTAATGTTGGAATGTAGAAACATCTCTTGATTTATTATTTAACATATTTTAGATTTGTTTTATTCTATGTGTATGTGTGTTTTGTCTGCATGTCTGTCTGTCTGTGCACCACATGCTTGGTGCCTTCAGAAGTCAGAAGAGGAGGTAGATCCCCTGGAACTGGAGTTACAGATGATTGTGAGCCATCCGTGGATGCTGGGAATGAACCTGGGTCCTCTGGAAGAGTAGCCAATGCTCTTCACTGCTGAGCCTTCTTTCCAGCCCCATCTTGACTTATTCGTGATACATTTCTGATAATGAACTCTTATTATTTTCTTCAGTTTTTGTCTTGTATTACAGTTTGGCTCTGTGTTGATAAAGACCAGATTAACAAGTTTTTCAGAGTCTTGGACTGCTGAAAACAAGGAAGAAGCCACATTTCTCAGTTTGCCCATTATTTCAGCAACTGTTTCAAGAGAGAAACGAATTCCTGGGCTGTGTCCTCGGAAATGCTCTCTTTCTCCACAAAACAAGGCAGACAGGTTTGTGAAGGGAAAGCCGCCTGAGGACGGGATCTCTCCGGTGGTTCTGGTTTTTGTTATTTGGGGGTTTTGTTGGGGGAGGGGACCGTGTTGTGTTCTGTTTTCTGGTCTGCTATGCATGAAGCTTGAGAAGGTAGGATTTCAGGAAGGCAGTTAGTAGATACTGAAAGTTACTCTTTTACAACGTTTCAAAAGCAATCATAGACTAAATCTTATGATTATTGCTTCCGTTCTGTTTCAGTTTGGGTTATTCAAATTAATGTTAAACTTTTATGTGTGCAGCCCGATCTGAAATCATTGGGCTTTTGCTCGGTGCAAACACATTATTGGCATTGTTTTATCTGCCTGTGTGTTTCTCATTAACACCTGCGGAGCACCACACTACTCAGAGGCGTATCATTTCCATGATGCGGTTTATCACAAACACAAGAAAATAAAGGTCTGGGTCACTGAAAATGTTATCCATATGTATACTATAGAAAGAAGAAGTTTTGCCTCCATAGACAAAAAATTCCGTATAAGTACAGTAGCAGACACTGACCATGCTTTGTCTACACAGTAGGACACTCTAGCCTAACAAGTGCACCCAGTTAAAAACACTGCCCGCTGAAATATGGTTTATCAAGTTAATATTGAGATGAAAATCATTATGCACTATTATGAAGTTCTTGGATCGTCAATATATGGAACATTGTAGGAATAAAAACTCCAGTCAAGGTTGCTTGTTTAATTTGTAGCTTATAAAGAAAAAATTTTCCATCTCACTCTAGATTATTTTAGTTTTTCAAATGTTTTTTTTTGGGCTACCTTGCTTAGACTACTTAAGTTTGTGAATGAAACAAAATGTAATAATATGATCATAATCATATTATTATGACTGTTATGAAAGAACACAGGAAAAACTCAAAGCTATAAATAAAATAATAAAATGACCCAAACCGGGTCATTTATTCCCATGTTATGGTGTATGAACACAAGTGATTCAGACTTGCCTCGGCGTTCAGTTGTTTGAATGAATGCTTAATCAAGCCAGCTTTATGTTTTGGTGCAGGAACTTGTCTTAAGCTAATCTTTTTCTTTTCTTTTCTTCTTTTCTTTTTTTTGGTTTTTCGAGACAGGGTTTCTCTGCGTAGCTTTGCGCCTTTCCTGGAACTCACTTGGTAGCCCAGGCTGGCCTCGAACTCACAGAGATCCGCCTGGCTCTGCCTCCCGAGTGCTGGGATTAAAGGCGTGCGCCACCACCGCCCGGCAAGCTAATCTTTTTCATTGCAACCTGCAACCTGCAACCTTCCTCATGAGGTAACATGGAGCTTGGGTACTTTGGTTTAATATTTTTATTGCATTATTTATTTATTTATTTATTTTGTGTGCACGTGTGTGGGCGGATGTGGCATGTGCGTATGTGGTGGTCAGAGGAGAGTTTGCGAGAGTTAGAGCCAGCCCTCCATGGAGCAGGTTCCGGGGATCGAACTCAGGTCATTAGGCTTCGTGGCAAGCAGCTCTACCCACTGAACCATCTCCTCAGTTTCAGACTCCTGAGAACTCCACAGCATGTGGGTACAATTTAGTTATCTTTTCTGTCTAGTGAACCATTAACTTGAAATAGAGATTATGGAAGAAAACATAGGAAAGTATTTTTGCAACCTTGGAGTGAACAAAGAGTTACAAGATGAAATACAGAAATACTGAAGTTATACATTGACTTCAGTAGTAGGTGCTATTTATTTATTTACTTATTCGTTTTTATTTTGGCTTTTTGAGATAGGGTCTCACACCATAGCTTTGGCTGCTCTGAATTCACTGTGTAGATCCAAGCTGGCTCTGCCTGCCCAGCGCCGGGACTAGAGGCACCAGCCACGATGCCTGTTTTACTTCAATTGTGTTGTTAACTCCAATTTGAATTAAGCACTATAGCTTTAAAGATTTACCAAGCGGCATGTTGGTATTACTGCCAGGATTCTTCACTGGCAGTTTTAAAGTTAGAGGTTTGATTTTCTTAAATTATTTCATACATTATTTTGTGCTAAGTCTTTTCAGTAGGAACTGGGCCCCAAACGTCATCTACTGCAATAAGTTAATTAATAAATTAATGCTGGCACTCCTCTGAGCCTCACCCGAGGAAGCCTTCGCCATTCCCACGGGTCTGAGGTTTTGGGTCTGACATGGCTGTGCCCATGTTAACGATACACATTCACTCAGGGCTTCCGCTCACCCTAACTGTACACATTTGGAAAGATTCTCTGCTCAATAGATTTGATGTTAACCTAAATGTTTTTCTTCCTGTATACAGTAAACATTTCTTGTCTCTTCAGAATATGAAGGGTTTATAAGTGATCTTTGGGGAGTGTAGCTTGACTCTGAAGGAATGAACAACATGGAGGAACATGAAGGTCATGACCTCGTAACTGACCATCCTTCTAACTGTTCTGTGCTTCTGTATGAGAGACCATTTAGTTGTAAAGTTTTTAGGCGTGTGAGAACATGAAAGGGTTTTGATACATTTATTCAAATCACAAAATTGAACATCAATTTATTACTTCTTAACAGCTTTGAGACCAGAAATAGCCTGTTGGAAAGACCGGCAGTAGAAGTATATCAAAACCTTTTTTAAAAGCTTCTGATGGATGATTTAACTCAACAGACACGTCATTTTTCACTCTTTTTTTTCCTTTGGTGAAAGAACAGTGTTTTTTATTACTTTTCAAAAGTTGTGAAAGAACACAATCTCAGCGCTACACACAGAGAAAGCAAGCTGCGCTTACCAGTCGCCCATGCGGACTTTCTGAGCTCTGCCTTTGTCTCCGCAGTGCAGAATGTCTATATGACTTCACGCGATTTCCTTTTTGTGCATCGGAAAACTGGCTGCCCATGAAACAATTCTCAAAATTACTTCACGTGTCAAGTTAGAGGAAAGGTGGGATGATGAGGAGGGAGGTGTGAAACTCCAGTCACATTAAATAACATGCCTCCTTCCTCATTAATAGTGCATTTAATTAATTAATTATATCTTGGAGACAGCTTGCAGAGGTTTTGTGCAGGACTATCCTGTGAACCAAACAAAATCCATCGTGCTACATTCAGTTGTGCCTACTTCCAAAAGGTCACCTCAGCTGCGCTCCTTGGCTGTTTGCACCTGCTCCTAAAGGGGTGAGGAGGTCGCAAGACCCTTCCCTGAGTATCCACCCTACCCTACACTGTTGTGTGCAGCTCTCTCTATCCATAACTACGAGCGGCCTCGCGGTGGGGAGGGGCTGGAATCTGCAGGCTGGGAAGACCAAGAGAGTGGGGTTCCGTCGGTCCGGCTGTGGGGAAGGAAGTCTTCCTCCCTGCTGGCTAAAGGCTTTCCAGCTGCAGCCTTCTGGGGCATGTGCACCTGTGACCCTGTGAGCAACTCATCGGGGTCTTAGTAAGGCAGCCCAACTCCCCGGTTCCCCAGAGTGAACCCTGGAGGAATCATTCTTCCGCTTGGAAGGAATTTTAGCTGCCCTAGCCCGGGCTGGGCTTGCATTCGCTGTGCAGGGCACTCTGGCCTTGATTCTTCTGTGGTTACCTCCCAAGTCCTGGGATGACAGGTATGTGCCACGCCACAGCCGACGAACGGCGCTCCTTCGAAGCGCGCAGGAGAACCTTTGCCCCGACTTCATTCTGAGAAATCCCGAAACCACCAACTATCAGAGGCTCCGACCTTTGTTTCCTCGTTTTACAGCTCGCACAGTTACGACTTGCACAGGCTTTGCTGCTGCTTAAAATTACAGTAACTATTTCCGGCCAGTAGGTATGTTTTACCCATTGGCGTCGTCACAGGCCTAACATATTGAGAGCACATGTCATTTAATGTGCGGGAAGAGAGAAGGAAGGAAGTACAAGAGCGATTGGGCTGTTCGAAGTGCACAGTTGTACATGCTCCCAATTCCCCTCTCAGGCCGAGGAGGTGGGCTTCCGCCCCTCCATCTGCGTTCCGGATGTTTGGTTGCCAGGCAACAGGCAAGCGCCGGCCAGACACCTGCGAAGGGGTGCGGCCCTGGGTCCCAGAGCCTGGGTGCTGGCCCTAAGCGGCGCCTGCGCAGACCGGGCCGACCGGCCGCCGGGAGAGAGTGGGAGGGCGTGGTCGCCCAGCCGGGCTGCTGGGACTAGACGGCATCCCACGGTCGCGGTGCCGTGGAGCCCGGGCTCCGTCCCTCCCTCCAGGACCGCGCCGAGGGCGCTGGGCTGCGCTCGGGAGGAGGCATCCCCTGGCCGGCCCGGGGCTCCCACGTCACAGTGGGATGTTGGTCACACGTTCCGTATTTTTTGCGGGGAGGGAGAGGCGATCATTAGAGACTCAGCCGCCACGCGTTCCCCAAGCTCCCCACGGGAGTCAGAGGAGAGCGAGCCTCCCTCCCAGCGGGCCCGGAGAGCGGAGAACCCACCGCCCAACCTAGGACTCCGGAGGAGGCCTCTTACCCGACGTGCACCGGGCGTCATTTGCATATCCCTAGAGGTTAATATCCCACGGATCCACGCTGCCAGCGCGACTTCTGTTCGGTAGCCCAGGTCACGAGCCTAAAATACATATGATTCTGGTGAAAAACTTCCTTTCCGCTTTCTCAGAGCCCGGGAACACACGGGGGGGGGGGGGGAGGGTAAAGTCACCCTAACTGTAAAATTCTTAAGTCCTTGGCCCTTATATAGCCCGCAGAGAGAACTGGAAGTCGTGCTCGCTTCGGCAGCACATATACTAAAATTGGAACGATACAGAGAAGATTAGCATGGCCCCTGCGCAAGGATGACACGCAAATTCGTGAAGCGTTCCATATTTTGCAGCAGCTGCTACACTATTTTACAAACAGGGAGATTGACCGAAGTAAGAACTGCACAACCCTTGACCTCTTCCTTTTGCAGCGTCTCCTCCCGTCACAGCCTCCCGCATCCCCAGGGCAACACAAGCACGCCACTCTGAAATGCCCGGATTTATTCGTGGATTTGGACCCGAGTGCTTGCTGCCGTCCGCTGAGCAGCCCTGGCTCGAGTTCCCTCCAGGCTGCATGCCGAGACGGAGGGAGGCCTTGGGAAAACAGATCCCAACGGCTGGCTGGCTGGCTGCTTGGTAGCTGCTGCACACTCTGGGCTGCAAAACCAGGAGGGAGTGTCGGGATGCTTCCCTGTGGGGCCTCACCCAGGCATCAGTGGAAATCCAGAAAAGATTCATAAGCCAGGAAGTCTTCTAAGTGAAAATGTTAAACTTCCCGGGGCCTCCGGGTTTGGGTTAAGGAAGGAAAATTCGAAGTCGGTTTCCGAATTTAAGGAAAGGTACATTGTTGCATTCTTTTCACTTGCAGTGTTCCCAGTTCGGGTGAAATTCATGCCCATTTTATAACGGCCGTAGACAATTTCAACCTTGAGCGCAAAAACAAAGTACTTTAAGACCACAGACTAGTAATTGAAGTCCAGAGTGCAAAATATGGAACGCTTCACGAATTTGCGTGTCATCCTTGCGCAGGGGCCATGCTAATCTTCTCTGTATCGTTCCAATTTTAGTATATGTGCTGCCGAAGCGAGCACGACTATGTGGTCTCTCCGCGGGCTATATAAAGGCTAACGACTTATAAATTTTTCAGTTAGGGTGACTTTATCCGCGCGTGTTCGCGGGCTCTGAGAGAGTGAAAAGGAAGTTTTTTCACCAGAATCGCGTGTTCAGGTTCGTGACCTCTATTGAACGCAGGTCGTGGCAGCGTGGACCCTTGTGGGTTACCTCTGGTGACATGCAAATGAGCGCCCGGTGCACGTCGGGTAAGAGGCCGGCGAGCCCTCTTCGCTTAAGTAGCGCAGTGAGTTCTCCGCTCTCTGCCCGCGGGGCATGCCGGGATCGCGCGCAGTTTAGCCTCCCGAGCACTGAGCCGCGGAGGGGCTAGCCTCGGACCGCACAGCTCTCTCACCAGTGCGTGGTGGTTTCGCCGCTTGAAAGTTCCGGTGATGAGAACTTCGAAAACAGACACCAGGGAACAAAACCATGCCCAACTACCCGACCATTAGGAAATATGGAAATGTTACTAGCAGTCCTTTATGTCGCCTACTGCCATCAAGGGCTAACCTAGGCTCGCATAGTGTCTGATGACGATGCGCTGGGATTTCTGTTTTCCAGTGGTCATTATTCGTTTCTTTTTAGGCTGTGGACTTACTGAGGAAATGCCTTGTTGTGGGTATGCCCCAGACGCGGCCCATGGTGGTGTTACGGATTTGGTCCATAGTGTATGCTGCTTATTTGCTTTATTCGCCCTGTTTCTTGAAAATGTATAGTGAGGCATAGAGGCGGAGATTCTGATGACTTTTATGTTTAAATTTTGTATGCAGTAGTGATGGTCGGGCGTGTACTTGGTCGTGCATCTCGACAGGAGCATGTGATGCTGACATGTGAATAAGGAAGTGTGACATCGGCAGCATCCTGACACCTCCAGTCTCAAGCCTTTCCAAACCTTCCACCTAATGGTTTTAGGCACTAAAGAACATTTCCCAGGTAGACGGCCTGGGGGTATGGTTGTATTTAACCCTTGGTTCATGAGTTAGTAAGGATGCTCTCTGATGGTCAACCTCTGTGCTTCCTGCGAGAGAATTAAGAGGAAGAAAGGCAAAGAAAAGGACAAAAGGAGCGTTGATTCGGAGTCTCTGGATCACTGGATTCCTTATCCAGGTGTTTTCCAAAGTGCAGTTCCCTGAGCTAACAAATCATCTTCCTCAGGCAAGGTTGAAGTTGTGTTTCCTCGCCGAACGGTTCTTCTGGAGCCCTGCAGTGCTGGTTCTGAGTCCTGGTCTCCAGGGCTGCCGCCCTACAGCCAGCAGTGTAGACTTTTGTAGGCTCCAGTGGACAAGCAGAAACAGCCTGTCTTCCCCTCCCTACCCTCCGCTGGAGTGATTCTTGCCTGGATATTTTCCACACGTTGTTTCCGGTCAGTCTATACGTTTACTGAAAGACTCACCCAGTGAGCGAATCTGCCGGGGTCAAACTCCACGTCTGGGATTTCCTTCCCTTCTGTCCCGTTACACGGCTGCCTTTGTGGTTGTTTTCCAAGGCTCTTGACTTTCCCTATGGTCTTTTTCGATTTCTCTTCCCCATCCCGCACTCCTGTCTACACCGCACACATGACTAACTCAACATGTTTACTTAGTTCATCTCGGGCTTTTGTTATTATATATTATGCTCATCTCTTACACTGCACATTTGCAACACTCAGACACTTAACTCCTGCTAAACTCAAGACATTTAAGTTCCCACATTAAGGTTTTAATTTTAAAAATCTTGTTCTTTCACCCTTGATTAAGTATATGTGAATCTCCAATCTTTTGGGAGGGAAATACTGTTTTTGTTTTTCTTCAAGACAGTTTCTCCATGTAGTTTTGACGCTGGTCCTGGAACTCAGCCTGTAGACCAGGCTGGCCTCCAACTCATAGAGATCCTCCTGGCTCTGCCTCCCGAGTGCTGGGATTAAAGGCAGGCACACCACAGCTGTTTTGTTTTTTAATCAAATCTTTTAATCACATTTAGGAAAGCGATGCGGTAGGCGTCTTTTAAAGTGACTGTAATCTTGAGTTAAGATTTGCTTTTGTGAGAATGGTAAGTTTAATAGGTGTGATTAACAATTTAGCTTTAGCAGACATTTATTTGAAGGATTTTCTCAGATCAGATTTTTTTTTTAAAATAAGGAAACATTTTATTTTTGTATTCTGGAACATTTGGACTCTATTGTTAGTAAATATTATTGTTGTAATAATCTTAATTGTTCACATAAACAGTAATTCTGTTGTTTTACTGAAAAATAGCTACTTAAGCTGAGCGGCAGTGGTGGTGGTGGCGGCGGCGGCAGCTCACGCCTTTAATCCCAGCACTTGGGAGGCAGAGGCAGGTGGATCTCTGTGAGTTCAAGCCAGCCTGGGCTACAGAGTGAGATCAGGACAGGCACCAAAGCTACACAGAGAAACCCTGTCTCGAAAAACCAAACCAAACCAAAAAACAGCTACTTGAAACTATTTAGCTTAGTGGGTAATTTAACCAAACTGTGGTACATCTTGGAATCAATGACCTTTTGGATCTAATGAGATGTATTCTACGTTCCCTGAACAATATTGATACTGATCCTGTCAATGTTTGAGGCCAGCTCCGCTTCTCTTCCTCCGCACCACTGAGCGTCAGTAAGTCAATACTTTCTCCAGTAGGTTACCCAGGAGGGGAAAGACTGTACACCTATCATTTTACAGCCGGACTTCTGAGCCTTCCTCCAGCCACAGCAGCAGAGTACCCACTGATCTAGAAAGTCCATTTTGCTGTTTTTCTTAAACGGAAAAGGACGTTCTGTGAGTTGACACTCTTTATAAACAACGACCACGAAAACCTAACATCCAGCACAAGGTATTTCCTGCCCAGGAATTTTGTTCTCGTTTAAGAGAGAAGGAATTCAACCCCAATTCTCACGTCCTCTTTAGCAGGGAGAGTTGAGTCCCTTGAAATCGCCGCGCCTCTGACAACTCGGGGTGAAATGGAGGAGCTCAAGCTGGGAGACAGGTGCTCAACCTGGGTTCCGGGTTGTAGCCGTGGGAACTTTGGACACACCAGTGCAGGAGGCAGCCTGTGGAGGTTCTGATTTCCTTGTCCCGCGTGGGTCGCGAGTTTCTGTGAGGTCTTTTTGCGTAGTCGTGGGTTCTCCTGGAACTCTCAGCCTCTGTAAGGTTTGCTTGCATCTGGCAATGATCTTTCTTTCTCTCCTCTCTTCTTTCAGATGCACTGTGTAGCAGGTCTGGCTTGTCTTGAATTCTCCACCAAGCCCATTCCTCTGCCTTTCCTTTCCTCCTCCCCTCCCTCTTTATGGCCATATTTGAGAAGACTCCAGTGGTCATGAAGGACTCCTGGAAAGAACTATAAGGTTTTTTTTTTTTTTTTTTTTTTTTTTAAGGTATACCAATTTATTTAATTTCTGGTGTCTAATTCCATAAACTAAAACATGCTGGAGGACCACTTCCCAAACTTGCCTAGTAATAGAGTCCTTGACTCAATTTCTGACAGCTTCTAGAGGTTTGATCTATTGTAGTCATTCAAAGAATGATCCAGTATATCTCCCAGATGATCTGTGTTTTTAAAAGCTACTTTTAGGGTCTAGAGAGGGATGGCTGAGTAGTTAAGAGCACTTGCTGCCCTTTCAGAGGACCCAAGTTCAGCTCTCAGTACCGGCGTGGTGGCCACACACACTGTGAACATACACAAGAGTAAAAAAATAAGAAGGTTTTTAAATGCCTTGATTTATGGCTGTCTTTATTCTGTTAGTGTAAAAACTTGATAAAACAATGGCCATTTTGGAACATAATTTTCGGAACCTGAATTTGTACTCCTGGGCCATGGCCACTCATGTTTGGCTCTTGACTCCGTCTTCAATCCCTTGAGCTGAGAGCTGTGTTTTTCCTTTGACACTAGTGTGAGATATTTTTTGTGTGTAGAGTTTTCTCATAGTAAGCAGTTCCCTTAATTCGTAGCAAATGTTTCACTGAAGGTGCCGGAGGATTGGGGGAAGCCGCCAGAGACGAACACCTTTAATTTCTTGGAGTTACGCTAGACTATCTTGTGCATAAACTCACCGTTCCCCCTCTTTCTTGTTTCAGAGGAGAGGTGACCCTTGTGTGTGGAAAATGCGTGGGTGGGAAGCTTCCTTGTCTGGAATGTGATATCTAATTCCAACTCCACGGGAGCTGTTTTACAACTATGTAAGTTGAAGGTAAATTACAGCAATACGAAGTCGTATTCTTTATGGACCTCTAGATGCCGGCCTGACCTTCAGCTGACCTCCCTGAAAGAAGCTGGTTTCGCCGTCACCTCCTCGCACCTCCATCTCAACGTTCCTTTAGTCTACATAATTCTAAAATGGTCTCCTTTGAATCGGCTGTAACACCTACCATGTGTCTCTTTTGATTAATATATAACATAAAATCTCTGATGCATTTTATTGATCCACACAAGAGGCATGTTTTTAATTAAGAAATAGTTTTATATAAATTCAGAGTTCTTCCACTGAGTTTCCCAGTGGATTCAGCTAACAAAACAGAGTATATTTTTAATCAGAGAAAGTACAGTTTCTGTTCTAATTAAAGCTCAGACATATTTTTCTTCGTTTCTAAATGACAATAGAAATTTGATGACTTTATCATTTACGTATTCTCTGTTAATTTACAGTTTGTTTTGTGACTGTTGAATCAGTCTTCACTGTTGATAGTAATAACTGGGAATTTGTTGTTACGATTTATTGAGTAAACTCTATGACTAATGATTTTTAGAGATATAGTCCCTGTTGTGTAAAATCCTTGAGGAAAACTTACCTTTCTATGACTTTCATCTGCTTCAGACTCAATCAGGTAGGGATGTTATGCTCACTAGCAAGGACCTCTAAGATACCAGAGTTGCTAAGTTTAGGGGCTTCTGTTTACTCTTCACCTTTTTTTAAAAAAAAAATTTTTTAAATTTACTTTTATTTCATGTGCATTGGTGGTTTGTTTGTGTATATGTCTGTGTAAGAATGTCGGGTCCCCTGGAACTGGAGTTACAGACAGTTGTGACCTGCCATGAAGGTGCTGGGAATTGAACCCAGGTCCTGTGAAAGTGTGGGAGTCCAGCTCTGACCTGTCAAAGGGTTCTGTGTGGGAAGAGAGGAATGAGGAAGTATTAGATAGAAATACAGGTGGAGATAGAGAGAAAAGACAGATACAGGATAGCTTCAGGAGGGCCCTGGGTCAAAAACCAACCAGCCGCCTAGAGATTTATTCTAATGGGCTTTTTATACGCTGCCAAGGGGGAGGCAAAGGGACTTCCACAAAGATCAACCCACAATATACAGCCAAGTGTAGACCCTTCAAAACACCTGGTAACCACACCCCTGGCCAAATCATCCTATTATGCAGCCCAGCTAGGTAAAGCAAGCTCAGATTCTCTGACCTTGAGTAAGGCCTTACTAGGGGGCCTCTGTGGGCCCCCACACATGAGCAGTCAGTGCTCTTAACTGCTGAGCCATCTCTCCAGCCCTAATTCTTCACCTTTGACTGCAATTTTGGGACTTTATGTGTGCATTTTTATCATTCAGAAAGGTATTTGCCTCTTGGTGAACATGTAATACTTTCCTAAAACCAGGTCATGCTACTAACTTAGGCTGTGAAATATCCTAAAGGAACCCCATTCTCGTTGATTTAAATTATTTAGATTCTAAATCTCCTGAATTATGATCTATTCTCAGTTTATGAGATATATAAGTAAATACTCCTATAATTCTTTTATCTTAGTTAGGGTTACTATGGCTGTGATGAAACATCATGACCAAAGGCAACTTGGGAGGAAAGGGTTTATTTCACTCACAGTTCCATATCAACATCTTTAAACGCAGTGAGGACAGGAACTCAAGCAGGGCAGGGACCTAGAGGAAGGAACTGATACAGAGGCCATGGAGGAATGCTGCTTACTGGTTTGCTCCCCATGGCCTGCTCAGCCTGCTTTCTTATAGAACCAAGTGAAAGACCCCCGCTCCATTATGAGGACATGGGGCGTTGGGCCGATGAAATGTCCCCCCCAATAACTTAGCCTAAGAAACGCCATTCTGAAGGAATCAGAAAAACAGGAGTTCACAGCCGTAGCCAGCCACCCGGCCTTGAGAGAGATAACTATGGCCAGCCATCCGGCCTTGAGAGAGATAACTGTGGTCAGCGGCCTTGGGAGAAAGACAGTTGAGTTAAATTAGGATATTTTATGGCGGGCCCCTGGCCTTGAGGAATAAGCAGCTGGCCTGGGCAAGGCCAGATCAGCCACACACATACGACCCCAAGTTCACCCTGGCCTTCTTTGAAACAACCAATAGGGACCCTGTAACTATGCTTCTTGCTTCTGTAACCGCGCCTCTGCCCTGGAATCCCATAAAAAGTCCCCTTTGCCCTAGGAAGGGGCGCAAGTCCTCCGAGAGACTTCGCCCCGGGTACCCGTGTATCTAATAAACCCTCTTGCTTTTGCATCTGATCGGTGGTTTCGGTGTGTTCCTTGGGTTTGGGGTCTCTCCTGAAGGAAGATCTCCTCTGGGGGTTCTTTCACAAGGACCACCAGCCCAGGGGGGCCCCTACCCACAATGGGCTGGGCCAGGCCCTCTGCTGTCAATCGCTAATTAAGAAAAAGCCCTTCAGGGTTGCCTACAGCCTGACCTTATGGGGACACTTTCTCAATTGAGGCTCCCTCCTCTCTGATGACTCTAGCTTGTGTCAAGGTGACAAAACTGGCCAGCACATCCTTGAAAATAAGGATCTAGAAAATTTTCAGAAGTTGTTCTAGTTTTGAAAGTATTCTCCCCACCCCTTTTATTGAAAAATAGATTGTTTTCCTCATATATAATGTATCTTGATTATGGTTTCTCCTCCCTCTACTCTCCCAGCTCTTCCCCACCTCCCCTTCCACAAAGATCAACTCAATTTCTGTCTCTTATTAGAAAATAGGATTCTAAGAGACAATAATAAATATAATATAGTATAATATAATATAATAAAACAAAAACTAACACATTGGAATTGGATAAAACAAACAGAAGTGAGGGAAACCTGCTCCCTCTTTTCCCCCCAGGGTACTCATGAGCAGGGAGAAATGAGGAATATGTAGATAGAAATATAGAGGAGAGAGACAGATAGAAACCCAGGATAGCCCCGAGAGGCCCTGGATCAAAACCCACCAGCCCCTTCTGTCTCTACTAAAGGGCTTTAAAAGGCATGCCAAGGGGTGGAGCAAAAGACCTGCCACAGCACAGCCAAGTGCAGACCATCCCAGGTACCTGGTGACTATGCATGTGGTCCAGCCATCCCCTAATGCAGCTCTGCTGTGTAAAGCAAGCTCAGATCTCATTAGGAAGCTTTTGTGGGCTCCCACACAGCAGGAAAAGAGCCCAAGAAAATACACAAGAAGCAGAGATGCACTCATTCGCACACTCAGGAATCCCATGAAAACACTAAGCTAGAAGCCATATTATATATGGGAAGGACCTGTAAAGAAGATATATAATAATGATATATATATATATATATATATATAATATATATATATATAAAGAAGAGAGAGAGAGAGGATAAAAAATAAATAAGTAAAATAAAATAAAAAAAGATAAATTTAAAAGAAAAGCAAGAGCCCTGATGCAACATTATGAGACTGAGACCCTCCAAAGATACTGTTAAGTGTGTGTTCTCTCGGCCATCTACTGCTGGGCAAGCAGCCTATCCTTAGGAGTAGTTTGCTTCCCCAGTGAGGCTCCCTTGGAGAAAATGAAATTTTCATTTGCAAGTGGTTAGCAAGTGGAGATTGCCTCTGGGTTAAGGATGGGCTTGTGTCGACTCCTCCCTTTATAGAACCCTAGCTGGTGCAGATCTGTGTATGCCCTGTGCATGCTACCTCAGTCTCCAGGAGTTCATATGTGCATCAATCGCATTGATTTAGAGGGCTTTGTTCGAGTATGTTGTGTATTCATTTTCATTCTGCTCTAGAAAGTCTTTGATTTCTTTCTTAATTTCTATCTTGACCTATTTTTCACTCAGTGAAGAGTTGTTTGATTTCTATGAGTTTGTAAGCTTTCTGATGTTGACATCCAGCTTTAATCCATAGTGGTCAGATAGGATACAGGGTATTATTTCCATTTTCTGCTCATCAGAAAATTTCAATTTATCTGTTGAGACATGCTTTTTGTCAGAGTACAGTACATGGTTAATTTTGGAGAAAGTTCCACGAGGTACTGAGAAAAAGGTATATTTTTTTGTGTTTGGGTGAAATATTCTGTAAATATCTGTTAGGTGAATTAGGTTTATAACATCAGTTAGCTCCAGCATTTCTCTTGTTTAGTTTTTGTCTGGATGACCTGTCCATTGCTGAGAGTGGGGTACTGAAGTTTTCCACTATCGATGTATAAGGGTCAACATGTGATTTAAGCTGTAGTAATGTCTCTTCTACAAAGTTGGGTGTCCTTGTGTTTGATGCACAGATGTTAAGAATTAAAATGTCATCTTGGTGGATTTTTCCTTTGAGTATGTAGTGTCCTCCATCTCTTCTGATTAGTTTTGGTTTGAAGTCTATTTTGTCAGATACTAAAATGGCTACATCAGCTTACTTCTTAGGTCCATCTGCTTGGAAAATCTTTTTCCATTCTTTTTCTTGAAGTGATGTCTACCCTTGATATTAAGGTGTGTTTCTATGCAGTAGAAGGATGAATCCTGTTTTTGCATCCATTCTGTTAATCAGTGTCTATTGGGTGTGTGTGGGGGGGCAGGAATTGAGACCACTGATTCTGAGAGTATCAATGAGAATGTTTGTTAATTCCTATTTTTTTTTTTTTTTTGCTTTTGTGGTGTGTGTGTGTGCGTGTGTGCGTGCGTGTGTGCGTGCGTGCGTGTGTGTATTTTCCCTCTTATGATTTGCTGCTCTGGGTTATTTTTTTTCTTGGATGTCATTAACCTCTTTAAGATGGAGTTTGCCTTCTATAGGGCTAGATTTGTTGATAGATATTGCTTAAATTCATTTTTTTTCATGGAATGTCTGCTTTTCTCTGTCTATTGTGATTAAAAGTTTTGCTGGTTATAATAGTCTGGACTGGTATCTGTGGTCTCTTAGAGTCTGTAGAACTTTATTCCAGTCTTTTTTGGCTTTTAGAGTCTCCACTGAGAAATCAGATGTTATTCTAATTTTTTTCCCTTGTAGCTTTTTAATATTCTTTCTTTGTTCTGTATGTTTAGTGTTTTGATTATTATATGCATATGTGAATTCCTTTTCTGGTCTAGTTTACTGGTGTTCTGTGTGCTTCTTGTACCTTGATAAGTATCTCCTTTAGGTTAGTGAAATTTCCTTCTATGATTTTGTTGAAAATATTTTCTGGGCCTTTGACCTGACTTTCTTCTCCTTCCTCTGTTGCAAGGTATTGGGTTACACTGTGCAAAGTTATGTCACTCTGATTGGTTTAATAAGAAGCTAAATGGCCAATAGCTCGGCAGGAGGTATATGTAGCAGGGACTTCTGGACAGAGAGCTCTGGGAAGAAGAGAGCAGAGTGGCCAGCAGGGTGCAGAGGAAGCAGGATGGGCAGTGCAGAGTAAAAGTAACCAAGCCACGTAAAAGAACATAGATTAAAAGATATGGGTTAATTTAAGTTATAAGAACTAGTTAGGAACGAGCCTAATCTAAGACTTTGCATTCATAATTAATAATAAGTCTCTGTGTCATTTTTTTGAGCTGACGGCCCAAAGGAAAGTCTGACTACATTCTTCTATTCCTATTATTCTTAGATTTGGTCTTTTCATAGTGTCCCAGATTTCCTGGATGTTTGATGCCAGGAGTTTTTTAGTTGTAACATTTTCTTTGTTCGAAGTATTCATTTCTTCTAATGTGTCTTCACTGACTGAGAGTCTCTCTTCCATCTCTTGCATTCTATTGTTGAGGCTTGCCTCTGAGGTTTCTGTTCAAGTTCCTAAAGTTTTCATTTCCAGATTTGCCTCAGGTTGGGTCTTCTTTATTGATTTTATTTCCACTTTCAGGTCTTGCACTATTTTATTCATTTCTTCCCACTGTTTGAGTTTTCATAGATTTCTTTAAGGGATTTATTAATGTCCTCTTTAAGGACTTCTATCCTATTCATAAAGGCCATTTAAGTCCTTGTCTTGTATTTCAGCTATGTTACGACACACAGGGTCTACTGTGGTAGAAATATTGTCCTGGCTGTTATTGATTGTGTTTTTATGCTGGTATGTAGGCATCTGGGTTAGTAATTTTAGATGATGATCTCTGGTCTTGTCTTTGTTCTGTGTGTGTCTTGTTCCTTGGTTTCTGTTGCCCCTTCTGGTGGCTGTGTGTTGTCTGGTACGTAATTCTGAGATCCTGATAGGTATGGGGGTTCTGGGTAAAATGTGTGTCTAGGTATTGGGAGCTCACACGTAGGAATGGGATGGGCTGAAGGGGGTCATGGGGGTCTACAAACAGGGGGAACTTAGGATCTGCTTAGTTCCATGGCAGTAGGGACTGAGGGAAGGCCACCACAAGTAGTCTGCTACAGAGCTGGGGACGAGACTAGGGGATTGGATCTGGAGGAGAGGAGAGGAAGTGACCATCTGAAGCTCATCTACCTGCTTCTTTGGTCTGCCCACTTCTCTGGCAGGCTTCCGTCATCTTTGACATTCTGTGTCCTGGGGTTCACGGTAATTCTCACTGGAGAACATTTCCATAGGACTAGTGGGTTGGGGATGGATAATGTCTTTGGCGTTTCGTGTTGTTTGTAGTTTTGCAACGTGACATGGACATGTGGATTTCTTTCATTGTTTGTGTGCCAGATATGAGATTCTAGCCTGCCTCAGGCTGAGCCGGTGCTACAGGGAGGGCAGGGGCAGGCAGGACCCTGGGAAGCCTGCCAGGCAAAGGCCATGCGGACTGTGTGTCTAGGGCTAGGCCTGGGAATGTGGAGGTTGTGCAAGCCGACTTGATTCTGAGGGAACTCACCGGGGAGACCGGCTCTGGAGCATCTCGGCCAGAGCTAATAAGCCTTGTCGGGTGGATGGTGCTGTTAGGTGAGGTTCTGGGAAGTTCACCAGGCAAAGCCAGTGCAGTGCAGAGGCTGTTATGATTATGAAGCATTTCTTAAAAATCACAACTAAGATCAGTCAGATAGGTTTTTAGTGGTTCTTTAAAATGCATTTAGAGTAGACACACAAATTATGTTTTACAAAGCCATGGTCCTTTTTATCTTGATCTACTTTTTTTCTATGACATCTGCACCTTATAATATATATATGTATATATATATATCTCACATATATACATATATATGTATATATACACATTTATAATACACACACACACACACACACACACACACACACACACACACACACACTTCTTCTCTTACTAGACTAAAACTTCCGAAGGTCAAGACTTCATCTGTGTTGTTGACTACTGCATTTCACCTCCCTGTAACAAACTGCTGCAGTCTGACCTCAAGCCTATCTGAATCCATTAATGCATAGTAAAGCCACACAATAGCAACAGCATAAGATTTCCATGAGTCTGTCCTATTCGCTCCATGGCAGAGTACCCTGTGCCCACATGGGGGTCATGTCAGAAGTAACTTCTGCACCCCAGGGTGCTCTCCTATGGCCCTTCAGCACAAACAGTACTACCAGAGGGCTGCTGTGTGTTCTCAGTGTCTCAGGAAGATGTTGAACGGTTTCTGTTTTTAACTTGCTCATTTTATCTTAGCCACCTCTGTACCGGCCAGGACTTACTCTGGATGTGGCACCACCAACCCATATTCTGAGTCTGAATTCTCTCTTTCCTCAGCAGCCCCGCTTGGTCTCTGTAGAAGATCACCTCTGTGCTCTGTAAGATTACTGCGAAGCCTCACTGCTTCTGTGAGTGGCTCTGACATTCCTGGATGCACGTGTGTGGGAGTTACTTTCTAGTGAAACACTTCTCTTTCATTAACCCCGCCCCCATTTCCTCACCTCTCCTGTCATCTCAGCTCATTCACAGGCTGAGACTTTTGCTTCTAAGCGAATATAAAGCTTAAGCTTAAATTTAAGCTTTAGCTCTACCAGAAAAATGGTGGCTGGTCTCATTATTAAATTATTATCCTTATCATTTTTGTATGTGCATGTTCAGCTCGAGTGTTTTTCCTCAGGAGCCATCAACTTTGTTTTTCTTTTTTTAAATTTCTTTTTTAAAAATAATTTATTTATTTTTATTTTACTTGCATTGTTTTGCCTGCATGTATGTCTGTGTCATGGTGTCAGATCTTGTTGTTACAGACAGGTGTGAGCTACCATGTGGGTGCTGGGAATTGAACCCAGGTCCTCTGGAAGAACAGTCAGTGCTCTTAACCGCTAAGCCATCTCTCCAGCCCTTTATTTAATTTATCTATCTATCTATCTATCTATCTATCTATCTATCTATCTATCTATCTATCTATCTATCTATCTATCTATCTATCTATTATGTGTTACGGGTGTTTGGCCTGCATGTATGTCTCTATGCTACATGGGTGCCTGGCGCCTGAGAAGACCAGAAGATAGTAGTGGATTTCCTGGAACTGGAATTATGGACGGTTGTAGGCCAGCATGTGGGTGCTGGGAATGAAATCTGGGTCCTCTGCAAGAGCAGCCACTTCTCTTAAACCATGAGGTATCTCTCCAGTCTTCACCTTGTCTCTTACCTGGGGCTCGGTGCTTAGGATAAACTGGCTGCCCTAGAGACCTATCTGTTTCTCGGGCATGGGGCTTTTTATCTGGGTGCTCGGGATCCAACTTAGGTTCTCATACTTGCATGGCAGACATTTTACCAATGAGCCAACTACCCAAACCCCATTACCATCATCATAGACTGCAGTATTTGATAATATTAACTGCAACTAAATTATTTATCAGTCAAGTTTTCCTCTCTGACTTATTATATTTTTATTTAAAAATAATATCTAGTTACTTATATTATTTTCTTTTCCAGATAGGATCTCATTATGTAGCCTTTGCTTGTTTGGAACTTGCTTCATAGACCAGGCTGGCCTTGAACTCACAGAGCCCTGCCTGCCTCTGCAGCCCAGGTGCTGGGATTAAAAGAGCTCGCCAGTAAGCTCAGCTCTGGCTTTATTTTAAAAGAGGAAAAAATGATCTGTTTTTAATTAACTATGGATTCTATGTGTCTTAGGAAGAGATTAGGAGCTGATGGCCAGAGTTCCAACCCCAGCTGCAGGCCTTGCATTGCTCACATCTGGTCAAGCGGGATGGTGATAACATCTGTGAGAGCATCTGTCGAAAATGGGAGCACGTGTGTCACTGTGAATGGCGCGGCATCATGAGCATGTGTGTCACTGCTGTTGCGAACATTCGTCACTGCTGTTGTGTGAGAAGGTTTACATTTTGAAGGCTTGTAGCAATTGCCTTTCTTTTGATTCAGCTCAAGAACATTTAGGGGTTTGCCTCCAGGACATTGACTATATCCTGTAGAGAATTTTCCACAAACCCCTAGGATGCCCACAGCTGAGCAGCTCTAAACTTGTTACAATGTAAAAACTTCCGCCTTAAAAAAAATCACTGGAAAGGTATTTAACTTTTAGGAGAAGCACACCTGAGGCTAATCACTCTCCCCACCCAAAAGCTTACAACAAAACCCCAGGCACCAGTTTAGTTTCTCAGTCATTTTTCAAAATGTGTATTTAAAATGTATATTGGTCTTAATGGCTTGATAAAATACACAATTCTTGGAAAAATATAACAAAACCAAATTACAATAAATAAATAAATAACCAACTAGCCCTATAACCTCTAAAGAACTAGAACCAGAAATTAGAAATTCAGTCCCCACACACTGCAATCCTGGAAGAACCAAGTTCTGTGAAACGTTCTAGATGAACTAACTTTAGGCCTATAAAACATCTCCCACCACTGCAAATAGCATGAAAGTTTCAAAGAATAAAACAAAACAAAAAAACAATGAACAAAATTCTCCCAAGGAACGGAAAATTGAAGACCCGCCCCTTGGGGACCTGGCCAATATGCAGGCAGGGTCCTGACAACATTGTGCACTCACTGCTATCTGGTCTCTCTGAGCATGCGCATGAAGTCCCCTCATAAATGGTGGGGCCCGCCCACCTTCTCTTTCCTCTTCCTCCTCCTCTCCTTTTCCCTCCCCCTCCCTCTCACTTCCCGCGAGGCAGCTCTGACCACTCACCCCCTTCCCCCTTCCACCACTAATAAAACTCTTGATGAGATCGCTGTGTGCATGGAGATCGCTGTGTGTATGGTGTGTCTCTGTCTCTTATCCGCGGTGGGGCTCCTTGATTCCAACCCACCAAGGTCTAAAGGTACCTTGACTTCAAAATTTGGATGTAAGGATATGTTGCTTTAGAAAGGAGGCTCTGCTTTTGTTCCCATAGAAAGCCAGAGGCTATGGATTTGTTCCAGATTAAGATACATCAGGTTTGACCAGCCAAGCCCCCTAAAAGGTCTCCGATGACACCAAGGCCCAGATGATCCAACATCCAGAACCGTTTCAAGGCAACTGGCTCAGACGATTTTTAGTCACTTATACCTGTGTAACACTGATACTAAAACAAGGTAAACATTAATTATTCACAAATTGCATACTTTAATGTCAAAATTATAAAACAAACAAACAAACAAAACTTGAGAAGCTGGTCAACAATGTGCAGGAAATTAGCACGTTTCTCTGTAGCACAGGAAACCCACTGAGAGCACAGGTTAGATGTGGTGAGGATGGGGAAGTGAGTGAGGGGAACCCAGGAACCCCAAAGTCACTTCCGGTGGTTTGCCTCAAGGCACCCTTTGTGGGTTTCCTCCCTTCCCCCGTTGAGTTGAGGAAACAGAGTCTGTAATGGGGAAAGTTCTTTCCACACTAGAAAACCAGTAAGCAATTCCAATGCCAATGCCATGACTCTGGATTTCTCTCCCTACCCCCACCCTTTTATGTTGTCCTGTCTTGGTAGAGATCCAATAACCAGCTCTCTAGTTGTGCTTTGCTGGTTGCTGTAGTGTGAATGCTCCCAGGGACGATTTTGAGCTGTCACGTGATGTCCTTGAACACAGGGTATAGAAGACACAGAGCAGTGGTGGCCTGTGTGGGCTCCTGCAGCTGGATCCCACATATCATTGCCTAAGATGACTGATACCCAATATCTTTTTTAGTTTTGTTTGTTTTTGAGACAGAGTCTCACTGTGTATCTCTGGCTTCCTGGACTTCACTGTGTAGGCCAGGCTAGCCTTAACTCACAAAGATCTTCCTACCTCTGTCTAGCAAGTGCTGGGATTAAAAGGTATGGGCTACCATGCCTGGCCCAGCAGTATCTTTTCTTATGCAAGTATTCTGTTTGATTTTCCCTGTAGCAATTTACTGCCTTCTGATATATAATCTAAATTTTTTTTTAAAGACAGATTCTTTCTCTATAGCTTAGGTTAGCCTTAAACTCACAGCAATCCCACTGCCTCACTTTTCTGAGTGCAGGGATTATAGGTGTGTGCCAGCACTCCTGACATAATTTGTGTGTGTGTGTGTGTGTGTGTGTGTGTGTGTGTGTGTGTGCTTGTTTGTGTGTTTGTTTGTTTTATTCTCACACTGTAACCTTAGCTGGCCTGGAACTTGCTATGTAGACCAGGCTAGCCTAGAACTTGAAAAGATACACCAGCTTCTGCCTCATGAGTGCTGGGATTAAAGCAACAGGTCACCATGGCTTGATAATTTGATTTTTCTCTCAGTTTCTGTTTTCCCCTACTATGTCTATGCTCTGAAAGAAGTATTTTAGATTTATTATTCATTTTTTTATTGTTCTTTTCCTAAAAAGAATGACGTGTGTACTTAGCTAGTGGATAGCTGTCTATAAATGAATGATGTTTGTGTATTATTATATGGGAAAGAAGTTAAAGCCATTTTTATACAATTAGGAGTAACAGTTAAATGAAGGCATTAGAGGTGAATGAATGAATGAATGAATGAATGAAGCCATCAGGTAGGTGCTGGGAACTGAACCTAGGTCCTCTACAAGAGTAACAAATGTTCCTAACCACCAAAGATCCATCTCTCCAATGGTGGACACATTGTTTTATTTGTTTTTGTTTTTAGATTTTTTTTTGTGTGTTTTTTTTTTTTTTTTTTTTTGTGTGTGTGTGTGTGTGTGTGTGTGTATGTTGGGTATGTACATGAGTGCAGTCACCCTCAGAGACATCAGATTGCCCTGAAGATGGAGTTATAGACAGCTGTGAGCTGCCTGGTGTGGGTGCTGGGAACTCATGGCCTTTAGAAGAACAGCAAGTGTTCTTAACCACTGAACCATCTCTTTATCTCCCGGTGGAAAATTTTAAGTGTTTGTGCATGCACACGTGTGTGCGCTCTCCCTTCCTCTCTCTCTGTCTGTCTCTGTCTCTCTCTCTCTGTCTCTTTCTCTCTCTCTCTCTCTCTCTCTCTCTCTCTCTCTCACACACACACACACACACACACACACACACACACACACACTGAGTTTGGAGTAACTTAAAAAAACATTTCCTGGCCTGGAAACGACAATTACTGGATAAAATACTTTCCTAGCATGCAGGAGTCCCTATGTTTAATCTCTAGCTCTACACATGATTACTGACAGCATGCCTGTGGTCACAGTACTGGGGAGGTAGAGGCAGGAGGATGAGAAGGTCAAGGTCATCCTCCACTACATGGGAAGTTTGAAGCTAGACTTATTTATAATAGTTAAGCTGAAGCTTAGTTTTGACATGTCTTCAAGTTTAAATTTATTCATAAACTCAGGAGACACAGCCAATCCTTATGAAATAAATGTTTCATTCTTGCAATGCTTCGGTGTCCTTGGTCGACATGAAGATGCTTGTGTTGGGAATGATTTAAGCCCGGAGGAATGGTCTCCTGCAGTCACTCAGGAATCCAGACTATTTCCATCCCGTGGCTCTGCTACCCCAGGGTCTGAGTTCCAAGGTCAGCATTGAAAGGGAGAGTGGAGAAGGCACACCTGCTTCTTAACACATTTGACATTACGTTATGATAAGTTTCGCTCAGCACCGCCCTCTGATTTCATCAGGCATGGTTCCTTTGGTTCCCTGTGGTAACTCGGGCCACAGGCATCAACCCAGACCCCAGCTGCGGCAGGAACACGGACCCAGACATGGCCCTCAGTAGCAGCAGACCTACCTGGATGCAGGATGAATTTGGGAAATGGCCCAGCAGCCACTTCCTAACCGTGGTTCCTCATTGAGTAGAAGAACAAACCTTTGGAAGACATGTAGGTGCCTGTGCCACAGCTTTCCCGCTGCCTTGTTCTGTCTTTCTCTTCCTCCTGCTCCCCCCCCCCCCTGATTTCTGCAGGCTTGATCCTCTCTTATTTCTTTGTATTCTCCCTGTTGGCTTGGAACACACACACACACACACACACACACACACACACACACACACACACACACACACATTTCCTCATTTTAGTAGCTGTCCTTACAGTTCTAACATATTTCCTTCATTTTTGAGATTTCCATAAAGCCGATGTTTGTTTAGTACATCTCTTCTCTACAGATAAGAAAAGAAACTCTCCATTCCTCTCCCCCCACAACTAATGCAGCATATATCCTTCTCATGGAAGTGCGTGGCTCTATTCTAACTTTAAAGAAACATAAAAATCGTTATGAATATGAAATAAATACACATCATGTATTTTTAGATTTCTGTGCTCATTTCTCCTGAAATCTTTATTGATGAAGCCCAGACTTTGGTCACAGTAACATCCATGTGAAGAACGGTCTCCATGTTTTTTCCTCAAAAGAGAATGTGGCAGATACATCTCATAGTTGTTGTGTCCACATAGGTATGTGGGTGTAGTGCGAATTCTAATTGGTCTTAACAATAAAAACCCAGAGTCAGATTTTGGGGTAAATGCTGAAAGACCAGAGAGGTAAAGGAGCAGCCACTAGAGAGACTTCTTACCTCTACCAATCCTCATACAGAAAGAGCTGAGATCCTCTCTCCACCTCCATATTCCTGACTCCACCTCCCTCTTGCTGGGATTAAAGGAATGAGCCTCCACTGCCTGGCCCTGTTTCTCTTTTAGACTGGATCACTCTCATGGAGCCCAGGGTGGCCTTGAACTCCTGATCTTCCTGCTTCCTCCTCCCAAGTGCTAGGATTAAAGGTGTGTGCCACCACAGCCTGGCCTCTCTGGTTAACTAGTGACTAGTTAACCTCTAGGCAAGCTTTATTTGTTAGAGCACAGACAAAATATCACCACACCTGGGTATGGAATTCTCGGGTCTAAAATTTTCCTCTTGGTATGGGGATGATGTTGCTCCTGATATTGATTGATATCAATGCTAAATCTATTGACGGTCTAAATGTCTTTTCCTTGGACAAATCTCTTTTCTCTCTAGTAGATTTGCAAAGCTTTGTAGTTTAACTACAATGTGAGTTTTAAAAATTGATTCTTCAGGCCGGGCGGTGGTGGCGCACGCCTTTAATCCCAGCACTCGGGAGGCAGAGCCAGGCGGATCTCTGTGAGTTCAAGGCCAGCCTGGTCTCCAAAGCGAGTTCCAGGAAAGGCGCAAAGCTACACAGAGAAACCCTGTCTCGAAAAACCAAAAAAAAAAAAAAAAAAAAAAAAATTTATTCTTCATATTGCTTCTGAGACTGTATCTTCAAACTTTGAACTCATGTCTCTCCAGTTCTTAATATTATGGCCCACATCCCCTCCAAATGTTGCCTATCTTCCATTAACTCTATTTTTATGGGATTGATTTTTGAAACGTCTCAATATGTTTTTCATGTCTCTGAACTGACTTTTATATTTGTTTGTTCTTCCCAGAATATGTTCTTAGCACATGTTTTCAATACTTTTTTGAGTGTGTGTAGACTGGAGATAAACTCTTTTTAAAAAGAAACCAATCCTTTGAGAGTTTTGATCAGGCTTCCCCCAATTCTTCCCCCAACTTGTCCCCACTTCTATATCTACCCAGCTTTGTATTATTAAAAATAAAATCCTGGAAGACGAATTTGTGCTGCCCAGATCCTCTTGAATGTGTGGCCTTCCTTTGGGAAGTATCTGACTTACTAGAGGCTATACTCCTAAAGAAAGCTGTCTTCCTCTCCCAGCAGCTAATGGTCATCACTAACACCACAGCTTGGGGTGGGATTGTGTGCCCAGCTCCTCTCTCCCAAGCCAATGATGGGGGTGGGGCCATCTCTCCCGAGTGCAGGGGCCAGCTCTCTTGTCCAGTGAGGGGGCAGGGCCAGGGCCAGCTATCCCAGGGCCAGAGAAGGGCGGGGCCGGCTCAGCACCGCCCTCTGATTTCATCAGGCATGGTTCCTTTGGTCCCCTGGGTAACACGGGCCACAGGCAGGAACACGGACCCAGACATGGCCCTCAGCAGCAGCAGCTCAGGCCTCATGGCATGGGTGGAAGACAGCTGACTCTTTTCTTTCTTCCTTGAGAGTTTCTCTCTCTCTCTCTCTCTCTCTCTCTCTCTCTCTCTCTCTCTCTCTCTCTCTCTCTCTCTCTCTCCACTTGTCCCTCGTGGACTGTTTGTATCCCAATTCCCAGAAACCCCAGCTCTCTCGGTGCCTGGTACAGAGGTGGCAGGGCTCCTGCCCTTTGTGATAGGGTGATAGGTTACATATTTACTTCCCACTTTTGTGAGTAGCATACTTAGGGTCTGTCTGTAATGGTCTTGGTGTCAGTACCGTGGGGTTTCCTCTTGTCTCTCTGGGTTTACAGGACAGTCCCGTTCCTCTTCTTTTAGGAACCATCTGTCTGGATTTGAGAGCTTTCCCTCTTCATTTTGACGTCTTTCCTGATCACTACATCGCTCTGCCCATTTTTGATTATCCATGTCTTTGCTGGATCTCAAAATGCAAGCAGAGCAAACAAGCCCGAGTTGTTCTTGATTTTTGTCAGAGGTAGATGGTGGCGATTAAAAGTGATGATAGGAGTATGTTGGATCTCAGGAGCTATGTCAGGGTGTTGTTAGGGTAGGAATGCGAATCCTGAGGACACTGAGCTTTCTCCATCCTTGTTCTCCATAATACCCTCTCTTCTTGTCTTGCCTGGCATTGATTGGTACCCCAGGGGCAGAGGGCCATGAGAGAAGTACTTGGGGTCAGACTGACCTGTTGTCTTTTCTAGCACTTTGCTTAAAACCTGGCTTAATTTTAGCCTCTGGCACAAGGGCTGGGACGTCTGTGGCTGTGTGTTGTGCCTGAAGACTGAAATCCAGCCTGTACCAAACCTGGGGTAGTCCTACTAGAACACATCTACAGTCTCTTTACAGGTTTGCTCACACCTTGGGTAAGAGAGTCAGGTTGTTAACATCCTCTCTGACATCTTTACAGACAGGATGCAGTTGAATCCTGTGCTGGGGGTCTCAGTAGGTTATGCTGGAGACAGGGTGAGGGCCTAGTACCAGATTGTCATGCCAACTGTTGGTTGCCAGGAGAAACATCAGAGGCTGGGATTTTCCTTATCGTGATGTGGAGCTGACAGGTAAAGTGTAAGCCTTTTTTTTTTTTTTTTTTTTTTTTTTTTTTTTTTTTTTTTAGCTGAGTTATAACTGAGCCATTTTCTCTAGTTAGTAACTCCCACAAACTACCTTTGATGAGGTCGACTCTCAGTCTTTTTTTTTTTTTTTTTCTGCAGAAGCCTCCATTTTGGTAACACTGTCCCCAAACTGATCTTGTAGGGACCAGGCGGTAAGAATCAAATGACCATGAGGAACGTGTCTTATACCTGAGGGGTGAGGGCGATGAGCTCACTTATTAAGACTTTAGGTTTAGAAGTAGGGAGGCTTTTGATGAGCTTCTCTCTTAGACAGCATTATATTGATCTGGAGAGAGTAGGCCAGTGGTGGTGGTGGGGGGGGCATCAGCATCGATGTTTTCAACCAGGCCCTGAGAACACCTGGAAGTCTATATCTTACTTCCATGATTAAAGAAAGTATCACGTGAGTATGGCAGAGCAGTGGGAATAAAATCCCCAGAGAGCTTGGGACCCCGACATCATGGACCTCACCAAACTGCCTGTCAAACAGAGTCCGAGGCACCTGTTTCTGAGTAGATCACAGACATTAACATGGATATATGGATGACATTGGTACCACAGGGGAGATGCTATGCAGACACACCAGGGAGCCGAGAGTATGCTCCAATGTCTGCTGCCTTTAGAGAGTAGCATGGGAAGTTTATAGACGGACTAGAGACACTGGTGTTATGAGTAGATTAGAACTTGAGATCTACCAGAAAATGAGGTTTTCACGATAGTAGTCATTTGGAGTGTTGGAAATCCAGAGCCCAGAGAGCAGAGCATGTTCATATCACACACAATGTTGCTACTTCTCCCTCTTTTTAATCATTTCTTCTTTTTTAACTAACTGCTCACAATCATCCTTCACTATCATTAAAAAGCTTCTGCAGTTGACCTCCTCCTAAGGCATCGTTCTTCCCCACTGGGGAAATCTGTTCTGAAAAGTGCTGCATTTTATGTTTTTCACATGTAGCACCTTATTTCATGATTTCAGCGGTCTTGTGAGTTGGCCTATGGGGATGGAATTATTATGAGATCTTTCAAAAAAAAATCTCGAAGTGGTATTTAATGTGCCTGGTCCTGACCATATCAGAAGATTTCCATCTCACAGGAACAGAGTGCAAGCAAACTGTGATCACCATTTTTAGAACGGGTTTAAGGCTCCCTAAATAAGATCTTCTACTAGTAAAAAAGGAACATATGATTTTCTTAGGTCTCTTTTATATGAGCAAATATGTCTTGGAGTCAGATTTGAATCAATGAATGTTGATTGCAAGTCAGGGAATGTTGGGGCCTTTCTAGGCAAGTGGAATGATGTAATGTTCCTTGCCAAGGAGGAACAGGGATTGGAATTGTTGAATCCATTGAGCCTGAAAGTATATGTTGAATCCACATACAGCCTCAGGAGAATCATGAAGTGTGAATAATTAATTTCTCAGTGGCATTTTATTACTCACCCAAAGAGGCCCATTGTAGTAAGTTTGGTGTTCAGACTCTGTATGATAGTTTAATATGGATTCTTTGATGTGAGGTATTTGTGCTGAGAACTAATGGCCAAGGGATATCTCTGCAGCATAGGCAAACAGTTTTCACTCGGCAGAAATCAGCATCAAGGAATTGTGTCATCCAGCATATCAGATTGACGGAAAGACGGAGGCAGTGCGCATGCGTCAGGATCTTGGCTGCTTTACTCGAGTACTTGTTTGTCTGTGTGCTGCTGGGTCAAAATACCCAATAAGGGCAACTCGAGGCAGGAAGGCTTCGTTTCGCGCACAGTTTGAGGGTTCTGTCCATCATGGCGGGAAGGCTGAGCAAGGTACTGGTTCCTCTCTCCCATTTCACTCCCTCTTTTGGATGTGGAATAGCGTCATCCATATTTAGGGTAGGTTAGCCTACCTCAGTTGACCAGCTCTAGATAATCTCTTCCAGACATGCCAACAGATTTGTTTCTGTAGTGAGTCTAAATCCCATCAAGTTGACAACCAAGATTACCCACCACAGAGGTGTCAGACCAAAGATAGCAGTGTGGGATATAGAAGATAGGCATGAACCATCATCTTCCCTGATGGGAGATGATGGAAGAAAGAAAAATTTTCCTGAACAAATGATCAAGCCGTAGATACACAGAGAACTGCGTATAGGAGGTACTACAGAAAGAAAAAAAATTCCCAGCCTGCACAGGCAGGAAACCAAGGCTCCAAGAGGTTTGTCTGAGGCCACAGAGGAGCAGTCAGGAGGGTCTCAGGCCGTGTTTTCAGAGTCATGCTCTGTGCCGTTGGATCATCGTTTGAAGATTCCTAATTTAGTTCTGCATCGGATGTGGCTAGAGCCCCTCCCTTTTACTGAGAAAGAGATCATGGGTCTACTATTAATTTTCTTATTAGTAATGATGACAGAAGATCATGCTAAGTTTACAAACCAGGCAAATTCCTACTCTTGTTCTGGGAGAAAAGTTAAAAATATTTTATATAAAAAATAAAATGCAGAAAATCCCAGCTTAGGAATGGATTTTGTTCTTCCTAACCTTCATTTCTTTCTCCCTGTTTCTTTTTATTTTGGTGATGCCTTTGGGCTTCCTGGAGTGAATGATGATTTGTCATGAGCAAAATAGAATTTGTTCTTGAGTCCTGCTGGTGTAAACTCTAGGATAAATAAATGGAAACAGATAAAAGTCTCAGGAATAAATTGGACTGCTTACATAAGGACATAAGTTAGCCTTTTCTTTCTGGTAGGTAGAAAAAATTCATAGAAATAATAATCCATCTTGTTGCCTGCTTGTAGGCCTTTCACCCAAGCTACTTTTTATTTATTCATATGTAGTAAGATGGGGGATTTCTTCTTTCTCTTTGTTATCTTTCTTAGGAGGGGCTCCATCATTTTAATAGAGTGCTGAATGAAGTTGTACTGTGTAAGATGTCAAATCGTGGTAGTTCCAGGAATGGTGGTCTTGCAAGTGTTGTCCCTCTGAGACTCCGAAGGACTCTGGATAAAGTTGATTTGCATTCCTTTTCCTCAGAGACAGAGCAAGGCACTTATGGGAAAGATATGGGTAGAAAAAAATTAGGGAGACATGGGAAGAGCGATAGAAAAGGAGAACCTAGAGAAAGGCTTACCAAAGTGGCCCAGGAGTAAGTAAGGAGTAACTTGATGGAAAAGTACAGAGCCCCAAGGATATTTGTCGTAATCAGATTAGTAGAAACCAGTTATTTTAGTGATCAACTACACCTGTGGAAAAGTATAATATGCCATCTAAATTGACATGCAAGGGAAGAGTGTCCCTTATTAATGCTGATGCCAAGTAGTGAGACTGTCAGGTTAACCTGGACATACGGTCACAGATTAAACCTCTACCAGTCCCACAGCCAGACAATATGCAGAGAGCAAGAGAGAGAGAGACTTTGGATCACTCAGCCTTTTTTTTTTTTTTTTTTTTTTTTTTTTTTTTTTTTTGGTTTTTTCAAGACAGGGTTTCTCTGTGTAGTTTTGTGCCTTTCCTGGAACTCACTTGGTAGCCCAGGCTGGCCTCGAACTCACAGAGATCCACCTGGCTCTGCCTCCCGAGTGCTGGGATTAAAGGCATGCGCCACCACCGCCCAGCTCACTCAGCCTTTAATTGGATGTTTCCATCATATCCCTCCCCTCAGGATTCAGGGAACCCCACAGAAAAGGAGGTGGAAAGTGTCGAGGAGGCAGAGTGGGCGGAGGGCACCATGGAAACAAGGCCCTCTAAAGCAGTGTGAACAAAGCTCATGTGAACTCACAGAGACCGAGGCAGCATGCACAGGGCTGCACAGGGCTGCACCAGATGGGGTTCTAGAGCGGAAAGGAGAGTTTCAGACACATGACCCCATCCCTAACCCAGAAACCATAGCCAATGGATAGCCACTTGCAAATGAAAATTTAGTTTTCTCAAAGGGAGTCTCAAGGACTGTTGAGGAAACAAATACTCTTAAGGGTAGGCTGCATGCCCAGCAGTCGATGGCCAACAGAAAATGAACTTAATGGAATCTTTAGAGGTTCTTTGTCTCATAACGTTATGTCAGGGATATTTATTTATTTATTTTTTTACCCTACAGGTCCTTTGCGTATATAGCATGGCTTCCAGTTTAGGGTTTTTGTCGGATTCCTGGGTGTGTAAACAAATGGACCTCTGCATCTGTATCCGTTTCTTGTGCCTTTTCTTGGGCTCTTTCTATTTGTTTTTAATCCTATTCTGATGTGTTGGTTTTTGCTTTATTGTATTTCATTATTATCCCTTGGAAACCTGTTTGTTTTCTAATGAGAGAAAGGGGGTGGATCCGGGTGGGAGGGGAGTTGGGCAAGGACTGGGAGGAGTGGAGGGAGGATATAATATTAATAATAACCATACCCTAATAAGAATATATTATGGGGAAAAATCTATTTTCAATAAAAGGAAAAAAATTGCACTGTAACTTTTATTTGCATTTCCCTGGTGGCTAAGGAGATGTTGGACTTCTTTTCATGTGTTTATTAGCCACTTATACATCATTGTCCATTCTATTTACTGACTGTGTTATTTACTATTTTTTTCATTTTTTGGAGTTCTTTATATAGTCTAGATATGGATTTCCTGTCTGGCAGAGATCATCTCCCGTTTTGTAGGCTGTCTCCTTACTCTCTGGTTGTTTCTTTTGTAGTGCAGAATCTTTTTGAACTTGTTATTATCACATTTGTCAGTTCTTTGAGCTGCTCTGTCCTTGGCCTTGACTTTCACAATGGTGATCCATGCAATCACAACCTTCGCAGTCCGGTTTACCCGTTATGACGCTTCTTCCCATAGCTCGTGCATGTTGGGCCCCATCTGGTTCTGCCCACACGATAGTGGCTGTACGCTCTGAAGCATGAGAAGTCAGAGCGGTGTGGTTTCCTTCTGTATCTGCCCTGCACAGGTTGGCTTAAATCAAATAAACACCTAATATAAATACCTAATATTCCTATAATGAATCTCATTTAGCCCTTCTCCCTTCTCCATGTCATCTGTTCCATGTCTTATTCTTTATCTCCCAAATGGCATAAGCTTTCTCAGTATTACACACACACACACACACACACACACACACACCGCCCCTTTCTGTATCTGCTGTCTTTCAGAGCTAGGACTGGAGTCAAGAATTGTAATCAGCCTGAGGTGTGTCTGGCTGAGGAGTCCCAGCATTCCACACTGCTGTTTTGAATGCCTTTCTTCTTCTCTCAGCAAAGCCTCCTGGTTAGTGTGGTGCTCTCTGAGGTGCTGCACTTGTGTTCACAGACCTCCCTGACAGGACCGAAGTCCGTGGCTGCTCCAGAATCTAAAGTCCTGATAGGGCCTGGGGACATGCTATGACAGCATTCTTTTGGATCAGCAGGCCTGTGCTCCCCCAGCCTGGCTGCCCGACTGTGGTACCCGGTGGTAAAAGGGATCACGGTTTCACCTCAGTTCGCTTCTCTTGGCCTTGTGTCTGTTGGCTAGTTTATTTTCTTGCTAACTAAGTCATTCATCAATATCAAAACCAGTTGCATTTGAAAATAGGCCTCAGTATTTCTGTCTAGGGCATAGCAAAATAATACAACCTTCCCTAAGTTAAATATTTCTGTTTGTCATGGTTTTGAATCCTTGGCAAGCAAAAGGTTTTACCGCAGAAGAAGGAAAAATGCTTTGGAAGTATTGTTAGTGTGGAAAGTTCCAAATTTGGTGTCACGGTAGCAACTGCAACGCCAGATACCTAGAGTCTGTCCCTCTTCGGCATTTTTTGTGAGCCTTGCTGAGGGAAGCCAGGGCAGGAACTTGAGGCCGGAACCTGGACACAGGAACTGAAGCTGAGGCCGTGGGAGAGGAATGCACACTGCCTGTGTCCTTGCTCTCTCAGTTGGCTTCCGTGTACCACCTAGGTCCGCTCGTCCAGGGGTGGCGCCACGGTGATCAGGCGTCGAGAAAATTCCCTGCAGACTCGCCTACAGGCCGGTACGACCGGGGCTTTTTTCTCAGTTGAGCTGTTTCTCCCCAGAGAATTCTAATTTGTGTCAAGTTGACAAACAGTAACCACAAAACCAACCAACCAAACCCACCAGGGCACCCTCCGACGCAGGCAAACAGAGGCGCTGGGCGCACATTAAACATCATGGGTTTTGTCTACTGAGGTCGCAATCTAAGATACACACACACATTCTCCTTGCAGCGGGGGATAGAGTACCTTAACATAGTAATGGCTGGTTAACCGAGGGCCCTGGACAAGGAGTATCTAGAACTCTGAGCTGGCTCCCTCACCAGCTCCCTGAGGCTAATATGTGTCCTATTTAATCCTGAGCTTGAATGAGTCATGCTTGAAAAAACCCAAAGGGCGTAAAACAAAGGGAGATGGCCACTGGCTTCTCCATCCTCTTCCTGATGAGGTGGTGGTATTCAACCCTGCTGTGGCATGCTGTCTATCTCTCTGACACTTTCCTGTTGCTCCTCTCTATTAAAAGTCACTGCGTTAGCCCGGGATTATTATGCTTCATTCCAATTTCTGGACAAAGTCTGCTTGCTAGAATTTCTATTCCTATTGAGAGTCATAAAAACTTCTGCTTCCCTGTTGCGGAGGCGGGTGGTGGGTGATGTTGCACAAATTGGGCATTATGGAAAGATAAAGAAATATGGAAAAATGGATTACATCCACTTTCTCTTTATTGAAAGTAGACTTCCTTTTATTTAGAACTGAATAGAGAGAAATTTGACACAATACCTGCATTTATGTGGTGAGAGTCACTATTGTGGTAGGTGGAGAGGTATCATCTAGGACCCTCTGCACCATGTGCAGGTTCTGCCCAGAACTTGCTTCCAGCGAGTGAGGATGTACCCCTGCCCTTAGTCAGAAGGAAGGGGGGACTTGGTCATTTGCCTCCGTAAGGATGTTGTTTTGCAGTTCTAGTAATACTAAGAGTCTTGTTGTCTACTTAACAACCAGAAGGAAAACACCGGCCCAGACCCACATCCAGGACTGGGGATGTAACTCAGAGCCCTGGCCGGATTCAATCCCCAGCACTGAAAAAAAAAAAAAAAAACCAAAAAAACAAAACCCATGTCTCCATTACTTAAGGTACATTTCTGGAACAGTGTAGATGTAGGAGACAGTCTTTTGATTCCAGAGTGATGATCTTGCTTATCCTCGTCTTTATTTTGCTCTGTTGGTGACCTGGAGCAATCTAGAAATGCTATCAAAAATCTGCTGAAAAGCTCTTCTGCCTGCCCCTTTTACTGAGCGTCATGATTTTAGAGTCAAACAATCCTTGACTGTCCAGATGGCTCATGGGTAATGGTCCCTAGGGCCCACATGGTGTAAGAAGAGAACCATTCCTGCAAGTTGTCGTCTGGCCTTTACATGGATTTCATGACACGTGTGTGGTTCCCTCCCACCCCCAACATAACATAAATAAATGTAATAAAAATAAATTTTAAAACTATTTGTTAGAAAAAAAGTCTTATCCAGCCCTGATTGATACAATGCCACACATACCTACTAAATGCAAGGTTTCTGGTTTCTGGTCATTAGCTCTGTGCTTTAGGCAACAGCTGAGAAACCAACAGAAAAAAAACCAAGCTTTCTAAACTGGGCATGAGCGGCCATGTGGGCTGTGGCAGAGAGTTTACTTACAGTATAGCAATTGGGGGGAGACACGTGGGATCTGGATAAGCAGAGAAAGAGGAAATATCCCGGTAAACTTATATAGATGCACAAGCCAACTGTGTCAGGGACAGTTTCTCAGTGTGTTTTGAACTATTCTAGGAACTTGAACCTTTTTTCCTCAGGCAGGATCTCACATAATAGACCAGGCTGGCCTTAAAGTTACAATATCCTTGTCTCAGTCTCTCAAGGGCTGAGATCCAGTGTGCACTACCACACACAGCTCAGGACTTAAGCGATGAACTCAGTGGTAAGGACAGCATTGAGACATGGTGGGCATGAGTTATGTGTCTTTGTAGCTACGAAAGTACTGTTTTGCCCCCAGTGAACTTTCACTAACCAATTGTGTAGAATTTTCTGATGATAAGAATGATGTTGGTAGAAAACCCTGACTTTGATATTCAGTCCCTTGTACAGTCTCCTGTACAATTGTGTGGTTCTGGGAGGGTCAAGAGGCAGGTTTAGGATTCTGAAAGAGATTTGCTGTTGATACAACATGGGATGTGAAGGAAGTCTTCTGACAGATGAGTTTGGAGAGAGGTGAATGGCAGGTGCCCTTCAGCCAAGGCCTTTGGGATTCGTCCTAAAGGGAACCATAGAAAGGTTTTCAGTGAGCAGGGTGACATGCTTAAGTAAGCTGTAGGAAGGTCACCAGATGAACCGTAAGTCTTGGGTCAGAAGATTGTAAGTAAGGACAGAGAAACCAGCTGGAAGGCTGTTAGGGCGATTTGGGGGAATTCTAATTTTGGTTTGAACTAGGCTACTGGTAATGAGACTGGAGACACACAGTTCTATCTAAGAGTGACTGACAGTCCCTGACACTGGTTGGCACGAGGGACCCTGAGTGAAGAAGAGGAGTGATGTGTGACTTGCAGCTTTGCCTGAACAGTGATAGTAAGTAGTGCTATGAGAGAGAGAGAGAGAGAGAGAGAGAGAGAGAGAGAGAGAGAGAGAGAGAGGGATGTGGGAGGTGAGAGAGGGAGATGACGAGTTCTGGGTTCTATAGCTTGACTTTGAGAAGCATGTGAGGCATTTCATAGGTGCGGAGGGGGAGAGGGAGGGAGATCGAGGGTACGCCAACAGAAACATAGGCACAGATATAGATATACATATGTAAAGAACCTAATCATGAGTTGTCAGAGAAGTGATCCATACACACAGGGAGCAGGCTTGGGAAGGAAGAATTTGAAGGAAAGGGGAATTGTATAGCTTCTTCACTTTTAAGTCATCTTGTTTCTACATTCCCAAATATTTTAGGTTACTCATGATCAAAATTTCCCATACTGGGGGAAGGGTAAGAAGACCCGTCCAGCCAGTACTGTGTGAATGACGTTGCCTAAAGGTCGTTGGTATATCTTCTTTACATTTGTCTGGGCTCTGATCCCTGATGATGTTTACCTAACGCTAAAGGCGATGAGAAGAAATTCTCTTTATTTATTATTGGACAAGTTCACAAATACTAGCCAGCAAGGAAAGCGACCTAGAAATACTCTGAGTGCATGAAGGTAGGTCTTTTTTTTTAAAGGTCATGTCTTTTTGCTACTGCCTGATGTGATGATTGGTGAGAATGGAATTGAAGAATGGCAGGAAATATTAATTGAAGGTGGCGGACAGTCCTATGGCCTTACAAAGAGCAGTGGACTAAATCTGTTCCCAGAGGGAGGTTTGAGGAGTCATGGCCTTGATACCCTTTTTAACCATTCTGACAATGAAGTAATGCGTGCTTCTTTTACTGTCTGGCTAGCGGGTTCTCGTTTGAGTGATTGGATCCATTATTTCGAATCTACTTAGAGGGCTACCTAAGGGCACAGTGGCAGAAGCCTCACAGCAGCTCTGTTTGTCTCGGTGATAGGCAGTGGGTACTGTAAAAGGCGTGCTATAAGGGGCGGTGAGTGGGCGCTGCAGCATCAGGGCCTTCTTTCCCGGCAGTGGGAAGAGAGCCAGCAAGGTCTGCAGAAGGTACGCTTCCCCCAAACCCCCGCTCCCTGGGTGCTGATGCAGAGCTGATGATTCACGCCTAGCTGCTCTGCCGCTCTTACCCCTTCCCCTCACAACACAGAACCTGAGTCAACTGAGAAAACAGATTTGCTCTTTTTTGGTCTTAGCGGCATTTGAGTCTAAAGACAGACTCTGTGGGAAGGCAGATCCTTAGTTACCTCCTCTCCATGCTGCTGCAGGAATTTCAGATCTCTGCTTGCCAAAGCATTTTCAGGGAATGCAGAAGGTTTTTTTTTTTTTGGGGGGGGGGGGTTGGGTTGCTGAATGTACAACTTTGACTACCTCACACTCAACTCTGGGCTTTTCTCCCTCTAACAGAGGGGGTCTTCCAGAGTCCGCTGCCTGTGTCTTCACAACCTGGTCCTTCCATGGGGAGCTGGGCTGGCTCACGGGTGCTGTTCTGTACTTGGGCAAGGCAAGTCATTATATGTCGGCGTGTAGAGAAGAATCTGGTTTCCTGTAGAAACCCAATAGGGAAGAGTCTTCGGGGTTGAAAGTGTACTTATCCCTCTGGGAGATGGAAGGAAGGCAAAGAACGCTGCTGGTTTCTAAGGAGCCTAGAAATGAGAGTGATCGAATTCTGCCTGGCTCCGTCTGTGCTCGCCCAGTACCCTGGCTTGTTTAGGTTGTGTTTACCCCTGGGAATAGCTTCCGGGTTTAAGGAGAGGGTATCAGGAGGAGGCAGACGTAACAAAACCAACTCTGACACTGGTTGCTGTGTGACCTTGGATCAGCTGTTGAACTCCACACACCACAGTGTCTTTACTTGTTAAATGATGCTGCCGCATAGGAAGACTGAGCAAACACAGACACAGCAGGAGTGTGGGGTGGGGAGGTCACCGTCTGCACCCCTGTCTCTTTACTCCTCTTTGCTTATCTCCTGTCTGTTCTCACTTTGGGTGCTAGGGGAAGTCTTCCATCGTTTCCCAGTGCTTAGGGCCTTCTGGTATCCCATACGCATTGCTTGGCCTTTTATCCTGATGATAACTTTTTAAATATTGCTCTCGTATTACTGCTTTCCAAGGGAATACTGCTTACCTTTCTACAATAGCTGACCAAGTCTTAGGTACATAGTCGAAAGGTTAGCAATATTTGAATGAATGAATATGGAACACACTAAATTGCAGAGAGAAAGGGAGCAAATATGCGCAGTAGTTAAAGCCTCAATGGGTGCATAAGTCAGCTTGCCTGGGTTTGAATCTTGGTGCTGTTAGTAGAGCAGAGCTTTGCAAGGCTAGGGAGTTGCTGGGCCTCTCTACTCCTTAGTTTGTTCATCTGTAAAATGGCTGTGGTCAAACCAAACCTCTTTCCTAGAGCTTTTGCGACAATTAAACAAGTTATTGTTTGAAGAGTGTTTCGACGGATGCTGGAGAGAAGCCATTATCATTATTATTACTTTAAAGAGCATGGGCTTATGATCAGACACAACTAAGCTCAGAGCCTGTCGTGTGGCTTTCTTATGGGCTCTTGAACAGATATTATTCAGTTTCTCTGCACTGCACTTCTCATTCAAAAAGGAGCAGAGCACTCTTTCATCAGCTGTGAGGGTGAGCTTAAGATGAGGATCCAAACACACTGCACATGCTTGGTGACCGTTGCCTTTTAAAGCCCAGAAGGAGTTTGTCCGTTGCCCCCTGGGGAACTGGTGCAGTAGCCCAGGCCCTGTTTAGCAAACTGAAGACCTGGCTCTTACCCTGCCAGGAGGGGAGTGAGAGAACAGCGGAGTCAGGCTGACTGTGGATAAAGTGCAGGGAGAGATGCTGCAGCTTCTTTGTGCTGGTTGCTAAAGTATATCATCAATTCTTGACCAAATTAGGTCGTTAAAAATGTTGCATTCAGAAGGAGCTAGAGATTTTGCCCATGTGAAATTCTGACACAGGTCTATACCCGTCACATTTCAGCATATCTGTCATTACATAAGGATGTTGTTGGGTTTGTCCTTCTGGAGTCAGCTGAGTTAGTGTCATGGTGATGCATCAGCTGTGGGTGAGTAGAGATCTGCCACCCCCTGCAGCCAAGTGGCTCTGTGAATCTCATTCTCAGAGAAGGTGAAGTTGGCCAAGGCAGACTCTGTGTATCTAAGGGGGACACTTGGCTTATTCTCCTAAGCTGGAGGAGTTTTTAAAAAACACACTGAAGTTCACAGAGACCCAGTTTCTGTGATTCAGACTGTGGATTCTTACTGTGAAGTCTGACTTGGCCCTGAGTGATGTTTTAGGTCTGTGGAGTGATCCCTCTCTTCTCTCTCAGCAGTGAAGGGCCTGTCCTGAAAAGGTAGATGTATCTGAGGGATGGCCTCAGTCAGGAGCTCCACTGAGTCTGTCCACCCTACAGTGAGGGAACAGAGGGCAAGAGAAAGGAAAGAGAGCCAGGCAGGCCTTGACACCAGCCGTCTCTTCCCAAGGTGACTTTGCTGTGGTACCATAATAACACTGGAGGCCCAGCCTGTCTTCCACTATCCCCTGGATCTTCATTTAGACGTCACGGTCCAAGTCTCTTAACCCCGCTTTCTCTTATCTTAATTACTTTTTGGTTTGAAGGGAATGTTAAGCTGGGCAGTTCGATCAGTTTTTTGGTAAGGAGATGTACATTTATACTTCAGAATTACAGATTTGTTGCACATTTGCTTATTCATCTCACTATCTCATCAAAATCTCGTGGCTTCTCTGTCAGCAGCGCTAACATCCGCCTTCAAACACGAAGGTACTGGTTACAACTTCCTTCCTTCATCACCTCAAAGATCTTTATGATTCCAGTCTAATCTCCACTCTATTCCTGTAGGAGAGAGATTAATACCAGTTCTCAGAATAAAATCCAGGTACAGGAATTTAAAGAGAGCTTTAGGAGCTGGGGAGGGTGGTAAATTCCTGTAATCCCAGCGCTTGGGAGGAAGAGGCAGAAGGATTGGGAGTTCCAGGTCATTCTCAGCTACCTCGAGGGCTGAAGACAGAGCTCAGTGGTAGAGTGTTTGCCTACACTGTGTGTGGCTCCGGGTTCAATCCCTAGTAAAGCACACACACAGACACACACAACACACACACACACACACACACACACACTGACACACACACACACACACACACACTGACACACACACACACACAACACACACGAACACACACACATGACACATGACACACACACACACTGAACACACACACACAACACACAACACACACACACACACACACACACCACCTGAGGCTGGAGATGTAACTCAGCTGGTAGAGGGCTCACGAGCAAGAGAAGCCCCGGGTTTAATCCCGGCATCCAATAAGCTAGGGGTGGTGGTGCACATTTGTAATCTTAGCACACCAGGAGGGAAGTAAATGCAGGAGAATCAGAAGTTCAAGGTCAATTTTGAGCACTTAACGAGTTCAAGGGCAGCCTGAACTATGTGACACCTTGTCTCAAAATAAATAAATAAATAAAGATTATACACCTTGTCTCAGAATAAATAAATAAAGATTATACACCTTGTCTCAGAATAAATAAAGATTATACACCTTGTCTCAGAATAAACAAACAAACAAACAAACAAACAAATAAATATTATTCTCCTGGTTGACCTAGATGTACTCATTCTGGTTATATACACTGGAGGAATTAAAAAAAATTCTAGATCCCACTCCAAACTGGTTGAAAGCAGCAATCCATCAGGTGGTGGTGTCATGGGATTTTAATCTTTCCAGATGAGGCTGAGGGCAAACACAGAGTCACTGCTGAGTTTACTGAAGAAGCAAGACCTTTTATTTTTTACTGTTTTGATTAGAAAATTACATGAATTCATATAAAAGATTTTTTAAAATATAATATTAAATTGAAATTTGCTTTCTGTTGTTACTTTTCAATCATTTTACCTATGAAATTTTCTGGGCAGTGATAACTACAACATGGCTTTGTCTTTGGATTTTTATTTAAAGGGGGTAGAGTTTTAGGGTTCTAGGGCTGGAAATGTTTATTGGCCTTTTACCAGGACCTTAGGGCATGGATACGTTGCTATTGCCACCGAGTCTTCTCTTTGGTGTGTGATTGTGCTAACTAGAGCGACTTTCCCAGAGGTTGAGCAGAACACTGCTAGAGGGCGAGCCAGAGTTGATTTTTTTCTGAGTACAGGTGTCTTAGTTAGGGCTACTATTGTTATGATAGTAACATAACCAAATAACACCGTAACCAAAGAAACCTGAGAAGGAGAGGGTTTATTCACCTTAAGCTTCCACATCACAGTTCATCATCAAAGGAAGTCAGGACAGAAACTCAGGCAGGGCAGGAAACTGGAGGCAGCAGCTGATGGGGAGATGGAGGGGAGCTGCTTAATGGCTTGCTCCTCATGGCTTGTTCAGCCTGCTTTCTTATAGAACCCAGGAACACCAGCCCGGGGGTGGTACTACCCACGATGGGCTGGACCTTTCCTCATTGATCGTTAATTAAGGAAATGCCCCCAGGTTTGGCTACAGCCTGATGTTGTGGGGGCATTTCTTCAACTGAGGCTCCCTCCTGTCTGATGACTCCAGCTGGTGTTAAGTTGACATCAAACCAGCCAGGGCAACAGCTTTCTCAACATAGGTGCTCCAGCACCATGCTCACCCTGTTCTGTTCTGGGTCTCCGTTATATGATGTCAGTCCCAGTAACTGGTGAAGGACGTCTCTGGAATATGTGAGGGCATATCGAGAGCCACTTGCTGCTTCAAGCTCTCTGCACGCTTTATGAAGTGTGGCATATTTACACTTGTCTTTAGCAAAGCTGTCGTAGATCCGCCAACTCAGTGCTTGCAAAAGTCCTTGTGTTTTATCTGCAAGTATGATGTAGCCACGCGTGGAATTCTCTTCTTGGGGTGGAGGTCAGGGCAAAAAGGAAACCATTCCGTGGAAGACTGGCCCTGGAATGGTGTCTGCATCAGAGTTCTTCTTGAGTCACTTTGAGATTCTTCAAATCCGGGACTTGGCTGGGGAGTTGTCCTTAGTGTTTGTGAGGAGCGACTGAACCACACTTAGAGAGGGTGAGAACCACAAGGCTATAGAGGGGCGGTGGTCACGAGGGTATAGTGTTTCTTCTTGGGTGAATACCAGAGTTATTTCTCTTGGTACCGATCCACTCTCTAGGTGGGAATGTTTATTGTTCATACTAGTAGGTAAGTTTGTCATTTTTTTAATTAATGAATTTTAAAAATTTGTATACTAAAACAAAACAAACAAACACACACAAAACAAATGACTTGAGTTTATAAGGTGGCTCAGTTGGTAAAGGTGCTTCCTGTCAAATCTGCCACGTGAGCTTGATACCTGAAACTTACCTGGTGGAGGAACTAGTTCTTGCAAATTGTCCTCCGACCTCCCCCCCCCCAAACACTCACACACAAAAGCACACACAATCGTTTTATTGACCTTAAAAAATTCACAAGTTGAACAAAATGCTTCCTTTGTCATAATAACTTGCTTAGCAAGTTGAAAAAGGCTTTTGATATAGGGTGCAGTTTTCCCTGCCGTATGTGCCCACCGCTGAAGCACAGTTGACTGAAGCCAGGGACGGGCAGTCTGTAAGCATTTTGCTGTAGCTAAGCCGGGGGCTGACAGAGGTCGATGATAGTCATTTGTATATAAAGAATTCATTCCCGAAGCCTTAGCTATCACATACCAAGAAAGAGGATTGTGAAAGGCAGCGACAAGCTCAAGAGCGTCCCAGCTGCTGTGGGTACGTTTGGTATGTGTAACTCTGCCTGACAGTGTTTACCACTCGGTTGTCTAAACAGAACTCGGCAGTGGCGAGTAAGGATTAATGATCCCGTCCAGCAGTTATCAAGATGACGAGTGGTCATGCCGACGAGCCTTACCCTGAAGCCTTCAGCTTGGAGATCTTCAGCTCTCCTCGAACTTGCACTGTTTGCGAGCACTGACCAGGGATTCTGTGCTGCCGAGATCTTGTGAAGAGAGAGGCCTAGCTAGAGTGTTTTCCAGAACTCTGGAGGCCCTGCTGCTCCTCTTCGCTGTTTCCAAGCTCCTTGGGCCTGGCTATTGCAACAGCAACCCCTAGTGTGTTCCAGGGTGAAAACAGGATTCTAGCTAATAAAGTGAGGTGGAGCAGGGGGTGAGAAGCAGGCGTCTTGGTGTTTATAAAGAAATGGAGCTGGGTCTGGACGTGTAATATCGTCGTGTTTTCTAGGTTTTGACAGCTGGGAAAGAGAGAAGACGGCAGGAAGGCCAGCTTTAGATTACTGTCGAAAAATGTAGAGGCTGAGAAGATCATAGAGTAGGAGGTTACTGGAGAAGGGAGCTGTTCTTGTGAACAATTTGCCATTCTTCCAAAGACTGCAAAACTTGGCTGTGTACAGGGAGAGTGCTTGGGGCGTGGTCACAAACGTCGCTCAGATTGGAGGCCTATGATGGGGACCAAAACTGAAATTCTAGAGATGCCAAGCAGTAAGGCTATCAAAGTGTGACTAGCTGATAGATATTTACTAATAAGAGAATTTTGATGAAAAGGACTAGGCCTAAGTAAGACAGGGAACTAAAAAGGAGGTGGTGGTGGGGATGGACTACAGGGATATGGGGGTGGGTAAAATAGGCCCTACTTTCATAAAGCCTATATTTTGCTCAGTTGCCAAGGATCAGCTCGTCACAGCTCAGACCTTGGTGTTCGAATGTTTCAAGCGTGAGTCATACACAGGCAGAATGTGATTTGAGGGTATGGAAAGTGCCCATAGCTCAAGACTTTGTCTCCTGCTTGCCCTGTATGTCTCTTCTGAAATATTTAACCCCAAATGCCTTGTCCATTAAAGGGCTGTTTTCTAAAGAAGCGATAATGGAGCCAGTTACTTTGCCTGGTGAAAATGAAAAACTCAAGGAGATAGGATGGCAATAATGAGGTGTGTGAGTGTGTGTGCAAGTGTGTGTGTGTGTGTGTGTGTGTGTGTGTGTGTGTGTGTGTGTGTGTGAATCCTGAACCTAGGATTAGTGAGCTGTGGCTTTGTGAAGTGTGTTTCTCAGGGGCAAGTTTTATTCTCCTGTAGAAATAGATGCATTGATTCCTGCCAGGTCCTTTCTAGCTCTAAGAAGCATTCTGTCATGCAAAGTGGGTACCATCTGAGAAGGTACAAAGCACAGGACATCTTGGGGACCCTATTGTTTGGGGATGAGGGTAAGACCAGACCGAAACTGGAAAGCAAAGAGGGAACATGAAGAGGGAATATGGATCTGATGATCAAATCCAGGCTGCTTAAACATGTTTCTAGGACATTTATTCCCAGATTCAATTTCTGCTGGAAATTGCTTGGGCGTGAAGGTGGGAATGTGACTGTGATTGTTGTGGGTGTGGAGAAGCACGATTAGTTTTACCTCTGTAGTTCAAATTATTTTTCAGAATGACTCACAAAGCCCCCAACTGTAGTCCCCATTCCCAATTGTAATGGCTGCTTAAAGAATTACGTGATGTGGATTTTCTTGATGTATGGGGTGGTTTTGTTGTTTTTGTTTGTTTGTTTGTTTTGTTTTGTTTTTCCCATTAGCATTCTTGTTCAGGGTACAGTCCTGCAGCCTGGGACTCTGACGCCTAGAAAGCAAGCCACCCACTTTGGGTTGTATCTGAAAAACCCAGTTAGATTATATTCTAGGACATGTCTTTTCAGCTTGCCATATGAGTTCCAGTACAGAGACACTTGCTGGTTCCTGGTTGTTCTCCTGACATGCGTGTAACTTTACAACTGTTAACTTTTCTCCTTAAAAAGAGGCAATGTGAAACCCGTGGACTTTTTTTTTTTTTTTTTTTTTTTTTTTTTTTTTTTTTTTTTTTTTTTTTTTTTCTTTTTTTTTTTACTATAGCTGTAACTTTACAGACACAGGCGATAAAGGACTAGCCAAGGCTTTCATGAGGGCTGGTGCTGTTTGTCAATGTGCTGCTGGGCTCCTGGGCAGGTGGAGGGTGTTGACCCAGTCTCTGCAGGTTCTTGGCAGGGTTTCCTTGTGTGATGGCTCCTCTTTCTGCAGGGTGTTTGCTTCTCTGTGAAAACCAAAGTGTCACGTGAACAGGAGGGGAGGATGGAATGTGAGTGAGATTTTTAAAACTTGCAGCATCCCTTCCAATACCTGGACCATTAAAAAAAAAAAAAAGGACAACTATTTTTGATGTTGGGGATTGAGCTCAAGGTCTTGTGCTTCCTAAGTACACACGTAGCCCTGCTGACTTTTCAAGAGCTATCATGGACCGTCTGAGAGACAACAAATAAATAAATAAATAGAAAATGCTGGGTGGCTTTGGAATCTTCTATGTGTGTGCTCTGCCACCTGCTGGAAAGGAACCTGCTTGGAACACCGAGAAGCAGAGCAGAGCTGCTGTGGAGTTGTGTGTGCAAGTGTGTATGTGCGAGTGTTTCCTCTGTCCATCTCCCAAGGCTGGGCAGAGGAAGGAGAAGACCTAAGGTCTAAGTGTGCCGTTTTCCATGGACTCTCACAAGCTGGGAGCTGGTTATCACACAGGGATTTCCCCTCTGTCCTGTTGAACTCTCTCTCCCAGCTCAGGCCCCAGGCTGCGTTGGGAACTTGTCTCATATCATCTTCAAGCCTCCTAACTCTGGGGATCCAGTATGCTGACTGGGACTGCCCTAAACTACTTCCCATTGGTTAAAAATGAAAACACAACGAAATATTTGATCCAGGTTAGGTGCCTTCATGAGTAGGTGCGAGTCAATTGACCTACTCAACAAAGAAACACCCCCTTTCTTTCTGTTAAGATTGTTCTCTCCCTGTTCCTGAGTGTCAAAACGGCTTTTTATTAAACGATGCAGATAAGAGGTAGAAAGTACTGCCCTCTGAGCCAAACTACTGCCGTCTTCAGAACTTGAGATAAGTTCTATGTACGTGCTGGAGTGCATCATGATGGAGCCCGGGGACTGTTGACTTTACCTCCTGGAAGGAAGGTGTGGGAGAATCGAGAGTCACTGAACCCACGCTTCTGCCTTTGACCGCTTTCCGTAGCCAGATGCATACAATTCTGCCCTGATTGCACATGGCCTCAGAGTCTTTGGAAAGGGCTGGAGTATATACACTGGGGAAGATTGGGGGGGGGGGGAATCTATCTATGTAGCTATGGGGAAGCCATCGCCCATGTTGGGTGACGACGTCCCAGTTGTGGCTGTTTTGGGGTTCTGTCAATGTCTCTACTCATGCTGCAAACATAAGTCCAGTAATCTTTTGGGTTCCCCAGGGTAAAATCTGGTGGAATCAAAGCTTTGGTTCGTCATTGGGTCTTGGGTGTCTGTGTGTAGGGGTAGACATTTACATTTCCCTCAGGGAAGGAATTTTGGTGACAAGTTAAAAATGTTCATTTTCCCGGCAAAAGAAAGTGTGAACAACCATAAATCAGTCTCTGAACTCTTTACAAATGTTTCCCCATCTATGAAATCCCCTGTTTGGATGATCACAGGTTTTAAACCCTATGACCTCACCTTGTCTTTCATGAGACAACTTGTGCAGAAAAGGAAGGCCAACAATTCTCAGTTGTAACTTCCATATTTTCCCTGGCAAATTCTCCATAGAATTTTCTGTGCCGTGACCCACATAGGAACACAAAAATAATAGTGTGCTGGGATGAGGGTAATGTTTCTTCACTAACTGGGTCGCTACGTTAGAAATGGATTCTGGTCTGTAGTAAATGCTTGGCCTGATTTCACAGCCCCTTGGATCATTCTCTTTCCCTGGAGTTCTGACTGGAGTGTGACCTTCCTGGCTGGATGTGTATATGGGACTCCCAGGGGGGAAATCTTAGATTTTTGGCAGCCAGGCCCTCAAGGCAACTGGGACAGGATGTGGAGGCCCAGATTCCCTGCCTATTGAAATTTCTCAAACACTCAATACTTTCAAAATATTTTCACACAGGAACGCAGCATTTTAATATCCATGACTAGCTGAAAGAAAATACCAGCAACTAAATTAATAAAACTGACTTCATTCTTAAGGGATAGCATTATAAATTTCCCCCAGAAGTTTCAAAGCCTTAATTCAAGCAAGCTTGTGACAATTAAAAGAGGGAAATGTAGAGCTACCCTGATTGAGGCAGGCTTGGAAGTTGGCTTCGTGTAACCAGAACTGAACATTGGTAGTAGAGAAAACCTTAGTTAAAGCTTACTTTGAGAAGAATTTTAGTTATAAAAGCATAGATAGTTGTGATCTGAGTGGGTGGAGGCTGGGAAAATAGATTCGTACTGAAGCCAGAACACACGATGACGTCATTGTAAATAGATGTTCCCAAGGAATAAAGTTTTTTTTTTGTATATTTATTTATTGATAACAGCAGCTTCTGAATGATTGAGAATCACCATGATTTTGGGCTATGGGTTTCTCATGAACACATACAGAAAAGTTGCATCCTCAAGGCCACGTGGAGAAGGTAGAAAAGGCCCCCTGCTTTGTTTCAGATCTATATCATCTGGTAAATACTTTGGACTTTTTAATGTTTTCAAAGAAAGGCATTAAAGTGTAGGAAAGAATCTCAACAAAACCAAAGCTTTGCAGCCAGAACTTGGATAAAGACCCAGGTATTTCCCTGCTCATCCACCCCAGTCAGATAGCTGATAGAATTAATTTACTTTAAACTTTTTAATTACAGGTGACTAGATAGGGACCGGGGAGGTGGCTCAGGGATTAAAGGGACTTGCCACCAAGCCTACCTACCTAAGTTTCATCTTTGAAATCAAATGATAGAAGCTGAGGACCAAAGTCTACAAGTTGTCCCCTGACCTCCACAGGCGAGCTGTGGAGTGTATGATTCCCCCACAATAAATAGAAAAAAAATGTAATGATTGTTTTAAGAGGTGACTGGAGAGAACTTAGCCTGTTAACGAAGTCTTTCCAGACAGCATTTCCTGGAACCCTGTACTTTCCTTCAAATTTTCCTGCACTGAAGAGCTAATGGGATCTCAACATCACTTACATCTTAAAATCCCAGTGTGTTTCAGCAACAACTGGGACTGTGAATTTCCTAGGAAAATGAGGAAGAAGGCAAATATCAAGGTTGTGCCTTTCTGTCCCTAGGTCACAGCCTTCTGTTAGTGACACGGTCCTGTGCTTCTTTCCCTGTGAGGTCAGTTCTGTGGTCTCCTTTGTCTTCCAAAGTGTCAGCTAGTGTAAACGGGGAGAGTGATCCGGCCTCTATTTCCACACTCGCAACAGTGTTACCAATTTCCACACTTTGCAACAGTGTTACTATTTCCACACTCGCAACAGTGTTACCATTTCCACACTTACAACAGTATCACAATTTCCACACTTGCAACAGTGTTACCATTTCCACACTTGCAACAGTGTTACTATTTTCACACTCGCAACAGTGTTACCATTCCCACACTTACAACAGTGTCACAATTTCCACACTTGCAAACAGTGTTACCATTTTCCACACTCGCAACAGTGTTACCATTTCCACACTAGCAAACAGTGTTACCAATTTGAACACTTGCAACATTGTTGCCATTTTCCACACTCACAAACAGCGTTACCATTTCCACACTTGCAACAGTGTTACAGCTGAGGAGTCAGTTTTCTTGTCTCCCTTTTCCTTAGTCATAGCTCTGCTGGTTCAGAAGGGGGACGAAATTGTCAACAACTTCCTGTATGCTAAATGTATTACACGTGCAATTAATGTATCAGGTGTATAAGTTATTCTTGGGTCGGTTTGTTCTTTTATTTCCAGGTAAGGAAAGAACGGCTTATGGAGAGCAGTTAGAGTTTGCATCTGAAATGCCTCCCACAGGCTCACATTTTGAGCCCTTGGCCCCAGCTTGTTACTTCGAAGGCTGTGGAGCTTTTTAGGAGTTGATGCCTGACTAGTGCTAATAGGTCCCTAGTGATGGACCTCTGGAGGTCATAGGCCATACCCACCCCTGGTTCTTGTTTAGTTCTGTGCTTATGGTCTGCTGCCATGTGAACAAATGTCTGCCACATGCTCCTGCCACCAGGACCTCTGCCATGCTTCCTTACGATGACAGAAGGAAACTTTTGAAATGGTAAGCCAAAATAAACTTTATCCCCATACATTGTTCCTGTCCTGTGTTCTGTAGTAGTGAATAGCACTCAGAGATGTTAAAAAAAAAAAAAACTCAGGGTTTCCATAGCAGACAAGTGGAGCTGGGAACCGATACATTTCTGGCCTTGTGACTTGGGTTTGAAACCATATAGCCAGGTGGCAGAATGCTACATAGAAAGGGCATTCCCAGGCTGCAGGACCCAGCTGCCCATCAGCAGGGGCTGTCTCCTTACCCTCCTCCATGTCCAACACTGGGAGCCAAGGAGCCAACTACCCTCCTCCATGTCCAAAAACTGAAAGAAACAAGGAGCTGATTTAGAGATCCCAGGAAAGAGCCTTGCAAAGGCCAAAGGGTCTTGCTCTCTAACTCAGGACCATATGCCATCCCTAAGGCCCTTCTCTAAGATGTCTTGGAGTCACATGACACAGTCCACAAATATACTTTCTATGTAAATATGCAGACAATAGGAGCTCCATTATTGTCCACTGCCTATCGGGCAAGCAGGAAGCCACCACATGAACATGCCTGCCCAGCGTGGAGGCAAACGCCATCCGAGGCTTTATACTCACCATGATATTTTCCCTTTTCTGCTGACTTGGGCAAAGTCTCAACTTTTCTTTACAAAAGATCAAAACTAAAACTTTTTGGCTGCCCTAATCAGGGCGTCACTCGGGGTTGGCTGCCTCTCAGAAAGGACAGGCGAGGCTGGCCTGGACTCTCCTCTCTAGGCATTCCAGGAAATGAAACCTCCGCAGAAGAAAGAGCCTTCGTACCAACAGCTGCCGTTTTCAGGCCTCACCAGAGAGGCTGAGGCAGGCTGGATTGAGTTCAAGGGCAGCTGCAGAGAGAGACTGTTTTAAAACAAGTAATCAAGGAAACCAATCAAAAGAAATCAGCCAACCAAATAAGCACTCACTGTACCTGATGCCAAGCAAAGGCTGTCTTGGGGGATGCCTTTGGGCTTCCTGGTTTGGGTTTAGAAAACTGCCCCTTGCGTTTTAAGCCATTGGCCTGTATATGTGAAATTGTATTTGGGTGCATTTTGGACCGGTTCTGTTTATGACGCATAGTCACTGTCTAATTTTGTTGACTATGAATTGTCTAGAAGGATGGTTTTACAGAACATGTATATTCTGAACCTTGTTTGTGAGAAAATCACTTTAAAGGAAGATATTTAAATGTCTCACTTCCAGAAGGACGGAAGCATTTACGTTTTTCTCTTTTCTTTCTTCCCAGATGCACAAGCTTCTGAGATGGCCTCTCAATGTATAGGCATCATCTCACAGGCTTTATTCAGACCATGACTTTTTTGAATACCTCAAAAATTCAAATGTCTCATCTACTCATCACAACAAAATATCACAAGTGCCTTAGGAGTTTTAGAAGGTGGGGTGAGCATGATCTGAATACACTGTATGTTGGAGGCTATGGATGTATAGTCTCGCCAACATAATCACCAAACATGAGCTAGACAAGGGGACACCATCAAACACGCCAAACCGGATGGGGAAAAGCCCACAGGGCCTCAGCCCCAAAGCTGGGAGCTGGAGAGACGTCCCTGCCAAGGGAAGAATACAACAATTAGTTTTCCATTGCTAAACAATCAGCGCGTGAGCACACACACACACTCACACACATATAACATTATACAGACTCAACAGGTTATATTTAGGGATATATATATATATGTATATATATATATATGAATACACAAGTACATATATGTATACAATAACAATCATGATAAAAGAGGCCATGGATTTCAAGGCCAGTGAGAAGGGGTATATGAGAGGGTTTGGAGGGAGGAATGGAAAGAGAGAGATATTGAAATTGAATTACAATCTCAAAAATATTGAAAACAATACACAGTATGAAATTCTCAAGGAATTAATAAAATATTCTATTAATAGGAGTTTTAAAAAGAAAGATATGATCAAGGTGCTGTCTTTTCCCATTAGTCAAGAAGTAGCTGCTTATTTCTAATTCATTTCAGAAAATAAAGCCTTTTCATTTTAGCTTTTGCATATTATGGACCTAATTTCTAATGTTGTTTCATTATGGCTAAAGCCTATTATTTTTTATGTAATATTTCATCTTTCACTGAAAAGATTCTTTTCTCATACAATATACCCTCATTACAGTTTCTCCTCCCCTCCCCCTCCAATTCAGATCCACCCCCTTTCTGTCTCTCATTTGAAAAAAAAAATAGGTTCTAAGAGATAACAACCAAACACGACAAAATAAAATATAATAAGAAAAACAAAACCCATCACATCGAAGTTGGACACTGCAAACCAACAGGAGGAAAAGAGCCCCAAGAGAAGGTACAAGAGTCAGAGGCTCTTGTCTGCACACACAGGAGCCCCATAAAAACACACAACTGAAAGCTATAATACATAGCAGAGGACCTGGTGCAGACCAGGGCGGGCCCTGTGCTTGCTGCTTCAGTCTCTGGGAGTTCATACAAGCCTTGCTCAGTTGATCTGGGGGGCTTTGTTCTCCTGGTGTCCTCATCCCGCTGGCTCTCACACTCTTTCCATTTCCTCTTCTCCCTGAGCTCTGCAGGAGGGATTTGATGGATACATTCCATTTAGAGCTGTGTGTCCAAAGGTCTCTCTCCCTCCCACCTCTCCCCCCCCCCCTCTCTCTCTCTCTCTCTGCATAATGTCTGGCTGTGGGTCTCTGTATTGCATCATCCCTCAGCTCTCCTGGTAACACAGGCAGTGTACCAACCACATGGGGCTCATTCTTAGTGCCATCACCAGAGAAGCTTCCTCCTGCAGCAGACGGGAATAAAGCTGATTATTTTAAACATCTGGCCTCAGATGCTCATTATAATGCTGTTTCCCCTCCTTCCTAAGAGCAGGTAGTACCACTCACAGCTGACAAGTAGAGTTAAGTAGACAAGTTGTGACTCACCACCAGCTCAGCCCAGGCCTCTGGCAACAAGTGGTTCTTCTGATCACTCACTAAACTGCATTTGTATGGGAAACAGCCATCAAGGAAGAATTTAAGTATGTTGACAGTTTTATAGGCAACATATATATAAACCAGAGGATAACCTTTTCATGTATCAAACATTCTAAAATAGTGGTGGGGCCAGAGACACAAGGGACCCGAAACCTGAGACTTTTACTTTGTACACATTGTCTGATCAGGGGCCACGAAAGTACAGTTGGTGATATCTTGTCTATATCTTAAACCCCAAGTTGAAGAAGGGGAACACGGGCATCTACATTTAACATGTACCGATGATACTAAAGAAAGCTGTGAGCATTTGGGTCATAGGATGAATAGATCAGGGCTGGGGAAGCAGCTTAGAGGTATGACATGTGCCTAGCACCCACATTCACAACACTGAAAAAAAAAGGCACATGGGAAAGGAGGGAACCAATCTGAAATCGAACAGGATTAAGACAGGTAATGTCTGCCTGGGAACATTCAGCCATTTCTGTGGGTGTGGGCAGATAGCTGATGCTGGGACTGAACTGTAGTCATAAGGCACCAAATAAATAGAGGTCTGTGTCAAGGATTATGACCTTTTTCTATTACCTTTGCTATCTCTTGAAGGAGGAAGGTTATGATTTCAATTACCCCACAGACCATGCAGACAGCATATTGTTGACCAGGTGAACTGTGTGACAGTGATTAATATTAGCCCTTCTTGTAGCTGGGTGTTGATATAAACACACACACACACACACACACACACACACACACACACACACCTACTTTTAGAACGTCTTATGGCTATATATCAACAATTATCATCACACTAACTTGTTGAGCTCCAAGAGAACTTCACAATGCAAGTGAAAGGCAGGAAAAGAGGGACCTCGTGATCTGTATTAATTGGGTAGCAGCCTTGTTTGTCTTCTAAGAAGCTTCCAGCAGCATTGAGATTGCCTAGGTCAAATTGTTTCTAGACCCCATGGGGTCTCTGATAACCAATCTGTATTAAATATTCATATAACTTAGAAAATTCCTCATGTGCAAGACAATTGGAGGAGACACACAGAGGATGCTGTCTGTTATTCATCTATTTTTGACCAAACAACCATTCACATTTGCTTTTCAAACTGCCTACTCTCTCTCTCATTCTTAATTTCAGTTCCTGATGCAGTCCTTGTCACCTGTGAACTCTAGAACCTTCTAAACAAGGTGCTGGGCACGCACACGCAGACCCACAGATTCCTAAAGCACAGCTGGGTAAAGCGTTTCTCAAGAGACCTCCAAGGGACATATTATAGTTAACTTACTTAAAGTCTAGGATGAGGCACGCTTGCTGGGCAGGGTGTGTAATGTGCAGCAGTTTTGGCCAGCCACCTGGAGCTCAACAACGTTGCCAAGATGCCAACCTGGGCCTGAGCACCTGGAAGTCCCTTCCTAGCCAGGTGACTGAGGCCCTGTTGACATTGGGTACCGCCACATTGACTGCACCCAGGTGTACCAGAATGAGAGAGAGGTGGAAATGTCCCTTCAGGAGAAGCTCAAAGAGCAGGTGGTGAAGCACCAGGAGCTCTTTGTCGTCAGCAAGCTGGGGTGGAGGTTTGACGAGCATGGTGAACAGAGCCTTCCAGAAGACGCTCAGCAGTCTGCAGCTGGGCTGCCTGGACCTCTACCCTACTCACTGGCCAACAGGCTTCGAGCCTGGGCCTGATTACTTCCCACTGGATGCATCAGGAAACATGATTCCCGGTGACACCAATTTTGTGGACACTTGGATGGCCATGGGGCAACAGGTGGATGAAGGTTTTGTGGAATGGATTGGTGTCTCCAACTTTAACCCTCTTCAGATGAAGAGGTTCTTAAACAAACCTGCTTACAATGTAAGCCTGCAGTTAATCAGATGGAGTGCCACCCATACCTAATTCAGGAGAAGCTGATTCAGTACTGCTATTCCAAAGGCATTGTGTTGACTGTGTACAGTCTCCTTGGTTCTCCTGGCAGGCTCTGGGCCAAGCCTGAAGATCCTACTCTCCTGGAGGATCCCAGGATCAAGGCTGATTTGGTTCCCCATACAAAGAAAGTTGCGGGTGATCTCCAAGTCTGTGACACCAGCATGCACTGTTGAGAACTTGAAGGTCTTTGACTTCAGGCTGAGCCATGAAGATATGACCACTCTGCTCAGCTACAACAGGAACTGGAGGGTGTGTGCCTTGATGAGCCTGCTGAACACAAGGACTGCCGCTTCCACACAGAAGTCTGAAGCTGTGGATGCTCTTCCCCAAGCGACTGGCACCTGTTCTTCCTGCCTCTTCTGTTTTTGCAGGTGTCGTGTGGCCTGTGTCCCTCTGTGATGGCGGAACCTTGCAGATCAGACAATGAGGGGTTGATGTAGTTTGATGTAGGCTCTGGAAAGTTGCATCAGTAGCTGGGGTGTTTCTTCCAGCCGTTCTTGGTCTTTCTTCTTAAATCCCCTGGAGAATGTTTAATACAAGTACCCTTTCCAACCAAAGAGAAGCAAGATTTATAGTCCAAATGGTGTCACTAACAGTTAAAGTTTTGAGTACTTAGAACTATGATCCTTTGGGTTAGACTTCTCTTTGTCTCAAAGAAACACTGCTTTTGTGACCAAAAAAAAGTCCAGGATGAGGAATTTTTAAGCAGGAAGATAAAATAGTTATGGGATTGGTAAATAAGAGTCTTGTACTGCTGGCCCTAGGTTATTCTCAGGCGATTAATGACGGAGACCAGTGTATGTCTACTGGCCCAAACATTTGCCCATTTGATTGCCCAATGCCTACTGGAGGGTGAATCCATGAATGGAGCACTTTTTGCCTTTATATTCTCAACTATCTGTCTGTTTACGTGGATCTTTTTATCTCTTGTCTTCTGATAGATTTTTCTTTGCAGGCCTTTGGCTAGATAGTTATATGTTTAACCTTCACAATCATTGAAATAATTTTGGTCACTTGGCTTCTGTACTGCCCCCTGGCCTCTACTGGTATTGGGTTTTCTCAAATCATTATTATGTTTCACAGCTTCCTCCATCTACTATAGGTTCTGAAGGACTGAAGTTTTGGGTGATTCACCTTTACCAGGAAACTCCTGCTGGTCTCAGAGAATTAAGCATCTTCTTGGCTCTTCTATGAATTGCAGCCCTCTACCAAGCGTTCAGCATCACAGAATGTATCTATTCCAGCATGGCCACTTCTTTCAGCCTCTTTTTCTCCTCCTCCTTTATAAGTCAGTATTTCAGTATGTCCACTTTTCTGAGCATCAGTTGTGGATTTTCTAGGCATCAGCAAGACAACAGGTTGGTAGAACCTTAGCAAGTTTACCGGATCCTTGCGGTCCTTGCTTGGGTGTTAAATTCTGCATCCCCAAGTCACTTTACTCTTCATACGAGTCTTGTGTTTCATCCTCCTTGATCAGGCACCCTCAAAATCCAGCTACAGAGGTCCTCCCAAGGTCTCGTTGGGACATGTGCGTGGATTTTCACAGCTCCCTGGGGGTATAATTTCATTCTTCTCTCGTCAGTACTAACGTGTTAGCACAGCTTGTGCTGGAATTTATCCCTAGTTATCAGCTTGGCAGGGATCAGTGTGGGGCAACACCTAAAGGTGACATGTTTGCCTTGTAGCAGAGAAGATTCTGACTAATTGTCCCATGTGGGAGACAGGCTGGCTCCTAGTAGACAGAGGTGGGCTACTTCTGTGTGCTCTGAGTGTTCTAGTGAGTCTGCAGATAGCACAGTGGTCAGGGACATTGATCCAGAGGCCTCACAGTGGTCAGGGACATTAACCCAGTTCCAAGGCTTGCTAGAATAGGCCTTTTATAAAATATGCCTGTTTCGGCTAGGCATTTAAATGCTTCTGGAGGTACCGGAATGGCTTAGTCAGCAAAGTGCTCGCCACGCGAACACATGACCCAAGTTCAGAGCGCTAGCACCCACAGAAAAGAGACAAGTATGGAGCATGCACACCTGTAGCCCCGGCTCCAGGGGGGCAGAGACAGGAGGGGGTTAGGGCTTTCTGGCCAGGCAGCCTAAAGAGTCAGTGAGCTCCAGGATCAGAAAGAGTCAAAAAATAAAGATTGGTAGTAATAAAGGAAGACCAATGCTGTGACCCATGGCTTACACACACACACACACACACACACACACACACACACACACACACACACACACACAAACAAAAAATATGTATAGTACATATACTACATTTACACAACAGTAATAAATATTTATAGGGCAAGCCCAGTGTCTCCTTTTCCACCACGGGCATGAAGAGTCTCTTTGTAAATCACCAAAAAGGCGGTTAGATTGCGGTACTTAACTGTTAGCACGCATTCTTGGGTGCTTAGCTATCCTTGTGTAGGGCAGGGAACAGTGATGACCAGCCAAGCTCGCTGTCCTTTATGCTCGAGTCTACATAGTAGGAGACTGCTTTTTAATGGGACGTGTTCCCACATCACCACCAGTAAAAACTTGAGCAGCTGGGCCCTACCTTGTGCCAGGGACTATTCATGATCTAAAATCACTTGGAACGAAATCTTTGCTAGATGAGTAGTGGATGATCCAGCCTAAAAATCCCTTCTTCCTACCTGCTTTTCCACCCCAGCTTCAAGTGTGTCTGCTCAAGCTCCACAGATGTAGATAGGAGAAAGGGGGGAAAGGGAAGCATAGACTGGACATGTCCATCTGATACCTGTGAAAAGAAAGACTGTGGGACGGGTGTGGAGAAACACAGACTGATCGCAGCTCCCAGGAAGTCTTACCTGGCAAATAAGGAGACAGGGAGGAGAGAGCCTTTGGGAGAACCCTTGAACTTCTGTGGTAGTTGGGCATTGGTTGAGAGCAGTTCAGGGAGACTACTGTCTTGGTCTGAATGCTGCCTTAGATAGAGCCTGAACATGCAATCTATTGGGTACTACCAGGCTACACACCTCAAAGCAGGGAGGCTCAAATGGTACCCCCACAGTTGGTTGTCCCTTATGAGTGGCTACATTTCCTTTTGCATAGGACAAAAATCACAGGATCACGTTTCATTTTTAAAGATCCCTCACTTCTCACTGTGTCAAGACAACTTGTGGCCAAACTCTGAAGTCCTGTCTGGCATTAGCTCTCACTACCTTCACTGTCAGAAACACAGGGAGAAGATGGCCATCTGCAAGCCAAGGGATGCTTGAAAACACCAGAAGCGGGGGCTGGAGAGATGGCTCGGTGGTTAAGAGCACTGACTGCTCTTTCAGGAGACCCAGGTTCAATCCCCAGCTCCCACATGGCAGCTCACAACTGTCTGTAACTCCAGCTCCAGGCAGTCTGACACCCGAGTTGAAACACCAGTGCACATTAAAAATAAATAAGTAAATAAAAAACCTCTTCTCTACATCAGTATTAAAAAAAAGAAAATACCAGAAGCAAGGAGACAGGACCAGAACAGGAGGGAGGGAGCACGGCCCTGCCAATGCTTGATTTTTAACCTTTAACCTCCAGAACTAGGAGATCACAGATTTCTGTTAGTTAAGTCCCAGGCTGTGCTCTGTGACAGAGGCTCTGAGAACATGTTGCAGACACCATCTCTCTGGATATTATGACGAGAGCTTCCCTATTAATCCCAGATTCAGTCTCTTCCAGTAGAAATCCCCTTTCTCCTATCTGCATCTGTGGAGCTTGCACAGACACACTTGAAGCTGGGGTGAGAAAGCAGTTAGGAAGAGGGGATTTTAGGCAGTAACCGATTTCCCTTCATCTAAGGCAGACTGTATTCCTTCTCGCCATAAAATAATTCATACTTATAACTTATATGAATTAAATAACTCACAACTCAGACTATGTTTTACAAAGCAGTCTTCACAAAGGCTTCAAGCCACCTCTGCCCACCTGCTCTGGGGTGCTCGTCCTCAGCTCCCAGGCCAGCCAGGTTCTCTCCCACATAGGAGCCTTTACAGAAGCGGCTTGTCTCACTGCCCTTCCCCCAGTGCCCACCTGGCTATTCTCTTACATTTTCCTGGTCTCTGTTTAGCTCTTCCCCTTGTAAGGAAGTCTATCCTGACTTCTGTGTTTTCAAATCAAAGTCACCCCCCACTGCACAATTGATTGCCCCCCCCACGCTGTGGTAGATAATGGTACATATTGCCAGCTGTATTATGTTTTTCCCCATAGTACTTACCACCTAACATTGGCTATGAGTTATTATACTTATTCCTGATCACTTGTCTCCCTTTGCTAGAATGCAGATGGTAGGGAAAGGAATTTGTGTTTTCGTCTCTCTCCAAGGAGTCAAACGGCACCTTGTTTTAGCAGTTGATTAAAGTTTGCCAGGTGAAGAAGTGGACTTTCCAAGCTAGAAATCTGAATAGAATGTTAAGCTCATAGCCTGGTAGTACATAGCAAATCCCCTACAATTTAATATCCTTTGTTGTTATTGTTGTTTTTCTTTTGGTTTTTTTGAGACAGGATTTCTCTGTGTAGCCTTGGCTGTCCTGGAACTTGCTTTGTAGACCAGGCTGGCCTCAAACTCACTGAGATCCACCTGCCTCTGCCTCCCGAGTGCTGGGATCAAAGGGGTGCACCTCCACCACCCGGCTAATATCTTTTTTTAAAAACTTTTTTTAATAACATAATTTTTCATTGATTCTTTGGGAATTTTACACCCCAATCCTGCTCACCTCCCAGTCCCTCCACATCCTCTCCATCCCCTGCAGCAGCCCCTCAGGTCCCCCCAAATCAGTTAAAAACAAAACAAATAAAGACCATCTCCCTCCTCCATCTTTCCAGCACCTCTTCACTCATCCTAGTGGCATCGGGAGCTTCGGTGTGTCACACAGTCCACCCTTTTGTTCAATCACCCCACCCGCAAGACGCTCATTGCAAGGAGTCCTTGGTCAGGTTCAAGGCCTCTGGCCTCTGGCACCCCATTGTCACTGGACCCTCACTGAAACTCCTCTTGGGTGTCCTGCTGTTGCCCCAGTCAGGGAGATCCTGTGGTGATTGTTCCATAAGACCAGTCCCTTCATACACTCCAGCAGGTCACAGATGGGGTGGATGTTAGGCTGGACCAACCCAAGGCCCAAGATGTGAGTCTGCGTGGTAGCTGAGCTGGTCGGGAGCACCAGGACAGCCTTCCTCAGGTGAGGGGCAGAGCTAGTTTTCCTAGGCTCATGCCACTGGGACCAGCTCTCCCATGCCCATGGTGAGGGGTGGGGCTGTCTCTCCTGAGTATGGGGGCAGCTCTCCCATGGAGGGTGGGGCCAGATCTTCTGCTGCAGTGTCCAGTGAGGGGCAGGGTGAGCTATCCCAGGGCCAGTGAGGGGCTGGGCCAGCACAGCAACATGCATGGTTCCTATGACTCCCTCTGGCAACATGGGCCATGGACATCATCACAGACCCCAGCTGCAGCAGGACCCTAGGTCCAGATATGGACTCAGCAGCAGCTCCAGGCCAGATCACTATGGCCCTGGTGGCAACATAGGCCACCCAGATCAGTATGGCCTGGGGACAGCTGGCCCTCAGACACCAACGTGGTCTCAGGTGGCTGTCCAGACCCTGGGCCAATTTAATGTGTTGTTTGACTCTTATACCCAGAAGAGACTTGTTTATTTCCCCAAGATAAATAAGAAAACATCTTTTGTTGGGTACAGGATCGGAAGGGAATTGCATTTGCTCCGCGTCTTCAAGGACTCCAGGTCTTCGGGATGGAGGTAAGCAAATACATGCCACCGACTGTCTCCTTGTAATGGTTCCCCACTTTTATGTCCCCCCACCCCGAGGTAGGGAAGGGATGCATATGAACAATGGAGGTCTGTGCAGATTTATCTTCTTTCATTTGGTGCAAACAGGCTTTCTTTGATGTGAAGCTGAAGTGTGTTTTATTTAGAACTAAAATCGTACCTTTCCTACCTTGTCTCTGACCAAAGAGTGTGTGAATTTTGGATGAGAAGACTCGTCATCTGGAAAATGACGATTAGCTTCTAAAACGCAGACATTTCTATTAATGAAAAAGTGCAGCCATGCGAGTGTCTGACTAATTCTAATTATCTACAGGCAAATTCCATGAACACTTGTACATTAAAAAAAAAATGCTGCTGGCAAAAGAAGTCCCCACTCAGGCGACAGCCGAGGTTAGTGAACAAAGAAAAACAGACGAGGCGATAACCTAACCGCTCTTAGGTCAGAAAGTGGGTATTTGCTCTGTTAAGTATTAGTGACGGTTCTAATTCTACAATTTCTATTTATAATCTATCAAAAGAGAAGATTTTAAAAAGTGGATCCGGGGCCTGGAGAGCTGGCTCAGTGGTTAAGAGTATGCACTGTTCTTCATAAGGCCCCGAGATTGGATTCGTGCCTCTACTGGGCAGTTCAGTTGCCTACAAATCCAGCTTAAGGGGCTCTGACATCCTCTTCTGGCCTCCATAGGCTTTGCACACATATGCACAAACCCACACTCAGACACACAAATAAGAATAAAAATAAATCTTCACAGCAGATCCATGTTGTATTTTATATTGAATTAGTTTTCTTTGCTTGAATTAAAAGCCGCCTCTCAGCATTCTTGGTTATGACTTAGAAACGTTGAGTGGTGTCTCAGGGAAGGGGTAGTTGACGGAGTCACAACACGCCCCCACCGTTGGGCATGTTTACATATGCCCGGCGGACCTGGACACTTCGCCTAGCCAGTTCCAGGTCAAAATAGTCATTTACAGGTCAAGGCGACTCGCGTGACCAGGATCCGTGACTTTGCATGGTTATGTAAGTGTGCAATGTAGCCATGTGATCTACGCACATGCGTGGAGTAGTGACGTCGACCTGTGCACGCCCACCCTTTATAAGCCAGCGCCATATTCCTGGCTTTCTCTTTTTCTCTCCTCTTCTTCTTCTCTACACACGTGTCTTTCACAGGCCTGGGCACTCTCTGTCCCTTTTATTTTAATAAAACTCTTATTAGAGGATTCTGTCATGTTTCGTGACATTTCCTCGCAGGGTAAGAGTGCCACAAAATAACTAACAGTAGTGTTTCGGGTGTACATCTGTTTTCCCACTCATTCCCTTATCTGTTCACCGTTGATTGCCTCTTATATACCACTGTGGATGATGAGGATAAATATTCTCTAAGCATCATGTTTTATTTACAAACTTTCCTGAAATTAGCCTGGAGGTGAAATGAACTAGTTAGAAGCTGGTACAATGACTGTAATTTTTCATTAATAAAAAATCACTCTGCATTCTTTTCTTTTTAATTTTTATAGATTCTTTGTAGATTTCACACCATCATTCCGATCCTATTTATCTCCGTCTCCTCGAATCTGCCCTCTGCCCTTGTAACTCCTCAATCAAAACTAAATTTAAAAGAAAAACCAAAAACTAAACAAAACAAAACAAACAGAAAAAGGAAAGAAGAAGAAGGAGAATCTTGTCCTGGAAGCTGTCGTGTGGCCCACTGGGTCACAGTTTACCTTTTAGTCCGTTCATCTTTACTTGTGTGTGTTCATTGCTGTGAGTCATTGTTCTGGTTCAGGCCTCTGGCTTCTCCTACATCACTGATAATAGGCTCTCACTGGGGCTCCTATTGGATATCCTGTGGTTGTCCTGTGTCATGGAGATCCCGCTGATTTGGATCTGTAGGTTCATCCCCTTCCCATGCTCCAACAGTTCATAGATGAGGTGGATGTTGGGGTGGGCCAACTCAGCCCTGGTTCTGGGCCTGGGTGGAAGCTGGGTTGGTCAGCTCGCCAGCTTTCCCTCATTGTCACTACCCAGGTGAGCTCTCAGGCACTGCCTCCCCAACGCATCCTACAGCAATGAGTGAGGCCGCTTTCCTGCTCTCAGGCCCTCAGATCCAGGTCCCCCTCACTCACATCTACAGGGCCAGCTCTACTGTTTGGTTCAGGCAAGGTGCAGGGCCCTCCCTACTGGTTACTGTAGGAGGAATACGGGGGGAGGGGGTCAGCTCTCCTGTTCTCTTGCCCTCAGGGCTGGCTCACACAGAGTAATCATGACAGCATTGGAAACCGCAGTTCTCAGACCCCTCTTGAACTGGGCAGACATAGAAGAACTTGTTCACCTTGGGTTAGTTATGGAAACTTTACTTTTTTAATTTAAATTTTTTTTTATGAGTGTGTATGTTTGTGTGAGTGTCTGTGTGGTTGCTGCAGAGGCCAGAAGAGGGTGATGGATCTCGTGGGCTGAGTTTCAGGCGTTTTGTGAGCTGCTCTACGTGGGTCCTGGGAACTGAACCCCTGTCTTCATGATAGAGGGCCCCCCAAACCCTGAAGCACTAACCTTTCTCTCCAGTTTCAATTATAGTGACTTTGGAGGGAAACAGTTCTCTTACCTCTTTCTGCAAACAATTATTCTTTTTTAAAATTGTGCTAAGAAGACAACATAAAACCTACCCCTTGGGATTTGAATGTCTAGTGTCCTCATGGGCTCATGTGTTTGAACCGTGGTCCCCAGCTGATTGGCTCTGTTTTAGGAGGTTGTAGACCCTTGTGGACACAAGGCCCAGTGTGGATGGAGCTTGGGGACTGTCAGTTGGCTCTGGTTCCAGCCGGAGATTTCTGCTTCCTAGTCCTCCAAGAAGTGAGTACTCTAGCCACATGCTCCTCCACAACCGTGAATGCGTCCATGTCTTCCACCATGCCGGGCTCTCTTCTCTTACCACATGAGCCCAGATTCTTCCTCCCCTAAGTTGGTTCAGTCAGGTGCTCTGCCACAGGACAAGAAAGAGGCTCATGTTCTTTAGCACGTTTCTCGGTGCTGTGCCGGATGCAGTGTGAACAACTGTAAACGATGCTGTGCAGCAGTCCCAGGACTCACTCATCATCTAACTAAAGCTTTACATATCTTCGAAGCAAGAGCCACATTCCTCTCCCCTTGGCTCAGATTCCTCGTAGAAGTTCAATCAAGCAGTATTTGTCTTTCTGGAGGCGTGACTGCAGACTCGAAAGCTTCAATGGAGTACACTGTTGAAAATTCTTGTCTCTATAGGAAAAAAGTTTGGCACATAGTTGAGGAAAAATAAACATCGAGTTTAAATCTTGAGAAACCATCCCCATATCTGAGCACCAAAGTCTCCATTTTAATTCATTTCAACATTTTCTCCAAAAAGGCCTGTGTTGGTTAGTTCCTGTTGTCAACTTGAAACATCTGGGAAGAGAGACGCTCTACTGAGAAATTGCTTCCAGCTCATTGGCCGTGGTTGTGCCTGTGGGGGCATTTTTTAATGGCTAATGGATACAGGAGAGCCCATCCAACAGTGGGCAGTACCATCTCTTGGCGGGTAGGCTTTTGGAGTGTGTAAGAAAATCTTACTCCTTCTGTGTTATCCTGGTTTACTGGGACAGTGATTCTGAGAGAAAATGTCTGATATTTCTTCTTGGGGAATGGTCCCAACTTGTCCTCTGGGCCTTGGTAAGTCTGTTTTCTAAAATGCTTTCTAGTTTTTCTTTAAGAATATATAAGCAGTCACTCCTGAGGACTGATTTATCAGTTGGGTCCTCCTTGGGGGAAAGGTCAACAAACAGCTTATTTCAGGTTATATTGTTAAGTACCGTATTCAAAGTGTCAAAAGTTGGTGACATCCTGTTATTTGTTTTGGTTCCACTAATTTGTGTGAATTAAACAACTTTTTTTTTTTCCTGCTAAACTTCATGGGCTTCTCCAAAAGTTTTCCTAGGCATTTCCCCATCTTGTGGCACACCAACATGCCGCTGACATTTAGGGGTGCTCTTTGGAACTCAGAGTGAGGGCTTCAGTGGCATCCGGACCCTTCAGTCCACGTTAATAAGACTGCGTCAAAACACGAATGCAGAATGTCTGTCTGCCCTCACCAGCACTGTCCCCTGTCTGTCTGTCTGCCCTGACCAGCACTGTCCTCCTGTCTGTCTGCCCTCACCAGCACTGTCCCCTGTCTGTCTGTCTGCCCTGACCAGCACTGTCCTCCTGTCTGTCTGCCCTCACCAGCACTGTCCTCCTGTCTGTCTGTCTGCACTGACCAGCACTGTCTTCCTGTCTGTCTGCACTGACTAGCACTATCCTCCTGTCTGTCTGCACTGACCAGCACTGTCCTCCTGTCTGTCTGTCTGCCCTGACCAGCACTTTCCTCCTGTCTGTCTGCACTGACCAGCACTGTCTTCCTGTCTGTCTGCATGCACTGTCCTCCTGTCTGTCTGCACTGACCAGCACTGTCCTCCTGTCTGTCTGCCTGACGCATGTCTCTGTCTGCACTGACCAGCACTGTCCCTGTCTGTCTGTCTGCACTGACCAGCACTGTCTTCCTGTCTGTCTGCACTGACCAGCACTGTCCCTGTCTGTCTGTCTGCACTGACCAGCACTGTTCTGTCTGTCTGCACTGACCAGCACTGTCCCTCTGTCTGTCTGTCTGCACTGACCAGCACTGTCTGTCTGTCTGTCTGCACTGACCCGCTACCTACTTTCCTCCATCCTCCTTCCTTGTGAGGTTTAGGAGTTAAAGCTCTTTCTGACACCATTTTTATTGAAAAAGCAGTTTTTGGAAATAAAATTTTTCACTCAGTACCACACTAGCCAACACTCCCACACAAACCACATTTTCTTTCTTTATAGGACTGGCTCTTGTTGAAAACTGCTTGACTTTTTTTTTTTTTTTTTTAAGCAGTGTGTCCTCATTTCAAAGGGTCTGTTCTGGCTTTGAGCAGTAAAGGCTCAAAAAGATTAAAAACAACAACAACAACAACAACAGAAGAGTTATCTTTACAGCTAGGCATAGTGGCACATACCCATACTCTTAGTACCTAGGAAGTTGAGGCAGGAGGATTGCTAGTTTAACACTAAGCTGGTCTACATAGCATGACTGTGTCTGAGGAGGAGGAAGAAGAATCTTCTTTAGAATGCTAATCTAACCTCCTTGACCTTCTGCTTCACAGTTTACTGGGGTGACTGGGCTCAGAGAGACAGTCCGGGTACAGGTGAGGACAGAGAGCTGCTGGAGGTCTCCTCTCCGGCTGATGGTCAGGTGCAGCTCCTGAGGACTCTGAACACAGAGTTGCTGTAGGATACTACCCCATGCAGGCGTGTACTCAGGAGAGCGTGGAAACACACACACACACACACACACACACACACACACACAACCTTACAGACAGCAGTGCTATCACTAACAACCACAGTCTGTTTACACACTCAGTGCACAGCTAAATTTACTCCTCTATCTACCTGTTTCAAATGAATAAAAAGAGAGTATTTTAATGAATCCTCACATAACATCTAGCTGCCATAATTCTCAACTAACAAAAAATTGTTTCATCTAGAGCTCTTCATTACTTTTCTCTTCTGGTACTTATAACTATTTTATTTTATTTTACTTATTTTTTCGAGACAGGGTTTCTCTGTGTAGCTTTGCACCTTTCCTGGAACTCACTTGGTAACCCAGGCTGGCCTCGAACTTACAGAGATCCACCTGGCTCTGCCTCCCGCGTGCTGGGATTAAAGGCATGCACCACCACTGCCTGGCTTTATAACTATTTTAAAGAAACTTTTGGATATTTATTTTATTTGTAGAGATTTCCACAGTAAAAAAAAAAAAAAAGCTTTTTTTTTTTTGTTTTTTTTTTTTGTTTTTGAGCCCTGTATCTTTTTTTATTTTTTTTATTTTTTGGTTTTTCAAGAGAGGGCTTCTGTGTAGCTTTGCACCTTTACTGGAACTCACTCTGTAGCCCAGGTTGGCCTCAAACTCACAGAGAACTGCCTGCCTCTGCCTCTGGAGTGCTGGGATTCAAGGTGTGTGCCACCACTGCTCGGCTAACCCTGTATCTTAAAAAAAAAAAAAAAATTATTTGTTATGTACACAGTGTTCTGCCTGCATGTATGTCTGCATGCCAGAAGGGGGCACCAGGTTTCATTATAGATGGTTGTGAGCCACCATGTGGTTGCTGGGAATTGAACCCAGGACATCTGGAAGAACTGGCAGTGCTCTTAACATCTGAGCCATCTCTCCAGCCCACTTTCTTATAAGTAAACATAACCACAAACTATTATTATAATTAAGAGGCAACTAAATACCTAAGTTGTTTTATAACATTTTATCAGAATACCTATTTTACCTAAAATATAATATTATAATAAAAATATAACTGCCCCCCCCACTCCCCATCCCACCCTCTGCCAAAACAAATACAAAAAAAAAAAAAAAAAAAAAACATAAAAGCTAGGCCTAACGGTGGTGCAGGTCTGCAAGCCCAGACTCTTGGGAGATTGACACATGAGGAAATTAAGTTTAAGGCTTGCTACAGAGTGAATTCAAGGCTAGCCTTGGCAACTTAGATCCCATTTCAAAGGACAAAGTTAGAAATGGTTCAGGATGGAGCTCAGTGGTAGGGTGCTTGCTTAACATGCATGAGACCTTAGGTTCAATTCAAACCCAGTCAAACCAAAACCGCTAACTGTCATGTTCCACGTCATCTAATGTCCGAGGGTCACGTGCTTTTCTGAGTGTTCGGTGTAGTCAGGATCTAACGTTAACTGTTGAGACTGCATTTCTTAGGTTTCTCTTAGTCTACGGCTCCGCTCTGATCTCTCCCTTTGCAGGTTGGTTGTAGTCATCAGCCTTGTGGAATGTCTCGTATCTGGATTTTTGCTTATTGTATTTCCATGCTATTAGTGATTTTTTTTTTTTTATAAATTGATAGGTAAATGTAGTGGCAGTCCAGACTGGATACTTCTTAGAGTATAGGGTCACCAGGAGGTACACAGTGTCTTCTCCCTTTTCAGGATGTTAACGGCTGCTAATGATTATTTTCTAGACCCGTTAATTCCTAAGGTGTTCTAGAGGAGAGCGTTCTGTTTCCACTTCTTCCTTTACTAGTTGCAATATTTCCAGCCAAAGGAATGCTTCTCCTCAGCTATTACCCTCTCTCTGAGGTACAGTTCATAAAGGAAAGGCAGGAGGACCTTGCCCTCCCCTCTGTTCACCAATGTGAAACTAGTAAGTTTCCTACAAGGTGCTCATGATGGCCAACGCTTCTTTTTTTGCTTGCTTGTTTGTATTTTTTATCTCTGTACCTCAGGCTAGACTAGAACACTCAGCCAATCAATGCTTCCTTATAGGATTGTTAAACACATAAATCTAAACACATTGGATATGTTCTAACCCATCGCAGCCATTGTAGATATAATCATTACCAGGCTCTAAATTCTTCCTTATTTGGTCCATTGAAACACTCGGGCAGCTCCTGAGTTCTCTGGGTGCAACCCTAGTAGTTTTGGATGGCTTTCTACTTTGTGACAGGCTGACCATGTCTCCAGAAAGTCTGAGTGTTTTAGAAGCCACGCTACCTGGATACTATTGGTGCTTATCACCTTCATTTTATTTCATTCATTATTTCTAGTGGGCTTTTTTTTTTTTCAGGAGACAGATACAAGAAAAATTTTAAAGTAAAAATGCAATATGAATTCATATCGACACTTTTAGTTTTAAAAAGGTAAGTTTTATTTAATGAAATTGAATTTTTAAAGTTAAAAATAGTATTTCTGTGTACCATGTGCATGTCTGCTGTCCCAGCCGGGCCAGAGGAAGACATAAGATCCCCTGGAACTGGAGTTACAGCCAGTTGTGAGCTGCCATGTGGGTGCTGGGAACGGAACCAGGGGCCTCTGGAAGTGTTCTTAATTGCTTAGCCATTTATCCCTAAACGATCTTGTATTCCCCTCTCCTTTCTCAACACTGAAATCTGTTCTTAACATCAAAATGATCCCTCATTTTCCCAACTCCACACAAGGAGCACAGTGTTTTGCATCTGACACGACTAATGTGGCTGGCTTGAAAAGTTTTCAGTTGTTTGTGGTTCCCTTTTGAGCAGGTTTATTTGTTGTTATTTTGTGTGTATGAGTGCTTGGCTGCATGTGTGCCTCGTGACTACAGAGGCCAGAGGAGGAAGACATCAGGACTCTTGGGATTCCCTTTATAGACTTTCTATGAAAGTCCTAGCTAAGGGAAAAATAATGTTGATGATACAGGGGTGACGTACGTGAACCCCGAGTTAGAATATTTCCAGGCCTCCATGGAGCATGGAGCGAGGCATGGCATGCCATGTCGATTCTTTCTTTACTGTCCCTTGGCATAGCTGCTTCATTCTTCCTTCTGTTTGTGACCTCCATGGCAAGTGGAAGCTATTTAGCCCACAGGCCCCAGACTGTCCTTGTGGAAACTGAATGAGATCTTTTAAGACACCAAGCCAGCCGGGCGGCGGTGGTGCACACCTTTAATCCCAGCACTCGGGAGGCAGAGCCAGGCCAGGCGGATCTCTGTGAGTTCGAGGCCAGCCTGGGCTACCAAGTGAGTTCCAGGAAAGGCGCAAAGCTATACAGAGAAACCCTGTCTTGAAAAACCAAAAAAAAAAAAAAAAAAAAAAAAGACACCAAGCTAACCTGTCTCTGTCGGCTCCTTCTCTACTATTTCTTTGTGTGTGAGTCAGGGGGAGGGGAGGATACACAGGTATGTGCAGGTGCACATGGAGGTCACAGGGCAACTTTTGGTGTCATTCCTTAGGCATCGTATGCACACATATACATAAATACTTATATATACCTACACATACACGTGTGTATATCTATACACATGCACACATACATATATATAAACCCTAATACACATAAAAAATAAGCCCAATTAAAAATTATTGAACCCTTTAATTATCTCTAAAAATAAAGCTTGTAAAAAATTATACTTCATTGTGTGTGTGTGTGTGTGTGTGTGTGTGTGTGTGTGTGTGTGCGCACGCATGTACCATGGCATGCATGTGGAGGTCAGAGGAGAACTTTCTGGAGTTGGTTCTTTCCTTTCACCATGTAGGCTCTGGGGATTGAACTCAGGTCGTCAGGCTTGGTGGCAAGTACTTTACCCTCTGAGTCATCTCGCCTTCTCCTCCCTGTGAGAAACTGAGTGGTTATGTTGGGCTTTCCTGTACAAACCAAGGTAACCTTTCTGTCTGAGAGTCATGTCGTTCACAGCAACCACTCTGTTTCCAACCTTAATTCCCATTTTCTGTGTGAGCCAACATGTACTGTTAGATAGCTAGATACAGTCTCTGACGGAGTCAGGAGCTGTGTTGGCAGCCACCAAGTCTCAGTGATCCTCCTGTCCCCACCTCCCTCAGTATTGGAGCTACATATGTGCGTAGGGCCGTGCCTGACTTTTCCCTTGGCTGCTAGGGATTTGAACCCGGGTCCTCATGCCTGCAGAACAAGTACTCTTACCCGCTGACCCGTCTCTTGATCCCCCAGACCTACGATATTATATTTGCAGGTTCCGAAGATTAGGATGAGGATGTCTTTGGGGGTATTATCCTGCCTGGCACAGGACTCCAAGAACCATCTCTTCCATCAACAATTTGTAAAATCTAGTTTGTCTTTGGGTGAAATGGGGACTTTTTCCTTACGCCTCTTTAGTGCTATTTTACTTTCCAGAATTACGTCACTTGTCTACTCCTCTCCCAGTCACTGTCCGACAGCCAATCAATCAGTAACTGTGACTGACTCGGGGCTGTTCTCGATCTGCTTCTTGAGGAGAAGGTATGATAATGCAGCACATGAACAGGAGCTCAGCTGTGGAGTCAACCTAGTTGTTGTGTAACATGTGAACGTCTAAAGAAAATATGACACACGCATATGTGAATATATATATATATATATGGTGAAATATTCTTAGTCCCTCAAAGAATGGAGTTATGTCAGTTTTAGAATAGGGATGGAACTGGAGTAAAATAGGTCAGGTGCCAAAAAATAATACGTTTGCACTCTCTTAAAAGTTGACCTCAGCCAGGCGGTGGTGGCGCACGCCTTTAATCCCAGCACTCGGGAGGCAGAGGCAGGCGGATCTCTGTGAGTTTGAGGCCAGCCTGGGCTACCAAGTGAGTTCCAGGAAAGGTGCAAAGCTACACAGAGAAACCCTGTCTCGAAAAACCAAAAAAAAAAAAAAAGTTGACCTCAAAGAAGTAGATAATAGAATATTGGTGACCGGAGCCTGATGGGAGGGGTGTGGGGAGGGATGGATCTGGAGACAGGATGGAATGAGTTCTCATGTTCTTTTGCACCGAAGGATCTAAGTAGTTCCGAGAGAGAATTGTGAGTGTTCTCAGCAATAATAAGTGCTTAAGGTTATGCTGACATGCCAACTTCCCTGATCTCATGAGTACATAGTGTACACAGGTATTGAAATGTCACGCGATACCTCGTAAATACGTGTAATTACAATTATAAAATCAAGAAAGGAGATTTATCTTCTAGGGCTGAGGCAGGTACATCCTCTCGTGGGGCCAGTGGACCTCTGATAGCTGAATCATATGGTAGAAAATACCTTTTGGATATATTTTACCTTTTGCTATCACCCCGATGTAGGGGACTGACTATACTCTCATAAAGTAAGGGAGAGGGAATGTTTATTTTTTTATGTGTGGGTATGTGTGTGGCATGTGTTCATGTTTATGTGCATGTGTGTGTACATGCATGTGGATGTCAGAGGTTGATATCAGGAGTCTTCTTCTGTGGCTCTGCGACTTATATTTGAGACCGGGGCTTTAAGTGAGCCTCAAGCTCACTAGTTGTCTCAGCTGGCTGGCCAGTGGGTACTCGGGATCCTCCTGTCTGTCTCCCCAACATGAGGATCACATGTGTATCCCGCCATGCCTGACTTTTTCTATGGGTACTGGAGATCCGAACTCCGGTCCTCAGGTTGTGTAACAGACACTTTACCAACTGAGTCACCTCCACCTCATTTAATTTTTGTCCCTCAAGCATCTCCATGTTCATGAAGACCGTGGTATTTGAGATATTAGAGGGAAGAAAATAATCAGCGTACTTTAAGTCTGTGTTTCTCATATCCGTCGCGTTTGCCTGAGAAATATGTATCTGTCTGCATCCTACAGTGATTATAAGGTCAATCCTTCTAACAAATTCCTTCACACACATGTGTGTATGTATATGCCTGCATATGTAAAGGTGGGATCTAATGGGAGAAACAGATCCTTGGGAGACATACCCATGAAGATTATGTTCGGTCCTGGCCACTTCCTTTTCTCTTTGCTCCCTGGCTGCCACGACCAGAAGAACCTTTTGCCTCAGTGCAGGCCTGAAAGCGACTGGACCGAGTCATCAGGACTGGAACCCCAGAACTCTGAACTGAAGGAACTCTTCCTTTTTTGTTTTTAGCTTGATTTGCCTCAGGTATTTTGTTACAGTGATGTAAAGCTGACTATCCTGAGTCCATCATGGATAGGCCGAACTTGTTCAGAGTTCTGCTGTCTCAGATCTTTCTTTATAGTCAATTGAATCTTGCTTAGATTCCAGTAATTGATGAACTTGGAGTCTGAGCTACTTTTCAAATTTCTTCCTTACATTTTGAGCCTAAAATTAATTATATTAGTTTAATTATTTATTAATGTATGTGCACATGCATGTTTGCCATAGTTCATGTGGAATCATGTGGGTTTGGGGGATTGAATTCAGGTTGCCAGGCATGGTTCTGTTGGATCATGTGAGCATTTTAACACACTAGGTTATAAATCTGACATCAGAGTGGGTAATGTACATCCATTAAGTACTTCAAGGCTTCATTTCTGGCATCAGAATAGAAAGAAAGAAAGGCTGGTTGAAAATCAGAATTTCCAGTTTTTTTTTGTGTTAGGTGGTTTCTTTTGCTCCCTTTTCCTCTGCTTTGCTAAGACTTGGGTGGTTTATAAACACTTCCTAGGCTTGTTTCATTGTCTTCAGTGACAGGAACCACATGGAATGTTTTCACGTCCTGCGGCGCTCCCCACTGCTGAGGAAGGGTGAGGGAGGCAAAAGCTGACTTTCCTGTGAGCTGCAGAATTGTGGTTCAAGAAGCAGCAGCTTGGGCCAGTGCTCCTCACTCCTTGTCATATTCTGTAATGTCACAAAGACAGAACCATCCCCGCCATCCTCATTCAGTGCCCAGGCCTGGGTCATGTATCCACCCACACGCGACCGAAGTCTGGCTGTGTTCTGTCCCCATTCCTCAGCATGCCGGGAGATTGTGCGGTAGACGTTGCCTTCTTTCTCTGGTAGATTTAGTTCCATCTCTAAGTTTTGTTTTGCTTGTTTGTGGGTGTATGTGTGTGGTGTATACATGATCTTGTGTGGGCATGTGCACAAGTGCATGTATGTGTGTGGTGCATGTATGAGCTAGCCTGTGCATGGGTATATGTGCATGTAGAGGCTAGAGGTGTCGGCTTCTGTCACTCCCTCCTCTCTCTCTCTCTCTCTCTCTCTCTCTCTCTCTCTCTCTCTCTCTCTTTTTTTAAGACAGGGTCTCTCACTGAACCTGGAAGTCATTGATTTGATGGCCGGCCAAGGAGCTTCTGATCTCCATCTGTCTCTATCAGCCACGTGCTGGTGTCGCAGAACCACGCCTGGCTCCACCCCGCTCCCGCATGGGTGCTTGAGTACTGAACGCTGGTCCTCAGGCATGCACAGCGGGCCTTTTACCAAATGAGCCACTTCCCCAGCCGCCTATCTCCATGGCCCCCATTTCTGGTTCATACTGTTTTGTTTCCTTTGGTTTTTTGAGACAGGGTTTCTCTGTGTAGTTTTGGTGCCTCTCCTGGATCTCGCTCTGTAGACCAGGCTGGCCTCGAACTCACAGAGATCCGCCAGCCTCTGCCTCCCGAGTGCTGGGATTAAAGGCGTGTGCCACTGCCGCCCGGCTATACTTACTTTTTTTAAAAATAGAAACATAAAGATTCATTTTTTACTTTCAAAGAATTCGATATTGTACAATTTTAAAATAATTTCCAGAATCTGAAATTAAAAATATAACAATTTGCAGATTTGTATGCTCATATAGACATTTATGCTTTGTCTGTTTTGGATGGGTTCTTACTTGAGTCACGCCGCCTGTTTCCTTAGCCATGTGTCTGGATTTTGCAACTTATATAGGCAAGAATTCTTCTGATGCCTTTGTTTTATCTAATGTCCATATCATTCAAGTAACTTGCCCTGGACTTGTTTTGGAAGGATACTTATAATTAACAAAACATATAAAGTCATCATTTAGAAATACCCATTAAAATAGAACATAAATGCATACTAATATATAATCCGTTGATCTAGTAATCCTTCTGTCAGGAATTTTATTTTACTAAAATAGTTTGAGTAGTAATGATACTAGTAAATACAAGATTGGTTAAATAAACACATACTTAGAACAAAATACTGTTTTTAGCTATTAGAGTAAGTAAAGTATATTTACCAAGTAACAATAATAATCAGAACACAACAAGTTGTAAAAAAGCACATAATTTATCTAAGTTTTGTCTTAACTATCTACATATATATACAGATAGCCCATGTAAGTGTTTTTAAATATCTAAAAATGAGCCAAATGAAACAACTGTTGTCAGGATGTATGTATGTAGACTACATTTTCTTTATCTGTATACTTTATATGTTTTGATTTTTTAAAAATAATTATGGTATGTTCCTTTTATAATAAAAATACTTAAAATATATTGTTCCTTTTCTCTGGCTCCATCAAAATACGTCAGGCAGCGTGAGCAAGGGGGAGTATGGAGTCTGATACCCAGAGAGAGCTGCTGAGGTAGACATTGGCTGTATTTTCCCTGAAGAGTCTGATCCTCACCAAATCATCAAGCCTAATTAAAAATGGAAAATTCATGGATGGAGAGGCCTTCCCACGTGTCCCCGGGGACTCATTCTTTCCCGACTCCCTCTGGATCCTTCCAGCTCATTAGCTAAGAAGGCTTTAGGTTGGTTCCAGCCACAGCTGCCCCCTTCTCACAATGTCATTTTGATCAGGTCAGTAAAAAACCCTCTTTGGAGAACAGCCGGCTGAGAGCCTGCCAGCCCCACCACGGACTGCTTCCAGGCTGACCTGCTGGCTGGCCCTGGCCTCCCCTCCCTGTCTTTCCTAGCCCTTGTGCTTTGGGTAATCATTAGGAAACACCAGGAGCTAAGAGGCTTTAGTCTCCTAAAGGGGTGGGGTGTGCCAGGAGGGAGGCGCTCATACCCTGGGCTCTTATTAAGGGATAATCCCGGACCTGTGATCTTAGTGATCACCGGGGGCCAATGGCTTTATTTGGGTGGGAAACATGTTCTTCCTGGCAACCATTCTCTGCCCCTGGATGTTTGGATTAGGAAAGAGGATTGCTGTTCGCTGTTCTTCCTGTAAACCTACAGCCCCGGTAGGAGTAGGGATGATCCCAGAGACTCCCGAAGAAGGAGGACAAGACAGAGAACAAAGACCTGATTAATGCGAAGGTGGCGCAGCAGAGTGAGTCAGGGCAGTTCATCACACAAGGAGCGCTGGGATCAGGTTCTTGCTTGGAGGCAGCGCTGTGACAGCAGGGTCACTCTGCCCACGGAAGACAGGAAATTCTGCTGGGAAGGTCCCTCATGGCTCCTGACATGCTTCCTTAGCTCAGGTTACATCGGGGCGGAACACGGAGATTAGGTGTTTTCTGAGGACTACACATGGTTGTAGTTGCCGTGGCCCGATTCTCTGCCCACTTCTTCTTTACTCACAGTGATTATCCTGGCATTGAAAGAGATTGGGGGTGGTGGTGGGGTGGTGGGGTGGCCAGGAAAGGCCAAAGCGGGTATTTGAAGATACTTTTCTCTGAATGGGGCCTAATCATTCAACTTTCTTTACCTTCTAGTACATTTTTTGACTTTGATTATTTAAGAAGCAAATTTTGCATATCTTGATTGCTTAATTTCAGTGTTTTTCTATATCATTATAAATCTATTTTTTTTTAAAAAAGTATGTGTGCATGCATGTGTGCATGTGACTTATTCAAGCAGGGGAGAGTCTCCATGTCTATGTGATAAATTATGCCACAGAACTTAACTTGGATCAGTACCCTGGACTTGGTCTTTTTTAAGCCAAGGAACTTTCTGCATAGAGCAGAGCTGTTGGCACACTAGTATCTGTGCACTTGCCTTCTTGGGCACACAGTCGGACCTCATTCCACATTGCCCTTGTAGTCACGGTTGCACACCTCTTCCTGGGGGCTGCCCCGTGACTGGGGTGCTGAGTGGAAAGGGAGTTGGAGATACCTCCCGCCCCAGGCCTGACCTGTACAAACGTCCTGTGGAGAAGTCCCAATCTTCTCCATTTCTGAACAGAAGATCCAAAGACTCAAAGGAAGTCACAGTTACAGATGGAGGGATCTGGGTATGGAATAATTTTGTGAGTCGTCTTTTGGATAATATTCACTGACCTTTGATCTGGGCAAGAAGAAATACATTAATGTGCTAAGCCACAGAGATTTGGGAATTCTTAAAACAGTTTCTTCTAATACCATATGAAAACGATCTACTTTAAGATAAAGTTCAGAGGTACTTTCTGTATTCTTGAACTCATTTCACTAACAGAAAATACTGGAAATATTAATAGTCTATGTAGTCAGGTCTCCACTTAGGGAGAAAACTAGTTCATGGCATCATAACTCTTCAAGGTAAGTCCCCCCCACCCCCTGAATAGCAACATAGTGAAATATTTATAGGAAAGCCCTCCGAGACTGTTCATACTAGTGTGCTATTAATCTCAAGGACAAAATCATTGACTTTCCACTTAGCAAGACTAAATGCAAATTAAAGTAACTTTCTTCAATTTCAACATAATGGTTGGGGGTAGGGTATGCTCTTCTTAAATCATTCCTAAGGTGCCTTCCAGATACAATGTTCTGATCCTCTAGGAGAAGCTGACTAATAAACAGAAAGTAAGATCTCGCAAGGACAGAAGCCATGAGCTTCAGGGATTCCAGCTGGAAGAATTTGTGCAAAGTGTCATAGAAAGTGATAGTAGCCATCAGAATGCATGTCCCTCTGTCGACCCAACCCATCAGGAATGCTATCATACTGAATCTTGGGCTAACATATACATTCAAGCCACAACATTGTCTAAAAAACTTAAAATATTTTAATGTATTTAGTTGCTCATACTAGGAATGAAATTCCTGGGCATAAATCCCAGCGATAAAACAATCATTATATGTGTGGCCTTAAGAATAATTGCAATTTTTGATAGAATGCTTCAACTAGTCTCATTAGCAGATTTTTTTTTTTTTCTGGGAACTATCTTAAGATGGGCAGCAGTTTTTAAAGCATTTCATTTTGGTGAGAAGGACTAGCTGGGCTTATTAGCATCTGAGGTCAAAGGGTGGTGAGTAAGTCATATTGAGTCTCCTCATTGATCCATGAATCCCTGGGCTTAGAGTACCACTTTAGCGATTCCTAATCTAGGTTAGGGGCCGTGTGAAATGCAGTTCCTCTCCTTTTTAAAAACTGTTTGTTCAGAAACAGAGTTAGTGTGGCCGAGGAGCTGCAAGGGTTGCATAGTTTTTACAAACCTGTCACCCAGCTTTTTCTGACGTGAAAGTGAAGTGCATCCATAGTTACATTCATCTCTTGAGCCCAGCCATTTGGATTTTAGAGAGGCAGAGCAATGCATTGAAAAGAAAGAGGTGTTAAACAGAATAAATGTGACCTGAGTCCTGTGTCACACTTAGTAGTGACTCCATAATACCAGGGAAGTTACCTTCTTGAAATGGAGGGCTGCCTCTGTTACAGAGCTATTATGGGGATTAAACATACCTGGAATTATCTTGTAAGGTTTGGGTCACAGTAGATGCTTAATTAATATGCATATCCCTGCATAGTGTCTCTATTCTTTGGCTTCCTTCTATCTCTTTCTCTTTCTTTCTTGGTTTATTTATTGAATGACATCATTCTCACCCAGATTTCTACTTTTATGTTTGCTAGTCTTCTGATGTCTCTAGTTCCAGCCCTTTCTGGGGCGAATGGAAGAAATAGCATTTTTGATGGTAGTATTGTTCAGCCTTTTCTGAGATAGTTGAAAACCGTGACATTCATCAACCCGAGTTTAAAGTATGGGCTGTTTTGATGTAACTGCAAGGACATGAAGAGAGTAAGTGGGGAAAAAAAAAGTTAAGCCAGCTAGAGATTGCAAAATGTGAATGTACGTATGGTGAGAGGTAAGTGGATAAGGATGTAAACTCTAGAAGACAACTCAGCCTTTCCTCTTATACTTCAACACTGACGGAGATCTCTAGTGTCTGAGGTTTAAGAGTCTGGCTCCAATCAATCCATTTTAGCCAAGTACGACTCAGGTCTTTGCTGGCTTAATCTGCTCTCATCATTTACTATAAAAGTCCACAGGGAGGGAAAACAGTACAATCCTGGCACCATTTCACCCCTCAACAAAAAGCTGCTTGAAACCAGATGCCTGGTAGCCATATGACAGACGCTCCACCCTGAGGAGGGGCCATCCCCTGGGATTCCGGAGATGCAGGGTGATTATGCTGCACGCCTGCTTCCGAGCCTAATAGGCATGCAGGAAGGGAGAGATGGAGGCCTGAACATCCTGGAGGTGACACCCTCTGGGCAGCGAGTGCTCTCTGTCAGACTGAACCACAGTTTAGCAGCTGTCCTGAGTGGCAACAGCCCTTTCTGCCATATGGGGGAGCAGGATTTGGCATGAAGTTGGCATCTCCAAGCTCCATCATTAATGTAAAAGTATAGGCAGAGGCTTGATTTGAGAATGAAAATAATAGTTCTATCAACCCTTAATTGCTTCTTGTTTAAAAAATTTAGCTTGAACTACTATTTGTTCCATAAGAGAGGAGCATGAGCATTGTTTTTCGTTATCAGGCCTATAGTGGGTTTGTTCAGAACTTCATCAAGAATTAGGGGTAAAACACAAAACAAAAACATCATTTAGAGCCAGAGAAGTCCATACTCTACCATAGAGACATTTTTATCTACGTGTTTATCACTGCTACATTCACTGTAGCAAGGAACTGGAACCAGCCTAATTGTCCACCAACAGATGAGTGGGTAATGAAAATCTGGTACATATATAGCATGGAATGCTGAAAATCTGGTACGTATATAGCATGGAATACTATTCAGCTATATGTGAAAAAAAGATGAAATAGAAAACTTGCAAGAAAGTGGATGGACTTACAATGTATAATACTAAGCAAGGTCACACAGTCTCAGAAAAAAAAACCTGTTATGCTCTCCGTCATACAGATTATAACACGTAGTATGTGTATGTATGTGTACATGTAAACAAATGTACATGTGAACATAATGTAACATGTAGAAAGGAGAAAAATAAAGGGTGAATATTAGGTGATGAGAAAGGAATAAATGCAGATAATGGGCATTAGTCATAAAATGATAAAGGGCTAGTTGTTTTCTAGTTATAGCTTTATCACAGATTTTTCTATTTTGTGGCATGTAAGTGCATAACAATGTGTTTAAAAGTGCAAGTACAAAATCCAGTATGAGTCCCCACAGCTTCAGAAAGGTTATTCTAATTATATGGAAGTTCATCAGGATGTATAGAATTTGGTTCTGGTTAATTTCACTACATGGTGTTTTTTATTTGCAAATTCTTTATAACAAAGTTTTAATAAAAATAAATAACTGTTAGAAAAGAGAATTGCCGTGGGATATTATTTTAACTAGGCAAAGATGGGTTGCATTGGTTTATGCTGCGGCATATTACTTTAACTGTGTAAAGGTGTGTTACTTAGGTTTATGTTGCATTTGTTTAACGAGGTAAGGATGTGTGTTTATAAAGATGTGCTGCATCTGCTTCACCTTGCCTGCCTACAGCACCTGATTGGTCTAATACAAAGCTGAATGGCCAATAGCTAGGCAGGAGAGGGACAGGTGGTACTGTCAGGCAGAGAGAATAAAAGGAGGAGAAATCAAGGCTTGAGGAGAGAAAAGGGAAGGAGAGAGGAAGAGAGTTGAGAATGGAGGACATGCTGGGGCCAGAAGCCGGGCAGCCGCCAGCCAGCAGACATGAGGAGCAGGGACAGTAAACGGACAGCAGGAAGAAAGGTAAACAGCCCCGACGCAAAAGGTAGACAAAGAGAAACAGCTCAATTTAAGTTAAAAGAGCCAGCCAGAAACAAGCCTAAGCTAGGCCGAGTATTCAGAACTAATAAGTCTCCATGTCATGATTTGGGAGCAGCTGGTTGGTGGCCCCAAAGAAAACGCCTAGGACAGAAAATATCATTTAGTAAGAAAAATAAAAGTGAAGCAAATGCCATTTCTATGACAGCAGACTTGTAGCCAGGCAGGAAGCAAAGGCTCCATCCTGGAGTATCCTTTTTTAAAAAAATGGATTGCATTTTATCTGTCTGTTGGTCTCTCTGTGAAGTATGTGAGTCATGGTGTGCATGTGAAGCCCAGAGATAACTTGGAGTCGGCACTCTCCTTCCATCATTTGGGTCCTGGGGGTCAAATGTAGGTCATCACTCTGCTGAGCTATCTCACCACCCCTGGAATGTTGTTGACTGTGGAGGCTGCGACTGGGCCACCAGGATCTGAAACTGCCTTTTTATACTGAGTGGGGCTGAGTGGGTGGGGAGAAGAGGGGCACTGTGGAAGGGCAGAGCTCGGTGTTGATGGCCAGGCACTCGGGTACGAGTGTTCAGGGCTCCGTATTGAGAATATCCAAGCTCGCAGAACTGTGTGGTACTTTGTTTTAGCAGAGGAACCCCAGCAGTCCTGAGGTGGCTGTAGCTGTTGTAACTCTAAGCCTTGCCCTTAAGTTTGTGATGATGCTGGTGCATGAAATCTACCATGCTTCCTGTAGAATGAGAACAAAGCACATCCAATTATACACGCTCGGTAGTATTTGATAATGAATGACTCTGTTGCTGATTTATATATTTATTACACCATGTTTCTGCAGTTGTTTTAGACCAAAAGCTGTTTGGTACAAAGCTGCTCCAGGAGCCATGCTACCCAGAAGCAGCCACATACATGTGTGTTGACTGCAGCTCGTGATTGCATTATTTTCACCTGTGCTTAATTCAGTCTTCTGTGACTCTGTGGGCCATGACCCTACAAGCAAGAGGTCATGCTGTATCTACATACTATATAGTTTAAATAGGTAGTAGGTTGTAGCATCCGGGCTTGTGTAATGTTTGAGCAGTGAAATCACTCACCAGGGTATTTCTCAGAATGTATCTCCATCATTAAGTGATGTCTGACTATAAATGACTCAGTAGAAAAATGACTGAGAAACATGAAACCTGATTGGTGGTTCTGGTTCTTTCACTGAGTGGCCTTGGTTCCCTCAACCATCAACGAGGATGATAACAATAGCTAACACATCACTAGGAGTCGCTAGGTGCCAGGTACTTCCCGTGTATTAGCTCACTAGTCATCAAATCCTGGGATGAGGTGTTACTGTCATCCTATTCATTTTACAGTGTGAAAGAGCTGAGACCCAGGTTCATATGACACATGTGGTAAATAGCAGTTGTCATTTGACTCCAGATGGCCTAACTTCAGAGCCTGGGTTTCCAGCACTCAGGTTAGTGCTCACTCTGTTTATGTCGAAAGTGTGGTGAGGATGAAATTGGATACTAGAGATGAACAGACTGTTTTGAAAAGACTGCTAGGGTGGAAAGAACCTGGCAAAGATGGACTTGCACCTCTACCATCACCTTAGAACTAGCTTGTCCCTTTAAAAAAAACATTTTCTTACGTATGTGGTGGTGAATTTTGATGGTCAATTGGACTGCATTAAGAAACAGTCAAGGAGTTGAGGAGGTACATAAGAGTGTTTGTAAAGAGGTTAATGGAGGAGGCAAGACCTGCCTAGCATGTGGACAGCATCATCCCATGAGCTGGAGTCCAGCACTGAATGAAAAAGGGAAAAGGAGAAAGGAGAAGACATCAGAATTCTTTCTCTGCTTTCTGCAGATGTGAGAAAGATGTCCTGGTCATGCCTTCCCCTCCACGATGGCCTGTACCCTACACCAGAAGAGATCTGTCATTTTTCTCAGGCCTTTGGTCACAGCAGAGAGAAAAGGACAGATGAGAACAGCAGTGGCTGGTTTTCTACTTGCTAGGTGATTAGAGATGACGTATATGAAGTGTTCGATTCATAATAGGAAATCATAAACTGATATCTATCATTGTTTGTTCCTATTTAATGTATGAGTTTTAAAGACCAGGCCCATGTGTATTTTGTTATACTATTTTAGCTACAATGGGAAGGAACACAAATTTGCCGCTAACCTCCTAAAAGCAATGGTTAACACTTTGAGGGCTTGTGATAGGCCAGGGGCCTATGCCTCCAAGATTGTTTATGTACAACAATTAACTTAGCCGCCAGATGGTGAAGAGGTACCGAGTAATATGCTCATAGTCACATTTTGTAAGGACAGAGCCTGGCTTTGAAACCAAGTACGCTGGTTCATGTCATCATAAAGCCGAGAGAAGAAATGTAAGTTTTATAGTTCAACCTTACCCTTGCTGTGGAAATGACTTGACTTGTTTTTGAAAGTTTATTCAGCATCTACTTGTCTGCATTGGTAACGAGGTGCCACCGGCCCAATGAGGCAACTTTTGTGGTAACTAAAACACCACTTCCATGTTTTTCTTTGCTTTTGGGCTTCTTGTTTTTGCGGTACACAGAGAAAGCTTGTTTTCCTTCCTTGTTAGCACATTAGCCCTTGGAAATCCAATTGTAAAACATGGGAGCATGTATTGAGCCTAAGCTGTTCATCTCACGGTGGCCAGGAAGGAGAGAGAGAGAGAGAGAGAGAGAGAGAGAGAGAGAGAGAGAGAGAGAGAGAGAGAGAGAGAGAGAAAGAGAGAGAATACAAGGAAGGATCTAGGCACAATACATAGTCTTCAAAGACATGTCCCAATGGATTTGTTTCTTCCAAGTCAGCCCTACTCACTAGCTTTTACCAGTTCCCAATAGTACCATCAAAGTATGACTCTCTCAGTAGATCATCCAATCCACTGATGAAACTAGCCCTCCTGATTTAGTTATTTCCCCAAAGCCCATCAGTGGGCACCCAACCTTTTAACAAATGAGCCTAGGGGACATTTTAGCTGTGAGACTAGTCTTTAATGGCTGGGTGAGCCCACAAAGATTCCAACATAAACTCTGACTCTCTGTCCTTGAGTCAAACCGAGGTCAGACAAATGGTCCCCTGACAAATGGCTGAGCATCTCTCCAGCCCTCTGTGGGTATTTTGTAACCAGATCTTGAGACCATTGTTCTGAGTCAGCTGTTGTACTTTCTGTCAGTGGTGAATCACCTGGTTGGCCCACTGACTGACTCTTATGTGTGGAAAAATAGACCATGACTATCACTGTCCACTGAAAATACTTTATCCCTTTTTTCAGTGCAGTGGAGACGGCACTAGTTTTTTGAAAACCTTTTATCATTTGCTCTCATCGGCTCTAGGTAACTATTACCTCCTATGTATTAGTTACCTCTGGCTGCCATTCTGAAAAGACGGTGATTTAAACACTGGAAATTCATTCTGCTATGATTCTAGAAGATAGAATTCCATCCATGGTTAAGATGCCAGTTGTCTTGGTCAGCCGTCTATTGCTATAAGAAACACCGTGACCATGACAACTCCTATAAATGGTGGTCTTTATTTGGGGCTTCAGTTTCAGAGGTTCAGTCCATTATCATCATGGTGGGACGTGGCATCGTACAGGCAGACATGGCGCTGGAGAGTGGCTGAGTGTTCTACATCCGGATCTGTAGACAGCAAGGAAGAGACAGACACTGGGACTGGCTTTGACATCCCAAATCCCAACCCCAGTGACAGTTCCTCCAACAAGGCCACACCTCCTAATCTCTTCCAAGTAGGGCCACTCCAAGCTTTCAAAGATGTGAGCCTCCGGGGGTCATTCTTACTCAAACCACACTAGTCAATTTGGTTTCTGGTGAGGGACCCCTTTTCTGACTTCTCACTGTGTTCTCACATGAGCCCAGTGTCTCTTCCTCTTTTAGCTTTTATAAGACTCTAAGTCCCATCAGGTTAGGGCTCTGCCCTTATTATAACCCCTAATCTTGGTTGACTTTTCATGGTTTCTGACTCCAAATACAATTATCTTGGGGGTTAGGGTTTCAGTGTATGAGTTTTGAGGAAACCTGATCTTGTGCACAGAATCCTATGCCATAAGTGCTAGACATTTGTGGTGGAAAACTGGAGGAAAAGGCAATGGGCGTTTAGCCTTCATCTCTAAGGGATGTGAGGAACTGGAGCCTCCTGTCTGCCCACAGGGTCTGTGCTCCCTGCTTCTATCATTCCATCTGGGCCTGAAATACCCATTTCTTTGTTTTGAGTAGCTATGGCAACAAAATAGCGGGTCAGGAAACAAAAATGGCTGATATCTGTTATTGCAACAATAATTCTTGAGTTTCAAGCCCTGGGATTTGCTTAGCTATTGCATATCAAACATTTGCCTTCATGCCATAGGAAACAAGTCTGGGGAGGGAGGGGAGGTCATAAGCTGGACCCCTCCACTATACGGATGATCTGATCTGTATCACCCTTCCTGTGATATGTATGACTGAAAGAACGACTGTAGAGCCTACCAGAGGAGTAGAGCAGCCCTTGGCCAGAGTTCTAAGGCAGGAAATCCACTGTTTCTGTTTCAGTGTGCTTCAACCTGGAAGAAAGTGGAAGGCAGGGCAATCAAATCCTGTGCCCTCTACAATTCTACAGTTCTTCAAATTGCAAGTGAGAGAAAAACCAGCCCCAAGTGCCGTAGGCAAGATGGGAATGTATTGGTTTGTATGAAAGTTAACAATCAGGCTGAGCTAGTGCAGTTGGATTTGGTGCTGAGGGACCACCGAGGAGATCTGCCTCTGTCTGCTTCATCCGGCCATCAGACTTGTGGCTTCCTCCTTGCACTAACAACTCTAGAGGAAGAGTAAACATGTTTCCTTGACTGTGGGTAGGTTATGTGCCATTCTGGAACTAATCAGTGTAGCCACAGCGATGGGATGTGCTATCGTTTTAACTCAGAGATCCCCTGTACGTGTGGGTTTAGTTCCATTAAAACCATATGACTAGAGAATGGGAAAGGGTGGTTTTTGTTTTTTTTTGTGTTTTTTTTTTTTCTCCAAAGGAAATTTCAGATCCCTCTTCCCAGAAGAAACTTCGGATTCCTTAGAATCTGGGTGCTAGAGAGAGAGAAGAGGCATTTAGAGTTTCACACTGTCCTTCAATAAACAAATCTTTGGTTCAATGTTACTTGAATTATCTTTGAGGATTACAATTAGGTATATTCTTATTAAGGCAAGTTTTTTTTTTTTTTGTTTTTTTGTTTGGCTGCTATTATAAAATACCAATGACTAGATGACTTAAAACAACAGAAATTTATATTCTCTAAGTTTTAGGGGTTAGAAAATCCAAAATTAATGTTCTGAACAATTTGGAATCTGATGACTTCTTGATTTTCAGGTGGTCAACTTCTTATTGTGTCTCGGATGTCAAAAAGGAGATGAGTTTTCTCTTTCTCCCTCCCCTCTTTAAGATAACATCAGTACTGTTTGCTTGGAGTCCTACTCTTACAACTTTGTAGGTCTCAATTATCTTTTTTTTATAAGTCCTATCTCTGAATATTAGGGATCATGGGTTCAACATAGGAGTTTAGGGGAGAGGGCCACACTGTGGCTGCCTTCAGTGTAGACCTGTCTACACAGGTCTAGGAACTTCCTCTAGTGCCAGCCTAGTTAGTTCTATGCATGCTTCTATGTGGCAGAGGTTAGTGGGTAATCCTGGACTTGGCTATGCCTACTAATAAAAATCTAAGCATGTCTGCACAAGGCCCAGACAGAGAGGAAGTTTCTCTATTTATCTTCTAAGGTCAGCTTTCTCAATCCCTGCTTGTTTTCTTAAGTCTCTGTCCCATCCAGTGGTTGTGACTATATATTCCTTTTAGTAGAACATATCCTCAATCCATAGCCTCCCTTCCAAAAAGAGAGAAAGTCTCTAAAAACTACTTGGGAGCTAGAGAGGTGGTTCAGTGCTTGCCACTTAAGCACAAAAGCCTGAGTTTGCATCCCCAATAACCATGTGAAAGACTTGAGTGTGGTGCTGTGTACTGTAATTCCAGTACTGGGGAGAAGGAGACCAGGCCATCCCTGGAATTTGCTAGCCGGTTAGTGTAGCTGAATTGGTACACTCCATGTTCCATGAGACAGTGCTCTGTCTCATGGTACACACACACATGAACATGTACATGTTTGCACACACACAGGCACACACAGAGGCACACATACTCCCCACTTAAACTCATCTCAAAATGAAAATGACCTCTACCTACAATAACAATGTTTATATTTTAAATTTGAACATCTTTTCTTAGATTTTTCTCACATTTTTTCCCAAGAGAAATTAGTAGCTGTTTCTCATATCTTTTTTTTTTCTTTTTTTAAACACTGGCTCCATTCACCTCCAGGAGAATTCAAGTATCCATATCTTTAAGGAGAGAAATACTTTCAGCACTTAAGGAAGTTGCTTGCCACTGGTACCACATCACATAACACGATACCTGTTTTCGTTTTTTGTAGTTTGAGAATTTCATACGTGCATATAATTCCTTCCCTATCCTCCCCAGCCCCCCTCCCAATTTGATGTGCTCTTTTTTAATTTTTATTTTTAAGACTTATTTTTATTGTCTTTAACCTGTGTGGGTGTGTGTCTGCATATGTGTATGTGACTGTGAGTGCAGGCACCTGTGGAGGACAGAGGTCTCTGATGCCCTGGAGCTTCTGAATCTCCTGATGTGGGTGCTGGGAACTGAGTCCTCTGGAAGAGCAGCTAGTGCTGCTTATTGACTGAGTCATCCCTCCAGCTCCTCTGTCTTTTCCACCAAAACTATACAGGGAAATCCTGTCTCAAAAAAACAAAAACAAAAACAAATTAGATTTATATAGTTTTATTTCGTGCCTGGGTATTTTGCCTGCATGTATGTATACTTTGTGTGTGCAGTGCCTACAGAGCCCAGAAGAGGGCAGCACATCTCCTGGAACTGGAGTTGTAGACAGTTGTGAGCAGCCATGTGGATGCTGGGAACCAACCCTGGGTTCTCTAGAAGAATAACAGGTGCTCTTAGCCACTGAGTCAACTCTTCAGCCCTTTATTTACTTGTATAAACAAATATTTAGAATTCATTGGGTGCACTTCATGCTGCCTGCATGTTCTTGGATGTAGGACCATTTACTGGAGCATGGCAGTCTCAGGGGCCATATCCCTAAGGAAAACTGACACCCTGTCCCCAGCAGCTGTCAGCTGTCAAGAGCTCTTCTGTTAGGTGTGGAGCTTCCTGGGCCCCTCTCCATTCATGCTAGAGTATTTCCTAGCTTGGTCTTGTTCAGGTCTTGTGCATAACATGTTACCTTGCTCTTTGAGGCTGGACCTCCATGTCTCTGAACTGCTATGATTGGAGTGACAGGCCAAATCCTTACCCTAAAGCTGCCAAAAATATGTGTGTGTGTGTGTGTGTGTGTGTGTGTGTGTGTGTGTGTGTGTGTGTGTGTAAGTGTAACAGGAAGATATGGGAATAATATTTGGAATATGCTTTCTCATTGTTTTCAAGGCCCCCTTTATGGCGTTTAACTCTAATTAAGGAACTGATTTCTTGGAGACTAGAAAGATGGCACCCACACCAGACAGCTCATAATTGCCTGTTAACTCCAGTTCCATGGGCCTGATGCCCCTTTCTAGCCTCCTTGGGCATGAGAACGTGGACTCATTGATACATACTCTCAGGCACACACACACATCTAAACAAAGTAAAACATAAACAAATTACAAAGAAAAGAACGGATTCCTTGTTACTTGGAATAGCCTTGGATATTGATAGACTCAGCAAAAATATCAATGTGTCAGGAAGTATCCGAAGTTTTCTTTAGTAGTAGGAAATAGCATCTCTTGAAGGGAGAGACCCCGTTTTAAATGTTTTTCCTCCTTCCATTGATTGATTGGTCTAGAATCTGTATGGAATATATTTAACACAGCTGAAATATGTTCCAATATCAATGAGGAAACCATTTACAACATTAAAAGCTTAAAATGATAAATAAGATTAAAATATATTTCTTCAAATAGCTGAGTGTGAATATTTGAGTATTAGGAACAGAGATAGCAAATAATGTTTAAACACAGCTTCAGAGTTTACAAAATGCTTGGGGATTGCCACTAGGTCCATTTGAGTGATATCACTGCATTAAAGTTCTCCAAAGGAGCAGGACATCTATCATTAGATAAATTACGTTATATAAAATTATAGAAAGATACTTATTAACAGATTTACAGTATTGGGGGGCTGGAAAGTTCAATAATGGTCATCTGTCAGACAGAAAGGCAGAGAACTGAGCATCTCTTCTGTCAAGAAGCTGGAAGCCTCAGGGGCCCCAAAGATATAGTCCTGACCAAAGGCTGAAGGAAGCCTGAGGGGAATCGTTGGTGGGAAGCCATGATGAGAGGCCCAAGAAGCTGGAGTCGCGCATGCTCACTGGCAAGGGCAGCAGCGGTAGAAGTGAACTGAGCTTGCACCCAGATTTCAGAGGAAAGCCGAGACAACTGGCAACGTGCAGCACGGTCAGAGTAAAGGGAGACCATGAGAAGGCGAACCGAGACGTCTGGCAACGTGCGGCATGGTCAGAGTAAAGGGAGCATGAGGGGGGAGGGGGGGGGGGGGGGAGAGGGGGAACGAGATGTGGCAACGTGTGGCATGGTCAGAGTAAAGGGAGACCATGAGAGGGCGAACCGAGACGTTTGGCATCGTGTGCATGGTCACAGAAAAGAGGGACCATGAGAGGGGGAAACTTAGACTTTGAAGGTGAAGCTGCCCTGGAGACTCCAGGATGTTGGAAATGCCGGGAACATGGGACGTATGCTGAGGCAAGTCGAGGCAAAGAGTGGAGCCAGCCTAAAAGAAGAGCCATGTTGTCTGTAATGGACAGACTGCAGGAGTTGGGACACCACGCTCCGGTGATAAGGAACCCCAGGATTTAGTGCTCGTCCTGCTGAGGTTTGGTCTTGCTTTCATTAACTTCTTCCCTAGCATTCTTTCCAGTCCTCCCTTTTGCAATGTGAATGTGCATTGTATCTCTGCCATTGCATCTTGAGAATATGTAATACTAATTTTGATGTTATATACTTTGGATTTGGACTTTTGAAAAATGCAAGATCTGTGTTGACTTTGAGGACTTTGGAGATAGACTCCTTGGGGCCAGATCTTACCCTGACCACATCTTGTTTCTTTTTTTTTTTTTTTTTTTTTGTCCTTCCTGGCTGCCATGACATAAACTCCTCTGCTTTGCTACTCTCTTCCTGCCACAGTGCAGAAAAACACAGTGATGTCTTGTGGTTCCAGGCCACCTAGATTTGCCCTTCTTACCCAGTATTGCCTTGGCTTCTGTTAGGTTACTTTACCCTTCCTGCCACTATCTCCCTTGGGGACCAAAAAGGGATGAGGGCACCTTTGGCGCCGATAAAGAGCTGTCTGTGAGACAACCATCTCAAAACTGCCACCCCACATCACTGTACATAGAGATTCATCCTGGCTCTCAGTCAGCCTGTTGATGGACATTTGTAATAAACAAAAAATTGATGCCCCGAGAGTTTGTACTTTTCCATTTCTCAGCTCAGGTCCATGCCTGACAAAGAGTGAACTTGGCAAGATCAGGGATCTGGAGTCAGGAAATCTGTTCCTGGGAGGGTCAAGGGAAGTTTCGAGACGTCGATGACGTGATGATAAGCTAGAGACGGGTTCCACTCTGTGAGCGTTCTGCTCCACTGCTCTTGGGAACACAGCGTTGAAGTATCCACTGCGCAGCAGGAGAAAGCCTACACTCTCTCGGCCCTGGGCTGACGACTCCAACTGCTCTGAGAAAAGCTGCTTCCTTTCTTGGGATACAGCCAAGTGGAACCTTCCCTGTGACCTCTGGCTTCCTATTGTTCAGGACAGACAAAGTGCTGTATTTTGGAGAGCTCATCGGGCCTGTACAGAAAAGGCATGTGATTCATTTGCTCAAAGGACAGGTGGTTGTCTCTCACCCTCACGTTAATAAGTGGTGGTAAGTGAGGACTTTCCTGTGTCTTTTAACCACTTCCAGTTAGTCCGTTAGGAACTTTACCCATAGTGTGTGTTATCTTGCTGTGCTCTGCTGACTGAATTGAATTTTGTGTACATCTATTTGGATGAGTGTTCTAATGTCTGTGTATGTCTGCAACAAGATAAACATGTTTTCTCTGTTGGATTTCTCCTCTTTGGAAAAGATGTCTCTATGGTTAATTGCCAAACCTTGAGCGTGGTGGCTCTTTGTTAGCTGTTTTCTTTAAAAACATGTACTTATGTTTAAGAACTCCACTGCACATGAATGTACTAGTAGAGCACCCCACAATGGCATCATTGCAGAGACCTCTTACTGTTACTGCTGCGTAAACTGGTGATCATGTGTAGCAAAGCACAGGGGTGTGGTCTCAGACGGCTCTGAACACACTTGAACTACAACAGCAGCACTCACACTTTCAGCAGTAGTGTATTGCACTGGGATAGACATGTACACGTTACACGTGGAAGTAGACACACAGCAGCAAGAATGATTGTGTTTCTAATGTGCTGCAAACATGTACTGTAACCAAAGTGGTCATAGATTTTTCAGTAGTAAAAATTCGATTTTTCAAATTTGGATATTAGGATATTAGGTCTTCTAATTCTCTGAATGTGCTTCTTCAGTAATTTAGTAACATAGAGTCTGTGTTTAAGATAGCTTGCAGGTAAGGGGAAAGATGCCATGACCCAGACAATTTATAAAAGAAAGTGTTTAATTTGGGGCTCATGGTTCCAGAGCATTAGAGTCCATGGCCATCATGGCAGCAGGCAGGCATGGCACTGGAGCAGTAGCTGAGAGATTACATACTGATGTGAAAGCATGGGGCAGAGTGAGCTAACTGAAACCTCAAAGCCCACCCGCAGTGACACACCTTTTCCAACGTGGCCACACCCCCTAATCCTTCCCAAACAGTGTCACCAACTGCAGATCGAGTATCAAATCAGTGAGTATCAACCACCACAGAGACATGCTGGTTTAGAGGTGAGGAGAAGAGCCTCTATCTAGGATCCCAGAAGGAAATTAAGTACTTTTATCTCCATCTGAAGACCAGTGTCCTCACCTTTTCATAAATTAATATGGAGTCCCTCCCCTCCGACCAAATCCTCTGAGAGCCTCATCTGAGATCCTTCTGTTTCGACTCCCCCCAGCCTCATCTTACACATTTTTCTTCACTTTGTGCCTGTGAAGAAGGAAAGTCAGGGCAGTACAAACATGTCACCCTTAGCAGAAAATTTCCAAAGTTCCTGTTCTAGTCACAAAACGTTCATAATGAGTCTTGTATATTAATCACATGCATGTACTTTACATGATATAACAATAACTCAATTATTCACATGCTAATTACTTATTTTGGTTTCTCAATCTTTTTCTAAAGTATTTTTACTTATTTGAGAATTTCACTTGTGTTTATGATATATCTTATTCATATCCTCCAACCCTCCCCTCCTGCTTCTCTGGGCTTCTCCCACACACTCTCTCATCATATCCTCCTTTTTTTTTTTTTTTAAATAATCCACCAAGTCTAATTAGTGATGCTGTGTGCATATGAGAGTGGGGCCACCCGGCAGGGGTTGAACAATTATCAATGGTCACACTTCGGAAAAATGACTGTCCTCCAGCAGCCACCAGTAACCAATAGTTGCTCAGTTTCAGGATCCCCTCTTACGCTCAGGCTGGAATATTGACTTTGCTCTTGGGCAGTGGCAATGTCATGCCCATTGCATCCTTGCACAGCACGCCTCTCATCCTCTGGTCCTTACATTTCTTTCTGCCATCATCGTTGGTGATGCTCCCCAAGCCAAGGCATTGATATAAATGTCCCATTTAGGTAAAAGAATATGGAGGTGTGGAGAGAAAAAGGTGGAAATGAGGGTATTAAACAGGGAAGGGTTCGGGGAAAGAAATGTAAAGAAGGGACTATGGGAGGGACAGCTAACACAAAGGGTCATTTGAGAAAACATTTGGAAACATGCTTCTATAGACACATCCTAAAATGTATTATACATACATGAAGGGACTCTAAGTGGAGTCATAAGGTAATAGGGGAAACAATGCCCCAACGAGGCATCTTAGGCTGCGAGTAAAGTCGTCAGTGCCTGGAATGGGTTGCAGCTTGTGGATGGTTTGAGTAAGAACGGCCTTCGTAGGCTCATGTATTTGATACTTGGTTCCCAGTTGGTGGAACTGTTTGGAAAGGATTAGGAGGTGTGGCCTTGTTGGAGGAGGCATGTCACTGGGGGTGGGCTTTGAGGTTTCAAAAGCCCAAATCATTTCCAGTTAGCACTCGTTGCTTTGTGCTGATGGATCAAAATGTAAGCTCTCAGCTGCTGCTCCAGCACCATGACTGACTGCTTGCCGCCCTGCTCTCAACCATGACAGTCATGGATTCTAACCTTCTGGAACTGTGAGCCTCAAATTAAATGCTTTATTTTATAAGTTGTCCCGGTCACAGTGTCTTACAACGGCAATATAATCAACTGAGACGACAATGATCGATAATATTTTTGATGTGTTCTTGCATTTGGTTTGCAAATAGTTTATTAAGAATTTTTGCAGCCAGGTGGTGGTGGTGCACACCTTTAATCCCAGTACTTGGGAGGCAGAGGCAGGTGGATCTCTGTGAGTTTGAGGCCAGCCTGGTCTACAGAGTGAGTTCTAGGACAGCCAGAGCTACATGGGGGAAACCCTGTTTCAAAACAAACAAACAAACAAACAAACAAACAAGCAAATAAAAAATAAATAATAAAAAAATAAGAAAAGGAAAAGAATGTTTGCTCTATAGTCATCAGAGATAATGGCCTAAATTTTCCTCCCCCTCCTCCTCTTCCTCCCCCATTCTTCTCTTCCTCCCTCTCCTCCCCTCCCTCCCCTCCTTTTTGTTTGATCTTGGTCCAGTTTTGGTGTCATGGTAATTCTGGCTTCATCAGAGCACATGGGCAATGTTCATTCCTTTTCTGTTTTGGGAAATGGTTTGGGAGTATGGTGTAGCTCTTCTTTAACGTTCTGGTCTAATTCTGTGATGGACTTCTCTATCTGGCCTCGAGATTCTTGTTGCTGTTGGAGAATGTTAAATTGCTTCTTCCGTATCTGGTTCTCATGAGTCTACTTAAGTTAATTTCTTCATTTTGATTTAGTTTTGGTAGGTTAATTTGTCAATTTCTTTCAGATTTTTCCAATCTGGTAGAATATAGGCTTTTAAAATGTCATTACAAATCTTTGGATTCCCTTAGAGTCTGTTGTAATGCCTCCTTTCATCTCTAATTTATTAATTTGGGCCCCCTTGCTCCCCTTTCTCTATGATCTGGTTAATTTGACTAAAGGTTTATCAATATTTGATCTCATTAATTCTGGAGTTTGTCTGATTTTTTTTTTCTTCTAGATGACCTGTCTATTCCTGAAAGCAGAGGACTGGAATCACCTGCTCTCACTGTGTTGGGATAATTCTGTAATTTTAGGTCTGATAGTCCTGCTTGTATGAAACTAGGTAACTCAGTGTTTGATTTATGTATGTTTAGGATTATAACATCCTGCTGGTGGACTTTTCCTTTAATGAGTATGGTATGTCCATACTTAATTGTCTGGCTAGTTTTGGTTTGAAGTGTGTTTTGTCAGATATTAGAATAGCTATGCCCACTTGTTTTTTAGTTACATTTACCTGAAATACCTTTTTTCATTCTTTTAACCCCAAGGTGGTATCTTTAAGACTTTGAAAAAACCAGAAGGGCTTAGGTGAAGAGTTGATTTTAATGATTTAATTATGGGGGGCGCAGAGAGGGTATGTTCAGATAAGTGCAGGTACCTACAGAGGCCAGAGAAGTTGGATCACCCTCGAGCTTGAGTTGAACATGGTTGTGAGCTGATGTGAATGTTGAGACTCAACCTCAGTTCTTCTGGAAGAGCAGTACAGTGAGACAGCTCTCCAGCTCCTTTTTCGGGTAGTTGAGATAATTAATTAGAAGTTATTGTTACCTTTCAGTACTTGAAATACAGCAAGTAGTCTGAGCCCTTCTGGTTTTCTTTTACTGTTAGCAATACACCATCTTGGTCTGTATAGTTGGTGTTTTAACTATAATATTGTGAAGAAAGGTTCTTTCTTTTCATTTAACAAAACTAGTTTCTAATGAGTGATCACAAGTCTTTATTAACCCTGCAAGGTCTTTATTATCCTCATTTTTTAGGGAAAATTCTGAAGTTGAGATAGAAACTTTAGAATGTACATTAGGTGGGAGCAGAGCTTAGGCAGGAATTTGGGTTCTCAAAGTACATTATTTTTTATGTTTTAAAACTCTTCCTTTTTTTTTTTTTTTTAGTTTTTTTTCCCATCTGGTTCCTCAGTTCTTTCTCTCCTTTTCTCCAGTTTTCTTTCCTCTTTCTTCTGCCCCTTTTCTCCCTCCTTCCTCTATCACTCTTATTCTTCCATCTCTTTCCTACTTCCCTGTACTTATACTTATTCTGCCTTTGTTTTAAAGTGCTTTTAAGGAAAGCATTTTATTTTCCGTTCCACGTTCTCGGGTGGTGTAAAGTGGAGGGGAGGGGTTTCCTATCTATTCCAGACTGGCCTTGGATGTATAATCCTTTCGCCTCAGCCTTCCCTGTATCGGGATTCCAGGCTTGAGCTGTCATGTCTGGCACAATTCACTTCTTGGGTTGTCACAGCAGTGTTAGGTAAGCAGTGTGATTATTTATCATTTTACAGCGGTGAATCTGGAAGAGCTTAAATAACCTCGGCCCCATTTCCCATGGCTAATTATAGCTAGAACATCTGTCCAGTGTCTCCCTTTCCTGTTCAGTGCCCTTCCCACAGTGTCTACTGCTTTGGTTGTTGGTGGTTGATAGTCTCTAATCATCCAAAATATTAATTGGTTTACAACTCAGTGGATTGAAACCTGAGGTGATTTAGGAACCTGGTCAGACTTGAGAGGGACACAGTGAGTCTGGGGTTGGCGTTTCCTCAAGTCTCGCTGTGTGAGTGGCCGTTACTCACAAGGTCAGCTTCTGCTGGGACAAGGACACCAAAGTTGGTTCCAAAACTTACATTGAGATCTTGACCCCTCCTGGGGGACAGGGCAGGGGAGGCTTTGGTGTTCACAGTTTGAAAAGTTAACACCCCAAATCTCGCATATCAAAGTGGTGCTGGCTGATTGCCGTCTTGGGATACCATCCTTTTCCTCGCTCTTCGTTCTTCTCTGACCAGATGTATTCGGCAGTATACGGCTAACAATTCCAAATCCAATCCATACGCGAGTACGGTGCCGTCTGACCACGGCGGTTATTCCATGGGCACGTCACATTTCTTGGGTGGTTTTCACTTAAGCCAAGGACTAACAGGCCAATAAAACAGGCTCTGCGATAGTTCCTAATCTTGTGTAGTTAGGAAAACATCTTATCTTTATGGAAAAATACGATATAAGAGCTGAGAAACACTATAAACACAGATCTGGATAAAGCAATTGTTTTGCTACTTTATTTTGTTATTTTATAATACTATATTATATGCACACACATATAAAGTTGAGTATTTACTTTAGATTTGTGTCTGTGTAATTCTTTTCAAGAGAATTCCATGGAGTCAACATTTGGTCTTCTCTGGGTGCAGAGTCACGACTGGGCCAGTCTCTCACGGAAATCCATGGAAGTTCTATCTGTGAAGTTGACACAGAGATATTGGGTCATGTGAATAGGGGCAGTTTTAAGGCTGTGTACCCTTGAATAGGCAGTACCTGTAAGCAAAGTGAAGCGAACCCCCCAAACTAGACCCCTCGTGAGTAGAAGGACAGTTTATTGTGGGGGCAAACTGCCGCGCTGCCCCAGAGAGGAGAGGCTAGCAGCTGGCGGGAAAAGCCTGGTCGGTTTTATTGGCAAGTTCACGGTGGGATTTGGCATGCAGGCCAGAACTGTCTGGGAGTTAGCCAGGGACTCTGAACTGCTGGAGGCTGTTGGGTTAGTCAGGAACCAAGGTTGACCATTGGGGGAGGAGAAGGGAAGCCGTGGCTTTTCTGATAAGTGGAAACCCACTTCAGCTATCTAAGGAATGCTGAGTTGAGGCTTCTGTTTACCTGCTAGGAGCCTTTGTGTTGACTCAGTAAGAATCCAGCCTGGCTTGGGTCAAATTGTCATCTCAGGACTTTGTCTGTAGCACTGCCATTTTGGGGGCCTGCTTTGTGACCTAATGTACCCTCATCTTATTGTCACTGGGGGCCAGATATGGTGGTTGCTGGACCATGCACTGTTGCATGGGTTGCTGCATGGCTGCTGAGTGAGAAGACTGCTTGATGTCGCACTGCGGCGAGTTCTCAGACTCCACCGATGCTGCCTGTTGGCTGTGATTGTCTTATGCACCTGAATGCTCCCAATCTCCTCTAAGTTTTGTAACGTGGTGGAAATGACTAGTTCTTTCAGACCTGATTCTGTGTCATCTCCCATCTCTCTTCTCCACATGATCAGTATATTCTAAGGACTCAGGTGCTGGAGGATGATGAAACCCCAACGTGGAGTCCTTGAAGTGATCTGTGGTGAATGGGAGTATCCACTGAGACATCAAGTGGTGCAAGACACATGGTTATTATATTAAACAGTGCCTTGGGGTGGGGTGGGGGCTCACCTTGAAATACATTAGTACTTTCCCAGCTGGCTCAGATTCCCCAACATTTCTCAGATCCATACCTATTCTCATTAAACACTGAGAAGACAAGGCCTGATGTACTTCAGAAGTGGCTTTAAGATTAAAAAAAAAATTAAATATTGATTTTGTGTGTGTGTACATACCTGTGAAGGCCGGAAGAGAATGTCAGATCTCTTGGATCTGGAGTTAGAGGCATTTGTCAATGCTGGCTTAAATGGTTACCAGGATCTGAAGGCTCCTCACCAATGAGCAGCAAGTGCTCTAAATCACTGTACCATCTCTCTAGCCCAGCTTTAATATATATACATATATATTAAATAACATAAATAATATATATATACAAATATATGTATATATGGACATATATACACACATATATCATATATACACATACAAATACAGATGTGTGTATGCATGTACATGTTAATCTTATAATACAAACACAAGATATATGTTTCATCATGAGTTTTTGATTTGGGAAAGATTCTTCTGGAACCACAAGAATTTGTAGTACAGCTCCTACTTATTAGTTGAAGAACTGGCAAGGAGGAAACATTTATACACACGTTACCATTCCTAATGCTCTCACATAATTTCTGTCTTGTCAGTTTGATGGCAGACAAGGATCAGAGGAAGGCTGAATTATACTAGTGATTAGAGAAGTTTCGTTCTTTCTTTCCTTGTATTCTCCCCCCGTAACTCCCCCCTCAGCTGGAATATGACTCATGGGCTTTCAAGCCCGTTGGATTCAGCCATGTTCCCATGTTGTGTGTAGATGGGACAGCCAATGAGACATTAGTCCACAAGAAAAGAACTCTGTGGTAAATTAGGAAAATGTTGTATATTATGTCTTTTCCTATGGGAATCTCAATACATGTTAGTAGATTAAAGGCTCCCAGAAGGTCTTCAATAAAGGAACCTGTTCTTGGGTTTGTCATATAATAATAATAATAATAATAATAATAATAGTAGTAGTAGTAGTAGTAGTAGTAGTAATAATAATGTACCTTAGCTCTACAACTGACAAATTTCGTCTATTATTTCTATTTATCATGTATGTTTTATTAAATCATAACAATTTTATTTACCAAAAGACTTTGGTCCATCATAAAATCCTGAAGTCTCAGTGGCTCTCATTTGTTTTGTCATTGTGACAGAATTCCTGAGAAGGACGACTTAAGGAGGCAGGATTGATTTGGGTTCACAGCTCCAGATGCTCAGGTCCCTGTCAGCTGGCTGTGTTGTTTTCCAGCAGGTGGGAAAGCAATACCATCACGGAGGGGAAGGTCGTGGTGAGGGAAAGTTATGTCATGGCAGCCAGGAAGCAACCATGAGAAGCAGGAAGGAGCCAAAGTCAAGGCGTACACTTCCAAGGTGCCCTCATGGCCGCTGCCTCCTCCAGCTCAGGCCCCCCTTCCTTTCACAGCTCCACTGCTCCCCATAGTCTTCCTGTACTTTTTTGTGTGTGTGTGTGTGTGTGTCTGTGTGTGTATGTGGTGTGGATGACTGTGCTTGTACGTGGAGGTGTGTATGGAGGCCAGAAGTCTTGACGTCACGTGACTTTTGAATAGCCTCTTTGTTTTGAGGCAATGTCTCTCATCTAATCTGGACTTGCTCTTTTGACTAGACTGACTGACCAGCCAGCTCCTGGGATTCTGCCTCTCCCCACCCTACATCAGCACTGAGGTAATAGACATGTGCTGTCACATCTGGCTTTTATGTGTGTGCTAGGGATCTGAACTCGGGTCTTTACACTCTGCTGCAAGATCTTTACTTATTGAACCATCCCTAGGGCCCCTCTATTCGTATTTTGAAGCAGTCAGTGGATCAGCCCGTTCAGTGGATCAGCCCACTCACTAAGTCAGACCACTCACGGAAAATTCTTCCTGGAAACATCTTCAGACATACATGTGTGCTGTATTAATCTCCTAGACATCTCTCAGCTGAGTCAAGTTGACAGGCAAGATTAACCACTACAACGGCTTATTTCTTGCTCACTGCATCCCAGTGAAAGTGAACAGTTGGAATAAGGTGCCTTGCTCTCATGTAGTCCTTCCATGACACAGGGACGCTCACGGTGTGGTTCCACTATCTGTCAGGACTTTGGGGATCCACTGGGTTCTTTGGATCCAGCTAGCAAGGGAGGGAAAACAGAGGACACATTTTAGCCTCCTTTTAAGGTAACAATTTCCCCTTGGGTCCCATTCCATTGGTTAGAACCAGTCTCAGGGCCTACCTGGAGGTAACGGCACTGGGGTGCACCTAGAACACAGGAGAGAGTTGGTGTGGGTGAACTGTCCACTCCAGTCTGTCCTACTGACCTCCTAATGTTTCTTTTTCCCTTCTCTATGAAGAGCACACCCATGAAGGACATCCATCCCAGGTAACCTGCCTAAAATGCTCTGTACTCTGCATTCACTTAAAAGCCCAGAAATTCATGTGTGTAAGTGTGCACATATTTGTGATGTGTGTGTGTGTGTGTGTGTGTGTGTGTGTGTGTGTGTGTGTGTGTGTGTGTATAATGTGCATGTGCACATATATGTATGTGGTTGCCCATGGGAGTGCACGTGGAGGCCAGAGGTCAGTGTCAAATACCTTCCTTTATATATTCTGGTTCATTTATCTATCTATCTATCTATCTATCTATCTATCTATCTATCTATCTATCTATTAGAGAAATGGTTTCTCTCTGCACTTGGAGCTTGCCATTTTGGCTAGATTGTCTGGACAGGAAGACCTTGGGATTCTCGTATCTTCCTCATACCAGCTCCTGGGATACAGGCACAGACTCCCACACTGGCTTTTAGGTGGGTGCTGGGGATTCAAAATCATGTCCTTCTATTTGGGCAGCAACCACTATCTCCATGCTCCCCTTCCCAGCCCCGGATCTAGTACTTCCGGAGGGTAAAGAGTCATCTCTAAAAAGAGCAGAATGGCAACACATGCTGCATTTTAAATACATTTCTGAGGTAGAGCCGCTTGACAACTGTTTATATTCCACATAAAATGATAAGAGCACTAGCCGCTCTTCCAGAGGACACAGGTTCAATTCTCAACACCCATATGGCAGCTCACAACCATCTGTTACTTTATTCAGGGAATCTAATCTCTTCTTCTGGTCTCTGTGGGCACCAGGCATGTGGTGTATGCAGGCAAAGCACTCACACACATAAAAATAAATAAAATCAACAGTAAAAAGTGTTTACTCACACATTATTTTTCAGGCCTCTCTAATTTGGAAAGCTCTCACTCAGCGTGAGGCCCCTATTTCTCTTCTCTCCTCTGACCCTGCTCGTTCTGTTCTCAAGGAGTGACTGAACTGTACCTTGTTGCCCAAAGCTGTAGTGTGGCATCTGAGAGGACCCCCTGTCCCCCCCTCTTCAACCTCTCCTGATCTCTGCAGTGGATGTTGTCTGGCTGGCTTTCTTCGGTAGCTCTGTAGACCTTGGTGTCTGTTTTCCAACCATCTGATCCTAGAGCCTGGAATCTGAGTGCTAAGGAGCCTCCATTAATGGCACAAGTTTGATAACGGTGACATAAACAAAGTCTGGTATTTTTGGCTTCCAAAATTCCATTTGTGGTGGCTTGAATAAGAATGTCCCCCACAAGCTTATATATTTGAATGCTTGCGCATCAGGGAGTGGCACTACTTGAGAGAGATTAGGAGGTGTGGTCTTCTTGGAAGAAGTGTCACTGGGGGTGAGCTTTAAGGTTTCAAAAGCCCAAGTCAGACCCAGTGTCTCTCTTCTTGCTGCCTGTGGATCCAGATGTAGAACTGTCAGCTCCTTCTCCAGCAACATGTCTGCCTGCATGCCATCATGCTCCCTGCCATGATAGTGGACTAAACCTCTGAAACTGTACTCAAGTTCCAATTAAAATCCTTCTTTTATTAGAGTCGTCATGGTCTTGGTGTTTCTTCACAACACAGAACACTCACTAAAGCAGAAGTTGGTACCAGGGAGTGTGGGGTATTGCTGTGACAGTCCAGACCATGCTGTTTGCTGGTAGAATGTGGACTTCGGAACTGTGATTAGGAAATTAGTTGAATGTGTTAACTGGGCTTAATGAGCCATCCTAGTAGGAGCGTGGAAGACAGTGGTGCTAAGGTGATTGGAACTATGGGGGCCCAGTTCAAGAAGCTTCAGAGGAAGAATATTAGAAAGTGGCCTAGAGATCGTTCTTGGAATATTTTGGCAAAGAATGTGGCTGCTTTCTTCCCTTGTCCAAAAAGTCTGCTATAGGCTAAATTGAAGACTTTGGGATTTATGGCATTGGCAGAGGAAATTTCAAGACAGCTTAGTAGTTGCCAAACTTTTTTTTTTTCTTTTCTTTCTTTTTTTTTTTTTTTTGAGACAGGGTTTCTCTGTGTAGCTTTGGAGCCTGTCTTGTGACTCGCTCTGTAGACCAGGCTGGCCTCGAACTCACAGAGCTCCATCTGCCTCTGCTGGGATTAAAGGTGTGCACTACCACCATCCAGCTCTTTTTTTTCCCCATTTTTTTTTCCAGACAGGGTTTCTCTGTGTAATCTTGGCTGTCCTGGAACTCCACCTGTAGACCAGGCTGGCCTTGAACTCACTGGTATTTGCCTGCTTTTGCCCTACTGTGATTAAAGGCCTGTGCCACTGCCAATCTTATTCAGATCTTTTATGAAAAGGAGCAAGTTGAGGAAAAAAATACAAAATGTATAGTTTGAAGAGAAAAAGAACACCAGGAAGTCTAATGGAGCTAAGTCTAGTGCTCGAGGAGATAAAAAGTTAAATGGAATAAAGAGAGTGGAGAACTCAGGGCAAGACTCCACCAAGCTAAGCATCTAATTTATGAAAAGAAACTAAAGAAAAGCTAAGCAGTGAAGGATATCATAGCAAACAGAAAGCTGGTGAAAATATTTTTTGAACAAGTGGACGAAGTTCCAGCCCCAGCAAGCCGAAGAACAGGGCAGTTTTAGCCAAGCCATGTGGTTCTGGCTTTAGAGTCAAGGAAACAAGAAAGGGGTTATGGAATCTCCCTCAATGACTAAGGAAAGCTGCTGAGTTCAGGTGTGTGTCAGGGATGTCCCTGCATGGAGGTCCAGAGTGACTATTGTATGAAGCTGTGAATGTGAAGCCTGGATTGCCCTGCAGACCCCAAGATGGAGATGCCAGAGTTGTGGGATACCTGCCAAGGAGAGCTGCAGACTGGGTGTGGAACCAGTCCAAAGGAGAGAAGTGTGTTGCAGTCAACAAAGTCAAAAGGAGTTGGAGACCTGAAGAGCACTTTGACACCAGACATGGAGATGCAGAGTTTGGAGTTTGCTTAGCTGGATTTTGGTCTTGTTTTGGTCCAGTATTTCCTTACTATGCTCCCTTTCCTCTCTTTGGAAATGATAATATATATTTTATGCCATTGTATGTTGGAAGTATGTGATCTGCTTTTAGATTTTAATTTTACAGGGGTTACAGTTTGAGAGCTTTCCTTGAGTCTCAGAAGAGACTTTAGACTTTGAAGACTTTGAAGCAGTCTTGAGACTGAAAAACTATGGGGACTTTTAAAGTTGAACCGAATGCATCCTTTGCATTATGATATGGCTATAAGCCTATGGGGCCAAGGAGTAGAATGTGGGAGTTTGAGTCAGAATGGTCTCCATAGGCTCATATATTTGAATGCTTGATTATCAGGGAGTGGCACTGTTTGAGAGATTAGGAGGTGTGGGCTTGTTAGAGTAGGTGTGGCCTTGTTGGAGGAAGTGTGTCACTGGGGGTGGACTTTGAGGTTTCAAAAACCTGTACCAGGTCCAGTGTCTCTCTCTTCCTGCTTGCTGTGTTAACGGGTCTTTCTTTGGACCACCAGCTCCTGAATGATGACACAGAGATTTATTTTAAAGTACGAAAGCTCGGCCTTAGCTTGGGCTTGTTCCCAACTAGCTCTTAAAACTTAAATTAACCCGTTTATATTAAGCTACATTCTGCCATGTGGCTCCTCGCCTCTGTTTACTACTTCCTCTGTGTCTGGTTGATGAATCCCCGCCTCTCAGATCCTTCCCCTGAGTTCCTCTGTCTCCCTGGAAGTCCCATCTATCATTTCCTGCCTAGCTATTGGAAGTTCAGCTCTTTATTCAACCAATCAGAAGGTGCCTTAGGCAGATGAGATAAGAAAGACACATCCTCACGGCGTACAAAAAGATCATCCCACAGCACTGCTGACTGCGGAGCCAGATGTAGTCAGCTCTTTCTCCAGCAACATGTCTGCCAATGTGCTCCCCTGCTCCCTGCCATGATAATGGGTTAACCCTCTTGAAACTGTAAGCAAGCCCCAACTGAATGCTTTCTTTCATGAGAGCTTCCACAGTCATGGTGTTTCTTCACAGCCATAGAACACTAAGACACCATTATATACCTTATATGCGTATATGATCTTCAAAAACAACCTAGGAAGTGAGCAGCAGAGCAAAGGCCACAAAAGTCCAGAGTGAACTAACATAGGTCCATTCACAAAGCAAGGACATACTTTATGGCTTGCTTCTACTAAAAATGGTCACCATTTTTAGCCAACTGGGTCAACTTGTGAGCTACTGTTCAGCTAGTCTAGGATGTTAAAAATCTGACCTGGTGTCAGATTTGTTGTTCTATCTATTCTTTCCTGCCACACCTGGAACTGTGGACAGAAAATGTATTCAGGTGTGAAATATATCACATATATAAATATATCATATACATAATATATATCCTATACAAGCATATCATATGTATAAATATAGCATATATATGTGATAAGTTCATATATCATATATATTCTGTGAATAAAAGAAAATGTGAATTTGTCTATCTTTGGCCAGCTTATTTTGCTTAACGTCATGATCTGTAGTTCTGCCCATTTTCCTACAAATGACATAATTTCATTCTCTTTATGACTGGGTAAAATGACATTATTGTTTATCTGTCCATTTGTTGGCCTGGCCTCTCCTCTTTATGGGGCCTTGAGATTTGTTCTCTGGAAAGGCTAATCTGGTTCTAGCTCTATGGCTTTTTTTTATGTGTGTGTGTGTGTGTGTGTGTGTGTGTGTGTGTGTGTGTGTACACTCTGTGGTCTAAGACCGGGCAGTCAAGCTCTGCTGCACTGCTGAGGTGGCGACAGTTTCTCCTCCTGCTTTTCCCTTCCTTCTTTCTCATTAGGGAACGCCAGAACAATCGTGGCTTCCCATCCAGGGCAGGGCTGCTCTGTGCGAGGCTGCTGGTGCACCCTGCTAGGATCTTGGCACCCCTCCTGCATTTGATGGGTTTCTCTTCACAGGGAGGCTGCCGTAGTTCCTTCTGTCTCCCCAGCCCACCCTCCAGGCTTCTGATGAACAGGGCTGTTTAAAATCTCAGCGAGGAGGGGGCCATACAACTGCTTCATTAGATACTGGGTTTTCAGAATGTTGCTTCTCTTCCGAGTTGTAAAGATGGATCGGCTGTAGGTCAGTTTGATGCTGCCTTTCTCTGTCAGTGGCCTGCAAGGGTTAAATATACCAGAGAGGGACTGCTGGTCCCATGCTTAGTTCACCTCAGTGTCTCAACATGATGTTTGTGTATGCTTCAGAGTGGAAATAAGCAATTACTTTGGATTTCCTTTTCTTTGACTAACTGGAGAAATCCCTTCTTGAGTCTTTTTTTAAGGTGCCCAGTGGGGGAGGGGAGGGAGTGGTCTCTAGGGTAGGCACTCTTACTGCCTCCAGAGAACAACAGATCCCAGCGTTGGGGTGGCCCCGACAAGAGATTTCTACAGGTCTTCCACTTGTTCTGTGTTTAAACCCCCAAAAAGATCCTTGCATCTTGCCCGTGAGTGAGAGTTCTCTGTCACACAAGGGAACAGTAGACCCTGGACTGGAACCCCTTCCCACTGCCCCTGAAGGTTCCGTGGCAGCTGAGTTCTGCAGCTGCAAGTTCTGTGGGTTGCTGTCCATCAGGGAACACCATCAGGGCAGGCCCAGCTGGCTGAGGATTGGCCCATGTTTTGAGAATTATTTGTCTACGTTCTTGAGAATCAGGCTCACTTGGTCAGCTGTTCATTACATTTAAATTTTTTTTTTAACTCCCTGCTTTGTTCTTTTGGTCTTTGACTGGACAGGAACTAAAACTCTTTTTTAGTAACTTTTAAAGAGGTATTGTCACTAGCCAGAGAGCAGAAATGATCAAATCACCTGATTGGGAAGCATGAATATGAGTTGTATTTTCTTAGTGCCGAATGTACATTCCACTCCCATCTTTATTCTCTAGATCTGGAGCAACAAATAAAGAGGTGATTTTAATTTTTTTCCCCCAAATTCCTCTAGGAAAGCCCTTTTTAAACAACAGATTTTAGTCCAATGAGGAACCCTCTTCCGTTGGACTAGATTTTGCATATTGTCTGTTCCTTACAGAGCTTCCGTATTGTCTCAGGCTCCACTGGAAATGCAGCAAGGATTCCTAGCACATCCCAGTTGCCATAGCAACAGCAGTCTTTCCCATAATGAGCTGCATCATCTGAACTGATGTCACAGCATCATGCAGCAGGTCAAACAAGGCATCTCCTAGTATTGCATCCTACAGATGTGCTGTAAACATCAAAAGAAGACGCCGGGAGCAGGAGATGGTGAGTGTTAAGTGCCCGGCCCTTAATTGCATGGCTGTTTTGTTGGCTAGTCGGGGGCGGCTGCTAAGGCAGAGATGGGGGGATGTTGTCTGTTTAAAACGGATTGGAGAAAGGAGGGTTGTTTTGCCTAATTCTGTTTTCAGGCTGCTGTGTTAAGACAAAGGCCTGTAAGCATCATGAAAGAATCAAAGTGAAAAGATTTCTTACGCCATTTCTGCCTGTTATATTTAGTGTTCTCCTGGATTTAAAAAAAAAAAAAAAAGCGCAGGGGATAATTTTCTATTGCAAAAGCCTCCATAAGCTCTAAAATGTGTAGTTCATGGTATTTTAACATTGTAAAGATATGTTTCCTTTTTATGGGACAGGACTAATTGGTCCCATTTGCCTCTGTGATTTATGAAATATTTAGTGACTTGCAGAATGGAATTCAGGATTTACCTCCATTGGGTTTCAGGTTCTTCCCGGTGAGGAATGAGCGCTGAATAAGCATTTGACATAACCACCATGTGAAAGGGATTCTTTTGCATGTTCGAGAAAGAATCTATTAAAAGCATAAAGACTGACACCAGATGAAATAAATTGTTTATGTCCTTTGATTGGTACAGAATGTCTTCAATTCATGTCCTCCATAGTTAAGAGGCTGTAGCTAGAGTTGTTTGCCGGCTGGTTTGTTACTGGGAGAGGAACACATCTCTCTGCGGCAGTTAGAGTCAAGGATAACCAGTGGGGAGACTCTGGGAGGCCCAGTGGTACTGCCGTCTCTTGCTTAACTTTAGCCCCAAATTGGTGTGATGCATAAATGTCAGGGTCCTTAGTACTTGTTAGGAATGCAAATCTCTGCACTCATAACATCAACTCAATTCTGGAACTGGACCCTGAGTACTCAATAATAAACATGCCTTGTTTACATTTAATCCAGAGCTCCTCTTTAAGCATCTTCACTTGCATTATTTTCTAAAAGCAGTCTAAGAGGCCAGTAGGGAACAGTGTATCGCCTTTTGTTTTGGGAAAGGAAATGGATCTCCCTGGTGCAACCGATGGCTACTCAGGGAGGGAAAGAAGGCCCCTGTCAGTTCAGTTGATCAGTCTGCCTGCTTACAGTCAGGGAGTGGTCTTGTGTTTCAGTGTGGTCCCGTTCACAGTTTTTATTTATAGAGACTTACTGGAAAGAATAGCACCCTTGCGCTCCTTTTCGTTTAGGTTAGATTGTTGATGGAGCCGGAAACAGATACATCACAAGAAGCAGGAACAGCAACATCTCTAGCCAGCTTGGATTGATTTTTTTTTTTCCTGTGGAGTTCAGCATATCAGTCCCATTAGGCACTAGCTTGAGTGGGAGAGCTTGCGTTTTAATTAGTTTGTTTATCCCACACCACACGCATGCTGTCCCCAGTCTTTTAGGCGTATATGCCTGACTGGCATACAGCTGTATGGAATGGAAGAGGTCAACTCAGCCTGGCTTTCTCCCAAGCACTTGGGAGCATGGATGTTCACTGCCTGCTTTTTTTTTTTTTTTTTTTTAAATGACGCAGAGTGTGAGCAGAAAGCTCTGCTGGGACTGCTGGGTGTGAACACAGTCAAGTCAGAAGCGCTAAGGTGAAGGGGAGGAGCGAGCTGGTGATGGGGGAAGGGAAAGTGTGCCTGGTGGCTGAAGTACAAGTCTGGACACCATGCCCAGCACCCATCAGAATCCCTCTGAAGTATTGCTTCCAATGACAAGCAATGAGAAAAGACGTGTTTGGTGACATACGTTGCTAGTTGTGATAAGATAACTCAGGGCAGTGTTTTAACAGGCTTTCTTGTGGCTTAATTCTTACCTCTTTTGTCCACCGGTGCTTTCAGCTGCATCATCGTGGGTGAAGTGTACAATTACTGGAAGTCACAGCGGCCGGATTCCTTAAGGGCAGGGTTTGAAAAGTGAAGTCATGCTCTGAGGGTGGGGAAGGGCCCTGGCGGGTGCGGGCTGCCGCACACACAGTTGCTGGTGGAACATCCGCCCAGGGCAGGCCAGCCTGTCATCTTCCCAGCCCCCACAGCATGCAGCTACAGTTCCTCAACTTTATGCTTTTGTGCCTTTTGCTCCAGGAGAACAAAGCCTTGATGGCAGGAGCTGTCACCCGGGTGTTCTGTTTCTTCGAGGGCCACAGCCTGGCTTGCGCTCTGATTAGCTGTGTCTTAATTACTAGCGAAGGCTATTTCAGTTGCTGTAGCTCTTTAATATATCCCCAAGGGATGGTGTGTGTGTGTGTGTGTGTGTGTGTGTGTGTGTGTGTGTGTGTGTGAGTGAGGGAGAGAGAAACTGTTCCATGGCTGGATTTATTGGTGCCTCAGTGAAATTTTTTAGATTTTTTCAAGTATTTTGTTGTGCATAATGACTTCTATATTATCAAAACCATGTTGACTATGTGGCCAAGTTTAGACTGTAAGTCTCACACGCAGTTACTCTCTTCTCTGCTATTAGTTATGGATTTTGTTACTGAATTACAAAGTTATGACGACTTTAATAATTCTTTCCAGATAACTAGGCCATAGTGGGGCTAGTAAAAATAATAATCATAATAACAACTATAACTAATATTTATTCAACTCATTATTTATCAGTTTTACTGGACCAAGCTTTGTGTATTAGCTTGTTTGGCTCTTCAGATGACATTATGAGGCAGAAATTAACAGTCTCACTTCATAAGACTGGGCGCTGGTATTCATATTTTACAGAATCAGTTCTTAGGTTAGACATTGGACAAAAGTCACATATCTTATAAATGACTGGGCTGGGATTTCAAGCCAGAGCATCGTGGCTGGAAACTCTGCATGCTTTCTAAGCCCCCCCAGTTTTACCACACCTTAACTGTTTTCGTCCTTTCTACTTTCTCACACATGCCCCACCCCTCCTAATTCTGATTGGAAGATCAGGCTTTCCAGGTGGAATGCAACCTCCCTCCACGCAGATCAGTTTACTGTAAGGATGAGCGTGAATCTTGGTCAGCTGTGAATACCTACCCTGACCATAGGTGTGTAAGTAACGCGGAACTGATGCTCAGACCTTTGCCACCACCCTTGCTGGACACGTTGCTTTAGCTGGATCTGTGCATGGAAAAGGCTACGGGAATGAGCGGAGTCTCCTAAAAGTGGGTCTTGCCGGAGTCATTGGAGATTCAAGCTTGTTGTACCCGTCTTATTAGCCAGATCTGTAGTATTCTGCTAATCTTAAGATATTTGCTTTGTTGGCAATACCAGGCAAATAATAAAAGCCAAACCTCTATCATAGGCTAGAAGGTCTGATATGAATTCACCTCTTGAGTCAAGAAATAAAAAGAAGGTTTATTGGCTGGAAGAGTCAGCGGCTGAAGCTGAGTGCTATGATTCTAGTACAAGACTCACAGTCTTGTGTAACATCCTGGAAGCCTCGTGCTCGGGGAGAGCCAATACAGTCATCCCCGCATCATCTTGCCCGTTCCTAGCCATCCACTCCCAGTATCATTACAGGGCTCTAGGGGCCGTTCTTTGTTTAAGTATAGGCTAATGCACACACTGACAGCGCCGATATTGATTCTGGAAGGGTGACTACTTAGAAATATTAGTCCACTGGGTGCATTAGCCTTTTCTAGGTTCTGGGAAGAAGTTAGCCTTTGTCCTAGTCTGCTCCAAGGAGGCCCAAGTTTTATTGTGCACGAGGAATAGGGTTTCGAGGTTGGTTAGGAAGCAGTTGGAGCATCTACACACAGTGCATTCTGGAGGGGGGGATGATAATAAGCTGGTACAATTGTTAGGGTGATTCCTTTCACCTAGAGACTGAAAAAAATTGCTTCTGTTTACTTTGATTCCATGTACTAATATAGAAACCTCTATAACTATATAGCTGTCCATGCATACATGGTTCATATATGGAGATGAACATACTACGTTGAATAATAGCAAGTTTTTCCTTTTTGGGATGGATTAGAACCTTGCCATGTGTCAAAAAGACCAATATTGTCATATTGGTATAAGCTATTCTGAGAAATATAATTGCAATAATTCAGAAAGTATATTTCTGTCTTATTTGATGACAATAACAAAACTGACCTAAGAAAATAAGAAATGTATAAGATCAATTAAGGAGAGATATATAAAGAAACATTTTGTTTTTATTGCACGCAATATTTCTCAGACCTTGACAAAACTTCCTTTCTTCTTCTGATCTACAGCTGAAATTCTCGTTTTTTTTTTTTTTTTTCTTTTTTTTTTTTTTTTTTTCATTGACAACTTTTCCTGAACAGGCCTCTAGGTGTAGCATTCTGGGAAGGTAGTTGGCTGGTGGAGGTGTGTGCATGCAAGGCTCCAGCCTTACACGTTTATACTAGCATGCCATACAAATAGCAATTCAAATGAGAAAGCTTAGTACAATATCACACTAATTTATGTAAAGCCATATATTTACACAGACGTTTCTAGGTCTACACTTGTATTAGTTACTTTCTCGTCGCTGTGACAAAATACCTGAGCAAAGCCGAGGCTTACTTTGCCTCGGGGATTCGGAGACCGTGCTCTCTCACGACAGGGATATCATGGCACAGGACCGTGTACATTGAGGGGGCCATTCCTCACATCTTGGCAGAGCAGAAAGTTGAGTGATGGATTGGAACCAGAGGCAAGAATAATTATCAAAACATGCTCATGGCTCACCCCCCCAAACAGGGACGCCAGTTGGGTCCCAAGTACTTAAAACAAGAACCTTTGGGAATATTCCAGATTAAATCCATTGCAACATTTATGTGTCCACCTTGGTTTTTTTCAAAGCAGAAAAACAAGCCAAAGCAAACCAACCAACAAAAATAATTTATGATTGAGAGCTCCCTCATATTTGCTGGTAACCAGAAACACTTTTCACAGGAATATCACTTTTATAGGACTTGGTGCAGAGGGTCTGACTGTTAGATATTCTGAATTAATGAGGCATAAGTTTTCTCCTCCAGAAATATATCTATATCTGTTAGAATCTGAATCCTTGTTTTGGTTTGAAGACTTGGTGAGGATATAAAAGTGATCGTTTCTCTTGTGGCCACCACCTGTGTTTTTCTCTGGTCCCCAGCCATAAAGCATGCTCCAAATTCTTTCAGCCATCTTGCAGCTGTATGCTTGAGTCACGTGGAACGACCAAAAGCACATCGGACTTCCAGAGCAAGTTCCCAAACCGGCTAGTGCCGGAACTGAACCTGGCTTGCAGTTTATGTCATAACCTGTGCAGTTGGACAAATCTACATGTGGCTTAATACTTCGCTGTTGGCATCTTGGAACTTAATAATATCTGCCTAGGGGGATCTGCATTTCCATTGTATACCGGACTCTGTAAATTCCGTAGTCAGTTCTTTATGGTCCCTTTGGTATACCTTCGGTGCTGCCTGAGCCCTGGGGCCTTTGGGTTTGAGGCTCTCTTAACCCCTAGCTCTGAGACAGTTCAGGCATGGTTTTAGAACTTTAAAGCTAAGAGGCCACTGTTGTGAAAACAACTCAGAGCAAAAGACCCCCGCCCCCATAGGAAACGAGCAGTGTGCCTGGTGAAATCGGTGGTATTGCTTTTACAGGCAATCAGGGACATATTCCATTATAGCTGATGATGTTTGGGAGGCCAGGTTTATGTATCACCACCATGGCTTCCAGGGGAGAAATCAAATCCTCTCTGCAAAGCCAGCTAATTAAGCATCCTATTGGTTCAATGCTTGTATCAATTCTCTCGCCCTTTGTTTCCTCCTTGATGACTTCCATCGCCTTCTTTGTTTAACTCTCATTTAACTAATTACACAACATATTTATGCTGCCTGGGTATGGTTTTTACCGCTCCTCCTTTCCCCTTTCCCCCATCATCTTAGTCCCTCTCCTCAGGAGGCCAGGGACCTATGATTTGAGGTTGTATTACGGCAGGAAGAGTTCATATTTTTTTAATTAAAAAGGGAATTACAGTCAATGTAATGAACCTTTCTCAGTTCTGCCTTGCTAACGTCCCACAGTCCAGATCCAGTTACTATTTGTGGTAATGAGACTCTGGCAATTGGCTCTGGGCCTCAGGATGGGGAAGCATTCTCACTCATCATGACAACAAGAAAGGGCTGTGTTCAGTTGTGAGTCTAGAGATTCGCATAGTTTTCATGCAGTGGCATGAGAGATGGTACCTTGAACGATGATGGTACATGAGTGATGGTACCTTGAATGATGATGGTACCTGAGTGATGGCACCTTGAATGATGATGGTACCTGAGTGATGGCACCTTGAATGATGATGGTATCTGAGTTGATGGTACCTGAATGATGATGGTACCTTGAATGATGGATGATGATGGTACCCTGAATTATGGTATCTGAGTGATTGCACCTTGAATGATGATGGTACCTGAGTGATGGTACCTTGAATGATGATGGTACCTTGATGATGGTTGATGGTATGATGATGGTATGAGTGATGGCACCTTGAATAATGATAGCTTTTCTCTTTTTTATGAGTATGTGAATGAATAGAAGCATGAGGGATCTTCGAAGGGGAGTTGCTGTCTCTTGAAGCCTTAGGGTAGAGTTCTCCTCAAGGATTGAGGCCCAAGAACTGCATACCATAATAGTCTTGATATTCACCATGGCTACCATTGTATAAGTCAGAAAAGCAGCTTAATTCAGATAATTTCATCAGTAGTTAACAACAAATAAATGCATCAAATGTCCACCATCTGCCAAAGGGGAAAAACATAAAAAAAAAAAACAAAAGCAAAGGACAATCACAAGGCCACACATAGATATTACCTGGAGAGCTCGTCACAGAGTCAATGCTGTGGCATTGTCTGGGCTCTCCTTGCAAACAGTCCTGATTACTTTGTTTGTTTTGACACCTGAGATGAAGTGGCCACATGCATGGTGATGAAGTAATACCAGCATGCCCGTGGGTGCCTGATCATCTTCTCGCATTTAACTTCTTGGTGTAAACGCCTTTTTACCAACTCATTACCTGCACTCACTGGTTCACTCAAAACCATCATTTTTCTAGTGTCCTCTCAGTTTCCCGATCCTTGGTGCTTAGTGGTGTTTCATCCCGCCCACAGTCCTGTCAGTGTTAGGACAGTTCTAAGCTGGACATGGCAGGTCTGGTCAGCAGCCTCCAGGTCCTCGTCTCTGTGCCACCTCTGACCCTCTTTAGAGCCACACAACCATGGTCCTCACAGCGCGGAACCTAACGCTGCAGCTCCTCGGCTGTGCCCCTTGTGAAATCATCTGTTCACATTTCACTTTTAATAGTTCAAACCTGCTGTGTTCAATCTGATGTCCATGTTTCCATGACTTAGGAGAATGTCCCCTTAGGAATAACTTGAATCACTACTGAAGGCAGCCTATCTACTATTAATAGCTAAACCAGGAGGGTCATATGTGGTAGAAGACTAGATGAAAAAATGAACTCAGGTGTGGCAAGTCTGACCAATAAAAGGCCCTTCCTGCTGTTTTCATTTAAAGATAAAGATAAGGGAAGGGAGAAGACGGTAGGCACAGCAAGCCATGGAGATGCGTGTTTCTTTAGCACTGGCTTGGAGTGGTAGCTTTAAGATACTATAAACACCTGCTTCAGAAGGGCAGCTGCTCCAGAAAAGAGACATAAACCAGAAAACACAGGTAAAAATAAAAAGAACCATAAAGCAGTGGTGATTATTCTGAGAGCTAATCAGACTCATACACTGAGATGGGAACTTAGCAATAAATAAAAGTAACTGATAATCAGGTTTTTAAAAAGTCTAAACTTACTCTAGCATGGAATGTAAGGAAGACTGTGTCTTGTTTTTGCCATCCTGGGGATCAAACTTAGGGTCTCGCATGTACTGGGGGAGCATTCTACCACTCAGCGATACCCTCAGCCCCAGTAATTAGATTTTTAAGCATATGTGTTTTAAATCAAACCAAAAGGGAATAAAGTGAGAAACCGAGGACCAAGAAAACAGTGAAAGAATCATCTCAAGAAGAGATAAATTTCACCCTGTGGGTTTTTGCCTTGTCATGCTAGCCTCTGTTTTGTTAATGTCCTTTGACCTATTTGTCACAAAGAGGCAAGGGATAGTGCTGGGCAGCAGCCACGCCTCCTCCACGGGGTTCACTGAGGGAGCTGGGGTGCTGTAGCTCATTTGACAGACACATTAAGGAGGAGAGATGACTGGATGGACGGTGGCTCACAACCACCTGTAGCTCCAGTCCCAGGGGATCCAATGCTCCCTTGGGCCTCTGAGAACATACCTGGTGCATATAAACTCAGCAGGAGCGTACACACACGTAGTAAAAAGACAGAGAGGTCCTGTGCACACACATGACAAGGAGACAGACAGACTAGTGGTTGTCACCTTGGGTGAATCTCAAGTTCCTTTAAGAGCACAGTCTTTTATTCTCCTTTGATTTATGAATCCTTAGCTAAAAAATATGCTTGCTGCTTTGGTTGGTGAATTTTGAAAGAACTTTTGATACGTGCAACCCGTAGGGAGAGTGGAAAGCCACGGTTGGCAGTGGCCCTTCCCTGTTAAAAATGCCCTAAGGAAAATAAATAGGGTCGCTCTGGTAAAAACAGAAGAGCACAGGAAGGCGGTAGCGAGCCGTTTGCCAGATCATGCAACCTTACAAATGAAGCAACTAGTTAATGCAGCTATGTCTCTTACTTTTAGAGGCAGACCGTCTTTTAATAGTAGATATCCACTGATGATTTTTATTCGAAAGGCATGCTTTAAATGTCATGCTTTCTTTAAGAGCAGGTGTTTTTTTTTCTTTTTGAAATTGAACCCATTTTAACAGCAAACTAATTTTAGAACATTTTTTTTTTAGACAGACTATCCTGCATCCATTAGAAAAGCCCTCTGAATAGGAAAATTGAAAACTCCAAGTACTTTTTATTTTATGATTGTAAGTGAAACTTAAGTTTGCTTTTAAAAGTAAGCGTTAAGTGTATTTTAAGTTGACTTTTCTCAGTCTCATGCCGTGAGATAGCTGATTATACCACCTGAGAATTTCCTCTCGTCTGTGGCAGGTGGCATGGCCAGTCGCCGCCATGTCCAAGGATGTTACTGTGTTCATGGCAGAATCATTAGGGAGACACTGGTAGGAATGAGGAAGCAGAGTGCTGGTGTTTGTTGGGATAACTTCCCCGAACCTTGGTGTAGCTGGAGTTTTCTCCAGTCCTGCCTGGCCATGCGTCAGAACAAATCTCTCTCACCCTCCAGTCCCACAGCCGCTCAGACCCAACTGAGTAAACACAGAGACTTATATTGCTTACAAACTGTATGGCCGTGGCAGGCTTCTTGCTATCTAGTTCTTATATCTTAAATTAACCCATGCCTATTCGTCTATATGTTGCCACATGACTTGTGGCCTTCTAGTACCTTACATCTGCTTGTCCTAGTGGCTGCTGGCAGCGTCTCTCTGCCTCAGCCTTGAATTCGCCTCTCTCCTTGTCCCACCTATACTTGCTGCCTGGCTACTGGCCAATCAGTATTTTATTTATTAACCAATCAGAGCAACACATTTAACATACAGAACATCCCACAGCACCTTGGTCTCCTTTGAATGATTTTTTTTTTTTAATTTCCTATTACCTCTAATATTTTATATCTCACTTCCAGGGTGCTCCATGACTTTTAATTGTTTAACCTTCTGACTTTCAATAACATGCTCCAATATTTTAAATGTACCTGTTGTTGTCATGTAGGTGAAAACAGTTACATGTGTTGCCTTAATCCAGTAACCCTGTTTTAACACTGCAGTAGGTAGCTTATCACAGAAACTCATTCCTCACAGCTGTGGAGGCCAGGCCTCCAGGATCAAGGACTGCAGACTTGGGGTGCAGTAAGTATCCACAGTGGGGAATTACGGGCACTACCCCCATTCATTGGGATCTGAATGAGCTTCGAATTGGCTCCATTTGCTAATACTGTTGCTTTGGGGGTTAAGGTTCCAACATATAATTTTTGTAACAAATACTTAGGCTATGGTGTTTGTATGTCATTTTTTCTCACATTGTGTGTGCCGTTAGCTTGAATTTCCCAGTACTTCATAGTTGCCAGCCCATAGTCAACACATAAGGTTTTGTTTACACCAACCAATTATTCTCCCTCACAGTAGTCGCACCCATAGCTTCCCTATCTTGTGGAGTCATTGATTTTGTGCTTTTTAGCCACAACATATGCGTTCAGTTAGTGATCGGGATAAAGTGTTTGCTTCCTGGCTCTACCCGTTGGCTATGGTGTCTCTTAAATTCATACCACTGCCCCAGACATCTAAATAAAATGTGAGTGACTGCTTTAGTTAGTTTGAACCGTATGAGATTCCCATTTTTGTGGTCAGATGGCCAGATATTTATCAACTTCATGTGGTTTAATAAAATCATTTGTTATCATAAAGTATTAGCTTTTTTTTTTTTTAATTTTACACATCAGTGATGAAAACCAGTCCTTAATGAGCAAGAGAAGTAATACACAATAGTGAAGGGCCTCGGTGAAGGCGGGTCTGGGGTGGGTTTCTGGTTTTTCTGCTGCGGACATTGTGACTGTAGCAAGTTGCTTAACTTTGCCCAGCTTCACGTCCTCATTTGAAAAGTGGAAATGGTCAAGCCTACCTTGCAAGCATGTGCGTAGTGTTCATGGCTGACAGAATGGCACCTGACACACGTCGATGCTTGATAAGTGGCTGTGACTAGTAGCCACCAGAGTACTCCTCAGCCACGTTATATAAATGCTTCACTCTTAAGCAAGCGGCTCTCAGCAGACTGGAGGAGAAGTTGCTGTAAGAAAGGGCGGGTTCCTGAGAAGAGTGTTTCCTTTAGCACGAGCTAGGGCCACATCCACTAGCACAAAACACACTCTAACAAGGTTCCTAAAGACAGTTCTGTGGGGAATGAGAAGCTGTCTTTTGCGTCATCCTCAGGTGACTATTTGGGGAGCAGAATCTGCAATTTATCTGGCACCTCAAAATTTACTTCATCTTTCTCCTTTAAATTTTTTAATTTTTTTAAAATAATAAAATTCCATTAACACCAGGAAGTTTGTGTATCTATAACAAGTAGTTTTCAAGTTTTGTTCTATAAAAACTGCTAAGATATCTTAGTGAGGTTAAATGTTTACTCATGAATTTAGATTTCTAGCCTCTGATAGTTTTTCCTGGGGTCAAATTTATACTTCTCCAGTTTTCTGAGTTTTTTTGACATGACTATTCTGCACACCTCAATGTCATTCCCATTCTACACATACTCATTTTGAATTTTCTATGTGGAAGAAAACATTGTCCCTAGTTCCTGTCTCTCCTGGAAGACATTAGGAGTCATTTCCAGCACTAAGTCCCTTCGCCACCCTCACCTGACCACTGTTGAAGGTTCGAGGAGGTTGAACTTATGATAATACATTTTTTAAAAAATGTATAGTGAACTAGGTTGGGCTTGCTCATCTCTTGGCTTTCCTTTGTCTAAACCACAGACTGGATACAATTAGGTGGTATCTCACTGTAGTCTCTCCTGTCTCCAGGATCTTTCTAGATGCTTCTGAACCTTGCCTAGCTTGCCTGGATACAGTATGTATCCAGAACAACTTGAGGATCAGGTGTAGCTAGTGCACTGTGGTGCAGAAGAGGGAGAAAATGCAGATGATGAGCATTGGATGGGGCTGTGCTAAACAGGAGATCTTAGCCGCAATGATTTGTTACATTTTCAATTTTGAACTGAAAATCTATCTGGTCAAAGTGTCCCTAAAGTTAGTGTGTGGTTACTATACCCTGACTCAAAGGGGGAACAGGCCACTGTCCTCAGCACTGTTCAAAACAGAGCAAAGTAGCGACTTTTATGCCTCTCTAAGGATCCAGAAGGCAGGCTCTGTTAAAGAACGTGGACGGGCTGCTGGTGAGCTTAGGTTTCTGAATTTAGAGGTTAGGTCACCCACCTGCTAGCTGCCTAGCCAGCCTTCTTAGGGCCTGCTTTTCTTTATAGTAGCTGCTTTGTCAAACACTGTGGAGCTTGGATACAATGTTTATGAAATACCTAGCATAGTGTGGGATCGGGAGGCGAGTACAGGAAATACTCAGCAGTGATCAGTACAGACAGAACTATTTATAGCCTGCGCTGCCTTGTCCTCATTTTAGAACAATTTCTGTTTCAGTTCCAGACCCGTGGGTCATCAGTGGTCAGGCTATCGTACCAGCATCAACTCTTTCTGTCAAGCAGGCAGGAAACGCATCACACAATCAACACAGTGAAGAACTGGGGAGACAAACAGGGGTTCTGCTTATGAATGGAGCCTGGCATCGTACCCCATAAGCCACAGGTCCCTTTAAAAGCCTTTGCTCATTTCTCAAACTCTGTCCTCATAACTTGTGAATTTATAAAGCAGTAATTCTTTTATTGTATGTTACTACTTATTCACGCCAAGCTTGTAAACACACATCTGGGAGTACTGTTGACAAAAACCCTGCCTGTTCTCGAGTTCCGCAAGGATTCTGTCACAACGGTACTCACAGGTGGCCCTGCGTGGAACTCAGGTGCCATTTGACTAGCTCTCTTGTGTCCTGGGTCTTTGCTGCTGCTCATGGAGCCTGAAGGCTGTTCTAACAGCCGTCTTCATGCCTGCTTTCCTAAGGGAATGTCCCATGATCCACCTGCACACTATTGTCATCATCCAGGGTATCGTGTTCCAGGAGCTATCTGGATGTGTGGAGAATGATAAGGCCAAGAGCTTCTGGGTAGTTCCTGCATAGAACAGCCGTTGAATTTCAGCACGCATTCATTGAACATCTGCCTAGTGACCGTGACTGTGGACAATACACATAGCAAAACAGTAACAGGACAGTCAGAAAGATTATAAACCCATTTAATTAATTCTATTACATATAAAGTGTTACGGTGAAGTACATGGATGTGTAGTTATTGGGGTCTGGGGTCTAATGGGGTAGTCATATTTGACCTAAGCTTTGAGGAATGATTCTGAGTTCCATTTGGTTGGATGTAGAATATTATTAAGTACAAGTGTCCACTGTGTTACGTCACAGATTATAAAAGTATATAAGGAGAGTGAGTGTACAGAGTGTTTGAGATGAGGCTTGAAGAGGATATGGAAAGGCTTTTCATGCCATTGCTATTTAAAAAGATTATTTAAAATACAAATACATATCTTGTATTCCTTATATTTTGTTTCTAGTTTTAGGAAATGTTTCCATAGAAAAATTGGAGCCTAGTGAATAACAAAAATCAAAGTTAAAGCTCATAATATTGTCAAGGGAAATCCCACCTTTAAAAGTATGCATTTATTCTTTGACACAGGCCAATACCTATAGTATATTGTGTGCTTAAGTATGATTAGCCTTGCAGTTTTAGACATGATAGCAAACATTTAACAGACACAGAGGTCATGCGTACATATTCAGGGCACAAAATTGCCTGGGAAACTGTTCATTTAACTTCATAGGAACCCATGGGTTATGAAGAATTGGGGTTGAGAATTTCTTTAAGCCAATTTGATAGCACAGTTTTCAGGTTACTTTTGGAAACCATGGTCACTTCCCAAATTTGAGGTGGTGGTAGTTATTTTTCCAGAGCCTTTATACCAATTATACTTAATGAGTGAGAGCCTGAGATTACAGCCTGTCATCCGCAGAGATATTTATTTAGTAGACTGGCATTCATTAGCAAAGCAGACATCACATATTCTATACCACCTGTTCCGTAGGCTTGATGAGCTCTCCTGGTTCTTTTCTTTTCCTAACTACAGGGTATCTATAGCCTTGAACTCATAGCAGTTCTGCTGCTCTAGCTCCCAACTGTTGTGAATAGAGGCATTAGCCACCGTACCTGTTCAGTTTCTTTTAGGGGTTCCAATTGTATGTCCACAGATTTCCTGGTGGTAGGGGTTTGCATCCTTTAGTCTACATCATACCATCAGAACTTCTAAAACAATGTTCAGAGACACAGAGACAAAGACATCACTAAAAGGTGCCATCAGTGAAGACTTCAGAGAACTCTTATTGTTTATTCTCATGAGCATTTTTTTTTTGTCGGAGCTGAGGACCGAACCCAGGGCCTTGCACTTGCTAGGCAAGTGCTCTACCACTGAGCTAAACCCCCAACCCTGCATTTTTAAACTGTTTTAGCTAACCTGCACAGATACATCTAATTTCAACAAATGAAAACTATTCTATTAGATTGTTTGCCTTGGAGTAAAACTTTTTAATTGGCATATCACACGATGTCAAATTATCTTAAAGTAAATTATAGATCTTATCAAACCAGGTTAAGTTTCTTACCCACCTCTTACCAGATGAGAGACACTGAGGTTTACAAGATGGATAAAAACTCAACATAGGTCCAAATGACTCTCATCCTCATAATACTAACACATTTGGCCACACATCTACTTCTAGGGAAGACCTCTTGGAACTCACTCTACCCATTATTGTCATTATAATGAATTCTAAGTTTAGTTAATATTAATGCTTGAACGTTAAAAGTCAAGGAACCTGGGCTGATGAGATGGCTTAGTAGGGAAAGGACTTACTGCCAAGCCATCAGATTGACCTAAATTTGATCCCTAGAACCTATCTGGGAGGAGAAAGCGAACTCTCACAGGTTGTCCCCTAACTTCCACACATGTGTGCTGGAGCACACACAAGGCACATCCCCAAGAAAATAAATAAAGACCTGTAATTTTATTCTAAGGCCTTGATTCTGTGCCTTCTGTTGACGTGGTCTCTTCTGCACCTCTCTCCCAGAAGATGGACAATTTCTACCAGAATTCTGAGGTCTCTCTTAAAATTCCTCAAAGGTGGCTTTGCTTATAGGTTCTTATAATTCTTTCTTGGAGGAAAATTGGGATACATTTTTCAGGAGCTGTAAAACATTCATGTGAAGCCATCTGGTCCCAAGACTCCCCAACATAGACTAGGATTTTTTCAGTGTCCTTCACCCAAGAACATGACAAAGTTCAGATAATTCTTTGAAAGCTGTAAGTACCTCCCTGTCCTTTACTCAGTCCCATTCTCATTTCCTGAGGCCTATACATTGGTCCCAACATCCTTCTCACAGATCCTCCAGGATTCTTACCTGATCTTGTTCTAGAAGATTCCTGGCAGCCACGCTCACAACCAGGATGTTTGAGGTAGAAAGACCTTTCAAGTTACCCTCACAGGACTCTTCCTTTCTATTTTCACTCATGAAAGGGGTTGTCTATTTGTGGTCCATTGCCCTGTAAGAACAGTCACATCGTGTTTCACAAAATAGGACTGATTTGATTGTGTTTTTATGTATCTGAAGGACAGTACCCATCTTCCCCAAAGATGACTTTCACTGTTTTAAAGCAACAACTATTTTGGGCAGAAATTCAAAGCTGCACCGTCTGGACCTTATGTGAATTTGAATTTGTTGTGAATTTATGTGAATGTACGAGTGCTTGGTTTTTGTTTTGTTTTATTTTTTTTTTTTAGTGCTCTTCAAAAATGTTTCATTTTGACTTAAAAATTGTAAAATCAGAGAAGAATTTTCTCACAGAAGTCTTTAGATTTTGTAGCTTGGGGAAAATGTAAAGTATCTTCTGGCTGGTGACTGCAGGCCCCTGAGCTAGGGATGGAGGGATTTCCATTTCTTAGGTTTATGTGGTCTTCAGCCTCAGAAATACAGAAATCCTGCAGACATATCAAGGTTTGATGCTGTGGCCAGCAGGGGGGGGGGCCATTTGGGATGAGGATTTGAAACATACAGATTTATTAAAAGTGCGTATAACAATAGCCATACCAACCATAAGGTCTTCTAATTGCTGAGTGATTATGTAAGCTCAATGTTAAGAGGTGCCACATACACAGTCCCTTAAATCCTCAACACATATGTTAAAAGCTAGTTGAAGTAATATACTACCTAGATTGTGGATTTTTTTATACAGCTCTTCAATGAAAAGATAAAAGGCATTTTGGAGAAATGGCTGATTATAGAGCCAGTATAAAGAAAAATTCAAGTTAAACATAACCATTTTATAATTTGAAAAAGGAAACATCCAGAAACAAAACAAAACAAAGTAGAAGGATGGACATTTCAAGTGGCGGGGGGGGGGGGGGGGGGGGGGGGGGGGGCGGGGGGGCGGGGGAGGTAAACTAAAAGAAGTCTAACTAATTGCTTTCTACTGCCCAAATTTAATAAAAATATAGTATTGAGTTATAACTTAAGAATAAAATGATACACACAAGTGTGCACTATATTCAAAAAGTAATTGAATACCTAAGTAAGCAGTAGAGACAAACCTTCACTACAGAATAATTCCAAATTTATATTCGTTAGTACACGCATCTTCAGAAGGAAGAAATTCACCTACTCTGGGGTGAGAGTGGGTTTGATTTAGAGTTTTTGTTTTCAAGGAAACAGAGTAAGAAATTGGGAAGATAATAACTTTATGACAGAGAAATGTACAAACATGATCTTAACCAAAGAAGTTAATGTACTAGTGATGCATGACTATTCTGTATCCATGGCATGATGTGATCATTTTTATTAAATTATTTCCCCAAAATCTATAATTTAGTTTCTTGAGATAGGTTTTCATGTACTCTGGTCAGCAGCAAACTTACTATGTAGCTGAGGGTGACTTTAAACTATTGATCCTCCTGCTTCTACCTTTCAAGTGTTGGGACTACAGATGTGGGCCACCACATGCTTCTCACCATGCCATTTTAACCACAAGAAAGATCGAGAAATCAGAAAGACCAAGATGGAACATCCTACCAGATATATATTCCTTAAGTCTGTCAAGGTCATGAAAAAATAAGGAAAGCCTAATGTTACTGAAACAAGAGACCAAGGAAATAGGAGAGCAAAATGCAGCGAGGTACATTCAGTTGGAGTCTGGAGTTTGATGAACAGAACTGTACAGAGATCAGCTTTGTAGTTTTTACACATGTATGTTGGTAACATGCTATGTTAATCATGGAAGAAACACAGCTAGGAGTTTTGTGGAAAACATCTTTAAAGTTTTTCTACAAATATAAAAATATTCTAAAAATAAAATTTTCTTAAATGAATGGATTAATAGTGGTATAGACTTAGATTAAAATGGCAGAATATTACAGAAAATTAAAACTAAACATTTTCTTCTCTGAGTAGAAACAGCAGTCACTGCCTTCCAGTGTCATGGGCAAATAGCTTAGCAATTCGGCATGCTTTCTCCCAGAAGACAGTTCCTATGATGTACAGACCCACAGATGGAAGGTACATGAACGAAATAAATCTTTACTATTGTTCTGTCCTAGGATTTACCTCTTGTCTACTAAACAGTGTATCCCAGACTTGACTTCCAGACAGACAGTGATGACTTTCTACATTTCTCAAATGTTTGTGAGAGAGTATTGCTTCCATGGAGGCTTGGAACTGTCAAGTCTGCACCTTTATTTTTAAGACTTTTAGATGACTTTTTAAAAATAGATATTGAATATTTTAATTTCTTCTTCCAGACTAAAAGCCTAAAATAATCTTTAGAATTTCTAAATTTCTATTTCCTTATACAAGATTATTATCTTCGGTGTTCTAAAAATAGTGTTCGGTAACAGTATAATCTTAAGCAAAGAGAAGGAATGTATTAATGATTTAGAAAAACGGAAGTAGAAATATTGTTAAAAGCTGACAACTGAATTTGTAGATAGGTCTGAGCTTAAGTGGTTACTGGTGGAAACTGAATGTATTTAATAACATTACTTCTGGTTTAGGTAGGATAAGAATTGTAAGCTTTGTTTATCTCCGCTTAGAGCCATAGACATCATGAATTGAAGTAGTTGCAGATTTTGTTTACTTTTTTTCTTCTCTGATGTTTTGGGACACAGTCTCACTTTGTAGCTTAGGTCTCAAACTTACTGTGTAGCACAGCCTGGCCTTGAACACCTGGTAATTCCCCGGTCTCATCCTCCAGAGAGCTGGGACTACAGGGGTGAGCCATCACATTGGCTGGTTTTCTTTGTTGCCATTCATCTTCATAACACAGCTGGGACCTGAACTTGGCTCATTTATACTGGTCAGCATTCTGTCCTCCAATTCCTTCACCTTTCCTCCCCCTTCTCCATGGCCCTGTTGTAGCAGCTGCAAAGAGTTTCATGGGGGGGTTATGTATGATCATATTTCATTGTATGCGTGTATGATATTCTGAAGAATATTCAATTTATAAGAATATATAATTTTTTTAAAAAAAAGAGTTATTCAGCTGTGGACATGGGTTCCTGTATAAACCTGAAGGACTTTTAGGGCCAGAGCTCTGCCTTTCTCAATTCCTGTTTTTCAACCAATGACTGGCCATTTCCTATAGGGGGAAAAAAAAATGAAGCTAAGTGATGAAGACCTATTCCATAGCTCATACCTCATCTCATCTTGTTGTACCAACAATTTGGAACACTTCTCTTTGGTGCTGGGCCTTAGACAAAGAGGTAAAATATTGTCAAACCGCGTTCTTCTACTCTTGTTTTGTGTCCTTAGACAATTTGCTTAAAATGTGCTGGTTTTTACTTCCCCTGTGTGGGAAATGGAGATCGTTGTTTTAATGCTCCAGTACTAAGAGGTAATGTGGGTGTTTAGAGTGATGTCTGGTGCGGTGAATGCCTGGCATGGGAAGTCGTAATAGTAACTTATTTCTGCTCAGATGGAGCCTGTAACCCCAAGGCTCATCTGCATCCTGGCTTTTCTTCTTGCTTTGATTCCTTCCTCTAGAAACACACCCAGAACCAAATAAAAATAAAAATAAAATAAAAATAAAAATAAAAATAAAAAAATAAAAAGCCGGGCGGTGGTGGCGCACGCCTTTAATCCCAGCACTAGGGAGGCAGAGCCAGGAGGATCTGTGTGAGTTCGAGGCCAGCCTGGGCTACCAAGTGAGTTCCAGGAAAGGCGCAAAGCTACACAGAGAAACCCCGTCTCGAAAAACAACAAAAAACCAAAAACAAAAATAATAAAATAAATAAATAAATAAAATAAAATAGAAACACACCCAGATTTCTTCTAAGTTAGAAACAACCAAAGCCTGCCCCTGATTCTGCCTTTCGAACATCTTCCCAGGTCTCTTTTCTAACAGCATGCTTTCTGGCAGAGTAGGACACTCTGCTGTCTGCTAAGCCGTCTCCTACACAGGCGTGATCTGGATCCGGGTGCATGGAGACTGCCCTCACTGAAGTCACCGGAGAGACTGGGCATTTGATTTTACCCACTTAGCATCCTGGTGGCCCTCTGTATCTTAGGGAATGGCCTTCCTCATTTGTGGGTCTTCATGCACCTGTCAGCTCGGTTCAGGAAAACTGCAATGGACGCGAGCCTAAAGTCAGGTCGAGCCAGAAAGTCTGGGGAATGACAGTGAGGGGCAGCGACTTCCTGCTACCTGCTCGTCCCCACCCTTGACAGTTCTTTTCTCCTCTTTTCTATGGACTGCTTCCATTCTTTCCTCGGAGTCTGGGCTACTTCATACTCCTTCAGCCTGTGTTTTCGTGTCTGTTAGCTCTGTTGAGCACAGAGAACTGTTGGCTGATCTACATCATAACTGGTAAGTTGAGGAAAGTCCAGTCTCTGTGTAATTATTTTCCAACTCTGTGGGTCTGTCCTCACAAACCTCTGCTCTCGCCAATCCTGCTGTGGCACTGTCCTGGCTCTCTTTACCTGCTTTCTCTGAGTCCCAAGTGTTCTGATGCTTTTGTTCTCATACTAACCTGGGCTTTTTGAATTGTGCACAGACCCTCTGGAGGGAAGGGGAAGTCATCAGTCTCTTTTCTGGATAATGTTTTTAAAGACATCTAACAAAATACATAGAATGATACTGATGTAGCTGTAAAAATAGTTCTGAAAACTGTGATACAGTGGCGAATGCTTTGATTGTTGTTAGTTTTGTGCTATAATTTTTAGACAGAATCTTGGTACAGAATGACCTGAAACTCATAATGGAGCCCAGGCTAGGCTCATAGGAGCTGGGATTACAGGTTTGTTTTGAGTCATGATGACTGGCTAAAATATGATTTGCTGATTTTATTTTTGTTACTGTTATTTGTTTGTTTGGTTTTGAGACAGGATCTTGCTATGTAAGCCAGCCTGGCCCCAAATATTCTTCCTTTCTACCTCCGCCCACAAGTGTGGGTTTATGGTGTTAGCACCACGCCTTGGTGTTTCCTTCCTTCCTTCCTTCCTTCCTTCCTTCCTTCCTTCCTTCCTTCCTTCCTTCCTTCCTTCTCTTCTTTCCTCCCCATCTCTCTTTCTTAAATTAATACACTAAATAACAGGATCCTTTGATAGGTCTAATAACTACTATAATTGTAAGCAGTAATTAGGATAAATGTGCTCTCAGAATACGCTTAAGAACTGTGATGTGATTTATTCTGGTGATCACAGGCATTGCTAATACTTCTGGGGGTGTGTTTTCTGTATTTATAATTGAAATTATTGGAGAACATTTCAGTTAGTGAATACGAGGTTGTAATTTTTCTCACATTTAAGTTCTGTGACCTTCTGAATTCTATTGGCGATGCCATCAGGAGTCCAAGAACTCCACGGCATGGGGCTGTCCTCGATGCCAGCGCTTAATATTGCCATCCACATCCCCAGGACTCAGCTTTGTCCTCAGCCTGGATGCCAGAGATCATCCCCTGAATGTCTTCAGGCAGTTACCCTACACTTCTTTCTTTTAGGGCTTTCTCATCGCCTGTCTGTCCCATGGCTAACTCCTAGTGTGGGCCTCTTCTATACACTTTTCACAAAACTCTTGGAATGATCACTCTGAAAAGCCGTTCTGCTCTGACTCTGGGCAGAACTTTTCTGAGTCATCCAGTGATCACCCTCTTGCCTGCAGGTTGACATGTTATGAAAAGCCCATCTATAGGCAACAGCATGGCCTCTATCTCCTACTACCTCCTTTTCCGAATCCTCCATTCTCTGTACCCTTTGCTGATACAACTCGCGTTGACAGTCTATACACATGTGTACTTCCTGCATGTCTTTTGATCTTTGAAAGCCTGAATCTCCACACAGGCTTCTTATACCCTAGCTCTGTCCACCTACTAATTCTTATTCATCTCTCAAGACTGGACCAAGGTGCTTCCTCCTAGAAAGGCTTTCGATGCTTCACATATAGTCATTGACTCACTTCCTTCCTCTTCTCCCTCCCTCCCTCCTATTATGGTTGAACCTAACATGCTTCTAATGAGGACCGTGTTACACTGAATTACCATTATATATTTGTATATTTTTCGTTTCTCACCAAAGTGTTAAGTTCTTGATGGGAAAATGTTGCATTTTATTCATTTATGTATGTCTTAACTCCTAAATGGTAGGGACTATTTATATAGTCATTATTTCCAAGAAATATTTGTTGACATATTTAATATTACTGAGAAATTACTAATAGGCAATTAATGCAAATTAATCCATTTTAGAGGCTGAGAGCAAATTAATCTCTTCCATTATAAATTGAGGGCAACATTTTAGCATTGCTGTGTAATGTGATTGGACTTTTCTACTGAAGAAACCAGGTCACGGAGCTGCTGTAGTGCAGGAAGAGAGAAACCATACACACTTTAAAACTGGTGTGAATAAACTGTGACACTTTAATGTACTGTTTTAGATAGATTATTGCCTTTGTGTATTATTGCTAGTTTTCCAAGTTGATAAATGTTTATTTGAATTGAGGTTATATTTGTAGAAACTCTAAGGGAAATAGTCAAAAGTTTAAGAATATTTGTGGGTTCTTACTGTGGAGTGATACGCATGAATTCAGAGATTAGAAGATCAGGCTTGGTGATACACGTTTGTGATTCCAGCACTCGACAGGAAGATTACGAGTTTGAGTCTAGCCTGGGCTATAAAACAAGACTTTGGCTCAATAACATTTTTTTAAAAAACAAAATCACCGACTAGTGAATGGGAAATCACCCTACAATGGATAATTAGACATGGCTGCTACTGGTTCATATGATACTGTCATAGAAATTAAGAAAAGACATTCCTTCCTCAAAATGCCTCACCACCCTGTCTAGGAACTGTCCTAGCAGACTGATCTGTCGGAATGATGCGTGTTCCTGCCATCTTCTGGGAAACTTTACTGATAACCATGCAAACCTATGCTACCTTAGAGGTGGTTTTGTATAATGCACAGCCGGCCAGCCTAGCCAAGGACACTACTTGCATCTCTCATGGATATATGGTTTTGTGACCGATTAGTTATTTTTTGAAAGGTGGTAAAGGTTTTCAGATTAAACAAAAGTACCAGCCGTGCTTTAGTAAAGGCTTGGAGGAGGTGACTTTCAGCACATCCAGGTGACCCACATCTTGGACAAGTGCTCCCTACAGCGTCGACACCAGGCACCTAAGAGCACTGTAGCCTCCAGAGCTCCAAAGCATCAATGCAGTAGGTATGTTTCCACGGGAGGCTATCCTACAGAAGCTCTCCATGCCCCATTCTGCAACTCTGGAACAGATTTCCAAGTACCAAGTTTAGAAGTACATCAAACAGCCAGGATTTGATCCTTGCCATATCTTATACTTCCCTGATCTAGAATTCAGAATCCCTGTGTGTGTGTGTGTGTGTGTGTGTGTATGCACGCGCGCTTCCTGGGATTGATGTTCAGCATAGGATGGCAGGAACCTTTGCCTCCTGGTTAAAACGGAAACTTTGTTTTCTTATCAAGGATGAAGTTTGGGGTCCAAAATAATTTGGGTATAGTTTGTTTTCTTTATATTTCACTCTAAGTTTGATCTCCAACCTATGTGTGGGGTGAGGTCTAGGAATACAGAGAGACAAGAGCAGTTTCCTCCAGGCGTGTTCTGGAGTAAATTTCAAGGTTAGAGGAAAGCCCAGATTTCATAAAGCTGGGAGGTCAAGGGAGCAAATTCTGGTGGTAGGTGAACTTGTTTACTTAGGAGCAAGTCAGCGTGTAGGATTCCCTAGGGAAGAGCAGGAAGGGAGGAAAACTGGGGGATGTAGGGCAGGTGGAAGATGCCTGGACAGCCAGAGACTCCCACTGAGTAAGTCGGTGATCATGCAGGCTGTATTTTCAATGGTTACCAGGATTGGTAAAGATCTATATAAATCATCCTGGGGCTGATTGGCCTCAGAGCTCTGCTGTAAGTTTCTATCAGGGCAGATACCTGCTGAGGTCCCAGGTGCAGAGGAGATCTGGAGAAACAACAGCTGGCAGGCTGGACTCAAAACTAGGGTTGGCTCAGGGACTAGCCTTGGATGGATGGAGGCTTCCTTTGTAATAATAACTCAGCTGGTGAACATTGGATTCTAAATGTGGGTGGGGTTTAAAGGACTTTTGTCTTTGTAGAGCTGCCAAAAAGAGAGACATGTACCAAATACAAACAAAATAAAGTAGGCTGAACTGAATGCCTCAGTGGAGTTTAGGGAGATAAATACAACACTATTTCCTTTCCTGAGCAGAGACTTCTCTAAGAAGGCAGTCTTTAGAAATGAAAAAGTCTCTGATTTTTCAAGGAAACATGATCATTTTCAATATACAAAATATAGGATGCATCAAAGAAATGGAAAAAGAAGAGATGGATGTTAAAAGCATTTTATTTTAAAATATATTTATTTACAGAAGAGTTGCAAAGATAATACAGAATATATTCACATCTATCCATCTTTATGTCTATCTATCTATCTATCTATCTATCTATCTATCTATCTATCTATCTATAATCATCTATCTGTCTATATCTATCTGTCTATCTATCCATCTATCATCTATCTATCTATCTATCTATCTATTATCTATCTATCTATCTATCTATCTATCTATCTATCTATCTATCTATCTATCTATCTTCTCTCTGTCTCCTTCATCCAGGTTCCTCTCCTGTGAGAGTCCAGCATAACCAGCACATGCACAATATCTACCCAAGGTCAAGCCAGTCAAGGTTCTAGCATAGATGGGGATGCTGGTCTCCAATCCTACCCGTCATTGAAGAGCTATTGGCAACCCATAGCTCTTGGGGAAGGAGACGGTCTTTTTGCAGGTGTGCCCGCTGGTAGGTTTCCTGTGCCCCAGTGGATGGTCCCACACCCATGCACATGTGGGCAGCACTAATTTGATATAATGGTTTATGTCCTCCCCAAAAGGACATGAAGTTGGTAAAGGACATTTTTGAGGGCATACAGGGGGAGTTGGAGAGGGAAATGGGGGTGGGTAGATATGTTCATGATCATATTTCATTGCATACATGTATGAAACACTCAAGAATAAAGAAAAATTTTAATTAAAAAATTTAGCATAACCACAGTATATTGACACATTACTATTATTTATAGACTTTTCAGCTTTTTCCAGAGTTTCCATTAGTGTCTCTTTTCTGTTCCGATTTACAACCTAGATCCCTGTATTGAATTCAGTTTTCATATGACCTCACTGTCTTCTAGTTTGTGATGATTTCTCTATATTTCATAGTCTTTTATGATGCTAATACTTTTACAGACTAGTGGCAAGATGTGTGTCTCTGAATTTGAGTCTGTCTGGTATTTGCTCCAGAACTGACAGAGGTTATTGATTTGGGAAGAACATCACAGAAGTGTATTTCTCATTGCATCATAGTAGAAGGTTCATAATGTCCATACAGCTAGTTACTGGTGATTTAACTTTGAACACATGGCTCCCTTGGTGTTTGCCAGCAAAGTTACTATTTTCTCTCTTTCATGATCATTCCTTAGAAGTAAGTCATTCAGTTTAGTCGGGCTTTCAAAAGGAGGGAAGTTGAGCTCATCTCCTGGAGGGAGATCTATCAAAGGATGTTTGGCACTTATAAATTGAATTTTTACTACAGTATAGAGAGGACACTGTGGCCTGGCACATGCTAGTCAAGGGCTCTGCTACAGTGGTACACCCCCTAGAATGGGCATGTGTTAAAATACCACAAGTTAATTGGTAAATCTAGAGGGAGGATTTTTGAGGGGGCTATGCACCCATGTTATTTGTCTTAAAACTTTTATCCATTGATCACAGTTTTCATTATCTTGAAACAATTATCACCATAATACTATAATAGTGATTTTTAATTTCCCCTATTCATCTACCTTTATTAATTGCATTTTCATGTAAGGAATATTCATTCCTTCTTCTATATGATTCACTAATAAACTCATACATACTTATTTTATGTTTTTGATTAACATCTAATACTATGTTCATTTATTACATTGTTCAAATCATTTCCCCTTTGTCTATTAACTGTATGATTTGAGAAGCTGGGGAAGATAATTACAGGCCAAGAACACAGTGTCAGCTCTGATCTGTAGGGGAGGAAGCTGGTGGGATGAGAGAATCCAGGTTAAGCTCAGCTATAAATGGCGGAGGATGAGGGGAAGTAGGAGGAGGTGGCAAACTTCGGCCAGGAGGTCAGTGTGGCCAGCACCGCAGAGAAGATAAACCAGCCAAGTTGGCAACTAGTTCAAACACCATAACTAGAGAACCACTGGGCCATTCAAGGGAGGTCATCTATGCTATTTTAGATTCTTCAGAGCAACTTTCAACGTGAGAAACTAATTAGAATCTTCTTCCTTGTCTCCGGGGTCACTGTCCCTGCCTACAGGGTGGATTTCCAGCTTCAGCTGTGAGAAGGATCAGGTTCTTGCTGGTTTGGGGTGAAGTTGCTTTACACTCTAAAGGCTTAATCTCAGGGGAGACAGACTTCTCTTGTGCTACAGGAGAAACCATTTGTTCCCGTACATGCATTTATTATACGTTCACAGAGGGGAAGTGGAGTGTTTCTTGCTTCCACACCTGAAGAAGACTGGTGTCCTCTTCTGTGCAGGCTGATCATGTCAGTAGATGCTCTTGGGCTGGCTTAGTGGAGGAGCCTGGGCAAGCCTTTTCCATGAGTTGCTTTTCTTTGGCACTGAAATGAGAATGACTTGTCTAACTTACAGGCTGTTGGGAAAGCGAATAGAATGATTGATTAATAGATCCAACATCACCTAGTCCATTGATTGACTACAGAAGCACAGTAATGCTGTGAGAGGAAACGAGAGCCCTTCAGGGATGCTCTGGTCTGCTCCTCTGCTTGCAGACAAGCGAGTACCCCAGCATCCAGGTTAAGTGTTTTATATCTTCTCTTTGGAATGTTTTGGGCATGAGACTTGATGTTCATCTTTAGCACTGCTGAAAATATCCAGTAAGATTGTCTTTAGTCAGTGTGATATGATTCATGCTCATTAGAAGGATGAATAAGATATGTCATAGACACCAATGGGTTTATAACATTACAGGGGATTCAGGTCTGTATAGGTAACTAAAATTTGGTGAATTAAACCAAAATAACATGGGTACCATGGGAAGGGAACGAGTCAACTCTACCAGATTTGGGGAAAACTTCAGCAAAACGTTGACATTTGGGGAAAGCTCCTACCCCAACTAAGGACTTGCAAGGACCAGAACAAGACACATATACTTATGTGCTATGAGTGTTTTTATATGTATTTGGGAGGAGAGAGAGCAGACTCATGGTGATATTCCTGGTAGGTTAATCAAGGACTGTGTACAGGGAAGTATGAACAAATGTGGCCTAAACCAGTTTGTGACTCAGGGGTAAGGTGAATAAATAAATGGCTGCTGGGATCAGGCAGTCATAAAGGCCACAGACTGAAGAAATGATGTAGACCTGTGACTAGGAGTTAAGTTTTTCATTTTACTGAATATGGAAGTCACACAATCAGGACTGTGCTTTAGAAAACCATTTCTCCATCAGTTTGAAAGATGAGTCAGTACTGAGAGGACTGAAACTGACGAGCAAGTTATAGGTCAAGAGAGAAAAGACAATGGCTGAGCTGAGGCTGTGACATGGAGTTGGAGAGAAGAGAAAGACAGTATTTCAGACATTGATGGAATAGGGGAAGAGGTCAGGATGAAACAAAGATGGCCTTGATAGTGGTAGTGTGATTAGATTAGTGGATGGAGCATTTCATCTGAGAAGTGGACTAGATAACACATACTTGCTAGATCAGTAGTAGGAACAGTACTATTCGGGCACTGGAGCTACAGAAAAAGCAAACAAGCAAACAGACAAACAAACATACTTTTCTCTGTTGTAGAATTTGTTGCTCTAGTGAGTAGATAGACGAAAACAAACTCAACAATTAGTGAGACCCTGACCACTAACAGGCTGGGGACGATGGAAAACAAGCATTTAAGTCCCCGTGGGGAGTAGACGAGGAGTTCACAGAGGAGCAACCACTTGTTTGAAAAGTGAATTGTGTGGCTCCTGAGGAGGCAGGGAAGGCTGTGAGAATTCCACAGAAAAGGAGTCACACAGACAGTGCTAAAAGGGACCTCAAAGTCAACATCTGTCTCCTCCATTAGCTTGTGAGCAGTTAGGGTAGGGCATTGTCTTCCTTGCTAACCCTTATATCTCTAGTCTGAGTGATAGGAGGAAAATAAAACAAAAGACCAAAAGCAGAGTGTGAAAGGAAGCTACTTTTTCCTGGGATGGGGAGGCAGAGACATTGAATCCAGATTACTCTTTGTAACATCTGAGTGAGAAAAGGAATTATGAACAAGAAGACACTAGATTCTTCGAGAAATAAGTTGATGCAGAGAGTTGAACCAGTTTCTATTGGTTCTCCTTGGGCTTCTCGACATTGATAAAGAATTTTCTCTCAGTCGGGTCGTGGTGGTGCACACATTTAATCCTAGCACTCTGGAGGCAGAGGCAGGTGGATCTCTGTGAGTTCAAGGCCAGCCTGGGCTACAGAGTGAGTTCCAGGACAGGTTCCAAAAGCTACACAGAGAAACCCCGTCTCAAAAAAAAAAAATTAGAATTTTCTCTCATATGATCACATTTAAGATCTCAGGGATCTTAGAAAGTCCAAGAGACTGGGAACCATGGTTGCTGCTGGTTGATTTGTAGCTGTGACAGCAGTATCCTCCACTATTGTCCCTTCCAGCCACTGAAAAGGGAGGATTTAAGGGAAGTGAGTAATTGCATTTTACTGTCTAAAATAAAGAGCTATAATTTCTCTTTCTCTTTTACACTGGAGGCATTTCCCAAGCTTTTGCAAAATATTGATTTAGATCATACTCTCCCTCTCCACTTCAAGACTACCCATTTCGTGTTCCTGTCCTCTAACCACGCCCAGTAAATTATAGCTATTTGAAAGGAAATAAGATTTTTCAATCCCCCAAAAAATGAAGAGGGGCCTCTTTGAATCATTTCTCACAGTTGGTGAGATGACTATGTTTTTAGATGTTGTTGACAATGAACAGAAAATCATGTCAGTCACATCAGGGTCCTACTCAGAATGCTTGGTTTCTTTTTGTCTTTAGTTGGTAGGTTCAAGTTCCCTAAGATGATTTGAATCTGGAATTTCATTTCATTCATAAAGTTAATGACACGGTAATAAAAATAATGGAAACAGGGATCAATCCATTTCCAAGTGATCTAAGTTCTAGACGGACTCTACACACGTTAGGAAGCTAGCCTATGTGTTCAAGTTAGCACAAGGGCAGAGGTAGGCCCATACCTATTCCCACAAGGACATTGTCACTGGGTCTACTCCTTGGGTTTACTCCAGTTGTAGCCACAGGCCACATTCCCTAATTGCTTCCGGAGTTGCTCTTATCTTCCTTTAGATTTTGTAAGATACACATTGGCAGTAACTGGGTCTAGTGAGTCACCTTGAGATAGGAAGCTACTCATCTAATAATTCCTGTATAGGAGACTAGAGAGGGAGATTCTTCAGACAAGAGTTTTCCACAGCCCAGGGACATGTCTATACTGATTTATGGGGGAACTAGGCCTCTCCTTTTGTGTTCTCTCAGGGGAACCTATCACTAAGAACAATGTCTAAACCCATTAAGCCTTCCTTTGGAACTGACCATGTAATGTGTGCCTCCTATGATCAGTTAACCTCTGACCACCAATCCTTCCACCTGTGGGCAGCTTCCTACAGCTTCTGTAGCACCCAAGAAACTTTCCATCTCACGGTGGTAAGACTACTGGGGTATCTGGATCACCAGACAGGTCTCCCAGCCGGTCCTCTGTCCTTTCAACTTCCTGCCCAAATTCTTACCTGAAATCCATTCTTCTTTGTTTAACTCACCCTTCTCAAGGGAAGGTCACACTCTCTATTTCACCAAAGCCCCATAGATAATAAGGTGAGAATCCTGCACTTCCAGTCACCCCAAGCCTGCTTCCTGTCATCTGTTACTTACTATTTCCTCCTTTCTTGGGGAATAGGTATCTCTGTCTTCTCTTCAGCTAACTGACCTCTTCTAACTTCCTGAGCTTCTTCTTTTTTCTTTATTAAGAAATCTTCTACTCACTCTACATGGAGATTCTTCAATGCCCATCATCTTCTCTGAGGTAGATTGGTGCTGCCAAGAGCAGATGTGTCTCATTGTCATGAAAAAGCCTTATTTTGTTATTAAAACATCTTAAATGCCATATTCTGTTGATCTCTGAAATGTTTGAAGACCACCTGTCTATCTAAAATATATCTCTGTTTGACTTTGAAAACATACCTAACATGACTCTAAGTTTGTTATAGGTGACTATAACTACTAACGTGCATTTCTTTCTTTCTTTCTTTCTTTCTTTCTTTCTTTCTTTCTTTCTTTCTTTCTTTCTTTCTTTCTTTCTTTCTCTCTTTCTTTCTCTCTTTCTTTCTCTCTTTCTTTCTTTTTTTGGTTTTTCAAGACAGGGTTTCTCTGTGTAGCTTTGCACCTTTCCTGGAACTCACTTGGTAGCCCAGGCTGGCCTCGAACGCACAGAGATCTGCCTGGCTCTGCCTCCCCAGTGCTAGGATTAAAGGCGTGCGCCACCACCGCCCGGCTGCATTTCTTTATTATTCTAATTAGTTTGTAATAATAACTTTAAAGGACTAGAAATTTACATTACATTGCTTCCTGTTGTTTGGGGGAGCTGGCATCTTTTGGGGACCCTGAGAAAATTAGAATATTGTTCAAGTCCTGGGAGAACTAGCTATTGTCTAGTCTCGGTGTGATGGGAAAGTGTATGGCTTATCTGAAGTCCTGGCTGGTAGTCTGTGAGGATGGACCATCTCAGCTGGCAGCTTTGAAGCTGTTCTGGATGCAGAACTCTGAGGAAACTGCAACAGAGGTACTCTGAGAGGCTGGGTCACCTGGGACACCCATTTTCATTGGTTTCTGGTCCCTTTGCTCTGAAAACACACAGACTTTCAAAGGTAACACACACACACACACACATATTTGCATTAACACAAGTATGGAGTGTGCAGTGTGCACAAATCAGTTAAAGATGATTTTTTGTTTCATGTTTGAGTAGGTAAAATATATGTTACCTGTCTTCTAGATTTTTTTTAAGGTTTATTTCTTTTTGTCTACAGCCAGGATTTTATCTCTTGCTGTGCTTTTTAACTAGAAAGTGAAGTTTTTGGATTAGAAAATGCTCTCTCTCTCTCTCTCTCTCTCTCTCTCTCTTTCTCTCTCTCTCTCTGTGTGTGTGTGTGTGTGTGTGTGTGTGTTGGGGGCTGATGGTCAAAAGTGGTTGTCCAAGCTGTAAAGCATATTTTTGTTTATATTTACACTGTATAGGAAATGTGTTAGTTATTAAATTCAAGGTGTTACAATCTCAGGCTTATGCCCCAGGGGCAAGATCACAGCACAGCTCACAGGAGACTGAGGGGAAAAAAGTACTCGGGCATACGAGAGGGAAGTACTCAGGCACACTAGAGGAAAGTTCCCCGGGCACACTGTAACCACCAGCCTGACTTTCCTGTGGCCCCAGAGTGAGTTCTTCAAAGTGGCCAGCATGGTAATGGTAGTCAGGTGTAAAGGCATCAGAGATTTGTCCATAGTGGGCTGCTCTGAGTGAGACCATGAATTACTCAGAAGGTGTTTTAGATTAATTACTCCTGGGCACTGAGGTCCCAGTCCCCTGGGAAAACTCCCGCTGAATGAAAGAGGCCGAAATACAAAATCAGACATGGCAGCTGAGGATGTCTGCCGCTCCTAAGTCAGCAAAACAACTGAGGAGCCTAGAAAGCATAGGCCAATGTCATCAGTTTGTCACTGAGAGTCTTAGATCCACTGGGTGCCGTCACTTGAAGTGGGGGTTAAGAGTATGAAAGGGCTGGAGAGACGCCTCAGTGTTTTAGGGGGCCTACTGCTCTTGCAGAGGACCCCTGGTTCAATCTCCAGAACCCATATGGTGGCTCACAGCCATCCTTAGGATTCCAGGAGATCTGACACCCTTCTGGCTTCCATAAGCAGCAGGCATATATGTGATACACAAACATACATGTAAGCAAAACAGTCATATACATAAAATACATCTAAAACCTGTATGAAGTGGTTGGGAGTGTTTATGTTCATGCAACTTTTTAATTTGCATCCTTGTTGATTTTTAAGTTATTAATTGATAAAGAGTTAAGTTCATGAATATAAACATTAGCAGATATTATTTGGTTTGAAAAACAAAATAAGATCTTTCTTCACCTGAAATTAAAGTGGCTAGATTTCTGTCTTTCTTTTTAATGGAAGGTTAATTATTGACTCCAATATTTGTTTACAACTTTTATTGTTATTTTAAATATAAATGCATTGCCATGGGTTGCATTTTTTTAAATTTAATTTTCCCACTGGAGACTTTGTCTTTATTGTCCTGCTCACTAAGCTTTTCTGTCCTGCTTCATCCCTCCAGTCTGTAGGACAAGGACAGGGGGTGGGTGGGTGGAGTGGGAGGGATGAGTTCCCTGCTAGCTCAGTGAAGTCTACACTGGGACCATTTTGGATTTCCTTTCTAATCTGACCAAACTATTTAGATACTTGAATCCTTCCAACTTGTCTTCTGTAGTTTACTGCTAAGAACAGTCAAGCCCATCTACACCTCCCAAAGCTGTAATGTGGCCCATTGTGAACACCTCTGGAGACAGGGAGCTCAGTGCTCCGCAGACAGCACATTCAGGTAACTCTGACTGTCAAAGCCCCTATCTGTCATCCTCCAATCTCCTGCCATTCATTCAACCGAACGCTTGCAAACCCATGTTTAATACACTTATAGACAATTTAAGAGTTCGTCTTTCATTCTACCCTTCACTCTTCTCTCTTTTCTAGGTTGAACTATTTCAGTTTCTCGGTTTATACTCTTAACCTACTGATTGCCTTTCTCTGGGCAGGAAGGGGATGTGTTCACACTAAAACTTAGTTTCCAGAACTGAGCATGAGTCATCACAGAGTTAGGCGGCCTGTCTTTCCATTTCATCTTTCTGTTCATCTTTAAAGACCGTGCCACTTTATTTTCAATTCAAGAGTCATGTATTGAGTCCGGGATAGACAATGTGCCGAGTAAGTGAGTGCTGAGAGTCTGTATAAATATCATCACAGCACAATCGACTTGGCAAGGAAAGGAGCTGGGAGATCCTGCTGATTATGAAGCATGGTGAGGATTGATGAGCTCAGAGAAGAGCAGGCTGCTGCAAGCAAATGTAGAGGAAGGCCATTTCCTAGACGGAGGGTGGAGGGAGGTCTCCCAGAGGAAGCGATTTTAAAGCTGAGTCCTGAGGGAAATCAGGAGGATGAGAGAGGCAGAATAGGCGGGGCAGTGTGAGGAAGGCACACCAGGCAAAAAAAGGATACATTTAAAGGCCTTGCTGTAAAAAAGAAACCGAATGCAGACTGAAGGGAGCAGCAGAAGAGGGAGGTGGTGTCCTGATTGTGGGCTGATCATCCAACATACTGTGTGTGTGTGTGTGTGTGTGTATGTGTGTATGTGTGTATGTGTGTGTGTGTGTATGTGTATGTGTGTGTATGTGTGTGTATGTGTGTGTGTATGTGTGTGTATGTATGTGTGTGTGTGTGTATGTGTGTGTGTGTGTGTGCGCGCGCGTGCGTGTGTGTGTGTGTGTGTGTATGTGTGTATGTGTGTGTGTATGTGTGTGTGCGCGCGCGTGCGTGTGTGTGTGTGTATATGTGTGTATGTGTGTGTGTATGTGTGTGTGCGCGCGTGCGTGTGTGTGTGTGTGTGTGTATATGTGTGTATGTGTGTGTGTATGTGTGTGTGCGCGCGTGCGTGTGTGTGTGTGTGTGTGTGTGTGTGTATGTATGTGTGTGTGTATGTATGTGTGTGTGTGTGTATGTGTGTGTGTGTGTGTCCCACCATCAGATGGCAGCCTTCAGGAGGGGGTCGGTTCACTTCTTCCATTGTGGAGTTCCTGGGAATTGAACTCAGGTCATCGCACTTGGTGGCAAGTGCCTTACCCACTGAGCCATCTTGCCGGGCTACCAACATACATTTGAGCACCAACCATGCACTGCGAACAGTGTTGAGCACTGGGGTTATGTCAGCTGACAAACCAGCCTGAGTGAAGCAAACAAAACCAGACAAACAAAAAATACCTAAAACCACAATATCCCCAAACCTCTGCCTCATGGGAGAAGTTCATGTTAAGAAGTTCAAATTCAAGTTCCATGACAAAGAATTTTTTTTTTCTGAGACAGGGTTTCTCTGTGTAGCTTTGGTGCCTGTCCTGGATCTCGCTCTGTAGACCAGGCTGGCCTCGAACTCACAGAGATCCACCTGGCTCTGCCTCCCGAGTGCTGGGATTAAAGGCGTGAGCCACCACCGCCCAGCAGAAATTTGGGTTTTAAAAGCAGGAGAAAAATCACTTTAAAGATTAAGGGTTAGTAATGTGGTTAGGGTCAGGCTGCTTACAGGTAGACATAAAATTCACATAATGAGGGAACTTTAGAAAAGGGCTTTATTGATAATTATTCTGGGAGAGCAAACAAACTGGACAAAGTTGGAAAGCTGAATATTCTTGAACTGTTGAGAATAGTCCTGGGAGACTGGAGGCAGAGACCGTCCATTGCAGGCCCCTGGATGAAAATAGCCTGGGGTGGCACTAGCTTGTGTAGAGAGGTTCAAGACTCAGTGGGTGAATCTGAGCATTACCTAAAGGGAGAGACCTGTTGTCTAAAAGAGACGAGAAATAGTTAAGGCAGGAGGCACAGAAACCTCCTTTCAGATTGATGAGGCCACATTAACCAGTAAGTGCAAGATGGGCCCTTAGTGTCCCCATTGCATTGTTATCCATAGGTCAGCAGAGTAAAAAAAAACTCGATAAAATCCAGATGATGTGTACATCAGTCACACTGTCTGAACCGTTCAGTAAATCTGGGTAAAAACATGGCAATGGAGATCTTAGCCTGATGCGACTTTTTCACAGTGACTGCCCTCGATCCTGGGATTGCTGTCCTCTTCCTTTCAAGAGCTGCCTTACTGTTACTACATGCTATGTTTATTAAACTGAGCTAAGAATGATTTTTTTTTTCAGACAAGTAAAGGCATGGACAATCCATTTAAAACATTGACTTTATCCTTTTACTGGTTGACCTACTCCAAATATCAGTAACCATTCTACGTCTTGTTCTCCATGATTTAAACCTGCAAAGCAAAATGAAATGCGTAGCTCCCTTCAGCCCTACCGTCTATGAGCAGGCAGCTCTGCCAGGCCGTTGCAGGACTGTGCTTTCTGAGTCAGTCTGTTTCATTCCACTGTGGGCCCAGTGTATATAATGTGCTGTACCTGTAGGACAGGGTCAGGGCTTCAGACGTGTCTACTGTCTGTCAAGTGGGTATCTAGTAAAACATGGCCGGACTGTGGACAAATCAGCTCAGATCAGAAACTGATGCCCTCAGCAGGGTGGCTTCAGTTCCCTACAGTTAGAAGAGGCTTTCTTGATCCTTCACCGCCATCAGTTTACATCGTATAAAAACGGGACTCTTGGTCTGGTGGTTTGGGTTCTTATAACACGTAGGAAACTGGTTGTCGAATGCTAGATTCACCAAATGGTTTAAAAGCTTAATTACTACACGTGCACCCCAATAGTGACTGAGTTAGAGTCCCTACAAACGAGAACTTTTGTTCCTAATGTGTAGCAGAGCTCTGTGGTGGCTCTAACTGCACAGCCTGGAGGCTCAGCTATAAATAACATATTGATTGGTTAGGGAGGAAACCAGTGGTCCTGTTAGTGTTGGTGAAATGGACCAGGGAGGTGAGTAACTGGAGTGCATTCTTCTCCTTCACTGGAAGCGATTGAAGGGTGAGTAGCTCTCCCACGGCTAACACACATGACTCCTATAAAGGGCACCAATGTGAGGAAGTGTTAGATACCCGCTTAGGGCTTGTATTTTCTAGATTTGCTGGCACGCAGAAGCTAGGGACGATTTTAGTGTTGACAGAACCTGTCTTGTTCTGTTTCTCTTTCCTACCCGTGCCTTCTTTCCTGGGTAAGGGAAAGAGGGGTGACTCACCAGGACTTCCGGTTTTAGTTTCGATAGGTTTCTGAAGGAGGAAAACCAAGTCAGAGTGAGTCACCTTGTTCAAATTCGCTCTGTTTGGTTTCTGTGGAGGGAAGCTAAATGATGGCTTAAATATTAATATGGAGACATAGAAAGGGCATATAGGAGATTGTGGGAAGAGAGCTCCAGAGATGTGAATATTAACTAAATCATAAAAGTTCTTTTTTTTTTTTAATGGCCCAACAGACATCATAAGTGAGATAAATGAGCCATAATCCCTAAGAAATTTACATGGGTTGTTAGAGAGAATTTTTATGTGTTAAAAATTCACCTGAAAGTCTTTTCTAAGAAGAGATACGTAAAATGAACCTATGAAAACTTCCATTTGTGCTTCTTTAGATATTAAAATGATTTTGTAAACATTGTTTTCAGAGTGGAAGATGACAGTGGGTTGAAATAGGTCAAGAAGGTTTCATGAAACAGATATGATCTTCTGCATGCTTTTCTGAGGGTTGAACTGAGGGGAAAACTCAGAAAGAGGCAGAAGGATGCTTCAAGTATGGAGAATCAATAAGGCCCAGCTTGGGGCAGAGCCCCAGCTCTGAGTGCTGGGAAGCTCCCTTGAGCGATTCGATGGCCTCATTTGAAGGGTGGTCTCCCCATCTGCAAGATAAACAGACTGTTCCTCTTCCCACGCCTATCTCTTTTCTCTTTTTATTTCTCTCCTTTTTCTGTTCTCTCTCTTCTCCCTTTATCTTTCTGGTTCTTAATCTTTTCACGTATGCTCACTGAGTGCTAATTTTAGGCCTAACATTGAACTGTGCCATGAGGACACACGATGCCCGTTTCCACCTGCGTAGAGCCAGACTTGCCATTTGGACGGCTGCATTGGGTCTTCAGGAGGCTAGACTGACGAAGGAGTCACTGACGGGCTAGGAAATAGGGAGGTACTGACAACACAAATTAACACGATAACTACACCAGCAGCAACTTTACTAATTTATCATTTTTCGTTTTATTTTGGTAAGTCCTTTGTGACTCATTAAGATTTCTGTAAAGAGTAACTTGTCAGCAGGCAGAGGAGAAGATGCTTCAGTGTAACCTGTACAGTATCCACTTAGAGCTCTGCTATAGTGTCGATGATAGATAAGAAGTATTAGCCATCCAAATCCAGGGCTAGAGAAATGAACCCCGACAACAGTTTTTTTTTTTTTTTTTTTAAACTAAAGTGTTTTTTTTTTTTTTTTTTTTTTTTTTTTAAGAACATAATTGTGTGCTCGCTTTGGCAGCACATAAACTAAAATTGGAAGATACAGAGAAGATTAGCATGGCCCCTGCGCAAGGATGACACGCAAATTCGTGAAGCTTTCCCTATTTTTAAATAAAGAATTTTTTTTTAAAAGAACATAATTGTAAAAATATCTGATTTTTACAAACTAGAGATAAAATGGAAGGAAGGCTAAAACTCAGGGTTTGAGAATTAAGAATTATTAGTTTACATCACTTCTTGGCCTTGGACAGAAAGCTGTGAAGAAACATGAGATGCAAGTGGGAAGGAGACCATGAGGGGTGGAAAAATACAAGGTGGTGAGAGGCAGGAGGATGGGGGAGAAGGGAGGAGGGGCAACAAGAATTAAGTATGTTTGAAAATTCCATAGTGAGGGGCTGGAGAGATGGCTCAGAGGTTAAGAACACTGACTGCTCTTCCGGAGGTCCTGAGTTCAATTCCCAGCAACCACATGATGGCTCACAACCATCTGTAATGAGATCTGGCGCCCTCTTCTGAAAACTCCATAGTGAAATCTAAGATGATATATGGTAATTGTTTTCAAAAGCCCCCAAGAAAGCAACCTAAAACTTCCCAAGAAGATCAGGCATGATGGTATCTTAGTGTTTCTATTGCTGTGAGGAGACACTGTAACCATGGCAACTCTAATAAAGGAAAACAATTACTTGGGGCTGGCTTACAGTTTCAGAGGTTCAGTCCATTGTCGTCATGGCAGCGAGCATGGCAGCATGCAGGCAGACGTGGTGCTGGAGAAAGAGCTGAGAGTTCTACATCCAGTAGCAGAAGAGAATGCCACACTGGGCCCGGCTTGATCATCTGAGCCCTCAAAACCGCCTCCAGTGACACACTTCCTCCAACAAAGTCACTCGTACTCCAGTAAGGCCACACCTCCTAACAGTGTCACTCCCAAAGACCTATGGGGGCCATTTTTATTCAAACCACCACAGATGGCATGCACCTGTAATCTTAGTCCTTGGGAGGCTGAAGTGAAGGATCCCGAGTTACGGTCACCCTAGGTTACGTAGTGAGATCCCCCCATCTCAATAAAACAAAGAAACAACAAAACTAACACCACAAACCCCGGGAGAAATGGCTCTCTTCTCAGTCTGAAGTTCAGTTTAGTTCAGGCGTGTACTGAGGGCCAAATGGGACTAAAGCGTGTTGGCGCTGTGCTGGGTACTGTGTGCACAAAGACAGATCATCCATGAGCGGGCTACGGGGATTACGCTAATCTCAAAATTCTGCACGGTAAAGTAACAACAGAGTAAAGAGACTGAGCTTCAGCGAGGGGAAATACTCGCAATGTTATATAGAGTTAGTAAGTGGGATGCCTAACCCAACTTAAAAATGGACAATGCAGGAGAGGGGGGCTGGGCCCATAACTTAGTGAATAAACACTTGCTACACAGGCGTGAGGGCCAGAGTTGGGATACCCAGCACACACACACACATGAAGGCAAGGTGGGCAAGGCAGTCCCTGTGACTTCAGCACGTGGGAGGTGAAGACTGGGGATCTCTAGAGCAAGCTGGCTAGGTAGCCAAGCTGTGTTAGTGCTTTCTGGGTTCAGCTGAGAGGCCTTGCCTCAAGGAGGAAGGTGGAGCATGATTGAGGAAGACCCCCAGCATCAGCTTCAGACCTCTGCATGCACACACACTTGTGCATGCACACCTGTACATACGTATATGCTCACACTCATGCAGACACACACACACACACACAAATCATGAAAATACATTAAAAATTAAAATTTACACTGCATCCAAATAAACATTTTTTTTCAAAGCAAGAAATGAAAATGGATAACCTGAGCATGAAAAGTTGTTTAATATTCCAATCATTAGGGAGCTGTAAGTGTGGAACCGTGATGTATCACTTCCCTTTTGTTAGAATGGCTGTCATCCAAATGATGGGAGAAGGGAGAGGAGGTGTAGATATGGGCAAGCTGCATCGGTTCAGTGCAAGTTATACAACTATAGTGAAATGGCACCACGAATTCTATTAATAGGTGCAGGTGGCACATGTCAATCTAAAACAAAACATTCTTTAAAGACAGCACAACAATCGTTGGCAAGGGTGTGAGGAAAAGAAAACATTGTACATTGTTTGAGGGAATGCAAATTTTTTGCAGCCAATATAGAAAACATTATGGTAATTCCTGAGAAAAAAAGTAAAAATAGAGCTACCATATGGTCTACCAATCCCACTACTGGTGTATATCCAGAGATCATTTCTGTTTGTTGAAAAGACATGTACATTGCCATGTTTATTATAGTACTGTTCATAATAACCTGAGATGCCAACAATGTAAGTGAATAACAGAGAGATGAGGCGTCTACACACAAGACTACTATCCAGGCACAGGAAGAAGGAAATCCTGCCATTTTTGATAACACAGGTGGAACCTAAGGTCACTAGATTAAGTGAGGTACGTCAGGCTTAACCAGAAAGATGAGTGCTGGATATTCTCTCTCCTATGTCGAATCTGAGGAAGAAGATAGCAGGAGCTGAGAGCGCTGTGGTGTCTTCCAAAGGCCGGGGAGAGCGGATGAGGGGAAGGGGAAGCATGGGTTATCGGTGGGGGTCAAGACGTGCTACAGAGGAGGAGGAAGATTCGGCGTTCCGTCGCGTGAGAGAGTGGCCGCAGATAAAGACAGTGTACTGTGTATATTTTCAAAAGCTAGAATGTTTTCAATATTTTCACCAAACAGAAATAATAAGTGTTTGAGGAGACAGGCATGTTACCATTATTTGAACATTGCACAAGAAACGCCCACATCCAAGCATCCCATGGCATTCCATAAATGTATAGTTTTTATTTATTAGTTTTAAGAAGGAATGTCACAGTCAGTTAGAAGGAGACACATTAGAAAGCGACTTTGTAAGTGAGGATTTGAGAGCGCCTCAGCGGGAATGAAGAGGCATGGCCATCAGGAGGCAATCCAGAAGGGGAGCCAAGGCGACAAGGTAAGTGTGGGCGGGAAACAATGGAGGGCAGCTCAGAGCGGGAGAGTTTTAAAGGTGAAAAAGTTGATTTGAGGCTCTCTGGTCTGCACGGCCGTGTGCTCGGTAATGAGATACGTGATGCTGGTGGCCGAGGCCAGGGAGGTCAGGCAGAGAAGGTGCTGAGGACAGTCTTGGAAGTGCTGCACTTCAGGTGGCTATTTTCAGGTCATACTGTCATACTGTGGAGAACTATCAGGACTAAGTTTGTAGACTCGGCACGTGCCACGACGAGGAAATGGAGTCACTCACTAAAGGAGAGCTTGTGAAACATGCAGAGAAAGGGGCTAGAGGATGCCCAGGGAAAGGACAGATCGAGGAAATCTGAAGAAAAGGCTGAGCTTTGCAATGGGGGAGGCGGAAAGGAGCATTTAAGTGAGAGAAGGAGCCGGGCTTCAGATAGATAGGTGTAGAGAGTGACAGGTGGGGACAGGTCGGGGAGTCAAGGTGTGGAGAGTGACAGGTGGGGACGGGTCAGGGAGTCAAGGGCGGCAGGGTGGTAGCGGAGGCTGGGGGTGGGGGAGGGGTGAGGAGACTACTAAAACACACTTTGATCGAAAATGCCATAGTGGCATCTAATACCTCATATGCTAAAAATTAAAAGCAGGTAGGCTGGTATTTAATGTCTGTGGTCATAACTCAAGTTGGTATTTATAGACTCGTTGAATCCTTCTAACAACTCTATTTTATAGATGAGGAAATAAGAGAAAGAAAAGGTCGAATAATTTCAAGAAGATCTTGCAATTAATAAGTGGTAGAGGTAGTTTGGAACTAGTCATTCAGACTTGTCTTTCTGTGGTGGCAAGAGCAGGCATTTCCAGAGGGGAAGATGTCAGTAGGTCACAGCCTTTGACGACTTGACCCTAACCTACCTTTCAATCTTATCTTTGGTTGTTTGTTTTGAGACAAACTCTTGCTATGTAGCTCAAGCTGGTCCAGAACTCACTGTGTAGGGAGGCAAGAGTTCATGGCTGCACTGGTGTATCTTCCTTTTCATGAACTCTAGCCTGACCAACTAAAAAATACCCCAGTATCTTCAACTCAATCTCAAACCCAGCTAGAGCTGGCCAAAGTATTTTGTGAAACTCTCAAGAGTTTCATGAGAGGCTTTGTGGTCTAAAAAAAAAAAAAAAAAAAAAAAAAAAAAAAAAAGAGTGGTCTTGGTCAAATGACTGGGGGAAATTATCGCTCTTCTCTTGGAATTTGCAACTTACTAAATAAGGCATCAGAAATAGTGAGAAGCCCTACAATACAGAACTTGTTCTAACTTGGTTTAACAAGTGTTCTCCAAACTTATTTGCATATTTTGAACTCAGGGACCCCTTTCCTTCCATTCAACCCTTTGTCTAGAAAATTCTGCAAACATCCCTCAGAACTAGGGTTCTGAAACATTCCAAGTGTTATCTGAGTCTTACTCTTGCTGGTCCCAGAAGACACCTCCCTCCTCTCGATATAGACTTACGTGTACTCTCTACCAGACCTGTGGCTGGAGTTCATACACTGTGTTTGAGATCTTCTACAGGCCCCGGTGCTGTGCCTTCCATGTAGTTACTGTCCAGTCAGTGTCTGTTGAACAGATGAGGAAAAACGTATAAAAACACAAAGGAAATTAGTGTTTTTCTTTTAAATTAAACTGAACGATATTAATGCAACTAACTAACGTGGTTCTAGATGTGGACAGAAATTCGTACTCAAATCCAGATGAAGCTTGAGAATCAAGAGACTGTAGTTTCAGGGTTAGTGTCAGGTGGGTTGTATGAGTACTTTTGCATTCAGTGAGGGGTAATGTGAGGAGGGCCATGTTGATTTGTATTTGAAAAAAATTACTGAGTTCTGATACTGTTTTATAATTTGAAGTTAGGCTTGGATTTTGTTCCTGCTTGACCTTTTGAACCTTTCTTCCTGTCTTAATACAATCCACTCTCTTGCACAGTCTGATTTAATATTGGTGGCAGTCCCATGGATCGCTTTAGCTCATTGGTGAGAGGCTGTGTGGCATTTCATCATCTCTGACGTGGTGTCTGATCTTTCTTTATTTGAATTGTGTAACATTCACCTCTGCTTCCCCCCTGTGGGGAGAAGACAGCCTTCTGTGCCCTCCTCCAGTACTGTTTTCTGAGTTATATGGTTTGGCTTCATGTATGGTTATGTCATGTAAAAGTGTGTGTGTGTGTGTGTGTGTGTGTGTGTGTGTGTGTGTGTGTGTGTGTGAGAGAGAGAGAGAGACAGAGAGAGACAGAGAGAGAGACAGAGAGAGAGACAGAGAGACAGAGACAGAGACAGGGAGAGGGAGAAGACAAGAGAAGGAAAGAGAGACAGACAGACAGACAGACAGATAGATAGATAGACAGATAGATAGGCAGGCAGACAGATAAACAATGCTGAGGGAGCTAGGCCAGATACCAGTGCAAGCGGGTGTTAGGAGGGTGTGGTGATCTCTAGGAAGACTCTGAGCCTTTTTACCTTTGGAGCAGAACATTAGCAGCCTTGTGAGGTAAGAGGGCTTGGTAGGAGTTTTATTAAGTTACTAAACTTGTTTAAGAGCCCCTAATTAATCATAATTATTGTTTTAGAATGAGTCTGAAGTTTTTTATGGAGAAGGCCAGCCTCATCTGGAGTGTACTTTCTTGTTTTCAGAGTCTCTAATGTCACAGAAAGTAAGTTGTTGGAATCTGTGTATGCTGTGGCACTGATAGTATATTCATAGTCATAGAGGCACCAGGCCTAGCAGACATTTAAAGTGAAAATTTATTATATTAAATGACTGAAATACAGCTCAACTGTAGGAGTGCTTATCTAGACTGAAACCCTTGTCTGATTCCCAGAGAGTAGCCCATGTTGGTAGTCCCAGCTTTGGAGTGGAGGCAGGAGAATCAGAAGTTCAAGATTGTCTTTATCTCCATAGCAATTTTGAGGGCTGTCTGGGCTATAATGAGAGTCTGTCTCAGATAACAAACAAACAAATGAACAGAAAATTGTATCTGGGAGAAAAAGTTCTGACAATAATATTTGGCTGTGTGTAAACATTATGCTATCAAGACTAATTCTGTTGTTTTCCACAGTGACATTATGGTATGCAATTAAAATGGAAATTTTTTTTCTTGGCATGGCAAAAGTTCATCGTCATGTAATGAGAAGCTAACATTTAACATCATTGTAGTAATGTTGAAGTATTTAGAACAGATATTAGTATTTCCTAGAATGAACAACTATTATGATGCCCATCTTAAAGCAAGTGTTGAAGGAAGATAATGCAGTTCCAGCTGGATGCTGGGGGATACTGATGGTGTTTATTAAGCGTGACGGACTAAGAGGAGCAGAATTCCCACCTCTGTCCCCTCCCCCATGAGATTTCTGAGGCTCTCCCTTTGAAGTCAATATACATCTTCGCTTTAATCCAGTTTTAAAGCTCCCTTTGAAGTCAGTGGGAGCTCATGCCTGGGAGAGAGGGAAGCCATGAGGACTGGGTGCCTGCCGGTGATGACCAGCTGGCTTACCCAGCCCCAGAAATGCACTGTTTTCTGATTGTCCTTCCGCACTGGAGCCACTTGGCTTCACGTGGAAAGATTCTCAAACTGTTGTGATGTACTTGTTCCTGCTATTATGAGGCCTTTAAGATGACCCAAACCAGAAAGTTCTCTTTAGGATAGGATGTTTTTGCTTTAAATGATTGGGGGAGAGAGAATTTATAAGTGAGGACTATCACTTGATGTAAACACTCTCACAAATGTCTTACGTAACTGATTTTTTTCAGATAACTGAAAAATCATAATTCTCCTGTTTGAAATTACCTCACGTTAGTCAGCCTTCCCCACCAGTCTTATTAAACACTATGACTCAGGCGGGAGGTTAGTAATTTTTCACTTTTCTTGCCCTCTTTCACATTGCCATTGTTCTCTATAACACAGGATTCCGTTCTGCTCCCTGACTGTGTGAGCAGCTGCAGAACTCCTACAGAGTTACCTGCGGTCAGTGTCCCTGCTACAGAAGAGCAGCTTCCTACCACACAAGCCTCTGCAGTCAGGGATAGAGAGTCACTGACCGCCTCAGACACAGCTTCCTCATCACTCAGATTTCCCTTAAAATCTGCTCAAAAGAGGTTGTTTTCCCTTAACTTTTTACTAGGGTTTATAAAGAAATCAAACAAATTCCTTAAAACTTATTTTAAAACATGATAACCTGGCTGATAAAACATGAAGTCAAAACACCTGATCTGTGGTAGGTGCCTTTAAAGGGATGTAGCAAATAGCACCAGGGTCTTTTTCCTCGTAAAGACAGACTTGGGTCTAGCTTTAGTGATGCTTCTTTTCTGGACAGTGGTAGGGATATGATCTTACTGCGTATGTAACTTAAAAGCAGGTAAGAACACCGAACTCTACTTAATACAGTTAAACTAGAAATAACCTTCGACTCCTTTGTTTGGACTGTTAAAAGAGGAAAAAATAAGACTGAACCTGGAAGCCCAACAGAGCAGAGAGAGAGAGAGAGAGAGAGAGCGAGATGAAGAGAGATCTTTTTTTAGAGATGCAGAGAGAGGCTGGTTGTGAAGAGGCAGGAAAGAGGCCAGCATCCTTTGTTCCTTGGTTATGTCCTTATTGCTCTCTACAGCTATTGGTGTCTTTTCAGGCCTCCCCACCCACTTCTTCTAAAATCCTCCTTTGCTTTCTGCCCATTCATACTTCACACCCTTTCACACCTCTGCTAACAGGAGTTTTATTCCACCACTCAATAGCTGTTTGCTTTGAGTTGGCCTCCAGAAGTGGGTCTCTTCAGGGGCTGGAGCAAGGGCTCTGTAGGTAAAAGCACTTGCTGCTCTTGCAGAGAGTATCCAGTTCCCAGCACCCACGTTGTCAGAAACTCCAGTTCTAGCTCCCTCTTCTGGCCTCCTCAGGCACTGCATTATGAGATACACAAACACAAGCAGGCAAGCGCTCATATACATAAAATAAAATAGAGAATTCCATTAAAAAAAAAAAACAAAAAAACCAAGGTTTCCGAGGACGTCTCTGAGATCACGATATCTCTGGGCCCGCTGTAGAAGCAGACGTCCCAGGCTCATGTCCTGCTTATACCATGCACTTCCTATGTGAGGTTTGGACAGGTTGTGTCCCCATTTCCTAATTATACATATTTCTAGTCCACAGGCTTATAGTAAGTATTAAATGAGCCACTTCATGAAAATTTTAGTGTAACACCAGCATTTTATAAATGGTCAATTAATATTAGCTGTCAGTATACAATGATTCTCTTAAAAGTTAAGTGTCTTATGACTACTGATACAACCTTCTCAATGCCAGATTCATTTTCCCACTTCAAGAAGAGTCGGGGGGCTCAGGTGTCCATTGCGATGGCCGCCTAGAGATAGGCACTTGCTTGGTTTCTGGGCGCTGTAGAAGGGGTGTGTGGAGGTCTGTGGCAGCTTTGTTTTTCATGGAGAGAAATCGAGGAGGAAAGGGCAGACTCGGGAAGGGTGCAGAGACTTTGGTCTGACTGGAACAGGAGAGAGATAATGGCTGGGCTGAGTAGGTGACAAAGGTTTCTGCTGCCTCCATCTTCACTGGACGTCCCTGAGCTCAGAAATTTCTAGCTGCGAAAGCCCTACACCCTGCTTTAAAGAACACCACCTCAGAAACGTCATGCTTTTGTTCTCGAGTTAGAGGTCAGATTTTGAGATTCTGTAAGGAGGATTAACTTCAGGTTTGTTGGTTGTCACTTTTTTCTAGTCAAAAATAACAAGAGGTTGAAAGTGAAACTTTCAAACATACACCAAATGTTCAGACCCGTTTAAAATAAAAGAACTGCCTTATAGCAACTTCAAAAGACCTTCTGTTAGCATAGTGTATGGAAAATTTCTGTAATCCCTCCTACTCTTGCTGAGGCAGGAAGATTAAAAGCTTGAGGACAACCTGTATAACTTGGCATATGGTATATGACACTGGCTCAAATTAAAAACATAAAAAAGGGCAGGGGAAATACAGCTCAGTGGTAGTGTGTTTCCTAGTGTTTGTGAGGCCTTGGATCCAATCACCGGTATAACAAGGAAAAACACATAGATAAAACACAAAAAGAATATTGTAAAAAATATTATATACATACTTGTTACAGGAATAGATCGCTGCTATTTAAAAGGAAACAAGGGGCTGGGCAGTGGTGGTGCATGCCTTTAATCCCAGTGGAGGCAGGTGGATTTCTGTGAGTTCAAAGTCAGCCTCATCTACAGAGCTAATTCCAGGACAGGCAGGGCAACACAGAGAAACTCTGTCATGAAAAACAAAACAAACAAAAAAGGAAACAAGAGAAGTGTGTGTGTGTGTGTGTGTGTGTGTGTGTGTGTGTGTGAGAGAGAGAGAGAGAGAGAGAGAGAGAGAGAGAGAGAGAGAGAGAGAGAGAGATCTGTCATTTCTTATTCTAGTCTGAAAGACTACATGAAATTTTTAAGGGGGATTTTTTTTTTTTTAAAGTCCGAGCATCTTCTAGGTAGAGGATGATTCTAATTTAAACATGGCCTGAATATCAGCCAACCTTTTCATATTACCTAACCTAAGAAAGAGTCGTTGTCTGCCTCAACAGAGTGGGAAAACAGTATTCTAAGAGGCTAGGCTTTCGTCTGTAACCTGGTGCTTTCTTGATGTCTTTTTGAGAACGATTCCTAACAGGAGATTTTGAGCACTCCTGTTGCCTTGAGAACCTAAAGCTTGGTGGCAGGCAGCCTCTCACCCCACTTAGCTGCCATTCCACATTCACTGCAAGCAAGTGTTCTCTCTCCCCCCCTTTCCCTCCCTCCCTCCTTCCCTCCCTCCCTCCCTCTCTCTCTCTCTCTCTCTCTCTCTCTCTCTCTCTCTCTCTCTCTCTCTCTGCCTTTGCTCATTGTGAGCCACCAGAAATGGGCTGGTGAAGGCTGGTTCCTCTGGCAACGTGCCAGAATTAAGAGGACTGTTGCATATTTATTACCTCCTAACTGAAGTCTTAGGTTTTGGGGAAATGGTAGGAAGGAACAAAATCCACTAATTTGTGAGAGGAGGAGGGAAGAGCCCAAGAGGAATATTTGGTTGTGTTCTCTTCTTGGTAGAAGAGTAGGGGAAGGGCCTGCTTTCTCTACAAGGCTCGTTCTCATCTCCCAGAGTGATGGGTAAAATCTCCAGGGTGTTGTGTTGCCCTTGTTTGCAAAGCACTTGGGATTTTTTTTTTTTTTTTTCACGTTGGCAAATTTTCCTGAGAGACTAGAGAGTAAAATCTGGGACTCCTAAGTTGATTGCTCATGGTTTACTACTGTAGTTTGATGGCCAAAAGGGAGGAGCTGAGGATAGCCTGTACTAGCTGGAGTTATTGAATCACAAAGTTTGCTGATGAATGTGACGTCAGACTTCCACTGAATTTTCAAAGTGTGAAATGATTCATTTAAGTTGAAAATATATGGCAACGGACCTCAGTTTCCTGGCCTCCGGCCCTGTTCCTTGTGTTATTACAATGTCTCTGGTGAACTGGTTTGCTAGGAACCGGTTTGGCATGTCTCCTGGTAACACAGCCCCACCTTCCAAAGAGCTTCCTGAGCCAGGGCGAACAAAGTCGACCACTGTCGCTTGGGCTGGTCTCAGGGAGCGTGATTGTCACCTACAAAGGGCCCAGAAAGCCTGAGCTCTGCAAACATGTTGGCTTGTATGTGTGGGAACGAGGACGGGTCAGAACGAGGCGGGTTAGGATGAATGAGGAAGTGTGGCTGGTGCTGACAGTGAAACCTGCAATTGTGAAAATTGATCTCATTTGCGGTAATGATGGCCTGTAAAATTCGTGGGGGTTTTATGAGCACCCAGTCTTTGATGTGACTGGCCCAGCGACAACAGGCGGCCTGGCCTGTAGCTCTAGCCACCTCTTCATGCTTCACCTGTTACGGTGTTGCCCTGGTCCCGCCTTGACTTCACTTGCGTCAAGACATTCCCCGAAGTCTTCATGACACCCTGCAAAAAAAGGTGGGCCTAGGAAACCGTTTTTTCTCTGTGTGGGGCACAATAACAGCAGCCGTTATTTAGATTGAGAATATTTATTGAAGGGAGAGGGGCTTTAAGAACCCCCAAATTTAAAAATATTACTATGGCTTTTTAGTAATATAAAAAGAGGAACCTCTAATTCTGGAGGCAGGGGTAGGGGTAAAAAAAAGGGAAAAAAAACACATTTATTTGAACACCAACTCTGATTCAAGCTGTGAAACTCAGAGTCTAGGTCATAAGATCGTAAAAAGAGAATCCTTCCGTTCTTTCTTTTGACCGCATTGAACGGCCGTTCCTACTTCATGAAGATTATCAATTTTGCTCAAACTTGACATAAACTAGAGTCACTTGGAGGAGGGAGCCTCAGTTGAGGAGTTAGGCAACATTAGATTAGCCTGGACCTATGTGGGAGCACACCAGTTCCCCCACGGCCTCTGTTTCAGTTCCTGCCTCCAGGTTCATGCCTCAGCTTCCCTCCTTGGACTGTAGCCCTTAAGCAAAGGTAAACCCTCTCCTCTCCAAGCTGGTTTTGCTCTGTATTTGTATCACAGCAACAGACAAACAAATCAGGACAGTTGCTAAGGGGCATGGCATGGCGTGGGCAGGTCTCTGTTTTGATTGACAGGCCTGGCTTATGTACGCCTTTGCTCGCTCTGTTTGTTCCTTCCCAGGATGCCTCTGATTTCAACCATATGTCTGGCCAACTATGCACAGCATAAGATGGTAAATAGGGCATTCTCCTTTATTCAGGGAACATAACTTGCCTTATTATACTTGCAGCCAAAACCAGTCTGGGCCAGCGTGTGTTTGAATATGAACGAGACATTATCAAGGCTTAACTAAGAGAAGTAACTGACTGGGGGTCCCAGGTTGCCAACTGGTTGCTAGATGTGCTGCTTGGAGAGGGGTGTGGATAGAGCCCAGACCAAGCATGGTCCCACGTTGCTCAGCTATTCCCTATGTCTGTCTGCCTCAAGGTGATATTTCAGTACACATATACATTGTATAAAGTTCAGACCAGGATGAACATATCTATCTCTTTTAACATTTGTCATTTGCTTAGGCTAAAACATTCCCCATATTTTCTTACATTTTCATCATTATCTATAGGACACCAGGATTTACCTCTCCTAGTCATAATCTTACCAACCTTATGCTACCCTCCTGCCCTCCACTGTCCCGAGCCTCGTCTCCCATTTCACTTCAACTGCTGTGAAAAGGTTTTGTGTTTCTAAGCATGCATTTTCTATTACAGCATGTGCTTCTGCCCGAGGAAATAAACTTTGCTTAGGAACCAATGTACAAGGGCCCAGGTCTCTGTCTTGGCAACATGGCCTACAACTGTGTCCTTGGAGCCTGAAGTGATGTGACCCAGGACCCCTCTGCTTTCCTGTGACCTTTGCTAAAACAGATCAGCTACTGCATGTGAAGGGCCTTCGATTTTAAACATTAATTTAAAGAAATGGACAAATAGCACTCAATGTCACTAATTCTCCACTAATGTTATTAGTGAAGTCTGCTAATTCTCTGCTGCCTCCTGGTTAGGAACGGAACTTGCTTTATTAAAATATAAAAACAGCCATTTACAGACAATGTGGAGGGCAGGGTCATAGCAGGCATTGGCAGATAGGAACCTTTCCTACAGGCTATCATGGGGACCTTACTCCTCTGAGAGCCTGGGCTGGAGTTGGAGCAGGACCAGGAGCTGAAGCTAACTAGCGCCCAAGCAAGTACAGCAGCCTCCGCCTTGTCAAGGCCTTTGCCCTTGGCTGACAGAGCCTGTGGCCTTCGGCCATGTAGTGGCGAATCCCTCTTCATGCTTGGGGCAGATAATGCAAGCCAGTCAGTGTGGCTTGTGTTGGGACACTTTGACATCTTGTACTTCACCTCTCAGGCTTTACAAAGGCCTTGACAGCCTTGGCCTGCGTGTCCATTGCCTTCACATTGAACCTTCTCAGGCCTTTCTTCCTGTGCTTCTCGGCAAATGCATGTTCTTAAGAAACTTGTGGTTTCTCTTTGTGAGAGATTCACGTCTCTGTAAAGGGTTCATGATGCCATTTCTGAGTGCAAAGTACTGTCCTGTTCGTAAGAGGTCTCTGGTTCCCAAATTTATAATCTCAAAATTGGCTGAAAATACAACCAGCTCCTGACTGACTGTGGAATCATGGCCTCCCTTCTGGCTAGGTATGGGCCACCGGCTGAGGCCAGGGAACCTACACTGGTTGTTTGCGCTGTAGATCTTGGACCTGACTGTTACTACACAGTAAGCTGTGGTTCCTAAAGTGCCAGAGGCTGCAGAACCTGACAGAACTTCTTGGCCAAAGAAACTCTGCTCTGACTTTATTCATATTTCTTTAGCGTCTTGGTCTTGAATCTTCAGCCTTTCATTTTCCCTTTGGAGAGTTTATCTCCCCACTTGCCTTTAAAAGCCAGGTTTTCAGTTTGGACCAGGGAAAGGTGTATTCAGCAGCAACAGCTGTATGTTCATAAACTTTGCCTTTAATTATCTCTGTTCCTATGTATCTCTATACACATGTGGAATTCAGTCTGTTAAGAGGCTTTTTTTTTCTTTCTAAAGCCAGAGTTCTATGGAGCCAGGGCCTTGAGCACTGAGCATTTTGAGAGGAGCTTTGAGGTCTGTGTCTTAGCCAGTGTTATACTGCTGTGACGAGACACCATGATCAAGGCAACTTTTAGAAGAAAGTATTTGATTTGAGGCTTGTTTACAGTTTCAAGGGCTTAGTCTATGACTATCATGGCAGGTAGCATGGTGGGCAGGCCTGGTGCTAGAGCAGTAGCTGAGAGTTTTCATTCTGATCTGCAAGCAGGAGGTAGAAAGAGAGACTGGGTCAGCTGTGGGCTTTTGAAATCTTAAAACCCATCGACACACCTCCTCCATCAAGGCCACACCTCCTCCAACAAGGCCACACCCATTCCTACAAGGCCACACCTCCTAATAATTTTCACAATGTTCTACTAACCTGGGGACCAAGCGTTCAAACATGAGCCCATGGGGGCCGTTCTTATTCAAACCACCATAGTCTGCAGGCTTTGGTGGGGAAGAGAGTAACTTCCCTGTGGGTTCTGGTCTAGAGACACCACTCCTTCACCCCTGAGTCTATCTGCAGCATCATCAGACTACTAGTGGGTGCTCACGTGGATCTGATGGGAGCCACTCTGGGCTGGGAATAACTTTTCAACCCTTTTCCGGGTGTGCCAACGCAGAGTAAATTAGTGCCCGTGTGCAGCGGCTTATCGCAGATCATATGCTTCGAAGTTTTACCTGCTTTCTGAGAGTCAGCTGGGAGGCTTCTCCTGTGCCATCTTTGGGTTTGGAAAGCCGGGAGAGAGAAGAAGGAGAGGCAGAAGGAGAGAGGCAGGAGCAGAGGGGAGGATAAGGGCCAGGAGATGGGGAGCAGAGAGTGGCAGAGGGGAAGGAACTGAGAAAGAGAACACCCAGAAGTAGGGAGAAGACACGCTGTCTTCCGTTGGAGCATGCTCATCTGTGATCAGAGAATTGCCTGTTCCTTGGTAGTGTCCCGGCAAATGAGACAACACACTTCAACACCATTTTTAAAGTTAGAAATATATTTTTTCAGATATATCATAGGAGGGGATTTGGTTGTACTTCAGACTATCATTAAAGACTAGAAATTGTTTCTAGAATACTAGCATGGGACTGAAAAAGATCTCCTTAACATCTTTAAATAAGTAAATAGAATAAAATAGCCTTTCCTTTCTTCATAAACACAAACTGAAGTTCACTTATGTTACGTGATGTCACCAGAGATTATTAGCCATTGAGAGGTAGAGTAGGGACCACACAGTTCTTCTCACTTGTACTCCGGGCACACATTCATAGACATCAGATGTGCCAGAAATGGACAGTCGCTGAGAGATTTTGGAGAGCAAAGAGTCATTGGAACTGACTTTGAGGGAAAGGGGAAGACAGCTGGCTTGTTTTGAAGTAGAAACAAGGTCAAGGTACAAAGATTTGGGAAAGGGTCTCTTCCAGGAAGCATGGGAAGGAATAGGCAGTAATCTTGGCCACCAGCAAGGAATCAAATTAGAAAAGAGCTGGTGTTCTTCTCGGCATGGACTGTTGGTCATTAGCTTGCAATGGGAAAACAGTGGTTATCACCCCTTGTGACTAAGGGAAGGATAAGCGACCTGGCTGGTAGTCTTAAGCTTTCTATAGGGGAGAGAAACAGAGAGCCAAGCCGAGGAGTATGAGGCATCTTTGTGGAAGGGCTTGAGGGGAAACGGCACAGGAAGTGTTGGAGATGCTTGAAATCCACTCCATGGCTTTCCAGTCTTGCCTGCCAGGTGCGTGCAGCCAAGTAGAAGGTAGACGGATCTATGGCAGGGTAGCAACTTACACACAGGAAGGTATTGGAGATGCTGTCCTTGAGAACAAAAGGTTGATCCGTAAAGAATCAACATTCAGACAGAAAATGTAATCTGTTTATGGGTATTATACTGACATACATAGATATTATAATTATACAACTATATTAATACTATATACATTTTGTATTATAGACTCTTTTACTTAAAAGTAAAATTACTTTTATTGAATCTGGGAATCTGAAAGGTAGGCGACAACTTCTACTGTTTTTATCGTTATATAATGATTCTTTCAGTCCATCTGTATCTTTGTATTTAAAGTGAATTTCTTAGAGGCAGCATGTAGTTGGGTCTTATTTTCTAATCATGGCAAGCTTTGCCTTTTAATTGAAATGCTTAGTTACTTTATATTTAATGTGATTAGGTTTAACTTTCCAAGTTGTTTTCTGTGTGTTCTAGCTACTATTTGTTCATTTCTCTAATTTCCTTTGAGTAGACTATTTAGTATTTAAGTATCACATAGCTTTGAGTACTATTTTTTTTATCCGCTCATCTCTTCTATGATTACTATGTTACTTTCTTGTTCTAAAGTTTACAAAATACATACATAGCATCATACCTTGTGTTCAAACAAGTTATATAATATGATGTGCCATGCTTTGTTTGGGCCCACGAGAAGCTTGCCCATCTCTGAATGGAGACGGAGGAGTGGATGGGGAGCGGGGTAGATGGGAGTCAGGGGAGGGAACAGGAGGAGAAGAGGGAGGGGAAACTGAGGTCAATACATAAAATAAATGAAAAAAAATAAAAAAAAATATATATATAACTTCATACTTTATATTCATACAGTTTATATAATATTGAAATATAATGTGAAAATCAAACAAATTTCAAATCATTTTTATAAGTCTTTGTGTTATTTTTTCTTATATGTTTTATTTTTATGTGTCCTATACCTCTCAAAATACATTAATATTGCTCTTTAAGTAGCCAAGTTTTCTCCTACAGACATTTTAATGAGAAATTTCTTCTAGATTTACAATAGAAGGCTTACATTGTTTACAGATTTTTATAGATTCAGCTAATTTTAGACTGGACTATTTGGGGAAACCGCATGTGCATTAAACGTATACAGACTATTTTTCTTGTCATTATTTGCCGAACCATACAGCACAATGACTATTTCTATAGCATTTACATTTTCTCAGTTAGACAGGAGGAGGGCAGGAGAGATGGTCCAGAGGGTAAGAGCATGTAGTGTTCTTCCCCAGGACCTGGGTTCAGTTTCCAGCACCCATACTGGGCAGCTCATAGCTGCCTGTAACTCTACTTCCAGGGGTCTGACACCCTCTTCTAGCCTCCACAGGGCACTGCACTCATGTGAGCATGGCCCACCACCCTCCACATATTGAAAAAATAAAAAATTACACACACACGCACATGCACACACACACACACACACACACACACACACACACACACACACTTGCACACACGCACCAGGAGTATGTGAGGTGCACACGAAGACAACACTGTTCCATTTAAGAGACTTGAGCAACCGTGGTATTTTGTATCTGGGGAGAGATCCTGTAACCCATTCTTCATGAATGCTGAGGAACAACTGTATGCCACCTAATTCCATTTTTGATGCTTTTCACATCTTCTGTAGATCTGCATTGCCATTGTGCATTATTTATCTTTTGCTTAAACTTCCTTTAAACTCTTCTACAGTACAAGGTTGCTGATAATAATTTTTCTTAGCTTTTTTTTCCCCTAAAACCAAATTTATTTTTTAAAGGCATTTTCGGGGGACATAACACTTTAAATGGACAGTATTAATACTTTCCTCTTGGCTGGCTAAAACTGCCATTTTGTTGTCTCCTTCCTGCATGGCTCCTTTCAAGAGACCTATAATCATATTTTATTTGTTTTATGTTACATGACTATCTTCTTTTTCTACTGAGTGATTTTAATTTTATTCTCTGATATCACCTTCAGCAATTTCATTATGCTCTCTGGGAGATTTTCATGTTTATCTTGCTTGGAGTTTTATTTAACTGTCTTGTGAATATGTATTTTCTATACGTGAAAGAAAACTTTTCATTATGTTTTCAAATTTTTTTTCTGACATCCATCCTTTTCTGAGGTTCTGAAATTGTATTTCCATTTCTGTCTGCCTGCAGCCATATTTGACTTACCTCTTTGTTCCACGGTCTGGAAATTGTATCAGGGAGAAAGCTGGGCTCATTTACTATAGGGTTGATCTAAACTTATTTTTCCTTTTCCAGAAATCTTAGTTATGTGGTCCAATATCTAAAGACAAGAGCTGAGACAGTATCTAAGACAGGACTCATCCACAGAGCGTGAAACACAAGGCTGTTCTTAAACAGAAGTGTTCCCTCAAATATCTTCCTCTGCTCTTTTATTTGCCTCACTTTAGTTCCAGCCCTGCAGAAAATGTGTTAATATATGTCATCCAGTTTACTTGTTGTTTTGACTCGCAAGAGAAGTCTGTACCCTGCTTATCTCTATTGTCAGGAACGGAAGTTCTCGGTTGTCTGAATATGTAATTCAGCAGTATGCCGTGGCTTTCTTTCTACATCAGAGAGTGTAGATAATCACTGCCCTTTAAGAAGGTTGGCTTGCTTTTTATTATGTGCGTGGAGCTGATGCATTGTGGAAAGTAGAACTAATTTTTTAAAATGCTCCACTTCTTAGCTGTAACATTGATGCATGGACTGTGAATGAAATATATGAGTATACATAAAATACATTTCATTTAGAAATATACTTTGTATCTTATTAACTAAGAAACAAGAACAGAGGGTCTTCCTGTATACTCTTGATTTGTTACTTGCATTTGTTTGTACAAATGCTTAACAATTTAAAAATCCAAAATATGAAGCATTTCTAAGTGCAAGCAATTGAAATAAGGGGTATTCCACCAGTTAAGAAACAGCATCTGTACTAGAATGAACAAAATCTGAAACTCTAGCAATACCAAATGCTGATGAGGAGCTGTAACAACGGGAACTGTCACTCATTTCAGTTAAAATGATCAATATTCCCATCATTTTGGAGGAGAGTTTCACGGCTTCTTGGTAAGCTAAACATACTCTTCTGGGGTGACTCAGCAGCAGCCCTCTTTGGCAGTTACATAAAGAGACTGAAAGCTCCTCTCACATAAAAACCGCATAAATATTTATATTGGCTTTATCCATAATTGCCCAAACTTAGAAACAACCAAGATGTCCTTCAGTGGATGAAGGGCGGATAAGCCACTATGTATCCAGACTAAAGAATATAATTCAGTGTTAAAAAGAATGAAGATCTTCAACCATAAAGTGATGTGTGGAACCTTACATGTACATTATAACATGAGAGAAGCCAGTCAGTCAGAAAAGGATTCTTACGGTACAATTTCAACCAAATCACATAGCCAAGGCAACACTGTGATTGGCTGGCAGTCGGAGGATTGTTGGTGGGAGACGCCTGGAAGGTTGGAGGGATGGATCGGTGGTACACAGAGACCTTGTGTGAGATTAAAACATGCTGCTGCTTAACAATGCAGTGCAGGATGAACACACAGGAGCGAACTGCAGTGTAAACTGTGGGCTTGGGTGTAATGGTGTAAAGGTGTAGGCTCATTGTTTATAACAAATGGACCACTCCAGGGAGGGATTTGGATAATTGGACAGGTTGCGCATACAGCACAGCAGGAGCATGTGTATTTTCTGCTCAGTTTTTCAGCTGGTCTCAAACAAAATAGAATGATGTCTGTGCAAAAGTCTTTACAAACTCCAATGAAACGTTGCAAGCAAATCTTACATATTATCAAGCTAAATTAAAAAAAAAAAAGTTTTCTTTCCTTTCTGTAGAAAACACAGCCCCAAAAGACTGGGAATGTAGCTCAATAGATAGTGCTTGTCCCAAAATGCTGAGTTCGATTTCTCAGTACTTCACAGACCAGGCACGGAGTATAGCCTATAATCCCTGCACTGGAACTCAAGGTTATGTAAGGAGTTCAAGGCTAGCCTGGGCTACCTGAGTCCTGCCTCAAAAATAAGATAAAATAAAAGTAAAGAAAAAGAAAGCATGAGCCAAGACAGAAATTTTGATGCTTTTCTTCCATTCACAAGACTAGGTGGTGAGGCCTGAGAACAGGCGAGGGAACTAAGGAGAATTTATATGCTGTGGTGCAAGGCACTTGCCAGTGAGAAGCACGACATTCCGGCACGTGTCCTTTTGTAGCAGGACATTATCTATGCCTTTAACTATTCTATGGAGTCTTATTGTGGAACAATCTAGTGCCAGCGGGGCCCCAAGCAGGAGAAAACCTACCAGAGGTGTTTGAGGGGGTGTGAAATATGTAGGTTTTGAACACTAGTGCAGTGTGAAGACATGATGAAGAAAACAGAGTATTATGAGAACATCAGAAAGGACCCCAGGTGATGACAGCCAGATTTTAGAGCCATGAAAGACAAGGATATGAGTCTCAGAATTAGATGGGGATCTCAGTCCACATGGTATGCTCCATTTCCACACAGGGAAGTCAGGGTGCTTTTCCAAGCGATGTTTTCCTCATTCCTTAAAGGGAAATACTGCTGCATAGGGAGGGTAGTTTGGAGAGATCCACAGCTTAGCTTAGAGAGATTGCCTGGCACTCAGTGTGTCCCGTCCCCTCCATTCCTGCTTGGCTGTACCGTTTGGTTTCACACAAGGCTGCTAAGCCTGTTATTTGTTTCTAGGGAGAGGAGATCATTAGTGAGGGAAAGGCCCAGCGTTTCCTCCTCAGTTCTGAGTGGAGGCGACAATACTCAATACCCAGCTCCTCTATGCACATCAAGGCTCCTCGAAGGGGAAGCTCCTCATCTGATCATTCACCGTCACTCAAATAGTGGACAAATGGGTCCCTCATTCCCAGCTTATTTGCCGTGGGGCCAATCTCAGTAATCCTTGGAACAGTCCTTCTTCTTCTGGTCGTTTTCTTAAGGCCATGAGTGGCATAGCTAACCTGTGGTTTAAAAATGGAACACTCAGTACTTTTCTACCCTTGGAGAGTGCAAAAGTAAGCTTGTCATTGAAAATGCTTTCTTTTTACAGTGAGGTATGAGGTTCAGCATCGGCGAAAACTGACTTCACTCCGTGGCCATTTCCCACCTCTATGGATTCTTCCACACAAACTTTGCTTTCTTGCCTCATACTTGAATTACAGTTTATTTTCAATTTTCAGTTGTCACCTATTTTTTATCCTTTTACTTTTTCTCTTATTTGTTTCTCAGCAATGTGACACTCATTTGGTTATTTCTCATATATTTTTTCATTTTCATTTTGGAGTGTAAAGTATTCAAATATTGTCTTAGTCGGGGTTTCTGTGGCTGTGATAAACTATGACAAAAAGCAAGTTGTAGAGGAGAGGGTTTATTTTACCTTGTGACTCTCAGGTCACACTCCATCGCTGAAGGAATTTAGGATGGGAACTCAAAGCAGGAACCTGGAGGCAGGAACTGAAGCAGAGGCCATGGAGGGCCATGGAGGGCCATGGAGGAGTGCCTCTTACTGGCCTATTCCTCTTGGTTTACTCTCTTCTATAACCCAGGGCCACATGCCCACAGGGGATGGACCTTTCCACATCAATCATTAATCAAGAAAATGCCTGACATACTTACCTACAGACCAATACAATGGAGGAATTTCCTCAGTTGAGAGTCCCTCTCCCAAATGACACTTGTGTGTGTCAAGTTGACAAAAACCACCAGGACAAACAAATGACATCTAAAACTACAACCTCAACAGGGTGGGAATTGACCCACAGAGAGTCAAAATCTCTGACTGTTTTATATATATAGTACAGATAAACTATATAGTTCATGTAAAATATAAACTATTATACATATACATATATAATATAAACTCTTATACATGTATAATACACCTAAACATTTTATACCACAGATACACTATATGGTAATGCATAGTACCACACACACACACACACACACACACACACATACACACACACAAATACATAGTTTATAGTATCTGTGATAATACATTGAATATGGAATGATTATTTTAAAAAGTATGTGTAAAAGAACACCCGAAGAATGTTAATAATGAAAACAGTTAGAGAAGCACTAGTCTAGAAATAAGATAATTTTGGGGTGAAGCTGTGGCCTAAATTGAGGACTTCAGAAGACTGTCTCTGCCAGCACAGCACTCTGCATTAACGATTGTCAGACCCTGGGGAAGCTGATGATGTGGGAGCTGAGCTGTTATTTGTACCCTTCCGTTTCCATTCTGGCTTGCTGATCTTAGTTATCTATTTAACATGTTGATTCTTCTGGCCATGCCTTAGGGGTTTCTCATAATGACTGAGTATTTATTAATGGGATCAGACTCAGGATCCACTGAGTTACAGTAATTCAGAGCTTGAAATCATCGGTTGTGTTACACCCCCACAGATGAAGGCTTCTTCTTTAGTTCATTCTCAGACTCAGGCCATTCCATTAGGAAAACAGTAGCAGTGCTACCATCCACAGTGCACCATCACTCATCTGTAACATCTCTAACATCTGTAACAAACACAAACTTTCCAGAGAATCTACCTGTTCTCCTAGGTAGCACTGATCTCCCTTGCTTTCCCATATGGCCTGGGTATGTACGTATATCATTAACTCCATTTTGTTATCTACCTCTCTTCTGCTGAATGTCTTAGAGTTGCAAACACTTAGAGAGTGATTAACAAATACCCCAATAGTTTAATAAATTCTGCACATTGCAAATGCAGCTCAGAGATATTAGAAATGACAGAGTACCCTAAAATCTATCTAGAATGTTGTGCCAAGAGCTGTATTGTAGATGAGTAAGGAGGATTCATCATACAGGAAAATCCTGTCACATTTTGCTATCCTTATCTGTGGCCCTGACATTTTAAGAAACACTTCCTTCGGGAAATATTAGTTGAAATAGTCTAGAATTTGAACAGGTCTCAATATACTTTTCTTTTACCTTTCTGAAGAAATTTCTTCTCCCAATCAAAAGACTTGAACTATAATTTCTGTGAATTAATATGGTGCCCTACAGTTTTAAAAAAAAAGTGTAAGGCCGGGCAGCAGTGGCATATGCCTTAATCCCAGCACTTGCAGTCAGAGCCAGGCAGATCTCTGTGAGTTTGAGGCCAGCCTGGTCTACAGAGCAAGCTCCAGGACAGGCTCCAAAGCTACACAGAGAAACCCTGTCTTGAAAAACAAATAAACAAACAAACAAACAAATAAATAGAAGTGTAAATGACTGTATTGGGTGTCTTTCATGTAAGAAGATATGCAAATAAGCAAGTACACATTCACAAAATACAGATGCACTGTAGCTGGAAGTTTTCCTGTGTCCTGCCCAGTCCTGCAGCCACTCAGACCCAAATTAACACACAGAGGCTTAAATTATTTACAAACTGTTTGGCCTATGGCTCAAGCTTCTTGCTAGCTCTTATAACTAAACTCAGCCCATTTCTATTAATCTATATGTCGCCATGTGTTCTGTGGTGTTACCTGTGTGCCATTACATGCTGCTCTCTGGATGGTGGGATGGCGTCTCCTCTGCTTCTGCCTTTCTCTTCCTGTCTCTCTTGGATTTCTTGCCTGGCTATATCCTGACTTGCCATAGGCCAGAGCAGCTTCTTTATTAACCAATGGGGACAACATATATTCACGCGTACAGAAAGACATCCCCCAGCAATGCACGGACCAGGATGGATGAGATTGCTGTATAGGAAAGAGGGGAGAAGTAGAGGAGACGGAAAGGGAAACATGATTCTCTGAGCATGTCTTTATGTGGTCTGACTTCTAGAAACATGCATGCAATGTTTTACTTACTCAAAAAACAAAACAAAAACAAAAAACAACACTAGAATGAGAAATCCCAAATAGACACAAAAAGCAAGAAATGAGTCTGTTGTACCTGAACAACATAACTGTGATCAATAAGTTGAGGAAGTACAAATGAAGCTGAGAATGTTTGGAGTTGCCTCTGTATTGATTATGTTTTACAGAGTGAAGACTAAGAGAACAGCATGCAAGTAACATTATTTAAAATGACAACTTGTTTTCAAAGATGTGTTGGTTAGCAATTTTGAAATGATTCCTGGATAGTCTAAGACCAAGCAAGTAAATGGATTACAGGTAACAAAAAACCATCTTGGTGATGCACACCTCCAATCCTCATTGAGGAGGCAGATTCAGAAGCAGGGGTAGTTTTGTGAGTTCAAGGCCAGCCTGGACTGTATAGAGAGTTCCAGGTCGTCCAGGAGTGATCCTGTTCTAACAAAACAAAGCAACCAAGATTCTCACAGAGAATGAAGCAGTCAAGGAGGGAGGGAGGGCTGTAGTGACTCTGGCGATGAGGTTGGACTGGAGCTGTCAATGTGAACTTACAGTTTTCAATATGTATAGGCAAACAACAAAATAGATATGACTGTGAACGCATTCCTAGTTCTGACCCCCGAGGAGGCCTGGAATCAATGAAAACCCAGTAGCCATTATCAGCCCGTTTCTCTCCTTCCATGTTCCCCCCTCCCTTCCTCCCCTCTTTCTTACTCTCACTTGTGTGTCTTGAAACAGGGTCTCCCTGTATCACCCCACTCTGTCCTCAAACTTACTCTTGCCTCCAAGACTGCTGGGATGACACATGTGTACCACCGTGCCCAGCCCGGACTTCAGTTTCTACACTTTTCCCAAAGCAAAGGAACCTCTGCTTCTCAGAGAAATGATTGATTCTGAGACCAAGGCTAAAAAGAAGAGTGTCAGAGGAATCTAAGTATCTTGTTATGTCAGAAAATGTGGATGTGCTCTAGAATCAATGGAGATAGCATAAAATTATTGAAGGGGGCTGGAGAGTTGGCTCAGTGGTTAAGAGAACTAGCTGTTCTTCCAGAGGATCCAGGTTCAGTTCCCAGCACCCACAAGGCAACTCACAGCCATCTGTAACTCCAGTTCCCATGGATCTGTTCCCTCTTCTGGCCTCCATGGGCACCAGACATGCAAGAGATATGTAGACATACCTGGAGGTAAAACACCAGTACACATAAAATACTTTCATAAAATTTTTAATAAAAGAGAACATAGGAGATGTATGTCTATTACATCACTAACCAATTTGAAAGGTTTGATTGACAAACGAAAGATGGCAGTAATGAGTAATGATTCATAAAATAAAATAAATACGCATGAATACATAGGGCTAAAATCCACAAAAATGGAGAAAAAGAAAATCTTTCTATAGTAGATTAATAAATGTAGAAAATGATAGAAATAGAAAAATCATCATTTTGGCACTAATTATAACTATCATCAGGATGCTAGAACCGATAGACACAAATCAGTTAATATTATCAATAATGAAACATGTTGACTTTGTGTGTCTTTTGATATTACCTGAGAAAGATGCACTATCACTTCTCTGATGTTTTTGCAAAAAATTTATAACCTTAATTTAATAATAAGAAATCACCAAACAAAACAAAATTGAAAATCATAATCTAACAGGTCATAAAAGTACTATCCGAGATGTGGAGTATCCAAGGCACTGTGTTAAATATATAACCTGAGTGGATGTTAAAGGTCCAGGAAAGGATCACTAGAGGGACCTGAATAAATCTGAAGCTCGGGATACTGTTTTCAACACTTATTTTCTGGTTTGGCCATTGTAGCATGGGTATATAAGATGCTAACATCTGAGGAAGCTGGGTGAAAAGTTTACTGGGCTCCTTTGTACTATGTTGTACTGTTCTGTTAGGAAAAATAGAAAGTTAAAATTCAGAGTGCCTGGGAGATGGCCCAGCAGGGACAAGCATTGGTCTCCAAGCCTGAGGGAGGACCTGCATTTGATCCCAAGACCGGCATGATGGGAAGAGAGAACCGAATCCCACTGTTCTGTGACCTTTGTGTGTGTGTGGTGTCACCTGTGCCCACGCATGCACACAAAACAGATCGAATGCAATGACGTTTTAAAAGAAAATTAATAACAAAGACCTCAGCAACAAGATTTAAGGATAAGTTTAACTCTCTTATTAGCTGCTATTCTGGATATGACAAAGAAATTTTCAAAGAGGAATATTTCTCTAAAGAAATAGTCATAAATCCCTTGTTTCTCATGCATTTAACATTATTATTTCAATTCAAACTATGATATATAGTTGAATATATAAGTAAATAAAAGGACAAGACATGGAATTGAGAAAAGAAGCATCATCTCTGTGAGGAGAGCAGAGAGCATGCAGGGAATGTGTTCCTTCAACCTGGTTCCTGGGCTTCAGTTACTGCATATGTTAAGTCAATAACATCCATCAAACACTGACATACGTGTTAAATTTATAATACTTGTCAGAGTGCACAGATTCTGCCGTTTCAGTATGAAACTGGCTATGGGTAGGTACTGCAGTGGTCACTAAAGTGAACTTGTAGGGTAGTGCCTGGAACTGAAAGCAATTTGGTGGGATTTTGGGAAGAGTTTTCCTGGTGTTCTCTTTTTCAAGGTCATGTTCTACCATTTCCATTCATAAAATTCACAGACTACCCACGATGTGCTGAGCGTTAGCCCACAGGGGATACATTCTGCCTCTGTTTCAGGCAAATGTCTTCCGCTCCCCAAGGAGTGCAATGATCATGTGTTTATAATAAAGGCCCATAATATGGTCCATGGAGTAGAGTATTAATTGAAACAGTTGTATCAGAATCTAAAAAAATTATAAAATAGTAAGTGCTAGACCTCAGGAAATGGTAGGTCACTGATACACACAGCAGATAGAGCCAAGCACCATCAAGGTCACTATGGGTTAGCCTCCAACTCATGATCTTCCTCCTCACCTCCCAAATACTGGGATCATAGGGGGTTTTGAAGACATTTATGTTCACACTGCATAAGCATTATCGTTGATTTTTTTTCTTTTTTACAAATACATACACAAAGATTGACAGCTATCCCTCAATGGCTGTCATGTCTCCTTGCTATCCGAGTCTGTTCTTGCTGTAATGACCTTTAGTTCCTGGCTGAGTCCGCTGAAACATGTAGATTTACCCTAAATTTGGTTCTAGCTTTAGTTAGAGGAGCAGTTACTGGCCTGCAGTTATAGGCTTATTTTTATATTAAAGATTGACAATGTACCCGTCTTAGGAGCTAAAGGCAGAGGAAGAAAAAACATTCAGCCTCTGAACCATCGTGGGATGAAGTGAGCTGTGTGTGTAAAGCTGGGTCCGCTAACAGCGCGCTCACTGTAGAGCAGATCCCAGCACAAGTCAGGACATCATCTTCTGTTTCCGGGAGCCTTGCTCACCCCAAGTCCAGAACTGAAGAGATGGACAGTGGTAACAGAGCACAAAGAAATGAATTAGTCAGGCATGAAAACAGAACAGTACCTGCTCTAGACAGTGCTTCTTGAATACGCTTAGACTTTCTCAAAGAACTTGTTAAGGCTTAAATTCCCGAGGTCGAATCTCAGGGCTTTAGAAGAGTGGCATGAGGCCCAAGCATTTGCCTTTTTTGACTAGCTCCAATGGTGCTGATGCTGCTGGTACAGGGACCAGACTTGGGGAACCACTGCTCAGAGTGGCTCTTAGCACTACAGAGAACTCCCAACAGGGCTGCCTGGCATGTTCTGACCATCACGGCTGGTGCCAAGAAATGGGCTCCGGCTTTTTCCTAGCAGAGCCCTTCAAAAGGGTTAGACGGGTGTGATGTCAACATTGATTGTCACCGTGTAGGCTCTAGACTCACCTAGGACACAAGCCTCCAGTCATAATGTGACGGACTATCCAGATTAGGTCAGCCTCTGGCTATACATTAACCGAGGTGGGAGAATCCACTGAGGGCAGCACTCTTCCCTGGGTGGATGCCCTGGACTGAGTGAAGTAAAGGGGTACCAGGTAGAAGCACTCATTGTTCACCATGGATTCATTCTTGCCTGTGGATGCCACATGGCCAGATGTCTCATGCACTTGTGGTGGACCATATCCTTGAACTGAGAACCAAATAGACCTTCCCTTAAGCTGTTTCTGCCCTGATATTTTCTCACAGCAACAGGAACAGAGGGGTGAGAACACACAGTGGAACTCTGACAAGACGCCTTTTCATTCTCTTTCCGAATGACCTGTATAACCATGAGGGAGGGGCATGACTGTCCTTCACCATAGGCATGCACAGGTTTGCTCAGTGACCCTTGGTTAAGTCACCCTGTGGGAAGTGCTGTCTGCTGGGCTTCTGTGGTTAGACCTTAAGGTAAGGGCCAGTAGAATACAGGTATGCCAATCGTCGTCCAGGATGACGATTGTAAAAATAACAGTTACCTCATCGCTAAGAAACTCCAGCAACATTTCTGTTAAGAAAAACGCAGCACTGAAGTCTCTTTGGAGTCTTAGAATTCTGAATAGGAAAACTGGTCATTGTGTACACTTTCTGTTTTTTTATAGGAAGCAGAGAATACAGTAAATCTCTGCCAAAGCTTTTACTGGCTTGCCAATGTTAATTTGCCTTCAAGAGCCCCCCCTTTCTCCCTCATCAGTTTCAAGTTTATAATCACAGAGACCACCCGTGTTTTCTGTAAATAACAAGCTATCACTTTTCAGGGGCAGAGAACCTCCTCTCCTTTATCTAGTTTACTTTCAGACAAATAACTGTTTCTTAAATAAGACACATAATCGGTATTTATATACAAGGACAATGAGTACTTCCATGTTTTCTTTCCAAGCAGCAAACAGTAGTCCCAGATCCAGCGAGCCGTCTCCAAATGCAAGGAATCAGCAAGCATCAAGATTTCCCTCTGGCCCAGAGGATCTCTGCTGTGGCTGGGTTATGACATGGCTATAAAGGCTCCTGGGTTGGAATTTTGTCCCCTGCTGATGGGGAATCGAAATGATCCATCGTGAGGTCGCTGACTTCATCAGTAGACTTATGTAACTGATGAGTTCATCACCAAATGGGATATTAGAAGATAGAGCCGTGGTGGAGAAAGGAGCGTCCCCGCGGTGTGCCTTTACAGGTTCTCTTGTTCCTGGGCTCCGTCTTTGCTCTTTCTGCCAAAGCAGTTTTCATCTGCCCTGTCCTCTCCTTGTGCTCTGTTGGTTCTGCACCAGACCTAAAAACCCAGCTTGATCATTGTAGAATATTATTTTAACCAGGCAAAAATGTATCCATTTGTTTATGCTGCAGAATATTACTTGAGCTGTGTAAAGGTGTGTTATATTTGTTTATGGTGCATTTGTTTAACAATATAAGGTTATGTGTGTTTAATTATGTAAAGATGTGTTGCACTTGTTTCACCTTGCCTGCCTAAGGCACCTGATTGGTCCAATAAAAAGCCGAATGGTCAATAGCTAGGCAGGAGAAAGGACAGGCGGAGGTAGCAGGCAGAGAGAATAAGTAGGAGGACAACTCTAGGCTCAAAAAAGAAAGGAGAAATGAGAGAAGGAAGAGGAGAAAACAAGGGAGACACTGGGGCCAGAAGTCAGGCAGAACAGGTTAATTTAAGTTAAAAGAGCCAGCCAGAAAAAAAGCTAAGTTAAGACCAAGCATTCAAAACTACTAAGAAGTCTCCATGTTATGATTTGGGAGCTGGTTGGTGGCCCCAAAGAAAAAGCCTGGCACAGCTGACCACAGACTGGAATCACTGAAACTGAGTTCAAATCTGTCCTTTGATAATTTTTTCTTCAGATATTTTGTCATACTGGCCAGAACTAACATAGAGCACAGCCCGTCATCCCAAGCTCCCTCTAATCCAGGTGTCAGTTCTCACTGGGGTCAAGTCAGACATGGGCTTCTCGGCCTTCAAGTTCCCCTTTGCCTTTCTATTGCCAGCAGGTTTGACTAAGTGATTCAAACCGCTGGGAATGCCCGCAGGAATCTGAAGGAGTGGCACTTCTCTTAGCCAGGAGTGGACGGAGATGGAGACAGCAAATTTGATGGGCGTGGTTGACATAGCATTATGATTTCCAGCTACCCAAGCCATGTCCTCAGGTCTCTTTCAAAGTTCAGTAATTGCCAACCTGCTGGCTGTTTTTAGTGACACTTCTCCAAAACTGGAATCACACTTTGATTTGGTGCAAGTTAGTGGTGGTATTCTTTGTAGATGGCATTTCTACAAGATAGTAGAAATGAATTTAAAGGAACCATCTCTTCTTGACAGAGTCACAGCAAAAAAGCTGTGAGTTTGATAGAGAAGATTCATTCAGATGAGCAAAAGTACTCAAATGTTAGACTATATTGTAAAATGGCATAAAATGTAACTATTAAGCTGGATGATAAAACACAGTGAAGAGGCTCTTCAAAGCAAGGACATTCACAAAGATTTCATCAAATGTTCTTTCTGTACTGTAAAATAACAGCATCATTTAGCACTCAGCAGTTGCCCATTGTCTTACCCTCTATGGCAAGGAATAGGGATAAATCTTCATGTCATGTTAGGGGTAGGATTCACATTCCACCCAAGGCGGGCATTCTGGGAACTCTCCACCTAAACAGCAATATTATAAAAATACTTTCCAGACTAATAGGAGAAGCCTGAGTCTTCTCTAGATTCTCTAGCCTATGTTCCAAGTCACTGACACTGTGCATTTATTGTTGGGACTGAGTTGTGATGTGTCTTTATAGGATGCATCTTGTTTTCCTCAGCCAGGACCTCAGCAGTAACACCTAGGGGTTCTTCTTGCATTAAGTCCTGTACTTACTTGTCCATGTATGGGGCTTAGATCCTGCCTCAGACACCCACAAAGGAAGGCTTGTATTATGATTTCTCATGGGTGTTCTCCCCAATCCCCACCCCACCCCTGCTTCTTCTCATGAGTAAATTTTGCTCCCAGTCTACCTGGTCTTAAAGAGAGTAGCCCTCAAGGGTCCTAGATCAATTTAAGAATCTGTGTTTTTTGTTTGTTTTGTTTTCTTTCCAATAGTGTTTGGTTCTATCCTAGTTCTCTGGGCCATCCAGCCTGTGGGTCCTCGTGTTTGAGGCAGTATCAGGGATGGGCTTACTCTCCTGGTATGGGTTTTAGGCTAGACCAGTCATTGGTTGGCTACTCCCTCAATCTCTGGGTCACCCTTACCCCAGCACATCCCATAGGCAGGACAGACTGTAGGTCAAAGGTTATGTGGCTGGTTGGTTTTCTAATCCCTCCACTTGAAGTCTTACCTGGTCACGGGGGATGGCCAGTTCAGGTTAGGAGTCTTAGCTGGGGTCATCCTTGCAGATTCCTGTGAGATTCCCTTGGGTCAGGTTTTTTCCTGACCCTGAAATGCACCCCCTTCCAGTAGTCTCTTTCAATGATGCCTAATGATGTTCTGCTATACTCATAGATCAGTGCCTAGCTCATTGTCATCAGAGAGGCTTCCTCCAGCAACTGATGGAAACAGATGCAGACCCACAGCCAAACATTAGGCAGAGTCTGGGGAATCCTGCAGAAGAGGGGGAGAAAGGATTGTAGGAGCCAGAGAGGTCAAGAATACCACACGAAAACCCACAGAATCAACTAACCTGGGCTCACAGGGGCTCACGGAGACTGAACTGACAGCCAGGGACCCTGCATGGGACTGACCTAGACACTGTGCATGTATGTTACAGTTGTGCAGCTTGGTCCTCTTGTAGGACTCCTAACAGTGAGAATTGGAGCTGCCTCCAACTCTTCTACTAGCTTTTGGGCCCTACTCCTCATGCTGGGTTGCCTTGCCCAGCCCAGCCTTAATACATGGAGAGATGCTTAGTCTTATGGCAACTTGATATGCCATGTTGTGTTGGTACCCATGGGAAACCTGGTCTTTCCTGAACAGAAATGGAGGAGGAGTGGATGAGGGGTGGGAATGGAGTGGGAGTGGGGTGGGGGAGGGATGGGGAGGAGAGGAGGAAGGGGGTACTGTGGCTGGAATGTAAAATAAATAAATACAGTGAAGAAATTTATATACAAGATTCTTTGTTACTGACACCGGTGATGACCTCAACATGAACGGAACTTGGAGTAGTTGTTTTTAAATTTTCTTTTTTTATTACTCATTTGGGAGTTTTGCTCCTGAGAGTTTGGTTATATATTTCCAAAAATTATTGATTATATGTTATGCAGAATTTTCAGGTCTTTGAACTGAGGAAGCAGCCACTTGAGCTAAAGCTGACCCACGTTCATGTGTGTGGTAGCAGGAGTATTTCAGGATATGTAGCTAGTTTCAGAAAGAAATATATATAAAAAAAAAGTGAGGGAATGATAAGCACTAAAACGTGCTCATTAAAGTCATCTTAATGGTTGTGGTGTGCCTTGGTTGCTAATTTCATGGCCAGTATCCAGTCATTGTGATTGAGAATCTAAAATCGATTCCACTCCACTTTACACCTATAAATTACAGACTTAAGTGATTTTGACTTTTCTGGGAAATTCTGTGAAAACACAGGTTGCTGATCACGTCAGGAGATTCTCTTGCAGTGAGTCTCAGTGGATGCTGACGGTGTGAGGCCCAGAGTTTGAAGCTGTCATGGTAAAGCTGGGTCTTCCATTGTGACTGGTTTTATGAATGAGCATGTGGTAGAAACAGGCCAGAAGAGACGCGACGGGGAGTCTACTCTGAGCTTCCAAGACAGGGTTCCTCAATTCCCGGAAAGAACAGAGGACAAAGTAGTTCTGGCTGTCCTCTAGAAGTTGTCATGTTGCTAGGACTACCACAAGCATCCTGCTTTTATCCTGAGGATGAAGGCAAAGCTGAAAGAAGCCTGGGCTGTAGAACTACCAGCTGCTTTTTGGCCAGGCTCTGCCCTATCTGGTCATTTCATTGTATGAGGTTTTGTGTGTGTGTGTGTGTGTGTGTGTGTGTGTGTGTGTGTGTGTGTGTGTGTATTACCTCATACAATTTATATTTGAAAAGATACAGCCATCATTAGTGTATTCAATCTTGTTCCCTGCTCTGTCCCCAGCTGTTAGGTACCTATACACGTAAGTTTATTTCACTTCATTTTTCCTTCATTTTTTTTTTGAGCATCTAATTTCCATTGACAATTTTCTCTTATCCACCCCCAGCCTTACCCAGTCCCCGAGAATATGCTGCAACACTAGAGAATTTGGAATCCCTTGAAGGAGACAACTGTGCTAAGCCTGCCTCTCGCTTGCACCTGTGAGGCAGGAGGATTCCTTTCTGGTTGAATGCACGGTGACACTTTTCCTGGATGTCTTCTCCCTCATGTTGTCACACATTACTGTTTTTGGAAACCATACTTAATTAGTGACTTGATCTCTCTCCCTTCAGACTTGAATTCTGATTTTCAGAGTCCGATAGTCAAGTCAATGTTGATCCTATCAGAATTTCAAATAGGCCCTGTCCTTCTGTGCCATAGTTTTGTTGGAAAGAGTTGCAGCGGCCATCAGGGCTGTATGATGTAAATCCCCAACTCCTGAATCGTGACAGGGTTAAAAGGAAAATGGAAAGGGTACTTGCTCTCCAGGGACCCGACCCAGCTCAGCGTCTTCACGCTTAGTCTGAGAAGTGAACAGAGATTTTTTTTTTCTACCTCCTTTCTTAAAATCCCAAATTGGAGAGCTTTTTTATTCAGAACATCAAGGGCTTTGGCACTTCAAGGAAAAGGGTAGACGTTCACAGGATCCTAAGAAGATATAAAGCCACCTTGGAATCAAAATCAATTTCTATTTGTTGACTTCTCTGGTCATGGGGAAATGAGTTAGTAGCCTCAAGTCAATTTCTACTGACAGGTATCCATCCTCATCAAGGTCAACGGTTTGTTCTGGTTGGCTTCTGAAAGTGATGATGGGCAGGGCCTTTTGGTTACATGATATTCTCCCTGCAGATCACTGCACTGAAGTGAGCAGATTGGTACTGATGTGGCGTGAACATTGCTATCTGGTAGGAAATAAAATTCTTAATAAGTATAGTTAACTTATAGTTTTATTCCGCTGTTTTTTAGTCTCACGTAGCCTAGGCTGGCCTCCAACTCATTGTGTAGTATAAGACGGCACTGAGTTCTCATCCTCTTCCCTCTTCCTCCCGAGCGCTGGAATCACAGGCATGCAGCACCATATTGATTTGTTCAGTGCTGGGGATTGATCCCAGGATTGTGCATGCTTTAAGCAAGTAGTTTACCAACTGTGCCAAATCCATAGCCTCACACAAAATTTTAGAGTTAAGGTTTTTCAACTCTAAAGCTCAGGTAAATGTTAAAACAAAGGATTCTATCATTTCTTGATGTAAACTGTTCTTCTCATCACCTTTTAATAATATTCATACCTTTAGACCATTTTGAATCCTATTTTGAAACTTTGCCTGACAACTCATACTAGAAGTAATAACTTCTTTCTTCTGAGCATCTAGAGAATTTGATGCATCTACTCTTCCAGTGTGCATGTCCATGTGTATGAACTGCATCAGAAGACAGACAGATGTCAGTCCTTGTCACCTTTTCCTTTTCTTCATTGTTTTCTGCGTTGTGCAGCGGAGTATCTGGCCCCAAAGCCTCTGTTCATCTCTACCTCCCATCCCACTGTGGGAGCACTGAGATTACAAATGTGTGTTGTCGCATCTAGCTTTTAATGGGTTCTGGGACTAGAACTCAGGTCCCCACACTTGGGTGGCAAGCACCTTACCCACTGAGGCAACTTCTCAATGCTCTGTTCTTTATTTTGTACACTTGACTATACAGATCTTTGAAGGCAGGGACCAATATGTATTAAGATACAGACTCTCTCTCTCTCTCTCTCTCTTTTTTTTTACATCCTCCACAGAGGTTTTATATGTAGCAGGTGTTCAATATATATTAGTTGATTTGGATAATTTTCCCCATGAAGTATATAGCACTGTAGACTCAGAATCTCATCCAGAAGAGTGTTTTCTCGAGTACGATCAAGAGCTGGTCTTGATAGGCATCAGCATCACAGTTCCTGTGACTCCCTGAAATTGAAAGCAAAGTTGTTCTTTTCTGAGGAGAGGAGTGGAAACTGTCAGCTGAGCCATAAAGGGATGCTTAACTCCCTTCCAAATGCTCAGAATTAATGAGATGGCTTATTAATTGACTTTTCTTCCTGATAACACAGTTTCCCAAGTTATTGGTGCTGCTGTCCTGACCTCACAAATATTATATCAATAAGAGTTCCCCTTGGATAATTCAGTTTAAGTTTTTCATGAATGAGGTATAGATATTAAGTGGAATTCATACTAGGATTAAGCAGATTGTATCGTACACCATAAAGGTACTGTGTCCCCAGGTTCCATCAGTGGCATTGTGGAGGTCGGAGAGGCAGATGTAGAGTCAGATGTTCGTTTCCAGTTCTGTCACTGGCTGTGTAGCCTTGGGCAAAGGACTTGAACTCTGAGTCTAGTTTCTTGACTTGTGAATTGAGGATTGCAATAAGAATCTAACTCTGGGCATTGTTCTAGGAATTCGACGAATCAATGCATAAGAAACACTTATCACTGCCTCGCACACAGCACGGGCATGAGATGTGAGCTATTATTGCTATTGCTTTTGTTATTGTTCAACTGTGGCCCCCATTTTCATCAATATAGATTAGTCATGGTGATTGTAGCATCTGCGTCCTATTTGCCACTGAATTCTCTTTTGTCCAACCACATCGGGGTCAGGTCAGACTGATAAATTGTTTGTAGAAGATTATGTGGTTTCTCTCTCTGGGTTTTCTTGGGTGACTTTGCTTGGCAGCCAGAGGTCAAGTTCTCACACTATGAAGATATTCAGGTCATTTTAAATATAAGGTCAGGGGAGCAAGAGTCTTTGAATTTCAATGAATGTGCCTTACATTTTAAAACATTAATAACAAATACCTTTTATTTAAAATTTTAATATAGTCTTTTAGTCATCATTGAAGAGATAGTTACCATGGAGAAGGATGAAGTGACATGCAGGGGATTGGGTTGGAATGAAGTTCAGACTGCCTGGAATTAATTCTTCCCATTAGCATTGAGATTCAGCCTCTAAAAATGATCAAAGGTTTTGATTAATCTCAGAATGTCTAGGTTATTTGTCAAGGTTTGGCTGGCACACTCTTAAGCTCCACTTTTTCTCATGGCTTTGGAGGTGGGAAGGGTTGTGTTAACTGTCGCAGTTTTTCAGATTTTATTTTCCTGCCCGGTCTGGTAAGGATTTAAGAAGGAAGGGTGGATTCTAGAGGCTGTGCTGCGGCAGATTTATTTAAATGCCCATCCTATGATATTGGCCCACACCTCCTTAAATAGTCGATCATAACTAAGCGACGAATGCCAGATGCTCCACAGAGACAAAGTGCCTGTGGACTTGGAATGTGCATAGGAAAGGAGGGGGACTTTTCCATTGGAGAGTTAGGGTAATAAAGACTCATGATGAAAATGAGGTGTAAGAACTGTAATTATATATGTCACTGCATGTATATATGTGCAGAGGATCTCGGGAAAAAATAGTTGGTGTATAAAATTGGGTGATTTTTAGAGTTGCGCTCTAAAGTATTTATAAAGATGTGGGTGGGACACACGGAAAATATAAAGGATGTTGAGGGATCCTGGGACCTGTAAGAGCTAAGGGCAGGTCCTTTGAGCCCAGGGCTGAACTGGTAAGAAGTGAATTAAACACTCCATCACCAGCAAGAGCCGAAGAGAGCCATCACCGGTGACTGACGCCAGGGCAGCTCCTAAAAGGCTCCAATGCTGGATCCAGTCTGTATTCTCATTTTTATACTCTAAAGCCACAAGGTGGGTCAGGCAAGCAAGCAAGATTTTCCTGAAGCATACGTGGCAGTCAGCAAGTTGTTAAGGGCAACGACCTGTTGTTTCAGCTCTTTCTCCAGGTCACTCTGTTCCTGGTAGCAAGTGAAGTCACGCTTGGCAAATAGGCAGTCCAAGCAGTGCTCTAAGTAAGTCACTAAATCAGTCATAAATCAGTATCTAATAATTGATTTTTCTATCTTATTCTACTTCATTACCATAATTTAGAGCAGAGAGGGAAGGGAAGAACGTCGTGGAGAGCATTTCAGCAGGGACTGTGGACTTTGAGCAAAGCCAGAGAATGTTAAACCAGGCTGTGTGGAAGTAGAGGTGGGATCCTGACCCCCATCTTTTTCCTTTTTCAGTTCTGGCCATGTATCCATAGACTCCATCACAAGCCAGAGGATACTACAAGGCAATGGATCCCCATGCCATACCCAGTACATGCCATTGATTGATTAATTGTGTGTGCACACACATGTAGATGGGGATGTGCATGCCCCAGTGTGCATGTGGTCAGTGGACAATTTGTCAGACTCAGGTCCTTCCTTCCACTGTGTGTTGTAGAATATTATTTTAAGGTGTGTTACTTTTGTTTATGTTGTATTTGTTTAACTCTGTGAAGCTGTGTTACTGTGCCTGTCTAAAACACCTGATGATCTAATAAAGAACTGAACAGCCAATAAATAGCAAGGGAGGAAAAAGGATAGGCATGCTGGCAGGAGAGAGTATATATAGAAGAAGAAAAGAAATGGAGGAGTGAAAAAAGAAGGAGCCAGAGGAGGAGGACTGCAGGGCCAGCCACCCAGCTACACAACCAGCCATGGAGTAAGAGTTAGATTTACAGAATGAAGAGCATGGGAAAAGCCCAGAGGCAAAAGGCAGACATGATAATTTAAGAAGAACTGGCAAGAAACAAGTCAAGCTAAGGCTGGGTATTTATAAGTAATAAGCCTCTGTGTATGTTTACTTGGGAGCTGGGTGTCGGGTCCCCAAAAGAGTAAGAAAACTGTGTGTTCTGGGGATTGCTCAGGTCATCAGGCTCGGTGGCAGGCACCTTGATCTCTGAACCACGTTCAGGTTTAGAACAGGTCATTTTAAAACCTTCCTCCAGCTTGTAATTGTTTTGTGTCAGTCATGGCAACTGTTCTCTTGATTGGTCTTTAAATCTGACAACAAATATAATTTATAAAGATTAAATTCCAACACTAACATCCTTTAAATTCAGTGAAATATGCCACATTTAATCTATAATTTCGCATTTGCCAAGCAAAATTTATACTTTACAGCTTGCACTGTGTATGACAGTTTTACATTTTACACATCAAATTCCAAGTATCCACACACAAGAACACAATTGCCAGAGTGCCTGTCTGCATTCTTTCATGTTGTTGGCAAACTACTGCTTAAGCAGAATTCTGGATGCTCTGAGGAAGGAAGGACTTCAATCCATCAGGACCCCAGAACTGAACCTGTTGCCAAGTCACAGAAGTGTCAGGATTGACGTTGGAACTGGAGGCTGTCTGAATTGACTTCTATGTAGAACACAATGTCTTAAGAAGTAGATTGAAAGAGAGGAGGCGGGGCCATGCTCAAAGGAGCTGGAGGCTGACGTACATCCTCAAATCCCAGCGATTCTGGGCGTTCGAGTTTTAGTTGTGGTGTTAATAAAACGACAAGTTGGGTTTTCATTGATTTATTGTCATTTTGCAATTCTCCACAAACAATATTTTTATTGTATGCATGACAGACACAAAGTTGGGGGGGAAAGGGGGTGGTTGCCCAGGATGTTGAGTTTTCCAAGTTACTCCTTGTCTGTCTGCTAGCCTCCTGCTCTCCTGATCATGTGACAGACATATACCTGAGGCCAGCGTGAGGAACTGGAACATAGAGAAGCTCTATACAATTCTACACACTACATGAAAACCAAGAGGTCTGAGGTCTTGCAGCAAATGCTATCCTCCACTGATACTCTCTCTGGACGCCTGCCCCCCTCACTCAAGAGCTCCCCTTTATGTGTCTTCCTGTTTGCCCGGCTTCCACCATTTGGGCTTTCTTCTTCTTGCCTCCTTCTTGGACACTTGTGTTTCTTTCTTTCTGCTTTACTAGACTAGGAATGAATTCGTCCTGGGAACTTTCAGTCATCTATGGAAAAGGCTGCTACAAGGCTTTATGTCGGAAATGCAGTTGCTTGGTAACTTATTCTCGTGCCAAGTTTATGTTCGGAGAGTTAAACAAACGATTTAGCCCCCACTGTTCTCAGGCCTGGGCAGCATCAGCCGTGCGGCTCAGCTATGTCCAAGGAACTCTCCAAACGGGCACAGAATAGAGCTCAGTTCTGCAAAGCAGGAAGGCGAAGGGAGGTTGCATGCACCTGGCCGGGCCCTAAGAGGCACCCGGGGAGGCTGATCTGAACAGACGTCCTACACGTTCGCACATTTCCTAAAACAAGCGCATGCCGGTAAGGTTTAAGATCCTCTGTTTTTTGCTTTGTTCTGTGTTTCCCTTTCTGATATCTCGGTCATTCTTGCTGCCCTTTCTAATGAGTTTGTAAGAACCAATAGTTTTAGATCTTAAACCTTCCGAACAAATACTCCTGGAAGCAATGGTATAGAGCCCGTCTGTCTTTGCCAACTTCTAGCATAACATACATCCGTGCGCGCGCGCCGCGCACACACACACACACACACACACACACACACACACAACGACAAAAATCCCCAAATTGTGTATTAGGAGATATAAAACTGGAGCCAATAGTAGGTAGGCTGAATCCGGATGAAACATTTGATTTTAATGTCAAACAGGAACTCTGGCACCAAAAATATCTAGTATTCCACATGGCCTCCTTGCTGAATGGTGCATAGAAAAGTACCAAATTGGGCTGTTTCTGGAAAGGTGTGTGTGTGTGTGTGTGTGTGTGTGTGTGTGTGTGTGTGTGTGTGTGTGTTTGTCTGTCTCTCTCTCTGTGTGAATGTATATGTGTTTGTGTGGGTGGTAGGTGTCTGTGTATGAGTGTGTGTGTGTGTGTGTGCATGTGTTGTGTTTGTGTGTGAGTGTGTGTAGAAATTTTCCTATTATGTGTGCACCGATTATTGGCCTTATAACTCCACAGCACTGTAACATACAAGACAGAAGTTGTCACAGCGTGTATAAAAATGACTGTTTGTCACACATGGTGAGCACTGGGGAGTAGGTGGCCGAGCAGAGTTTTCTTCAAGACTGACTGGATGTGAGCCCAGATTATGCAAGTGGAAGTGAAGAGGGAAGAAGGGGAAAGAACAAAAGCCTATTGAAAGACATAAAACAAAATTTAAGGAACGCTCTAATGTTAACATTGCTTTGTAAAAGTCTCCATTGTATCATTTGCCTGGTAGGCATCAATTGATTAAATTGGTCTAGAGCCTTGAATAAGGCTCAAAAAAAAAAAAAAAAAAAAAAAAAAAAAGGAATAGGTTTCAGATTAAAGAATATTTTTTGCTAGTCTTCAGTGTTTAGAGTAATAGAGGATGGTTTGGGGCAATAATTTCATATATGGTAATCTCTCGTAATTGTAACTTGGTAGCCAAAGAATCTGTTCATATTCAAGAATGATCCACAACTAAACTAGCTTCTTAAAAAAAAAAATACTCGAACCTTTGCCAGAACCAGTGATTCCTTTCTGGTTGTTAACACACTCAGGTCCATCTGCTCACTGCTCGCAAGTCGATGCTCAGAAGCCAACAGTTGGAGAAAACCAAGTTTCTTCAAGGGCTGGTTCCTGAGAACAGGTGGGGCTATTGTCTGTGTAAATAAGACCATCTTTGGGAACGCAAATCCATGAGATACATGAGAGGCTTACACAGGGAAAGGACGAAGTGCAGAGACAGTTGGACAGCTACCAACAGGGCCTTCATCCTTTCTCTCCTCTCTCTCCTTTACAGCTAGAATACCAAGAGTCCCTGGCCTCCTAGAAACAGTTTCTGTAGTTGTTTACGTAAACATACTACTTTTCTGTGAGTTAGACCTCACATCAAGTTACATGCTTCATGTTAGTTCCTGCACAGGACTAAAGAAGAAAAGAAATACAGTATCTGAGGCTATAAAATGTTCTAAGTTCTGGAAATCTAAAGAAAGATGACTTCAAAGTTAATACCATTAAACACTCAGACTTCAGAACATCAGGCAGAGAGAAGACTCCAAGGAACAACTCCCAGGGAATAGGCACTGTTTCTCTCTCTCTCTCTCTCTCTCTCTCTCTCTCTCTCTCTCTCTCTCTCTCTCTCTCTCTCTGTGTGTGTGTGTGTGTGTGTGTGTGTGTGTGTGTGTGTGTGAGAGAGAGAGAGAGAGAGAGCGCTTCAGAGGTTCCTTTCCACTTTGAAATGAATTCCTCTGAAAAGATTCTTCTTACATGCAAAACGTATTTCACATATTGAATGTCTGTCCTCCTCTAACAGACAAAAGCATCTGATAGTATAAAAGGAAACACAATTCTGTGTTTTCAAAATGTCAGTTTCTCACTCACTTCTCTTGTTTTTAAAGAAGACTTCTAGAAAATAATTATGAAAATGATGATGATGAAAACATTTTTGAGTGACAAAAAGCAAAATTTAAAATTTTACAAGAAAGCTGGTCCAATTAATTCTTCATAGATACACTACATTAATAGTCATCTTGTTAGTTTTTTGCCTTTTAGTTATTTTAAGATACTTTTAAATTTATACCATGTTCTTTGGGATTTTGTTAGTTTGTCTTCTACAGAACGAAATTATATGAATGATAAGGACTAAATCACATATTCTTCGTAGATGGCTAATGCATGTATAAATGCAAAGCACATCTATACTCACCTATGCATAGCTTTAGTTAGTATCAATTATTATCTAAGCTGACTTGAAACTCTGCTTATAATGGAGACTTGCCTATAAGCCTCAATACAAAGCTGGAGTTTTTGTTTGTTGTGAGACAGGGTCTCTCTACCTAGTCCCAGCTATCCTAGAACTTATGTAGAACAGGCTGGCCTTGAACTAACAGAGATCTGCCTGCTTCTGCCTCTGCTTCCTTAGTAAAGCTGGAGTTCTTAATCAGGAGGATTTTTATCTCTGATGGAATATTCACCAATATCTAGGGACATTTCTGATTGTCATGACTGGATAGGTGGGCGAACATTACTTGCACGTAGTAGGTAAAGACCACAGCTACTGAGCTCTCTATAACGCTCCTCATAACAAAGAATTATTTGACCCAAATTTTAAGTGTCAAGGTTGAGAAATTCTGTTGTTCAATAAAACAGGCTGTTTATTAACAGACTATGAGAGGTAAAATGTAAAAATCCAATGAGCATATATTGACCAAATCCCCAAGTTTAGAGTAAGTCACCCTTACCTTCAGCTATATTTTATATCTTAGTCAAGAGATCCTCCATTTTATTCTTTTTAGAGAAGGACTTACTCCAAACAATAAGACGATGTCATTCTTAATAACTTAAATTCCTAAACTTAAGTAAAACTTAATAACTTCTTAAACTTAAATAAAAAGTTACTTAAATTTGCTTCCAGAAATGAACAATAAATATTTAAAATAATCCAAAGAAAATCAACAAAATGAAGGGAACGAATGGGTACTGGGAAACACTGTATTACTAACCTATATTCCCAGGCCAATTTTGAAAAGAACAATATGCAGATACTTTGGGAAAATCTAGAAAAAAACATACATGTTTATGGATATATATGAACTAAGAGGATATAAAAACCCAAGGAGACAGATAACAAGGATGATGTTAAACCTGTAGCAAATCTTCTAATAAGCCCAGAATGGGAAGGCTTCGCTGCTGAATTTTACCAACTTCCAAAAGGAAATCTCTGATGTTTCTCAAACTATTCCATGAAATTGAAAGGGAACCCTGGAAACCCTGAAGTCTCCATTGCTCTACTACAAAATCTGGCAAGGATATTTCTATTACCACCAGGAGCAGTAGCTCCACCACATCTACAGACTAATTAATATTCCTGAACAAAGATGCAAAAACCCGCAACAAAATACACCACACATCAAATTCAGCATCACAGTAAAACAGCCATACAGCATGATAAAGTAGGTTTTATTCCAGGGATGCAAGGATGGTTCAATAGATGCAGGTCAATAACAGCATATAAATAGAACAAAAGACAAAAAACCACATGATTATAACATACAGAGAAAAAAAACCTTGAATAAAACTTGACTCCCTTTTATAATAAAAATCTCTAAATAAATCAGACATAGAAAGATCATCATTCAACATTGTAAAAGTTATATACAATCATCCTATGACCAACATCATACTAAATGGAAAAAACCTGAAAGCGTTTTTTTCTAAGATAATGAAAAATATAAGTGTTGTCTGCTCTCTCCTTCAACTGTGTGATATCAGGGATCCTGTTCAGGATGCTAGGGTTGGTGGCAAGTACATTAACCCACTGAGTCATCTATCTGCTTTAAACAGACATTTCTTAGAAGAAATCTAAATAGTCAATGTTTTAAATGATCAATATAACTTTCACCACTGGGGAACTGCAAACAACTCTAATGAGATTCCATCCATATCACCCTGGTTAGAATGGCTTTTTTGTTTGTTTGTTTGTTTGTTTTTCAAAACAGAGTTTCTCTGTTTAACAGCTTTGGCTGTCCTGGAACTCGCTCTGTAGATCAGGCTGGCCTCAAACTCACAGAGATTCACCTGCCTTTGCCTCCAGAGTGCTGGAATTAAAGGCATGTGCCACCATCTTCTGTCTAGGATGGCTTTTATAAAAACAAAACCAAAATGCTACCAAGGTTGTAAAGGAAAAGCAGCACTTATATACTGTTAATAGAATGGAAATTAGTCCTGATATTACAGAAATCATCATGGAGGTTTCTCTAAAAACTAAAGATAGAATACTGTATGGTCCAGCTGTGTCAGTCATGGGTAGATTAGATGCCCCCAAAGCAGCCATGAATGTGATGGTATTGTTGGAGGAGTGTGTGTGTTTCATTCAGCCATAAAGAAGATGGAAATATTATTTCAAGAAAGTAGATAAAATTGGAGAATGTCATATTAAGTGAAACAAACCAGAAATATAAATATCAGTTCTGTTTTAACAAATGTGGAAACTTCAAAAAAGGAGAAGAAGAGGGAAAGGGAGAGGGAGAAAAGAAAGAAAGAAAGGAAAAGAAAGAAAGAAATGAAAAACAAAACAAGAAAAGGACCTGAAAGTGGAAGAGGAACTTTAGCAAACTGTGTTGGGGTTGGAAAAGGAAAGGGGGGGGGGGGCGCGGATGACATGATCGATACAAGTTGATGCATGTATGAAAATAGTGAAGTGAATCTCATTAATGTATACCATTATTGTGTTAGTAGTTATAATAAAATGAAAATTTTCTAATATAACTTACCCAAATAAGTGAATAAATATACTTCCAAGAGATTTTATTCTTTTTCTGTGTTCACCTCACTCCAGGGTGACAAGATGTCACTGATTTTGCACAGTTGGGTGATCTACCTATATAAACCTGCCTCCTGCTTTCTCCATTGCTAGTTAATGGTTTATTGTACACCTTCTTAGTTATTTCTTGCCAACTTATTTTCTGGGTTCTAACCTTGTCTTGCTGCTGTTGCTGCTCTTACATCATTTGTTTGTTTTTAAAATCCTGTAGCGATATTTCTGTGTTTGGGAAGGAACAGAGGCCCACAAGTGCATTTAACCTCCCGTCTTATAGAAATATCAACCATTGTTCTTCACGAGTGTGTTTTCTATAATAGTGGCTGTTCCAGCTGCCTGTTAATACAGGAAATGGCACTGTGTGTGTGTGTGTGTGTGTGTGTTTACAAGTGTGTGTTCACACACACATGTGAAATAGAAAGGATTATTGTGTTTGGGAGAGACAGAGTCTAGATTTAGTTCTTTCTCAAAGGCCTTCCCCATAGCCGGGCAGTGGTGGCACATGCCTTTAAGAGGCACAGGCAGGCGGATCTCTGTGAGTTCGAGGCCAGCCTGGTCTACAAAGCGAGTTCCAGGAAAGGCGCAAAGCTACACAGATATAATGCCTCACAGAGAGAGACACACAGTAGCTCTTGGATCACGTCATCCCACAGTGTTTCTATGGCAGCACACCCCTTCCTTCAGGGTTTTCTATGTATGGATAGATGTTGAAAGGAAGCCAGCACTCAGGAAGTACTTGGAAATTTCCTTTGCTGGTATCTGTTTCTTTTCCCGTTTCTGTGACAAAATACTCTGACGGAAGCAACTAACAAGATAAAGCATTTGTTCTTGCTCACAGTCCTGGTCAGAGAGGTCAAGGCATCAGGAGCTTGACCCAGCTGTTCACAACAAATCAACAATGAGGACCAGAGAGCAATGGACGTGAGTCTCACCACATTACTATGGTCCCTTATACAGTTCGGGATCCCTGCCTGGGGAATGGTGATGCCCACAGTGAAGATGGCTTTTCCTACCTCAGTCAACCTAACCAAGACAACCCCTTACAAGGATGGCAGGAGCCCGTTCCCCAGGGGGTTCTAGGTCCTAACTTGTTGACAACTAACACTAACCATGAAAATATCTCAGGACTTTTGACTACATGATTTTTAGCTTGTGTTCTGATCTGTGTTTGAAATCAATTCACATATCAATATGAGACCCTATATTAATTTGGCTGAAATTTTAGATCTACAGAGTTTCATCCTTCTATAACATTTTTATGATGTATGGCACTCCCTCTGTTTTATTACTTGGCCCTCCTCCATTTAAACAATTCTTTAAGATATATATAACATGAATTTACCATAAGAGTCACTCTTATTTACATGTATATTTATTTGTTGAGAATTTCATATGTGTAAAAATGTATTTTTTAATTTTTTTTTATTTTATTTTATTTTTTTTTGGTTTATTTGAGACAGGGTTTCTCTGTGTAGTTTTGCGCCTTTTCTGGAGCTCACTTGGTAGCCCAGGCTGGCCTCGAACTCACAGAGATCCGCCTGTCTCTGCCTCCCGAGTGCTGGGATTAAAGGCGTGTGCCACCACCGCCCGGCTTATTTTTAAAATTAAAATGAACTCAAAGTCATTTTTGTGGACCTTAAGCTTTCTTTACGCATTTTTTGTAAGAATCATTTTTAAATGACTCATTCAGTGGTATTAAGTACATTCATAATGTTATACAGCCATCACCAGCAGGCATCTCCTTACTCTCATCTTGTAAAACTTTATCAAACAGTAGCTCCTAATTCATCTTCTCTTCAGCCCCTCACCATCCATGGTTTAATGTCTGTCTGTCTTTGTGGTTTTGACTTCTTAAGTGGAATCACACATAGTATCTGTCCTTTTGTGATTGGCTTGCTTCACTTAGCATCCGGTCTCCAAGGTGCATTCACCTTGTGTCAGAATGCCTTTCCCGTTCAGGCCTGAATAATGTTCCATTGTAGGTGTTTACTGCATTCTGTTTATCCATCCATCCACGGATGGATGGGTCCTTGGTTGCTTCCATGTTTTAGCTGTTGTGACCACTGCTGCCATTAAACATGAACATTATACAGCTTCCTCTTTCTGAGAACATTTTCATTCCTTTTTGGCTTTGTACCCAAAAGGGAATTTATTTTTTTCTGGCTTGTGATTCTATTTTTGAATTCCTGAAGAATTGCCACCCTGTTTCCTACAAGGTTGTGTTACTTCATACATTGGTTAACATTCTTAAAGATTCCCATATTTCCAGACCCTTGCCACCACACTTTTGTTGGCTGTGTGTGTGTGTGTGTGTGTGTGTGTGTGTGTGTGTGTGTGATAGTCTCTTCTACCTTTGAGTGGCATTCCCCTAATGGTTACTGATGCTTAATAATGCTTCATGAGTTTGTTGGCCATTTGTATGTCTTCTTTGGAGAAATATTATTTAAGATCTTTGCTCATTTTTAAAATTGGGTTGTTTGTGTTTTTGTTGCTGTGTCTTGGAAGTTTTCTGTATATTCCATTTAGTGGTCCCTTACCAGACACATGATTTATTGATGTTTTTCTCCCATCATGCCATTTGCTGTTTTATTGTGATGTACTGGTATTTATTTTGTGGCAAGTGTTTTAAATTTTCAAGAAACCCCATTTGTGTATTTTTTCTTTTTTCAGTCCAAGAAGAATAAAACCCAATGCTGTTTGATTCAAGTGAACGCTTTATAATCTGAGCTCAGGACAATGCTCTTCCCGAACACTAAGATGCTGTAATAATAGACTTGTATTTAAATATGTATACATCTTGCTACATTGTAACAGAGTTAATTGCAAGTCATATAGAAGTTTGTTAAGCGATAGGTAGGTATGGCCTCCTTTAAAGCATCGTTTGGGGAACCTGACTTAAAATTGCAGAGACTTGCTCTTTCAACTGGAGCTGGGAGGCTCTCCAGCCTCTTTCTGTCATGATAAGGTTGAGAAGCAACTGAGATTACAAGTTGCTGTTGTTCCTCAGGATGAGGATGAGCACATGGTGACTCACTTTTTGCCAGAGTACCTAGGACAGTGCCAAACTTGAAGGAGTCAGTAATATCCCTCTCCCCTCACTCTGTGACATGTGTACACCTGTCCGCTAGCATAGACCTGCTTCCTTATAAATCTGACTAATTTTTTTTCTTTAAAAATTACATCATAAACATGAACTATTTCTGTTGCTCTTGGTTACCTCCCAGAGGATGAAAGTAAGTTCCTGTTGCTGAAGACACCATACACTTTGGATACAGGATTCAGGGGATCTGAGCTAGATCTAACTTGAAAGTCTTTTTCTTGTAGTCTAGCTTTCATGGTACCAGAAGACACCAAGCAAGCCTCTAAGGGAGTGTCTTAGTTAGGGTTTCTATTGCTGTGAAGAGACACCATGACCACAGCAACTCTTACAAAGGAAAAGATTTCATTGAAGTGGCAGCTTACAGGTCAGAGGCTTAGTCCATTATCATCATGGCGGGGAGCATGGCAGCATGCAGGCAGACATGGTGCTGGAGGAGCTGCTACATGTTGATATGCAGGCAACAGGAAGACTGTCTCGCTGGGTGTGGCTTGAGCATATATTAGACTTCAAAGCCTGCTTCCACAGTGACACACTTCCTCTGACAAGGCCATACCTACTCCAACAAGGCCACACTTCCCAATAGTGCCACTTCCTTTGGGGGCCATTTTCTTTCAAACCACCACAGGGAAGAAGCAACCAATAATCCTACCCAGCTATGATCACTATGAATCACAGTAAAAACCAGCATGGCACACTATTCCAAAGTGTGCAATAGTGGCATTCACATCTTGGTAGTAGCCCACAGCTATCTAATTGAATATAAGGCCTGCTCAACAAGAGGGGAATCATGCCTGGTACTGGAAACCTAGCCACTACCTCGGGCTAGGAGAGTAATGGATCTTGGAGAAAAACGTATAACTGCCACTTTACTCAAGCAGCATAATCCGTAGCTACATTCTAAATATCTATCCTTATACCCACAGAGAAGTGGTACATTTTACCATCATGAAATAAATCTCTTTGCAACATATGGAAGCCATTACAGAAAACTACAGCCGATAGAAATGCAGAGAATAAATGACTGTGTGGTTCCCGTCCCCAACTGATGTATCTACAACACAACTCCTGCCTCTAAGTTTTAGGGATCATAGCAGAAGAGGAAAGAAGAACAGAAAGGGTTCTGTGAGGCTGCATCTCCCGGAAACGTCAGAGAAGCTATACCTATGACTCGCATCAGCATGGCTGTCTAAACAAGACTTGAACAAGGGCAGTATCAATAGAGATGCTAACAAGGGAGGGAAATTCCATGGGGTCCCAACTCTAGACAAAGAATTGAAGGCAACTAAGGAACGCTGAGGTCAGGAGAAATAGTCTTCTCCAAGGAAGAACCCCCAATTGGTTATCTAATACCAACTGGTCAGTCCTGAAATCAAATACATACAAGTAACATTATGTGGAATGTGTAGGTTGCATCTGTATATATTGAGAAGTACACACACATACACACCACCTACAATAAAAGAAAAAGAGTGAATTTGAGAAAGAACCAGGGAAGAATTGAAGAGAAGAAAGGGAAGAGAAACTGATGCAATTATATTCTAATTTCAAAAAAATATCCACAACAATTATCACATTGAAAGGGGAAAACTATAGTCTTCCAGCTACTTGTATTTTATTATATGTTAAAAGTATAAAATAAAACACAGCCTACAGAACCAGCTTATTAAAGATCACTCCCCCACCCCTGCCCCAAATGTTCTTTTTTTAAAAACTGAGGCAGCTGACTATTAGGAATATTCTGTATCACTCATTTTCGGGCCTGAAAAATTGCATTTCTTGCTGGAGAAACTCCAAGGACCTTCAGTCGCCAAGTCAGAGTCTGAATCATACCGAACTATTGGCAATGGTGGGGGTCACAGCAGAGTGCGTAATGAACAGAAGCCATGGTGAGCAGACTTCATGTGAGATCCCTTTGTAGCTGGCTGCAGATGACTAAGTAAAAACAAAAGTCGTTGCGTCACGTGACGGATATGACTGTGGGGCATGAACTGAAGAGAGACAGATAGAGGTTACTGAGAAGGACCTGTTGTTTCTGAATGCCACATCAATTACGAGGAACTATGGCTGATGAGGAAAAGACATAGGAAAAAAAATCAAAGCACAGCGTTTAGTGCACAGTCATCCTCCAGGCCACCAAGCTGCTGGTGGATGCCTGTGAGCTGCTCTCTGGTGTGGGGGTGTGACTGCGGGCTGAGCCAAGTGGCAGAGGAGGTGAGCAGCTCAGATTGTGACCTCTGGTGGCAACTGCAGCTCCTCTTTCCCTCTGCAGCTCAGCTTGGGTGGCGGTAAGTGCTGGCATCTGATAAGCGGGCTTTGCTTTCGGACCATAGAGTGCCTGCCGACGACATGGGTGAGAGACTGTGGGTTGGCTTTTGAATAGCATTCAGCATCTTGTCCTTTCTGTTCCCAACATTTAGAGACGCCCTAAATTCAAAACATAAATCTTGTATTACCTTTGCTGAATGGAAGAGCGGGTGAAGCACCTGGTGAAAATGAAATTATAGTTTTCTAAGGTTGATATAAGATCTACTTGATCTTTTGTAGAGGTTTGAGGTCATTGGCTCCTACTCAGCGGTCCTATCATGACTATTAATTTTTATTAAACCATGGAATAAATAATTTATTAAGAAACAAAAATCTAATGAAGAAGAATTTATACTGAACTAGTCCACGCCTTATGCTTTAGCTATTTTCCAGTATAAACACAGCATTCATGAGCTTGTACTGTCTACCTCTTATTAAATATATGTGTGGTATTTTTCTTTGCAGCTCTGTTGGATAAGGTCCTTATTTGTTCTGTGGATATTTTTCAAAATACCAATTCAGTATGGAGCAACTCTGATTCAATCGGACATTAACTTTTCATTTAGATGCCTGGTTAGGTTGAAATGCTCGACTATTTTCATGAACTTGATACATGTAGATAAAACCACTGTAGGATATTCGAAACAAACTGACTCTGTCTTGCTGAAACGGTCCTGGAAAAGTAGGCAGTGGAAATCACTTCTGCAATAAGAAACAGAGAACAGGGTTCCTGTTCACCTAAGACCTTGGGATACTAGGAGCTGGGGACATCTTCCAGTACTATTTCCAGGTTGCCGTCCGAGATCTCTAAAGAAGCCTGGTTTGCATTTCTGGGAAGTCACAGTGGAGAAACATGGTGAACAGGACAAATGAGTTTGAGAATCCCGGTCTCTGTGAGAGCTGTCACCCTGCCGGGACCCTGGCTCTGAGAGAAGAGTGTGGGAATGGTTTGAGGTGCGCTCGTATTGCAGAGCAGCAGAGGACAGATCCAGAATTGGCTGAAAGATTTGCCTTAATTCATCATTTGACTTTGTAGCCTGTTCAGTTGTCTTCAGAACTAAGTTATCCCACCGTACAACGTATGCCCTTGTTGGGACAAACTCTGAAATACCCTTGCGTTCAGCTGGGCCACATCCTCACCTATATCTCTCACATCACACGAGGCTTAGTTTGTAGGAGGTAGGTCTGTCTTTTTCCTCTTCCTTTTTTTTCTTTCCTGTTTTTAACATTTTTAATTGAAAATAATTTTTTTTCATAGTCTAACCATGGCTTCCCTTCCCTCATCTCCTCCCAGATCCTCTCCACATCCCACCTGTCCAAACTCCATACCTTCTTTCCCTCTCTCTAGAAAACAGGCAGGCAAATAAAATAAACCACAGTGAAATGTAAGAATTAAAAATAAAAGAAGCAGCACAAGACACATACCCGCCCCCCCACATCTCCCCCACACCCCACACATACTGAACAAACCCCACAAAAACAAAATCAGAAACTGTGAGACAGAAACAAAAGGCCAGTCAGGTAAAAAAAAAAAATGCCCCAACAGAACAATATGAAACAAACAAAAACAACATATCTCCAAAAACACCACTGTGCTCATTTTGTATTGGCCATCTACTGCTGGGTATGGGGCCTGCCCTTAAGTGTGGTTTGTATACCCAGTGAGACTCCATCGTAGAAAATTCATTTTTTCTTTGCAAGTGGTTGTCAATTGGAGACAGCTTCTTGCTTAAAGAGGCCTTTCTTAAAGGGATTATTTGAGTGAAATGAATGGAGCCTTATTATCGAATTGAATCACAGTGAACATTTTGTATGTGAAAGTATGGTGCTTTAGGAACAGATAGGCATACTTTTGTGTGTATGAGTGTGTGTATGTGTGTGTGTGTGTGCGCACACACACACACACCACACATGTGCATGCATATAGAGGCTAAAGAGTATCATTTCCCAGCTGCTGCTCACCCTGTGTTTTGAGACAGTTTCTTACTGTGTGTGGCTCCCCAGGTAGGCTGGTGTGGCTGGCCAGCAAGCCCTGGAGATCTACCTATCTCTGCTTCTCACACAGGCTTGGCTATGCCATTCATGGCAATGGTTAAGATCCACAAAATGCAAATTCTTATATCAATGATTTTTAGTGCTTACTTGGGGCCTAATTCTACTTAGTACAACTTTTTTTCCCCTGTTTTTGAAGTTTATAGATATTACTTGCTTAGTTTTCTATATGTCTATCTTCAGCTTGATCCCCAATCCTCTAGTATTAAATCTCTTCCAGGATGTTGCTCCCATCAGATTTTTTTCTCAGAGTTGTTTGGAGCCGTTTTACAGGAGCAGCTGACCTGTATCAGTTTGGATGGAAGCCTTCTACCTTAGTTACTTTTTACTTGTTATCAAAAAGCCACTTCAAGGAAGAAAGCTCTATTTGGTTCCCAGTTTGAGGATACCCCATCATGAGGTGGGGTCATGGCAGCCCAAATACTTGAGGCTGTGGTATGGGATTGTGGGGTGGCTTGCTCCTCCCTGGGCAGATCAGGAAGTAGATGCCAGATAAAAAGTGTAACCAGGCTACCAAGTCCAAATGCCCCCCTCCCGTAATTCACTTAACAGTTGCACAGCCTCTCCAAACAGTGCCATCAGCAGGGTGTCAAGTGTTTACATTCAAAGCATATAGTATCTTTACCCAGCATTCATCTGTCATTCTGGAATTCCCCCTCCCCATCACCTTGTAGAATTAGTTCTGTGTTCTGAATCTCCTGATTCTTGCTTCCCTCTTTTGTTTTAGTAGAATGTAGCCTCTAATTCTCTCTCTCTCTCTCTCTCTCTCTCTCTCTCTCTCTCTCTCTCTCTCTCTCTCATCTATCTATTTACTTTTAGTTTCAGGCTTAAAGATGTGCATCACCATTGCCTAGTGACTTCTAATATCTTTTAAGAAAAGTATTTAGAGCTGGGTGGTGGTGGTACACCCTTTAATCCCAGCACTCAGAAAGCAGAGGCAGTTAGATCTCTGTGAGTTTGAGGCCAACCTGATCTACACAGTGAGTTCCAGGACAGCCAGGGCTGTTACACAGAGAAACTCTGTCTCAAAAAACAAAACAACACAAAATGTATTTAGAGAATGTGGGTGGATGTCAACTGTCTTTATACTACCTTAATATTGGTGGTTATTAGTTTATATTATTCTTGGTATGCAAGTCTAGGTAGAGTTCTCCTCAACATTTTACCAACCATCTCTTTCTCCCCTCTGCTTTTCTTTCTTCCTTTTTTCCTTACTTTCTCTCTCTCTCTCCTTCTGTTTTGTTAAAGACATAATATTTATACGTCTTTATGGGGTATAGCATGGCAATTTAATACATATGTATAATGTGTAATAATCAAGCAGGATAATAAGCATTCCCATCTCTTTGTTAATCATTTTTATTTATTGGGAATTTCATGTTCTACCACTCATTTTAAAATCCATCATAGATCATTTTAGTCAATAGGTACTCTACTGTGCCGAGACACAGAAGGAGTTGTTCCAATATATGCTTTGCTATACCTTGTGGGATTTCATTCTGTCTCCTCTCCCCTCTGACCTGCCCAATCTCTAGTGACCAGTAATCCCCTCTATTCTTCTTTGAGATTGGTATGTTTGTTTCCCAATGAGTGAGAACATATGGAATTGGCTTTTTCTTTGTCTAGCTTATTTCAATTAACATGATGACCTCCAGTTCCATCTGTATTTGTGTAGGTGACAGAATGTCATTCTTTTTTGAATGACTGAATAATATCTCATTGCTTATATATGCCACATAATCTTTATCTATTCATTCATTTGAAAGGCATCTGGGTTGATTCCATATTTTAGTGATTATTAATTTTATAAAATTTATAAAATATAAATTATTTATAAATTAAACTTATGAATGCAAGTATGTGTTTGATATAATTATTTCATCTCTTTTTGATATTATATTTAGTAGTGCAATTACTAGATTGCATGGCCGTTCTATTTCCAATTGCAGAGGAGCCTCTACTGTTTTCCATGTGGCTGTACTGGATACATTGCCCCAACATTCTTTAAGAGCTCTCCATTCTCTATATTCCTGAAAAATTTTGTTAATTTTGCTATTCTATTGGAGTAAAGTAGTATCCCATGGTCTCAATTTGTATTCCCCTGATGCCTAGTTAGATGGATCATTTATTCATGCACTTGTTGGCCACTTATATGCCTCTTTTTGAGAGTTACTTACTTAGTTATTAATAGGTAGGTCTTATTTTTTCCTTCTTAAGAAAAATAGTTGTTTTGTTTTAATATCCATGCTGGGAAATACAAAGATTGGGAGATGGCTCACTCAGTGATCTTGCCACATAAACATGAAGATCTGAGTCCAGATCCATCTCATTCACATAAAAAGGTGGGCACAGCAGCTTATACCTGTAATCCCAGCACTGGGAGGTGAAGACAGGAGTACCCCAAAGTGTGCTGGTCAGGCAGTTTAGCAATCTAGTCAAGTCATTGCACTCTTTAAAGTAGTGTGAGAAACCTTGTGTCTAAAAACAAGATGGAAAGCAATTGAACAAAATACCCAACATTGACCTCTGGCCTCCATGTGTGTGCTTACACATGTATATGTACACCCCTACACAGACATAAATAAACAAATAAATACATTCTCTCTCTCTCTCTCTCTCTCTCTCTCTCTCTCTCTCTCTCACACACACACACACACACACACACACACACACACACACACAACAGAGATAGAGAAATTTCATCTAATTAGTGATCTTTTTTACATACTTCTGTCTTCAACTCAGAGCCTGTTTTCTAGAATCCGGGACTAGGACAAAGCTTTCAGGTCCTCAGGGATGAATTGCCCTTCTGTAGACAATGTCCAATGTTACGCACAGAGTGCTGCCAACTTGGGGAGCTCTCTTGAGCTTTGAGGTTCATGATTTTTTATCGGAGGCTTCATAGTTGAGTCATGATAGGTTGAATAGTTATCAAAAAAGTTTCCCCAAAGCCATACCCCTTTAATTACAGGGTTGATTGATTTGTCTGCCAGGCTCCATTCTGAGTCACCTCAGCATAAACTATCAGATAGGATCTAAGGGTCCTGAAAAGTCATTTCTACTACTTAGAAACCCCCTTGGTTTTAGCAGTTACCTCCCAGGAGCTTGGGCAAACACCAGGTCTCTTTTGGGTAGAATACCTCCTCCATGAACAGCTGTCTCCCTGCAGGTGTCTAGGTCCACCCATTCCAAAATACTTGAAAGAAAAGGCATGTTGCTTCTTTGTTTTGTGAATTAGTGGCTTAGGATTTAACTTTTGTAAATTAATGAAAGCCATTTACTACTTGTTTATCTAATATATAGCTTTCAAAATATTGTTTTCTCTCTTATTTTCGATGTTTACTTACCAGAAAAGGCCCTTTTTTGTTTGTAGTGATTTCAGGTTTTTAGGAAGGAGCAGAATTAGGTGGCTCTATTCAGTTGGCTGCCTCTACCTAGACATTTCCTTAGCAACCTTTTGTAGAATGCTTGTTAATATTTGGGGAATGTTCACCGGGTTAGCAAACACTTATGAATTGTTGCATTAATATAGATGACTAATGGATGTAGAATTCAGAATGGTCAAAGATTACTCTGCCCTTATGGTCATCTTCTTTCTGACTTTTCACATGGAGTTGAGGAGGGATGGGAATAGCCTCTTCTAATGTGCTGTCAGGGGTTAAGAACATGGAGACTGAAGAGGATCTTTTCACCTCAATGCTTCTATTTTTACAATGTTTGAATTAATATGGATTACTTTAAAATTAATTTGAAAGAAATTTTAGGACAAGAAAAAAAGTAAAATAATTACATAAAACGGTACTTAAAAATTTTCCACTTCAAGTCTGTGATATTATGATTGGAACCAATACTAATGGAGAACTAAAAATGGAGGCTTCCTTTTATATTTAATGGAGTAGGTAGGACAGAACACAGAGTCCTCTTAATCACTCTGGTATAAAATCAGTTCTCTCTCTCTCTCTCTCTCTCTCTCTCTCTCTCTCTCTCTCTCTCTCTCTCTCTCTCTCTCCCTCCCTCTCCCTCCCTCTCCCTCCCCCTCCCTCTCCCCCTTTCTCTCTCTCCATCCCTCATCATCCCCTCTCTCTCATATACACACACATTCTCTCTCCTTGCATGACAGGAAGTTTTAAGGTTATATTCTGTGTTAATGAAGGCTTTGCCTAGAATAAGGTGTTTTGATTCTCTTAATTTTGATGTTTCATTTCCTTTCCTTGGTAAACAAGGGTCCACTTGTTTCTAACTCTCGTTGATTCTGTCTCATGTTATCTGCTTTCTCCTTTGGAACCCCTTTGTCTGATGTCTGTGACCTGTGCAATTCCTTCCACACCTCACAGTAGACGGCATTCGAAGTCCTCGGAATGAGGTTGCGGTTTCCCTTGTAACCTCTTTCTGGGCCATGCCGATTTCTCACTTCTCTCAATAGCTCTTTGCTGATTTTTCTTACTTCATAATGTAGGGGTGTTTTTGTTAACCTGCTCCCCCGAATCCCCCCACCTAGAATCCCTTCACCATCCTTCTATCTTTTCCTATATAAATCAAACTCAGTTTCTTATAAGCCCATCTCAAATGTCACCTTCTCCAGCAAATGGTGCTCTTACCCTTCTTCTGTCCAGTGATTAACACCATTCTCTTGGGGTTTTTACTTTGTCTGTGTGTAGTTGACTATTTCTTGCCTATGTAGGAGGTATTAGTGCTGGGGTGGGGGTGGGGAGACAGAGATTGTCCCTGTGAAATTATAATTTTTGAGGCTAAATACAATGAGCCATATAAACATAAGATGTTTTACATATAGTTAATTCTCGGTAATGTCAGCTGATTTGAAATGAATCTTAATTCATTTTATTCACATTAATAACATTGACTATGTAACAACTACTGGTGTTTTACTTTGTATTTTTGAGACAAGGTATGTATGTAGCTTTCTTGGTAGTTCTGGCTGGACTGGTACTCATTATGGAGACCAGAGATCTGCCTGTTACCATGCTTGTCTTAAGATTAGTGTTTTACAAATCCAGTCTTTCTCAAGACATTTTTCTCAAGCAAGAGAGATGTGGCTGCCAATTGCTTAAATGTGACTTTGTCAGCTTGGGATGGGGCTAAAAGAGATGAGTATTGCATGTCATTGTGTCCCATGTACACACTGATGATTGTGAATGTTTTGTGGCTGATTACCTCCAACAGCCCAGTGAATCTCTCTAACAGGGACTGACTTCAGTCCTGGAAGAAAGAAAACATGAAACATGACGACTAACCTGGTGGGACTGAGTATCCATGCCTCAGGAGATCAGGGAGGAGGGGGTGAGGAAGGGATTTGATTTATGAAGTGTGGCATTGCCCATGGAAGACACCATGCTCAGCAGAAGGGAGTTAGAGGTGTGGCTGGGGAAGAACCACATCCCATACATGGTATCTGAGTGAGTGGCTGATGTCACCAACCATGTGCCTTGGAGGGAGAGGACATTAAAACAGGAGAAGGGGGAAAAGACCGATAACTCCATTACAGTGTGGCCGTCTGTCCCAGGTCAACATGTCCCCTCCCCAGGTACACTGGGAGTCGGCTTCACTCTGAGATGGCCTATTAATGCAGGAGGAAGGTTAGGACAGTGTCACTCCCAGGAGTCCCAGAAGGAAGAGGCACAGATCATGGTTCTGGAAATTTCCTTTCCAACCAAAGCCACTTTCTCTTTCTTCCCCAAGTTCAAACTTGACTTTCAACTTAGCAGCGGCTCTTTGGCTTAAAGTCATTCCGTTTCCTATCTGTGGACCCCACAAGAGCCAGAGAGGTAGGCAGGTAGCATGAGTTAAATCTAGGAGATGAATTAGACTCTCATCCATCCAGATAGGTGATGTTATTTCATTAAGCACTCTACGGACATGCTCTTGTGTTATCTCAGAAGCTCCTAATCCTGCTACCCTGGACTCGGGTACAGGGTATATACTTCTTGAGTTCATTGGTTTTTCCTTAATGCAATCAGATCATGAAGCAAAAACAGAAACAGTCCAGAAGATTTGATTTTTTTTTTTTATTTCCAAGTGTCAGTATGAATAGGCTCCAAGATGAGTGGCTATCAGAATGGAAAAGGAGGAAATAAAAAGGGAGGAAAGGAGACATTTTGTTGGTTTGGGATTGATGGAATTATGCCTAACATAATCGCCTCAACTTCTGTTTTGTAACATGTAACATGCAGCAGGCAGATCTGTTAATGTGGCTAAAATTAGTCCCATGGAGCAAGCACGGACTTAGACTTAGGGTTGGTTTACATGACGACAAGACCGACTCTCTCACATTGTCCACATCATGGGATAGTCACATGAAAGAAACAGTTTCTCGAGGGAAGAGGGAACGTGCAAGCCCATTCAGTCTGACTGTTCTGACAGCCAGCACACTGCTCTTATTTATCCTGCTTAGGGCGCTTCATCTGTGGGAAGTATCAGGCTGGTTCTTCTGAGCCGTGGCTGGGAGCGCTCTGTCCGAGCACTCATCTCCTTAGGTGTCCTTGTCTTGGCAACTCCCGCCTTTCCTCAGCTCAATTATCACTTTCACTGCTTGTTTGTAAAAGGCCTGCCCATGGCTGCAGTCTGTAATGTATGCATTAGCTTCCAAATAGGGGCTGTGTGCAGCCCTCACTTGAGAGTCAGACCACTAAAGAGCACCAGAGCCGCTGCACCGCTGGCCTGGAGTAGCTGACACTGGCCAGGAGCAGAAAGCCAGGGTGGGGAGAAGGAGGAGGAGGAGCCAGAGACTTAATCCTGAAGAGACATTAGGAGCAGGAGCATTTGCAGTGAGTACAGTTGGTAGGTCTTCGTTTTTCTGCTCCTTTATTTAAGACAGGAAATTACAGGAGAAAGGAGAGATGGGTGATTGTGAAGGCCATGGAGCTGGGATCTCTCTGCCTTTTGATTTGTCCTAAGAAGGCGGTTCTCTTTAAACACATATGTTTAATCAAGTCAAATGCATCCTGGTAGCCTCAGGCTTCAGCTGGAAACTTTTGGATTGCTAGAGAGATACTAGTACCGGTCCTTAGTGAGCAATCCGTGGGGGGTTTCTTCTGTTCCCACGGGATAATGAGTAGAGTAAGGTAGGAAAACCTCTCCCACAAACTACCAAGGAAAGCTTTAAGACCGTCGCCGCTTTCAGCCTTTGTACTTTGTATATGGCCTCTTCTTTAGGTGTGTGAAAGGGAAGGATTTGATGGATGCTATTTTTAACAGGAGCAGGGATAAAGGGGGTATTATCTCTAATGCTAGGAAGGTGACCACAGACAAGCATTTGATAACGGGAGGGAGGGGAGCCCTTAGATTTCAAATGCTGATTGATCAGTCCTCTGTCTTCTTGGTGTCAGTGGCAACTCTGGTGGGTACCTGCATGCCCTTGGCCTAAGGTGTCACCTGCACTGTCCTGAGCTATTGTCTAGTGGAGTCTGTAGTCTGTAATGACTTTATTTCTAATATCTTTATGACTAGAAGGCATCTCTTCCTTTGTGAAATGTCTCATAAAGGAGAAACAGAGAACTCACAGCATAGAGAAGTAGAGGCTTCTGCTGACTCTCCTATTAGTTCATTTAAGTGAAGTAATTAATTTGTTTCAAAAGCAAGAATGCGTAACCATAAGGGCAGGAAATTCTGCATGAAGAGCATTACCATAGTCTCTGCATGGTTGAAGCTGTTTCTTTGAATTAGGCTGCAAATTTATCCTTTATATCTGGTGTGATTTTTGTGAAAACCAGGAAATAGAGTCATCTCCCTGGTACTATGTTGCAATGTGAACCCTTCGAATTGAAACTCAAATGTTTACAGCAATTGCTTGCCATGAAAACATGTAATTAATTCATTTATGCTGCTTCCCAAGCTTGCTAAGCATATGACACATGTATTTATTTCTCAGTGGTGGAAGTATATGCAAAGGCAAGCAAATGCTTTAAGCTGAAGTGTGAGCTAGTAAAACAAGGCTTTGTCTAAGTCCTCTGGGTCACACAAGAATGTTTCTTGCTTGCAGTCTGATTGGCTGGACATTTGTCACAGGAAAATCTTGCTTTGAAGTTTGGCTTTCAGGTCTCCTGCCCTCTCGTCCTGGGAAATGCACACTCTGTCCTCCCCAGACACCTTTCTGTTTAGTTTTCCTGTCCTGTGCATCCCCTCTACACATATAACCACATCTGTGCTGTTAATCTCAAGTAGAAGGTGCCTAGAGAGGGAGTCCCTGACATGTTTGTTCTTCTGGGAAGAATTAGCAACACCACTATGCTCTATAAAGTACTTTTCTTGGTGCTCATTGAGTTTTTCTATTAGGAAAAGTCAGTTGGTCTATTTGTGTGCTTCAGTATCATGGAGAGCATATTGTCATTGCTACACAGCCCTCAGTAGGGACAGGAAGCCGTAACGATGGTGAACGCCCAGATCTCCTACTGTAAGCAGTCTCACATTCTTCCAGCCAGATGAGATACTGCTGTTTGTCTTGTTCAGGTCCTTTATTTCTGCAGATGAAATATCTAAGGCTAGAAACTAAGGCTGAGAGATATTGAATAAATGTACCGCACTTGTATGTAGCCTGTCAGCATGTGTGGAAGTGTGGGTGGAGACAATTCTATGGCACGTGGGTGGGCTGATTCTTTAATACATTCTCTAGTCTAAGGTAGGGTATGTATCACTTGGTTTAGGAATCTCACAAAATGGGAAGTCAGAGAGGCAGGTGGAGCTCTGAGTTCAAGGCCAACCTGGTCTATACAGTGAGTTCCAGGACAGTCAGGGCTACACAGAGAAACCCTGTTTTGAAAAACAAAACAAAAACCTGGCAGTCGGTAGGTGCCACCCATTAGCTGTACATGAATCTTGGGCAAGCAGGTGACTGTATGTGTATCTGAAGCAGTTCTGTGCATACCCTCTGACTCTTAGTTGTCACTTTGGCTCAGTCTAGTTTCTTAAACAATCACTGTAACATCAGTGTGTTCTCCATTTGGAAACAGTTCTGTGCCCTTGAATAGGCAAGCTTTATTAACCTTTGTTATCAGGTTCCTGAGATTTGATATTGGTCCTGTAGAAGGCAGAGAACTGATTAATATTTTAGATGTGTTTTGAGAAGTCAGAATCAGAGCCCTGTGAGGCTAGGGTGTGGCTTGTGAAGGACTGGGATAGTTCAATCTTCCTGGGTTTGGATTCCTTCAGTGAAATTCTGATATCTTTGAATTTTTTATTAGCCAAGTCTAGTATGATTATTATTTTAAAAATTGGACACAAGGATGCTTAAAAAAATAGGAGTGTATTTCTCCCTCCTACACCCAATCAGAGAAAGCTGTTGAGTTAACTTGAAAGATGTCTCTCTATAAGGTAGGCATCAAAGGGGTCAACCAACTTTAGACATGTGTTTTGCCTTTTACAAATAGCTTTGCTTCAGAAAATCCACTGACAAACTTTACTTAACTCAACATTTAGATGTTGAAATTAGGAAAGGAGAACTAGACACTGTGGTACCTGCTAGTGATCCCAGCACTTGGAGGCAAGATGATCAGAATTTTAAAGGAAGTTTGGGGTACATAAGTCTGAGACCAGTCTGGGCTGCATGGGATCTTGTAAGAAAGAGAGATGGGGGGGGGAGAAGGAAGAAGGAAAATTAGAGAGAGAAGAGAGAAAGGAAGAAAAGAAGGGAGGGAGTCAACAGAGAGGATTATGCTGCATATTCTGCAGTCCTGGAAGGCTACTTGAGGAATAGAGGAGTAAAGGACTCGTAAGCATTTTTGACAACTCAGCAGGTCTAGCTATATTCCCCATGCTCATCCCAGTGTGGACAGTTAGATGTTGTTGGTCAAACTGGGAGCTGTCTTGATTTAATTTCCTATCTATATTAGTTAGTAGGAATAATCTTGCTTTGGTTAATATGTGGGTTTTTTTTTTTGTTTGTTTGTTTTTTGTCAACTTGAAGCAAGCTAGAGTCCTCTGGGAAGACAGAACCTTGACTGAGAAAATCTATCAGACTGACCTGTGGGCAAGTCTTGTTCTTGATGAATGATTGATGTGGGAGGGCTCACTGCCCCTGGGCTGGAGGTCCTGGGTTCCATAAGAAAGCAGGCTGAGTAAGCCAGGGGGAGCAAGCCAGTAAACAGCACTCCTCCATGGCCTCTGGTTCCAGTGCTGACTGAGTTCCTGCCCTGACATCCCTTCATGAAGGACTATGACCTAGGAGGTGAAGTAGGTCTTTCCTGCCCTTCCCTCCCCAAGGTGCTTTGGTCATAGCCTTTGTTAGAGCAATAGGAAGCAAAGTCAGCCACTAAGTGAATATTATGAATCTGAAGAAATGTGAGCTATTTTCTGATAATCACATTAAATTTCTGAAGTTTTGATCAGCTACTTTACAGTAATGAAAATATAACTTGAAAGTGTTTAATTAAAAACAAAACCCTCAAACTCTCAACCTTGTCAAATACAAAGAAATCCACTAGCCTTGAGTAGAAGTTGCTCCTGAGACTGAAATAACATCCGTTTGTTATAAACGTAAGAGCACAGGGTACTTCACACTAGACCACTGCCAGAAGGATTCACAGCAGGATCATCGTTAGTAACGAACCTTTATCCTCAAAAGCAGACTTAGTTCACCATGATATACACTTGTTATCCTCAACTCTCTGGTAACTTTTACTAGTACCTGTCAGAACAGTTCATTGCTCTTCAAATTCTAAAAGCCTCTGAAATTTTCAACAGAACCACATTTTATATTAATGTAGCTTGGGTTTAGCATTAACTAATCAGCATTCATTAGACCAATTTGGTATAACCTATTTTTCAGGAAACTGACATTTTGGAATTGCTACATGTTTGTCTATCATCTATGTATGTATGTATGTATGTATGTATGTATGTATGTATGTATGTATGTATCTATCTATCTATCTATCTATCTAATCTTCAAAATGAACAATATCTGAGACCAGGACAGTGTGTGTGTTTCATAATTAGGACACTCTTCTCTAGTTATTCATGTATTGAGTATGTTGGCTTTAGTCAAAATGGTGTTAGGATGTATACATTAGGAAAGCCCCTCAGTCATTGTTTCAACAAAACAGAAATTTGCCCTTCTCTATCACATCAGCAAAGCTGGCCGATGTGGCAGTGGTGACCGGCTGGATCCTGTTCTTCTCTATCACATCAGCAATGCTGGCCGAGTGGCAGTGGTGTCCGGCTGCATCCATGTCCATAACCCTGTGCTTCACCATCATCCCCTAGCTGCACCCCAGAGCATCTTCTGGGCTGACCTGGAGCTGGACCTCCAGCCCTGGAGTCCACCACACAGATGGGAACAATAGAGGAAACAGAAGGGCAGGAGGGCGGCGTCTTCTAGTTCAGTCAGTCCTCTAAACGGCTCTCAGAGTGTCTACAAAGCTTCTCATTGGCCAGAACTTGACTGCAGGGAAGGCCATAGCTAGCTACAAAGGAAAGGAGGACTGTAGTTCTGAATTCTGGGCAGGAATATTCACAGCTAAATCTCAGGATTTTGCTACTAAGGAATGGAGGGAAATGGGTATTTGGGGAGATGGTACCACCATGGTTTTGTGTCACATACTGGGTCTTGGGGCTACAATGTAGAAAATCAAAGCACCTCTTTCTGTTTTTGTTATGAGCAATGGTTTCTTAATTTAGAAATCTGCCTTTATTTAGAAACCCTGTTTCTTCTGGGAAGTATCGTGGCTTTATTTGGCAATCTCGTCTGACTTCGCTTTCCTATTTCTTTCTGCCTTTCAGCTGTTTTGGAAAGAAGTAAGGCTTAGATTTCTCCATGTTAACCATGAGCGTGACACTGTCCCCACTGAGGTCACAGGACCCGGATCCCATGGCGACTGATGCCTCCCCCATGGCCATCAACATGACGCCTACGGCGGAGCAGGAAGAAGGAGAGGCAGAAGAGGCCATGAAGGACATCGAGGCTGAGCAGCAGTATGGAAAGCCACCCCCACTCCACACGGCAGCGGACTGGAAGATTGTCCTACACTTGCCTGAGATTGAGACCTGGCTCCGGATGACCTCGGAGAGGGTCCGGGACCTGACCTACTCGGTCCAGCAGGATGCAGACAGCAAGCACGTGGATGTGCATCTGGTGCAGCTAAAGGTAAGGCAAGCTCTCTGGAAAGAAATCTGGAAGTGCCTCTGGTACCTTATGACTCAGTTCTGTAACGGCCAATGAGGAGGAGTCCAAGGGGAAACCAAGGTGACTGGTTTGAAGCCTTTATGCTTGATGGTCAACACAAATCATTTCTCTTCTAATGTTACTACATAGGCCAGTCATCGAGAGCAAAACAGGCCTTCGGGGACAGAGCAGAGACAAAGGGAAAGGGAGGGCCCTTTTGTTCAGTTTCACAGGAATCAGCTGTGGAGAGTGAAAGGCTCTTATAGACGAGTACAAAGGCTTAATGAAAGACTCTCGTGGTAGACTGTCAAGCTGTGCCGGTGAGCGGATCACGTGATTAGTACCTTTGATTGAAGCTGATGCGGTCTTTGAGGCCAGCAGTGGTTTCTACCCTGGTGAGAAGGGCAATGTTCTCCTTGTAGAGTGATCTTTCACCCGAAGACACTGCACCATGCAGGAGAAAGGAGCTTTTTATAGCAGCCCATCTAATGTCAGACGTTTGAAAATGTCTGTGGCTTCTGGTGACCTCTTGAAAGTGTCACAGCACAGAGGATTGGAGGTGCTAGCGAGAGTACAATTAAACAAGGGACTCCAAAAATATATACCGTGACTTCTACCCTGCAATAGCCTTTTCTCTCTCCCAGGTCCCCGAGGGGAAAAGTACATAGCATATTGGCCTTGTATAAACTTCACGTTAGATGGGGTCCTAAGGAAGATTCTTTTACCAAAGGCTGGTTCATCTTAAATGACATAATAAAAGGCTAAACAGATTCTTAGATCTTAACACTGAAATGATTTACAGGCTCTAACCACCATAGAAGAAAGATGCACAGTTGAGAGAGAGCATGTTTCTCAATGCTCAGAGTGGATCTGGCTTAGCCTTTTCAGATTGGTGCCACAGATCCTGTGTCTGAAATCATGGTTACATTCCTACTGTTGTGATAAAGCACTGTGACCAAAAGCACCATGGGGAAGAGGGGGTTTATTTCAGCTTACAACTCTCAGGTCACAGTCTGTCACTGAAGGAAGTCAGGACAAGAACTCAAGGCAGGAACCTGGAGGCAGGAGCTGATCAAGATGCCAGAGAGGGATGCTGCTTACTGACTTGCTCCCCATGACCTGTTCAGCCTGCTCTCTTATAGAACCCAGGACAACCAGCTGAGGGATGGCACCACCCTCAATGAGCTGGGTGCAATCACTAATTAAGAGAATGTCCTACAGGCTTGCCTACAGTCAGATCTTATGGAGGCATTTTCTCAGTTGTGATTCCCTCTTTATTCACATAACTCTAGCTTGTGTCAAGCTTGTGACCAGAGACCAGATTGCTGCATTAGTGTTAAGACGAGTTCAGAAGGAGAAAGAGGGGTGAGACAGGACAGGGGAAGGAGTGAGAAAAGGAGAGAGGGGAGCATGTGAGTGAACAAGTTTAAGCAGGAGAACCATGATGCGTTGGTAGCCTGGTAGCTGCTCCCCACGGGTGGTACAGGCCTGGGATCTTTCTCCTTCCTTCCACAGTTTCATGGGAAGAACTCACCAGGGTGGCAGGGATTTGGCTGGAAGCAGCCTCAGCAAGATGCCTGGCCCTGCTAGCTTCCTCCAGTGGCAATCGCGAGTTATTGTGACTGGGTCCAGGAATAGTTTATTCAGAGGAGTAGTCCCTGGGCATCTTGGGGTCAGAGTAAACTAGAAGTTAGGGGATGCTCCTGAACCCTGCTCCCTCCAGTGCTGAGCCAGTGTGTGGCTTCCATAAGTTAATGCAGGGTTGAGCTTGTACAGAACCAGCTGTTACCTCTTAAATCCTTCGCATTTACACGGGACGTTGGTAAATGCTACAAGAGAATGGGAGGGGGTGGACATACCGTTAGAAGACTCGGCTAAAAGCACTATTTACGTTTAAATGGTCTTAAAATACTCATTTGCCACCAACTTCATTTACTTCGATCAATGGAAGCCTACATTTTTAACTCAGAACAGGAATGTAAATTTTTGTGCCGTGAATGTCTAGTTGTATTTAGTGTTTGAAGAACCTAGGGAGATCTGCTCTTCTCACTGTGCTTGAATCAGCAGGCTTCTCTTATCTGTCTCTGCTTTACCCCAGGGTGTGGGTTGTCTTCTCTGCTGAGAAAAGAGCTGCAGGAGGTGTAAGGTCTTCACAGTGGGCATCTGATATCAGTCAGTGACTGTTCAGTGATGGACTGGAATCGCCAACCTTGATTTTGTTCTACGATTTCTGCTAGCACTTCTCTGAGCACTTGTTTCAGATTACTTAGCTAATTCCCTGTCATGTCCTCAAGTTTGTGTGACAGTAGGGGCCTTCCCCATTGAGCCCAGTTATCAGCTGCAGTCAGTGTGTGTGGCCTCGACTTTGGTCCGGTCCGTACAAAGGGCTTCCTTTTGAATCTCAATGCGCTCATACAATTTCCTCCTTGATGACATAACATTTCTTCTTTCTGTGAAATTCTGATGCGTTTAAAAATTAAAACGTGTCATCTTTTTGCGCTCTACATTAATTCAAAATAATAAAGGGAGCTTAGCACGGTGCCTTAGCAGAAATTTAAGAGGCCGGTCTTGTAAAGCAGCTCCCAGATGAGACTTGTGGCAAAGCAGAGGGACAGGTCCAACTTGGGCGAGTTGTCCCCGCTTCACATTCACTGCTGTAGTTAGTCACTCAATTTATCAATTTACAGTGCAAAGCCATCATCGTGGGCTGGGAATGCTTAACGACCACCTGGGTGCAGAGAAATTCCAGTGCTGTGTATCTCCACTGATGCAGTAAGCCAGATCAAGCTGAATTTAAAACGTAAAAAAAAAAATAAAAATAAAAACAGGTTTATTTGAGCAAAGCAATTCCCTGGTGAGTTCCCCAGTCCCAGAGATCTAGGCTGGAGAAGTCACACGCCTGAACTAAAAGCAGGGAGCTTAGACAGCCTGTAGGCAAGGAGCGATGACATGTCCACCACGAGCTGGGTTTGTGCCCAAGTGTGGTCAAAAGCTGAAGGCTTTAGGTGGGGACTTGGGCTGCTGGCAGCTTCAGGACAGGAGCTGCTACAGCCACCAAGAATGTGGAACTGGGCCTTTTGGTGTCTTGTCTTTGTGGGAGGTTCTCTGAGAGGGTGGGATTTGGAGAGCGAGGAATGGGGCTTCTCAGACCACGCAGGAGCTGCAGGAGTGAGCTGGAGGTTCCCACCGAACACCAATGTTCCCCAATGCTGCAGACCCCAGCTTCTTACCTAGCTTCTCTACTTGCGTCTTAGCAGGCGTCTCAAGGTGGAGATGTCCACTCAATCACTCTTAATCCTCCCCTCGTTGTTCCAGTTATGGTAAAGGGACCATTTTTTGTCTAGTGAAAGCAAGACTTTCTACCCACACACGCATCTCTATCAACAGGGAACCCATTCCCCAGACGAGCCCTTGGCTCATTCACTGCTGCCTGCAGCCAGCCTACCAGGCCATGCCCTTGCTTGCCTGGATACTGAGAGCCTCTTAACTAATCATGCTTCCTCTTAATTTCACCGCCCTAGCAGCTCATTTCCCACTTGGGAGCTACTTTTTGAAAGACATCCATCAGGATACGCCATTCTCTTGCTTCAGAGCTCTTCCTTTGACTCATCACTGCCTAGATCTCTGGCATGATGCTTCCCACTTTACCCTTATCTTTAAGGCTCCAGATACACTGGAAGACATGTCAAGCTAGTTCTTGCCTCGTCGCTTTCCTTGTTCCTTTTTCCTAGAGACTCTTTCCCCATCATTGCATGGCTGACTTGATCCTCATCAAGCTGTTGGCCAGAGGCATGGCCAAGTTCTAACATTTCTATGGGAGAGGAAGGGGCAGAGGTTGGGAACTAGGAAGTGAGGCCTACTCTGTGCTTGGAGAAGGAAATAGACACATAAGCATCTCATTGTCTATGAACCTTGCACTGCCTTTACAGTTCTTGTTTTAAGTCATTTCTACATGGTCTTCTCTGCTATTATCTTAATGCACACTTTTGAAAAACTTCATTGAAAAAATGGTTTTGGAAAATGTTCACAGTAGCCTTTACCAATGGTTATATATTAAATTCTTAGACCAGCAATTCCTGATGCCTATTCTTAAAAAAACTACCTCCTTCTCCTAGATATTATCTAGCCACTATCTCATTTTTAAAATTTTTTTATTTTATGCAATTATACTACTTATTTACTTTTTGTACCAAATGTCTAGCTTTCTATTATCCCTGTTGCTTAGGACAGGCCAGGGCAGTAAGTATGGGACCGGGGCTAGATCGGTGAGTCCAAGTCTTTACGTCCAGTGCCTCCTCATGTTTTGAAAAGCATATGGGAAGTGTGCTTGTTCTATAAAGACTGATTGCAGACAAAAACATTGGGCAAATCAAGGCCCAAGTCTGTTTGGGGTATTGTTCTCCCATCAGAGAGAATCTGTGGGTGCATCTGAAGTCTCAGGGAAATGGATGGCCTGGGGAATGTGCCCAGAGATTCTCTGGTAGATGCCTATGCTTGCCCCAACCCTTGCAATCCCCTTCTGTTTGACTGATTAATTGGCAATTATTTTGATCAGTAAATACATTTTCAGGAGCTGAAGAGATAACCCAGTCAGTAAAGTGCTTGCCATGAAACACATGAGGACCTGCGTTCCATCGCCAGAACCCATGTGAAAATCTTAGCACAGTAGCATGCACTTGTGACCCCAGTGCTGGGACACAGGACAGAGACAGCAGGTTCCCTGGGTCTTGCTGGTCAGTCAGCCTCGCCTAATCTGTGAGCCTGAGGTCTTTGTTAGAGACCCTGCCTCAATGAATAAGGTGGGTGGCTTCTAAGGAACAACACCCATGGCTGAACACTAGCTTCCATGTGCATGCATACACAGGAACATGTGCACACATGTGAACGCATACATACACACAAAGTAATGTTCAAATCTTTTACTCTGACACTCACTTCCTTCTCCCTCCCCCTCCCTTGCCCCTTCCCCTCCTCCTGCTCTTGTGGTCTCAGAACAAACACAGGCCTGCAGGTTCTTTGCATCCATCCCCAGCCCTCCTCTTATTCTCTAAAGGTGACTTGGTCTGTGGTCACTGTGTTGATCTTAAAGTTTCTCTCTCAGACTCCACTTGTCTCAGTCCTTGTCCTATTGCTGGGAATAGACACCACGACCGTGGCAATTGTTATGAAGGACAACATTAAATTGGGGCTGGCTTAGTTCAGAGGTTCAGTCCATTGTCATCACGGCAGAGAGCATGGCAGGCAGGCGTGGTGCTGGAGAGGCAGTTGAGAGGTACATTCTGATCTGCAGGCAGCAGGGAGGGAGGGAGAGAAAGACAGAGAGAGACAGACAGAGAGAGAAAGAGAAGGAGAGTGGCTCTGGCTTGAGCATTTGAAACCCCAAAGTCCACTCCCAATGACACTCTTCCTCCCACAAGGCCACACCCAATCCTTCTCAAGTAGCACCATCCCCATTGACCAAGCATTCAAATCTATGACCCCACGAGGGCCATTCTAATTCAGATCAACACTCCACTCTTACCTCCCTTATTTCCAAGTTCTAGGGGACATTTGACTATAAGCGCCAGATTGAGCTGATTATTATTACAAAGTTTCCACAGGGGAGTGATGGCTGCTGAAATTGAAAACAAAACAAAACAAAAGCAACCTTAAGATTAAAGAAAAGTCTCAGGAAAACGGACTTAAACTAAATCCTTTCTCCATTATATTTAAAACCGAACACACCCTCTGCATATTTTACGTTCTAACGCTCCAGATAGTCCCTAGGAAGAAGTATGAGAAGCAGCTGGACCAGTTTTGGAAACTCGCCCTGCCTGCTACACAGTGGGAGGCAGTGCTGCTCAAGAGAAGCAGACCGAGAACCTTAAAGCATGCCCATCTTAGCTGAGCCCTCCCTCGGCTGCATGCATGGTTGGGAGCTAAAAAGGCAAAGTGGGCACCTTCCCAGGGAGAAGGCTGTTTGTGTTCCAGAAGACATGATAGCAGGGACAGGCAAGACTTGGACTAGCTGGAATAAGTGATGGAGCATATAAGTAAACAGAACTCTGGAAGTGACTTAATTGGAATTAATTCCTGGCTTTAAATTCTTCTTGAAACCCCACCCCGTATGATTTGTGTCTCTGTGATTTTCAAAGCTAGAACACTGGATAACATCTCTGTTTACAAGATGTTCTGACTGGGATGTCTGTGACATCTGGGAGTTAATCCAGACACCCACGAGCTCACATGGGGTCTGGGGTGGGGGCTGCTGGGAAAAGGCTTGTATTCTCTCCATAGCTGGAGTTTGCACAGATGTGCCTGATGGTCTAAAGATGGTGGAAATGTAGGGGTAAGGGAGGCACTCCCAGGAGAGGACTCGCGGCCATCGTGGGCTAAGGGGTGTGCCAATGTGACAGAGAGGAAGAGCAGTGGCGGGTTATGGCACCCAGTGTTTGTTATGATATTGTTTGCTAAGCAGGAGGTTCTGGCGGATAGAGCCAAAGTGCCCCCACAGTGGGTGAGAGACAGAGATGCCATGCAGACAGAGCTCAGTGAAGAGTTTTATTTGGAGGTGGAGGAGAGAGAGAGAGAGAGAGAGGGAAAGAGAGAGATAGAAGGGTAAGGGGTTTGAGAGGTGGGCACCTCCTGGGAGGAAAGCGGAAGGGAGGGAGGAAGGGGCAGAGCTTTCCCTTAAGAGTAGGCTTTACATCAGGGTATAGGGTGGTGCCAAGGGGCGGGATCAGACTATTAACAGTGTCCCAGTCCTGGAACAGAGCAGTGGGAGCCGTAACTAGTGAGAGAAAGAAGCCAAGCATAGGGTTCAGGTGACTTCCTGAGTGGCTGAGGTACAGAGGGAAGAACATTCTCCATCTGCTGTCACAGAAGCGTAACAAGACAGCTTTAATCAAGATGACGGCAGTGGCCCGGAGGTGACAGGTCGGGAGTCCAGGGTCCTCTGTCTATGACAGAAATTAACAGCCAAGGTTGACTATTGAGTGCTTCTAAAACACTCCCTTCCCCCAAATTCTCAACATACACACTTCTGAGTGAACCGAACTACTAGCAGAAAGAGTCGGGGCTTTGGAGGATCCTGACCTTTACATCCCTGTGACCTCACTCTACAGTGTGAAGCATTAAATCCACCTCTGAGAAAACACAGCAGATCTTTAATGAGATAGGAGAGAATGACTTTTTTTTTCTGTAAAAAATAGACATTTTCCTTTTTGTCTTTTCAACCACTATTTTTCCAGAACTAACATTTCAGTCCATTTAGCAGGTTGAGAACTAGATTTAGTGAGATAACTAAAGCAATGAAGCAGAGAATTGTAAGGGTGAATGCTGTTTTGTAAAGCTCGGTTTATAGTTATATACATGTACACACACTTTGTCATGGTGTAAATTCATGTCTTTTTCTGAGCCAATGATAGGAGGGTTTAATAGTCACTGACTGATCTAGATCAATCTCAAGTTACCTCAATATTTTTTATATAAACTCAAATTTTAGAAGATACAATGCATATAAACTTAATCTGGCACTGTTTTGTGCAATATGACCTTATTCTTTGTTCTGGGGTTAAAACTTAGTGGAATGTTCATTAAGTTGCCACCATCAAAGGAGTATTTCATGTCTCAGGAGTTTGAAATAGGACTTGACTAACGATGGAAACTAAAAAATTTTATTTTTCCCAAACTCAGATTTCCCCCAACCTGGGAGGCAGGAGCTGACGTAGAGGCCATTTAGAAGGCCACCCCTCCCACATAAAGTAGAGCTGCATACACATGATCTCTGAAATGTCTTCAAAATCTAGACCCAGCTGGCCTGGTTCTCCTTGTCACTTTTCCCTTCCAGTAACCTCTCACAAGCCAGGCCCCTTCACAATCCATGCCTTAGAACAGGTTCCTCTGTCCCTGTGGACTCATCATCACGCTCCTTATGCTCCACATCCTCTAGATGACAGCTCATGAAACCATCTTGCAGGCCAAGCTGGTGAGGCCTTCTGGGGGGGGGTCCCCCATGTTCTCTTGAGTTGTCTGCTGTAACAAGGTCTTTTTCCTCTCTGTGGTTGTGTAACTCTCTCTACACACTGCCTGGCTCTGAAATAGAATGGGAGAAATGATCCACGCTAACTAGTTTCCTCTGGTTATTTTCTTCATTGACAACAAACCAATATTCCTACACGTGTGATGGCTGAGAGAACTTTCCTGAGCTGGAGTTAGTTCCCACTCCTGGAAATTCGAGTGTTAGTATTTTTTCACTTTGTTCTAGACAAAACTTCCTGTACACTTTGCACTCAAGGAGTATGACTTGGAGGAGAAGTCCTAGCCCTCAAAGTTCTGTGCGCAGTTTTAAAGTTGTGAATATTTAGAGGTAAATCATTTTTTTTTGTATCATTAAGGAATAGTTTTCAAGGTTCCCTTTGCTGTGTTTCATACAGACCGATGCAGGGTTTTTTTTTTTTTTTTTTTTTTTTTTTTTTTTTTTTTTTTGGTTTTTTCGAGACAGGGTTTCTCTGCGTAGCTTTGCGCCTTTCCTGGAGCTCACTTGGTAGCCCAGGCTGGCCTCGAACTCACAGAGATCCGCCTGGCTCTGCCTCCCGAGTGCTGGGATTAAAGGCGTGCGCCACCACCGCCCGGCCCGATGCAGGGTTTGTACATGCAGATACACACATCTTCCATTGCCATGGAGAGACTAGCTTGTTAAACATCCTTGTGGATTCCCTGATTTCCTGCATTCTCAATAAATATGTGAATTCTGATAGTTGACCCCTGAAGATGTAAATCTACTGGATTGTGGTCTTTTACAGTAAAGTAGAGGGTTCAAGATGCATCTAATCTCTGCTAGATGAGTGCAGAAGACGCTGTTCTTCTGTGTGTGACCATAGTGCAGAGACACTGTTCTTGTGTGTGTGACCATAGTGCAGAGACACTGTTCTTGTGTGTGTGACTTGTGCAGAGACACTGTTCTTGTGTGTGTGACCATAGTGCAGAGACACTGTTCTTCTGTGTGTGACTGTAGTGCAGAGACGCTGTTGTTCTGTGTGTGACTGTGTGCAGAGACGCTGTTCTTCTGTGTGTGACTGTGTGCAGAGACGCTGTTCTTCTGTGTGTGACTGTGTGCAGAGACGCTGTTGTTCTGTGTATGACTATGCATTTTCTTTTTTTCCCTCATTTTTGCTTTCTTGTAGTCTATTTTCATCTCTTAAGGTATAAACATGAAGTGTCTATAGCTTTAATAATACTCTTTATTATTCAATTTTCATAAATTACATTGTAGATTTCTAAAATGTTTGAAAAAAATTTCTTCTCAAAGCTGGTAGACATCTGTTTTGCCATTGGTTTTTTTGGGGGGCTTTCAAAAACACTGGGCTTAGCTTCTCCTTCAGTTGTGTGGGTAGCTACATATTTTTGTCTTTCACAAGACCATAAGTAAGAGTAAATATTTTATAACTTATTTAATGTGGGTTTCCTAAAATTCAATACATCTTTTAAAGTGCAAGTTTGTGAATGTGTTGCAGGTTTCTAGAAGAAATTTATTGAAACTTAGAGTAAAACATTTATAAAGACTGTGTACTTACTGTGCATTTATGTAATAGAATTATATGGCTTCTGCTTTAATTTTAAAAAGTCAGTGTGTGGTATATTTTATTCTTCTTCAGACCTAAATTCTTTTATTTGATGTGACACTTTATTAACATTTTTATAGGTTAGCCAAAGATGGCCCAGAAGAATCCTATTTCAAGCAGAAGCATTTTTAAGATGTTCCTATTTCTTATATAATGTCAGCAGCTAGATACTGCCGAATGGATTGCACAGTCACAGAGACATTCCTCACATCTGACTCTAAGCTGGTAGCCACACTGAGGAGGCTGCAGCTCCACGGGAAGCCTCTCTGTTTCTGTCCACACTGCTCACAGTCCTCTCCACCTGTGTCTTAGGACCAGCGTGATGACCCAGGACTTTCACTTCCTTTTTCCTATACCATTTTCTAATCTTTCCATGCAACTCTCGAAGCTTTTTAGGCCAAATAAGCCCTCCTATTTTTTTTGTGTAAAATTGCAAATCCTTCTTTTTGGTACTCCGAATAGCTGAGATCTCACATTATCATCATCTTCAAAGTTTCCTTCTTCTCTTTCTACAAAGGACATCAGCATACCAGGGGAACCATGACTTCTAAGTCATACTTCAGAGAAATAATAAAATACATTCATGAGCAGCATTAAATTAGCACAACATTCACAGAAATGTAGGCGCTAGAAGTTGGCCAGAGCAAACTCAATTTTGGTGGTATAAACTCAGAGCAAAATTTGACATTTTTAAAATAACGTAGTGTTGCCATTTTAATTAAATTTCATCATAGGCAACAGACTGACGTTTCTTCTTATTGTTTGTGGTTTTGGTTTTGTAGCTTTTTTGTAGTCCTGGGTTCAAACAAACCAGGGCCTCGTACATGGTAGGTAAATACTCTCCCACAGATCTGTATCCCCAGACTTAAGTCCCGGTTAATGTAACCCAAAGTCTGGACTGAGTTAAATCTGTCTGAAAGTCCTTATTGGTTCAGTTCATGAACTGAGAACTTCATGTTGGAACGGAGGTAGGTTTCTGACTCCAGTACCGCCCTAAACCAGTCAGCAGCCTTAATACTCACTTCTTCCCATTCTCTGTAGACCAAGGCAGTGTGAAATGATGTTAACTCAGGCTGTTTTCCAGAAACTACCACAGTGGCTTCAGAGGTTACAGCAGGTGCCCAGAGTCACTAGGCACACACTCTGCCTTCTGCAGAATGGGGAACACAGAGGAGAAGAGGTGGGAAATACACTTACAGTTTAACTAATGAAGTCCAGGACCAAAGGCCATCTACCAATGGAGGAAAATGTCTATAGAGCAGATTGAGTGGTTAGTCAACAGCGGTATCATGACTAGCTGCAGCTTCTGCGGCTTCTGCAGCTTGTCTTCATTTTTATCTTCTTCCTCCTTCTCTCTTCTTCTTCCTCTTCATTCTCTCTTCCTCTTCCTCCTCCTCCCCCCTCCTCCCCCTCCCTTCTTTCGTCTTCCTGCCTGAACTGGAACCAAAAATCCAGTGTTCAACTTTTGCCACTGATTTGATGTTGTGACAAAGCCTCCCTCTTTAGATCCTGTCTTAACTGTTAATAACATGAGGAAAGTACAGGGACCTTCCACTGGGGATACGTGAAGAGGACTAAACATATCCTAAGCAAAATGAACAGTTTGGTGATTTCTGTAACTGGTTTGTTCTCTTTTTTCTTCATCCGTTTGAGGGTTCCTCTCAGGGTTCCCAAGTTTTTGCCATCCAAGTATGAACACTAATGAGCTATTGATCACATATGCTTCATTTGCCTCAAAGCGCTTTTCAATGATTAATTTTTTAAATCCTTATAACAATACCAGCTCTCTGGTGAGAGACAAGGCACAGAGAGGTTTATCGGTTTTCCTAAAGTTGCACAGCTAGAAAGTGGTAGAGCTAGGAGTAAAAAGCAGGCGGTTTTTAAACATCTTTATTAATCATTCAAGCATTTCATACAATGCATTTTGAATATATTCACCCCCTTTCACCCTCCCATCCCTTCTCACCCAGCTTTGACATTTCTTCTTTCCCCATCAAGTCCGGTGTGTGTTGCCCAGCTAGCCTTGGGCCCTGATGGGGTGTGTGGTTGACCTACAATGTTAAAGACAATGGAGTCCATTGGAGTCGTCACGTCCACACTCCACGCTGGCATTCGTGTGGCTGGAGCTTTATACAGGTTGTCACCATTGTTGTGAGTTCATGGGTGCAACCGCCTTGGTGTGTCTGGAAAATGCCAGTTCCTTTGTATTGTCCACCACCATGGCTCTCACAGTCTCTCTTCTTCCTCTTCTGCAAGGATCCTGAGCCTTGTGAGGGGGATGGTATGATGGGGGGATGATATGATGGGGAATGATATGATGTGGGATGATATGACGGGGGGATGATATGATAGGGGATGATATGATGGGGGTGATATGATGGGGGTGATATGATGGGGGTGATATGATGGGGGTGATATGATGTGGGATAATATGATGGGGAATAATATAATGGGGCATGGTATAATAAGGGGATGATATGATGGAGGATGATATGATGGGGGATGGTATAATGAGGGGATGATATGATGGGGGATGATATGGGGAGGTGACATGATGGGGAGATGATATAATGGGGGTGATATGATGGGGGATAATATGATGGGGATGGTATGATGAGGGGATGATATGATGGGGTGATATGATGGGGGATGATATGATGGGAGGTGATAAAATGGGCGATAATATGATGGGGGATAATATGATGGGGGGATGGTATGATGAGGGGATGATATGGTGGGTATGATATGGGGGGATGATATGATGGGGTGATATGATGGGGGGTAATATGACAGGGTGATATAATGGGGATGATATCATGGGGGATGATATGGGGGGTGATATGATAGGAACGATATATCATGGGGGATGATATGAATATCTCATTTAGAGCTTAGCATGCCATGTGTCTTGTTCTCGGCATGTTGAACAGTTGAGGGTCTATGTGTTATTTACCATCTACTGCAAGGAGAAGGTTCTTGATGAGGGCTGAGAAATGCTCTCATCTGTAGATAATAATAAGTTATTAGGAGTAATAATAAGTTATTAGAGTCATTTTAATACTATACCCATTTAGCAGAAGAACAGCTGTTCAGTTCTGCCCCAAGACCATGACATGTATTGAGACAGAGAAAGTCTTTCTAATCCTAGTCTGTATTAATCTTTTGCATATTAGTAATACTTTTGATAATGTGATTCAAACCATAAACCATCTCACAAGCATGCTTGCTGATATTTTCATCTTATGTTCCGTTTCATGGGGGACTTAGAGGTGTGGGAAGAAGACTCGGTTGCACTGTTTTATGTTTGGTGGAATACAGACAACAGGGGTCTTTGCACTATGTTTCTTATTTTGCTTGAGCATCAGGGGTTTGGAGAAAGGCCCCATTCCTAGCTGCAAAGTGAGATTACAAGCAAGAGCATCGCCTTGGAAGAAGAACTCCACACCCTGGAGACTGGGGCAGGAGGACTCGATGTGAGGCCAGCCTGGCTGACATGGGGAGATCCTCTCTCAAAACAAACAAAAAGCTTTAACTTCTTAGTCTGCTGATTAATGTCTGAATCTCCCTTGCCCTCTACAGAGACTCCCTTTCTATACTTAGAGATAGTCTTAAAAGTAAACGACTAAGGACAGACAATGCATTGGCTTGCATTCACATCAGGCATTAATGGCAGAGGCCATTTAAAGAGAGATCTTTGAAATTTTACTTGTTTGTTTGTTTATTTATTTATTGTGTGTGTGTGTGTGTGTGTGTATGGGAACCGGAGGACCACTCATGGGGGTTGGTCCTCTCCTCCTAGCCTGTGGCTCATAGGGTTGGAACTCAAACTGTCATAATAGGTAGCAAGTGCCTCTACCAGCTGAGCATCTTACTGCCCACCCCTTCTAATGGAAGAAAGAGCTCTACCCTAAAAACAAACAAACAAACAAGCAAACAAACAAACAAAAAAGGTAGGTAGATGGAAACAGCTTAGTAGGATCTGAAAGAGACCAAGAGACTTTGCCTGTAAGATTACACTTCTCTCTCTCTCTCTCCTTTCTTTCTCCCTCTCTCCTCTTTCCTCTCTCTCCTCTCTCTCCTCTCTCTCCCTCCCCCTCCCTCTCCCCGCTGCCGTCTCCATCCCTAGCTGACCTTGAGTTGGTTAAGTAGCTTTGGATGACCCCAACCCTTCAATCCTGTTGCCACCATCCTTCCCCCAAGTGGTAGGGTCACACACACGCACTGTTACCCCCACTTTATGCAGTGCTGTAGATGGAACGTGGGTTTGTAAATGCTAAGCAAGCATATGAGCAACCGAGCTACATCCTCAGCACTAAACACCTGGTCCCAAGTGTGACTGCCATGGCGATGAAGAGTCATCTCCGAGCTGATAGCTGTCTTCTAGAGTGTACGGTGTCTATTGGGATGTCCCAGCCTGCTTCCTAGATGACGGCTCGCTGAGTGCAAGCTGCCCCAGAGCTTTCAAAAGCACCCTGGGAGCAAAGCAAACTCACTATTTGGCCAATATCAACCGGATCACGGTACTGAGATGGGGACTCTCCAGGCAGTGAGTTATCATTCCTGCCCTCTGTGTGTCAGGTGACCAGGGCCAAGAGCAAGGCTGAGTACAAAGTGCCTGGGTGTGTGGATGCAGGCCTGGTTCTTCTGGGCCTGTCTCTGTTACTTGCTAGAAATTAAAGCACAAGCAGTACAGTAACTTCTGTAAGTCTTAATTTCCTTAGCTGTAAATATCTATTTGGAGAGGCTGTTGCTAAAACCAAGGCGGACCATTGGGTAGAACTCTGAAATTCCTCAGAGATGACATAAATCTTAGTAAATCTAATTATGATAGTTTCCCAGCCCAAACGCTGCCCGCCGCCACTTTTGTGACTTTAGTGAATAGGTGAGTGTGTGTGTGTGTGTGTGTGTGTGTGTGTGTGTGTGTGTTGACATGTGTGGCAATATACTACCAGTCATAATTAGAATCTTACATAATTTACCATTAGATACTAAAATGCAATAAAATTAGCCTTAGCCAAGCTTAAAAGGAACAGGCTGCATGTTGTTTGAAATTGTACTCAATAGAGTATGATGAAAACAAACCTGATTTCCCATCACGATAAAAATGCTCCTACCTTGTTAGTGTACAGTCTCACCCAGATTCCCGTACATGGTACTGATGTCTCTAAACCTTCCTCAGCATTAATGATAATGAAAATTTTTAATATTACCACCTAGGACATCATTTTCATGTAACCAAGTGGAACTATACCAACATCTTTTCTTTCCTAATCTCTCCATGAGAGCTTCCCCTCCACCCCACCCCCGCTAAATGGTGAAATTGAGGAATTCCTTTACTTTTTTTTTTTTATTAAGAATGATATGGTTTGAGGTAGTGAGATAGCCCAGGAGGTAAGAATGTTTGACTATATAAGTATTGAAGGCTTAAGCTCAAATTCCCAGATATGGCCATTTGTGTACACCTATGATTTCATCAGTGAATGTGTGTATGGGGGTGGGGGAGTCATTGGGGAGGGCTGGCTGGCCCAGCCTAGCTCCAGATTCACTGGGAGACCCTGCCTCCAGAGAGCAAGGCAGAGCATCCTAGAGCAGGACACCTGATAGCCTTCTCTAGACTCTGATTGTGCACTTACTTGCTGATACGATTTGGGCCAATCCAGTCTTTACGAATGCTTCTTGATATGTGCATGGGGAGGTGTGTGTGCCTGTGCAGTGCACATGCATGTAGTGTGTGCGCACATGTGGGCACACAGGCCTGTAGGAGGGCCGAGAACACTCTCAGCTGTCTTTACTCAGATGCTGTCTGCTGTCCACCTTAGACAACGTCTCTCATTGGTTTTGTGCTTACTAAGTAGGCTGGCCTGGCTGGCCAGTGACCCCCTAGTGACCCCCAGGGGTCCCAGGGTTGCACCTGCATAGCCTCCTCAGGATTGGGGTTACCAGCATGTGCTACCACACCTGGTGTTTTTGTGTAGGTTCTGGGGATTTGAACTCAGATCCTCATGCTTGTAAGGCAAACATTTTACTGACTGGCCCATCTCTCCGGCTCATTTTTTCTTCTTTCTTCCCTTTCCCTCTGTACCCCCTCCATACATGCTCTCCCTTCCCCAGACACCGGGGATTGAACTTGGAGCCATGTGCATGCCAGACAAGGGCTGCATTAACTGAGCTATGCTCCCAGCCCAAGAAAGCTCCTTTAAATCCTGAACTTTAAATAAAGTATTTACTGTGCTTCATTACTAAGAGCCCACACTGGGAAAACCACCAATGAGGAAGGCGATAGCTTTTTTTCTCACCTGTCTAATAATCTGGTGATGAAAACCCCATTTGACTGGGGAAGGACTTCATATTCTCAAACAGACTGGAGTTGGGAAACGCTGTAACGGACCGACCCCCGCCCTCCGCCCTCATTTTATGCAGGTCTAAAACCACATTAGCTGTTAGCTGGTTTGCTTGGCTTCTCAAGACTGGATTTGAGACTGGCTGCTATGTGAGAAGATGTGGTATTTTGTTGCTTCATCCCATTTGATATTATCAAAGCTGGTAAGTAGAAAACACAAGCTTTCTCACTCCTAGGACTCCATTCCAGGAGTTGAATAATTAATTACCCTTTCAGGAAATAGGACCCTGCTTTCAGCCTCCAGCTTCCTTCCATTATGCTCTTCTCTCTCCCTGGCCTGTTCCGGAGGAGCTAACAGAAGACGCCGCTTTCTTGGCATGCACAAGGTCTATTTGTGGGCGTGGGGACTGGTATCTAGGAAACTTTCCAAGGAGCACAGTCATGCACGGTATGGAAGCCACATGCATAAGCCCCATGAGTGAGCCACCCCCTGGTCTCTGCACAGCAGCTTTTCTACTAAAGTTCCTGTTGACTCAACATCTTCTGGCCATCCTCAAGATGCGGGCCAATTATTTTTTGTTATTCATGCTTGTGTTGACTTTTTTACATATTTTTCTGACTATAAAGTAACACATGAAATATCGATGTCTACCTCACCTCCCATCCAGTAGGGTAACCTCTGGCCACATGTGATTATTTGAATTGAATTGTTGAAGTGGACTTAAACTAATCAAACACTCAGTTCCTTCATCCTACTACGCACAATTTAAGTGTTGTGAGTGTCCGAGTGGACTGGAAAGCACAGAGAAGCATTTCTGTACATGCAGCATCTCCTTGTGTAGAGCTGGCTAATGTCTTAGCTCTTTTCTCCACCCCTTTGCTCCTAGACAAGGATTAAGTATGGCCCAGTTCTACGTTATCAACTAGGGTCCTTTGTTCTCACTGTCGGGGCTCATTGCATTCCACCGCTTGGATAATCCTTGATTTATCTTGCTAATCTACTGATTGAGACATAGATTGCTTCTATTTTCCCTGTTACAGAAACAATTGTAATTGTTTTTGCACATCTGTCTTTGTATACTTCTTCTACATGTCTAAAATTGGAATTGGTATATATTGGCATATTTTGCTTCATATTGCCAAGCTGCCCCTTAGCACCTGTATCAAATGACAATCCATTCCTTTGGCTTGCTGTAAGTCACTGAACTTTTCAATTTAATGTAGCAATCAGAGTACTTAACCATGTTCCTTACTGGGTTAACATGAGCTACAAGTATTACAAACCTATTAATACTTTAAAATTTAAAATGAAGTGCTGCTGCCATGTATGGTATTTATATTAACTTGTCTGATAGTTGTAAGGATAGAAGTCAGGAACCATGAATATTCTGTTATCTAGTTTAATACAAAAGAAAGAATGGTTGTGGAGATTGGGTAGAAACAGCCTTTGAGACTCCCTATGGGACAGAGCCCATGGCTTCGGAATCATCACTTGTGATTGTAGGCACAGGCATGCTATTATGAAGGGAGAATTCTCCAAGGATACAGAGAAGTGGGAGGTTTTGGTTTTGGTGTTACTATGAGAGAAAATGGGTGACAGACATCCAATTCTGCTCTTTCTACAAACAAGAAGGGGAGGATTGAGAATAAAATGAATTCATCAGGTCTGTGAAATCTGATACCGTAGGCTTCTCACTCTCTACCCAGTGTCTCCTTTCCCTCCACCCCAAGGTTCTGAAGGATACGGCCAGGAGTTGATCCTGCCATCTCGAACATAAAAGTTAGGCCCGTGTTTGATAACTGACGTTTATTTAGTTTATTCTTGGAATTAAGTACTTGTAAAGGCTATCTGGGCCCTTGGAAGTCAGGCCACAAAATTCTTAATCAGTCACTCGAAATTGTTGCAGCAATCCTGGAATTTTTCATACTGACTCTCCAGGCCAAGTTGCAAACCTAATCTGCTCCTTACAAATGGCAGTTACGCAATATTCTTAGAAACAGATTATTTGGCGATGCCCTGGGATGCTCTGTTTTTAGTTCATCTCTGAATTTTAGTTCACTTTAAAAATAGGAGCCCATGAGAATAGGCAACCTCAAGTTATGCAGAAGACTCTGATTAGCCTGTAAAACCAGTCAGATGGCCAGGCCCACCAGCTCTCTCTGAATGAGCCTCAAAATCCTTTCCTGGGTGACTGTAACTACCAGCCCTCTTCAAGCACTGGAGATGTTTTACTTTTAAAAGCACTTTCTATTTGTTCTTTGAGAATTTCATACACGGACACAATGCATTTGATCATTTTCTTTCCCCTACACCCCCATAACTCCCGCCACAGCCACCTTCACTCCTCACCCCATCCCTAACTGTGGCCTCATTTTCTTTCTTCCTTCCTTTCTTCCTTTCTTCCTTTCTTCCTTTCTTCCTTCTTTCCTTCCTTCCTTCCTTCCTTCTTCTTCTTTCTTTCTTTCTTTCTTTCTTTCTTTCTTTCTTTCTTTCTTTCTTTCTTTCTTTCTTAAATAACTCATCTGGTCTAATTTGTGCTGCTCATGTACACGCGGGTGTGGGGCCTTCCACTGATGTGTGGTTGACGTACTAGGAGCCACACCCTTAGAGAAAACGGAGTCTCCTTTCCCACAGAAGCCATCATCTGTCAATAGTGCCTCAGCTAAACCAAACCAACCATCCAACCAAATAAATAATAAAAACACAAAGCCAGGCGGTGGTGGCGCGAACCTTTAATCCCAGCATTTGGGAGGCAGAGGCAGGTGGATGTCTGTGAGTTCGAGGCCAGCCTGGGCTACAGAGCTTGTTCCAGGACAGGCTTCTAAGCTACACAGAGAAACCCTGTCTCAAACAACAACAACAATGACAACAACAAAATAAAAATAATAATAATAAAAAACAAAACAGTGCCTCAGCTAGAGGTCGGTACCATACTCTACACAGCTCCAGGGACTGACCTAACTGGAGAGTCAAGGGAATGAAGAAATGATGAACACATGGACACAGGAAAGCTGGGAGGGGGTGGTCTGTGCTTTCTGATGGAGAAGCTGCAGCACCCTAGAAGCTCAGTGTGCTTATTTTTGTAAGGGAGGCAGGCGTTAAACAGGGGGACTGGGTTGTTGCGCATGGCTGAACAGGGAGGTGTGGGAGTCTGTGGAATACAGATGAACTAGGGGGAAGGTTCAGCTGATCTTGGTAGGAACAGTCTCTGCAGTGGAACAGTCTTCGGGCCATAATCATGAGTCGGGGAGCTACAGGCGGGCATTTTCTGTAGGTATTATCAACATCTACACTCAGACCAGAGGGATTTTTGCCATTCCTCTGAACCTCAGCCAGGGGAGGCTTTGCCATTCCCATGGATCCTTGGGGTCCTTGACATGGCTGTGCCCATGTCAACAATGCACATTCACTCAGGACTTCACTACAAATGGGGGGTTGTGAGCTCCTTCCAACTGTGCTGGAGTGTCAACTGGCTTGACCTTGTGCAGATCTTGTGCAGGCAACCACAGCTACTGTGATTTCATGAGTGCAATGGTCTTGTCATGTTCAGAAGACAGGGTTTCACTCCAGTCCTCCTCAACTGCTACCTCTTACAACCTCTCCACTCCACTTCCTCAACGGTCCCTGAGCTTTGAGGCATGTGGGGGTATGATTGGGATGTCCCGGATGTCACTGAGCCTGACAGAGACATTTGTTCTCTGCATTTTGACCAGTTGTGAGAATTTCTTAAGGGTCCAGTAGCTCCTAGAAATTGATCTCTCCTATTGTATTTATTCATTTATTTAGCATCTGAGTCGCCTAACAAGTAGCTGAGCTCTTAACTTTAGAACTGTCGGAACCCTTCTGGTGAAACACATGCTGAAAACCAAAAGTGGGCAGCATTGACCCTAAAGCTCAAGGCTTTATTTGCATGACAATACTTGATCTTGAGCTTGCTAATATTTTAAACTGTAAAGTGGTAGAAAATGAAGTAACAGGCTAATGGTTTTTCTACCGGACCAAAGTGAAAATGTGTCGCAGCAGGCATTTGATTTTTATATAAAGTGAAAAGATGAAAATAACACATTTTGGGGGCATTTAATTTAGTAGGTTGTTCTTCATTTCAGATTTAGCTTTTTCTGTAGAGTTTTAAAAACGCATAGTTATAGTTGGTGCGATGTCTCCGAGAGTAAAGGCAAAGACTGCCAAGCCCGACTGCCAAGCCTGACCGTCTTTATTCATGAGACCCACATGGTAGAAGGAGAGAGCTGACTCCCACAGGGTTTGTTCCGGCTCTCATGCAGGTGCTGGTGCACGTGCGTGCGTGTGTGCTCGTGTGTGTGTGTGTGTGTGTGTGTGTGTGTGTGTGTGTGTGTACACATACATTCGCGTGCGCACACACACATACAGTATTTTAAAAACTCACATAATTATTGGAATGGCTATATTTTCCCCCACGATCAGTGCTTTTTTTCCCATGAAATTGTTTCCTTCTATTCATTCAAAAATGGAGTGTTTTCCGGAACATTCAGCCATTGGACAGTTTGAAGAAAGGCTCCCCTGAAATTCTACCTTGGTGGTTTTACCCAAGAGCCATCAATCATGAGTTGTTCTGAAACCCTAAAACTCCCCATTGAAAATTAATCCAGAAGTCAGTTCATGTGCTCTCTCAATCATTTTTCTCTTCCTTAAGCAAAACTAGATCACCTCACAACTTTTTTCCCTCTGTGGTGTTAACCTGGGAGGACAGTCCATTACAACCTTACAGTTTTACCCCCTTTCTCTCCCTTTGATCTGCTCTGATTTATCACTTCTGCCCTATTTTCAAATTGTACAACACTTACAACCTGTCCCACACTCACTTTTAAACTGTATACAATGTAAACCCTAAACAAATGGCCTTGCTGACCGTTCATCTGCTCGGAGGAAATGGGCTGGGGCAGAAGGTGGCTGACGCCAGAGGGCCACATGGGCTGGGGCAGAAGGTTGCTGACCTCAGAGGGCCACATGGGCTGGGGCAGAAGGTGGCTGACCTCAGAGGGCCACATGGGCTGGGGCAGAAGGTGGCTGACCTCAGAGGGCCGCACTGCTTAGAGTGAGTGGCAGAAAAGGGATTTCTTTCTGTTGTTACATTTACTTAGTTATTTTTTTTGTTTTTTGTTTTTTTTTCCAGTGGCAAAGGTGTTTTGTTGTTTGTTTGTTTCATTGTTCTTGGTTTTTGTTTTTTTCCAGAGCTGAGGACCGAACCCAGGGCCTTGTGCTTGCTAGGCAAGCACTCTACCACTGAGCTAAATCCCCAACCTTGTTTTTGTTTTAAGTGGTAGTCACACACAGAAAGGCAGATTCATATGTATTTCAGAATGATAGAAATGCTTAAGATTTGATAAATGCATGCCTATATTTAGTACAGAGGGTTGATATCAGCAGGACCTGTGGAAATCTGTCTGAATATGATTGGGGTGTCTTACATGAAAAGACCGTATTTGGCACAGTTCAATTCTGATTGGTCCTATAGTGCTTTTAGTTTTGTTGGCGCTATCATATTTATTTGACAAATCTTTCAACAGGAAAGAATAAGTATAACTATTGTCTTTATGCCACAGAGAAACGCAGTCCAATTATAACTCCAAAAACAAACAACATAGAAATCATAGAGGACCCCAAAATAAACACATGCCTCTATCATCATCTGATTTTCAACAAAGACAACAAAAACCCATGTGGGAAAAAAGACAGTCTCTGTCAGAAGTGATGCTGGGGACCCTGGGAAAAAAACAGTCTCTGTCAGATGCTGGGGACCTTGGAAATCGGCACAAGGAAAATAAACTCCCCACTTCACACTCCAGGAAAAAATCAATGCAAAAATAAGCCAAAGACCTTAGCAGGACATAAACTTGGAAACATTGGGAAAAGCACTCCAGGATGTAGGTGTAAGCAAGACCTTTCTGATCGCTGAGCAGATGCCAATGCACGGACAAGCAGGATTGCATCAACTAGAAAGCTCAGCCAGGGAAGGAAACAATGGGGTGAAGGGCCGGGCTACCAAGGCTGTTCATTCCATGAGATAAGCAGAACCCCTCACTGGGCATGGCATCATGGGCTCTCCCACCCTCTGGAACTGTGAGCCCCAAATGAAATGTTTTCTTTTATAAGCTGCCTTGGACACGGTGTCTTACCACAGCAGAAAAGTAAGATATATATGTATGAAGATGTCCAGTGATACTCATGTCAACTCAAATACTAATTAAAAACATTTTGTTCAATAGCTGGAACAAAATGCCTGTCTCAAACAAGGAAGGTGCTTGAATTTGTCTGTGGGTGAAAAACAGGATTGGTCTTGACCAGAGCTGGAGAATTGGATCGTGTCCATAAACTTCAAAAGTAACTCTTAATGGACTTGCAACTTCTTTAATACTAATAATTATAAATGTTTTAATCAAATAATTATCTTACCCAAGAGAGGAGGATGACATGCACTAATAAAAATAATGAACGATTTTCAATTGGAGATACTCAAATAAATAATAGCTTTCCAACTACTTTTAGATGTTTCAAATGCCTAATAGAAATGTTCGTTTATCGTTGACATGGCTTCACAGGTTGACTTTTTCTTATTTTCTAGACCTATGTTATCATTGAAGTAACTGACACAGGAACTCTGAGCAGCATTATAATTTTCATGGATTAAATGAAAAATAGGATAGTTTTTGAATCAATTCAGTTTACCCCTCAGGCACTTTCTTTTAAAGCAATCATTTTGTTGTAGGAAAAGGCTGACCTTAATGGGAAAGCTCACCAAGGAAGTTTCTCTGTGGGCACTAGATTGGAGAACCACTGGATTAGTGTCATTAACAGAAAATTATCATCTCCGGAGTGTGGCTGGGGAAATGTCGTCTAGAAGAGGGGGGCTTCAGTGCAGCTTGGGGTTGGAAGGACGCCGAGCTCCTCTGGTAATGACATTTTTAGCAGTGTCTGGTTGGGCCGCAGAGATTCTGTCTCCTACCAGAGCTGCCCCACTGTTTAAACTTGGACAGCTCTGCCATGGAGTAGAGGCTGCTCACATTCAACTTTCTTGAAGAGTTGCACGTTCTTACTTCACTAAATCTGGTAGGAGCATTCCCTACCACAGTGTGGTCTGCCGTGCACTGGAATAGGTAAGACTAAGCAAATCCTCAAGCTGTCTATGAATTTAGGACCAGCCTTGGGGCTTCCACACAGCATGGAAGACGAAGCGGGAACAATGCCTGTGTGGTGAACACCCTGGTCTTGCTTCTCTGTGGGCGTCAGGACAACAGACACCTGCTGAAGCTGCACAGACAGGCTCTGGTCTCTGGATCACAGGCCGTTTATGTGTCGTAACCATGCATTTCTGAACTGTTTCTGTCAACATTTGCATCTCTGTTCAGAGGCCACGAGCTCTAATGATCTAACTGGGAATTGACTGGCATGATGCCAAGTGAAAAACATAACTCTCTCTCCATTTGCTGCCTGAGACCTCCTAAGACCTCTTGAGATCACCTCTCCCCAATCTGGGGACTCTGAACTGCCATCTCAGCAACTTAGTTACTTACTTTGCCATTTAGGGATTCTGTCAGCTTTGCTACAGTTATTTTTGAGTGACCAAAAGATACATTTCACTTTATCTGCCTGATGGAGAGTACATTGTTGTAAATGAAAATTATTGGAAAATAAGTACAAATATATAAAATTTACTTGTTCAGGATGACATTTCAAAAGCTCTTGAAATAATATCAGTATTCAGAAATATTCCTCCTTTGCCTTGGCTCCTTCCTGGTGGTGTTTAGGATCAATTCCAGTACTTACATGATTTAGGCAAGCACTCTACCACTGGACTACATTACCGTCAGGAGTCTGCCTTCCTTCCTTCCTTCCTTCCTCCCTTCCTCCCTTCCTCCTTCCTTCCTCTCTCCCTCCCTCCTTTTATTCCTCCCTCCCTCCTCCTCCTTCCCTCACCCCCTGCACCCATAAAGCAAAGAGCTAGGAGCCAGGCATGGTGACCCATGTCTTTAATTCCAGCGATCAGGAGGCAGGAGCAGGTGAACTTCTGTAAGTTCAAGACCAGCCTGGTTTGCACAGTAAGCAAATGCCAGGCCAGACAATGCCACACAGTGAGACAGTGTCAGGTAGATGGTAGGTAGGTAGGTAGGTAGATAGATAGATAGATAGATAGATGGATGGATGGATGGATGGATGGATGGATGGATGGATGGATAGATAGATAGATAGATAGATAGATAGATAGATAGATAGATAGATAGATAGATAGACAGATAGATAGACAGATAGATAGACAGATAGATAAAATGAAATCAAATAAAAGTAACCAAGGCTGAGAAATGGGCTCAGTGGTAATGACATGTGCCAACAAGCCTGACAACCTGAATTTGATCCCTGGGTCCCATACAGTTGGAAGGCAAGAAGTGACTCCCACAAATTATCCTTTCACTTCTATACATACTGTGATGTACACATGTACACACATTCTCTCTCTCTCTCTCTCTCTCTGTCTCTCTCTCACACACACACCACACACACACATACATAAGTAGAAACTAAAAGTGGAGAAACACTTCAAAAAGACTGTGCTTATGTTAAGACAGTGATCTGTGTGCACTTATATGGGAACTCAGTTGTAATAGTGCCTTGCTGTAAACTTGAAGAAACTTAAATTTTGGTGCGTCTGTTCCTTCAATAAAGCAAGGATAAATCTGGCTTTGTAAAATTTGTGGACAGAAAAAAATGTTACTGCTTTCTACAGAAAGCATCAACATGAATTGTTTTTGTTATACTTGGCTCTATATGTTATTTTCTAAAGAATTTATTTCTGTTGCTTTAAATTATGTGTATGTGTGTATGGGAAATCAATACACATGAGTGCAGGTGCCCATGCAGGTCAGAGGCCTCCAGTCCCCTGGAGCTGGAGTTATAGTTGTGAGCTGCTTGACGTGGATGCTGGGAGCCAAACCTGTGTCCCCTGGAAGAGCAATAACTGCGTTTAACCACTGATCTACCTCTCCAGCCACTTAAATCATCTTTTCTGAGAAAGTTTTTAAAAATATTATTTGTAAATGCAAATACTTTTAAAAGTGTTATTAGTAACCACAATGAGAGTAAAAAAAAAAAAACCAACAACAAAAAGAGCAAGAGAAGATGTCAGTTACCAAACAAAGTTACATTTTATAAAGAGAAGCAGCATAATAATGCATTTGCAGATAAAGAAAGTGTACCAGGAAGACATGCCCACAGACATGAAAATGATGTGAAATTCCTCTGGTTGTGCCAACGGTTACTAAGACATGGTTGAAATGATGAAATCAAAGCAGGAATAAGAATTGGAAAAGCTCAGGCTAAGAAGCAGCTTGGGGTAAACTGCTTGCTCTGTAAGTATAAGGACCAGACCCTTAGCATCTGTGTAGAAAGCCAAGCATGTGCCTGGGATCCCAGCACATGAACCAGGGACAGACAGCCCCAGGGGCCTCACTGGCCAGCCAGCTTGGCCAACCAGTGAACGCTAGGATCAGCAGAGGAGCCTCAGAAAATAAGATAGAAAATGAGAGAGGACCAAGACCCAGTGTCAACTTCCTGCTTCTGAGAGTTTATTCACAGACATGGACATGAACTCTCATATATACACACATTTGAATCTAGAAAACTCCAGCATCAGTACTGAAGAGAAGCAAGAGCTTTAACAACAGGTGGAAAAATCTCAGTGAAAATTAGAAGTAAACTGGGCGAGGTGATGCCCGTCTTTAATTCCAGCACTCAGGAGGCAGAAACAGATCCCTGAGCTTAAGGCCAGCCTGTTCTACACAGCAGGTTCCAGACCAGCTGGGGCTGTATAGTCAGACAGTATAAGAAAGAAAGAGAGAAAGAGAGAGAGAAAGAAAGAAAGAAAGAAAGAAAGAAAGAAAGAAAGAAAGAGAAAAAGAAAGAAAGAAAGAGAAAAAGAAAGAGAAAAAGAAAGAAAGAAAGAAAGAAAGAAAGAAAGAAAGAAAAAAAGAAAGAAAATTTTAGGAAAGGAGACTAAGCTAGAAGGAAAGAACAGAGAGCATATGATCAATAGAACTATTGATCAATGGAGGAATATTGATCAGTGGAAAGGCACACTGGTAATAGCCCCAAGCTGGAAACAGCCCAAACAACTGTCCACTGGTGAAAAAAAGAAAACGTCACCCATAGAGCACCTACAGAAAGCATACCACATGAACTGCTTGTGTGTGCAGTAGCATCACCCCCCCCCAAAGCATTATGCTGCATGAATTAAATTGGGCACAATAGACACTGCATGCTGTGTGATTCCATTTAAATGATATTCTAAAAATGGCAAAAATCTAGGGGCTGAAAACTGTGATGTGTATCTTGGTCTTACTGCTGTTTATCTTCAACAATGTTTGCCAAACTCTGCATTTAAATGATGGATTATACTGAATGTAAACTCTACCTCAGTTTAAAAAAAAAAGAATTTGAGAAAAAAGTGATCTCTACAGGCAGATTGGCAGGAAGGTGGAACACATGTGTAATAGGCACCTTGGGGAGGAAGCTGCAGCATCATGGTCACCATCCCAGCTTCATGAAAAGTTCCTCAGAACTGTAAGTGATTTAGATGGGAGCCAATGATCCAGCTCTTCCGGGGTGAAGAGCACAGTCACATGGGAAAGGAATTAGGGTATCTTGCTCCCATGAGTGGTTTGGGAGGGATCTTTTGTCATCAGAATGACCGGAGAAGCATCCATAAAGGACAGCTGGCAGTGAATACGACTTACTAACACACCCAAAATAAAGACATTATATGCAACTATCTTGCCAAAACCACACACCACACACTACCACGTATTAATCATTCTGAGAAGGGCGGGGGAGACAAGAATGAGGAAAAAGAAGCCGAACACGAGCAAGCTCCAGATCTGCCAGTTTTGAGAGGAGACTGCTCAACAATACAGTGTGGCTACAGTAAGCTCAGCGGAGGCTGTGAAACTCTGCGGGGCAAACAAGCCGATTCCTCCAACAAAACTTCCAGTAAAGAGAGTGGAAACGAGAGTAAAACTCCAATAGAGATAGCAAGAAATGCATGGCCACTCAGCATCTGCTCCTTTTCTGGGTTTAAGAACAAGACATATAGGGCACAATTGAGGGAATGCAGGCAGTGATCTATATTTGATAACACTGAGGAGTCAATTTTAAATGGAATCTAATGATGCATTCTGGTGATATTCACAACTCAGGGCTTTATATTTCAGTAGTCTTCACTGAAATGCCAGTATGTCTGGGTGCGCTCATTAATAGGCTTGCTAATAGTTGAGATCACAGGAACTCAGACGAAATGAAATCAACAAACATCCGTTGTTGCTCAGTGATGGATATATGGGAGCTTGTTATTCTTTCTTACCCTGCTTTTATATCTTTGAATATTCCCATAATCAAAAAAGTTCCTAAAACAGCATTTATCAAGATTTCTCCCACCCCTATAGCACGAATATTATCAACATAGAGAGGAAGTGGCATTCAAGAGGTGATCATTTGCCCCAGGGCATGTAAGTAGGCAGTCGAATCAAGAGTCCAGCCCATCCTCAGATGCCGTGTCTTATCGCCCTGCTTGTTGAGTCACGTTATCTTGAAATCAGAGCTGGCCTTCTCATGGGTTGGCTAACCCTTCCAGTGCTCAGATTTCCAGCTGTGACCTGTGCAACAGCAGCACCCCTTTTTACCAGCACCCCACTCTTCCTGTGTTCCACTTCCGACTCACGTCTCAGTTCCTTCCTCTGTCATCACAGACTAAAATGCGCTGGTTTCATTGGCTTCTCGTTCCCTCACTTCCACCTTTGACTTTCTTCCTCCCTGTTGCCGTTTTCCACAGTCTTCCTCCCTTAACCACAGTCACTTCTCACCTGCTGGCTGTGCTCTGGACACCAGTCTCCTTTCCCTTTCTTGTTCTAATGATCTATGGACCTTTCAAAGCGTTGAATTCAGTGAATGAGACTTTCCTGGGTGTGTGCAGATAGAAACACTCACAATCGTGTCCTTTTCTACTTGAAAACTGTTGGGAGGACAATCCTGGCACTTTGAATGCTAAGGACTTCAAGAAGAAATGATATCAAAAGAGCTAGTTTTATGCCCCAAATACTCTATACTCACAGAGCAGTTTTGATTTTCATCCCTATATGCCCTGCTTTCTATCCAGGAAATGAGTACGTTGAAACCTTCAGAGACAATACTTAAACATTACTGTTTAGTGCAGTGACGGTTAACCCACCTCTTTCGAGGCACAAAGTGTTAGATCGGAAGATCCTTGTGGGCAGGGACCTTGCTGATCCAAGTTTAGGCCTCTGTGTAGAACTGTGCTGCGGTTGCAAGCTGTTGTGGGATGTTAACACTTTGGTTTGGGTCCAGTGAATAGGTCTTTGCTGGGTCACCCATCTGTAATGCCGCCACGACAGAGGGCAATGTGCAGCAGTACTTCTTGCTTTTGGTGTCCTTTGCTGTTTTCCACTTCCCATCCTCTCTTTCCCAGGTACTGTATGTGTACCCTCACATTTTCTTTTTATCCAAGTCCTACCATCAATGTAATAATCCCAAAGGACTCTCCAGTCCCTGAGTGCCCTGCACTGTAGTTAGGAAAAACCATTTGCACTAAAATTTTCACATCACTTTCATCAAAGTTAATATTTCTAGTTATTGATCTCAGATCATCGGTTGTAAATGGTATAAAGTAGGAATGGGGAGGGAGAGCTGGAGGGCTGAAGGGCTGGAGATGGAGAACTGGAGATGGAAGACTGGAGATGGAGAGCTGGAGATGAGATGGAGGGCTGGAGATGGAGGGCTGGAGAGCTGGAGATGGAAGGCTGGAGATGGAGAGCTGGAGATGAAGATGGAGGGCTGGAGATGGAGGGCTGGAGAGCTGGAGATGGAGGGCTGGAGATAGAGATGGAGAGCTGGAGATGGAGGGCTGGAGATAGAGATGGAGAGCTGGAGATGGAGGGCTGGAGATGGAGAGCTGGAGATGGAGGGCTGGAGATGGATGCTGGAGAGTGGAGGTGGAGGGCTGGAGTGGAGGCTGAGATGGAGAGATGGAGATGGAGATGGAGGGCTGGAGGTGGAGGGCTAGAGTTGGAGGGCTGGCTCAGAGAAAAGCCTACTCTTGCAGAGGACTTGAGTTTGGATCTCAGCATGCACATAGGGCAACACACAACTGCTTGTGACTTCAGCATGAGAGTTCGAAGCCTCTGGCCTCCGTGGGCAGGGCATACTTACGTGCTGACATGCATGTACACATAAATAAATAAAGAAAGAAAGAAACAAATAAGTCTTCACAAAAAGAGAGAAGAGGAGGATGGGACTAGGGAGATGGCTTGCCTTGCAAGCCTTATGACCAAAGTTCCATTCCCAGAACCCTAGTCAGAAGAAGGCAGATGTGGTGAGCATCTGTAATCCCAGCACTCCTGTGGGGAGATGGGAACGCTGACAGGAAAGATGGACAAGAGCTCATATGCACAGAGCAGTGACAGAAACACCAGGAAAGATCCTGACTCCAAACCAAAACAACACCAAAATAAAAAGGTGGAGGAGGACCAACTTCCCCAAAGTCCTCTGATCTCACACATGCTGTGGTATGTGTACACACACACACACACACACACACACACACACACACACACAGCAGAATTAGTCTAGATTATTCTCTACTTAGGGGAATGTGTAGAACCGATTGTTTTAAACTCTGTGATGATGATGTTACTGGAAGAGTTGTTAAGTAGGTATTCCACTAGCAAACTTGCTAATCCCTCTATTTTGCTAATCCTCCCTGACTCATGGGCTTTACTGTGAGAGCTAATGCAGCTTTGGGGAGGTACTTGCTGTTCTCTGGGGAGGTGCTAGGCTGTTTCTCTGGGCGGGGCTCTGCTGTTCTCTGGCGGGGCTCTGCTGTTCTCTGGGCGGGGCTCTGCTGTTCTCTGGGCGGGGCTCTGCTGTTCTCTGGGAGGTGCTCTGCTGTTCTCTGGGCGGGGCTCTGCTGTTCTCTGGGAGGGGCTCTGCTGTTCTCTGGGCGGGGCTCTGCTGTTCTCTGGGAGGGGCTCTGCTGTTCTCTGGGCGGGGCTCTGCTGTTCTCTGGGCGGGGCTCTGCTGTTCTCTGGGCGGGGCTCTGCTGTTCTCTGGGCGGGGCTCTGCTGTTCTCTGCTGCTCTCTGGCGGGGCTCTGCTGTTCTCTGGGCGGGGCTCTGCTGTTCTCTGGGCGGGGCTCTGCTGTTTCTCTGCTGTTCTCTGGGGGGCTCTGCTGTTCTCTGGCTCTGCTGTTCTCTGGGCGGGGCTCTGCTGTCTCTCTGCTGGCGGGGCTCTGCTGTTCTCTGGGCGGGGCTCTGCTGTTCTCTGGGCGGGGCTCTGCTGTTCTCTGGGCGGTGCTCTGCTGTTCTCTGGGCGGGGCTCTGCTGTTCTCTGGCGGGGCTCTGCTGTTCTCTGCTGTTCTCTGGGCGGGCTCTGCTGTTCTCTGGCGGGGCTCTGCTGTTCTCTGCTGTTCTCTGGGCGGGGCTCTGCTGTTCTCTGGGCGGGGCTCTGCTGTTCTCTGCTGTTCTCTGGGCGGGGCTCTGCTGTTCTCTGGGCGGGGCTCTGCTGTTCTCTGGGGGGCTCTGCTGTCTCTGGGCGGGGCTCTGCTGTTCTCTGGGGGGGTCTGCTGTTCTCTGGGCGGGGCTCTGCTGTTCTCTGGGCGGGGCTCTGCTGTTCTCTGGGCGGGGCTCTGCTGTTCTCTGCTGTTCTCTGGGCGGGGCTCTGCTGTTCTCTGCTGTTCTCTGGGCGGGGCTCTGCTGTTCTCTGCTGTTCTCTGGGCGGGGCTCTGCTGTTCTCTGGGCGGGGCTCTGCTGTTCTCTGGGCGGGGCTCTGCTGTTCTCTGGGCGGGGCTCTGCTGTTCTCTGGGCGGGGCTCTGCTGTTCTCTGCTGTTCTCTGGGCGGGGCTCTGCTGTTCCGCCATGAGCTCTTAGAGCCAGGAAATAATTTTTAGGCATTGCGTGATAAAGTTCATCAGCTTGCTGTGAAGGAGGCCCCTGAATGCAACAGAGGGTTTTATGTGGCTCTTAATCTCCAATGGTGATTTTTACAGCCTCCTTTTTGTGACAACGTTTAAGGGACTTTGTGATAAATAATATTATCCAAGTAATTTATGAAGAATGAAAAACATACATGTACATGTTGAAAACATTAATAGATTATGTGATGTTTCAACTATCAATAGATTAATAACATTCTGCAGCAGTAAGCTTTTAAATAAGTCCAGAAGTCTAATGTAAACCCAATATAGTTTCAATTTATCTATAATAAAGATTGAAACTATAAAGGAAACTGCTCAACAATTACCATTTACTTGTTCTGCAGCGCCATCTAGTGTTCATAGAGAAACGCACTTTTAAGCCTCATCTTGCTGACTGAGAATTATCTCAGCAGATTATTACCCTCACCTGCCAGCCAATGCTGTTCGGAAACGCTTCCAACTTACATCATCTTATACTAATTTTCACAGTGAAGTATTATGCATTCTATTACCTAGTGAGAAGAATTAGTATATGCAGTGATATGCATATGTGACTAATATAATAAGACTAATATTTTCAGTTCCCAATAAAACAGCCCAGAGATGGTGGGATTTACTGGTTTACTTTAATGTTACTTGCTGTTGCAACAAACGTCTTTCAGTAGCAAAACATGAATTCTCCTGAGTATTATTGTAATATTTATGACATAATATAACATATACCATAGTACAAATGTCCTATTGGGTCCAGGGCTGGTTCACATAACTTCTGCAACACCCAACAGACTCTTCACCGCTAGCAAAAGCCACCACACCTCAGCTGGGCCCTGACATTCACAGCTTTGCTACCCTAAGTGTGGTTCCCATACCGGAAGCTTAGGCAGCCCTTGGCAGGTGTTAGGGTTGTGGGGGTCTCTGTACCCCACCCTGCCTACCAATTCACACTTCTCACTTGAGATACCCCACTGATACATTAAAACTTGAGAAGAGCTGTTCTGGAAATTTCTTCCCTTCACACTCAACCAAGACTGAGGACTTTCCTTACAATTTTGGATTTACAGTATTTTATCCTTGGAGAATGTTATGTAACTTTTCTGTCTGACTCACAGCTCGGCTCATTTCGTTGTGTTGTGGTTGTTGTTGAGACTCATAGCAGCAATGAACAAAAGCCAGGAGAACCCTTTTCTGTCCGATCTGTCGACTTCATCTCTGCAGAATCAGGAAGCGGAGAGAAATTGCCAGCTGTGAAATTTCAGGGCATGCAACCACTAACAAAAAATATTTTAAGTCTGCTGTGACAGAATCACCATTTGACCTCACAGTAGAAGGTAAGGCTTAAATCCTCACACCCAAAGCACACAGGAACACTTAGTACTTCATTGGTGTTAGAACGGAGATTTTAAAGCATGGATTTCCTTGCATCTTAATTTCATCCTGCTCTCCTCCCCTCTTCCACTTTTAATCTAGCAAGTTTCCTATGAAAATCATACTATTCACAGCCATTTGTTTCTTTTTTGGCTGGTGTTCAATTGGTTCATAATCTCATACCACTCCACTCCAAATTTTGTCAAATTTCCTAAGACAGTTAATCATCTAATGATTTCAGATAAGAGGATAGACTTCAAAATGCAAGGCAATCTTTTTACAGACTGAGGCCAGTTTAGAGAGTATTTTAAATGTGTAATTATGAAAAGCCAGGTTCTCACATATCACAAAATTCTACCCTTTTCTAAAATTTGGGCTAGTAGTCATTAAACATTTCAAATTAAAACTCCAATGTAATATATACTGTCAGTTCTTACAAAATTTTCATAAATGAAAAATAATAAATGGATTGTTTCCATAGTCATGAAAATTACTACTGCAATTAGCACACAGTTCCACAAGCTAGGTGGATCCCATTATCTCTGTGGTTCTAACTATCCCCGGGCTTAAAGAAAGCAGAAGTTATTTGACCCAAGACTGGCCCTGTAATCTGCTGGTGAAGGTGTATGGTAACACACTTAACACACTCTGCAGCAGAACTCAGACTGTCTAAGCTGCAGATTATCATGCCAAACCATCTTTGGGTTGTCTTCCATGTTAGTAGAGAAATCCCAGTTCACAGCTCTGAGCTAAGACTGATTCCCAACCCAGCGTCCCTTGTCTTCTGAGTGTGTTCTGCCTTCCTTTGCTTTAGCTAAAAACCCTTCAACGCCCACTTGCTTAACTTGGGTGGAAGGAATTCTGTGCTTCCCACTAGGGCAAACGTCTTCATTGCATAATTAGTGTTAATTGGCACAGGCACCTCTGGCCAGGGCAGCAAGTGTCTTCATAGTTTATTTCATATTCATTCTCTCTCTCTCTCTCTCTCTCTCTCTCTCTCTCTCTCTCTCTCTCTCTCTCCTCTTTCTCTTCTCTCTCTCTCTCTCTCTCTCTCTCTCTCTCTCTCTCTCTCTCTCTCTTCTCTCCTCTCCTCTCCTCTCCTCTCCTCTCCTCTCCTCTCCTCTCCTCTCCTCTCCTCTCCTCTCCTCTCCTCTCCTCTCCTCTCCTCTCCTCTCCGTTCTATAGAATCTACTGACATTGCTACCCAACTTGACTGACTAAGGCTGTGACCCTGGACATGCTGTTACAGGACTCTGGTTAGAAGTGCAGATATTGCAGTGTGTTAAGAATCCTGGCTTATGACTTGGGCTAACAAATTATCAGCGCTAACTTGAAAAATCGTCCTTCAATATGTAAAACTCATTAGCTTTTGTTCTTACAAGAAATGCTACATTTGAGATTTGATGTTTGCCGCGGGTCCCTAGGCAGCCAGTTCTGAGGTTCTGAATTCTGCATTCTGAAGGTTTTGCTAGGGCTGAGAGGATGTCTTTGAGAGCCCAGGCTCTTCCCAGGAGCCCTGAAGAGTCTCCCTGCAACTTTGTACTTTCTCCAGAAGAGCAGCAGTTGGGTGTGGAAAGCTCTCATGGAAGATGTGGCCACAGATGAGCAGCTGAGGATAATCCCAGGAAGGGCTCAGCCGAGAGGTCCCAGCAATCAGCTCCTAAAGGCTGGGGGGTACGTGCTCTGAGCAGACACCTAGGCAGCAAGTAGCATAAATGCACTGGCATTTCCTACAAGTACATTCTTTGTTACTCTTATTATTAAAAGGGGGGTTGTATCAGAAAAAAAAAAAAGGTCTTTATCTCTGGAACTTAATTCAGAAGAGCCAGTGTGACTGCAGACTGATCTCTGTAATGCAAATGGCAGTTCTTGCCTGAGAGGCATTGTGTAGAATGCACAAGAATGTGGCAGTGACTTGGCAGGGAGAAGACAGCAAGGTTCTTGGAACCAACTGTCTCCTGCAGCTGTGACAGACACACAGCCTGGCTGCCAAATGGTGGGCTCTCTTGTCCTTTGGCTGAATTTAGTTCCACTCCTATGGCAACTTGAGATTCAGCGTTCAAGACTATTGGTCTGGTCTGCCACCATCTCCATCTCTTAGCAACGAGAGAGATAGAAATTACCATCTGGGTAATTTGATACTGGGAATTTGAAGGTCACGAAAATGGGATATAATGGCTGTTTGTGTTGAAGGGGGAAAAGGAAAAAAATGATGTAATCTTAATGTGTAGAAATGTTTGGAATGCCACAGAGATTACAAAGGAAAATCTAGTTCAAACTGGACTCTGTCTCACCCAGAGTGATTAAAGTTAGGCCAAGAAGCTCCTTCAAACACATAGATTTTTGCTCAAAACAAAATCCCTAAGGGGTTTTGGAACTGCAGTCTGAGAAAGTAGTTTACTCTGTGTTAATTTTCTCTGAGGTTGACTCACAGCTTTTTTCTTACATCAAGTTTTGTAAGAATGCTTTCAGAGTAACACAGATGACAGGTTAGGATTATTATATCTTTCTGACTTTTCTAGGCATTGGGTACAGGGACCAGGGAGTAGGATGGGGGTGGGGTGGGGGGTGAGCATGGATCTTGGAGACAGCAAGGGGCTGGAGATCTGCTTCCGGGATGCTCAGGCTGTCTCCAGGGCCCACGTACAACAGCCCGTCAAGGAACTGCATGGTGGGAAAGTAGAAGCCAAAGGAAATTCTTGATAACGAGTTATTTCCCCCTTTCCCTGGGCCCAGTGCAGAGGCCATCTGGTTTTCAAAAGCCAGGAAAATATAATGTTTGTGTCTGGAATGAGTCAAGTTGTCATAATCTAATGAAAATTCCAAAGCAGGAAGGGAGGAAGGGAGAGAGGGATGGGGAAGAGGGCACGACACCTCCCATTGCCTTTTGCGTTCCTGGGATTCATAATCCAGGCATTTCTGCAGCTGTTTAGTAAACCTGCCTGGACAAGAAGCATTTGAAGGGATGTGAATTACAGCGAAGGGGACTGGAAATCCAGTGTTTGGCATGACAGGTACCTGCCTGGTTTTGTTCTCGGGATCACTTGTTCACCTTCCACACACATGGCTTTCCTGCTGGCGCAGTGGGCAGGACGCCCTGGCTACCTCGTCTTGTTGGTACTTGGACTTCCTTGGCACAATCTTGTACAGTTGGTCACGGATCGAATGCGGACAATGGAACGCTCCTATCTGTTTCAACAGTGCTAAAATGGTTGACTCCTTCCCCTAAATGGTTTAACATTTGGTTTTGGGATACAACTTCAATGAGGTGAAGTAAAAAACTTATTAACAAAAATAAATCTTTTTAAACATCCACTGTTTTGTATCCCAGCCCCGCAATGACCACATCCATCCAGCTCACAACAGATGAAGTGGAGACATGTGAAATCGCTGTTTCTGTAGGTTAGAAACAGCTGCTCGTTGGTTCCCCTTGGTTGGTTACCCGTGGTTTCACTCTTTCTGTACAGAAAAACAAGTCCTCCGATGGGAAAACACCTCACTATGAATGCTGCCATTAGGGTTCTCTGAGAAGAGAAGGTTTCAAGGCTCCAAGGTAACCAGAGTGAGGGACTGTTTTGCAACCGAACTAAATCCAAGGTGTGTCTACCTTCCAGTTCACAGACAAAAGAAACAGGGGCGGCATCTTGCCAAACACAAGTGTATCTTCCAGAGGACGAGGATTTAAACATCCTTTGTAGATTACTTCCAGTTCATTGCATCTTGCGTTTATTTTTAAAATTCTCTTTGACATTCTACTCCCCCTATTTTTCAAAAATGGTTCTGATTCAGAATCTTTGCTGTGAAGAATAGGAATACACCAATTATGGCAAAGCAGGTGAAAACAAACTTTTAATTCATTTGGGAAAGAGGTATACCTTTGATAATTTCCACAGACCACTCACATTCATTCTTAACTGTACGTTTTTGTTTAAGACACGGAAAGTATATTTCTTTAACGTTTCTATCTGGAGGTGAAGACACGGAGCTACAGCTGATGAGCATATTTCAAAGGATTGGACACCATGGGGTAGTTTGTACTTTATACTTGGCCTATGGATTTGTAACAGTCATAGTAAATCTTTACTCGACACTTACCATGGGGAAAGGGCCTGAGCTGCACTATGGCGGTTCATCCTCCATGATGTGGGTGCTCTTTCTAACTCACTTAACAAATGGAGGAACTGTTCTCCCACGGAACCAAGGTAGTTAATGTTAACTGAACTTCCAGTTGTCATCAGAGTCTGTCTTCTTTTTTTTTTTTTTGGTTTTTCGAGACAGGGTTTCTCTGTGTAGCTTTGCGCCTTTCGTGGAGCTCACTTGGTAGCCAGCTGGCTCGAACTCACAGAGATCCGCCTGCCTCTGCCTCCCAAGTGCTGGAATTAAAGGCGTGCGCCACCAACGCCCGGCCCAGAGTCTGTCTTCTTAATTCCTGTTTTGTTCAGCCTTCATATAGACTACATTTGATGCAGGTATCCTGTGGCTCATCATGGTCACTGAGTGTCTTGTGGTCAGTTCTTATTTGAAGGCGGCACTGGGGCAGGGTTGGGTGTTCTGAAGGACTGGGGATGGGCACGTGTGCAGTTCAGTGAAGAGCAGAAGCAGCTTCCCATGGCCTTTTCAGTGAAGGACCCAGCACCACTGCCTTCCGCCCGTGTGTGGCTAGTCCACTTGTCTGCACGCTTATGTCTCCGCCTGCTGAGGGGACAGAATTTCAGGCACAAGCCATCTTCAGCTCTTACTTAAAAATAAAATTTGGGGTGTGTGCGAGCGTTCATGTGTGTTGTATGCTGTGTACGAGTATGTAGATATGTGCATCTGTGTGCACATTCCTGGGAGTCAAAGGAGGTCTTTCTTCTAGTGTCTTCCTGTTGTCAGACAGGAACTCTTACTGAACTTGAAGCTGACCAACAAGCCCCAGAAATCCTCCCATTTCCGTGTCCCCAGTTCCAAGGCTATACGTACATAGGGCCGTGCCCAGCTTTTTACATGGGCGCTGGGAATCTGAAACTCTGTCTCTGTCAAGCACCTTTACCCACAAACGATCTCCAGTCCCTGATCTCTGGCTTTTACTTTTTAAAAAAATATTTATTTTTATTTTAGAAGTGCTTCACCTGTGTGTATGCATGTGCACTGTGTGTGTGCCTGGTACCATCGGAGACTAGAAGACACGCTCCATCCCCTGGAACTGAAGTGATAGATGATTGTGAGCCACCATGTGGATGCTGCAAACTAAACCCAGGTCCTGTGCAAGGGCAGCAAGGGCTCTGAATGACTGAGCCATCTCTTCAGCCCCCTCACACCTTTCTAATATCCATGAAATTGTTTTATGCTCACAACTAACAACGCTTATACCTTCTAATGCATCCTGTACATTTCCTGCTTTTATCCAGAAACAAGTGTACAGTATGTCACCCTTCAGTGCATTTCTAGGGTGTACCTTTCACTATGTTTGTAATGAAATACACTGATGAAAATTCTGACCCATGTGTTTACTGTTCCCATAGCAGTCAGTCATTCAAAGGATTATCTCCAGAAGATTATCTCCAGGGCAGGAGAGTGGCTGCCCAGAAGCATTCCCTCGGGGTTGAGAGGCAGGAGAGCAATGCACAGGGCCCTTTATTCAGGTGCCCTCAAAGCCACACTGCTTAGAAAAGAGCAAATGGCAAAGTGAAGGCTAGACAATGCCTAAGTCACTTCCCTTGTATGATCTACTCTTGAAGATGTATTGACTTGACAAGCAATCCCAACGCTGAATGTTAGCCTCATTTCCCCCACACACTTTTATCTCACTGTATTCCACTTTTTGCAGAGGAAGATTAAAATCCTTATATACTGGGCCCCAAGCTGAAGATCTTGCTAAATCACCAGAGTTAAAGATAAGAGATAAAAATCCGTAAGTGGAAGCAGATGAAGATAAAAACCAAGAGCAGCATTCACAGTTCTCACAAGAAGCAGGCTGAGACTGGAAGATTGAAGCTCAGCTCTGAGGTGACATGGCTTCCTTACATATACGAATGTCCCCCTGACAAACTCTTCATTGCCGCAATTCCAAGACTCATGTTATGTCATAAACTTGCAAAAGTGCTGTGTCATATTTACTAATTTGGTACTCCCCGTGCCAGATTCAGCCAGATCTTTTCAAGCATTTTTGTTTTAGAGATCTTGTTACAACTGAGAGGCAACATAGAATGGTAGTTGGGGCATTGATTGTTAGGGTATATATTAGTCAGGGTTCTCAGGAGGAATGGAATTTATAGAATGAATGAATCTCTCTCTCTCTATATATATATATGTATATATATATGGACTATATATAAGCTCTCTATATATAAAGTCCATATATATAGCAAGTCTATATATACACATATGTATATATATAGAATTGCTGTGTATATATATGGACTGTATATAATATATATAATATATATCAAGTCCACACACACAACATATACATATATGGAAAATATATGTGTACATATATATATACATACATATATAAAGCCCACATATATAGTAAGTTCTTATACACACACACACACACATATATATAGAGAGGAGATAATTAGAATGTTTATTGGATTAGCTTACAGGCTGTGGTCCAGCTAATCCAACATTGGCTGCCTATGAATGGAAGGTCCAAGAGTCCAGTTGTTCAGTCCACAAGGCTGGATGACTCAGCTGGTCTTTAGCACATGTTGGAATCATGAAGAAGTAGAAGGGATGGTCTTGCTAGCAAGAGTGAGAGCAAGCAGGCAAAGCGAGAGAGTGTTTTATGGTCAGCACGGCAGCTGCACCTGAATCTACTGCTGTGTCAGCTACCTACTGTAGCTCTGCAACCCCTTCCCGCTGCTCAGGCTGATGTCCAGTGGGACTTCCGTGTCCTCCTGGAACCGCCTCTCCCTCTGCAGCCAATGTAGTTTTTGGTTTGCTTGGCATAAGAGAGGAATTGAGTGGAACATGTAGGTGTGGTTGTAGTGCCCATCTTAATAAAATCTGAGAAATACATCGAGAAAGAAGCCCCTGGGCAGCAGAGGAAAGACCAGCAATATGGCTCTTGGCTGAATGCATTGTGTCCTGGCATTCTGTGGAAAGTGGAACATGTAAGTAATGAACCCAGAGCCTTTAAAAAATGCTGGAAGAGCCTGGCTAGTAAAATGCTGAAAAAAGAACTGATTTAAAGACGAAATTAATGATAAAAAGGAAAGTGTAACTTAAAAATTTTAAACTGTGAAGCAGTAAGAAGACCTGTTTGGGAGAGAACAAGAATGGTCAAGTAGCCATTTGATAAGGACGTTAATATGGATAGGCTATTTAAGGAGATGCCAAATGTTACTCAAGGCAACTGGATGTTAGCAATCCTACCCAGGATTTGTAACCTCCAAAACTGAGGGAAATGCATTTCTGTCATTTACAAGCTACTTAGCAATGGCATCTTGCTACAGTAGCCCACCCAGACAAAGACAGCCTCTGTAGTCTTTACTTCCCTGGAGTTGAGATGGTTTAGGCCTTAGCGGCAAGCTGAAGAGTTATAAAGCATTTATAAAGCATCTTGAATTTGAGGGGATGAATCAGTATTTCTGCGAATTCAGGGGAGCTGGGCCTCAGAATTAGGGTTGTAGCTCTTTATAGTTTTGCTTTGGATGTGTCTGATAATTTTTTAATCTATTTTCTTTTTCATTTCTAGAGATTTATTTATCCATTTTATAGGTCTGAGTGTTTTGCCTGCACATGTGCATGCCTAGTGCTCCTGGGGACCAACAGAAGGCACTGGATCCCCTAGAACTGGAGTTACAGATGGTTGTGAGCCATCGTGTGGGTGCTGGGAATCAAACCCAGGTCCTCCAGAAGAGTAGGCAGTGATGCTGCCCTCAGCCACTGAGCCATAGCTCCAGCCTCGCTATTTTGTTTTCTAAGTTAAAGAAATAATGAGCTTCTTGTCTAAGGGAGAAATATGGTGCTATGTCAAATATCTAAGGAGACAAAGCTAATTATCCTTCAGAGAGCAGTGAAAAATCATTGCTCCAAATAAGAGAAAGTTTGGGTCTCCGTTGAAGAGGAAAAGATTCATAACTGATGTAGACGATAAATTCTCCTATATAGGCTCATTGCACTAATGAAGGATCTGTGTTAAGCCTGAAGACTTATGATTGAAACAGCAGTACAGTATGTGGTCTCTCGGGGTCTGTTTTCTTCAGCATCCGTGCCTAGTCATGGTGAAGGTGCCGTTCACAGTCACACTGTCTGATGAGTCTCTTTCCGTGGTTTGGAGACATTAGTGTAAAGTGACTCACACAGCTATTCTGAGGGAAGAAGGCAGTTTTGAGATTTAATACTAATCCAAATGGAGCCAAAAGGTTTGTCGATGCCAAAGGAAGCCTTTTAAAAATGTCTTTCGCTCATCGTTAGTTTGAATTTAGATCGCACTGTGATAGAGAGGTTTTGGTGTTTAAGCAGCTAGAGGACACACTCGCAGCAACCGAGCTCAATGTGCTCTCACTCAGTCCACTCAGGTGGACCCTTCTTACTCTCCCTCATCTCCCCAAACCATCTGCACAAGCCTGAAAGTGCGTCTGACCGGGAAGGTGTCTATGTGGTTTCCAGTTATTTCAGAACAGGGAATTATGCATATTTAAAGGTTCATCTGTGATAAAAGTATCTTCAAATATGCTATATTTCTTTTTGACCTAAAATTTGTAAAACTCAATAGTCAAGCAGCATTGTTCTTTTCTCTGTATTCTATAGTGAGAACTTCTATTGACCATTTAGTGTATAGTCATTCAGTCTTTGGGTCTATGTTCACATTCTTATTGATATAACCTTTAAAGATGTTGATCACTATTCCATGGCCAACAACTATCTTACCTCACATAATATTTTGGAGTCAACATAAGATTTAGGTTTTTATGTTCAACTTTGTTTTTTGATTGACTATTAGGTAGCACATTCAAGAAGTCGGATTTCTTAAGGAGGTAAGCAGAAAGGCAAGTATGACATGGCGCCTTGCCCATTTCTCCTAACCCACAGTCCCCTCTCCAGGAGCAAATATGACTATCAGTCTTCCCCGAGAGTGAATCCATCTAGCGCCAGGCCCTCAGCACAGAAGCACACCACAGCATGGCTGAGCCCTCAGGAGGAGCAAGTTTCCTCATGGAAAGTCTCCTTGTCCTCTTATGGCAATTGTCCCAGCAGAAGAGCCTCTAGCCACTGCCTCTGGTTCTTCAACCTCTGATGGTCTTGCTGAATCCGTGTCCACTCCATACTGAAAGATTCATCATCTCAGAGGATCGTCTCGTCCTTCAGTCCATCTGTTTTAGTGCTTAAAATAATTATAGTCATGTAAGATGTGTGTATCTTTATGTATCTGGCTTATTTTGCTCAAATGCTTATGATTTATAAGCCTTTTCCCTGAACATCTTGAGGCCATATGATTAATCATTTTTCCAAATATTAAGCCAATCTTGTTCCAAGAATCAATCTATCCAATTTGTATGTGTGTCTCTGTGCTTTGTATGTGTGTACATTTGTGTGTGTATATGTGTGTGCGTTACTGAATTCACTTTGTGAAGAGTGATCTATTTCTGATTTATTCTTACACCTCTGGTCCTTTTTTTCCCCCTGAAAGCCTAGATTTTCTCCACTATTCCTCCTTCTTTGTGGGATCTGAGCTTATTTATCTTTGTTCCTCTAGTATTGAAGTCTATTTGAAGTTTGTCTCAATGTTCCCACCTCTCAGCTGTGCTTACAAATTTGTAAGGAAAAATAGTAACGGTGCCTTGCCCCTCTGGATTCCTTTTCTATGTAGGATATTGAATTCTGGAATCCCCACTGCTTTGGAAACTCTCTGATGCCTTCAGACTGATTTTTCCCCTAGCTTGTTTAGTTATCCTTAGTGTGGTAGTTGGTGTCTATGAGCTAGTCTTATGGAGTAAAACTAAAATATAACAAAATGGAAAGCTAGCAGACTGTTAGGATGCCATAGACATTTGTATTGACAGACAATCAGTGTTACTTAATGTCCATGCCTCTAGGAGGAGCAAATGACCTCAAATCCTATGCTCCGTCTTGCTGGTGTGCTTCTAGAAAGCATCCTTCCCTAATTGCTTCGTGCCTCCAGCCAGATCCTTCCTTCTGGGGTCACTCAGTTACTCATGGCAGGAAATGAGGAACTACATTCACAGCGTCTCTGTTATCAGTTCCTGAATCATGCCTTTTGTCGTTCCCTGATTGGATTTTATTTGATTTTTTTAAATAAATTTATTCACTTTGTTTCAGTCCCAGTGGCTTTCGCTTAGATCCAGATATCATAACTGCATTGTTGAGAAGACTCCCTCTTCTCCTCCCTACAAAACAAGGAAAGGTCCTTCTAAAATGTGAATCTGACCTAAGTCTTTATCAGTGTGTTTAAATCCAACAACAGCTCTTTGTAACCCACTGTGTAGAGTCATGCATGTTGTACATAGCAGCCAGGCAATTTTGCTATGGGTATTAAGAGATCTCTTTTGCTCAGGGGCTGCCTCTTTCTGGCTTGTGACTCTAACAAAAGGTGACCTGTTTAGATTTGTTTCTTCTATATTAAGAGGAAATTGATTCAGAAGATTTCCAGTTCCAGGGACTTTGGGACTCTGAGCTTAAAACATATTGTGCATCCTTGTAAGAACCAAGCTTGTATCTACACCAACACCCATACTAGATTGTAAGCATCATATAGAGTGAAAGTGTTCTGGTTTTATTTCTGTTACTGTAATAAAACCTCTGATCAAAAGGAGCTTAGGGAGGGAAGGGCCTTATTTACACTCACAATTCAGATTAGGGTCCAGCATTGTGAGAAGTCAGGGCAGGAACTCCAAGGCAGGCATTCTTGCTATTCCATACAGCTTTATCTCCAACCAAGGACCTCATTTCACAGCCCACAAAGTAGAATTTCTTACACAGTTCAGGACTGCCTGCTGGACCGGGGCTGCTCTTTCTTGTCTCCAACTTACAGGTCTCATGGTGTGCAGCTTCTCTCTTGAGTGCTTTTCTACCAGCCCACATGGCTCTCTCTTATTCTTTATGAGGTTGACATATTGTCACTTTGCCAAGGGGACACCTTAGGTTTTGGAACTTGACCTCAATTCCTCTGTGAACTGGCATCTCTGCCTTCTGAGTTACATAGTGCAGTTTCGACTTCCTGGTCTTGGATCTTAGCAAGTAGCATTGTGTTCCTCAAACGGCATTGCACTTATTCATCTGCTCATCTCTAAGGTCTGGGAAGATTGGGAAAATGTTCTTTTTATTTTTAAAATGCTGAGAGATGACATTAGAGCTTATAGATGAATATAGTGAACATTGAACTTATTAATTTATATTTAAACGAATGCATGCTTTATATTAAATGCTAGTCAAGAAATTGAATTCTCTTATAGAGATCTTGAAAATATTAGCCTTGTATCTACATCACCAAGTGCCTGCTTTTAGACAGATGCATGCATGCATGTGTGTATGCACTTGCGCGCGCATGCGCGTGTGTTCGCGCGCACGCGCGCGCACACACACATACACACACACACATACACACACACACACTATCCTTAATTTGAACTTTAAAATATGAACTATTCCAAAAACTGAAATATTTTGAATGCCAATATTATGTCAGAAGTGGAAAATCCTACACCTGACCTCATGAGTTGTTTGCAATAAAAACACAGGTACAGTAAAAATCACATATATGATTACCTTTGAGCTATGCATACAAAGTGAAACATAGTTGAGTTTTGTGTTTAGACTTGTGTCCCTTCCCTAAGCTATCTTATTGTGCACATATAAATATTCTAAAACCCCCAAGACACTGCAAACCAGCCTACTTCTAGTCTAAAACATCTTGGGTAATAAAACCTCAATCTCCATAAATATTTTGGGTATGGAAGACTTACAGGAAATTATATTTAGATGTTTCTTAGATTCCAAAAGGAATATGTAACTTCTCAACTATGCAGAGCCTTTTCCAGACTGATGTTAATACTTGGTTCTGGTTAGAAAAATCCTGTCTTGACTTGGCCATCTTTTTCTTCTTTTGAGCTAGCAAGAGCTGACAGCCATTTAAATACAAATTAAAAATAGTACATGTCCTGCTTGTTCCTGCCAAGATGTTAGTGACCATGACCACAGAACCAAAGTTCTGATGTTGTGAGCTAGCGCTCCCTCTCTCTCTCTCTCTCTCTCTCTCTCTCTCTCTCTCTCCCCCTCTCTCTCTTCTCTCTCCTCCTCCTCCCTCTCTCTCCTTTCCTCCCTCTCTCTCATCATCAGTTTGAGTTTAGATTGCGCTGTGATAGAGAGGTTTTGGTGTTTAAGCAGCTAGAGGACACACTCGCAGCAACCGAGCTCAATGTGCTCTCACTCAGTCCACTCAGGTGGACCCTTCTTACTCTCCCTCATCTCCCAAACCATCTGCACAAGCCTGAAAGTGCATCTGGCCAGGAAGGTGTCTATGTTATTTCAGAACATGGAATTATGCATATTTAAAGGTTCATCTATGATAAAAGTATCTTAAAATATGCTATATTTCTTTCTGATATAAAAACTGAAAAAATCTTATCCTCAGGCCTGACAGACCATAGCCAGTCTGGACGGGCGACCTGGGAATAGGCTCTAAGTGAGTTATATTTGTCCTGAATCTTTGCCACGCACTGAACTTACTTGCTTCTGCAAAAAGTATTCTTTGAATTTATAACTTATTTTATAGCACACTCTCCACAGCATCCGTTGTGCCCCCCTCAGGACCACTGGTCACCCTGAACTAAGAGTAGATGGAATTTGCTTTCTAACCTCAAAGTAGACTCATTCCCCAGCAATTCTGTAGCATGCTAGAGCTCATTCCCCCAGCAACCTTCTGTCTTCACCTGCTAAGGATAGTGCCACTTTAAAGTGGCCCTGCACAAACCAGCTGGACATATCAAGTTCCAGCCAGAGTTGTCTGTCCAGAGTGTAGGCCATGAGGAGAGGAGACCACTGAGGTCAGCAGAAGAGACTAGGCACACAGGAGACTAGGCATTCTGGCAGGCATGGGAGGTAACTGTTGGGGTGCCTGACCGAGCAAGAGCTAGGGAAGAAAGTTCTCTCTTTTGTGGGGAGACTGGATGAATCAGGACCAGCTTTTATGTGAGCTTCTGTGACAATGAGGCTGACTGGGTCTCAGCAGATCTCTAGTCAGGAGATTCTAACTTCTGCTTTCTCCTCTGGAACATTCACACCCTCTCCTGGACTCTGGTGTTTGTGGAAGCCATGAACAGGGTGTTTATAAGGAAGCTGGAAGCTTTGCTACCGTGGACGGGCACTGGTAAGGGGCACCTTACATTTCCTTCCACTGTCTTTCGGTTCTTTCTTTCCTAAGATCCACATTTAGAAAACAGTCATACTTGCCAGTAGGTGGGGTAGTTTGTTACAGAGAGCATATCTTACTGAGTAACTGTCAAAATGTAGCAGCTAACTTTCACGACTGTGAAACATATTTACAGTACGTTTGTATGTCTAGCTGTTTCTGGAGGGCGGGAGTGATCTTGATAAGATTCTGGACAGTTTCCCCGTGCTGGGACTCCTCTTGCAGCAGAGCACTGTATGAGGGATACTGCCAGCCAGAGTTTAAAACCGTTCCTTCAAACAGCTGTCCGAGACACTCACATGCTTCTCTTGGATTCTGCGTTCTGACAGTCCAGGCCATGAACAAACCAGTAACTGTGGTCTGCCTCGTGGGCTAACCTCCCTGTGTGTCTTTAGCGATGTGGATAATCTTAGTATTTCTCCTGAGCTGAAAAGTGCACTCAGGGTTGTGCAGAAGAAACACCACACAAACGCTAAGCTTCACACACAAGTGTCTAGTGTAACCAAGCAACTGACACATAAGACAGCCTCTGCCATCGGCCTGCATTCTCAGGGAACTTAGGTCAGTGCCTAAAATAACCCTGCTAATTGTGAGGGGCACATGTGGAATGAAATTCCAGTTCGCAGTCTGGGAGCGGAGTGACTGAGCATCTGAAACCTTACAGTCATGACAGTTCACTCCAAGCCTCTCAGGAGTTAGGCCCACGGCTCTCGACGTGTTCAAGTAAGGAGAGAAAGTCGTGCGTGTGTCTTAGATTCTTTGTAGAATTGATCAGCCGGTGCCAGGTGGTGGAAAACCAAATCGACTTGAGTTACAAGATCTGGGCTTTCTCTGTGCTGCTTCCAACCTGTTGGATGGTGGTGTAATTGACAGAAGTGGATGGCTTGGCCAAGGGACATGAAACTGCAGTAGCCCATTTAGGACGCTGCCACACTCGGGACCTCTTCCTTCAGGTAGGCTGTCGGTTGTGGGGAACTCTTTATAATGGACAGAGGTCCAGAGCACAGCACTAGAGTCTCAAGTCTCTCTATGTCTCTGTCTCTCTCTGTTTCTGCCTCTGTCTCTCTCTCTTTCACACACACACACACACACACACACACACACACACACACACACACACACCTGTATTGGTGGGCTCTGTGTGTCACTGTCTAGCTAGGCAGTATGCTGAAAGAAAGTCAGTCTTCATATTGTTAAGCAGGTACGTTCAGATTCTAGGAGGTGAGGGAGGCCGAGTGGTTTATACAGCTTGTGATAAACGCCTTTTTGAAGCCTGGCCTTCCTCTCTTCTGTTTCATTTCCCTTATTCCAGTTGCAAAAGACGGGCTTTGACATCTGTGGGGAACAATGGGACAAGGTTAATCCTCTTCGTTTCAGAGCAAATGGCTTTTGTACAGTGAGATGAGGTCTGCCTTGTATTTCCAGACGGATGAATGTAAGCACCGTGCTTTCTATACGACCCGACCCTGGTGTTTGTCCCATCGGTGCGACATATAAGCTGCCCTTCTTACCCTGTGCTGAGCTGAGCCGCTGATAAAGTCAGGTTTGCTTTAACTCCCAAGTATCTGGCATGAATACAAGTATACAAATGCTGTCAGTGATACCGTGAAACTTTTGATCAAGCTATTCAACCCAGCATTTATTTACATTTATACGTTTACCTCATATCAGATGGTACCTATATTACTGAAAATATGCAAAAGCAGGTTTTACAACTAGAGTGATTTATCATGTATGTGGAGTGTACAGCTGATCATTTTGCTGGAATCTGTGCAAAATGAATAGGAGTCAACACTTAGCTCAATGAAACTTTGTTCGTTTGAGATAGGGTTTCATGTAGCCCACATTGGCCTCAGACTGCTTCTGTAGTTGATGATGACCTTGAACTCCTTATCCTTTTGTGTGGTTCAGACTAATAGTTCAATAGACAATAATTCATGTTAGTGAAGGGCTAGACTCAAGCTAGCCTTAATACTTCACAGCAAGAGTGAACTATTCTTGGAATTAAAGTGTGGGGGTCACTAATTAAAAGTGGGGCCTGTAAGCAAATTGCGTGTGAAGGGGTGTTACCTTTGCTTTAGTTAAAATATATATATATATAATAAATATATAGTTAAAATATATATATATATGCATATGAGCGTGTGTGTGTGTGTGTGTGTGTGTGTGTGTGTGTGTGTGTGAGATGGATGCACGCACATGTGCCAGTACCTGCAGAAGTCAGTAGAGGGTGTTGGATTCCTGAGCAGAAGTTGCAGGCAGCTGGGGGCTGCCTGATGTGGTCAGCAGTCATTGCTCCAGTCCTCCATAAGAGGAGCAAGAGCTGGTTACGGCTGAGCTGTCTTCCCAGCCCTTGGGTTCTGTTTCTCTTTCATGCCTCAACTTCTTTGTTTGGACCTTTAAAAGAAATTATTTCCCCCCTCTGGCATTTATCAGACTCAGTGATCATCCTTGATGGCTAGGTTGAAGTTGAGTAGGGCTTAGGATATCTTTCCGAAGGTTTGTGTGTTTACTGTGTGAATGTAGCACAGAGTACACTTTTAGCAGTAGTATGAAAGAATGCTTTATTTATTCATTTAGAAATGCTCTCTCGTTTACAATTTAACTTTTTTCTTTGACATGTGGGTCATCTTTAAAGTATTATTTATTATTTATTTTCAAACATTTGGGGATTTCCAGGGGTCTTTCTGCTATTATTTCTACTGTTCTGCTATTCTAATTGAATTATATTACATTAAGATGGCATATTTATTGTAGCTTAAATCTTTTAAATATTCTAAGACTTGTTTGTGATTATGAGGTGTTTTGTAGAATGTTTCACTTGAAAAAATATGCAAACTGTGCTGTTGGCTAACTTAAAGTGTCTAATTAGTTGCTAGTATTCTTCCAATAGTTTCTTTACTTATATCTTTATGAGTATGTTTGTCTCATGCCTTATTGAAGGAGGTACGTTGAAACTGACCATTATAACTGTCAATCTGTCTGTTCCTCCTTGGAGCTCCATTGTTGCTGCTTTATTTTGAAGCTCTTACGTCAGAGCATGAATACTTAGTGATATTCAGTGTTCTGGATGAATTTGTCATTTTATCAATATGAAGTGAGCCTTTTTTATCTCTGGTAATATTCTTTTCTCTGAATCTTTTTCTGATATTATATCACCATTCCAGCCTTTTCTTCAAGTTTTTTTTTTTTAAGGGAGCTTGGATAAAGGCTACTCCTGGAAAAGCAAATGGTGCATCTGTTTCATTTATTAATACACTGATTATTAAGGTGTAAACACAACTCACTGGTAGCTTTCACGTGTCCTATAATTTTGTATTTACAGTGCTAGTGTTCCTGTAGCTGTGCTTCCCCCTCATCATCTATTTTATCGGAGGCAGCCTTCCTTACACGTGATACATGAATTCGTATATTTAAGGTTTAGCCTGCAGTGAGCATTGGCCAATCAGAATGGCTGTCAACTGTTAAAAACAGGTGCACGCAGCCTTGACTGTGTAACAACTGCTGATCTCCGAGTTAGGGGCGGGAACTGCTTTCAGTCTTCTGTATATAGTTCTCCCACATACAGAAAGAATGAAGAGAAAGAATCTCGCCACTCAGCGTCCTTAGAGTGCCTCAGGAATCGAGGTAACGGGCATGCCAGGGTCTTAGGACAGCTTTATGTTAAAGGAAAATTCCACAAGCAGTTTTTAAAGCTTCATGTTAGATTTTGGCTGTTCATTGATGTTCTAGGCCCATTCATTCCTGGTTTATTGAGGCCCATCTGTATGCCAGCCATTGGGATTCTGATGAAGAGCTAACTACCCAGCCTCATCCTTAAGAAGCTATTGTAGCACCAAAGAGAGAACTGTTAGAGCAGGTCCAGCACATCCGGGATGTGGTAGGGCAGAGGGATGTGAGGTGGAGAAGCATAAGAAGACATCCTCTGCCTCACAGGAGCTCCCAGGGTGCAAGAAAAAAGGAATTTAGCTCACTTCTCTCCAAAAGGTGGCAAATTCTATAAATAGATACTTCGTTTCTTAGTTCAGATATTTTATTTCCATTGTAACCAGAGCGCCACCATCCAGTATCTGTGGGGATACAAGCCTGGGTTTGACTGGTGCCTGGACTCTGCTTTTGTGCTCTACTTAGCAATTCTACCTAGAGGAGGGATGGATACTTGACTCACCATGGACACACACTGAATACATTTGAATGATGGACTGGTTGCATAAATGAATGTTTGCCTTTGAAAAAACCTGGAAAATAGGGGGGTAAGCTAGCACTGTGGTTCAGCTCTTAGTGAGCTGGCTGTCAATCAAAGGCAGTGAACGCCATCAGCTGACAGACCTCCCACAGCACTCAGGGAAGCTCTCTCAGGCCCCAGGAGGTAGCTGTAGAGATGTGCCTACAAGACGACAGCACCAGTGATTTCACCTTCTGCCCACCGAGGATGGTCCAAGTGCTTCAGAGCAAAGCCATGCCTAGCCCCTCAGGCCGACTCTGTCTCAAACAAGTAGCCTCAGAAACTTGACTGCAGTGGGGACTCGGCTGCAGTTGCCATGTTGACAGGGATAGCAAGGAGAGGCCAGGGCTGGCAGTCCAGACTTGTGTGATTGTACCAGTGGTTAATGTAAATCCTAATGCCATAGAGGAGGTAGTTGCTAGTTAAACCATTTTTACACATCTTCCTTCTTTATTTTTTGTCTTTCCCTTATCATAGCATTTTGGAAAATATCAAGTAAACACAGTTTAGAATGGAGAGAGATTTCCAACACTGTTCACTTTATGGCCTCTCATGCTGTATGCGTAGATTATGTATTCACTTGTATACCAGAACATTGGTCTAGTCGGGCATGGTGGCGCTTCCAGTGTCCCCAGAATTTAGGAGGCTGAGGCAGAAAGATTGCTGCAAGTTTAGGACCCACTGGGCTCTCTATTTAGTTCTGGACTAGTCTGAATATAGAACAACCCAGGATATGGGAAGATTCCTCAGAAATAATATGTGGCAGAAGAAGCTGTATAAAGAGCTCTATTCTGTGTGGTCACATTTCCAAAAAGACCAAGCCAGAAAGCTTGTATCATTTTATCTAGGAGTAGATACCAAGTAACTAACATGACTACCAAGAAGGAAGGAATGATTGTTACCGTTAATAGTCTTGCGCTCCTCCAGGCAGAGGGGCTTGCAGGAGCTCCTTGTCTATCAGCAGGGTTCAAGTTCTTCAGCGGAGTGGTGGCTCCTCATTTGTTCACTCAATAGTTATGTGTTGTGATGTGAATTTCTGATTTATAAACTTCTAGATCTGCAATCCATATTTTAAAACACAAACATTTAGAGCACGTGAGAAAAAAAGTTAGAACAGGAAAGGGAAGGAGGGAAGTGTGATGTGCGTTCTCTTGCTGGTGTTGCCGTTGTTCATACAATTAGGAAACTGCTCCTTGCTTCAGGCGGTTTATTTTGTGGTGATGGGGATCAAATCTAGGGCCTCGCGCATGCTCGGTAGCACTACATCGCTGAGCTCCTGTCCATCTCTTGCTCCAGTGCTTAGGTGACTAAATATTTATTTGACTTCAACCTTATTATAAATTCCACCTGTTCAGAAGGTGAATATATATGGTGGATAATAAAAGCTTCGTTACTGATGTTCACAGAAGCATTTTTATAACAAAACTGACATGCTATTAGTAATGGAATGAGAGATAATAATACATTATGTCACATTGAGATACCATTAGATGATATTTACTGTCAAGCATATCATATTTTACTATCATTATAGATAACAAAAATAACACTATTATGCAGTTCTGTCTCCTGTTTAATTTCTTTTGAGCATTAATCACTTCACAACAGAAAGGGAGATTAGACATAATATTCATGTTACATGGTCTGTAATATGTGATGTTTCCACCACAGTAGTTGACTCACACCAAATTTCTATAATTAAATGTAAACTTTGCTGAGTAAGTACTTGTGTACCTGAGTAAGAAACAGAAAATGTTTATTATAAAACATTATCTACTTAGTTAATACTTTTAAAAGTTTAATTGCTATGTACAAAAAAATTAGATGCTCAGATTATTTCTTCTTTCTATTTTTAAGGGTATCATATGTTTGACTCCCTTAGACTAAGTCTTTATTTTTAAGAAAGGAGATGAGAAGAAGGAAGAAAAAAAAAAACTAACTAGTATGTTTTATTTGCTTGATCCATGGAACTATTAACAGGAAATAGAAGCAATAATTGTTAGCAGTGATCTTGTTGGCAGAAGACTCCAGTGAGCTTCATAAACAATCCCATGCATGACTTGTTCATTTGGCAGATGGTTATGCAGAAAATACTTGGTAAGATGATATTTATATAAAAATGAATATAATAATGCATCTGCGGGGTTCTTCTTGTAAAGACAGAGGTAAATACAACAATGTATTGAAGTCATCTCCCGCTCCTTAGACTGGTACTACTCTACACTGAGTATCCTTCCCCAGAGTGCTTGTTTGGGAGAATCCAGAATTTGCCATCTGGATGCACAGGGCCAGAGGGTGTAAGGGCTTCCACCCAACATATCTACTCAGGGTTGATGTGGTGTTGCTGGAGCCTGTACTGGGTAGAACGGTGAAGATCCTGTCATTGACCTCCCCTGAGCTGGACTTCAGTACATTCTGAAAGAATACACCATCAGGAAGACTGAGTGCTCTCAGCTGGTCTTCATGTCTCTTGATTTTCTTCTTTCCTTTGCTAGTTTTGTCAGAGGTTTCTGCAGGCATAATGAGTATGGCCACAATTCTGTCATCACATATGTGTCCCTTACTCCAATCCTTTATCTTAAAGGGCAGCCATGCACACAGGGGACTTTGAGTGGACTCCTGAAGGAGTGAGGGTTGAGCCTGCAGCCTCATCCTGCAAGTAGACTTTGGTGTGGCATTCGACGGCACAGGACAAGCTCCACTTTACATGGCTATTCAAGGACTGAGATTTCCATGCTGAGCAGAGCTATACAGCTGAAATATAATAATGAGCCAAAAGCGTAAACCCAGTATGTGATTCTAAATTTCCAAGTAGCAACATATTAAAAAGTAAAAATAAACAGGGAAATGGATTTTAACAATTTATTTTGTTTACTCATTTTTTCCCAAAATACTGTTATTTCAATATGCAATCAAGGGGAGATTAAAAAATGACTCAGAGGTTACAAGTACTGGCTACTCTTCTAGAGGACCCGGGTTTGATTCTAGCAGCCACATGATGTCTCATAACCACTATAACTCCAGGTCTAGGGATTTTGATGCCCTCTTCTGGCTGCCATGTACACCAGGCACTCATAGGGCATACAGACATACATGCAGGTAAAACACCCATACACATAAAATAAAAATGTAAAATTATCGTTAAGCTATTTTAAGTTCCTTTGTTCGTGTGAAATCTTAAGTCTGGTGTGTGTTTTACATGTACAGTCTACACACCTCGGACTAGGCACGTTTCAAGTGCACACATATTGGACCATGCCAATCTGGAGGCTCATTTCTAAGCCTCAGGATTCTCTGGACTTTCTGAGGCAACACACCAGGAAGACAGAGTTCATTGAGCATTCCAAACTGCTCTTCAGGGACTAGGTCTGCTACCAAAGAATACCACTTCTGTGCACATTCTGATGGCCAGTACTCAGCCATAATACCCCACCTAAGCATCCGGGGCACTTGGGAAATGCAGATGAGCCCTGGAAAAAGTAGGCTTGTTGAGTGCATAGCAAAGTATCCACTACAACAGTTGCCGCGTCTTACAATTCAGGAACAAGCAGAATAAATGATGGGCTAGCTAATGGGATAATGTAGGCAGACTATAGGTCCTCCCTCTTTAGGGTGGCGTTTCCTCCACGAAGCAGCCTCTCCTCTCCTGTCCCTGGTTTCTTCCTCGCCCCTGCCCCCTCCACCTTAATTCTTCCCAAGTAGATGCAGTTCCTGCAGTAAACCCAATGTCTTCAATATTTTATGGCTTTAGCTCTCACTTAATGACCGTATCCCATTACTGCTGCTTTAGCAAAGGACAGGCAGCCCAGTACAAGGAAGCAAATGTGCTTCGTCGGTAAGTGGTTCCGCTACCGCAGCCATTGTAAGCACGGCATTATCATTTTGAGTGGGCCGCCTTCTCGGTACTGAAACTCCTCATTCACAGAAGTGACTATTAAGGTTCCCATCAAGCCGTCTCAATCAATGGATAAATCGCACTGTTCAGTGATCAGGCTGTTCAGTTGGAGTTCTTGCTTTTTCAAAGACTACCGACAAGAGTGTCTTTAGTGATGACGTTATTGAAGTGCCTGGGTGAGCCGCTTTATTTCCTGGGTTGAAGGAGATGTTTTAGTCGGAGAAATGAAGTAATACTCCTTAAAGGAAGCAAGTGGCAAAGGCTGTTTGGAGCCTCGTGGGTTACTAATTTATAACACAAGAAACCGTCAAGGACTGATTTGACTGAAGGAAATGGAATTATATACTACCACTCTTTAGCTGTAATTTTGCCCGTAGCAAAATTGGTTTGGTATTTTGTTGTTGTCTAATATTTTTGGACTTGAAATATGTTTATGAAAGTAAAATATTTAAATATGGAAAGATAAAGCGTGCCAAGACCCCCTTGTACCCACCAGAGTACCAGTTGGGCCTTGAGCCATTTTCTTCCTAGTAAGCACTGGTTTGGTGGTATTTGGTCTTGTTTCTTGAGAATCTGTCTAGAGTTTGTGTAGACCTTCATAAGCACATAGTAATACAGATTCTCCTTTTTTTCCTCTTGCTTTATTCTGTGTGTACTGCTTTAGAACCGACTTCCTCTCCTCACTTAAACAGGTTTTATTGAATATCAAAGCCAACTGAACATAATTTCAACACAAAGAAGGTTGCCCAGTGTTTGCAGTGTGACTGTTATATATTCATACAGCTAAAACCATTGCTTACTCATATAATAACATAGAAGGCTTTTCTGTGATTAAAAGTAGCCCATGTCTAATAACCATAGGTTATATTATTTTAAACTCTTGTATCATACTTTTCCTTTTATTTTTTCCTATTATATACTGGTTTGTTATAATTTTAAAATATGGACTTGTATTATAAAAATGGAAGTTTAAAAGTATTTCTAGAAATATATGAATTCCTAAAATTAAGCCTATAGTTTTATGCTTCTTGTAGAATGCAATTCTACAAACTGAGTTTGAGAAACACCTTTTTATATCTCCCTCTATGACAGTGGTTCTCAATCTTCCTAATACACAACCCTTTAATACAGTTCATATTGTGGTGACCTCCAACCATAAAATTCTTTTGTTGCTACTTCATAACTGTAATTTTGCTACTGTTATGAATCGTAATATAAATATCTGATATGCAAGATATTTGATATACAATCCACAGGTTGAGAATCATTGCTCTAAGAGATATAAAAAAGTAATATTTATATATCAGAAGTGTTTTATAAAACACAAATACAAAGAGAAAATTTGTATTATTAAACACATATTAGGAAAGAAAGCTTTGTATAATTATTTTTTAACTTTTGAGATTATAATAAAATTGCTTCATATCCCTCTTTCCTTTCCTCCTTCCAAACCCTGCCATATACCCCTCTTTGCTCTTTTCTGATTCATGGCCTCTTTTTCATTAATTGTTGTTATATGTGGATAAGCATGTATATCCATCTATTTTTGGATATATAGTTATATATAAAATATATACATATTTATGTTTATACATACATATTCCTAAATATGACACACTTTGCCTTTTAAACTTATCTTGGGGATGTTTCTATTTTATAAATTAGAAGGTTTTCTTATCATTTCTTATCTATATGATATTTAAATGAATAAATATATTAATGGACAATATTTCTAATATTTGAACATTATAAACCTATAGTCCCATAATAGATTTACTTGTAAGAAATTTCACAGAAAGTATAAATATATTGAACACTTAAATTCTCAGAAGTAAGATCGCTATTTGATATATATATGGATTTGATATTTAATAGAAATAGTTGTATACCATAGTTAAATTAATTTGCTGTCTAACTAGAAGCGCTGATCCATGCCCATTTTCTGTACCTTTTCCAATAATTTCCAGGATAGTCAAATATCTTTCTTCTAATGGCTCTGGATTTTGAGTCTAAATAATCTTTCCTATGTATTTTTTTCTAATTAATATTCACATACTTTTTATTTCTTTACTTTAAATTTTTTGGCCCACTGGGACTTTGCAAGGTGGTATATCAAATTCACCTTAATTTATCAGTTGTGACATTTCCTCCACTGACTTGCAAATCCCAGTGTGTGTCTGAAGAGACCCCTAGACTCATTCTGTGATTATTTCAGAATCAGTCTGGATCCCTGAAGCTTATTCTAGTATTTGCCAAGCTGCCTTACTCACTCTTACTGGCTTCTTCTGTTTCGGTTTTCACTGGCTGCTCTTTATTGTCCATTTTATATCAAAATCAAACAATGTCTCACCCTTACAGTCTATCAAAAGGCAAACTTGCTGTTATTTGAGTTAAAGCCATGTTATATTTATGGCATTGCTTAGGGAAAGCTGCTGTTTCAAAGATGCAGAATTTTGCTGTGTAAGGTTTGCTTTTAGGAAATTCTTCAGTAACGTTTCCTGTCATTGGCTCTTGGTGCTTCTTTTGTTTGTAAGGCCACAGCATTTTAGTTTGCTGCCATGTTGCTAGGAGAGTCTCCACATTTTTTTTCTAGGAGATTGTTATGTATTTGTGACAGCTTAATTTCTAGATGCTATTTTTTTGTTCTACTATCTAACAGTATTGTTTTGTTTGCTAGAATTTTTAAGTTGATTCCTAAGTTTTCCCAGCCATAGAATCACATCTTTTTTTAATTAATTTTTTTTTATTCATTTTATATACCAACCACAGACCCCCCCCATTCCTCCTCCCGCTCCTTCCTTGCCTCCCCACCCACATCCCCTCCTCCAAAAGGATAAGGCCTCCCACGGGGAGTCAGCAAAGCCTGGTACATTCAGTTGAGGAAGGACCAAGCCCCTCCCTCCTGTATCAAGGCTGAGCAAGGCGTCCCACCATAGGAAATGGGCTCCAAAAAGCCAGCTCATGCACCAGGGATGGATCCTGACCCCACTGCCAGGGGCCCCTCAAACAGACCAAGCTACACAACTGTCTCCCATATACAGAGGGCCTAGTCCAGTCCCATGCAGGTTCCACAGCTGTTGGTCTAAAGTTCATAAGTCCCTACTAGCTTGGTTCATTTGTCTCTGTAGATTTCCCCATTATGATCTTGACCCCCCTTGCTCACAGAATCCCTCTTCCCTCTTTTTGACTGGACTCCCAGAGCTCAGCCTAGTGCTTGGTTGTGATCTCTACATCTGCTTCCATCAGTTACTGCATGAAGGCTCTATGGTGACAGTTAGGATATTCACCAAAAACCTGATTACCGGGCTAGGCCAGTTCAGGCACCCTCTCCACTATTGCTAGTAGTTTAAGCTGGGGTCATCCTTGTGGATTCCTGGGAACTTCCCTAGCACCTCTTACCCCATAATATCTCCCTCTATCAAGATTTCTCTTTCACCGCTCTCCCACTCCTTCCCTCCCCCAATTTGACCATCCCATTTCCTCATGGTTTCATTCCCTCATCCCCTCTCCTCTGTACCCCCCCCCCATGGAGATCTCACCTATTTCCCCTTCCCAGGGCAATTCATGCATCCCTCTTAGGATCCTCCTTGTTTCCTAGCTTCTCTGAAGCTGTGGGTTGCAGTCTGATTATCCTTTGCTTTACATCTAGTATCCACTTATGAGTGAATACATACCGTATTTGTCTTTCTGAGTCTGGGTTACCTCGCTAAGAATGACATTTTCTAGTTCCATCCATTTATTTGCGAATTTCACGATGTCATTGCTTTTCACTGCTGAGTAATACTCCATTGTGTATATGAACCACATTTTCTTTATCCATTCCTCAGTTGAGGGACATCTAGGCTGTTTCCAGGTTCTGGCTATTACGAATAATGCTGCTATGAACATGGTTGAGCAATTGTCCTTGTTGTATGATTGAGCATTTCTTGGGTATATGCCCAAGAGTGGTATCATTGGGTCTTGAGGTAGATTGATTCCCAGTTTTCTGAGAAGTTGTCATACTGATTTCTAAAGTGGTTGTACAAGTTTGCACTCCCACCAACAGTGGAGGAGTGTTCCCCTTGCTCCACATCCTCTCTGAAATAAGCTGTCACCAGTGTTTTTGATCTTAGTCATTCTAACATGTGTAAGGTGGTATCTCAGAGTCATTTTGATTTGCAATTCCCTGATGACTAAGGGTGTTGAGTAATTCCTTAAATGTCTTTCAGGCACTTGAGATTCTTCTGTTGAGAATTCTCTGTTTTCATCTGTAGTCCATTTTTTAATTGGATTGTTTGGTATTTTGATGTCTAGTTTCTTGAGTTCTTTATATATTTTGGAGATCAGCCCTCTGTCAGATGTGGGGTTGGTGAAGATCTTTTCCCAGTCTGTAGGCTGCTGTTTTGTCTTATTGTCCTTTGCCTTACAGAAGCTTTTCAGTTTCAGGAGGTCCCATTAATTGTCGATCTCATTATTCTCATAATGAATGATGCCTGAAAAGTCTTCATAGCTGTTTAAGAAACCTAGTTGTTTCTTAATCCAATCAAGTCTCAATCAAGATTAACTATCACAATAAATTAAAAGTTAGTGCAACCATACTAGCAGCTCTTACAAGGGAGAAGGTGAAGACTCCCACTGTATAAGAATGATGATTCTTTGATGTGTTCTTGTATTCAATTTGCCAGTATTTTATTGAGTATTTTTGCATCAATGTTCATGAGGGAGATTGGTCTGTAATTCTCTTTCTTTGTTTCATCTTTGTGTGGTTTGGGTATCATGAATTCAGTGTGGCTCAGGCCAGGCTTTGTGAAGAGAGGGCTTGAACTGTAAAACACTGTAGAAACTTTCTAAAATACATACGTATATGAACATGATTTAAATGACATGATCCAAGAATGGAGAGGACAGAGTTTCAGCTGGACTATCTCTTGTTACCAAATGAAGCATCCAGTACCAGGTCACATTTAGTTGACTTGTCAACCAAGGGAGTCCCATGGGAACTCCCAAACAACCCAGGTGTTGCCAAGGCTATAGATTACTCTCCACTAACAGATGGCAAGGTCTCATTGCTAAAGACAACACCTACACAGCTCACTGAATATAAAGAAGTGGAGCTGGTACCCACCCAGAACCTTCACCCCTATAGGGTAATGCTTTTGGTACAAGAAAGTGCTAAGAACACTACCAAATGAGGAATGTAATCACCAACCCTGCCCCAAACCCTTTGATCTACAATGGTTTCCTGCCTATAAGATATGCTAGTACTCGGGAGGCAGAGGCAGGCGGATCTCTGTGAGTTCAAGGCCAGCCTGGACTACCAAGTGAGTCCCAGGAAAGACGCAAAGCTACACAGAGAAACCCTGTCTCGAAAAACCAAAAAAAAAAAAAAAAAAAAAAAAAAAAAAAAAAAAAAGATATGCTAGTGCAATAGTGGTGTAAAGCTTATGAGAGTAACCAACCAAATTCTGACTTGACCTAGGCTCACTCCACAAGATGGAGCACATACCTGACTCTGCTTGGGTGATCAAGAACCTGAACGAGATAGCCCAGGGACCTAGGGTAAAACAAATACTAAAAGAGTAAAATGACTCCTGATGACATTCCACTGTGCTCAGAGATTGTGCCTAGCTCAGCCATCAACAGAGAAACTTCCTTCCACAGCAGATGGGAGCAAATACAGAGACCTACAACCAGGTATTATGCAAAGAGTGAGAGACCTTGGAACACTCAGTCCTAAATGGGATGTTTCCATCAGATCCCTCCTTTTAGGGCTCAGGGAACCCTGTGGAAGAAGAAGCAGAAAAAGTGTAAGAGCCAGAGGGGATGGATGGAAGACACGAAGGAAACATGGCCTTCTAAATACAACAGGACTGATGCACATATGAATACAGAGAGACTGAGGCAGCCTCCTCAGAGCTGGCAGAGGTGGAGTCCCAGCTCTGAAGAAAGTGGACACATAACCTTGTCACTAATCCAGCAGAATTGATAGCCACTTGCAAATAAAAATTCAGTTATCCCCAAGGGAATCTCACTGGGGAAAAAAAGTATTCTTAAGGGTGGGCTGCATGCTTAGCAGTAGATGGCCGGTAGAGAGAGGTTCCTTGTCTCATAATGTCGTGCTAGGGCTTTTCCTTTTCCTTCCTTTTATTTTCAGTTTTTTTTCTCTTTTTCTCACTTTCTCTCTCTCTTTCTTTTCCTTCCTTCCTTCCTTCCTTCCTTCCTTCCTTCCTTCCTTCCTTCCTTCCTTCCTTCCTTCCTTCCTTCCCCTACAGGTCCTTTGCATATAGGCTTCTGGTTTTGTTTTTATGAAATTCCTGAGTGTGTGCAAGAGTGTGTATCTGTATCTGTTTCATGTGCCCTTTCTTGGGCTCTTTTCCTTCTTTTTTTTCAGTTTTTTGTCTTATTTCAATGTGTTTGTTTTTGTTTTAGTATATTATATCATAGTATTATCTTTCGTTTGTTTTCTAATGAAAGACAGAAAAGGGTGGATGGAAGGGGAGTTGAGGAAGAACTGGGAGGCATACATGGAGAGAAAATCATGATCAGGATATATTATGTGAAAAAAATCTATTTTTAATAAAAGAGAAATGTAATCAAGCCCAGCGGCATGGAGGATGACTTAGGTGACTGCAATTCTGTGAGCAAAAGAAAGGATGAGAGTGAGTCACACTTGTCTCTAGGACAGTATGAATACTGTTTTCCCTGAGTTGGGGACCTGGGTAGAAGGTGGGTAGGAAGTACCCAGTGAGGTCAATGGGCAGACCTGGCCTGTAAGGCTCAAAGATCTGGCTTCTGCCACTCCCCAGCTTAATGTCCACGAGAAGACATTAAACATACTGAGCAATAATGACCTGAGATGAAATGACACTTTCAGAATAAGCTGAAAGGTATCTTCTTACTTTATGTGATTCTTTTACGGTGGTCCTTGATAAACTAGAATAAGGTCTTATGACTCCATCCTTACACTGCACTTAAAATATGTTAAAAGTATGTTGACACAGACTAGAGTCATCTGAAAAGAGGAAACATCAACTGAGGAAACGCCTCCATAATATCCAGCTGTAGAGCATTTTCTTAATTAGTAATTGATGGGGGAGGGCCCAGCCTGGGCTGGGTCCTGGGTTCTATAAGAAAACAGGTTGCACAAGCCATGGGAAGCAAGCCAGTCAGCAGTACCCCTCCATGGCCTCTGCATCAGCTCCTGCCTCCAGGTTCCTGCCCTGCGTGAGTTCCTGTCCTGATTTCTTTCACTGATGGACTACGATGTGGAAGTGTAAGCAGAACAAACCCTTTCTGCCCAAAGTTGCTTTGCACGATCTCACAGCAATGAGAACCCTAACTAGGACACCTGGCAAAGCGGCTCAGGCAAACTGGGAAAAGGAACCAGCCTGGGCAGCTGAAGTTAAAAGAAAGGGGCAAACACGCAAATTATGCTTTGTTTCTTCTTTATCAACCATCAAGAATTGTACTGGGTTCTAGGGACCTAGTAAAAAGCAAGACAGGCAGAAAAGGCTCCTATTTTAGAGAACTTATATTCTAACCAAAGGAAAAAGCAGAATTTGGTGATTTACCAATGCTTTAAGAGAATGGGAAGAGGGATAAAGGGATGGCAGGTAAAGTGCCTGCCTCATAAGCATGAGAACCTGATTTTGATCCCTAGAACCGAATTAACAGACCAGCATGCACTTGTAATCCTAACACCGAGGAGGCAGAGGCAGGCAGATCCCTGAGGCTTCTACTTGCAACATATAACCTTGTCTCAAAAAAAAAGTGAATAGCACTTGAGACATGACATCAGAGTTGTCCTCTGGCTTTTACATGTATACACACACACACACACACATACACACACACACACACACAGCACAGAAATTATGGCGAGAACCAGCACGGTGGCTCCGTGGGTAAAGAGGCTTGCTTCACAAGCCTGGTGATCTGAGTTCAACTCCTGGAAACCATGTTGTAGTGGGTAGCCATTCCAGCTTGGATCTGGAAGTTCCAACCCCCATTGAGACTCTGGCAACTGTCACGCCTACGAGGCGGGGCCAGGGGAGGCTGGTGCATATTGTCACAATTTTGAAGTCATTGTTCTTCACCATACATTTGCTTATAGACTGTTTACCTTGTTTACGTGAAGCCTTAGTCCTTATTTCGGTAGATAAGACTTATAGATTTTTAGTCACCTATGCCTGTCATCTCTATAGTTACGTTAGTTAGGTTATCCGGATTTACAGATACATAGGTCAGATGGACAGGTAATCTTCAAATACTTCATATACCTAGAGAATTTGGCATTTAAATAACTTAGAATTCTGTTGATGTGAGACACAATTGCTCCTGGCTGCACCAATTTGATCCGGAGAGAATGTTGGGCTTCTAAGACATTTCCATTTGGAAGTTTGTCTTCTTGGCACAAAATGGCCTACTGGGCAAAGAACTGCCCTTGCCTTGACGGCTGACAGTAGAAATACAATGCTGTCCTTTCTGGACAAGCGGGACACAAGGAAAGCGACCACTGTACTCTGCCAAGACAGGGTAAGATGGTCTTTCAGAATTCCTGCTTATGAAAATGGTCTGTCATATACTCTAAGCCTGTAGCCAATTTGAATGCACCAACAATGCTGAGAAACATTAGGTGACTGTCCAGGCTGCCAGCTGTCTTGGTCTACTCTTGCAAGATTCCCGAAAGTTGCTTGCATCCATCTACCATTTCTCAGATACCATTATGTTCCTTCTCAGGTCTTTGATGTGATTAAAGACTAGATAGTTGTAATTTCCTCAGTTATGATAAAAGATAAGTTAGATATAAAACTTTAAACTCACAAATATAAGATAGACAGGACATCTTTAATATTGTAACTGTAATTCATGCTCGACAATTGTTTTGTTATATGTAATTTTACCATGTTAAAGTTAAAACCTTCCTTTTTAAAAAGAAGAAAAAAAAAAAGAAAAAGGGGAAGTGCTGTGGATATCGCTCTATATAAATAAAACACTGATGGCCAGTGACCAGACAGGAAGTATAGGTGGGACAAGGAGAGAGGAGAATTGGGGAAACAGGAAGAAGGAGGGGGAGACACTGCAGCCACTGCCAGGACAAGCAGCATGTAAAGATGCCGGTAAGCCACCAGCCACGTGGCAAGGTATAGATTTATAAAAATGGGTTAATTTAAGATAAAAGAACAGTTAGCAAGAAGCCTGCCATGGCCATACAGTTTATAAGTAATATAAACGTCTGAGTGATTATTTTGTATGTGGATTGTGGGACTGTGGGGCTTGGTGGAACCTGGAGAGAAGCCCTCCAGCAACACCACATAAAGGGCGAAGGAGAGAGCTGAGTCCACCAAGTTGTCCTTTGACCCCACATGCATGTTATGGTGTGGTGCCACCCCCTGTACATACATGTTATGGTGTGTGCCACCCCCTGTATACACATCACAGTGATAATAACAAGTCTTAAAAATTCTCAAAAAGAGCACAAAAGGCCAATGTCCAGCAACAAGGAATTGGCTACATATATATTGTATGTTAGTCCTAGGAATTATGAAACATGTTGATTGACATGAAAGGATATGCATGATATGCTATGGATAAAAACAACACAAATGTGGAATACAGTACAGAGATATTTTGTATGAAGGAGAAAACCTAATTACTCCTCATTCAGTGATCAAGTGCCATGTCTATACCAGGCGGGTTTGATTGGTGGTAACAAAAGATAGACAGGATCTCTGATGCTCTTTAAATTTTACTTATGTGTATTAGTGTTTTGCCTACATGTATGTCTGTGTAATACACATGTGCCTGGTATGTGCCAGAAATGGGCTCCGGGTCCCCTTGGAACTTGAGTCACAGATGTCTGTGAGCTGTCATGTCAGTGCCGGGAACTGAACCTGGGTCCTCTGCAAGAACGGCCAGTGCTCTTAACCACTCAACCGTCTCTGCCCCATGATTAATTTGTTGTTTTGGTCTGACCTTTCCAAACTATTTCTTTTTTGCAATGATCTTGATGCTATTTCTGTTGAAAAACAATTTATTAAAGTTTAAGAAATCCATCCACCCTGCGCCTTTTGTGTGATACAAATTTGTTTTCTGAATCCTCATTGATGGTACACATGGAATGAGGGACACAGTTAAAAATGGCTGTCTTGTCCTATGTCCAGTCCAGGTCTTACGTAAGAGAGGAGGTAGCCCCAGGACAGCAGATTTCCAAAGTGGCCAGAACTGGATTCTGTCTGGCACCAAAGCAAGTAGACTCCTGCTGCAGAGATCTTATATCCTGGGCTGTTTATAGTGTTTCAAAGAGGTGGGTCATTGTTGCCTGGTGTTGGTTTACACTCGCTGTATGCCACTTGACGCTTTTTATGTTCCTGTTGAAGTTGCCTCTCCCGGAAATCTCTGTCATTCCATAAACTCCGAGGGCCGCCTCTCCTCACAGCTGACCTCCTGCAGTTTCACAAACAGAATGTGTTCTGGTTACATTGAAAGCAAGTTTGGGGGCGAGTTCCCGGCCGAGGATTTGGCTCCACTGATCTTTTCCCACAGATAGTTTGAAGGGGAGGGGCTTACACAAAGCCTTGGTGTTGTTTTCCGGCTGTGTTTCTGATCACGTGATCAGTCTTTGTGATAATGTATTCATTATCCTCTCCTGGCCTTTAAACGCTGGATCTTTGTGTATACACTGAAGAACAAACAAGCAGGCAAAATCCAACGATTTCTAATTCTTTGAAAAAATAGTCCATATTTCTTACAAATTAAAATATAAAAATAAGTATATACCAATACAAAACCCAAACTGAAACCACAAAATAACCTCCATATACTCCCTTTCCCAGTGAATATACTGGTGTGTTTTCTCTCCTTGTCTCTTTGGCACACAGGATTGTCTCAGCTTTTCTTCTAACATTTATATAGCCTGTTTATAAATCTCAAACTCTACCTGTGCCGATCCTGTTAAGCTATGAAGAACAAATATGATCATAATTACTTTACTTTTTCTAACATCATGTAAGGTCAGAATCCAGTTTCAGGAAAGCATCGGTCAGCCCTGCTGAGGGAAATTGCTGATCAAATGGCCAATACAATCGTCAATGGATGAATCCCAAGAGGCATTTCAGTACAGCGGGCTCCTGGGGTCATTGATGGTTTTGACATTTGTAGCGGCCTGTGGGAGGAAGAAGAAGGGGTCCCTCGAGATCAAATCGCTCTAAGCTGTCCTTTCCATCAGCCTGGGAGCGAGATGGCCCTTGACCTTTGTTTGATCTTTACAGAAGCACACCTCTTTGGTACAGTGTAAGCCGCCGGACAAGCAGCATCATAGAGAGTTCCCTTTTTACCAGCAAAACCTAGGTCTTCTGTCCGACTTCCCTTGCAGTGTTCACTGCTTTCTCCTGTTATCCAGGCTTTCCAGACTAGATCTCCCTACTCCTAAGCTTTCTCTCAGGCCTCGCTTCTGCCTTCCGGGCAGTCTGGATCATTTCCGAGAAGATGTCATGCAGTTCTGAAGAAGCGGTCTTCTCTGGCTGGTCTTCTAGAGCTCTGTTTGTGGTGCTCTGTGTGCGGAGATTATTGAAGTGCCGTCTCCTTACGTGACTATTGATGGCCCCGTGTGTCTAATTCCTCTACCTTTCCTCTCAACTTTCACAGCGCCAAAGCGAGCGCCCGCTTGTAGTGGCCAGCTTGGTTTAGGCAGCGCCTTCCCCTCTCTGTTCTTCGCCCTCATGTTTCCTCTGCTTTAAACATGTCAGTCGTGAGTCATCCAGAATAGTCCACTTTGTATTAGGTGAAGTCTAGCTTGCGGAGAAATAAGGTAAGCCATTTTGCCGTGCGTATCTCTCCGCTATTTACACCAGTATATTCACTGGGAAAGGGAGTATATGGAGGTTATTACTTTCTTCCTCATAGTCCCAGCATCTCGTTGCTCTGTTACCCCCTGTATTTTGTGTCTTTCACTTTATTTTGTATGTTTCATTATCTCAATCTGCGTGTACACATCTGAATTTTCACTGGTCTATCACACGATGCTTTCTGTCTGCAGCGAATTAAGAGAGGGCCCGAACACATGGCTTAGGGCACATGGGGCAGAGTTCATTAATCTTGGATGAAATATTGAATGTACCCAGGTTCAGATGTCGTCTCTGCTAGCTCAGAGCTCATTTATTGATCTTGCCATTTCTTTTGTATGTATTCTGAAACCCCACCCTTGTTTGAAAGGAACAGAATTCTCTGTGTATAATCAGGGAGAAGGAAGTCCATCACTAAGTTTATGGTCAATCTAAATAAACGATGAGTTTCAAAATGACTTTTTAGATAGAAAATAATCTAGATATGTAAAGGAGCATTGCAATTGAATTTGTTTCTTAGCTTGTAACAGATTTCAGAAGCAAAATATAATGTCCTTTGAGGGGCTTGAATCACTGTTACAGGGTTATTTGAATAGACCCTTCATCCTCCCTTTTGGCAGGTCACTGGGGTATTAATAATGGATGGCTGCTGTGCTTGCGGTCAGATATGTTATTCTTATCCATTTTTATTTCCCAGAGGAGCCTCTGGAAAAGGGCAAAGAGGGTAGATTTAAAACCACATTATTGGAATTCAATACCTTTCATCTTGTTTTGTATGTCTAGGGCTTGCTGAAGAATGGCATTCATAGGGAGAGTCAGCCAAGCATGGGCCAGGCAAACTACCAAAATGGAGTTTCTTAAGTAAGACATAAGCTGGATCCCATGGTTTAATTCAGGCCTTCAGTGACCAACCCTAAAATTCCCAGAAAATGTTCTGAATGTCTGTTTATGTAATTGATCATTTTGCTTCTTGTGGGTGAAGGAGTGGACAAAAATCCACCCATGCAGAGATGATTTAGGCTAATGAAAATAAATAAAAATATATATAAATCAACTATAAAAATATAAATGTACTAATTCATAAGAAATTATGAGGAACTAAAATTTTAGTCATGTAAAGCGAACCTCTGAAGGAACTCCGAGACCTCAACAACATCTGTTCTTCCTGTGATCTCACAAAAGTCGGAGGGGAAGAGTTCGAACCCCAGGGTTGTCTCTCTCATTCTGTCAAGTCTTGGAACCACGCTCAGGGAAGTGTCTTCTCTTATACGAAAATGCAAAAGAAGCTTGGTTATCTAATCAGCAGTACTCAGAGGGATGAATCGTGTTTCCATTCCCACTGTTTCTTCGGATGGATACATCTTTCCCAGTCCTTCTTTATTTAACCTGCTGTCCTGGGAGCGAAACGAAACCGAACAAGCACAGTTAAGTCTTCAGAAGTAGTTTTAGTGACGAGTTGTTTATGTTAAACGGATGGTGAGGCCCTGGTTACCTGACATGGGTCCTCAGCAAATAGTCAGTGACAGGGTGACCATAAGAGAGTCAGTAGTGTCTTCTCCCATGGAGAGAATACCTCAGATCCACAGATGTCCGCAGCCTCCTCCACACAGGCCGTATCACCAGGCATCTTCTCAGCATGCATTCCTTAATTGTTGATCCTTTGTATGGAGCCGACTTGACTTCTTCATTGTTAAACTTTCCTCCCCATCCCCTGTCCCCTCCTCTCCCCTCCCCTCCTCCCCTTTCCTCCCTCTCCCCTCCCCTCCCCTCCTCTCCTTTCCCCCCTCTCCTCTCCCCTCCCCTCCCCTCCTCCCTTTCTCTTCCTTCTCTTCCCTCACAGAAGAATTTTCTAGTGGAGAAATTTAAAACTTAGCAATTGACAGTACAATAAAAAAAACGCTTGTATGCTGCCACCTAGAGAAAGCATTAGGAATAGCTGAATGCTTTTCCAGCACTTTCTCTGAATATGCAGAAACACACCTTTTATGGAACTCTTGTAACTTACTTTTTTCTGTTAAAATATATATCTTGACCACCAGATGCCATTAAACGTACTTTGGCACACTGTCCATATTTAGGGTTGATATCAGTGGTTCTCAACCTGTGGGTCTTGCCCCCCTTGGGGGGTCGAACAGCCCTTTCACAGAGGTCACCTAAGACCATTGGAAAACACAGACCCTTGAATACAGTTCCTCGTGTTGTGGTGACCCCCAACCATAACATGATTTTGTTGCTACTTCATGTCTGTAATTTTGCTACTGCTATGAATTTTAAGGTAAATATCTGTTATACAGGACATCTGATATGTGACTCTGTGGGGTTGAGACCCACAGGTTGAGAACCAGTGCCTTAGAGGAAATTCCTAGGAATGAATTATTAGATCATTCTAGATGATGGGAATTTTCCAGAAAGTAACTGAGACTTGTTTTCCAACTGTTCCTACAAGAAAGGGTGACTGACATTGGCTGTAGAGTCTGGAATGACTGTTATCTCACTTACAAGGTCCTAATCATGGCCTCTTAAATTAGCTTCTTATAGCTCTCTGGTCCACCAAGGGCTCATTTCCTGTCCTAGGCTCTCAGAACAATCTTTTATGATCCCGTGTCTATTATATCAGTTCGCAGCAGGCGTATCGTGGGTGTATAGAAATCAAGGGCACAGCCAGTTGCTGTGGATGGATGTCTGTGTGGAGGAGGAAGACATAGAAACGCATCCTTAGAAGCTGTGCCATGGTCTTAGTGGTCTAAATATATAAAGCACATCTAAAATGAGGTTGGCCTGCCCGAGGTCAACATGAGTCAGTAATGAAGTCCCAAGCAGAATTTTCATCTCTTTCATTTCTTTTTTTAGAGAGAAATATTTATGATTAAGTCCAGAGATAGCATTTATAAATGAACCAGTAAGAATCCTTATAACTATAGAAATACTCCTAAGAGCCTTTCAAGAGAGCTAATAGAAAATTTCCAAGTCGAACAAAACAAATATAAATAAATAGTAGGTATTGATAGTTCCCCTCCCGGCAAGGGGAACTCTTAAATGACTACAGTGGGAGTGAGTGATATAGTCATGCAGACATAGCATCAAAATAATATATGTGTTCATGTTGCTTGTGGGGAGAACTGGAGGAGGGAGGAGGAATGGCTGGAACCCACCATGCTAGCCAAAGAAAAGCAACCAAAATGGGACACTAGCCCTGGGGTGGTACATGGCGGTTTGGGCCATTATTCTGAAAGAACTGTAGATCCTTCCCATCCAACTGGAGTTCTGAGGCTACACTGTTACCCAGATCCTGGGGCAGACCACCTGCATGAGTCAGAGAGATCCTTTTCAGTGTCTTCAAACCTACATCAGATCCTCTGACTCCCCCCCCCCCAGTCCAGGAGTCAATCTACTGTTATCACAAAATAGCAGTTATTTTATAAGAGTTTTCAGGGAGACACAAAGAATTCTGGGGAATTAAAACTCAAGCTATTATAGGAAGAACATACAAAATGAAATAAACAAAGCATTAGAATTTGAGCGAACCCCGAACTTCCACTGTCTTTATAGATGAGGTCATGAGCCTCAGCAGTCCATGGGGACATGGACTAACAGTCCATGTGGAGGGCCAGAAATCAGTCTTTTTGAACTCATCCCGAGGCAGAGTGATCTAGATATATTTTGTCATTCATCTATTCTTTCTCATCATTGAATTATATTTTTTAATTAAAGCATAGTTAAATCATTTCCTCCTTCCCTTTTTTCCCCTCCAGTTCCTCCCAGATACCCCCACCCCCATCCCTTGCTCCCTCTCAAAATCTCATGGCCTCTTTTTCTTTAGTTGGTACGCATGTGCGTACACCCACACCCACACACCCCACACACCCACACACAATGCCTAAGTATATAAATACAGCTTGCCCAGTGTCCTTAGTGTAACTTGTTTGTACACTAATTCAGCATTTGAATATGAGTTCAGGGTATTGGATAACCAATTAGTGGGCTCGTCCCTGGGGAAGACCATCACCCCTGCTCTCAGAAATCCTTACTTACCCATAATTCTTTGTCTAGGGATGGGGGCCCCATGAGATTCCTCTTCCCTGCGAGCGTGGTGATGGTGCTCTTTTCAGGTCTTGTTTAGGCAGCCACACTCTTGAGGTATCGTGCGTGGGGTTTTCCTGTCATTTCCAGGAGACACAGCCTCACAGCAGCTTTCTTGACTCTGGCTCTGTCAGTCTTTACAAGTCCTCTTCCATGATAATCTCTGAATCACAGGTGAAGGCGTTGATTTGCAGATGTAGCTGTCAGCGCTGGGTACCACGCAACCACTTGTTCTCGGCATTTTTGCCAGATGTGGTCTTCTATAAAGTCTCCTATTGTGAAGAGAAGTGTCTTTGATAAGGGACAAGAGCTACACATGTCTGTGTGTATAGGGACAGCTACTTAGAAGGTGGGCAGGGATTATGCTGGTTTACTAAAGGGGCAGGAGGAGGAGGGTCTTCTCTAAGATTCATGACCTCATTAGCCTGTTGATGGCTAGATTTCCAGTACCAGGCATGATTTCCCTCCTACTGAGGAGACCTTAAATCCAAGAGAGCTGTTGGCCGACACCAAGATAGGAGTGCCACTATTGCGACCTTTAGGGCTATTGTGCCATGCTGGTTGTTGTGGTTTGTAGACATTGCAGCTGGGTTGGACCTTTGGTTGCTTCTCTCCCTTGGACACTTGTATATCACCTCCCAGTACTTTGAAAGCTAGTCCTCGGGGAGGAGGCAATCAGGTCAGACACAGAACAGTTCCTCTGGTCTTGTGTCCAACGTGCATGGTGTCTTCAGCAGTAGGGACTTATGTTTAGCCTCCGGGAGGCAGCCAAGGGCAACAGCCATAGACTGTACTATTTTGGGAGTCGCTTGGACTCCCCTGACCCATCACTTGGAAGGGGTTTCCTCAGGCCTCGTGTGGGTGTCTATGTTAGATGGTGTATGGCTCTTGAGGAGACTTACATGCTTTGGATGTAATTTAGGTAAATATATAACAATATGATCCTTCATGGCTTTTTCAGACCTGCTTACTGCCGTTTGATTTTCATCTTCTCTCTCATTTTATACTGACCTACTTTCCCCAAATAAAGTCCCCCACCCCAATTTCCCTGTTGTCCTAATCCAAATCCCTCTTTATTTCATGGTTCATAAAATCGGTACCAGTGACAACATTATGTATTATTATTATTATTATTATTATTATTATTATTATTTTGTGTGTGGGGGGGGTACTATTGTGCTAAACCGCAAAACAGACACATGCAGTACTTGCCCTACGGGAGTCTGCTAAGGCAGACAGAACTCACAGAAATAGACAGGAAGGACATACAGATCATTGGACAAACAAAGCAAATATGCACTTTGCTCAGCTCCAGTCGTGGGAGCTGCTGAAGGGGCTTTCACAGTATGTTTCTTAGAGAGAAGATCCTCGTTCTTCATTGGGTAACCCGAAGGTAGTTAAGTTATCACAATCCCATGGACTTGTGTTGGCGAGAATGGAAGAGCATCTCGCCGGGGACACTCAAAACTAGAGTGCCAGCTCCTTGACGTGTTGTTGATTACCGTTCTCACTGACTTTTGTCCTCTTGCTTAGTCTATGATTGTCTATGAAAGCTAAAAGGAGCTTCTGAGGCAGGAAGCTGCACAGGGTATGTATGCCTTCTAGGACAAATGACTTTTCCTTTCCCGGATAATTGTTGATCATGTGGTTCTTGTCACGTTTTCATTATGAGTACTTTTTTTGCTTTAAGGAGGATTTTGAAGATAGTAAAGAAACTTATGAACCTTGAAACTTTTATTAAACTATGTAAACTGTGATACTACAGTGTAAGTAACTTGACTTCAAAGCCCTGATAAAATTGCCTGGTGACACTACATTGCTCAGCATACATCTCTGTTGCTGAGTGATGCATGTAAAAACAAACAGAAAGAAAAAGAGAAGGTGTGTTAGAAAAACCTACAGACCTCATATTGTTATAGAAATGATCACAACATTCTCAGTACTGGGCAAATGTAATTCTGGCCAATTGTTTTCTGGGGCACAGAAGCAAAGAATGTGAATTCTTCTCTAGGTACATCTGTATAGTGGGTTATTTTCCCCAGTGCTACAGGTCTTTGTTTATACAGCCTGAGCAGCAGGCTTGCACGCAGTTCCTGCTTCGGCATCAGTGAGTCAAGATACATGGCTCATCTCTGGCTCTGTGCTTTCCCGAGAGTGGCACAGAGAATACCAGCATCATGGCTGCCAGTGGTCAAGAAAATGTAGGGCCGCCTTCTTCCTTTTCAGTACCCTTTCTCCTCAAAAACAAGAGAGGATTCCATGTCTGTTATCTCTATTGACCCAAAGCTGATCAGTGAGGATGTAGCTCAGAGAGTAAATAAACTCATACCTATTCTTGAGGGCGCTCCCTCTGGTTTGTGAAGTATCATATTTTTTTCAGCTGAATTAAATTGTGCAAACTTCCTTTGGACACTGTTCATATGGGTAGCAGGGTCCTGCTGGTGTGCCTTTATAGACACAAAGACAGAAAAGGGGCATGTTTCCTGCCTCTGGGAAGATAGACTAGTCAGAGACTAGCACTGATTATAACAGCAAAATCATTTCCGGGGGAAATCTCATTGCAGCCAGCAGGTTTACAATACTTTACCAGCAGGAAAGGATAGCCATCATATGCAAATTTCTACAGTATTAACCACAAATGCCCCTTAACACCCCTTCCTATTGCTATACATTATAGCTGTTCTCAGTGACTAAGAACAAAGTAGACATTAGAAAAGTGTGTTTGCGCCGGGCATTGGTGGTGCACGCCTTTAATCCCAGCACTCAGGAGGCAGAGCCAGGCGGATCTCTGTGAGTTCAAGGCCAGCCTGAGCTACCAAGTGAGCTCCAGGAAAGGCGCAAAGCTACACAGAGAAATCCTGTCTCGAAAAAACAAAAAACAAAAAACAAAAAACAAACAAACAAAAAAAAAGAAAGAAAAGTGTGTCTGCTGGAGGAAAAAGGAAGTGATGTAGTTCATGGTCTGGAAAAACTTTTTTTTTTTTAGACAGCTGTGTCTCTAGGGTCACAAGCTATCTAGAAGATTAGTGAAGTGAGCAATGAGCAACAGGAATGTAATGGACTTGGTGTCTTTTGTCCTGTCGTGATTCTGAATGTCACAGGGACTGCTGTGTGGTGGGTGAGTTAAACGAGGCAGTGGAGAGCGTCACTTTCCCCCAGCAAAACCTTCTGAGGGAAAATACCTAGTGTATCAATAAGTTTGAACATACGCTGTCCATCAACTTCGTTCATTTTTGAGATGACCCTATTTTTCTTCTCTACGCTCCAGAAAATAGTGTAGGAGTTCTGTATGAACTTCCCCATGACATCGCTGCCGATGCTCACAGTGTCATGACCTTAAGTGCGCTGCTTTTTGTTTTTGCCAAGAACCAAAAGGATGTGTGAACCAAAACAAACTTCTATGTTCATTTCATTGTGACGATGACCTTTTACTATTTTTAACCAATTAGATAGTAGAATTTACTTTTTTGGTTCATAGTCCTGAAATTTTTGGACTGTCTAATAATTATGGGTTGAACTGGGGACAATTTGAGTATCCTTTTAAAACATTGTTGTTCAAAGGATATTTTTAAACTATCCTCAGTTTGTTATTTTTAGAGTCGTCTGTTAATCTAATCTTCTCCAGGAGCTTGCTGGACAACAACTTTTCTCAGAGGGGAAGGTATAAATGAATGAAATCCATACAGAATCCTGGGAGATTTTTAAACAGAGAAAAGCAACTGGTAATATTGAAAAAGAAACCTGAGTTGTTTTGTCTACTAGAATTAATTTTTTAATTGCCAGTCTGTTAAAGTGAGGTTCATTAATGCTTTCAGTCACAAAGTAATTGGTAGCCACTAAGTGTAAAGGGAGCCATGGGATCTACCACCTAGTTAAGAAGAACATTCATGAACAGAAGTAAATCTTCTGGCAATGAAGTTAGCTGCATTCTGTTGGTGGTAAAATCATCAAGACTTATATGAAATATAATATTATAGTATCCTGCTGTCAAATAATATCATAGGAAGTTGGGTGCAGTAACTTTAATTTATCCACACATATAAGATAGTGGCACATGATAAGAGTTTAGGCAAATGTCTAAAGGTTAGCAAAGCTTGTCTTGATCACTTCGATGAGTTCTCTCTTTTCTGCCTTTCTTCTGCTTTTACAACCCCAAGGTCCTCTCTGTTCCTAGACATGACTAGCAAGGGGTAGGAGCTGCTTTAGAGGCAATGTCTGAATCTGAAGTTGTGAGCCTGAGTGAGTTGGTAGATCATCTGGTGGGCCCTCATTTCTGATGACCATTCATTCCAAGGTCCCATCATTCCAGGTGAGAATATAAGAGAGGAATCTGTAAGTCAGATATCAAATGTCTACATGAAAGAAAAGGCTGAAACTATCAGGAATCCAAGTAAGAATCAGACACTAACAGGAAATATGGGATAATTTCAGAGTAAGCCATGAAGGATGTTTCCAAATTAGCCTTCCCTGTTGAAGGATGGCTGGTGTGCTTTATGTTTCTTTCACAGATGATGGAATGGGATCTATGTCTGGTCTGTTACTGATATTTTCTTCAGTGTCTTCATCCATCTTCTGACCTATCCCCCTCTAGATTCTCATTCCTCCTCACCAGGAATCTTTGCTCTATCAAAACTGAAAATAACTTGAAATTAAACAGTATCTGTTGTCTTATTATAATTCCTTATGATTTTCAGCTACTATATCAGCTTAATCATCTTCATGCTAAGTGCTTAAAAAATTCTACTTGTGGAGCAAAATATTGTGTCTCCCTTTAATACTCTCAGTGGCAGATAAAAATATTTTGTGTACATGTTCTTAAGATGGATGGGTGGATACATAGATAGGTAGGTAGGTAGGTAGGTAGATAGATAGATAGATAGATAGATAGATAGATAGATAGATGATAGATATCTGATCATGAAGAGATTATTTATCTTCCTAAAAAAGGATTTCTTATTTATTATTTAATTTTCTCTAGGTAGCAAATGTGTATCTAACAAGAGGATTAGTCAGGAGACCAGTTTCCAGTTGCATCTGCTCAAGTCACAGGTGCAGCTGAGTCTCGACAAGAACCATTTCCTATATGGATCAGTTAGGCTGGCTCAGCGCCCCACCCTGCGCTTCCAATTCACTGTGCTAGGGAAGTACCTGCCGGGCTGCTAACCAGTCAGATCTCCTGGAACTTTCAAATTTCAAACAATTCTTGCTGGGAAGCAAGCATTCAACTAATTATTTTTTGAAGTCTCTAATCCCTAGATTAAATGAGTAGGTTACCCACAATCTTTGGATTCTGTCATATAAATGTCCAGCAAACTGGCAATTGTTAAGAAGCTAAATATTAGATCTCTGAACTAATGATTCTATAAATAGTTCAATATTTATGTACAGTAACAGAGGAAAGTATATTTTTCTGTCATTAGAAAGCAAATAGTTCAGAATTACTTAGTATTTTCCTCTAATCAAATCTTTTTTTATAAATATTTTTATTTTATAATTAATTTAATTTTACATATCAGCCACGGATTCCCCTGTCCTCCCCCGCCCCTGAGCCTTTCCCCCCAATCCACACCCCCATTCCCACCTCTTCTAAGGCAAGGTCTCCCCTGGAGAGTCAGCCCAGCCTGGTAGATTCAGTTGAGGCAGGTCCAGTCCCCTCCTCCCTGCACCAGGCTGAGCAAAGTGTCTCAGGCCCTAGGTTCCAAAAAGCCAGCTCATGCACCAAGGACAGGTCCCGGTTCCACTGCCTGGGGGCCACCTAAACAGTTCAATCTCATCAACTGTCTCACTTATTCAGAGAGCCTGGTCCAGTTCCATGGGGGCTCCTCAGCTATTGGTTCACAGTTCATGCGTTTCCGCTAGTTTGACTATTTGTCCCTGTGCTTTTTCCAATCATGGTCTCAATATCTCTTGCTCACATAATCCCTCCTCTATCTCACTGATTGAACTCCTAGAGCTCCCCCTGGGGTTTGGCCATGGATCTCTACATCTGCTTCCACCAGTCACTGGATGAGAGTTCTGTCATGACAATCTTTTATCAGGTGTTCAAAACCAAGTCCATGTTTGGGATAGTGGGTACACACACACACACACACACACACACACACACACACACACACACACATATATGCACATGCATCTCAGTGTACACACACACACACACCCTTTTATTCTACAATCTGTGTTCATATGGTTTTGGTCAGGCCAAGCAATTGGTAGCAGGCATGAAATAATTTATAGATTCCAGGAAGTTGCATCATGCTATGCACTATTTAGTTTTAGAATTTTAATAAGGGCTGCAGATGCACATTGCCAGAATATTCATCAAGGGAGGTGGTCGCTTGTGGAGAGAGTGATGTTTTTCATCTTTAGAGTCTATTAGTTTCTCTGGGGACTGTACCAACATACCTTTCCTTTTCTAGATGTGCAGGAGGATGTTTGACTGGTACCAGTGAATCCTTGGTACCCTTTAAGGGTAGTTTCTCCTGGATAGTTGCCTGGGAATCTTGAGCCATCACCTGATTGACTACATTCTTACATTTACTATGAAGGAGTCAAATCATGTGTCAGAGGAATGGGTGGCATGGATGTTGGCATGTGGTGCCATGGCTATATATAACCTATTGTGCTGGGTGCTAGGGATGGGTGAGACATTCCTTTTAGTCTATTCTGAGCAAGTGGCATAAAGATTATTCAAGCGGTTCCTGAATGAGTCTGGAGGTTCTTTTTCCCACTCTGCACTACTGGTAAATAACCAGGCGCTCCCAGAAAGCCAGGAAACCATTTCCTGACCAGCGCATCGTGAGAGGAGCTCGTGGTTTGAAAGCCCCTTACCCTGGAGCGAGTGTGGGCTTTAGAGTTTCCCAGAAGTGAGTTGTGAGTTCTGGGGAGGTCTGATATGCATGTTGTCATCTGTGCCTTCATGAAGGGAGAAGGGTTACAGGAATCAGGGTGCCACCTCTTTGGGGACCTAATTTGGTCTTGGCCAGATCTGTCACAATTCTGGTGTGTTGTGAGTGCAGTGCATTAGAAAGCAGATGGAGACATGTTTCTGTGTTTCCATATGTCAGAATTCACTGAATAATAGTAAACTGGCTACACCAGTTCCATAGGCTGAACTTTATCAGGTAGTCCCCTTTTCTTTGATAGTTGGCCATTGGCAAGCGCAGGTTCTTTTCTCACAATCTTAATTACAGGTACTCACTTTTAGGTCACATGTTACCCATGACATGGAGGCCACAGCAGAGTTCAAGGCATTTAGAGGAAGGAGGCAGAGCTGAGAGAGAGATGCAAAGAGAGTCGCTGTGCAGGCAAGTGTGGGTTTGTTAGATGGTACCCCAGAGGCAAGCCAGGACGCCTCAGGACTGAGTCAGGCCCCAAAGGTGAGGTACAGGACCATAGATGCCTGAGAGGTGGCGCTGTGCATTGAACAAACAGGTGGACGGACAGTGGCAGTTTGAATTGTCATTGGCAGCAGGGACTGAGCTAAGCTGAAGCCCCAGGTACGCAGGAGGTCTCTACATGTTCGGTCCCGTCATGCACACAGGGAGTAGTCAGATGACGGATTGGTGAAGGTCATGACAGTGTCCTTCTCTTTAGGGGGTCCATGGGAGGATGTTGCACCCTTCCTTGGTCTGTTATGTTCTGATATGATTTTAATGTGCCCATGGATTTGTCTGGTCCCAGTGTAGTTTGGTAAGTTTATAGTTGGCATCCTCTTGCCATGGGATTGGGCCTGTGCTTTGTGGGACATGCTGAACACATTTTTTTTTTACTCAAAATAAAGCCAAATGTTGACTGTTTTACATATTATGGAGTAACAGAGCAGAGCCCAGCCTGATATCAGCATGATAGATGTGTTTTATGATATTATAATGAGACCAAAGTCCTCTGGTGTGTCAGCATGCTGCCTGCTCTAGCTGGCTTGGTGTTCCTCTCCACAAGTGATATGACTGGGTGGCATGTGCCCATAGACATCTATTGAACTTGGCGTCTAGAAGCAGCCATGCTTGAGAGGAAGTGGGCTGTCAATCATTTTGTGGTCTAGGCTGGTAACAAAGCCATTTTCTCCTCTAGATATTTGAAGTGTTCTGCATCTTTAGGCTCAAAGAGGCAGAGCAAGGTTAATAAATAAAAACCAGGAGTGTGAGAAGTTGGAAAGACTGTCAAGAGAGTGGCTGGAATGCTAGCTAGGAGGTGATGTCTGAAGTGGGAATAACCAAACCGTCATAGAGGGGTTGGTGGCATGCGAGACCCGCTGATACTGTTACCCAGCTGGAGTGATGACAGAGTCCAGAACAGAGCTGGGGCAGAGACATGCCAGTGGGACAGGCCGGAGGCCTAGATGTTCCAAAGTAGAGGGGTCTGAGGCTCATCAGAGTGAATATGAGGATTGCTTTAGATGAAGGTATGGTTGGTATGAAGAGAGGAAAATGTGAACCAGATGTATCTGTCAATGTAATAAAGTTTAAGTTCTTAAAAAAATATATATCCAACTGAAATACATATACATGAAATCAGAAGGTTATCCTCCTGGCACAGAAAGAATGTTTTGACATTGACAACAGGGCTCAGGACTCAAATGCTTCTCTGAAAATTTTGCCTTAACTAAAATCCGCAGTTTTAAAAATCAGTGATACAACAAAAGTGACAGACCTCCACCTGTATGCCACGTATTTGTTATTTTGATTCTTAATAGTCCCTTACACTGACCAACACATGGTTGTTCACGGGCCTCATTTCGTAGATCTGTCCTCTGATGGCAAAGGACTCTGGAGAACTTGTGAATCACATCAGATATGAAATCTGCCTTCGTAATAGTGTATGTGACGGTGATTGAGTTAGTGATGGTTTTGTTTAAGATTTTTGATTCTTTTTAAAGAAAATCTTTGCATCTCAAAAGTAATTCTGCTTGCCAAATGAGAGCTGGCAATTTAGATTTTCATTGTGACTTTAAGTATTAAATCATGTTGTGCTTTGGAGAGTGACCATTGCCCCTTACACTGAAAATTCCATAGCTAATTTTGAATGGCTGGGGATTCCTATGAAACACATTCTAGCCTTTCTCCATTCCTAGACATCAGATTGGCACGTCTATTCTGAAACATTGTGTGCTCAGTATAGCTCAAGGTCACCAGCTGCCACTTCCTTCTCTAGAACCCAAAGGAATCTAAAAGGGACAGAGAATGTCAGAACTAAGCTTCCAGCTGACCCTTCAGTTTGAATACCCGAAGGAACAGTATGAAAGACCCCAACCTTCCTCTGTGTGTAGATGGGCCAGGAGAGAGGAATACGCCTGCAACTGTGTGATAGAATTTGAACAAAGGAGGCCAGGTATCTAAAACATGTGGATGTGGTGAGTGACCTCCTGTAACCCCTCCTCCCAGGGTAAGATTGAGTGGCCCTCACGTACTTGCTTTTCCTTGCTGCAGGACATTTGTGAAGATATTTCCGACCATGTGGAGCAGATCCATGCCCTCCTTGAGACGGAGTTCTCCCTCAAGCTGCTGTCTTACTCGGTCAATGTCATTGTAGACATCCACGCAGTGCAGCTGCTCTGGCACCAGCTCCGAGTATCCGTGCTGGTCCTGCGCGAGCGCATCCTGCAAGGTCTGCAGGATGCCAATGGTAACTACACCAGACAGACGGACATTCTGCAGGCGTTCTCCGAAGAGACAGAGGAGGTGAGTGGCCCGGGGCAGCAAGCGATGCTCTGTCAGGTGTTCCTGTTTGAAAATATTTTCAGTGTAGAGGTGTGAGGGTGAGATTTTTATAGATGCGTAAGCAGGTCTTTAACTAGGGTCTGTGTGGAGTGACGAGAAGCTAAGACACTTGTAATATGAAGGGGGCTTTTGACATACAAAATATTTTGTGCAGATGACATCCATGGATGTGTTAGCACTTTCTGCCTCCTGCCTCCTCTTCAGTTATTTAATATGTATTTGTTTAACACGTAACTATGTTCATGTACTAGATACTAAGAATATGATCAAAACAGCATTTCGAGGGGCTGGAAAATGGCTCAGCAGTTAAGAGTACTGACTGCTCTTCCAGAGGAAGGTTCAATTTCCAACCCTCTCATGGTAGCTCACAACTATCTATAACTCCAGTTCCTGGTGACCGGACACCTTCTTGTGGCCCTAGTGGGTACCAATCATCCATATAGTATATAGATGTCCACTCAGGCAAAACACCCACATACATAAAATACCCCCACTCCCCAAATAAACCATCTCTGCTTCTGAGGAGATTTGAATCTAGTAAGGGATGGAGAAAAATGGGCAGATGCTAAGGCCAAACTGTGATAAGTCTATGGGACACAGTAGGATGTCAGAGAAAGAAGCTTCCAATTTACGTAAGAAAGGTTTTCCAGAAGTGAGTCTAACCCATGCCCCGAAGGTGAGGCAGGATTAGACAGGTAAATAGACAGAAACTGTCCAAGACAGAGGAGTTGGCAGGGCCAAACCCGGAAGCAAAAGAGGTGGGATTAAGACAAAGGCTGGGAGACTGAAAGTGGGATTTATAAAGAGTCCAACAGAAAAGGCAGGGGTCGGGTTATAAAAATAAACTTCTAAGGCCGAGGTAAGAGAACTGGATCTTAGTTTGTGGACAAAAACATTGTTTGCTGAGGGAGCCTTCGTGGTTAGATTCCTGCTGTAGAAAACCAATCTAGGTGTAGCAAATCAAACAGGCGCTATAAGGATGCTATCCAATCAGCTCGCTTTATTTTTCTGCTACATTTTGTGAGTCCTTTAAATAGTTCATTGTTATTCTCCATGAACAACTTAAGAGGGGACAGAGGCTGGGAAGTAGTTGGTACTTATCCATCGTGCCCAAGACCCCGAGTTTAGTCCTCATTGCTGAAACAGAAAAACAGCAACAACAAATTCCCCGCAGTGGCACCTGATTTAATGCAAATTAACTCTATCATTCTCAAATATAACTCATATGTATTCAAGGAGTGTTTCTACAGATAGACACAGATGTAGAAACCATGGACTGATAGGTGGTGGTTGCTGTCTTTTTAGTTCTATGGCCCTTGATACCTAGTTTAGTACTTTGCTATTACTTTTTTTGGAAAACATTTTTCAAGTTTATAAGGCTCTTGTAAGATTAAGGAGCTTCATAGCAAGTGTTGTAGAATTCACTAATTTAGTAGTATTTCAGTGGCTGTTGAATTATCAACACCACGAAATAAATCTGCACCCATTTTTATACACGCTGCGCTTCTACTGATTTTGTGTATTCAAAATAAAGGCGCCATTGTAGAAAATCGGGGCCGGTGTAGAAGTCTGTGGGAGTCAAAATCTGCTTTCTTCTCCTCTAAGCCTGCCAGGCTCCACCTGCAGTTAGCACTGCTTGCTGTTGTGGATGGAAGCCTGGTGTGAACGTGAGGGCTGTGTTGACTTTCAGAGGCCATTGCCTCCCAAGCCCCAGAGGCTCTCGGCGCCACTCTCATGGCTGTGAGAGAGACTATAATGGACCAACTTTCCTATAAATGACGGCCTCTGAACATACATGCTGACAGAAATCAGGATGAGGGATACTTGTCTAATTCTGAAGAGATCTTTCTTCAGATCTGCCTCTGTCTGCTGCTGGAAGGAACATGAAAATTGACTCAAAGAAACTCATTTTATATATTGATTTATTAACTATGAGTTAGTTGATCTCCAGATTTTTGTGATAGGAATTTGAAGATACAGCAGTGCTCTGGGATTTTTCCTATTGTTTTATGGATTCTATTTTGCTTTTGATCTTATAACATTCATGAAATGGAAACACACACAAAAAAATGGGGGAAAGCCAATGAAGGTAATTGATAATCGCTAATGTTTTCCTGGCAATGTCGTATCAATTAGTGTCCATTGTGATTCTTACAAGAAGAACTAAAAATGTATTTCTACATTTTATTGGAAGCAGCTTGGTGCATTTTTATTTTTGAGGCTAGTTTTAGAATTATTGCAGAGAGAGAAAAATACACTGTGCGAAGGGTAGAGGAATGGTGGCCTTCCAGCACTGCTTTGTGGGTGTCTGCTGTGGATCAGGTTCTGGCTGCTCTTGCCCTGCGGGAACCCTTTCTGATCCTGTTTGTTCCGGACTTTAGCATTACTGCAGAGAACCCAGAGATGTTTCTGTTTTTGCCAGCATGCCAGAACTGGGAAAAGGGTCGGGAATTCAGATCTCATTTGCAGAATGCATTCAGTGGTGGGAGATTTGCAGAATAAAGATGAAATCGTAAAACTATACACAATGAAATGAAGCACTGATACACTAGAACAGCATATGCCCATTCATAGAAGGGGATTCGTTTTCAGAATTCATTTGAATTTCAGAGCCACGTGGAAGAGTGAGTTCGGAACATGAGAAAGTGGCAAGTTCTACTAATTTCTCTTCTTGACAATGCAAAGTATATGAGTTTTATCCTTTATTTAAATATTGAGCAGACTACACACACACACACACACACACACACACACACACACACACACACAATGGCAGGTATGTGACTAAAATAAAACAAACCAAGAACCCAACAAATGCATAAAAAACCCAAAACACTTTGAAGCAGAGCTCAAATTATACAATGGAACACACAGAATGTTCTGTACTCTAGATTCTAAGACAAGTGCTTGATTATTTGTTCCATTCAGCAAGGAAGGCAAGGGGCAAGTAGTTTCATTTTATAGATAAGAAAATGGAACTGAAAAAAAGCTAAGTGGCTGCTTAAGTACAAGCCTAGGAAAAATTAAACTGAATTAAACCAAACCAGTTTTCAACTGATTTCTAGCTTAATGATCCCTTCCTCTCTCCCTCCTCCTCCACATTCTTCCAGCATTTATTCATTTCCTAGTATGTAAAAGGCACCAGGCATAGAATTATGAGTAAACATTAGCAGTCACCTTCATAATGTTGTTGATCTGCATAGTTTTAGATGGTAGCCAGGGTGGGCACCATTGTCTTCATTTTAGAGGTGTTATCATTCTATCCATCTTAGGGGTGAGAGGGCTCAAGCTGGAAGAGGTAGTTTTATGTAAGTCGTGATTAATAGTTCGTAGTAATGCCAATGCTACAGTAAACATGAGTGAGAAGTTCATATGTGCCAGATGACATAGTAAGTACTTTATAGGATACTTCCTTCTCTGTGAGACGCCTTCTTCCAGAACATTCACAGCATGACATTTGTGTATTCCTGCACCGGCACCTGTCACCTGTCACCAGCTAGCTTCTAGCAAGACAAAGCTCTACTTGCCTGTGAGCTGACTAAGGCCCCGCTCTCCCACCCACGGCATGCAGGTCGTACCACTGTATGTAAATATCTGCAGAATTAAAATCAACAACTTAAGACAAAGCAGATAACCACTGCTTTGGGTATAGAACAAGGGGGTTTTACTTTAAGTAGGTTAACTGGGAGTTAATCGTAGTGATTATTTGATTTATAATTTCAGCCTACAGAAAACAAAAATTCTTAAGAATTATTATGGAGTCGAATAATGTTGAAAGATTTTTGTGTATCTTCCCACTATCCATCAGAATGAAGATTGCTTAATTTTTCCTTATCATACCCACTCTTTGTAGTCTGCTGCCGCTCTCTGGAACTCATTCCGAATTGGAGTCCCCAGTGGTAAAGACAAAAGGTTCTGAAAGAGTTCATTCCATCGGTCTGAGGGTGGGGGTGGGGGTAGGTAGGTGGCATGTTGGTAAGAGGACCATGACTTTGTATGATAGTGATAAAAAACATACAGAACATTGTGTAGCAAGATTATAGGATCTGGGAAAGAGAGGTGTGGTCTCTTTTGAATTGAGGACAAAAGTAATGGGCACTGGGCAGCCAAGGATGCTGATATACCAATGACACATTTTAACAGGGGAAGAGCTTCTAAGTTATGACTGTCCCATCTCCAGTTGCTGATGAACTATAATATAGTACTGAAAAAAAAAAAAAAGATGTAAGAGCCTTTGGGCCTCAGTTAACTTAATCACAGATAAGGAACAAAGCATGATCTCTGTTCAAATTAGAAAAGAAGCAAGGCAGCTTTCCTTGAAGTTGATAAGACTGAAGCCAGTAATAAAGCAAATAAATCACCACCTACATACAATGCATCCTTCATTCAAGAGCAGCCTCCTAACGTGAGGGTGTCTCTGAGGAGAGACATTGCTAGGCAGTGCTGACACAGCCCTCAGGACCAACAGTATATGTGATACTTCTGGGGTCTAACAGTGGGAAAACCATCACATCCTCACCATCCCTTGGTTCCATAGCTGCGCGAGACTTGCTGCTTACATATGGCAGCAAGATGTCTGGGAGGTGGTGTGGAAGAAGCCAGCAGGACTAAATGTGTGACTCTTCCTAAGCAGTATTTTAAATAATGGAACTCACCAGTCATCTGCTAGAAGAAACTCCGGGAACCTTTTTTTTCTCTTGAAATAGTCTCTGCAGGGTCAACAGTATGGAGCAATACACCTAGCAATGGCCAAACAGGTACCAGGCCATTGGTTCAATCCCCAACTTGACCAACCCTCTCCACCAAAAAGCCACTGCATAGTGAAAACCTACACTGGTTTTATTGTTCTGTTGTTCAAGCTCCCTCGCCCTGCCTCCAGGGCTGGGGATTAAGTCCAGGGCTTCAAGCACTCTAGCTAGCATCCTACCACTGGATTATGTTCCCTATCCCTTCCCTGCTTGTTGATTGTGTTTGCTTTTTGGAGGGATGAATTTTTTCACATTTAAAAATTCAATAATAATAGTAATAATAATATGAATGCTTTTGAATACTTTTTAAATCAAACCAGCAACTGGCTGGTGATCCCCGAAGCTTTATAAAGATTTTATACTCTGTTCTATGAGATGCAGCCATTTATTTATTTATTTTATATATATATATATTTTAACATATTCATGTCCAATTATTTGTTGAACATCTACTGCTCAAGATTTTGAAGACTGAATATAGTCCTGGCCTTCTCTGTGCAAAGGCAGGTGGCTGACACTTGGAATATCTAGTTATTGCCTGAACTCTGAAATTTATTCATCATAACAATACCTTTCTTTAGTACTCTTTAAACTCACATAAGACTTATAGGACAGTAACTATGATAAAAAACAATAGAAATAAATATTCCAAATTTCTACTAGTTGATATTTTAGAAGACCTTATGGAATGTTTTAGGAACATAACCATAATTTTAATAGCTTTTTAATATATTGTATCAATTATTTGAGAATTACATACACTATATTTTGAACATATTCAACCCCCATTTCCCTCTTAACTCCTACCAGATTCACTCTCCTTATCCCTTCAACTTCTTGTTCTGTCTCTCTAAAAATAAACCCATCAAGTCCAATTTGTGCTGACTGTACGCTCTTGGGTGTGGGGCCATCCACTCGAGCATGGTCAGTGTACTGGAGGCCATACCCTTGAAGAAAAATGATTTTTTTCCTTTCCCAGAAACCATCAACTGTCAATAGTGCCTTAGCTAGGGCTGAGGACCTATGAGTCCTCCCCACTCCTTGCTAGAATATTGACTGATCTTGTGCAGATGTTGTACAGGGATACACAGATGTACAGATGTTGTGCAGGGAGGCACAGATGTGCAGATGTTGTGCAGGGATGTACAGATATGCGGGTGTTGTGCAGGAATGTACAGATGTGCAGAAGTTGTACAGGGATGCACAGATGTGTGGGTGTTGTGCAGGGGTGCACAGATGTGCGGGTGTTGTGCAGGGATGCACAGATGTGCGGGTGTTGTGCAGGGGTGCACAGATGTGCGGGTGTTGTGCAGGGGTGCACAGATGTGCGGGTGTTGTGCAGGGGTGCACAGATGTGCGGGTGTTGTGCAGGGGTGCACAGATGTGCGAGTGTTGTGCAGGGGTGCACAGATGTGTGGGCGTTGTGCAGAGATTCTCAGCTGTTGTGGGTTCATGAATGCAGTGGTCCTGGCATGTCTGTAAGAATGTGTTTTCCTCCAGTCTCCCCTGACCTCTGGCTCTTTCAATCTTTCTGCCCTTCTCTTCTGCAATGGTCCCTGAACCTCAGCGAGAGGGTGATACGGATGTCCCATTTGTGTTGTTCTGGGGTCAGGACACTTCTGACCAACAACTTGGGTGGAGGTATCTCATATCTGGCACTGGGCTTTTTATTCAGCAAACTATTGTTCCTGAGAGGAGCCTTACCCCTATGTAGGGTAGCTCCAATTAAACTCTTTTATATGGAAATATAAATAGTATCTTTATAAAGGAGAAACTCCTAAGTAATGGCCAGCCAAATCAAGCCATTAAAAAAGTAAAATCTCCTTTTAAATTGGGAATCTCACTCTTATTCTCTTGAAAGTTGCAAACCGTAACTTTTATTTGTCTGACTCTTCCCTGGGTGGTTTGGGTTTCACGCAGGAAGTCACACAACTGCACTTAACTCATTTTTGCTGAGATTGGAGGTTAATCTTCATCCCTTGTTCAGGGTACTTTGGTATTAGAGGTAACTTACGCTGGCTTCCTCCTCTGAGACAGGGTTTCTCTGTGTAACATTCATGGCTATCCTGGAACTTGCTCTGTAGACCAGGCTGGCCTCAGACTCACAGAGATCCTCATGCCTCTGTCTTCCAAATACTGGGATTAAAAATGTATGCCCACCACCACCTAGTCATTTCTTTTCTTTTAAACTTATTGTGTGTGTGTGTGTGTGTGTGTGTGTGTGTGTGTGTGTGTGTGTGTTTGCGTTTGCATTTGCGCCATAGCATGCCTGTGGTGGTCAGAGGACTCCTTCAGTATTTGGTTTTCTCCTTCTGTGTGTCCTCTGGGGATCACACTCAAGTTGACAGCTTTGGTGGTGAGCATATTTACACACTGAGTCCTCTCACTGCCCATCATTTCCGTTTTATAGACGGAGGAAATGAGAATGAACAACATCAAGCTGCCGGCCTGTACTCAGAGAGCTCATTAGTGTTAGAGCTGGAATCGGACTCTGACACTTAGTGAGCTTGCTCATTTGTGTCAGGTCTAAGCACATAATCAAAGGAAGACACTACATACAGGCAAATTCTGACCTTGACTATTGCTCTAAACTGGTGTGCCTCTTAGCTTGTGTTCCTGCAAAATCTCGCCGTATTATTCTTTCAGCAGGTTTATCTTTCAGTGCTTACCATGTACATAGCTCTAAGCGATGCAGGGACACCAGTCAGAAAACACAGTTTTGTGTGATTGATAGTCTTACGATGCTTACATACAGAGGGAGAAATAAGTGAGATGAATAATCACAACACTAATTAGTTACCATTCCCCTTGAGATATATAGTTAGATAAGAGTTAGCATGGATTTGGAAGCTTTCTATGAATGATTCTGACCAAGGTAAGAGGCTAGAGTCTTGAAGAAGTAAAAACTTTAGCTGATATCTAAGGGGCAAGGTAGAGTCTGATAGTTGAGATAAAATTGTAGAAAGCTTTCAAGATGGGAGTGCAAAGTTCTCAGGGAGGGGGGAACCTGGTATGTTCAGAAACTGGAAAGGAGACACTGTGGTGGGCTGCTACGGGTCAGGGGGTGATGGTATGAGGGAGAAGGGGAGAGAGAGAGAGAGAGAGAGAGAGAGAGAGAGAGAGAGAGAGAGAGAGAGAGACCGAGAGAGACCGAGAGACCGAGAGACCGAGAGACCGAGAGACCGAGAGACCGAGACCTACTCATGTCTTAGCTTCAAACAGTTTGGACTTGGGGGAGGGACTGGGGATCCCTGGCACTGGGATTTTGGTCTGGGTTTTTAATCTACCCGTCAGAGGAAGTTACTAACAGTGCTAAGCAGAGACTTAACAGCACAGATTTGTAGCTTATGAAGTCCCCTGTGCTGGCAGCATGGGACACAAGCTAGCAGGCATGTCAGTTTAAAGCAATAGTCAAGGTCAGAATTTGGCTTCACGTCAGAGAGGCTTAGTCCACGGCCTAGGCTGGTCCTTAGTCGTGAGGCCATAGTGACTTATTTTCTTCTTTCTGATATAACATAAACAAGGACAATAGTGCAGATCTCAGAAGACACTGGTCAGGGTTACATGAAGAAGCGATAATAGGAACCAGCCATGCCCATCTCCGTTCCCACTTTGGAATGAGGAAGCCCGGGCTTAGGAAAGGTTGTTGACTATGATTATCTGGCTTATCTGGATATTGTGGAGTAAGTGTTGGGACTGGGAGACAGAGACAAGGGGAATAACTGAAGGGATAGAACACTCCAGAGACAAAATGGACCCCGTATAAGTCATGAGGAGGTCAGGTCTCGGGATGACCTGGCTGAAGGGACACTGGTCTAGCAGTTAGAGGGGCGGGTCTGGTGTTAGGGTCTTCACTCCAGTCCCCTTGCTGAGAGAACAGGGATCACCTTCACCCTCTTTCCTTCCTGTGCAAAGGGCCTGGACCAGACTGTCCTTCGGCTTGGTAAGCAGGATCCAGTTTGTATCCTACATCATCATACGACATAGAAACTACATTAGCAATGCAACAAAGACCTCACTTACACGATTAAAGAGCAAACCATACTTATAGCGCTATTATTAGTGTGGAAGAATTTCAACTCCTATTGGACCACTTGGAATCATAGATACTAGCAAGAAGGGCAGTTAGCAATTAACACACAGTGTTGGGAGCAGCGGGGGCAGGGGGATGATGCAGAAGAGGAGAGGGGCGAGGCGATGAGGTTTGAACAGTCCCTGATTTTCTCTGTGTATAACTTTAAAAGGTGGGGCCAGATAGAAACTGGTCTTAAGCAATCTCTGTTATGTTTTTAGAAAACATAACAAAGCTCAGTAGTTCACTTTCCTGAGATTTGTGACTATTTAACATGACTGGATTAATACACTTAATTACTATTCTACTTAAAATAGTTCTTGACTTAGCCACTGTGGTGGGTGCTGGAGTCATAACATAAACAAACAAAACAAAATCCCCGAGAGGTTCATGAAGATTTGACTTCCATGTTACTTTCTTCATCAGAATTGTGCTTTTTACTTAAGGTTTTAGTTTTTTGTTTTTTGTTTTTTTTTAAAATGCTTATGAAGACAAGCCTGGCAGTTTAGGTCTGTAATGCTAGCTCTTCAGGAGGCTACAGCAGAAAGATCGAAAGTTAAAGCCTTACGGTTGGGGTGGGAGTTCGAGGCCAGGACCAGGAACACAAGGGCAGTGAAGAGACAGCTGGGGAATCGTGGAGCACTTTTTAGAACGGGCAGTCTCCTAGTCCAGTCTCCAGAGCTACAAGCAACACACAGAACCTGAAGTGTTGGGAAACTATTAATGTACTATTTTAAAAAGAAAAGACACAATGGGAAGTTGGCGGTCGGTCTCCACCATCCCTATGGCTCCATGCCTCTCGTTAAATTTTGGATACTTAGAAGGCAGATACCATATATAAAGCAGTGTGGTATTTGGTTAGTGTGCCCTTCTATGGGTCAGTTCAGAGCAACTGAAACTGATTCAGGTTTCATGTGGAATGCAGTTATTAAAGTGTAACCCGAGTGGCGCTCATTGAAATCATTGCTCTTGTGTGTTTCAGGGCCGGCTTGATTCTCTCACAGAAGTGGACGACTCTGGGCAGTTAACGATCAAATGCTCTCAGAATTACTTGTCTCTGGACTGCGGCATTACTGCGTTTGAACTGTCCGACTACAGTCCAAGTGAGGATCTGCTTGGTGGCCTGGGTGACATAACCACTAGCCAGACCAAACCCAAACCTTTTGACTCTTGGAGCTATAGTGAGATGGAAAAGGAGTTCCCGGAGCTCATCCGAAGTGTTGGGTTGCTCACAGTGGCCACTGACCCTCTCCCTTCCAGCTGTGAGGCGGCCAACGAGGACTCCCCTCAAGTGTCTCTTTCAGAAGAGAGCAAAGGTGGGCAGGAGGAACACAGTGCTTCGGCAGCTGGAGAGCAGCCGGAAACAACATCTGGGATGCCTTCCTTAGGGGACACCCTGACAAACGCTGCTGAACACCCTTTGGAGACGGCAAAGCCAGACCCTAGCTCCTCCCCACAGCTCGGGGCAAAGCAAAACCAGCCTGCTCCTTGTGAAACTGCGACTCCCAAGAGATCCATCCGCGATTGCTGTAATTATAACGAGGACTCTCCCACACAGCCCACATTGCCCAAAAGAGGGCTTTTTCTGAAAGAAACCCATGCGAGTGAGCGGAAGGGCAGTGACGGCAGGAGGCAGCTGGTGGATCTCAAGCCAGAGCTGAGCAGAAGCACCCCTTCCCTGGTGGACGCCCCGGACAGATCCAAGCTCTGTTTAGTGTTACAGTCTTCCTACCCCAGCAGCTCTGCGGCCAGCCAGTCCTATGAATGTTTGCACAAGGTGGGGATCGGCAATATTGAGAGCCTAGTCAGAAGTCACATCAAAGAGATGTCTTCCAGTTTGGGAAGGCTTACTGACTGCCACATAGAGAAATGTCGGCTGAAAAAGCCCCACAAGACCTCGGCAGAGGGGCCTCTGTGCCGAACACCTAAACGAGGGACTGGTTCGGGAAAGCAAGCCGAACCCACCAGGGGCTCGGCAGCGCCGAGCATGGTGCCTTCGGGGGCTCCTAAAGCCACAGTGAGACCAGAAACGGATTCGGCGGCGTCCACATCCTCAGATGAGCGGCGCCACCCGAGAAACTGGAGCGGGCACTCGCCAGGGCCGTCGAAGGCTTCCAGCTCACGCCCTTGCAGTCACAGCAGCGAGTCCTCTGTTGGCTCAGACAACACGGCGTCTCCAGTTCCTCTTCTTTCACAGACTGAAAGCCAAAAAGATGGTTCCCCGGCTCCGAGTGACGTCACCCAGAACGGTCAGGGGGTGGAGGCCTGGTACGGCTCTGATGAATACCTGGCGTTGCCATCTCACCTGAAACAGACAGAGGTGTTGGCTCTGAAGCTGGAAAATCTCACCAAGCTTTTGCCTCCGAAACCCAGAGGGGAGACCATCCAGAACATCGACGACTGGGAACTGTCCGAAATGAATTCCGATTCGGAAATCTATCCAACATACCACAGCCAGAAAAAACACACACGGCTAGGCCGGGTGTCCCCAAGCTCATCCAGTGATATAGCGTCTTCTCTCGGGGAGAGCATTGAATCTGGGCCCCTGAGTGACATCCTTTCCGACGAGGACTTATGTGCGCCCCTCTCTGGCTTGAGAAAGTACGCCGATGAGAAATCAGAGAGGCCCTCGTCCTCTGAGAAGAATGAGAGCCATTCTGCTACAAAATCAGCTTTAATCCAGAAACTAATGCAAGATATTCAACACCAAGACAACTATGAAGCCATATGGGAAAGAATAGAGGTAAGGTTAGATTTAATCTAGTGATGTCTTGCCTGAGTTTTAGAAATGATTTTGGTGGAACATTCACCTCCCCCCTACTCCATGCTCAAATACATTAAAAAATTTTAAAGTTGAACTTCATATTCGCTGTCAAAGAAAGACATGGCAAAGATGCATGACCCCCACATTTTGACATTCTGTGCATCCCGAGGGCCTTGTCAGGGCAAGTCACCCCCTGCTGTAGAATCCTGTTGGTATTCCTCAAACTGAACAAGGTCCCCATGAATGGTGGACTCACGCCATTGGTAGAAAACAGCTTCTAACAGTAGCTACACACACATGGTTCTCCAGATGGATGTCACAGTTACCTTCAGCGCTTTTAAATCTCTTTTCTTAGCCCTAGAAGGGCTCACACGTCTCCAGTAGCTCCCGTTGAAAAGACCAAGCATGTCCAACTTGCTGGCCACCACTATTTTTTCTCCACTCCTCTTCCTTTTGGGGACCTCTGGGTTATTTCTAAGCCATCTCTCACATGCGCTACTCAGGGGACATGGGAAAAGACATTTAATTTTGGGTAAATTTGTACTTTTGGAAGGAATTATTGGATGTGGTAGAACCTTTGAAGACAGACCTCAGAACTCCACAATATAAGTTATGATTTTATTCTTTAAGAGATATCTAAACCAAAAGGATTCACTTTCTCTAGAACTCTGTTGGAAACAGATCCAGTTAATTTGATCATTATTTATTTTTTTTCTTTGACATATAAATGTCCAGACCTTGCAAAATTTGTCCAGCACTTTATTGTGGGTAAAAATCTTCCAGGTGCACTTTTAAACCCATTCCACCCAACATGCAATGAGGGTAGATCATGCGTGATCACTCCTCTTTATATGGATGGAAACAGGTTTGGCGAGCCTATGTTAGGTCTACAAGCTAAACTAGTTGGGTTGACAGCCACACCAACTGATGGACACTTTTGCTTGGAAAGCTAAATTGTAAATCTGTATCTCTGGGTTCTTCAGCTGTTGTTTGTTTGCTTGTTTTTGTTTTTTCGAGACAGGGTTTCTCTGTGTAGTTTTGGTGGCTGTCTTGGATCTTACTCTGTAGACCAGGCAGGCCTCGAACTCACAGAGATTCACCTGCCTCTGCCTCCCGAGTGCTGGGATTAAAGGCGGGCGCCACCACCGCCTGGCTCTTCAGCTCTTTTTTTACTGTTGCAGTGTGAGAGAGACTGGATTATCTATCCTACAGGGAAATTTCAGTAGGGGAGGAGAAAAAGTTTCAGAGCTACCCAGATTTCACAGAGACTATTCTGTAACCCCTGGGTTACTCAGGTACCCCTCTCATCGTTTTATGTATGTTCATTGATGAACATACCATTCAGGGATCAATACAAGGCTAGGTACTGTTGAATGGCACATATGGACAGAATAAACTATAGAAAGAAAAGAAAAGCTCATAAAATAAAATTAGTATAAATATAATATATAATATATATAATATAATGTAATAGTAATGTTTTAAATAATTGTTACCTGAAGTATTTATGTGTCCAATCCTCATCACAATCTTAACATTAATTACAAATGGGGTTAATTCTGGGACTGAGAGACACCAGGCCATTTTCTCCAGAGCCCACACTACTGACTATGTGTTCTTATGCCCCTCCCATATTTTAAGAGCGGCTATCCATATTGTTGCATGGGAATGCTGTACACAGTAGGTGAAGATATGGTGTCGCTGGAAATTCTCATGCAGTCCTAACCCTTGTGTAGAGCATTGAGTGGCGTGCGGGATTTAGACCCTAGAAGGACAGGAAGCATAAACTCAGCCGCAGGGCTCAGAACGGGGATGAACTTGGACATGAAGATGCGCACAGCGCTCAAAGCTATCCTAGCTGGAAAGTCTCTGATCAGAACGTGGAAGTTTTCACACTAGACTAGCTAGACATTGTTTCTGCAAGGCCCTGAAGACCATCCCAAAGCCATTAGGAGGAAGCAAGAGTAGGAAATGCAGCCCATAATAACCAGTGTCTGAACCTCTTATACTGTGTTTGGATCTGCGCTATGTGCCTTACATGTCTTGTTCTCCTGATGGCCTAGGGGACAAGAATTACTTCAGAGGAAGAAGTTTGCTCAGAACGTAGTAAAGAAACTGGCTCAGAGCAGGCAGTCCAAAGGTAGGACTTGAATGCGGAGCAGTGTACGTACCTGTACACTGTACAATGTATGCCGCGGCTTCCAGGCACCTTTCTGGAAGGTTTGATTGGCGATAAGAGAAACTATGGCACTTTTGGTGGTGACCAGTATGGTGTCTATTTTAGGGGCTGCTGTGGTGCAGAGTAGGAAGGGGTCCTGTCACAGAAGTGAAGGTGGCCTAGCAAACTAATTCTAGGTCTTGCTCAGGCACCATTCTCCTGGGGCCACTTCCCACTGCCACTCGTTAGCATTCCACTGCTCTCCTCTGAGCCTCACCAAGCAGAAAGCAGAAGACATGTAAATGGGCTGTTAACAGGAGGCACGGAGTAGACTGTGATCTGTGATCGGTCTCCCCAGGAGAACTTCACCTGCGTTTGGTACCTAGTATCTCAGGTTCCTCTGTGTCTTTATGTGTAAGACGAATTGCTAAACAGTCTTATTAATAAAAAAAACTGGAGCCAGAAATTGGGGTGAAAACTGAGAGATCAGAGGAATAGAATAAGCTACAGTCACAAGTGCTTACCCTAGGAAAATTCTTAGCCCAAGAGAGAGCCACATATAAACCTTTCTGTGTCCTGCCATCTCACTTCCTCTCTCCGCCCAGTTATATCACTTCCTCTTCCTGCCCAGTTCTATCACTTCCTGTCTGTCTGTACAGACCTCCAGACCTCTAAGGTTAACTAGTGCTGGGATTAAAGGTGTGTGCCACCACACCTGGTTCTGTTCCTAGTGTGGCCTTGAACTCACAGAGATCCAGATGAAATTCTGCCTCCTGGATGCTAGGATTAAAGATGTGTGCTACCATTGCCTGAATTCTATGTTTAATATAGTGGCTGGCTTTTTTTTCTCTGATCTCCAAGTGAGCTTTATTTATTAGAGCACAAATAAAATATCACCACATTTACGCCAATTTTATTAACAGAAAAAATTATTTTAGTGTACTTTTTTTCTTGCTCTTTTGAAATCCATTTTTCATTTTGTCCGTTTGTTTCAGATTGTAACTTAATTACATTTCTCCCTGTCTGTTCCCTGCTCCAAACCCTTCCATACCCCCCTTCCCACCCTCCCTCAGTTCATAGCCTCTTTTCTTACTGATGGTTGTCAATCCCAGTTTTACTCAGTTGACTGTAGTTCTTTGTGTAAGGCTGAGGCCTCGTAGGCTTTTCACTGTCCATTTTTGAAACCCATTTTTTAATAGGCAGTGTATTGACATGGTTGAAGAACACAGACATTAAAGAAATGCCCATTATCTCTCCCTCCCATCCCTATACTCTGTCTTAGGTTCTGACCTGCCCTGAGGAAATTGTTGTTATCTAGAGGCTTAGGTCCTTCAAGAAATGCTGGTTCATACAGAAGCAAGACCAGCCATATTTGTTGAGTAATATTTCAAAAACCCGGAATCAAGTTGCAACCTTCCCTTCTTTGCACGTAGAAGCCCCTTTCTAGTTATTATTATTGCCTGCTCTTCACAGGAAGCTTGAGGGGATTTTTCTCAACCCTGATTACCAAGAAGCTATGGGATAGGCAAGTTGATGGAGATTGTCAGATTTGAGTGCCCACCGCTCTGTGGGCTTTCAACATGAAATTAAAAGTGAAAAGTTTAATCAAGCCACTGAAGCAGATTTTTTTCTGATAAATGCATGAAATAGAATAAAAATAATGAAGAGACGTTAGGGAGGGGAGTGCCTAAAACACATGTTCTTTAACATGGGTTAAAAACTAGCCTAGCAGAAGGTCTGGACCTGTGGGCCGTAACTAACATGAGTGTACACGCTCTAGCCTGAAGGCAATTCTAGCCCAAGCCTGGTTATTCCTTCTGTTTAGTTTGTTGGTTTGCTATATTGTTCCATTTCTTCTTTGAAGTCCTGAGTAACCAGACCCAGGACCTCATACACACGACACTCCACCACTCAGTTATTCCCAGCCTGTTTGTAATGTTTTATGGGAACACGGTCATGCTATTTTTTTTTTTTTTTTTTTTTTTTTTTTTTTTTTGCTTCGAGATGACAGACTTGAGGAGTTGTGACAGAAAATATGTAGCCTGAAAAGAATGAAGTATTTCCTGTCTGGCCCTTGGTGGAGCAAAGTCCCTGGCCTCTTCTCTTGACTGAGGAAGAAAGATGGAGAGCCATTTCTGAATAGCATATGTTATGTGCCAGATTCTGCAATAGAAATGTAAATAAATAAATCCTTTATTTAATTTATATAATGGCCCTAAGGAACACCTGTCCTTATATTATATATAACGAACCTATGGAACACCTGTCCCTATATATAACAAACCTATGGAACACCTATCCCATTATATAACAACCCCATGGAACACTTGTCCCATTATATTACAACCCCAGGAACACCTGTCCCATTTTGCAGATGACAAATCCAAGGACCAAATACAAATGATGGGCCTAAGGTCACAGGGCTGCTAACTGTGAGGGCCTAAGGTCACAGGGCTGCTAACTATAAGGGCCTAAGGTCACAGGGCTGCTAACTGTGAGGGCCTAAGGTCACAGGGCTGCTAACTATAAGGGCCTAAGGTCACAGGGCTGCTAACTGTGAGGTCCTAAGGTCACAGGGCTGCTAACTGTGAGGGCCTAAGGTCACAGGGCTGCTAACTGTAAGATCCTAAGGTCACAGGGCTGCTAACTATAAGGGCCTAAGGTCACAGGGCTCCTAACTGAGGGCCTAAGGTCACAGGGCTGCTAACTGTGAGGGCCTAAGGTCACAGGGCTGCTAACTGAGGGCCTAAGGTCACAGGGCTGCTAACTGTGAGGGCTGGAATCCAGTTTAGATGCTAGGCCAAGGGACTTAGTTTTGTCGTGAGGTAAAGTTAAATGCCAAGGACTTCAGATAGCAATCACATGTATAGATTTTTAGTCTTTAGTAAGGCCACAGGAGGACTCCTGGGTTAGGAAATGGACAGTGGGTGCTTTCCATAATGACTGTGTGGGAAACAGCCTTTTATCTAAAGTGGGACATTCCTGGGCCTATTGTAATAGCTGAGTAATTCCCAGGAGGGCTGCAGAATGGAACACTGGGTGGTGCCACCTCACTGAAGATGTCCAGATAAGTGTTCTCTGATACAGTACAAGGTCTGCTTCTCACATCCTGGGGCTCTGGCTCCGGATAACACTGTCCTGGAAAATGCACCCTTCAGTTCAAGTCAATGACACCAAACTGAATCATGCATGCATGTCTACTTGGTAGGTCCATTTCTCCACACACATACGAATGTCTTCAAACACCAGATTATGGTATCTGGGCTATAGTTAAACAGCTCAGCTGTTGTCATAGCTTGTTCTGGAAGGCATCTATAAACCAGTTTTAAGAACTTCGCTGCCAGCTGGGGATGCCGTTGCTCGTAAATTATCTTGGGTTCAGTGCCGCGAATACTAGTTCAGAGCTTGCTCTTTGTGACTGGGCTGTATAAAATTGTCGTCATGTCTGCACAGAGGCAGCTGTCACTCATCTCCGAGACGGAGCTGGGAAGCGGCGAGCTGAGTGTGTGGTGGATGTAGGAAGGTGGGTCAGGGTGGCACCGGTTAGAACAATGGTTTTCCCACAGTAAAGTGGGTACAGGCAGGCCCCATCTTTCCGAACTTCATTTTGGTTATGTGCTGAGACGTCCATGACAGCCCCGTGATGGCGGCAGCAATCATAACACAATCATTTTGTTTCTCCCCTTTCTGTTTTCTCTTTGTTGTGGTTACCGGAAACCACATAACGAAACTTGCCATTTTAACCATTTGAGATATACAATTCGGTAGTGCTGGGTGAACCGGCTCTTCAGAGCCGTTTCCTCCTGTAAACCGGAAACTCTAGACCAGTGCTTCTCAACCCTCCTAACGCCCGGACCCTTCTCTACAGTTCCTCATGCTGTGGTGACCCCCAACCATAGAATTATTTCATTGCTCCTTCATAACTTATCATTTTTCTGTTGCATGAATCGTAATGTAAATATCTGCGTTTTCTGATGGTCTTAGAAAACCCCTGTAGAGGGTTGGTCGTTCAACCCCAAAGGGGTCTCGCTCGACCCACAGGTTGAGAACAATTGGTCTCTGCCTTTAAACAACCTTCCTCCTTCTGGGTTCCTTCCTCTGATTTTAAGTACTCTGGCCACATCATCTACACGGAAAGATCTATGTCTATAGTTTTCATGTGTGACTGACTTAATTCACTTAGCACAAGTCCAAGCTTTGTTCGTATCGCCCACGCATATAAGTCCCACAGTTTGAAACACAGATGCATCTCCTTGTTTAGAGAAAGATGTAGTAGCATATGTAACAGTTCATCAGATGCTAGCCATCCAGAGTTTTCCTCTACCTTTGATTAGCATCTTTCATTGTCTTTGTGACCAGATACCCAACAAAGCAGCTTAAGAGAAGGGAATTCATTTGTTTTTAGCACATAGTTAGGAGTGACACAGGCCATGATCTCAGGCAAGCCATGGCAACGGGCAGCTTCATGACAGGGGTCCCCTTTCACCTCTCAGCGGAAGAGGGAGCGGACTGGAAGCTGGGATGTGTGGGATCCTCTTCAAGCCCACCCCCAGACACTCATTTCCTGCAGCAAGCCTCTACCTCCTTAAAGTTCCACAACCAAAGCAGCCACCAGCTGGCGACCAAGTTCAAGTAAGTAAGCCTATGGGGGTCATTTCACAAGCAAACACTGACAGCAACCAGCGGGCCCTCATGTTAGTGAGAACGCTCTTAGGTGTTGACGGCCATCTCTAGTAGGAAGGCACAGGGGCAGGCTAGCCCTGGGTGCTGCTCCTCACTGCCGTCCCTTTCGGTGGGTGCCATTGTCTTATGCTAGCTTCTTTCTCCCACAGTTCCAGCGTCCCTCGTGTCTCTGTATTCGCTCTCTCCTTTCCATCCTTTCTCTCCTTCCTGCCTCTTTACTCTTCTGGACCCAGTGTTCACTGCAGCTTCTGAGAAAGAAAACGTGAGAGGCAACCAACTTTCTTCTCTGGATGGGGAAGTTTCACACATTACTTCTGCTCAGATGGTCCAGATCACAAGGGCGTCTGGAAAGGAACCTGTGTGCTATTATTACCCGGAGAGGAAATGTCTTGCTGTAGCTGCTGTTTAGAACAACTTATTAAAAGGAGGGGGCTTTAAAGTTAGAAGGAGGGTTGGAGAGAATGGCTCAGCTGTTAAGAGCAATGGCTGCTCTTCCAGAGGTCCTGAGTTCAATTCCCAGCAACCACATGACGGCTCACAACCATCTATAATGAGATCTGGCACCCTCTTCTGGCGTTCAGGCATACATGCAAGCAGAGCACTGTATACATAATAACTCAATAAATCATAAAAAAAATAATAATAAAGTTAGAAGGAAAGGGGCCAGATAGGGAATTTGAATGCCAAATGTTTGCACAGCAAAGCTACAAAATCAATCTGTTTAATGAATGCACGAATACCTGAATGAATGATTACATTAAGTTTAAACTTCTAGACTAGGGTTGCAAACTAAAATGACTCCGAGAGGCCAGGTGGCTGATGTAAATGAGTCGTATAGGATGTACAAACGAGGGATGGTGGACTGATTCGACCGGATGCTACACCTGTGTCTACAGGCAGCACCCCTTAGCTTCAGATGACATTTGCATGGGAATGTGGCCTTGTATAGCAAGAAATTAAAAACAACAACAACTAGGAAACCTATATTTTATGTGACATCTCCCATTTTTAAAATTCGAATTTGAACAGTTTTGAAACAGATCCCAACAAACACATTCCTAGGAAAGATTTGGCTTCAAGTCACTAATCTGCCATCTTTGACGGGAAACTGCTTAGGATTTTTGGCGCATAGGATTGGTAGTTTCTAAACACTAATCTGGCCCTGGTTTGGGGGTGTGCCTCTAAGCACACTGATTTTCAGCTGTGGCTGCGCGTTATAAACACTGGAGGTCATTCCCAACAGCCCGATGTCAGGCTCCACCCCGGAGCAATTAAGTCAGACTCTGTTGGTTCCTGCCTTACAAACTGATCAAGTCGGTCTGGCCAGGTGGCTCAGTGGCTAAGGGTACTTGCACGCAAGTCTGGAGACCCAAGTTTGATCCCTGGGGCCCACCAAAGGAGGATGGAGAGAATCGATCCCACACACTGTCCTCCGACCCCTACACACATGCTGTGGCACATACATACATACACACAATAGTAATTTTTAAAAATGATTATAGTTCAAGTAGCTGCACTGTCCAGTTAAGTTGGAAAATAACCCTTTAAGGTTGTTTTTGCATTTTTTTAGTAGACTATGTTACTATATAACTGTGTGTCTATAAAGAGAAGTTGTTATGTTTTGTGTATGTTTTAAAATAAGAAAGTGGAGAAAGAGCCAATTACAGATTTCAAGTTGAAATGCAGGGGCTGGGAAATGTAAGGGTTTAATGAATGGTTCACCAGGACCACATGAAGTTAGGTTACACAGTGAGCGTTATCTTAAATGCCGATGCTGTGGCTGTGATCCAAGTTGAGAATTCTAAATCAACACAATAGTTTAAAGGATAAGCCCGCAAAATTCTCTTCAAGGATAATAGCAAGTCTTCAGTGTGGTGTATTTGTAGCGATGCCAGGAGAGGAAAGCAGCTGTGCGTTCACACTGCTGATAGATTTGTTGAGCGTGTCAAGGTCATTGTTCAAGGTTGGTTGAGAAGAACTGCAGATTAGAAACAAATTCCTTCTTGGTTACCCAGGAGGAATGCATCTGTGCAGACTCCGGTTTCTGCAGAGCTGGCTACGGGCCTTGACAGTCCATTAGTGATGATTTAGCGCCACCGTGAGACAATGCTGTGCACTACAACTGCTTCTCTCCTCGCCGGTCTCCTCACAAATTTAAACATGAAGATGTGTGTGTGTGTGTGTGTGTGTGTGTGTGTGTGTGTGTGTGTGTGTGTAAGGACCGTGGTTTGGCAACATCCTCAGGTATAAATATGATTAGAGGAACAAAATGCATTTTGCATTCAGGTTTACATTTTTAAGACATTTTTAAATTTGGAGAGAAGGAGAGGGCGATAGGGGCTATAGTCAGAAAGGGGGAAAGGGGGAGAGGAGGAGAGAGGGAATGAGGCAATGAGGGGGGGGGAGAGAGAGAGAGAGAGAGAGAGAGAGAGAGAGAGAGAGAGAGAGAGAGAGAGAGAGAGAGAGAGAGAGAGCCACAGTGCATTTGTTGACATCAGAAGACAGACAACTACTTTTGGGAGTCTCTCTTCCTCTCTGCTGAGGCAGGGTCTCTTTTTCTGCCATTCGGTGCACTCCAGGTTAGCTGGACCACGTGATTTGGTGACTTTCCTGTCTCCACCCACTAGCTCATTGGACAAGCACTGTGATTATGGAGATGATACCACCTCCAGCTTTTGACATGGTTTTGGGGGATCGAACTGCAGGTCATCAGGTTTACACAGAAACCTTTTATCCATTAAGCCATATTGCTGACCCACATTAAAAAAAATCCAATTAAAGCTTAGGACATCTATGAATTATTCTCTTCTCCTTAAGCATGGAACAGTAACTTTTCATTACTGTGGTGTTTTGAAGGAGACAGTCGCAGATCTGAACACAATCTCTGGCTTTGTTGCTTACTTGTAGCACCTCAGGAAAGATGCTCAATAGTCATTCCTTCCATACTTTGTCACATTTAATTGATAAAGTGTGTTATATTCCCCCTTTTATGAATTAATAAAGAAGGAGAGAAGAGCTACAGATCTACCCAATGACTTGAACGGGGGAAGGGGGCATTTGGTTTTCATTCACCGCCCCACATCTTAATTATGAACACTTAAGTCCCTCAAAGTTGACTGTAAAAGCTTTGTGATTTTTTTCTTTGTTTGTTTTTATTTCTTGTGATAGAGCCTGACTTTGCAGCCCAGGTTGGCCTAGGACTTACTCTGCTGTCCAAGTTGATCTCAGACTTGTGGTGGCCTTGCTGGTGCAGCCTCCTGAGTGCTGAGATTTGGTGAGAGCCACTGTGCTTGGATGAATTATGTAGTTTTAGAATATATTTTTTGTCACACCATTGCTTTTGATTATTTTATGAAACTCCAAAGAGTACAGGCTACGGGAATGCTGACCTTACCTTATTATGAACCTTACTATGAACCTAGAGAATTGCCATCAATCATATTGAACAAGAGTAAGAACCTTTGGTCTCTGGTCTCAGTTTTGAAAAATAAACAACAGGCAAGTTTCACTGATTGGCCTGTGGGTACTTCTTACGTCTGGAGTTTTATGTTTGACTGGCTGTGAGAAACAGCAAGAGAAGCCGCTAGTTCTGTGTAAAGCATTCCCTGGGACATGTCACTTCAACGTGGCTAACTCTGTCACATGGGACTCTGGATGAACGTCTCTTGGAAAATCTTAATGGCATGTGAAAACGAGGCTGTGACATTAACAAGCGCGGAAGTGTGAAACTACTCACGATGCATTCTCAGCACTGCAAGGAACAGACATCTTGAAGGAATCGGGCCCTGAAACAGACATCTGGGAGGGATCGGGCCTGGCTATAGTCTATAAGACACCCAGAGAGGGACCAATGAAGACAGTAAGGAAGAGAGTGGCCCAGGAAGAATTAGTCGTGGGTTAATAGGAGTTTATGTCCAAAAAGGTCAGGTAGATGCACCACATTGGAAACATTTATCTTGTCAGACTCGCCCTTGTCACGTCCGTCAGGACTGTTGTTTGCCCTTTGTTCGTACAAGGCAGGGAAAACTCATTCCTAAAGTGTAGGTTCTATGTCAGGCTCGCTCATGATGTCAGCCCAGGTCTGAGCCCGAGGGTCCTGCTGTCCAGAGCAGACTGGCCAGAACGTTCACCGTGAATAAAAGCTTTATCAAGGAAAGTCACATCTGTAAGTCAGAACTGGGTGCTTTCCGGTCTTCAGGCTGAAGAACGAGGATGTTGGCTTGCATCCCAGGAAGCTGGTGGCTCGATCTGGTTCCCACGTGAAGCACTGACCTCCGTGCTTTAGCTAGAAGTGAAGGAAGTAATTGCGTTTTGTTCTTTCTTGAATGCGTTAAAATCATGTTGGCAAAGTATCACTTATACTTGTTCTGACTTGGTTTTTTCTGGAGACTCTTCAGAATTACTTTGTGTGTGTGTGTGTGTGTGTGTGTGTGTGTGTGTGTGTGTGTGTGTGTGTGTATGCATGCGCGCGCGCACGCACACGCACACGCACACATGCGTGTGACAGAGAGAGAGAGAGAGAGAGAGAGAGAGGTATATTACAACTTAATACTCTTACCTTTTCTTCCTTTCTGACCCCCAAATTAAAGATGCCATAGCTGACGAAACATTTTTGCTATGATTTCCTTATTTTCTGTAGCGTAGAGAAGAAGATTTATATTTCTATTTGCAAAATAAATATTTGGATTTGAATTTACATGTACAATTTAAAGCTTCAGGAACACTACTTTCTTTGTCCTGGCCTCAGTCCATCCCAAGTGTTCTATCGTTTGGTGCATCGTGTTTAAGAGACTACTGACCAAGGTCTGCTTAACGAGGTATAGGATTTGTAAACTCATACTGCTGACACATTCTACCTGGGAAATCAGACGATAAGGAACCCCTAGAAAGAGTCCTGCTAATATATAAAAAAGAAGAATGTTCAGAAGCACGGTAGACAGGACTTCATTGCAAAAGGAAAGTCACACTCGGCAGGAACACATTTCTGAGCAACATGTTACAGTGAGTGAAAGGCTTCCCTGGTGCTGCATGGTTGCAAAACATGGTGGCTGAGAAGGCGGACTTGGCAGCCTTATGTCTAAACCAAGCCCCGCCTTACCTTCTGGTGTTAAACTTAGTGTCATATTTTGGGTAAGTATTATTTTGACTGTTTGGTGCCTCAGTTGCATCTGCCATTAAATATAACTACTGATCCCAGCATTTGACAGAGTGAGGCAAGAGGATCATGAGTTTAAAGCCATCCTGGACAACACAGGGAAGTCAAAGCCACCTGTATCTATCAAGACACTATCTCAGAAGAGTACCGCCAAAACGAAATAGGAAGATGGTGTAATGTTGGGACAACCAAATGTGATCAAGTGTCTAAAGAGCCCAAAATACCACTCAGCACCCTCGTAGCTCGCTTCCTCCTCTATCAGTGAGTCCCCAAGGTCACGTTGAAGTCAGCTTTCTCCACGATCCCCACCCACATTGTTCAAGCCTATCCCTCCCATATCTTGGGACCCTTAGTGATTACCCCAGTTTCCCATACCTCTTCTTTGTGAGACTCTGGGCTTCCTGCCATGACAGATGATGTTTATATTGTATTAGAGCTGATTTTCTCCTAATTGGTCTAATAATTTTAGCTAATGCACTTCTCTGTCATCTTAGGAAGTTTATGTAGAGAAATTTATGCAATGACTATGTGTTCAGACAAATATAAACAGCATTCTAGTTTATAATATTGCCACACAGCAACCTTATAAATGATATGTACTTATTTATTTGTAAATATGAATATTTATAACATATTTATAATTACGTACTTATAAATAATTCCCACAGTAAATGTAACCAGAAGGAGGGTGATTATACTATATTATGTACAGAAAGGGGAAAGGCCTCCAATAGGTTTAAAATTGTCCGTCAAACTCCCAATAGATCAAGATGGGAAGATGAAGAAAAGATCCGGGGAAAAATAGCAATCAACTGGGATGATTCTTGGGAGAGGAACATTTAAGGTAGATCTTGAAGGACAGATACAGGAAGTAAACTGCAAAACCTTGAGAGAAAATGTGTGGAAGACACCAAAGATCGGTTCCCCGCCAAGTCAAACTATAAGTAAGAAGGAGGGTGAGCCATCCAGACTACCGTGTGAAGTCAGGAGGAATGAGCGCTACTCAGTTCGGTAGCCTCATTTCACAGCCAGAGCCTGTCTCTCCCAGTCCTAGAGTGCTTCCTGTTAGAGCATCCTGTCTCCCGCTTCTGCCGCATCTCGAGTCCTCTCCTTCACCTCAGATCTCACTAACCTACGTGTGGTGCCGCACAGCTGCCGGGTCTTTGTTTTTAAGACCTTGAGGGACTTTCAAGAGATCTCTCTTCTGCGAGTTTGGTTTATGAAGAGAAGTTTCACCGTCAATATTCAGGTACAACCAGAACCACTGAGACAAAGCCCAGGGAGCTGGTGTGAAGGAACTCGAGCGTGTGGCTCCTTTAGGCATCACAATGCAGAGCACACAGTGGGTCTGCTGTTTACAACCGGCTCCTGGGTCATCTTATTTATGCCATGGTCTCCAGTACCACTGGGATGTCCCCGTCACGGACTAGATCTTCCTGCAGAGTTCCAAACTCACAGACTGTCTTCCTTGCTAGACCTCATAAGTGAGTGAGTCCAGAAAGAACAGTCAGGATCACTAACATGTTTCCGATCTTCTTGTGAACTTCGCATGTCCCCAATCTTCCCATGACCCCCTCCTGAACTACTACTTCCTTCTTTCAAGGGATGGTACCTCCAACCAAATTAGAAAGTTAGCGGTTATCTCGGACTCTAGCATCTTTATCCTCTGCTGTTATCAAATGGGCTGGTCCACTCTACCCCCCGGCATTCTCTATACACTGGCGTATTCTGCCCATGTTCATTGGGCTGGCTAGTTTTTGTCAAGTTGTCCCATACTAGGGTCATCCAGGAAGAGGGACCCTCAGTTGAGGAATTGTTATTAAATTGTTGTCTGGCCATATCTGTGGGGGCATTTTATTAAATGATAATTGATGAAGGAAGACCCAGTCCACTGCGGGCAGAGCTATCCCTAAGCAGGTAAGCTACCAAGAAGTAGCTTGGTGAGCCAGAGGAAGCGAGCTAGGAAACAGTGTTCCTTGTCTCTCCTTTAGTTCCTGCCTCGGCCTCTCCCAGGGATAGACTGTAGTCTGTCAGCCAAATGAGCTCTCTCTGCCCCGGTTAGTTCTGGTCAGTGTTCTTATCACAGCGATAGAAAGCAAACTTAGGACACTTAGCATTGTATTTTCTGTGTTCACCCAGTTTTCCAGTCGTTTATAAGTCTAAAGGAATTTTTAGATCACAGGTTTGACCTACCCAATCACAAGTTAGCATCCCAATGCCCTGCACTCTGAGCTGTTTCAGAGTGTGGATCCCTGGTCTGCGAATCCTAGAACCTGGTACAGTTTCTGATTCACTGTGAATTCTTAAAAAAATAAAGTGTTTAAAAATGACTTAATCCACATATGTACATACTTGTGGAGTTTAACAAAAAGGGTAATTTAATATTTAATTCAGCTGGCCTTGTGTGGCCCAATGCTGAGAATATATACATGAGTTTAACCAGCTGCATTGGAAACTGTATTATTCTCAAAGCCCTTGTCTGTCTTTTTACTTTGGACTCCAGGACTCTTGTCCAAAGGATGCCTATGAAAACTTTAAAATGAACAGTTATGCTTTGCTGCTTGAGGATGTGGTGTCCAAGTTCTCCCGGTGCAGCTATTCACTGAACGTGCACTATGGTCCAGTGTATAACTATTTGAACCTCATTTCCCTCACTTGAAATTGGGGTGCTTTTGAAGCAGGCAGACTTGAAGGGGTGTTTGAAGACTGCCTGTGTACTTTCTGTCTCTTGGCTCGTCCGTAATCAAGTACTCACTGAGCTGTGTCCTCTGCTGATTGGCCGTCCTGAAGTTCTCCAGCAGTTGTTACATTTTCTTGTTCACATGATAATTGCTGCACATGGGATTTTGATCTTTTTTCTAAGAATGAGAGCCTTGTTGTTATGAAAGAAGTACATGTTTCCTAGAGAAAGTTTAGCCTGGGTAACAACGCAACAATCACCTGTAATCTTTTAAGTAACCTTAGTACTCTACAAACACCCCATCTGTCCACGTGCGTTCCTGTAGGAGACATTTGATTTGTCAGGTCTGAATCAGGAAAGCATTTGAGGCAAATCCCAACAGGATTATAGCCACACATTCTGCTCCACACTTCGGTGTCAAGGAGCGGCCTCTTGCTGTCTGAAAACTGTATGGGAATGTAAGAAACTATTGCTCACTGAAGATGATTGGTTCTCCCTAACAAAATGGATGGGGGAGAATCTGAGCTGTGGATAGAAGACACCAGAAAGGAAAGAGGAGAGAAACGGCGAAGAAGAGAAAAGAGAACAGGGGATAAAGTGGCCGTCCACAGAAGTCTTGGGTCAGGACTGACTTACTAAAGGATGAAATGGATATAACACAGTCGCGAATACAGAATGAAGCGGGGCCGCTGCCCCTCGTCCACCAGGGAGGGATGGACAAAGACCTGGACCAGGTCAGGAAGCCTTCCACATCCAAGGGGCCGCGCGACCCCTCCCCCTCCCCCTGATTATTAAAGCATCCTGGATCCTCAGACAAGACTATGCCCATTGGGCCAACCTGCTCCATCCCATTGGTCATTAGACTGAAGGACCAAGTTTCCCCAGCAGAGGAAGGAAGCACGAGACAGGAGAAGGGCTGAGAGGAGGAGAAGAAAAGAGAACTTAGAAGAGGAAGAAGGCTCTAAAATCCAAGCCGGGACATGAGTGCCTGAGTTGTATGGCCAGGACTAAGCTGGTGCAGAGTCGTGGAGTGAGAACCAGTAGCAGAGTGTGTTAATACCCGTTTTCTCTCTTGGCACCCACGAGGGCCAGTCTCTCTAGACAGTTTGGTGTGGTGGTCCACATCTGGAAGAAGATTCCTAAATAATTGTTCTACAGCTTTATGACTTTAAGCGAAATGCAGAACACTTCCATGCCCTCATGTTTTTATCTATGCATTGGGAAATCTGTCAATGATTCAAAAAATGTTGTTAATTGTTAAAATAGCTGGGATGTAGAACTGGAATGTTAAGCATTTAAAGTCATGCCTCTGCTTATGAAGAACCTACAGTTAGATCATTTATAAGGGGCTAGAGAGATGGATCAGTGGTTAGGAGCACTGGCTGCTTTTCCAGGGGACCCAGGTTCAATTCCCTGTACCCACACAGCAGCTCACAGCTATTTGTAGCTCCAGTTTCAAGAGATTCATGGTCTTCTTCTGGCTTCCTTGGGTGCTACATGCAGCCAAAACACCTATACAAGTACAATGAAAATAAGCAAATCTTTAGAAAAAAATTTAAATTGTTAATATTCTAAATTCAAAGGTATGAATTTATCAGATATTTTGTACTTAGAGGCAAATAAAGATCAGCTAAGCTGTTCAAGTTTCCCTGTAGGTTTTGGGGAGTGCTCAAGATAGAGTCCTGCAAATCTTAGGGCATGGCAAAGTTACCTGGGAGCATGCCCAGCTCCACTCCTCATAGCCATTAAGTGTTTGAGTCTGGCCATGTCTCAGCTTCCTCCTTATGAAGCAGAATGTATGGGAATCTTCTGGGGGTTCTTGTGAGAATTAAAATAAGGCTTGACAAATAAGTGCTCAGTTAATATATATTATCAATAGTTTACTACCATTTTCACTTTATTCTGAACTATTTTAAGCCTTTTAAATTAAAATTTCATGCTATGCATTCCAGTCTTGCTCCTAGAATCTTTGATAATTTCTTTGTCTAAATGAATAGGAAACAACTGAGGTCAAAGTCTCCAGTTCTTTAAAGGAATCCTTCCCCACTGTAAGCCAGATAGCTTCCTGGGCTCTTCCCTTTGAGATCACTGTGAATAGATGGGAAGGTCTACAGATTTCAGCTCAGTTTCCCTCTTGTGAACTCTGAGCTCAGAATGGACCTCCTCTAGCTGGTGAGATTTAGATAATGCTATTTGGTGATTTTTTTGTTTGTTTGTTTTCATCTTACGGTTTTGCCCCTTCCTTCAGGGACAGGTGCACTGGAATGCTTTTATATTCTAAAGCTCCTCATGAACCTCTACACAGGAAGCTAATGTTTCCAGAGGCAGTAAGTTCCCACTGGCTGGAACCCGCATCTCTCTTCAGTCTTTGCTCTCTTCTCTCCTGTTCTGGGCTTTGTGAACAGGAAGGGGTAGATGAGGGAAGGGGCAGAGTCCCGAGAGAACTATTTTTAATTCCTAGGACTTTACCTTGGACCTCTGCATCTGCTGACACAGAAGGGTGTAGATACATGGTTGGGAAGAGAGGAGCTGCATTTGGAGTGTGATTGTACAAAAACCTAAATTAGACATTTCAGAGAAGAGTTCTGTGTAAGAATTATATTCAGAAATGTGTGAATCTGCACACTGGAGGATGTTCACATAAATCAGTGCATAATTTTGCTTCGAAGTAGTTTTCTAATTTGCTGGCTTAAGAGCCTAAATAAAGCTGTACTGTGGGGGGGGGGGACTGTGATGTCCCATAACTGTTACTTGTTGATGGCCCTACTGCTGAAGATTTTCCCCAAGAATATGGCCTTCCCCTAGCCCCCGCAAAAGTTGTCAGATTTTATTATGAAATGTTTGCCTATTAATAGGAACATTGATTGGTGGCATCCTCGCCAACCTGCAGGTTTCCTGGTTGCTCTCTCTTCAATGGCTCACAGATACTGGATGCAGGACCATGGCTGTCTCTCTGAGTGCCCAGAGCAGTTGCTACCGCCCACCAGGCTGTGACTGTGCGGGGACTTTTCCCATCCCTCTTCCCAGCAGAACCTAGCACAATGCTGTACATTTACTGAGCAATCTGTGTGTGTGCACACATGTGCACGTGTGCGTGCATGCATGCTTGTGTGTGGTGTGCTCTATATGTTTGCATGGAGAAATGGGTAAATTGGTGTGCATGTACGTGCAGAGGTCAGAGGTCAGCACCGGGTGTCTGCATCGAGTTCTCCCATCTTACTCTTTGAGACGGCGTCTTCACTTAGCTCGGAGCTTACCACTTGTCTTAGTTGGCTGGCCATTATGTTCCAGGGACCTTTGTATCATCCTAGCGACTGTGAGTTCCTAAGTGTGACATGTGAAGTCCAGAAGTTTGTATCTCATAAGACCCCCGCCCCCCCCCCGCGCCCGCCATCATCCTGCTCATTCTTTCAAGCCTCCTCCTCTGCGATATTGCCTGAGCCTTGGCAGTGCCAGTGCGGGTTGAGATAGATGTCCCATTGAGGGGTGAGAAGCCCCTTGAATGCACTTTCTCTCATGATAATTATCATGTCATCCCAAAAATGAATATCGTCACCTGTATTTTGCAGGTGATGGGACTGGCGTTCAAAGGCAGGAAGTAGCTCATGTAGTAACTCCTGGAACCAAATTCAGTTCTGCCTGGCCCCACCACTGAATGTCCACATTGGCTCATGAGTATTTGCTGTCTGTCTGTCTGTCTGTCTGTCTGTCTGTCTCTCTCTCTCTCTCTCTCTCCACCTCCTCTCTGACTCTCTCTCTCTCTTTTAATATACCATCTCTGTTTCCCCTACATAATCTTTATTTTATGTCCAGCTTTTAGTTTCTGAGAAGAAAGCTACCATTAAATCAGCCCGTCTTCCATGCTATTATATGGCATTGGTGGGACTCCGTAGCTGGGTACCGAGTCCACCCCCTTCTGGCTCCAGGGCAGTGGACAGTTGTCCTTACCTTCTGCCTTTACTGGTCTCATTTGCATCCTGAGAATGACAGCAGTCACTACCTCGTGTCGTCCTTCCAGGTCCGAAGTGGTTTATTTTATCTAAGATGCTTACGACAGGTCCTGGCTCGGAGTGAGGCCTGCTTGTTATTTCAGCTGGAATTATCTGGATGAGTTCACGGAGCCCTTGACTCTGGGACACTGAGAGAGCGACAATGAGGTTTTAATGATTGAAAATGCTCACCAACAGAGGTTGCCATTTTTCTCCATACAGTTAAGTAGTTGACACTACCGAGGCTCTTCAGTGTGGCCCTGTCCGAAGGCAGCTGATTTGGTCTAGCCTGGGTCTGAGTTCTCTACCAGGAGAGAGAATTCAGGTGTGTGTAGTACCCATCCAAATGACAAACACAGGGAAACTGGCCCTTCAGGAAGTGACTAACTGTCATCTGATAACCACTCCCTCAGGGGGTAAACTGAGTCATCCATCTGTAGTAAGGCACAGCTGGAATAGTCTTGTTCAGGCATTTAACTTCCTTTAACGTTTCCCTCCGTGTGTTAGGAATGGAATCTGTGGTGACCCTCCTTGTTGAGCTCCTTTCAAAGAGGGGACAGAAAAAGTGTGAGTGGAGGGAGAAGGACTGAGGAGCCATGGAGCTTACCTCAGTGTGTGTGCTGTGGAGTGGAGGTGTACTCGTTAGCTGGTTACCACGTGCCTCTGGAGGTCCCCCTCCTTTGGGCAGTGTGGTACCCTGGAAGGAACAGACTTCAGAGTAAAATGTGGGTTCAAATCCTGCCTCTGGCTCTGGACAAATTACTCATCTTATGACATATCTTTCTCGTCGATAAAGTGACCTTAGTCACTACCTTCTCCCAGAGCTGGACTTCCTGCTGCAAGATTTCCCTGCCCTTTGGTGAAATGGCTTTCAATTTTGATTTAAAAGTAATAGAAACTTAAAAAAAAAAACTCTTATGCCTATGATTCTCTAAGTCAGGGCCGTGTCTTCTCTCCCAGGGTACGGCCATGTCCTGGCCTCTCATCCGGTGCTTGGAAGCCCGGCCTCTTCACTGTGGGTACTCAGGTACCTTTGCCGGTGGGAGGTAGTCAGCCTGACAGTTTATGTTAGTGAGAAGAAGTTATCTATAGGAGGAGAGGAAGGAAATACAAGAAATAAGGAGAATTTGTAGCCTGTAAATGTCTGTCATTGCCGACTCTAGCAAACATTATTATTATTATTATTATTATTATTATTATTATTATTATTACTGGTAAGTGTGAGATCTCATTTTATTTCTTAGTCATTAAAGAAATAGATGCTTTAGAAAATTTAAAAGTAAGTTTACCATAAACAAAGCAAATGAAAGAACACCTCAGGACAGAACTTTAAAAATATATATGATCTGGCCTTGAACTCACAGAGATCCACCTGCCTCTGCCTCCCGAGTGCTGGGATTTAATGGCGTGTGCCACCACCGCCCGCTCAGCCCCTTCTTGGTCTTTCTAAGAAAGGGCATGTGTGGGGATTGCACACAGTACCCTTGTGCATAGAGCCCCCCGATAGTACACAGAGGTTCTGGAACAGTGGGAAAAGTCAGGAGATAAACCCTCAAGAACTGAATGGACTCCAGTGAAACCAGATTTCCGTTATGCCGTCTACATCCATATCCTTAAAGCCACACACAAAAGCCACAGACAGCTCTGATTTCCCTAAGAGAAAGTACAACCTAGTTTTTGTTGCGAATAGGAACACTGAGATTTGTCACATTTCTGTTTTGATGGAGGAAACTTGGCGTTGCCAAGAGAGAAGTAGGAGAATGTGCGGCAGATGAAGACTGGTGAGGATGGACTGCAATCCAGATGACATTTTCAGAGAAAAGACCTCGTTTCTTTGATATCAGCCCTGTTTTGCTGACTAGCTGGGTTACACAGAGGTACCACCCAGGAAGACTTCCCAGGGCCCTGCATTGCTAACCTGCATTCAGAAATTCAGCTCGCCCATACATGGTGGCTCTGTGAGGAAATCTGACACACGTGGTTTAAAATTCTCAAACTATGACCAGCCTCTATGAGGGGCCTGGACCTTCTCAGATGCTTTCATTGTTTGATGTTTGGGCAACACGATTCATCATCTAGTATTGATTATATTTAAAGTAGCATACTTGACTATTTGTCTTTTGGATTCAACTAGTTGTTTCCAAATTCTTTGCTTCCTGACTTTATCCACAAACCAATTTACATACAACCACTCAAGTCAAACTTAACAGTAAGTGGGAGTTGATACGCATACTAAAACTATGATTTCCATCCCTGTTGTTGGTCATTTACACTCTCCTGTGGGTGATAGATATGGCTTGTTCATGTGCTCACCAAAAGGTCTCCATTTTTCCACAAGAAATTCCACCGTGGGAGCACCGTACGATGGCTTGAGTTCCACCGGACTCTGCCGTGCTCACAGGAGTAGCGTGCACGTCTGTGGTAAACATGTCAGGTGCGAGTTTGTAAAGCATTGCCAGCCTGGTCGGGAAGCCTGGGGTAGCGATTATGAGCATGGAAACACGTGGCCCTCTGCGACATTTCTGATCTCTCCCCTTCTCAACGGGAATGCGTCTCTGGGCTTTATCCATCTGCTTTTCTCTTTTCTGACCTCCTATCCCATTTTCTAATACTCCACTAGGGGCAAATTGCTCAAATTAAGGGTTATGAATCTTAAAGAATTATCTAGGATATACTAAATAATAAAACTCATCTTCTGAGAAGCATGACAAAGAAAATGAATTTCTACATACTAGTATTACCTTTGTCTTAGGCTAGCTTCAGTAAGGCATTAAAATATCGACCAAAATTAGTCAAAGGTTAAAAGAAAAGGAAAAAAAAAAGACGGGCTTAGTGTAATAGGGGAACTAATGGACCTGCCCTTGCTCCGTGTGACCTCCAGGTGGCGCTGTTGCCCTAGGCATGGAAAGCCGGCGCCAGGCTCCCTTTATAGCCGGATTTTCACTTTTTCAAAAATATTTTCTGTCTCTACAGATGTGTTCTTTTAAATGGTCAATAAAATTTTATAACCACTATTTGAAAAATCGCAAGATTATTGTGATTTGTGCTTCCCGGGCAAGGATATTTCTTTCGGTCCAGACGTTCTCAGCCAGTCAGGTGTCTACGTCTGCTCTGTGGCGCCCCTGTTCTGTCCTTCTCTCCTCCCGAGTCCCCGGGCTCAGGCACAGACACTCGAGCTGTGGATGGGACTCATCCGGGTATCTTTAGACACTGTTTAAATTTAGAATACCCTTCCTAGTCCAGCTCTAGGAGCTCAGTTCCCTGCACTCCGAATGGACAAGGCTCTCTTCACACAGATGCCACCCGGAGCCAGTGGGAGATTTGGAGGTGGGCAGGGAGATGCTTGGCATACCCTAGAGATATTTTCAGGTCCTTTCCACAGTGCACCCCATGGTCTAGTCATATTCTCTAGGAAAGCGTTCCTAGATAAAAGCCAGAAGGAGAGTTTGTTTCCTGTTTGGAAGGATTTCGGGCCAGGAGCGGTGGAGATGTCATCGCTGAAAAAAGAGCAGTGCGAGGTGTTACAGTAATTTGGGGGAAAGTCTGGAATTTTTAAGATTGACGTTAGAAATAATCAACTAATTTCCCTTTGTGTTCTTCCTGTTTCTCTTCCCTCACAGGGCTTTGTGAACAAGCTGGATGAATTCATTCAGTGGCTGAACGAAGCCACGGAGACCACCGAGAACTGGACTCCTCCGAAGGCGGAGACGGATAGCCTTCGGCTCTACCTGGAGACCCACTTGGTAGGCAGGATCGTGTTGTGTATTGCCGTTTCTGTCAAGGATTTCAGCGCGATGCTGACTTGTTTAGGTCCAATAGCAACTTAAGTCAGTCAAAAGTCTGTAGATGCTAAGGAAGCCAGGATTCAGTGGCGTTAGCCCACAAGCTGAACACTTGCAGGCCTTTCAAGCAGTGATATGACACCTTAAGGCCTCCATGTTTCAAACTGATGCTTCAAAGCTTTTTCCAGAGAAAATCTTATTAGACCTGTGATGATTGAAGATTTCTCTCTTCTTGAAAGAAATAAATGAATACAAGAGAAAAATTTGATGACCGTTCTGAAGCATTCTAGAATTCTTGTAAAATTAATGAGCCTCTCATTATCAAGAAGGTCTATTTAATCTGTTCTACACTTGGCTATTTTAATAAAATATTTAAAATGATGATCTCCATCATTTCTGCTGCTACGTGGATTTTTCAGCAGATAATTAATACAACTGTCATTATCCCGGGCCCCGTGCTTAGGGAAAACCAGGGAGTAGTCATGGAAAACATTTGGATGGCTGTGCTTTGCGTCCGTTCAAAGCAGGAGTTATAGACCAGGGTACAGTTGATGAACCTCAGGAGGTTTGTACCGAATGCATCAAATGGCCGATATCAATTATGAAGGGGTGGGAACCACGTAGCGGAGTGTGATAAAGCATGACGAAAAAGCACGTTGTCACAGGAAACGAAAACTCAAGCTTTAAGGAGCTCATCTTTATTCCTTTCACTGATAGACGAAAATTGACAAAAGGCAATGAACAAGGATCCTTGGGTACCCAACTGTGGGACTGATTTCTGCCCCTCCGACACGCTTAGAATTTGGATTAAGTGAGTGCCATGTAGAGTCCCATACATAGGGGAGGCCAGAGAAGGACAAAGGAGGAGCAGGAAAGGAAGAATTTTAGTTGACTTATGTTGCGTTTGCAGCTCGGTTTATGTAACCACAGTAAAACGGTCACAGAATCCAGTGGCTGCGTGCGGGTAGGCTTGTGGATGATCAAGGGATGGCCTGGTGGGGTGTCGCAATGCCAGTGGCCCCAAGTGACTCTCTTGTATGTGGGTTTTGAAATACTGCCCTTAGCATTCAATTCCCTGTGGAATACGGTTTCCTTTTTTTTTTTTTTTTTTTTTTTTTTTTTAGAGGGCATTTCATAATAGCAAGATAAAGATATTCAGTGCTTTATGATGTAAATTATATTAATTAGAATGTCAACTTTTCACTGGCATTGTTCTGACAGAAATTCTAATCTGTGTTTAAACAGGACTATATGAACTTTATTTCACATCAAGTGTGCTGTCTTCATTTTCTTGATTTAATATTTTATGGGAAACACACATTCAGCTGCTGAGGTTCCAGAGGGCACAAGGGCGTAAGGGCGCCTTAACTGTGGGTGCCGTATCGAAAGCCAAGCACAGCACCTGCGGGCCGAGGACCCTTTCCTCCCTGAGCGATGCGCCCTTTGTCCCCGACGCATATTCCTGTCTCAGTTCCGTTACGGAAATTCTTGCTTGACATCCTCGGGCTGACCTCACCTCATTCTAGCCCACAGCTTCATGAGGGAATAATGTGTACCGCTCTGTCTGATGCAGGGGCCACTAACTTCATACATCTAGTGTTAAATTAAAGTGTTGCTAAGTCTATGGAAGAAGTAAATTTTTAATATGGTCATTCTATTTAAATGGCCGCCTATGTCTACTTCCTTACTCTACACAGCCTTAACAATTGCAGACCTTTTCAGAAGTGACACAATGAAGCTCAGGCATCCATACCTGCCTCAAGACAATGTTCTCATCCAAAACAAATTCCCATTTGCTGTAGACCACCAAAGGGTCCTTCTTGAGATATCTTTCTTGGAGAGAAGTCTGTTTCGTCAGAGGATTTTTTCGCGGGGGGGCGGGGGGATGGTTTCTCTCTCTCTCTCTCTCTCTCTCTCTCTCTCTCTCTCTCTCTCTCTCTCTCTCTCTCTCTTCCAGGTGGAGTAGAAGTGATATAGGAATAGTTTGGTTATCTCTGCTTTTAAATGGCGAGGAACTATGGTTTGCAGGCCAGTTCCCTGTGAAGTCCCGGTCCCAGATGTTACTTCTGTGAAGTCCCCATCCCAGATGTTGCTTCTGATGCTATGAATAACGCTTGCGATAGCCACGTTAGCCTTCTGTGCATGCAACAGACGTCTCTGAGAGTCACTGGACTGTTTACCTGGTCACTTGACCTAGGACAAGACTCGGTTTCTCTCTGTCCACATTATCCTCCTATCCTAGTTGTTGTCTGTATTTAGTACATTATCATTATGCCAAATCGATATCTTCTTAGTCTCAAAAGGAGGCAAAAATCTACCTTGCTATAAAAACTATACAAGTGAGCCTCAAGATTCATATTTAGCTCAGCCTGCACAAACCGTTGCTGTCTCCCAGTGAGTAAGCAAATGGTTTTGCAATGTTGCTCAGTGGTAGAGGTTGCCAGACACACTTGGTAAGCCATTTTTCTAGATTCTATGATTCAGTCTTTAGTCTGCATGAGTGTGAGGCCCGAGAGTGACGCTCTTCTCTGGTGTATTACATCGGAATAACTGGCATCTCCCAACATTTACTGTAAAGAAAAACAAACACCAAAATAATAGTTGTACATTTATATCTTGATACTTAATTCAATTATTTTCCATGATGGTAGCCAAGGGTTTTTTTTTAATTTTTTTTTTTTTTACCAACACAAATCAATTAAAGCTTTGCAATGCCTTTCCGAGAGAGACAGGGGAACTTTATTTTAGCTGTAGGAAACAGTGTGAAATTGTCATGGTACATCAGCGATTTTCCATGATAATTAATCATCTGCTTGCAACCTGGCTGCTTCTTCAAAAATACAATTCCCATCTTTTTAGAAACTGGCATTTTCAGGAAAATGTCATTTGGGGGTGGTATGTTAGGAGTATTGGCCACTCTCCTTCTTTGAAACCAATTTTAGAAGTAACTTTGTATAAATGTATTATTGGGCGGCTTCCCTTTTCTCTCTCTTCCATTCCCTTCCTAACCTCTTCAAAAGCAGCGTTATTGAAGTGTTTGGCCTGCGACAGATTGCATATTTTAGAGTATGAAAGTTAAGGAGCCTGTAATTCTTTTTCCAGCCCTCCTCCTCAGCCTCCTCTGCATCCCCAAGCAATTGCTGATTTCCTTTATGTCACTAGTTTGTACTTTCTCGAATTTCACATGAATAAAACCAACCAGCGGGTACTCTGCAGGGGTACGGACCCAGTCTCCGATTCAGCCTATCTCTTGTTAGATACAGCATCATTTGCATCCATCAATTGCTCTGTTTTGTTGGTAAATAATATTCCACCTGTGCTTGGACCACACTTGACTCACGGAGGCACTGATGAGCATTTGGGCTGTTTCCTCCACAGTCTTTCAAAGTATGTCTATGTGGGTAGAAGCACAATAAAGGGAAACAAAGGGAAACATTGTGAGCCGGGCGGTGGTGGCGCACGCCTTTAATCCCAGCACTCGGGAGGCAGAGCCAGGCGGATCTTTGTGAGTTCGAGGCCAGCCTGGGCTACCAAGTGAGTTCCAGGAAAGGCGCAAAGCTACACAGAGAAACCCTGTCTCGAAAAACCAAAAAAAAAAAAAAAAAAAAAAAAAAAAAAAAAAAAAAAAAAAAAAAAAAAAAAAAGGGAAACATTGTGAATAGCTGTCACACGCCAGGGCATGTGCTCCGACCATGTGTGCTTGGTAACCAGCCATTGCAAGTGCTTGGACGGGTTTCCTTTAAGGAAATGTATAGTGTCTTCAGAGCACAGTGTGCAGGAGCGAGGCAGCAGAGAGGCCGAGCTGGCCAGAGCCATGGTATTCCATGTGCTTCGGGAATGACCCCTCTCATCCCCAGAGTCCTTGTCATGCAAGCCTAATTCACCAAATGAGGACCATGTCATAGGCATCAGTACCAGGAAAACAAACTAAGTTCATATTATCTGGGAGGTTTTTTAAAAAAATTTATTTATTTTACATCTGGACCACAGTTTCCCCTCCCTCCTCTCCTCCCATTTTCCCCCTCCCCTCCCGCAGTCCACTCCTCTGTTTCTGTTCAGAAAGGGGCAGGCCTCCCGTGGGTATCAACAAAGCATGGCATATCAAGTTGCAGTCAGACTAAGTACCTCTTGTGTTAAGGCTGCGCCAGGTGACCCACTATGAGGAATAGGGTCTCTCTGGGAGTTTTTCAATTTGTTATAAGATCCATCTTACTATGTAGCCCAGGGTGTCAGGGAACTCACTGTGTAGCTCAGGCTGGCCACCAGCTTGCCACCTCCTGCCTCTGTCTCCTGAGGACTGGAACAGAAGACGGCTTGTCTTAAGAAGCGATATTCTTAATTCAATTTGATGTATGAGAGTGGTGTAGCAAAATGATGACCATGGATCCAACATTCAAGTTCATACATATCAGGCACCCTGGAGTGTCAGGCGGTTCCTTAGGTGCTAGTGTATGGTGAATGAAGTTGACTTCTCTTGGGGGCTTTCAACTGAACAGAGGCAAGCATAGGTTATATGATATAGTCCTGGCCAGTAGATTTTTATAGGATAAATGAAGGAGTTCAGTGAAAAGGTTTACTGTTTTCCTAGAGTTAATTGGACGCAGCCCTCAAAGGGCATCTATCATTCTGCTGGCTAAAATGAGAGCAGAGAGCATGGGCAGGGATTTCACAGTGAGGGTGAGGGAGGGAAGGCTAGCCCAGCCGGTGTGGCTGATGCCCAGCTTGAGCCTTGCAGGTGGGTGCTGGGCAGGAAGGGAGACTAAATGACATTTTAAATTGCCAAACACAGGGGCACTGAAGGTTTGCCTGTGTCTCAGAACAGGAGAGTGAGAGGAATCAATCACAAATCCCATGGGGGCACGGCCCGTCTGGCATCGATGAGCTGAATGAGGTCAACTGAGTGACTGTAATGGAAAATGGGCTTGAGTGCAGAATTTGATGTTCTAGCCCAGACTAGCAGCTATCATATTTCAAAAATGTGGTTTTTGACCGGCTGTGTGTAAATAAGACAGAGACTTCATAAAGTGAATGACAGTGGACTGGTTCCAGTCTACGGAGAATCCCTCGCTCATGTTCTCCCAGATACCAGCTCTCCTCTCCTGCTTTCTCTCATTTCAGAGTTATTCCAAGTATTTGAAAACAGCTACACACACGGGCTTTGCTTTGTCCCCACTTTATATTAGCAACAGGTCAAAGCAGCAGCTACAATACAACGTTATCCCTGTGTGTGGCTTTACCATGTTTCCTTGATGAGCATGCATAGTTTATTTTAACCAATCCTTTATGCTAGACATTTAGGTTATGTGCAGTCTTTTTCTATCTCAAACGATGCTTCTGTGCAAGTGCTTGGAAATTAATCATCTTGTTTAGTATGAGTATGTCCTTACGTGGGCAATTTCTGGCTAAAAGGCTCTGCACAGTCAAATTTTTCATCTACTACTAGAGCGCCTTTGGTGGCGATGATGCCGTGTGTGGTCCGTGCCTGAGCACACCCACTGTAGCCCTGCTGGTGAGGCTTGTTGGCACACTGCTTAGCTTTGTCCCTGTGGTCGTTAGCAGGGGATGTCTGTCATACTTCTGGCATTTTAGGTGGCGTCGACTTCCTCTTCATGTTTGGGGGAGTCAATTGCATTTCTCATTTGCTCGTTATCATAGCCCATTCTTCTGCTGGGTCACTGTTACTTAACTTCTTGATTTATGTGAGCCTTTTACCCATGAAAAAAGTCAATCCCTTGTCTGTGTTGTGAATGGAAACTATTTTTAAAGGAAACCATCAAGAAGTCTCTTCCAAAGGGACAGAGACATTTCAACAATTGGTGCCAGTGCTTAGGCAGACCTGGGGAGCCAGTGCTGGGTCCTTACTCCTGGCGGAATCACACCTGGCTTCCTGTCCCAGAAAGAGCAGCTCATGGGCACTCCATCTTGGATAAGAAGGAAGGAGTTTAAGATCAGAGGGTTTGCAGGTGAGTGCGGAGACGGAGAACATCTGAGTAGTGAGAAGAGTAGGTGAGGTGAGGGAAAGTAGGAACGGAGAACAGGAATAGATTGAAGGGGCGAGTCAGAGACTCACGCCAGCAGCTGCTTTTGAGGCTCCCTCACGGTCAGTCAGAAATTTCAGCCAACCTCCATTGGTCTGCCCTGGTCTAGTCTAGGGTGCTCTACCCTTCACCCAACATAGTGCAGGCAAGACTTAGGCGCAGTGAAGGCATGTCAGATGCTGAGCGTGGACGTGGTGTGACCTGGGCCTCCAGGCCGTGCTAGGTGTGTGTGAACTGAGGTCATGTGACACCATCAGCTCACTGAGTGCCGAGTGTGGTCGGCTGAGGAAAGACGGCACAGCCTTTGTCTTCCCCTCAATGTCTCTTTAAAGAGGAACGTTACGCTCAGTGGAAAAGTCCAACAATACGAAGCAGCGTAAAATAGAAAGAAAAACCTCCACCCTCCTGACTAACCAGGGCAAGCAGTCTGTTCTGTGTGCTTTGGAGCCCTTTAATGTAAAATAAGTACCTTTTCAAGTTCAAGATGTGCATTCTATTCAATAACCCGCTTCCGCAGACATGTTTCCATCAGCATGTGGAAATCTGGGGTGCATTTCCACAGCTCCTTAAGATTTGGTCATGTGGAGGATGTGCCTCAGTTTACTGAATTAAATCTTGTCATGATGGCCTTCAAGCTGCCTCCCTCTCTCTGCTTTCTCTTTCAAACGATGCTCCACCAATATTCAGGCTAGCGCTGGCGGAGAATCTCCTTGTCCTTTTCCAGATGGCCTGCAGCAGTAACTCAGGGGACCCCATGTAATCAGAAACCTCTCGTACTGTAGGAACAGCTTTCTCTGTAAGTAATAACCATGGAGGCAGATCCACGTTTGTGTGTGGGATCGCCTCGTCCCTCTTTGCAGGTGGACTTTCAAAGCACACATTCTGACCTTTTGTTCCTTGTCGCATTAGCACCTGCAATTTGAGTTGGCAGCCACAAGGTGGCAGAGGAGCACCAAAATCCATTTGTTCTTAGTGCGTCCTTACCCTACTCTTCATAAACACAAATTGGATTTAACTAGCAATGTGTCTGGTTAAAAGAATGATCAGCAAAAACTATATGCACACATTTGCCATCACTACCTAGATCTTTATACTTTATTTCTGATCAAATAGGTTTTATTTCTATCACAACCAAAACCAGCGTACCACTTAACAGTTTTCTCAGAATACGGCTGTCTTTTGTTTGCCCTCCTGCGTCTGTCTCTGCTCCATTTTTTTTAATTGCTTGAAGTGAAGAGATCACAGAGCTTGTTTTCTCCTGACGCCCACCTCTCCTGCCTCCCTTTCTCTGCTGCGATGATGACCAGCTATGGCCCGAGCGAGGTGAACTTCACAGAGACCAGTAGCTGCCCTAGGGCTGTGCCGCTCAGCTAATGGGACTCAGTCAACCAAACTTCAAAAGCTGGAGCTGTGCATTCGGCCCAGCTGCCTACCACCTCCTTCAGCCTCAGGAGCAAGGCTGTGGCCTTACAGGAGCTTTGAACTTCCTTTTGCTTGTCCCCCTTGAACTCCCACCAGTTTAGGGTGCAGCTGAGTGTTTAGCAGGAAACGACACCATTTCTCCTCTTTGGCGCCATTTGAAACGCTCAGTTTCCAGCCTCGGGTCCTTTGCTTCGATGGGTGGGGATGCCAGGAATTTATAGCACGTGGGCAGTTTGTTATCGCTTTTTGGGGGCGGGGGTAAGTAGAGTGGGAGGCTCACTTTGGACACATGACCCTCAAACCGCAATCCTGTGCTCATATGGCTCATTCTCTGTGTCTAGGAGACTCGTGGGAAGTTTAAGGCACACACGAACTCTACTTTCTTCCTGCTTGGTTTAAAGACTCTTAGGTCTTAATACTCAACATTCCTCACTACTCTGAATATTGTTAGTGCCCGGTTTACTAATTTACAAATTATTTTTTTTTCTGAGGCATAATAACTGCTCTTAACTAGATTGCCAGAGAAGCGCTGTTTTAGCAAGCACTGGATATCCAGGGCTACAGTGAACCAGACAGTGAAGAAAAGTTTACAGATAGGTCCATGCACAGGACAGAGAACATTGATTATGGATAAGGGACTCACAAGAGTTGGGGTACGTACCTGGGTCTTTTCCTATGAGCGTCAGATACAGGTTCCAAGGTATACATCTTATTACATGGGATTTTGGAATCTTGAAGCAATTTATCTGTTACAAATAATAAAAACTTCAGATCTTTATATTAGTCAGAAAAAAAAAAAACCCAACCCAAACCTCTCATATGACTTATAAAGTGAGATAGACTGCTGTAGGGAGTTCATTTTTTGGGGACTTGTGCATATCTTCCTTGAATACTTAACATATGGCAGGATGGCTCACATATTCTTAAAGAGGCTGCAATTCTCCCCACCTGCCCGCCCCTCAACTGTTCCCTCTGGGCTGTCACTTCCTGAGGGACACCTGGTGGTTCTTTGTTGTCTCTAGAGGACAAGAATGAACTTTGGTAAAAGCAACATTGGAGCCAGCCATTGTGGGCACAAATCCTGACCAATGTAGCAAATTTTCCAGCTGTGCTCACCTCTGTCTTCAAGGTAAACAGTCCCCTACCACTCTGAGCCAAGACCCGGTCACTCGGTTTTCTCAGTGTGGCTGGTAAATTCATGACAAGAACAACCCCCAGAAAAAAGGAACCCCAGAAGACTGGCCTCTGTTTGGAGGGGTGTGAGTCCTCTCTTTTGGCAAGAAAAAGCAATTTTAAAAAATACCACAGAAATAAAAATGATAATTCAGTTATTAGAAGGGTTAAAAATTCTGCAGCTTTAATATTACTGTTTAAAAATATGAACACTGTATGACTAGACAGGATGTTAATGACTTGACATTACAAAATTTATTAAATTTATTTTTAAAGTGGTTTGGTTCCCCCTTTCAAATGCATGAAGCGTGTGGGAGTTGGAATAGATCTGCCCCAGGCTGCCAAAACAAATTTTTAATGGAACTGGAGTCCTTCAGGGATTGTCCTAAATCCACATAATATTCTTAAGTCCTGGTGTTTGCACTGGGACCTGTGTATTAGCAGATGTACGTGTGAATAATATACGTATATCCATCCATCACCCTGCTGACTCTACATCCTCAAGGGCTGCCGTACATCAATTATTCCACCTCAGGGGGTAGAGAGATATTTGGGCTAGCATTGACCTCCTTTTCAATCAGGGCCTCCAAACAGTATGTTCTGGAAGTCAAACAGTCCCTTCAGACAGAACCTCTGTTTGAGAATGCGTTTGGCCTGATGTTACCATGCTGAGAAGTCAATGTGATTACCTGTGTCAGGTGTGGAGGCAGCAGCCAGAGAAGCAAATGAAAATCCCGTCACTCAGAGTCACCGTCAGCATCCGGGATCTGTCCCATCTATCTACATCTTGCATAAGTTATTAGCCAGTCTATCAGGAAAGACTGTCGACCTCGGTGAGCTGCATCTACTTTCAACACAAAAGCAACTCTTAGAAATAAATTATAAGTTGCTTGAAGAGCTAGATCCCCTTTCAGAGGTTTGGAGCCATTTTTATGAAGTGAGGTCTTGGGACCAAAGCCTCCTGAGGAGGAATGGAGATTTTTGTCTTTTTTGTCTGTCAGTTTTAAAGGAAAACAAAGACTATTTTTAAACACATGGTTTTGATTAAAAAAAAAAAAAAAGAAAGAAAGAAAGCAAACTTGGAAGTTATTTATTTTCTTTAGTGCACAAATTTCTTAAGCTTCTGATATCATAGCTGAAGGTGTGTTACAGATTGTTGTGACCGATGAATCAATGAGAAAGGTAGCCACATAGTTTTACTGGGAAAATGTACGATTGTGGTAGGGGCTGACCATTTATTTAATTGTGTGGTAAGTACCATATGATGAGAGGGTAAAGTTAAATTGATGATTCAGGCTACCCCAGCCAGGGTACAGTTTACATGGCAATTATGCTGGGTCATCTAAGTGTAATTGGCAAGTAATTTTGTAAGCGAAGGGACATGACAGCTCATTTACATGGTGTTCACTGAGTAAAATTTGGGGACATTTATCAACCACTCTAGAGTGCGGAGTGATTGCATTGATATCCCCGATGCTGCAGGCCGTCACACGCCTGTTTGTGGAATGAGTCTCGCACTCCCTTCGACAGTGGTTAGTTGTGTGCAGCGTGCTAGCTAGGCGCTTTCCCTCCAGACTGACTGACATCACAGCTCTTTTCTCAAGGAGCTCCCGGGTGGGAAACAGACACACCAATAATTTTAGCGGAGTGTGGTAAGTGGAGGCTGGAGCTTGCAGAGGTGATGCGGATGTATGCCAAGGGAGGGCGAGCTTCTATGGTGGAAGCCTTGCTAGGGACCGTGACACTGAATGGAATTATGGGGCTTTGCTGAGGCAGCTCTTGGCCAGGCAGAGGCACAGCAGGAACAGACAGAATCCCAGAAGAGCCAGGAGACCAGGGGTGGGGGACTCTCAGAGTTGACCTGTGACAGGACCTGCAGTCAGTTAGGGGCTGAGCCTGACACCACCCTGGCCGGCTATTCAAGGACTTAAGAAGAGGTGGGCCTCTATTGAGATGTTTTGAAGACAGGTTGTTTGGTGTAGTAATAATTACTGTGCTATTGTGAGATACTAAGCTCTGTTCTCAGTGTACTCAGGGGTTTTTATCTTTATTCCGACCCAGGGAAATAGGCACTAACATTCCTTTTATAAACGAGAAATCTGAATAGACAGAGGTCGCCCAAAGTTACACGGAGTGACGGAAGAGCTGGGATTTGAACATACCTGTCCACTTCTGAAGCCCTTGCTTGCCGCAAGCCCTAACCCACATCATGCCGTTGGCTTCCTTAGCACAGTCCCCTGGAATTCCAGACTAACTCTGTTCTATGGCCACCACTCCCACTGGGCGCTGAGCAGTCTGCGAGGCTGGTGACTTGCCTTTCTGCTGATAGTCACAACTCCAAGGTCGAGATAGATAGTGCCCGTGTTACCACCAACACACAATGGTTGTGTAGCGTTGAGGTCAACCTAACAAGTGAGGTGATGAGCGCTTGGAGCTGAGGCAGTGTCGGTGTGAAGAGGGATGGATGGAGACAGAAACTGGCTGGGCTCGGTGATGGATTGGGCTTGCGGATCTTGTTGGCATATTCCTGCATCACTTCTGATTCCTAACCAATACACCGGATGACTTGGCCAAAGAATCTGAGGACCAGGGAAGTTCACACTGCTCTCCACAGAGCTCTTAAATTCCTGGGAAGAACTATGTGGGCTCAGGATAAAAGTTAGAAGAGACTTCCCCAGAAATGGCTAAAAATAGAAGGGACAGTCTGGGGACAGAAGCGCCCTGGGGTAGATGAGGGGTTGATTGGCCTTTGGGAGTCTTCTCTCTTTGAAAATTCTTTAGTTTAAAGTAAATAAAACTTCTCCTGTTTCCTTTCCTAAACTGCCTGGATGAAAAAAAAAAAAAGATAAAAATCAAACTATTCAAGGGCTGGAAAATATTGAGTCCAAATGCCTTGATTATAGATAAAGGAAGGAAGCCCAGAGGGTCCATGATTCATCCGAGGGTACACCCCACCCACCCACCCCAGGGAGAAGAGGACAGGGTCATTGGCTTCTCTTCCTATGTCTCAGATAGTAACATTTTTGTTTTTGGTGTCCTTGTGGGCAAAGTCCCTGGTAGATAGTAACACAAAACCAACAGAGACTTGGTATTTGTCTCTAGGGAAATTAGAGTATTAACAGTAAGGGGTGCCTGTTACATGGCTCCCTAGGACATTTAGGACACTGAGAAGCGAATTTAAAAATCCCTGAGAGGAGTTAGAGGGTTCATCAGCAAGCATGAAGCCCTGAGTTCAAATACTCAGGAGCCACATAAAAAGCCAGACCTGGCTGCACACGCCAGGAGCCCCAGCTATGGAGAACAGATTCCAAAAGCTCAGTTGGCAGGCAGCCTCGCTCGGAGGATGAGCTGGATCAAGTGAGAGACCCTGTCTCAAGGTAATGAAGAACAACAGAGTAAGACATCTCATAGGCTGCCCTCCACAGAATGTGCCCAGGGCCTGTGTAATGAACACGCACATGCCTACAACACACAGCTATACCACACATACACGACATATGACACATGCAAACCACACACACACACACACACACACACACACACACACACACACACACACACTAAAATCCACACGGATTTCTTAATGCCTATTCATTGCCATACAATTCTAATACTTTGAATTCGCTGTCTCTAATACTCCATACTCTAGTATTCTTTTCACTTAATGTTTTTTTTTTTAAAAAAAACAAACCCTAAAACATAACCTGCTTCATGAACTCTGACCATGGTGACCCCTGACCCCGCTGTCCTCAGATGATATTAGCATTCTTTAGGTTTGTTTTCTTGCAGTCATCTTTGTCTTTGTAATGAGATTATTTACATATTAACATCTATAATCTTATCAATATAATTTGAGTCATTTTTGTTTGTACATTCTATACAGTAGCACGGACTGCCTAGTCATCATTTAAATTGCAGTAGAATATCTTACCAGCTTCCAAGAGGTGCTTAAATATTTACAGAAAGAGCTCTCCTCCTTGACTCACGGGGTGTTTTGAAGGATGCGCTTTACACTGTGAGCGCCTATGCATCTAGCTTGGGTGGCTGGCATTGTGGAGCAGTGAGCAGGAGCGGCCGGGCCCCTCGCGGTGATTATAACTTGCTCCCTTGCCAGGGTCCCTCTGAGAGTACAAACAGTGCTTGTTTGGCCGGTGCAGAGCAGGTCCTGGGCAGAGAGACACTAAGTGACTTCAAGCTGTGGCTTTTCTAACTAAACACATATTTCCCCCCTGCCCCTGTGAAAAGGCATGTTCTCGTTTCCCAAGGGAGTGAAAATCTTTGTGTGAAGAAGTGTCACCCGGTGTCGCACTCATCATCCACACCATCTCTTCAAGTGACAGTGGGAGGCAGAGTTCATCAGTTCAACGTGCCTTTCACATTTGGAGACTTCTGACTCACAACCTCTGGAATGTATCATCCGAACAGCCGGAGAGCTCAATTCTGGCACACGTTGCTCTCACGCACGGAGAAAAACTTGAAAAGACAGAAGATTTGCTCCAACTTTCTTTCTTCTATCCATTTAGAAGAAAAAGCATACCTTTTTTTAATTAAAAAAAGAGTATGCTCGCACAGGAACATCTGGCCCGTATCACCACGGCAGCCTCCTGAAATGGCCTGCTTGTCTCCAGTGTGTCCTTTTAAAAATCAAGTCTGCATGCAGCAGCCAGCAAACCCTTCCTAGCTCATAGATCTGCATCAGCCGCTCCCATCCCTGGCATATTCTTCATGGCTCTGTCACGATTCTTGGGGTCAGGTCCTGTGTAGTCCCCATTGCTCTCTCCCCTGCCTGCAGCCACATGGAGCACTCAGGGCTCCTTGCTCCTGCTTCTCTGAAGGGCATATCCAGACCTGTGTGCAAGTCAGTTCATCCCTCATAAGCTGTCTGCAGGCCGTGCTGAGACTGGATCTAATGGACTCCCACAGCCCCTATCCAACAGCACTGGCCTTGTGTAGTATGTTTTAATTTAAACAATCAAACTTGAATCTTATTGGACAAGGCTATTATTGCTCGATTTCGTTGAGGTAAATAGCTCCACCACCTTGCATCACACATCAAATCCCACTTACACATGTATTCTATGCTAGGTCATAAGACTACACTTGTATTTATCTCCATGACCAAGTGGACCAGACTGTAAGCTCCCTGAAGATTGGCATTGTGCACTGCTAATTTTTATATATGTAAACCTGGTAGGAACTGCTCGATAAACATATCGATTCTATAAAACCATGCCTTAGGAAAGAAAAAAATAAGAATCACTCAAGAAAGGACATGTAGCTCTTTTTGGCACTTGTGATAACTTCATAAGCATCCCAAGACTCGTGGTGCTCAGTGGACCTGGCAGATACACACAGGACCCGCAGGGTGGCTGAGTGCTGTATGACATTAGGAGGACGGAACGGCTTTGGACATTTAAACCTTTAAATGCGGCCATTCCCACATCTCCGGTCCTAGGCTATCCCGCAGAAGCGATCATTTCTATGTTCCAAGGTGATTTCCTTTATTTCATCTCATATGCATGTGTGCGTGGTCTGCTTCTGTCTGGTCTGATCATGACTCAGGTGTAGTCACGGGTGTAACTGAATTTCCAACACATTCAGAGCTATATAAGCTGATCATACCAGATGTTGTAATAATGCCACTGCCCATTGGTTAACTTAGGATAATTGTTTTGATAATCCAGTCACTGGATCTTCCTTTTAAAAAAATGTTTTGAAAACTGGCATTTTATTTATTTATCTTGTGTCTATGTATGTGGGTGGGGGTGTGCCTACCGTGGTGGGGGTCAGAGGACATTTTCGTCCTGCTGGTTCTGTCCTTGCGTTTGAGATCAAAGTCAGGTTATCGGGTTTGGTGGTAGGCACCTTAAGCCTCATTAATATTTTGCTTGTCCTGACACTTTATTTATAATTAATGATTAATTCCCTTCTGTGTGTATATGAGTGTGAGTGTGTAAGCCAGAGGAAAACCTTGCAGGAGTCGGTTTTCTCCTACTGCGTGGGCCCTAGAACGGAGGGCATCAGGCTTGCGGGCAAGTGCCCTCACCCACCAAGCCATCTCAGCCCTTCGCTGAGATTTTCCTTCATCCTGCTTGCTCTCTTCCTGACATTCAGCTACATGCTGCTTTAAGGACATTGACAAAGAGTCGGTGTTCCCTTGGATCCAGGCCACGCGTGTCTGTGGCATTTCACATCACCAGTGACATAGGATCATGGAGCATGCCCACGCCAATGTTCTTGCCACAGTTTCGGTCTCTCAGAGAACTCTGCATTGCCACGGAGTGGTGCAGGTGTGGCAGAGGACTGAAGATACCATAGGCATCCTGGGGAAAATATGCTAACAGTGTGAAGGATGGAGATATGTCCGGCTATCAGGTTCAAGACAAGATCAGACTCAGAAAAGAAACAAAACCCTTCTTTAGGGAGAAGTGGGGGCGGCCTAAGGACGGCTTTTACTAAAGAATCCTTTAACAGCCTGGGATCCTACTGACATTGTGTTAATGTGCCTGCTGGGCTCCCTTCTCGGGGGCCTGTTGTGAATTCCGTGCCTGATATTATTAATGGTTAATGGGCGCACCTGAAATCAAGCAATAATGTACCATTTGGGTAATAGTTATATTAAATGGTTCTTCTAGACAACATTGAGCTTATCAGATTATCTCGCTCCTAATAATGAATACCTTATCTTTTCCGATTTCCTAATCAAATGTTTCCACATCATCCCGAAGCGCAGCCATTTCCAGCTGCATCCACACTGTGCTCTCAGCTTCAATGATGCCAAATTGCCAGCCTCCTCATGGCCCCTCCGTTCTCTCTGGCTCTGAGGCACAGGCCTGGTGTGCCTCTTTGAAAGCTGGTCATCATCAGCCATTTGATACAGGTGAATAGTGAGTCCAAGACAGCACCGGGCTGAATTTAGAGTGATGGAGAATTTTTACAACAGGTTTCTCCCTGAAGTTTGGCGCTTCTGAAGTAATCACATAGATTTGTCTTTTCTCTGCTCCCTTTTCTGAAACCCATGTACTCGAGTCTGAATGGTATTGCTTCAGTGTGGAGAAGCCCGAAGACAGGGACAAAAAACAAAGATGTTATGCCTCACTGTAAGGTATAAACATTTAGTAGTCCACAGGTTCTGCCTTAATTGGACTGATCAGAAGCATTAAGGAGGCAGAAGCAGTGGCTCCACAGATAATAGATTTACTGCTTTTTCGGAAGACCCAGGTTCTGACTCACAACCATCTATAATGTCATCTCCAGGGGAACCAGTGCCCTCTTCTGGCCTCCATGGGCACTGCATGCACACGGTGCGCATGCATACACACAGGCAAAACATCCCTTCACATCAAATAAATACATCTAAAAATATTCTTAAACAATTATCTTTAAGAGGACCATCAAGATTCCTGAACACTTCATATTTTATTTTATTCAGTTGCCTACCTGTAGCAGAAGGAACAAATATAAGAAATGCCGAGCAGTGCGTAGGGAGCCAGATATGGTCACTTTCTAGAATGTTCAGCCGAAATGTTACTGTATCTTACGAGAGACGTCTGGTTGACATAATTCATCATTTTGAGTTGCTTTGGTTTGAATCCTTTTTTTCTATGCTGCATCTCGTATTTCTCTCATTTTCGGGTTTTCTTTTCATTCTGACTATATCTGTGGTACTTAAAAAAAAAGACCCCTTTCTCCAGGAAGAAAAGAAGAGCTCACACTCTTGAGCATCCATGACAACCCACCTTGTACCCACCCCCCACCCCCCCAGTTTAGGTGCCCATTAGGCCAAAATCCATGCTTTTTGGTCTCCAAGTCTCCATTGGCGTTATGGACTGCACACAGTGTGTGAATTACTGAATGAAGACCCGCTCTCATAATTTATGATTATCCAACTTCAATTCAAATTAAATCCAGCATGGAGTTATCGTAACCTGTGTCATGTTGCTTAGTATCAAGCATAGTACAATATATTCACATATTGTCCCATGATGTTTAATGAAAGAAAACACCTTGTATATTTTGGAACCTTATCGCGAAAAGCCAAAATTTAGTGTACTGTGTTTCCAACTGGCCAAGGTGAGGAATGGGTGCTTGCCCAAAAGACTAATGATTGAGTCTGTTGCTGATGGGTACCATAATTTTCCTCCAATGGACTCCTGTGGTTGGAATCTCTTATAATATTTCAGAGCCGAAAGTTTTTTTTTTTTGAAACCATCAAAGAACCAAGTATTTGAATTTCTTATCACACAGAAGCCCTCCTTCCCCCCAGCTAGAGAGCATTACTGATCATACCCAGCAAATGTTGACCATGCCCACAAACTAGTGAATCACTTGTGTGTAACATGCGTACTCGCAATTCTTTAAATTGTGTACAGTTTGGTAACTAAAGATGGAAACATCAGCAGATCTGCGATAAATTCTACAGTAGAATCACATAAGGAGCAGAAAGATAGGAGAGAGCCATTGTAGAGAGGGTCAGAGGAGATGTCCCGGAAGCGAGGACTGAGTTTGTTATGAACCGTGAGGGAAGTCGATGACTGTCGTGAGGGGAAATGCTCATGGTGATCTTGGCGTGTTTATTAATAAGACAACATCACATCTTTAAAAAATAAGCTTTTAAAGACAAAACCCCAGAAAGCATTAAACTCCCCAGGATGCCCCCTAACTGCACCTCTCCCTTCTGTGGTTCATGAAGGGTCGAGGCACAGAGATGAATCAATCCGTGCTGTATTAGTGGATGCATACATATGCACATAAGGCTATGGTGTTTTTCTGCCGACAACTTCTATGGTTTCATAACCACTTAAGAAAAGCTCACATGTGCAGGTGGGAATTCATTGCATTTTACTGAACACTGCTATTCTCGATATCACCTATGCGGTGTGACTTTTCATAAAAAAAAAAAAAAAAAAAAAAAAAAAAAAAAAAAAAAAAAAAAAAAAAAAAAAAAAAAACACCTAACGAATTTCTAGGTTTGGTGAGCTGCTTCCAAACAGATGCACCATGCTAATCTAACAGACACATTTAGAGCCTGGACCCCAAATATCAATAGCTTTTAGTATTGCAAATTAGTCTGTCTGTTGGGTAAATTGGGCTGTGTGGTTCTTGATAAAAAGTAGCAAGTGATTCTGCACCCATGTGTTGTGTGTAACGGCCTCGCTGGAGCCTGATGACTCTGTGCTTCTCTGCAGAGTTTTAAGTTGAACGTGGACAGTCACTGTGCTCTCAAGGAAGCCGTGGAGGAAGAAGGACATCAACTCCTGGAGCTCATTGCATCTCACAAAGCAGGTAAATCCTCCTGAAATATTGCGGGTCTTTATGTCTCCAGACTATTAAGAAGAATGAAGAAGCATTGCTGTAAATTACTGCATATATTCACTTCCTTATGTATTATTAATATTTACATTATCAGATTGACCTTCAAGATTTATAAATGTTTCATATACTGCATACAATGCTGTGATACTTATAAGATGAAATACTGCCTCCAACGGTCTGTTCATTTTATTTGGGCCTTGCCATTCGCCTGAGTTCCAATTGAAATCACATTCCTGAAAACTTCACATTGACATGCTTTTTGATGTAGGAGCTCTGGAAATAACATTAAGATAATGAATGAGAGCTGTTCTTATAGACACAAGGCATATGCACTAGGGTGTACATAGATATCATTATGGATACAAGGCAGGCTGTCCATAGACATCTGATTATTTCTGTGCCAGTTCACACATGTGGATGTCTGGCATATTCTCTGTAGGTCTTTGCATTAGCAGAGGCTTAGGCCTTCAACCAGTTCTTAGACCAACATTGATGCATTTATGAAGAATGTATTATAAATAAAAAAAACAGTTTTGTTGTATGGTCCTACATACCATAAGAAGGGTGGGTTAAAGCTTGTTTGTGTTTTTTTTTGTTTGTTTTTCACTTACTATGTAAACAGGAAAAGACCATCATTAAGCAGATGTGTTAATGTCAAAGACTGCTGTCTTGATTCTGGCCCATTTACTATACTTCCCATTGAATTACCTGTATCAGTTTCCAGACATCTTTTGATCATTATAAAATCTCCACACAGATAAACGCAGGGCCTTGTGCTGGAGGCGTGAAGCTAGAGTTGTAATGACATCTACACATCACAATCTGTCCCCGTCCGTCCGTCCGTCCGTCCGTCCCCCCCCCCACGGTTTTCACCAAACCAGAGTTGGCATCAGTTTCTGCACGGGCCTGTCCTTTTGTGTGTGTGTGTTGTTAATATCTTAGAATTGCCAGTGTCAGTTCTGAGTGACCGGTGGCAGGTAGTGGTGAGGTCGCTGAAGAGCATGGATGTGGTTTGGGATAGCCACCCAGCTTTCTGGGTAGCAGACAGTGGCAGGTAAAGATGCAGCCGGGCCTACAGCTTGTGCTTTCCTTTGGGGAAGGACTGAAGGACATGCTGAAGATGATTGCCAGTCAATGGAAGGAGCTGCAGAGGCAAATCAAACGGCAACACAGCTGGATTCTCAGAGCTCTGGACACCATCAAAGCAGAGATACTGGCTACTGATGTGTCTGTGGAGGACGAGGAGGGGACGGGAAGCCCCAAGGTAAGTGGCTTGAAGTTCGCCTTAGTTCCTCTTATTCCTGTCTTCTTTTGAACTAGGCACCACTGAAGTTTTCTTTCCACCCCTAAGGCTCTTCGTTTCTAGTGAATAAACTTTGTAACTCCTTCCCCCCTCTCTCCTTCCATATATATAGATATATATAGATATATATATAGCTTGGCTGAAAACAAAACAAAAGGCAAGAACTTTCAAGTTCTCTGGGAAGAGGTCTTTTTGTGCAAAGTAGCGGAGCCGAAGGGGGACAGGATTCTAGGGGTGGGAGGAAGGGAGGAGGCATAAAACATTTAGTAAACAAAACATAAAGCATCTTTAACATGAATAATCAGAATGGTTTTAAATTGTTTTGTTGCAACTATAAATCACTATAATCAGTGCAATCACTCAGCTCTGACATCCATTAGCCGCTTGGTTACAGCAAATTAACAAAGAAGAGAGAAAGTGATTCATTATCTCATTCCTGTTAATGACTATCAGATGCATTGCCTAATTAGGGGATGGTCATTGTAGTGCGAAGAAGGTCATATGCTTTGCTACAAATCTTTTTGCTCTGAGTGTAAGTTTTCCATAATGGTGCATGTGCCGAATACAGCAAGTATTTTAAAAACGAGTATTGGCATGTTTTGATTATCCATTTAGATTTACAAAATAGCCTGGGAGACATATGCCACTGAACACCAAGTGGAGCGCCTTTCAATACAGACTGCTACTGTTGAAAGGTATTCTTTGGACCTAAAATGTCAAAAACAATTTTATTAATTCCACAGTTTGTTATAGTTTCCCATTTTGTGGCAGGAAGTCCAGAAATCCATTTCATAGTAGACTTAGGATCCGAGCATACTATAGCATGGAGGGGAACAGATGGAAACGTTCATAGAGTCTATTCCTGGCATGGACACAGAGAGTAACATCATCAAATCACATTTCTCGATGGGCATGGTGCTCAGAGCAAGCTAGCAACCACTTTGCCCTCTGAGACTCAGATTCCTCAACAGAGGCAGAGCTGGGACCCAGAGCAGCCCCACAACAGGGAGACCACGCAGCCGGCTCAGAGCTCAGAGGGCACCCTTTATCTGTTGGAAACAGAAGTGAGTGGCAAGATCAGTCCCACCGGAAGGTCACATTTCCGGGAAGGAAGTGGCTTGGCACCGGAGCACATATTTTAGGAAGTGATGTTATTCAGAGGTTCAGAGCTGCGGCTAACACCAAGGACTGGAGTGCAGTCAGACACTCTGCAGACAGAGAAAGCAGACCCCAGGGGGAAGCTGACTGGCCAAGGCTTTCACCGTGGAAGCAGGGCATGAAGGATGATGAGAAAGGGCACGAGTAAACTCTGTGTTGTGTTTTATTTATTTAACAAAAAGAGGGGTTGAGGTGTGGCCTGGAGGTGGAGGACTTGCCAAGGATGAATGAGGACCTACGTTACATTGCCAACACCACAGAACAAGAAGGAACGCCCTCCACCTTCTTCAGTCTCACGCAGAGGCTGTTCTGCATTTGTGCTGTAGTCCTCATTTAACATCACCACAAACACGAAGGAATTCTGCCTCAACTCCTTCGTGCAGAAAAAGAGGCCCCTGAGAGGTTAATCAACTTTCCTTAAGGGCACACAGCTACTAAGTCTCAGGGGGCTGGGGTTTGAATCTGCACTTTGAGCTTAGATGCAGGTTCCCTCACCGCCTACCCTCTGCTCCCTGCTGGCAGGGCTTGGGCTGCCCGGGTGGGCTGAGCTTTAGAGATGCAAGCTTTTGGGGTGCTTTTGAGACTGTGGCACAAAACAACAAGGGGGACAGCAGAGGTTGGGGAGAGGAAGGGACACAGGAAAGGAGAGGAAGGGTCCATAGACGGGGTGGTGTGGTTGGAGGCGGGCTGGGGAGGAAGCTGCTGGCCTGTTGTAGGTAAGGGTTCTGAATAAGTGGGAAAATGACCCTGAGTTTCCATGTAAAGATGCATTCTCAGCTGGGTATCAGGCACGGGGCAAGGGTGGGCAAGGGTGGGCGGCTGGAGTGAGTGAGAGTGACCAAGGGACCTCCAGAGACTGCACGGTCGGTCACCCAGACAGAGAGGAGTTCTGCCCTGGGGTTATGGTAAAGCTTTTCCACAGGACAGTTCAGTCTGCTCGTTTCTGTGAGGTGGAGAGAAGCCCCTTAGAAGGACAAACACATCGGCATTTTTAGAAAGCCTCCGCAGACCACAGGGGTGATGGCCCCATCCCAGAGCCCCACATTCTAATAGGAACCTCTGTAATAGGCTCAAGATCGCCCCCACCCCACACATGTACATCACCACCATGATTGAGAGGGTCGTAGTAAGCAAAGCATTTAAACTATCACTGTAGAAATCAACTGGGCTACATCTTATTCTAATGAAATGTTACATGGCCATTAAAAAGCTATGTTTTAGAAGACTTTGTGAATAGTAGATGATCTCTATATGTAGCTATAGATTTTTAAATAACTTTGAATTTTCCAAATCTCTACCCTGAGCAAAAACTATTATAAGGAGAGAGAAAAAAAAGGGTAAATATAAAGTTTAAGAGTTATTTACAAGGCAAAATAAGTGACATTGTGCTGTGGGGATGTGGGACCTGAATTTATCTCTGAGAAGGGAGAATAAATAAATCTGATCCTTAATGATCTGATTTCTAGAAAAACAGCAAAATTTGCTTTTGAATCACTCCAGAAGGGATGACGTCTCGAGTTTCATCAGTTTGCAGAGAATAAAAGGCGAATTTTCCATGTTAATGCATTTCCTTCCCGTAGTTTTTCCATGACCTCACACAAGCAAACATCGCCTCTAAAACAATGACAAGAAGAGATTGTGTGTGTGTGGGACCGACACACAGGGGACCTGGGAGCTGCAGAGTCAGGCGAAACCCCAGGTCTTCCGCTGGCTTCCCCAGTTTGGGCTGGGATTTCCCCGGACAAATAAACACACCCATATTCAAGGATGAATGTAAAATAAATTTAAGGTTAAGGATACTATGGGGAAAAATCAGACGATTATTTGTCCTATTTGTTTAATGTTTATGAACTGTTTCTCTTAAACCTGGGGCAAACTGAGTGCCATGCAGGCTGAGACTCTGAGTTAGACTGTCTGAATTAAATGACTGATAGTTACTGTTAGGAGTCCTTGAACTACCTAGCTTCTCTGTGGCTCGTATTTCTATTTGCAAAATAGAGGTAATGGGGCCAACAAGATGCTCAAAGGACAGAGGCATTCACCATCCAACCTCTTGCCTGGGTTCAATCAATCCCTGGAAGGAAAAAGCTGACAAATTGTTCTCTGCCCTCCATGTATGTACTGTGACATGCATAAACCAACCCTGCCTACCCCCTCTCACAGAACATAATGATTTTTTTTTAACTTTTAAAAGGGGTAATGATAATTCTCGCTTCAAAAATCTGTGACATGGATTGTTTTAAAGAGTGCTCAGAATGAGCGGGTATTTTGCAGAACACCGGTAATGCTAGTACTCAAGAGGCAGGGCCATTAGGATCCCTGAAGATTGAGGCCAGCCTGTCCATTACGTGAGCTTCAAGCCAACAGATGACACAAAAACAGTGTATAGACCAGAGCTTTGCACAGAATAAATTCTAAATAAGGCAAATGTAATGTAGAAGCCTTCATATTCTACCGGCACAATGGACACATGATTATAATGGATTTGATAAAAGTCCAGTAGAAACTGGTATACAATGCTATAAGTATATGGAGGGAGGCCTCAAGGAAAGGTCTGGAAGGAGTTGATTCTTTAAAATAGGGGTAGAAGGGCATTTGCCAATGTGAAAATAATGGGCAGGGGGACCAGCATGTTTAAAGACTCAGTGTGAGAAGGTTGGTATGTCTGGAACCCTGGACCACTGCCATAGATGATTACACTTGCCTGTCATGGTCTGCACTGAGTTCCTGGTATGACAAAAGTGATCTCTACCAATTAGTGATTTGAGCAATAATTGACAGGATCCAGGTCATAAGGCCACACATACATATTGCCGAAGAGTTTTGTCATGTAGTACCAAGGAGTGCCAGCCGAAGTCGGCTGCCCTGGAGTTCCTCCAGACTGAGAGCGAGCCTCTGCTCCCTGTCCTTCACGGGAGGCTTCTTCCTATGACGTGACCTTGCTCAGGTCACTCGCAAGTGGCACCACGAAATGCATCCCCAAGCGAGGCAGTTATGATCATCTGTTTCATCTTAAACCTGAAAGAGGATCTAAAATTAAAACATAATAAAAATAATTCCAGAACTTATCTTAGGCTCACTTCAGACGCTACTGGGAGCCTGAGAAGCATAATAGGAAAATCTAAGGAATATATCTAGGGGGTATTTTTCTTTTTTACCTTGTTTGAGAGGCTGCAGAAAAGGACTTGGTCTTAGAAATCTTGTAAAGGAGGAGGATAGGAGGAAATTCAAAGACTCTGGGAAACGTCTCCCCCAGGACTCTTCAGCATACCTTATTTGTTGTATTTCATTTTTTAAAAAAGTGTTTTCCCAGGACTGCAAGATCTTTTAGACATGGAAATAGAGAGTGGAATCCACCAGTTATAGAAACACAGCTTTAGCATGCACATCCAAGAATTTAAAATATGCTTGTAATTATGTATTTTAAGAAATATTGATAAAAATGTATCACCTTAAACTAGAAGCTTCACATTTTAACTATTTCAGTGATGTGTCCTTAGGAGGATTTCAAAATATAGTGACTACCCAAGGCCTAACAAATGCTACATTTCTTTTTTTGACCTTTCAAGGTAAAAGCCAGAACATCCTAAAGAAAAAAAAATTAATTGACATTGTCTCCTTTAAAATGTTCTTCTCTGCACTTCCTTTTCTCTTCTGAAGCTGGCATCCTTCAGGACTTAAATCAGGGCCAGGGTCTCCCCAGGTGACTCACCCAACTTTGCATCACTGAAAGCATGCAGCGACAGCTTCTTCATCCTTTTCAAGGAAACAGAGGAGTCTCTAGAACACAGAACACCTGCAGATATCTTTGTAAATCCAGAAACCTTGCAGCCATGACAGGGTGATCTGGCTCTGGTCCCAAGTAGCATCTTCATTTCCTCAGCGAAAGGATGCAGGTGTCCTGTACTCCAGGGATGCTTATGTCATCCTCTTTCTCTCAGGGTCTTAGATTGAAGTCATCCTCCTTTGGAAATGGGTATCAGACTCCAAAGATCGTCAAGGACATCAGCTCAGCAATAGCTGGAGAGAAAGCTCACAGATACCTTTAAATATGTTTGCTCAGGCCTACAAATGAGAGTTTTAGCTACTGACTGAGACTGGGATTTGTGCAGCTTTTGACTTGGGTAGTCAGTGGCTGCCTGACCTGTCTTTAGATGTCATGTGAGGGAGGTCCAGCATTAACACATACTCTGGCATGTTTGCTTACCAGATGCCCAAGTCTTAACCCAGTGCTTAGGAAAATGAATTATGGGTAATTCTGCTCAACTAAAGGCATATAAAGGAGTGATTTAGGGAACACATTGAGAAGATGCTCTCTGTATTAGATGATGCTTTTGGGGTAATATTGCAACCTGATGCTATTATTCTGGAATACAGTTTGATCCTGAATCTTTCAAAGCATCACTGAGACTAAGCATTGTCTCTGCATTCAGCTTTATTTTAGCTAAGGGATGTGTGTGCTCAGTATGTTCTTTAATATAAGTTCTTCATAAAAAGCATTGAAATCATAAGTGGGAATCACATTTATATATTGTCAGTTCCTGTACAGATACACTCTTCCTAAAAACTACTCAAGAATCCCTCCCCTTTTTACCCAAAGCAAAGAAAAACATAGGTACAGAATGTCAAAAGGAACCAGAAATGAGATAATAAGATTAAATTGTACCTAATATGGGGAAAAAGACAACAGGCAAAGGCCTAGCTGCTTATTTATTGGGTGCTGACAGGAGCCTCTGCCCAGTGCTGAGCTGTACACGAGGGAAGACATGCTTTCCTGCTCAGTGGTCTTATCATTCATGTAAGCACACAGTGTAAGGCCTTGTCTAATGTGCTTCGGGCTAACTCAGATCTCGAATAATAGATCACCTAAGATTCAGATCATCTTAATTAGGATGTTGGCAGACTGAAATGGAACGGTGTTCTTGATGAAAGCAAATGAGAACAGGAAGTACGTTGCCACTTGTACAGCATCCACGCAGAATCCTTCTCGAAGACAGCTCTGCCTCAGCCGGTCCCCTCTCAAGTGTGCCATCATCATCCTGCCTTGAGAACCCGGGGAGAGCTGTCAGGAGCCCCTCTTTTGTTATCGCTGGGGCAACTTTTCTTCCAAAATGCTTTTCGAAAGTCAGAAACAAAAGTGACTGACTTCTTCGAACACAAGTGTGGTTACTCCATTTGGGATGAAACCCAGTCTGGGCTACAGAGTGAGTTTCAGGACAGGCTCCAAAGCTATGCAGAGAAACCCTGTCTCGAAACTCCCCCTGCCCCCCAAAAAAGAAAGGTTTCCTTGTGGCACTTAAATTTGCATATTATCAGTCTGTGGCTCTGATTAGGTGACTGATGGAAAGGGTTAAGGACAGAGACATTTCTAATGGTAGGTCAGAGTTCAGCCAGTGGCAATCTCTGTACTGGATTATAGGTGTGTAAGACCATAGCTTATCCTCGGTCTTCCCACTGTATTTCCATTGCTGGCGGCCTTCACTGTAGACGTGTTTGGCTCAGCAAGGATCTGAGTGAAATTCTTCAGTGTTTCTAATCAACACATGGAAACTTCACAGGTGTTAGCAGGCATTTGACCCTTCCGTGTTTATTTAGTAGTAGCCAGAAGTTAAAAAGATACATGCTGTTGGTCACAAACGTAGAGTCCACAGAAAGCAGTCTTCTACTATCCGATTCACGCTTCACCTTTCTGTTCACTGGTAAGATAATATATAGCAAGCACACTAGAGAGATTTTTTTAATGCAGAGTTGAAGTTACCATTTTTTGAAACTCTGTAGTACACGAAAAGCAGTACACAAAAAGGCAAGATGCAAAATGGCTTCTAAAAATGCTTTTAAATTAGTAAGCAGATTCTTTGAAAGCTTGAAATAATGACCTCAGTGTGTCATTTACACCTTTTTTCCCTCCTGGAATGTGTTGTTTCTGGCAGGAGAGCACTTGGCCAGCGAGAGCCCTGCCTGCTACAGGGATCACTCAGTCCTCTGGCTCCTGTGTTTGTTGACTCACACAGGACTTCACATAAAATAACAGCCTTACAAGTCCCCACCCCTGGAGTCAACACCCTTAACACTTCAGACACTTGGTTAGCTGTTCTCACCCCAGAATGGAGGGCACTTTCATCCAGTGATGTCAGGGCCATTAAGATGCCCCACGCTTTACCCTTCTTGTTCAGATATACTTGAAAGATGGCTACTTAGATAGTTGTGGTGCTACCAGAACATTCCCAGTCTTATTTCCCATCATCCCACCATAAACAAAGGATGATGCTTCTCAAAAAAGTTATAATATATAGATGTGTATTAACATCCTCTCTCTCTCTCTCTCTCTCTCTCTCTCTCTCTCTCACACACACACACACACACACACACACACACACACACAGACTTTATAAGGAAACATTGACTGGATTGGAGGCCTTCTAGGCCAAAGCTCAAGGTCTGGTTACCACAGCTTTCAGGCCATTTTTTTTTTAATTGTCTCCTAGACTAAGTAAAGTTGTGGGCCTCACAAGGGAGAAAGAGCAGAAGAGAAAAAAACAAACCTAAAGAAAAGACTAAGATAAATGGAACAAGAGACAGGAGAAGGGTAAAAGAAGAAGCCAGAGAAGTGACCCGAGACATTTGGTAGAGCCTAAATGAAGATCATTGCCTGAGACATCACGTGGAGGCATCCTTCCATAGGCTGCCCAAACGAGTCTGGGCACTTACGTTTTCCTGTCTCTCTTGAGTGTAGACTCTCTTGCTTTCACTGTCTCATTCTAGAAACCAAAGTCAGAAAACTCCTTCACATTTGACATCATAGATATCTTGTATGAACCCCTGTGTGTTTGTATAACATGGTTTATTAGTGGGGTTTGCATTTACAGCAGGGTTGCTATACTTTAGGTTCATGTTTAGCTCCTTTACTTTTTTCCCTGATATTGTTAGGATTCATGCTAATATTTCATCTCATATACCTTATAGTTTTTCTTTACTTAAAAATGTGTTCCCTTTCCTTTTCTCTGCTTTTGTTCATGCCTTTCCCAATCTATACTTCTCTTATTTATCCTTAAAATAAATGACTATTGACAAGAGCCTTTTAAATTTCATGTATGTAATTCTAAGTGAAGATATGCAGTGTGATAAATACTTTACTAAGGTACATGGGCCAAAGGGAAATGTGTAGAGGTGTGGGAGTCTGCCGGAGTCCAGCTCTAACCTGCTCCCACCTTCCGAAGGGCTCTTGGGTAGAGAAGAGAGGAATGAGCAAATGATAGATAGAAAGACAGAAAGAGATGATAAGAAAGACAGAGACACAGGATAGCTTCAGGAGGTCCTGGGTCAACACCCAGTCGATGCCCAGTCCTTCATTCAAAAGGGTTTTTTTTATAATATGCCAAGGGGAGAGGCAAAAGACCTCCCCCTTGCAAGATCAAAGCACATCTTACAACCAAGTGTGGACCCTTCCAAACACCTGGTAACAACGCCCATGGCCAAATCATCCCACTATGTAGCCCTGGGTAAAGCAAGTTCAGATTCTCTGACCTGGAGTAAAATCTCACTAGGACCTTACTCTGTGGGCCACCACATGGAGGGAACATGATTTGCATCTGATTATCTAGGGAAGACATCTACCCCACTAACAGAACACTGGCTTTGTAGTAGTCTCTAATATTCAGCTAAGTTGGAAGTCAGATGATACTGGAGGACAGACATCCTAGGTAGAGAAAACAGAATAATCAAAATACAGAAAGGGGAAAATATAAAGGAAATCATGAGCAAGGAGAGTTTGGCTTTTTATGAAAATAGAAAGCCCTGTATTTTCATGAAGGGAGAGGGGCCTTATGGAGGGTAAAACTGAGTTGTGTTGTGAAGAGTTTTAAATGGCAGACAGAAGAGCTGTTGAACTCACATGAGGGCTTCTAATGATCCAGTGTGTCCACAGAAAACAGATGGCCAAGGTCAGATGGAAAAGGAAGGATTAAAAGTCATAACAGACAGGCTTCATGGTACACACCTGTAATCCCCAAAGTTGGGAGGCCAAGGCAGGAGGATCAGGAGTTTAATGCCAGCCTGGGCTCCATGGCAAGACCCCATCTCACTGGTTCTCAGACTATTATGGTTCCAGGGAACTCAAGGTAAGACATGCAAAAGAATATCCTCAAAGTGCTGTCTTTATACCGTCACATCATCTCAAGAAGAGACAAGCACAGCACGATAATATTTTGAGACCACCTTCAATAATATTTAAGATAGTATATTATTATAAATGACTTAATGTATTATTGGCTTCTGGTAATCTCTTACTGCCTTTAGTTTTTAAATTAGGCTTGATTACTATTACTAGTATATGTGTATAGGAGAAAATGTAGACTATACAGAGTTTGGTAATATGTGGTTTCAGGAAGCCACTGTGGGGGTCTTGAAATCTGTCCACTGTGTTTAAAGGAGACTTCTGTACAGTGATTCAAATGGAGGAGATGAAGTTACGGGGAGGCGGGGAGATGTGATGATCAAGAAAGAGGATGAATCTTCTCCAATGGGAGAGGAGGGAGGGATGAATATTGATGATAAACAGAGTAAAGATGGTAGAAGAGAACCAATTTAGAATAAAGTCAAACTCAGTGACTAGTCTTGGAGAAAGATGGAGAGGCAGGTCTGTGAGAGCAGAGTCGGAGAGTAGGATTCAAATCCCATCCTCTCAAGAGCGATTTTTTATCATGCCTATCCTGTCTAAGTGGAACTGCATGGACTGTTCATACCGCACACGTGATGGCAAATGACATACAGCCTTGTGACGTGCTTTCTACTTTCATCCCGAAATTCCATTCATACTTTTATCGTTAACTCCGAAGGTGACTCCATCAAGACTGAAAACTCTTTGGAAGAGAGGGTCCATCTCAAACTTCTCTCTTTGACTCAGTTTACATGCTATTTCAGCTTACAGTATAGTTCATTTAAACTTATCTGGCTAATATGTATTTTGTTTTTAATGCTGAGGAGGCAACTCCATTTTATCTTCCTGTCTTCTATGGTCAATGTTTATTTTCGCCATGTAAATAATGGCACAATTCCATTTCACTATTTGATTTTCCACACTTCTCCCCTGTTTTCTCTGCCTGTTGGTTTTCAGTATAAACAAACATTGCTAAGCAAACCTTTAAGTGGGCATTTCATCTATTTTCTCCAATCAGTGGTAATTCATACTATACAAAAGAAACCCCCACACTCCTGTTATTACCATTTAGCTTTCTCAAGGCAAGTCCCTTTGGTTAATTATTGTAGTCGGTTACTCAGATTTTATATTTTACTTTATTTTTGCCTTTGTTTTAAAATGCTCATGCCAAGGGTATATTCTGGGTAACTTCTCTGAAATAAGAACCTAAAAGCATCTAATAGGAATTAGTAACTGCAGCACACGAGTTGATGAAATTTGTGGTCTTTGCTTTAAAGCTCTCTAACAAGATTAGGTAGGATTGAACCTGAAAAGGCAGAGGTCTCTAAGTGGACATAAATTCAAAGGGTAGAACTAGATCATACCACTACTTGACTGTCTAACAACGTCAAATCTCTGACATATTATATTTGGTTCACTACAGTCTGTGTTCATATAGATCCTTCTAGTAAATGATAAATGTAATGTTTAGCTAATACAATAAAGTTAATATTCTTCGAGACCTTTATTGAACACACAGAGCAGGAGAGTCGGCTCTATAAAATGACTAGATGGTTTCTCTGGATCACACTGTGTAGAGTGCACACAGACACAAGTACTCATGCATTTTTTTTTCAAACCAGCTTTGTTGGATGTACTACCTCGCTGTCCTCCATATGATACCTCTTTGTACACACTACAACTTCATTCTACCAATAAGTAGGGATAGCAAAGAATCCTGATTCTCACTGGATAGTGCCGTGTAGATAAAGCCTATAAAGCCAATAAAGCCATTCATTTCTAGCAAGAATTTCTGATCCAATTAAGAGGCCAGAAAGAAAGTTAAGTTTCTTCAACCTATTTGAACCTATAGTGTTTATTTGAGTCATCCAAATAAAAGGGCTGTGCATTCTGAATTATGAGGGGTTTTGAAACACTTCTTTGTTTCAATTCTTCTCTCTTTTTCAGCCCTCAGTCCCAATGACTGCCTGCCTGTCTTCCTGTCTGCTTCCTTCTCTCCCTTCTTCCTTCTCTCTCTCCTTCCTTCCTCCCTCCCTCCTTTCCTTTGTAACACGAAAACTGACTGAAGTGTGTTACACTGGTGATTCTTGGATTGAGAGTGTCCTATGATGTCACTGGTCATGACTGGTACAGGGCAATGCCAGCTGCGGAGCATGTTTCAATTTCCCCATTATCCAAGACTTAGGGCATTCTATAACTTGGCCTATTGTACACGTAGCAAGTGATTTTACACTGTGTTATTTGTTTGTTTTTTCTCTTTTTGGGGAGCCTGCCACCCAGCTTCCAAATAAATCATACACAGAGGCTTATTCTTAACTTATAAATGTCTGGCCTTAGCTTGGCTTGTTTCTTGCCAGCTTTTCTTAAAGTAGCCCATCTATTTTTTGCCTCTGGGCTTTTACCTTTTTCGATTTCTATATATCTTTCTTTCTTACTCCATTGCTGATTGTGTAGCTGAGTGGCTGGCCCCTGATGTCCTCCTCCTTCCCTTCCTCCTTTTCCCTCCCAGTTTTCTCCTTCTATTTATCCTCTCTGCCTGCAGCCACACCTATCCTTTTCCTGTCTTGCTATTGGCCAGTTCTTTACTAGACCATCAGGTGTTTTAGACAGGCACAGTAACACAGCTCCACAGAGTTAAACAAATGTGACATAAACAAAAGTAACACACCTTAAAATAATATTCTACAACACTGTCACTTTTTAAAAAATCATACTTTATTTCTTTTCTTGACAAACTATTCTGTGAACTATATATGCTTTCAAAGGAAGCTTTCTGGCTCTCCGTGCTCATTCTCAATAATGGTCTTATATCACTGTGGTTCTTTTCATTGAAGTTAACGAGACTAATATGAACAGAAAACAAATGTAGTTTTCAAAGTCATCATTGTATAGTATTGTTATGTTTTATGTATTTTAGAATGAAATGAAGTCATTTCATTTTCTAATAAATATGGACTTTGTAACTATTACTGTAATTCAGTCATTGGAAATGCCTTTCTTTTTTGTTTAAAGGCTAAGAATTATTAACTGTTTAATGTAGGACAAAGAGAACAATGAGCTGAACAAAGATATTACTGACTAAAGGTAACTATAATATCTTAAGTGTTTGTCTTCCTTCAGAGTCACTTTGGTATTATATCCAGCAGAGTAGTTTCCAGTTGTATTCCTGAAATCAGACCTTTGAAAAATGGCATATTCAATTGTTATATGCAGATTATTTTCGTTTTAGTTGTGCACAAAAAGCTTAATGACAATTCTCCATTGGCTCATGCACAAAATGGAAATGAGGTGAGTGAGTCTGAAGATGGAATCTCTTTGGAAATCCTGCATTTTAAGCAGATGTTCCCTTACAGCCTCCTGTCAATGAGTGCCTTGAAACAGAAGCTCTTGTTTTATGTACTTTTCCAAGGCAATCAATAGTTCTTTCTTCCCATAAATAGTAAAATTGGATATTAGAAAGTGTCGGCACGCTTGTCCTCATAAAAGGGAAATGGGTGAGGTTGTTGTGCTAATGATGTAGTCAGCAACAGCAACAGCAAATAATCCTTATTAAACTTAATATAGCGGGCACTGTAGACTGCTTGACATACAGCCCTTTTCCTGACGGAATTGCTTACTTTGCCTTCATAGCCATCTTATTTCATGTGGTGTGATTCAGGGGATGTTGATCACATTCCTCAGCCAGTTAGTATATCACAGTTGGTCTATCAGGTAACCAAGACCATTCCTTTGCCATCAGTTTGAGCCAGCTGGTAACAACCAACTGACACACCCCGGCCTGGCCAGTGGACTTTGGAGAGATGCCTCTCTGGTGCTTTGAAAAGATTTTCTTTCTCACAGAAGACAACTAAGAAGAAAATGTTAAACTTCAATGCTTTCAAAGCGGTGAAGCTTTTCTTGTGACTGTGACTGGAGCTGGATTGGGAAGCTGTGCTCCCATGCCAAGGGGGCAGAAGAGATAGGTGGCGTTTCATATCATCTCACAGCTGAATTGGCCAGACCTGGTGGTGTGTGCCCTGGGCAATCTCATAACTTCCTTCTTGAGCCTTCTATTGGTTGGAATTGGAGTTTTCTTCAAATAGTCCCTGAGCTTCAGCGTACTAATCCCTAAATGAGACATTTGATCCCCCTTGATGGTTTTCAAGCACAAATTTCGTTGCCACTCTTTTTAAGAGAAACTTTACTCCTAAATCCAGTCTATAAAACACAATAAGCTAGGATTTCTTAGACGCCTCCCAACCCATGGAGGATTGTACTCCTATTGGTTCACCCCAGAGCTTGTCTACAAAGCTCACTGCTTCCACAGGATGGCAACCTCCTTCTTGGTCTTCTCCTGCTTCTCTCCTGTTTGCACAGGACCCCCTCACCCAGAATCCTTTGCTGTGCCCCACTCTTCATTGCAAAGGTCCTCTAGGTCTCCCGTCTCCCTTCACTAGAGCCGTCTAAGGTGACTTCTCATGTTCCCAACTGCCCAGCTGTTCCTTTGTGCCCATTCAACGTTCTCTGTGTCTTTGTTCACCTGCACTGCCTAATCCTTTCCCCAGGATGGCATGTGCCAGTGCTGGGTCCCTACCAAGCACCTATCTATAGCAATGAGACCCAATTAATTTTCAAATTCCCATAGCAGTTACACCTTAGTTTCACACATATCACATCTGCTTTCTAACAGTTACATTAAAGATATTCTGTGACCTGCAGAGTATCTGATGTTGGGGACCATTTCTTGTTCATTGTTCTGTACATTGCAATGCTCAGTATAATATATCTCTCAGGGAATATTTTCAAAAAGGCTTCTTTGAATAAACAAAAAATTCACAACAGAAATCAAAACCTTAAGTTATATTAATGCCCTTTAAGTTTATTTTTTTTAGTCATTTAAGCATTTGTATAAATTTTGCAGCCTCCTTGAGGTTCTGTAGAATTAAAATGGCTTAACTAATTACACTTAATTAACATGATGGAACATAGTCCAGTTATGTGAAACTCTGGAGAAGATTAATAAATGCTAAATATTCTATAACACTAAATTTCACATTAAGATGGTAAAAGCAAAGAAAAGCAGCCTATAGTGCATATACTTGGAATCTGTTTTTTTGTTTTTTTTTTTAAAAAAAAAACATTATAAGTGGAGTTATTTATGAATTAGCTCACTGAGGTTCTGGACTAACCAATTATGCATTCATAGTCAGTGTGGATAATAAGTACTGTCACCATACTTTTATTTTATTTAAATAATTATTACTGAATTCCAAAAGAGGATAGTAAACTTTATCATTTCAACAAGGTGCATTTTGTTTAGTACTTAACATTTGCTTTCTGAGCCTCTGAAAGATTATCATTCCTCAGCAGACTGTGACTGAGAGTTACATTAAGTTTAATAAAAATGCCAGAAGTTGGCAAAAGAAAGAATACAGCATTGTGCACCTATCAGTTTCTACTGTTTGATTATAGCTTCTTCTCACTTCATAACTTTAATATACTGTATTGGAAATATCTCTCATTGGTTCATGTACTATAGGACTTGCTTTCTAGCTGATGGTCTCTGGGGAAACAACTAGATCTTGAAGGGCTTTGGTCCAACCAATGGATTAATCCCTTGGTGGGTCCATAATAGGATAGCATTGTAGGAAGGCAGCGGGGAGCAGAAGGTGGTCCTACTTTGAGGAGGTGGCTTCCTGGGTAGACATCCAGGAGGTTTGTGTTGCTGTTCCCCACTCATTCATCTGTGTCTTCATTCTGGCTGCCGTGAGCTGAGCAGATTCCTAGGTGACATGCTTCCCACCACTGTGATGTTCTTAGTCACCTTAGGCCCCAGATAATGGGGCCAGTTGAACTTGGATCTCTGAAGTCATGAGCCAGAAGAAATCTTTCCTTTGGAGTTGTTTCTGTGATAGCAATGAAAAACTAATGGACATAATAGGCCATTAGTCTCTTTAGATAGCTGTGATGGGAAGGAAAAGGTGATTTTTGTAAGCTCATATTTCATAAAGCTACAATAAAATATATGGTAATAATTGTCTTGTTTTGTAGGTTCAAAAGCCCTCAAATTTAATACATTTTTTCCCTGTAAGATTAAACTAAATTTCAGTTATTTTCATTGAGGAAGAACCAACTTGAGACTAAAAATGACAGAACAAACAAAAAAAAACTACCAGAGCTAGACAATTGGGTGATAGCAGCAAGTCTCTGTATCCTCAGACCACAAATCAAATGAAACTGGTGACCCAGGGATGCCAGAGAATCTACTATTAACCTGTGTCATCATGTGCACATGACGAGTGACATACTACCTCCCGTTCTCCTCCCTGAGGTGATCATGTAAGAGTTGACTAATTCATAAGTGGTTACCAGAAGCCCAGAGAGCCTATTAATAAACTCCTATAGTTACTCGCAGTCTGGGGGTCTGATTCCCTCTCCTCGTGTAGAGCAGCACAAGGTGGGAAGCTGGGGAAATGTTCAGGGTGGTCATGAGGGGTCATGAGACGATAATGGTTCATGAGATGAAGGAAAAACCACAGGCTCCAGGGAAAAGTCGGACATGAAAACCAAAGGTACAGCCTGAAGCAAAGACGGATCCAGAGCAGAATGCAGAAGGAAAGAGTATGAAGAAGAGAAGAAGTAGATCCTGGAGAGATACCTTAAAGGATCAGTGCTCAGAGGCAAATACCTCAATGGTACTAGCGGTGGGAGTGGGAGTGGCAGCTGTGTATGTGACAATCAGTCCCAGAAGAGGTGGCACCTTTTACTCACCATTCTGTGACTTTGGAGAGTCCTTCTTCAGGCAAAACTATTGGTCATGTAGACACTACAGATTCGGTGCATGGCATTTCCATTCTTTTAAGCTATAGACTTATATCTTTTTTTTTTTTTTTTTTTGGTTTTTCGAGACAGGGTTTCTCTGTGTAGCTTTGCGCCTTTCCTGGAACTCACTTGGTAGCCCAGGCTGGCCTCGAACTCACAAAGATCCGCCTGCCTCTGCCTCCCGAGTGCTGGGATTAAAGGCGTGTGCCACCACCGCCCGGCTTTAGACTTATATCTTAAGATGACTACTTCTAGAGATTTAAGAGATAACAGAGCTGAGCTCTTGAAATATTATTTAAATGTTTATTGTTAATGTAGTTATTAGAAATTTATGGTGATGGGTATCTTATTAAGAATTGTTGATGTTATGATTTTATTAACGTGAATTTAGAGATCTACAATAAACTTTCTGTGAGTCATTTATTCTTGCTGGGTGTATTATTCCTGCTGCAACATTTGAAATGGGACACGTGGCTGGTTGATTTAATATTGGCTCAGCTGCTGATCCTTTCCTACTGTCTACATCTCCAACTCCTTGCTCCTAATTCCACAGGGCTTGGTTTAAATCAGGAAAGGAAAATGGTTCGCTTAAAATAAGTGTTGTCAGGGAAGGGCTCAGGCTCTTATGGCCTTGTCTGTAGATGCCTCAGTAAACTCTTTCTTCCTGTGTTTGACACTTTCTGCTTAACTACCAGCGATGCCTCTGGGGTCAATCTCTAGAGACCGAGAAGCATGACCTGTGTTGCAGACATAGAAGACTCACGGAGAATGAAAAAAGACAGCTTTTATTCTAAGTAGGTTTATCTATGTCAATACCCATGGCTAGTGCCTTACAGTCCGGAAAGCACAGTTCTATGCCTCTATCTCCTAAGAAACACTGAGCAGTAAGTGGACATCATTGTCTGTCTGTATCTGGCTGCTCTGATGGTGTTAATCATCACATGCTCATGAGAGCACGCAAGCCCTCGGAGATCTGGGTTGGGCAGAGTCAGTTAAGTTGGTCAGTTTGTGCATAGTCTGGGGAGAAGAGGGAAGAGTGGAAAAGCGAATTAACAGTGACAAAATGAGTGAAATCGGTGCTCAAAATGCCGAGGAACGACTTCCTGTTTAACTGTATTGTTGTTTGGAACCAGAAGAGCTTGGTAAATCCAAACTTAATTTTGCTCCTTGCAATGCCAGTAAGAAGCCACTGTGCAAGTGCAGGAAGAAAAGCAAGCCACGGGGTTTATGAGCCCAGGGCCCTGCACAATTACGCACAGCATTGGAAGATACCAGCATTAGGTGGTCATAAATGAGGACAAAGCAGAGGGTTAATAAGACAGATAAAAATATGCTGTTCAGGAAAAATAGTCTTCTTTTATGGAGCACATGACATTCCTGCATCCTGCATCTGCCATGATATAATGATCCTATTAACAGAAAAGAGATGGAAGCTAAGGGGTGGGCACAGTTGCTACCTAAGCCCACAGAAACATTTTAAATTGCCTAAAGTTGCAGCCTCTCCAAAAGAAATTACACTTGTTGAATGGGTCTTTTGACTAGCCAGAAAGATCTGTAATTTAAAAGACACAGGCTTAATTCTGATGAAATTTGATTCAAATTTCCCATGTAAAATAATCATGGCTTTTCATAATACAGAAAAATATGAGACAATTAAGGTCAGGAAAAAAATAGGCCTGGGACAATAAAAAAATCATACCTCTTTTCTTGCTCCATAAAACTGTGGTAGGGTGCTGAGTAAGACAAATAACCTTATAATTATAAAGAAAGTTATAAGAAGTTATTTTTATCCCCAAATTCACATTAATGGCTTCATCTACAGCAGTTATTACCAATTGCTATTAACTTGTTGGCACAAACAAGCTTAAAATTTATTTCATATTCTGTAGTCCTAATAATTTTTTTGAAAAAGTGTGGCATTCAAATGGTGTAATTAAAAAGTATTATAATAAACCTATATATTTATGAAGGGTTTGTGTATGTATTTGCGTAAAGTAAGACAGATAATTCCTAGTGATTTTGTGAGTCATACAGTGAATAATTAAAATAAATTCAAATATTATCATTTCAATTTCCAGTTTGGTGAACATAAGCAAATTATTATGTTTGTTTTCAATCCCTGCAAAGCATATTAAAATTAACTTTTCCTCAATTTAAGTAATGTGTATAACTAAACTTCCTTCCCACTGTGAAATGGTTTCATTTATTGCTATTTGTAAACTGCCTAGGATAGATACAGAGTGGATTGGGCTCGGAACTCCTTGAACAGTTTCTTTTGAAATAACACTACATACGTTAAGCTCAATTACACATCCAAACAGCCACAGCTCACTTTTGGTAATTTATTCATTGATTTAACATAGTACCCAGAAGAGCCATGCCTGCTGTCATTTTTGTAATATATTATGTTTTAAATATACTCATGCTCACCCATGCACACCATTAAGGTGTGCATAAACCTGTGTTTTTCTCTCTTGACAGCTATAAATGTTTGTTATTATTACACAAAACATATGTTCATGTTGTTTTTGTCTAAATTATTCTATCTGGGGCTATAAAGTTTTAATGTTATTAGTTGCCCTTAGAATTTTAATGTTTCACTGCTATAACCTTCTTAGGATTTCTGTGCAATTAAATAGAAACTATTTCACTGCAGCCCTGGAAGAACAATATATTTTATCCAAATAAAAAAAAACTTCTCACTGCGTTCTTTCAGTATGACAAAAATGTTCGGTTGACAATTTTTCTCTTTTGGTTCATGGAGACCTCACATGTGGTCAGACGCGAGGTCGTCACATCTGGTGAAACATATAACATTGCTCTTCTTGCTGGGCATCTCCAGGAAAGACACACGTTAGGGACTGTTTCGGTCAAGGGAGGATATTTCAGATAGCTTTCCAGGACTGTTCAGGACGCTGCCTTGATGGCTCCGCTTGGTCTCGGCTTTAATCTAAAGTAGACAGAGACCTGTGGGGACAAAGTGGGAAGCTGAAGATAGGCCTCTAGCTTGGTTTGCTTTCCAGCTTGGGCTTTATTTACATAACAATAGAAGCGGCATCATTGGGCAGAACCATATACATGGTATTTCTGCCCTGCCTCCTTCTTATAGTCACGGGGCCTGAGTTTCCACCAAGCTTGGAATTATTTTTTATTAACTTGATTCCACTCCCTAATATACAAAACTTCTGACTGACAGCAGTACTCTATTACTCTAGCCAGCTGACCCCTGGCAGTATTTCAATAAATCACTCTAGAAAAAGATGCCAACCATCACAGGGCAATTATTCTCTTCCTTTAAACAGAGTTCCTAAGATAACTTACATCCTCGGAGCTGAGCCTGCCTGGACACTGGGTTAGGGACTCTGCCCTTGCTGCTTTGGCACTATCCAGTTAAAGGCCTCTCCAGGAAGGGAGAGAGGAATCGAGGTTCCTGAAGCATGAGGATCAAGATCACAATCTTTTTGTTTCTCACTTTCCGTCTACAAGACTCTCTACAAAGCCCAGTTCAAAAGTTAAAGCCACATTTAAGTTCCAGTGAAGATCTCTCTTGGTTCCCCCTTCTCCTTGAGAGGAATCACACATGATGAAGATTAAGGTATTTAGTAGACAGGAGTCACTGCTTAAAATAGTAGATTTAGCTAATTTATCTCATTTATTCTAGAGAGTTTGCTTATTATCTGATGAATTTAGCAGGACAAAGGGGGGCCGTGAGAGTAGATTCTACCTGTATTCTTTTTTTAGAAATATAAAAACTATAGTGCAAAAATTCAGCATTTGTTCAATAATGGAGGGACCAGAGTGGCAAATAAGGCACCTGGTTACACAATACTCTCCCGCACAGTGCTCATCACTGCCAAGTAACTGACAGGGCCGCCAGGCTCATCAGTGACAAAAGGGTTGTGTCGGTCAGTTATCTGGAGGTAATGACCATAGCGGTCACTAAAGGGGAGAGATGCTATTAAGAAAAGAACCTCAACTTTTTATTGAATTCCTTATTTAAATGATATTAACTTCAATTCAACTTTTAATTGAGGTGTAACCATGCAAATTCTGCAGTCGGGTACCAGGAAGTAATGAACATAAAATTACATGTTCTCCTCATAGGTTGATGGGTCTTTATTAAAATTTCAAGGGTCTCCATAGAGCTGTTATTAGACAGGAGCTGCTCTGAAGTCTCCTGTTAGATTAGGGCTGGGTGAACGGTTCCAGGAAATCATTTTGACCGGGACCATGGGAAAGAAGAGGAAAGGGTTGAAAGAGGAGGAAGTTCTTTTGTGTAAAGACAGACACCCCCCTGTGTGAACGGCATCTGCCATGTCCTCACCAGTTGCTCGCAAGCATCCATGTAGTACTGAGGCAGAATGGGTGCAACCCCGATTTCTAAACACAAAGCAGTACTTCAACGTGACTTGAAATGATCTCTTTAAAAAAGAATGGGCAATTCTTTGCCACATCTATTAAGTAAACCCTTGGCATTAGAAGGAAACAAGTGTTTCCTAAGAGCTAGGTTCATATGACTATTTTTGTGTGGTACCTGGAAATATGTTATTTTATATTTTGAATGTCTCCATTCCTGTATGCAAGCTGAGGCTGCAGCCATCAACTACCTCTTCCTGTCCCTATTATATAAAGTTGTCACAATTTTATATGCGGATTTTTTAAATGAAGATCTCATCTCATTTTAAATGTAGCCTTGGAAAAGATTTTGTTTCATAAGCCCATTAAATTTACTCCAAACCATCTTTAAATTGAACGTAGAAATCAAGTTCCAGATGAGAGTGTATGCAGCTCACTGTATTGTTCATATTTAGAAAATGAATGATCTTCTTTCAAATCTAAGAGCAACATAATGGAAGTCACCTCATGTTGCTGTTGTGGAAAAGGCAATATAATACATTACTTGTAGAATTTGATGAAAACCTGTTAATGCAATGGAGTTAGGCATCGCCATTGATTTTGTTTTCTAAGACATTTTTGTAATAATTTTTACTGCAGTGTAGGGGGAAAAGGCAAGGTACTTTCACATCAGAGAGAAAAGACTCCTATCAAAGCTGTCACTGGCTAGGGCCTAGAAACAAGTAATAATTCCCAGAGATGTGAAATTGTTACCTGATATTTGAGTCTTTAGTATTCATTGAAGTCTGACATAGAAGATAAGCCCTTCCACACAGCGTGTTTAGATCTGCTTAACAATGAATCCTTTTTCCCATACAGAGGGGTTGGTTAATTCTTTTCAGGGTGTAAAATGATTTATTTTTCTTTGTGATATTAAAAGTAATAAATGTTCACAGAAGAAAAAAAATCTAGAAAGTCTATGAAATAATTTTAGGAAGTGAGCTAAGGCTCAGTGGTAGAGTGCTTGCCTTGCATGTGGGAGACCCTGGGTTCAATCCCCAGTAATGAAGTAAGCAAAGTAGAATGGTCTTACCATTGAATGACAAGATGGCTGACATCCCGGCGTGTAATACTTCCTTCTAAGCTGATTTCTACTGATAATAGTTAATGCAGGCATTTGAAATTCAGAAATTACATAAAAAGACTTGAACTGCATCAAGACAATTTGCACTTACTGTTTTCCATTAAGAAATATGTCTTCTGGGCTGGAGAGGTGGATCAGCAGTTAGGAGTACTTCTGTTCTTGTAGAGGACCAGGGTTCAGTTCCCCGCACGAAGACAGCAGCCTACAACTCCAGTTACAGGGGATCCAATGCTCTCTTCTGTCCTTGGTTGGCAATGCACACATGTGGTGCACTTCCATACAGGCAGGCAAAACACTCATATATATTAAATAAAGATAAATAATTTTTTAAATGATACATGCCTTCTACATATCATTTTTCAAAAATAATATTTTTCTGTTTTGAGAGGTTTATTTTTATGTTTCTTTAACTAAAATCTCACATTGTGCTTGAAACACTCAATCTGCTATTTATTCTTATTTTTGGAAAAATTTTCCTTGCGTACCTTATATTTGCTACAAGATTGAGATGACCACCACTTTTTTGGTTATGCAAACAAACTAATGATATCATAATGACAGATTTTATATTTACCAATTTCTTCCTTTTCAGAATGCCTTCTTGGATAGCTTAATGATTTTATATTGAATTTCATGATCAACTACATAGTATTTAAAGATTAAGATTTGCTAGATTATAAACAGATTTTTTCAAACATAGTAAAATAGAATTAGTAAACACTATACATTACTATTATGCAGTTATACAAAACTAAGATAAATAGGTTTATTGATCTGAGAACAATGGGGCCATAAGATGAAACTAAACTTATGTGAATTCTTCTGAGTACCTTATTATGACTGAACCCAGTACACCATTTCCCCATAACATCTAGGTTGTAAAAACATTTGAGTTTCTCTGCCAAAAACAATCTTAGTGTAAGCTACTGAAATTGCCACATAAGTGAAATGTTTACAATGATTAAAAAATTTGTAGCAAATTTTGGTTTGTCAATTTAGATTTTTAGAAGCTAATACAATGTGTTGTGAATGAGGTTCTGCTGTGAGCTACCAATGTTCTCCTATGAGCATGATTACATGTGGAAGATCATTAGAGCACAAAAGAGGTTTTTGTAGATCTTGATGACAGTTTAATAATGTCCTTCAGTGTTTATAAGGGAGCAATTTAGAAGAAGATAGACACATTTCTCCTCTGAGGTAGATTTTTTAGCATTAAGTTTACTCCCCTACTCTTGGGTAATAAAATGTGTTTTTAAAATAATAAGGAAAAATTGTCTTGGGAGTCATAAATGACCAGTGCGGGCAGGAGACTGAAGCAAGGAAACAGATAGCATCAAGAATGTTTAGACTTTTGCCTCGTAGAGAACAAAATCTAGAGAAAGGCTTGGAAGTGCCATTCCAGTGACACCATCCCACTATTCATTGGACTTGACCATGTGTATTTTTGAGGTGATGTGTTAGCTGTAAAATGTAGTTACATTAGTTCTCAGTCAATTGTATCACACGTATTTCACATGAGACCAGAATGACTAGATCACTAGCTCCAAAGGGGCAGTGGGTCAGATTATCCTAAACACAATGTCTCCTTGGACAGCAAGGAGGAAAAGTGTGAACTCATGTTCACTGGTTTCTTTCTATGTTTGCATTTTCATAATTTAATTTCATCTTAATTGTGAGAAACTATGTGCAAAGCATTTGGACTTTCTCCAGTTCATGTGGGCTGTCTTTGATGGACATTTCAGTCTTTGACAAATTTTAAGCCCAAGGCAATAAAACCACATGTGTATGGATCTCTCACAGAAAAGGCAGAAACAGAACAGCGATGTTCTTGTTAGCGTGGCATTCTCTATATGGGGAGAACAAGAGAGACGCCTACCCTGAGATGTGTGCTCATCTCTTCCTGTTGCTTTCATGTGCAATGACAGTATCTGCAAAGAGCACAGGCTTTTCTGGTGGGTTCCATTATTGTCCCCACGAATCATCCTCCTTTCCTGTAAAAGGATTATATTTCCCACCTATGACTGTGTGGTTTGCAGGCCTCCCGGGGAGGAAGATGCACTGTCAGCACAGTTTATGATCTTCTTTGGATGATGACAGGTGAGCAGAGGCCTTAAGAAGCATAGTTTGTCTTCTGAAACTTTTCTTTCTGCTGTAAGATTAGCCTGTCCAGGCAGAGGCTGGTCCTTCATCCTCAGTCCAAGATGAAGACGACAGACGGAGGCAACCTATAGCTCACTCACAATCATTCCTTACTGGGCATGTAGCAAACCTAAAATAAAAAAAAAAATTGCTTTTCTTTGTTACTGCAGCTAAACTCACCAAGTACTGTCGCCAAAAGCTTAAGAAGTGTTTGTCTAAACTTAACAAGCCACTTTTGACTTGCTCATAAATCTTCCATGGCTCCTTAGTTCAATTTTGAAAATTCTGTCTTTCCAATACAATCAGTGCTCTAACCTGTATGTCTGTATGTCCTACTCAGCCTCTATCCATAGTTGGGTGAGTTCTCTCCATGTCCTACAAACTCTAAAAGAACATCTTGGCCAGTGAATCGTAGTGGTTAAAAGTAGCTTCTAGGTTCAAGCAGCCACAAAAGTCTGGATTTAGCATAGACTTGGCTGAGTCAACTTGGACAACTCATGCTGTTTTAGCTTTGATTTCCTTATGAGCAAAGTGGGGATAATGAGTTCACAGCCCAGTTCAGAGGGCTGTGCCATTCACTAACACTGGGCATGGGAATGTCTGTCCGTCTCATAGCAAATGCTCAGTGTTAGCCAGTGTTAGCTGGTCTTACGCTGTTGACTACGTCTTAAATGTTTGTATCCTTCTGATTCATCTCGGTTTTAACTAAACCTCAAGCTGAGTTCAAAGCCCACTTATTCTATTATGTCTTCTCCTAAGTTAAAAAAAAAAAAAGTTCATTTTTGCTTTTTATGAACTAGGGACTTGTTCCAGTCTTTGAGAAAATGAACAGTGGATTGAACATGCTCTATGTCTTTCTATAGGCGAATGACATCATAGCTTCCAATCTCATTGACAGACTGTAATTTCCCTGTTGTAGTTACTAATTTGGGGAGATAAAATTTTTGTTGTATAAAAATGAACATGATTTAAAAAGAATATTAGTTATATACCATTCTGGAAATGGTTACCTGTCATCTAATTTTCTTATTGATTGATAATTTATGTGTGTATATATGTGTATCTGCATGAGTTCATATGTACTGCATGTGTGCAGGTAACTGCAAAGACTAGAAGGTGTTGGATGCCCTGGAACTGGAGTTAGAGGGAGTTGTGAGCTGCTTGATGTTGGGAAGCAAACCCAGGTATTGTGCGAGAACACTAAGTGCTCATAACGACTAAGGCAGCCCTGGAGCTCCTGGTTTTCTTTGTAAATGCACCCCAAACCTGAATCATTTAGAAGGTGAAGAAGTGAGGCCCAGGTAGTGGGTTTAGTTTTCAGCATAAGGCTTGGATGATCACAGTATTGCTGACTTTAATCAGGAGAAACTCAAAAGGGAATATCATTCCTAGTTAAATGAAGTGTGCATTCTGCCAAGGTCAAGTTGCCTTGTATTATTTGAGACTCGCTGCTGAGTACTTTATTAATTGTTTTCAGACTGGAAAATGAAGTTATAGCCTTTCCTGGAAACTCTGGGAGTCAATTTATTTTAGTGAGGATGGGGGGGCATGGGAGATCAGCTTGCTAATTCTGTGCAACTGTGAGGAGCAGGGAATTATGGGAAGCTCGCTGTATAAGTCATGGTCAAAGTAAAAATGCTTGCTTCAGGCACTAAGGTATATATGAATTATGTGCAAAATAAATAACTAGGGTTCTATATGGTTGTCTTACTGTCTATTTGAATTTGTATCATTTACTAAAAATTAAAAAAAAACTTCATATGACACAAACACACACATCACCAGTCCACCTGTAATTATTAAATTGAAAGTAATTTCAGAAAGCACTACCCTGAACAGAGCATTATTAATTTATCTCTGGCCTTGGAAGTCTTCCTGGAGCTGAGAGTTAGGTTGTAGCTAGATTAGATGAATGAATTAGAACAAAATCATATTGAATAGCACTAGTAAAAATAGACAAGGTATATGTTATTGGTATTGCTATTATAAGTGGTGGGAAAGAATGTCAAAAATTTTTATTGAAAAGTTGCAATGTTCAATGGGCCCATTTTTCTAAACACAAGTGGAGATGGTAAAAAATTAACTATTGAGTATAATGGCTAATTTTAGAAGGTTTGTGTTATAGGTGATACTTGTAGGAATACGTATGCTAAGCCAAACAATAGCAGAAGGATGATTTTTAGAGAATGGAGTGTTACTAAGCCATGCTTACTAGCTTTTGTGAGATCAATGCAGCACCATACAGTTTATACATTGCTTTATGTTAGACGGTTCTCTGGAGACCTGAAATCCGTATTAAGCTCACTGATTTACGTACAAATCACATAAACAGTGCTTTTCCTTCTGAATTGTGTAGAGACCGGTTTTTGTAAGGACTTCATATTCTGCCCAGCAGCGTTTAGCACTTACGTTTTAAGTTATTTGAAATAAGAGTGTCGATGTCTACTAGAAAAAAAAATCTCCATATCTTTAAAACGAACAGATGTTGAAAAGCAGCAAGTGGTACATGGCAGGAACACTTAACATATATAGCAGAATTCCTGGGAGTCAAACAACTTGTCCATCAACAAATAAATAAACAAACAAACAAATTGTATCTGTATTATTCTATACTCGTGGACACAAAGCTCATTAGGAATGTTAGCTTATCAGAACCTAAGCTGCTATACTTGGATGATAATGCAGTAAAGTTTTCTTAGGTGTAAAGAAGACTTTGAAAGCATTCTTTGGGCGTGTGAGTTAAGATCAGAACTAGGATAGGATTGCGAAGTAAATATTTGCATTCGGATATGTTGACAAGTGTCGTGGGTGGCTCCGGCCAGTCAGAGTGGATGAAGAAAGTATCAGTCCTGTTAGCCCTTCACCAGTGCACATGGGCCTCAGGGCTGGGATTTCAACGTTAGGAGTCACAGCAGTGGAAGAGGGTGTCCCTACGAGGGATCATGATAGATTTCTGGCCGGCCTGGGATGCAACTGAGTTTTGAAGACTGAATTAAAACAGTACACTGAAAGCATACTTTAGATGTTGTCCACAGGGTGAAACTCTCAATAGGAACAAGTGATTGTGCTAAAGTCTAGAGAAAGGAGAAAGTGGCCTAAGAAGAGGCCAGGAGGCAAGAAAGGAGCAGACCGTGAGCAGATTGGGGATAAGTGTGACCACCCAGCTTTAGTCTGATGGCTAATGGGCACCTCTGTAGGAAGTTAAAGAGAACATGACCACCTGTGTTAGTTAGGTGGTCTTTGGTCATGGAGGGGAGACGTATGGTCAGCACAAAACCCAGCCATAGAAAACTAAGACGGGGAACCCCATTCCCTGGCAGTGGGAATAGAGGAGAGGATAGCTCCGTAAGTGGGGATAATAACATGATATGCTCCATGGAACTGTGGCACTTACCTAAGGTAGGTGATCCTTGGCACATCTGTCCTAATGTGTCAGTAACAGCTGGTAACTGATGGGAACAAAGGTGGTGCATAGGCAGCTCAAACAGGAAGTGGGTTAGAAGTGGTCTGTTCTGGAATAGGCAGTTACGGATGGATTCTGAAGGACAGGACCATGCTGTGTGGACTGAAGAACAAAATTCAGGTGAAGGACTGTAGAAAAGATAAACCGCCTTTGCAAGCTATCTGACCGTAGAGGAAAGAAGCGAATAAGATCACAGCCAGAAGGAGATACTCGGTTAAAGTGCCTTTTGGTCACTTTACTTCTGTTTACTTTTGGGATATTTAGCACCACCTAGTAGAGTCCAAAGTTTGGAAGTAGTTCAAGGAGGTTATTGGTATTCTGAACCCTGGCATCTCAGTTGGAAAAAGTACTCAAGCAGAATAAAGAACTGGTATGCGGGAAGGAAGCAGAATTACTGACAATATATGTAGAAAGAATAAATGCACTGAAAATTAGAAGAGACTGGGGGTGGAGGGAGAGAGGGGAGGAGGAGAGGAAAGAGAGAACACAAACACTCGGAAAGTCACTATCAATTTGTGGTCCTGGAGTGGACCACAGGTGTTTACATTCACATCCTAGCTATGGCAGACTAGATATAATCTGGCTTACAAAATGGTAGAACCCACTAAAATCAAAGAAGTTAAGTAGTTGGAGTGTGGATAGTCAACCACGTGTGGAGAGTACCTCAGAATTATCTAAAGCAGAATGGGAATGGGTGGGGAGTAGGAGAAACGATGATTATGAGCCAAGTGTCTTAGCCGTCAACTAATGAGGGGGAAACTCCAGGAGCAACAAGCCACACGGGTTCCAGATTAGCAGGAAGAGGCGATAGGATCACAGTGACTCTCCTCCATACATGATGGTTTCTCTGTGTGTGTTTGTGTGTGTGTGTGTGTGTGTGTGTGTGTGTGTGAATTGCTGGTGGGGATATTGATGGGAAGATTTTCTGAAGCGGTGCTACATCGAGAATACAGTGCCAGGCCAGGGGTCTGTCTACAGAGTAGCAATAAGGAACAACAAGGAGCAGCATGGTAAAGCTGGCCCCAGACATCCTGGGACACTGGGGTGCACCAACTGTCTGTGGTCTAGTGGGCGCTGTGGTCAACTCTTTATTTTATTTCTTACATGTATCATGTTGTCCATTTCATGGTGTATTTTTAGATTTCAGTCAGATTAGAGGAGGAGGAAGAGAGGGAGGAAGAAAGGGAGCAGAGAAAGAGGGGGGTTGGAGAGAGATGGAGAGGGGGAGACAGACAGAGATGAAGCCTTAAAGAATTGTTTTTGAGAAGTGAACGCTGTAAATCATAGAATGGCCCGCTCTAGACCAGGTGGATCATAAATAAGCAGATCTCATTTGCACCTGTTTCTCATTTTTATTTCTACTTTTTCTCTTACTTGGTTTCTTCTTCTCTTTCCTTTAAAACACACCACACTTTGAACTAACAAAGCATTTTTTTTAGTCATTAGTGGGGTACATAATGAACAGAACTTGTTTTGTATTCCTAATATTGTTATAAATAAATAGATGAAAATACGTGTTGTTATAGCTATAATGGCAGAGGAAAATGGGCTAAAATCAGAGAAGAAATGTAACCATATGAAAATATAGAGGAACAAGCAATGAACTAATATAGTATGTTTTATAAACTTACGTATAAACTTATGGGGACCTCTGGTTCCAGTATTTCAGTAACACTTCCTAAATTTCAAAATCTAGTTGACTTTGTACACTAGGATATACTTCTGTTTGTTTCCCTCAATATGTGCTTTTGCTGGCCAATGGTTAATTTTATTGTTATGATTTCTTAATAACTTACAAATAGGCCTTGATGATGGTTAGAGGAACCATAGGTGATCCAGAAACAGAACTGAGTTGTTCCTTTATGAGTGCATCTGAACGTAGAATTTGTAGTTTATTGTTGATATATGTACTTAAAGAATGGACACATTTACTGTTGGAGTTTTCATGTATATGTCAACTTATTTATGGAGAGGATGTTGTAGCCATCTCCATCTCTCTCAAGACTAGAACTAATGATCACATCTGAACAGCACCAACCATTCCAATCAAATTGTGAAAGTCATTGCAGTATTTATTTGTTCGACCACTCCTTAAGCTGTTAAATGTTTACTGAGTACCTTTTATATGCTACAAACCATATACTATGCCTTTGAGGGAAGTAATTGTGAGCAAACATAGACACAGTTTGTCCACACAAAGGCCCATAATCAAATAATGTCACAAGTAAGATAAAATTGCACCCGTGAAAGATTCAAGGGAAAAGTCCAGAGTGTAAAAGCGGTGCTTGAATTGATTTGCTCAGAGAAACTGGCGAGAATTACCCACAGGAGCAAGACAGAACACCAGGCAAGGACTAGGTTTTCCATACATAGAGTAGGGCTTGAAGGAGGACCAAGATTCTTTCCATGGTGGGACAGCACTGGCTGGTGGTTTTAAAACCAGAGAAAGACCTTTGTGCTAAAGCAGAGGGCAAGGAGGACATCAGTGTGGGACAATCTGAGAGAAGGAAGTGGGGGGCAACCAGACAGTTGGGACCTTACAATTTTACATTACTGTGAAGGCCAAAACAAGCCAATTCAATTTTTGTTCATAGCCTTTACTCTAATAGATATATTTCTCAAGGCAAATGCCTTTCAAAAGCTATGGTAAAAAAACATTATGATGATAAACTATTTTAACAGAATGTATATTTTTCTTTCCTCTAAAGGCAAGGTAGCACACATCTTCTTCAGTCATAAAATAAATAAATAAGAAGAAAAATAAGATCTCTAGCTGCTATCTTGTTTATCCTAATCAGGATTAGCGTTATCCTAATCAACAATCTTGTATTCAACCTTAATGATATTTCATTAGCTTCCCAGAACCACCTTTCCTGTCTAGGTCTAATTATATCTAATGTAATGTATCTCAACTCACTATATTAAATCATTTTAAAGACATTTTAAAATCACTCCAGAGCTTTGCTTTGGGCCCTAGAGAGGACTGAGTTCTCTTGCCCCCTTTTTGGGATCCATGGTCTTCCGATTTTCTCCTTGCCTGTCTTCCTTATTCTCTCCACAGCATATCTAAGGAGATGAGAAGAAAATAAAGTCTTTTGTAACAATTCATAACATTTGCATAAAACATGTGTTCTTTATTTTTATTATTTTCATTTTCTTTTTACAAATGTGTGCCAGTGATGTAGTAAACCAACTAACTATTCAGTACATCTTACACAGTGAATTTACCATCCTGTTCTTGTCTCTGCTCATATTATCCTTAACAGATAACATTTGATTGATTGATGCTTCCTTTGGTAGCATATTTGAATATTCTACTGTCCCTCAAGGAAGCCAATATTCTAAACCTCCTGAAATTTCAATAACCATGGCCTAGAAATTCTACTTCCAAGGGCTGTGTTGTAGATTCTGGGGTCTGTTACATACGTGTACAAACAAAAGTCTGCCCATCAAAAGTGTGTAAACAAAACTGTAGACACAAAAGCTTGAAGTTCGAAGTAGTGAGTCATTGGCTGCTGGGATTTTCCTGTGACGGCCTTTGGTGCCATGTTATCAGAAACACTGCCATTGGGTTGACGACTTCATGACTCACCAGATCTTGTCATGGTGCACAGTACATGCTATTTTTAATGCAAAAGAAACAGATAATTGTCTCCGTTCCTTGGAAAGTCCTTGTGTTCTTATTTGCTGAAAAGATTTGGGAACTAATGAAGAAAAACCTTTCTCATCTCCATCTGCTCTGGTCCTGAGTATTCACTCACGCATTTGATTACACTTGCTAAACTTAGTATACAGAAGGTAGAGTGGACTGTAACAAAAGAAAACAATTATGTACATGGAAGAAGGGGAATGTACAATAATATATAATGAAAAAGAAAATCAGAGAGCTAGGACTCCAGATACAGAGAAGGAGGCTATGCCGGTGTCTTTTAAGTGGAAATTGGAGGAACTGCGCTAAGTCTACTGGACTCCAGCTTTGAGCTTGGCTCTCAGAGTACGAGAGGGCTTCTAGAGGACAGCTATGGAAGGGCATAGCAGAGACCTGCCTACTGCAATGAGGCCTCTGTATTCCATATAGCCAGAAGCAACGGAGAGCTTCCTTTGGAGGTAGAGAAATGGGTAGGTTATTAGGGAACAAATGATCAAATTTGTGGGTGTTTCCTTCCTTGATAAAATTATAAATTATAGGGTAAGGGTTAAAGTTATCAATACCAGAAGGGCTAAATGGCATAGGTTTCCATGCAAGAAAAACGGAGAACGTGCTTTTCAGAGCTTGCATTTAACGTGGAGAAAGAAGGAAAGAAAACAGTGTTCTTACGCTAAGTATTTTCTTTGAAAATGTTCTTATAGCTGGAGATTCAAAGATGGCAAATCAGCAAATAAATGAAGGTATCTTTAAGGGAAGAGTCTGTTAACATTATTTTTCCAGAAATGCGATATCATTTACTTGGAGGAACAGAAATGATTAATATAGTCTTTTTGTTCGGGGAAGCTATTTCACAAGATAAAAGGCTAGTAATCTAATAACTAGCATATCAGTATTATTTTATTTGCTTCTTCCTGTCTGTAAAATAGCTTCCCTGCTATCTTGTTATTGCTGTTATACTTGGCTAGTTATACATCTCCGATAAGAGCACATAATTAATGTGAAAAATTATTCCGCAATGCTTGGGCTTCTTTGGAGTCACTTCAGCAATGCCCCTTCAGGAGAGCAGCTCTCATTCCCCACTTCCACTCAATAGCAGCCCTGCAGCCAGCGGCATCGTGTTTCCACCGTGTTTGTCAAAACAATTTTATCGCTAATAGATTCCGATCTGCATTGTCTGAAAACTTCTGTTTCTGTTTAAGACTTTAATGTAATTTCTTGCATCTCTCTTTCGGGCAATAGCACAACTTTTGAACTTATACATACTTGGCAGCTGTACATGGGTTTTCTTTCACAAGGATGATTTTTTTTTTAAGTGGGGGTAAATGCCCTTAAAATCAAGCATTTTGTTTTTAAGTGGACCTCGGGGCAGCAACCAGTGTGAACATAGTATATTCCAGTCACTCACCACCGTGGGGGCATTTGAAAAACATTCCACATGCTATGACCTTCAGAGGATTAGAATGGCTTCAGATACTAGTGAATTCTTTGTAAGCCTTAAATGACCCTCCAGTAAACCTTATTTTGAATGTGCAGAGATATATTTCACTTTGTTTTACAAAGATTGACATGTGTGTCTCTCCATTAGCATTATTTGGATAAATCCTATTGAAAAGTGCACATGCTCTGTGCAGTTTCTACATGAGGCACCAGTAAAGTACATCATTGTTAAGACTGTGCCAAGGGAATACTACATGATGAGAAAATTGGCGATATAATTAAAGTGCTACATTGTATTAGAATGTCGTCATTAGGATAAAGAAAGTCTTCATGACAATCTAAGAGGATGAATGAATACTTATTGGGGCAGCTAGAACAAATCTGCACACTCCGACATAATGCTTAGGGAGCAAGTGGAGCAGGGAAGACGGGTGCTGTGGATTTCTGAGAAGGACCTCTCTTGCCATTGGATCATCGTAGTAGATGTTAGACGTCTTCCAGTCCCTAATGGAGGAGTCCATCAGAATGGATATCACTCTTTTCTGGAATTGTTCCTTTGTAGGCCAGGGCTTTGAGCTAGGCGAGTGTTGTGCCATTGAGTGACAACCATTGCCTCTTCCTCCTCTTCCTCCTCTTCGCTCTCTTCTTGATTTTCCCCTTTCTCTTTTTTTTTATATTTCTTCTTCATTTTATTCATGGATTCTTTTATATCATACCCTTTTAAATTTCTGCTTTTATTCTTCTATGATTCTTAACTATGCTCTCAAGCACTGAGGCTAGTAAAGAAGGACCACGGGTTTTCCTTATGTAAGTTATATGTCACTGTGGAGTAAATATACAAATAAAAAAGACCTGGCCTCCATGTAAGTGGATATTTGAATTGCAATACACTTGGTTCTTAGTCTTGATTCTCTGCCCAGAGCAAAGCCATCTGAAATAGGAATTAAAAATGCGTAGTTCTTCATCTTTAGTTATGACCTCATCCATAGGCTTGAGACCCTGATAATGAGGGCTGCAGTTATTTGACGCCCCCTCCCCCCCCACACACACCTTCTTTTTTCCCTCATGGACATAGTCACCCGAGACACTGAAATATTGATGAATCTTGCAAGGCTCATGTGTGTACACATATATACAGAGCACATAATCCTGACTTATGGAGACTGCTCTGCACACCCCTGGGGATGAAATGGCTGCTGGTTTAGACCATTTCCCACAGATCATTTGATGTCAAATGGTCTGTTTAGTTTGGTGATCTTTTATTTGCCACAGTGATGCGAGGCATCTAAAGTCCTGTGTCCACACACATTCATGTCCAGGAGGAGTTAGGGGTGATCTTTAACATGTGAAGGAGTGTGAGAGATGGAAAGTTCTCACTCCAAAATTACCTGATAACGTCCCGAGAAGTGGCTCTGTGAAGGTCATTTCCCCCTCCTCTCAAGTGTTCTCAGGGCAACATCAGAGAAAAGAGCTGTCAGTGATTTCTAATCTGGCTAGGTTATATCTGTGACCTTGGAGCAGAGAAACTCTCACATACTGCTGGTTTCTTGAGACAGCCATTTGATCTCCTTGTGAATACTGCCCAGGGGGGGTTGTTTCTAGGCTGCTCCTGAGAGTTCTGCTGGGCTAGGAAGTACAAAGGTTTTAAGCACTTGAATTTTCTCTTAGCTTGCTATAAAATGGAAGAAAGTCTCTGTAACAGGGCTTTGACTTGCCTTAGTTCTCTAGATTTGGGGGGATCAACATTGAAAAAAAAATTCTTAGCTTCCTGATTTTTCCTTGTCTCTGTTTCTTTTTCTTTATTCTCCCTCATTACCAACTATCACATACTAAAATGCCTGTGTTTTACTACACCTGGAAATGATTTTTGATCTCTTCTTTAATCCTTCCTAGTTCTTGTACCTCACTTAAACACCCCAAATTGTTCTCCACCTGATTATCCAATAAAAGTCCCTTCTGTTATTGTTGAGATTTTTCTTTTGGGCTGAAAAGCTTTCAGGCAGGATGCTTTGGCCTTTGACAGGGTGACAGGTATGTTTACCTAAATCAATAAATCGTTGCAACCCAGATTTACAAATCAGACACACCCAGTTATGGGCTTATTTTTGTAACAAACCTAAGTCTTGTGTTATCTGTTCATAGCTTAGGATGCTACTACTACCCAGCAAATGAAAAAAAAGTGTTTAGTTTTGACAGTGAGCTAATCTTAAAGCTTAGAGTCTACTTAAAATTTGACTCTATGCTTAGGGAAATTGGACAATAGATATTGGAAATTATTAAATGGGCAATTATTTGTACAAATTATTTACTTATCAGAGAAAGGCATTTCACCCTGAAAAGAGCTCACTTAAAAGAACAAGGAGCTCCGAGCAAACTTTATACCTTGAATATTTTATTTAAATGCCATTAAGCTATCAGTAATGTTTGCTACATTTCCTTCCCCATCATTACTGATTGCCAATATATTTGTGGGTAAACAGACAGTCTCTCTCTTTTACAACTGGCCCCCTCTTACCCTGCATATTTCTTGATGACAGTGTCTATAATAGATGACAGGGGAACCCACTACTGCCTCAATAAACTTCCCTGCCTCCAACAGGGCTGTGTTGACTTCAGTGTGTCTGTAGATGGGAGGCTGGCTGGAGACATTTCTTGGGAACCTGGCAGGAATATCGGAGTAAGGCAAGGAGGAGTCTTTGAAAAAAAATACCACACCAGGATGAATACCACTTTTTAATGGAAAAATGCTTATTTTGACTCTAATTTTATGCTTAGATGCTTTTAATTTGATCCACATTTAATTTGTCATTCCTTGGAGAAGGCATTGATTATATGAAAAACTATCTGCTCTGTTGCTAATGAGCAGGATTGGCTTCAGAGGCTACCATGATGGCATTGTATTTTAATGGTGCCCACCTGGAAACATTGGACCATATATCTCTGGAGTCATTTCTGTCCCCTCTGGGCCCGCTGTTCTGGTTGTAATTGCCCAGTAGCTTTGTTAAAGTCGCAGTTCTGAAGGAAAGTGTGTAATGGCTACACACTGACAAAGCAGGTCAGAAGAGCAAGTTTGGCCACCGAGTTATATATAGAGCTGTGAAGGGTCAGTTAAAGACGTAATGGCCGTTGTCCATCGATGGCATGTAATAACACCTGAGATCTATTTTTATGTGTTTGGATTTGCGAAAACCCAAACACTTTAACCCTGGAATGAAAAATACTGGTATTCAACATTGTTATGAGAACTTTTGGAAGGTAGAAAGATTATGAGTCTAGGCTAAGTAACTACATGTAGCAATTATTTTACTTGGAAATCTGAAGCTTCATCTACAATCTATCACAAGCCTTATATTAGAAAATCCATGTCTCCTATGTTTTAAAAATTAGGCTGCTGTTATTTCTGAAATTCTAATGGCTGAACTCGCAACAGTAAAGATGTCCATGTTTCAATGAAATATATTTCATAAATTAGCTTATCATCGCACTGATTCAGCGTGCCTAGCAGGTGAGAGACAAAAACATGTGTTATCTTCCCTAGGGAACCTTCCATGAATGTCATTCTGGCTTCATATGTCTTTCTTTTCTCCCCTTCTTGAACTGATATAAAATTCTAATGTGTGCCCTCTGGTACCATCTTCATTGAAATCTAGCAGAAGCGCTGAAGGTAAGGTAGTTGCAATGGTGCATGAGAAAGGGGGAAGGGGGTGCACCCAGTGATTCATGGCATGCTCGAAGAAAGTTGCAATTGCTCACAGCACACTTTTGTATGTAGACAGGTTAAAATATGTCACACATCAGTATTAAAAATGAAGTTATTCATCTTAGCTACTTTCTTAAAGTTCATAGGAAAAGCACTAAAGCTATATTGGTGCCTTGGAAATATTTCCATCTTTATCTGAGAGCACACCATGCCGCTCTCCCTCGAAACAATAGTCAAGGAAATACGTGCATGCGATGGTAAAAGCACACTATCAGTGCCTTTTGACAGGTAGTTGTTGCTTAAATACCAGAAAAATGGGAGACATGGGACAGAGCCTGTTTGGGTTATGATGTAAATGAAGTGTGGCATTTTTCAAGTGTGATTGTCCAGGCTAACCTTCCTTATCTATGGGTAAGGTTTGTTCTATGCAAAATTGAACCTCTGATATAATTATCATTTTGCAAATGGTCTTCAAGACCATTGACACCAGTATTTTTAGAACAGTGCCACCTTCTTCCTGGGTTTTGTTCCCATTTGGTAGATGAGAGAACTAAGGTATACCATTGTATGTACATATCCTTTTACCTAGAATGCTGTTTGCTTAATTTCTTTTTGTAGTCTTTTTTTTTTTTTCCTTTTCAGACAACAAAAATATCCCATTCTTTCACCCTCATCCTTTACAGGAAGATTAAGTGGTCTTTAGTAACATTCTCAGCTTTTAATTCAGCTTCCTGACACAACCTTCAGTCAGGATTTCCTTCTGATAACAAAGATGGGAAAAAGTTGCACATCCTCGAGTAAATTCACAATATTGAGACTAGACTCACAAATGTTAATTAAGAATACTGGCCTCACACGAGATAGATACTGAAAGCTCAACTATCTTTAGTAATAGAAAATGAGATGTTGATTATTCATGGACCATTGCACCACAGCAATACTGGCATGCAAAGTTCTGTGAAATACGCTTTGGTTTTTTAAGCAAAACCATCTTTAGAACCCTTGCTGAAATTAACTGAGTAATTCGGAATCAGGTTGTTTTGCCACTGCGCCTTTCAGCATCACATGAAGGAGTGCGTGAATGACCCTACAAGACATTTAGGCTATGAAGAAGACAAATTGTAATGTATGGAATTGGACCTTAATAGGAGTTTTGCAGAATCTTCAGATTAGCATTTCCCACTTTTCCATTTAAAAGAATGTGAATGGCCGCTGTGGGGTACTGAGGTTCCAGGAGTCACAGTCATGAGATTTATACACATTGCCATTTCTGGAACTTCAGTGGGTCCACACTATTGTGTTCCAGACTTTGCTAAAGGAGGATTCAGGAAGAATTATTTTTAAAATGGGCATTTTAGAAAAAAATATGTTGAAGTCTAGTAGTTTGAATTTTAAAATGACAACAAAGTATCTCCGGAGTGAGATTTGATCTCAGTTACTTGCCTCTCAAGTTGTACCTCATTTATGAGGAATTCAGTAACTCCAAACTACTTAAGAAATAGTAATGGTGATCATTTTCAGAATTGCCTCTTTGGTGAGCCACTTGGAAGGGCATCCTTTTGGGGAGCATCGTAAGCCGTCATTACCTCTCTTCATTCTCTGTCATAATCAGGGCTGATATTTAGTGAGAACGGTTGCCAGTTGCCTGGATGCGACAGACCTGGAAGTACCAACTGTGTCTTAACTCACTTGAACCGGTGCTGTGGGAAGCATCCAGGTGTGCTCAGGACAGTTCTGAGCTACGCTTTTTTTTTTTTTTTTTTTTTTTTTTTTTTTTGTGGTATAAGCACCATGGAGCTCTGCACACTCAGAAGAGCAGACCCTGTGTTTGGCAGAATGGATGAATCACACATGGTTTAAGAGCCAGGCAGACAGACTTAGAACTCATAAGCAAATGTGGCCTAATGTTCAAAGGTAGGAAATCTTAGGCGGCTCCAGCTCTCCTACTTTTTCATTCATGAGGTGGCACTGTCACTGAGAAAGCAAATAACTAAAAAGTTTCTTTTACCAAAAAAAAAAAAGGCATCAAATTTTTAAAATATAAGTTTGAAGTTAGTCTTCCACAGATAGCCAATTTAATTATGCTAAAAATGACATTTTTAATTAAACACCAAGGTAAGCATAAATGGATTTCAAAATAATTAATCAAACATCAAAAAATTGAAACCTTTTTCTGCTTGAGCAGCAGAAATGAAAGAACCAGTCTTCGGGTCTCATAGAGATTCAATCTAATTTAATTCTCTGTCTTCTCTAAATAAACATTCCTAAAACCTTTTTTTCATCTGGGGGAATAAGGATGAGAGGGGTAATCAATATTTCTAGCATTTTAATTAAAACCGTTAGTGGAATAAATCCATTTAATTATCAGTTAATGAAATACAAGGTCATTTACCTGACAGGAACTTTTGAGGGTGGATTACTAGTTGGAATAAAGCAGGGGAGCCCGATGTCAGAGCCATTTAACTTCTGTCAAATTTAAGGTTAAAATCCTTTTAGACTCTTTAACCTATTCCCTACCACTTTTCTATTATGGATGACAATTGGCAAGAGAAATGCATGCTAAAACTTATTTTACATTTAATTATGTTGCTAAGATTTCATTAAATTTCTAGAAATTTCTTTATGTTTCTAAGGCATGAACTGAAAGATTGCAATATATTTTGCTATGTTTTTAGTTTGTGTTCATCATTTGCAAATGTATAGGGATGCTTCCCTTACTACAAATCTTATAAATAATTTCTTCATTTTTATAAATACCAATCAATAAACTGTCAGTTTTGGCGTGCAAACATAGAACAAATCCACAAAAATAAATAAATCACTTTAGATAAGTTATGGTTGATTATATGTAGTTCCCTTTTTAAGGTGACCCCAATTTCATTAGAATCATATAAAGAATTAAAAGCATCTGGCCGCAGGTTAGTTTGGTAGCTGGCTTTAAGCCAGTTTAACCAATGAAGAGCTAGCACTGAAGGCATGTTGCAAAGCTCCTTCTACACATTGTTCACACTTTTTGTAGCTCACTTTTGCAAACAGAGCCTTGTGAGGGCCCCTGTTTCTTCTCAGCATAGATGTTGAATTCATTATCTATAGATTACAGATTTATTGCACCTTTGTAGATTGAACTAGCAACAAATTTTAGAGATAAAAACCAGATAACCTAGTTGGACTCTTGTTTTCTTCCTTACATGGCACTTACTGTGTGCTAGGGTCACATACAGTGCCAATGTGTGCATCCCGTGTACTCGGCGCTTCGTAGACTCTGCATGGATATTAACACATCCTTACGTACCTTTGAAAGACATTCGAGTAACTCATCATGATTCATAAATTCTAGACACAATTAGTTTACAAAAACATACGTTGGCTTCAAAATAAAAGTGAATCAATTATCAGCTCAAACCTGCGTTAATTGAGCCCGGCTTCTCCATGAAGGCAGAGTAAGATTTCATCCTTGTTTAGACTTACCAAGACGGTGAATAGGTTTCTAATACTTTGAAAAAAATATCAAAACTTACTTGGAAAATTGGATTAGATAGTATGAAGAATTCTCTTTTTTATGTTTTCATAAATGTAATCCTGTGACTGCAAAGGAGGGTAATAAAATTTGTTTTAAGTTATACAATGAGACATATAAAGGAAGAAAATTATCAATGATACCTAGATTTCAAACTTCTCTTGGGTGACCGAGGCCACTGGGATTGGCTTTGGTGCATAGGTGCTTTTGATACTGATCTGTCATAGGAATTTGTCCAACAGCCCCTCTTTGCCCTTTGTCCTATATTGCAATTGGTCTACCTTGGGTGTCTAGTGCCTTGCACTTAAGTGTTATTCAGTGCCTACCCTACCCATCTCCCCACAGCCCTAACCTCTTTCCTTCTAAAACAAGGCTTCCATGCTTATTGCAGATGTCACAGGCATCCAAACACTGTGGGCTTAATTTTTCTCCCACTTCGAAATGTTTTGGAATGGCACTGTCATCATGGAAGTTGAGGGGTCTTCTTATTGTTTCACATAGTCTGCTCTATACCACACGGGCATGCTTTAGTTCATTTGTATTGGCATATCAGAGGACCTGAGACAGCAATTTATAGAGAGCAGTTATTTACTTCTCATAGAGGTTGAGATGTCTAAGATAAGGCACCAGCAGGTTGGCTGGCTCAGGAGGCTCGTTCTCCATTTTTAGAATAGCACCTTGTTGCTGGACCCTCTGGAAGATGAACATTCCCCTTACAGGTGGAAGGGATGGGGGAGTAAGAGTGCACATCCTTCAACCTTGAGTCCTCCTAGGAGGATGCTGAGTCCTCAAGACCAGTAGACTACCAAAGGCCATACTTCTGTTGCATTGGGGTTAAGTTTCAACCCAGATTGGGGTGGGACACCATCATTCAAACTACACTGAGATCAGTTGTATCACTGTGGACTGGAGAAGACACACTTCCCATGGAGGTTATACACAGCAAATCATGGTAGTTCTCTTTCAGTTCTTTCATTTTATAGATTTTTTTTTAACTGAGTACTTCTTTGTCTCCCTTTGACCTGGGTTCTAGAAGTTCTGCTCTTTGTATACATACATCTTCCTTTAGAAATCTGTTCTATATTTTTTAATTCTATCTCCATTAACTCTGCATAGAAGATTCCCAGGGTTTTGTTTGTTTGTTTGTTTTGTTTTTGTGCTGTTGACACCTAGCTTTACATGCTGGGTAAACATAGGTAATAACAACTAAGCTTATATTTCTCCTTCCCACTTTCCCATCATTGTCCTGATGGGATGTGCCTGGTTCCTCAGCAACAGAGGCCCAAATGATTTTAACTATTCTCTCCTAATGTCCCAATGGGAAGCAGTGGCTACCAAGTGTTGCTGGGTCTCCCTGGGTCAGACCTTCTGAAGCATGCTTTGTGTCCCCCAGCCCAGGTCTTCTGCTTCCCACCTCCCTCTCACCTGGTTTTCTTTCCTTCTCTTGGAAACCCACAATATCCAGGAACTGGGTTATTTTGTGAAGCATTCTTTTGTCTTCTGGTCTTTACAAAAGCACACAAAGTTCCTTAAGAGGAAAGTCCTCGAGTTACATTCAGCTCTATTGTATCAGATCAGAGACATCTGCATTTCTCCTAAAGACACTGGCACTCCTGCCAGCGAATGAAGCTCTGTTCCCAGCACAGAAGGCCACTCTCTGCCGAAACTGCAATTCACCCCTGTCCTCTGAACTTTTCACTGTTCTCTTCCTTTCTTATTTTCTTCACATTCCTCTTTCTAAATGCTCATCCCTAAAACTTTTAATCCAATATTGATTTACTCTCATTCAGCTTTGTATATCACTCATTAAAACGTGAAAGAGTTATCCTGTTAACTGATCCATGTTAGGCCTCAATATAAGTATTCTCCCATTGACAGTTTAGTTACCATGTTTGGTTATCTTTTCCCTGTTTCTTTTATTGATCAATAAGAAAGGGTTGTGTGCCAATTTCCTCGTCCCTGGTCTATAAGGATAGTGATCTTTACCTTGAAGAAGACAATGAAGTTAATGGTAAGTGACAGGCCTGTAGCTGCTCTTTTGCTTTGAATGGCTTATATCTTAGGGAACATAGAGGAAACAAAATGCTGCCTCATTTTTATTTATGGCCATGAATTGATATAGTCAAGACAAAAACATACTAATTCACGTTTATGTATGAGTGGAAGTTTTAGGTCCCTTCCTATTAAAACCGGTGCAGACTCATAGTGGCAAACCAGAGACCCATTTGAGCTCTTCTGCTGTGTGCCTAAGTCTAATTTGAAACCATTGTACCTTAAACTCTTACTAATTGCTCAAACTTAAAGTCATTATTTCAGTTCTTTATTAAAAATGAGCCTTTGCCCTATAAAACGCCCATAATTTTTAGCAGCCATATATCTGCTGTGTAATTTCCTCTCTCAAAAAATGTCATGCTCAATTTAATATTGGTATGTCATTTGCAACTGGCTAGGGGAGCTTTTTGAAGCTATTACATACTCTGGTTTCACAAGAGCTGGACTCTGAAGCCTGCATCCCTGCATCCCTGCATCCCCGCATCTCTGAAACTGCATCCCTGCCAGTCTCAGGCTGCTGTCCTGACACTGATGCACGGTGCGTTTCTCTTACCCAAAGGGCTGCCTTAGAGGATGTTCTGTCATGGAATGCAAGGGCATTGGTTAAAATGAGAATGTTTTCCTCTGTGAGTAAGTGAATTGAGACCCCAACCACAAATGTAACAAACCAGTTAAATAAAACAAAATGCACAAGCCTGTGGATTAGAAAGATATACCACCTTGAGTTTTTATAACCATACCTCACATGGAATTGTAATCTTTACAAAGCAGCTATTTTAAAACAAGATATAAAGAATACAATAGACAACTCAGAAGGATTCATACACACTTACAAAATAATGTGTATGAGATTTGCAACTTCAGTATAATTTAACATATAATTTTGCTTGGTAAAATATTTTAATGAGAAAATTATTTTTATTAAACTAACACACTAACAAACAGGAAAAAATGAAAACGTAGCAGATTAATAACAGTTGACTATAGAAGAGGTATCATCAAAATCATCAAAAATGAGTTTTATTTGGGTTAAGATATAAAGATTATATATGCATATTCATCAACATCATTATTGTCATCTTGCATTGGTTAACTTGTGATCTACAAGTGTCAATTACATATTTTGAAATGCCAACATCAAGGTTTCAAGTGACTATGGCATATGAAGTGGGAGGCCAAACACTTGAGGAGATACCTTGACCTTAAGGAACTCAAGATTTCTTGGGAGGCTACAATTCACACATGGGAGTGTGTGTATCTCTACCAGGATACTATATTTCTGACTGTCAGTGATACAGTCAGAAATACAGACATAAGAATGGGAACTGAGGACTTCTGGCTTCATCCAAGTATAAGAACACATGAGCAAAGGTATTTCACATACAAAGGCTCATGCTAAGAAATTCTCATATCTGGAGGCAACAGGGCATAGACAAATTGATGGGAGATGGAATTATGTGAAAAGCAATAGAAGATAAGATTTTAGAGGAAAGCTAGAATGTAGTTCACTGGTACAGTGCTTGCCTGGTGTGCAAACTAACTAACTAACTAACTAACTAAGTAAGTAAGTAAATAAATAAAATATAAAATGTGGTGGTATTGTGTTCCCTGAAATATTGTGCACACTAATAAACTTATCTGGGGTCAGAGACAGAACAGCCACAACATTAAACATAAAGGTTAGGCAGTGGTAGCACACGCCTTTAATCCTAGCATTCCAGAGGAAGAAATCCATGTGTTCAAGGATACAGCCAAGCATAGTGACTCACGCCTTTAATCTCAGAAAGCAAAAGAACGTTTAATTCCAGGGAGTGGTGGTAGAAAGCAGAAAGGTACATAAGGCGTGAGGACCAGAAACTAGAAGCATTTGGCTGGTTAAGCTTTCAGGCTTTGAAGCAGCACAGTTTAGCTGGGATTCATTCTGGATGAGGACTCAGAGGCTTCCAGTCTGAGGAAACAGGACCAGCTGAGGAACTGGTGAGGTGAGATAGCTGTGGCTTGTTCTGTCTCTCTGACTTTCCAGTATTCACCCCAATAACTGGCCTCGGGTTTGATTTTATTAATAAGACTTTAAAGATTCCTGCTACAATAAGAAATAAAGGAAAGAAGAGAAAAAAAGAAAAGAAGAGGAAAAAAGTGATTGGGGAAAGGCCCCTTTTCTCCACCCTCCCTTTATTGTCTAGGTAGGGGAATGAGACCACACTGTGTGATGCTTATGAAGGATAAAGGTGGACCCTGTGGTGGCTGTAGCAAAGTGGCCAGTGTTAGGGAACAGGAGAGCAGCCAACCATCCTTGGAGTCTCTGGAAACAAGCAATGATTGCAAGTTATCAATAACTTAAAGGAACAAATGAGCCTTGGCATCCGAGTGCACATCCCAGCTTTTTCTCTCCCATCCCTACTATGATGCAATCCGATCCATGTAAGCCTTGCTTTCTGATACATTCTGTTGAGACTTGAAAGTCTGCTCACAAAACTCAGGGCTCTTTTACTTTCTTTGTGTAGTCTCTCAAATTCTCTGTGCCTCAAATACCATTTTATAGACAGAAGAGACTTTCAGAGACTTAGTTGTCTTAATTTTGTGTAATATTCTCTCTCTCCCCGAAGACCTCCTACACATTAGGCAAGTACAGTCGGCTGAGATGTCCTCCCAACATCCTGAACCGTTTGCTCAGAGCCTAACCTGGGTAGGATTGATTTTCCTGCAAACGTGTGCTTGAAAGCACTGCTGTTCTTTTTGCTATTACTTTAGCATAACTTGAGACAAAGGGATATAATGGTGTGCTATACGGGTGTGATTTCTACAATATTTGATACAATGGTGAAACAGTGTTCTTTAAGGCAATGATAAAAGGATACTGATGGTCTATGAACACAACTTAAAATTCAGCACGTCCAAATGATCATTGTAAAGAAATAACACAAAAGTTAATTTTGTATTAATAAGAGTTATATGCTTAGTGATTATTTGTTGTCCGGTACATATGATAAGTAGGGTGACAGTAATTGGCCATTTGAAAATAGGCAGCATTGATTGTTTTAAAAATAAAGTCTCTGCTAGTGAGAAGCTTTTCCTTGTTAAATATCATTCCCTGCTGCTGCTCTGTTTTGTTCCTGGGAAGGATCAGACAAGCTGAAGAAGTAGATGGTCCTGCTATGTCAGGGAGCGCAGCCATTTGTCCATTGCATATAAAGACGGTGGCAGTCTGTGGGAACTTCCCATTTCAGTGTCCTCTGCGTGCCAAAAGATCGCTGGAAGATTATGATGCTATTCATGCTTAAAATATGGAAATCACGGGCTCTATATTTTCTAAAGAACATCCCTTTTCATAGTGATAGTTTTTACTCCTATATCTCATCCTGTTTAATATTTTAAATTTGGTGTGTTCTCTAAAAGGAATTGCTATTTTGTGATTTACAACCTTGGAGAAAAATAACATACTAGTCATAACTTTGCAGTTTTTTGTGATGCATGAAGATCAGATTTTTTAATGTTGGTTAATGCTTTGCTAATTAAAGTGTGCATGTTAATTAAAGCAGAGGCTAATGTTAATTACCTATATTAATGGAATCTCATGTAGCACCTGCCTGAAGCAATGGGTTCAATTTTCAAAATATCTCAATTAAGGCTGAAACTTTTGATTTGCATCTAGTAGGGTTTCAATTAACTGCACTGAAAACTTCAAAAACACTCTTAGGGGTGCAAAACAGCAGTGATTATATGAAGTAGAGTGGAGTTTGTGAAGTTCATGTACAAAGACTTCTTTCTTTAGTTTCAACTTGATTTCTTTTTTACTCGCCAAGACTATTCATTCAAAACAAGTCAATGAAAGTAGCCAGATGTCTATTATTGCCCATCATCCCATCCAAGGGAGGCTGAGGCAGGAGGATGGTGTATTCAAAAGCAGCCCTGGCTTCATAGCAAGACATTGTCTAGACTAAAACTAAACGGCAGTGCAAACATCAACTCTTGAAATAGCTCACCAGTGTTAGCACCTGAGTACACCCATCCTTACCCTTACAGCATTCTGCCCCGGATGACCATTAGTTTTAATCTACGTCCCTTGCTAATGAGTGTCTTGGTTCCTTTTATTTAACCATATATAACCACTATATACTTAACCATATATAAGCATGTTTTAGGGCCTTAAAACAAACATTGTTGTGTGTTTGTAAAACAGCTAAATACATTTCTAGGCTAGAGTGGAAGTGAGTGAACGATTAGCACCTATTTCATTGTTTCTGAACACACACAGCCATGGCTTCTTTCTTGTTTACACGGCTGCTTTTTGCAAGGCATCAAGTTGCTGTCTGGTATCTCGATCCAGTGTCCAATAAAAGACTGGTATTTTTGTTAGCAAGTTAAATATGGCCTGGAATGGAGAAGAAGGTGCTTATTCAGGATAAGCCATTGTTATAACGCCGGTGAACATGTGTTTATTCTGCCGATGATTGTATTAACATTATCTTTTAGTTCCAAACTTACAACCTAGTTGTTCTGTAAGCAAGCCTGGCTCATGACCATAGGCACAGTAGAATGCTTGTGTTGTTTTAGAAGATAATACATGAGATTAGCATATTAGAGGGCAAATCTTAAAATAATTAATTAAAATATAAACATAACTGAAGACAGGTACATTGTGATTAGTATGCATATCGTTGGCTCTCCTGAACCTACTGCTGTATTTGCTAAAGTCCCAATAACAACCATTCCCACTGGGTCTTTGGAAGGGATTATGAGCTAACAGTGATAACCTTTTTGACATCTAGTATAATCATGGTTTCAGAAAAATAGTTTCCATTACTGTGAATAATTGAACGAGAAGTAATCGCCGCAATAGGTATATACAAATAGATTACAAACTGATTTATGGTCCCTGGAAATCAGCATCATTAACTGTTATTGTGCCTTAGCAGACTTGGACTCTGATAGCTGACTCTTGATCTCAGAGGGCCAAGATTTGTCTCCATCCAGCCGTAGAGAATACCAAACAAGCATAAGACTGCCATGTGTAAGGTGTGGCCATCAAGGCGACACAAAGGCCCACAGCTGCTTCTGATGTGCTATCAGCACGATGGTGAAAACAATATTTACGGGAACGGCAAACGGTATTGTTTAGGCCAGAAGATGTCGGCCGTCGTCCTGATGGCCGAGCGTGTGGTTGCCAGAAAAGACGCTAAGTGTTCCCCAACGAAGAGCAGTGCGGGGTAGGTGAGTCAGTGAGCACTCTCGACCTTCATCACACACTGGCTAGTTAGCCAACTGGTCAGTTCGAAGCTGGACTCAACGTAATAACTAGTTGGATAATGTGATGAATATGCATCGCCGACTTCCCAAGGATGAGGCAGTGGGCCAGGTCTTCACAACCAGAGGAGCAAAGTCACCAAAGCATCCAGTCCCTGCTGTATCACCATTAAGGTGGCAGATGGCAAAGCATTAGCAGAAAGACATTGAGAACAGCTGGAAAACATCTGGTGGGAAGAGACAACCTAATGGGTATACTTGGCTGTGCCAAATTGAAAGGCAATTACTGGGAATCCTGGAAAGAAACTTGTACGTATGGTTCATGGGGTGGGGTGGGGGTTTGGCTAGAACGATGGATTCTAGTTTAGAGCTTTGGAAATACTAAAAAGAAGTGACATTCGAACCTTGGGGATAGACTAGAGAACATTAATTTGCTCTCTCCCCAAGTTCTAAGTGAGAACACAACTTTTAGGGGCATCTGTAAACCTATCTTGACCTGGAATCTTCTTGCATTGCTTCAGACCTTGTTTTTGATGCAGAGTCCCCCATTGAACTTGGAGTGTACTCACTGATGAGACTGGCCAGTCGGTGAGGTCCAGAGGCACACCTATCTTTGTACAATGGCTTTTTATGTGGATGCTGGGGATCCGAACTCGGGTCCTCAGGCTTGTGCAGCTGGTTCTTTGCACACAGAGCTCTCTCTCCAGCCTGCAGCTTTGGATTTCTTTTCACATGTTCCTCCATTACTGTTTGTCTGTGTCTGTCCACATGTCATTGTTCACTCTCTCCTTTGTCGAGAGAATCACCTGTCTTTCTAGAACCCCTCTGTCTGTCAGGCTCAATCCAAAGACAGTGATGTTTCCTTTTGGGAGCGAATGATTTCACAGAATGAAGAAGCAGTAAAGAGAGGATTCCCTCAGAGACTGATGGGTAGAATTGGGGAGACTGGGTGCCCCATGACTGTTATGCAGCTAAAAGAGATTCCCTCGAAGACTGACAAGACACCATTTCCCATTCAGTCCTCAGAGGAATGTGCAAACCTAGACAGGCCATGAAGGAGATAGAAATCTCAACAGGTGCAAGGAGAATGCCAAACTTCTCCTGGAGAGTCGAAGTTGGTGAAGCCCGAGTTTTCTTGGGGTTACTTATAGGAATATGGATGAGGGGTCACTTACAGGAACAGGAATGATGCAAAGACAACCTCATCACCAGAGCCCACCCCAGCCTGGGTGGCAGCTCACAATGCTGGGAAGGGGGTTACAGAGTGTCCTTTCCAAGTGACTTGGTTGGTTGGTCTAAACCTCTTTCAGGCAGCTCAGCCAGTTTCTGCCCCTGATCAGTCTTAGGGACTTCCTGAAGCTAGCTAGCTGTTTTGAGTTATTTACCTTTCATTCTTGGAGGAGACTATTGCACAACAGGAAGCCACATATTTTCCAGGTGCTCTCCTGACCTACTTGCCATTGAGAAGACAGACTAGTCAAAGCATAGTCTTTCAATAAATGTTAGGGCCCATCTCCCTTCATCCAACTCCCTTCTTAATCATTGAACCAAAAGTAGTCCATTTATTACCTTTTGTAACTATTTTTGGCTTATTTTTCCTCAACTCAAACAAACAAACAAACAAACAAACAAAAACAGTTGACTATAAGCAGGGTCTGATCTCAGTTTCTAAACATTAGAGTCCAGATGTCCTCTCTAGAAAAAAGCAGGTTATTTTGAGCAGAAGGCCAAGCAGAATTCAACCACAGAGGAAGTGGCCAGGAACACAAGTGAAGAGCCAGAGTTTAGAAAAGGTGTGGTGAGCACAGAGCCAGTGAGGGACAGCACATGTGTAAGAGCCCTGACAGGCGTTCCTGAGAAATGGTTGGCGATAGGCAGACAAAAGGTCAGAGAGAGAAAGGATACCAGAAGGAATTGCAAGAAATCAACATGAGGGAAGTCAAGGGCTTTGAATGAGTTTCAAGTCTAGCTCCAAATTTCTAGGTTGACACAGAATCCTCCTATAAATCCTACATATCGGAATATCATGATAAGGATAAATCATACTAGTAACTGGGAAAAGCAATCAGATTTGCAAGAAAATGCCTTCACAGTGAGGCCTCATTTCTTTCTGCCCCTGGACGCTGAAGAGACTGGGTGCCATGATGGCTGAGTAGTGAGCTGAAAAGAGACAAAGTAATCAGAGTGTACACAAGGAAGTTTCATTTCTGAGAAAAAGGAGCAAAAGGTCTGGATGAATCTAACATTTGTAGGATATGGGACATTGGGCCTTTCAGGAAGTGGTCAAACTATGTACCTTCCATAGTAGAAGATATTGTACTGTATCCCAGCTGCCAGCTGTTTTAACTGTTGGAAGGACCAGTTAGGGACTGGCTAAGGCAAGGAAATCATGGTTTGAGGACTATTGCTTAGAAATGATACCCACAAAGAAGACTTCAAAAAATGAAGCACAGGACTTGGAGTCAGAAGCTCCGGGACATTTCTTTCCATTAGCTATGTGATATCATCTCTTTCCAGTAGAAAGAATAATATCTGATATATTGGTGCCCAGCTTAAGTTGTGATTACTAAGGAAGATGTTATACGTGGAACCCCAAACCACAAAAGTATATGTAATCTATTACCAGAAGTATCTGACTCTATTAGCAAGTGACTTTTGATTAAGCAAAATGTTACTATCCATCATTTAAGCATTAATCCAGATGCCCAATGAATATGCCCACTTTAGGTGATAGATAGTGAACTCATGATTAGACATCCAATTAATTTGTAATTTGCATACTGTGTCAAATAATAAGGTAAAATCAATAATTATTTCATAGGATAATAGATTATTTGAGGTAGAACTATAAAATATAAATATCTAATTATGTAAGATATAAAAATTATGTTTCTCTTTAAATGTTCTATGAAATGGCAGAGAGCTGCATCTTCATCGTGACTATGGAGTTATGCCTAATATCAAGATGTTTATCATTTTTTGAGAGTATCATTTTCTTAGGTCTGGTTCTAAACTACAAGATAGCAGCTTAGATAACGTAAAAAATAAAATAAAATAGCAGTGTGTTTAATGGCAGTGTGAAAGGAACGCTCTTCTCATAGCTTCCTTGATCCTGGCCCTGGTCCCTTTGTTTCTGTCTCCATATTCCCCTCACACTAAGACCCTAGCAGTCTTTACCAGTTTGAAGGAGGCAGGGGAATTATTGTGTGAAGTACTTCATGTTCTAGATTCATCATCAGGACATTTCATAATTCTTCTTTCTCTCATTCCTATTTCATCTCCTAGTCCTTGTTTCCCATAAACTGAAAATTTGGTCAAGAAGCATTCTTGGACTTAGGCTTATCATTTGTGACATGTGTGTTCTGGTGGCATCCCCTCTTGTCAGAATTTCTGCCGTCTGTGGTACCAAAGTGGAGGGGGTGTCCAGAGACCTTCAGACAGTTGAGATTCCCCTTATAATTAACAGGTAGTCAGTGGAGCCTGTACTTCATGTGGGGATTCAGTTCCCTGTTAATGAATCCATTGGTGACCCAAGCTACAATCAACTATTTGGAAGTTACAAAATGGTGGTCGACTAATTCTAATATTTCTTGTGCATTTTTAGCTGGCTATAAAAAAAAAAAAAAGCTCTATAAAGTTTTCTTGTACCAACTCTGATAATTACAATTTCTCTTCTAATCTTCAAATATCCTTTTGCTTCCCAGTATTTGGAATAATGTGTTAGAGTAAGGGCCCCTCCTGTGATGGCATTACTTTTTCTTTTTCTGGTGTGAATACAGTTACATGCAAATTTACTTACATGTGTTTGGTAGGTAGCTGTCACTTGAAGTGATTTGATTTGGAGCATGTATTTTCTGCATTTGCCTAGAGTCCCTTCATGATAGAGCTGTGTGCTTTTCTCTAGAGCCAATGAAAGCGTCTTTGTTCTCTTTACAAGATGATAATACCACAGGCTCATTTTATAATTTTCCTGCTCCAGACTTTTAAATTAATTACTAAACTGGTATCTTTAACTTTTCTCAGATGAAAGTAAGCCATACCCACCCCTCACTCATTCAATCAGTACGTATGGAGTGTCTGCTTGTATCAGAAACCCAGGGATGGTATCAAAACAAATCTGGTTCACATCTGACTCCTGGGGACACTTAAAACATATTCATGTAGAGGAGTCATGAACGCCTACATGGTAGAAACAGAAGTTTTTATACAAGACATCGGATAGATTATACATCCATGAAATTCAGGTGAGGGAGGAAATTCCTTAGCCCAGAGAAATGGGAGGAAAGAGGAGCTGTGGAAATGGAGGGTAGTTGAGTGCAGAGATGGAAAAGCCTTATTCATGAGAGGGCATAGGCTAGTCTGATGTGAGTAGGGGGGGATTTTGCCATTTGTCAGGAAAGGAACTCATAGGGGATACCTGGGAATGTAAACAGGGACCCATTCCTAAGAGGCACATAAACATGATGCCAAGACAGTTAGCTTCAATCTGAAGCAAATGATAGTCATTGGGACTCTTCTGCTTTGTTTCTTGGTTTCTGAATCAGAACAGTCATATGACTGATTGATCACATGATCATGGAAAGCCTCTTATAGAGGCCTTTTTTCTCTTGTGCACCATTGTAAGGGGACATTTAGTCCTGCGGCTGGTGGGTTAGATGCTGGATGCTGAATAACCTAGCAGTAGTTTGTGTGATGACTCAAGCACAAGGATGCTAGGTGGTCCTATATTTTGTGTCTCACATACCAGCAGGAAACAAGAAAACTTCCAATGCCATTTCATTATCAGGGTCACTCCAACTGTCTCCAGTTATGAGAGATTCCAGTGCACCCAAGGTAACTGTTTCCCAAGCATGAAACTCATTTCTTCCTGGGTCATAATTTAAATCTTAATCTATTTATATTTTTGCCTTGGATTACTATATGTATGCTGAGTTTTAGCTACGTAAGGTAGAGCAGAAATGCAAAAGGACCCAAACAACCAAAATGCTGCTGAGGATGAAAAGATTGAAACGTCATACAGAAATGACACGCCCTGTGTTCTTTTTGTGAGGTCACTTGCTGTGTTGTTGATAGACTTACTGGAACTTTCTGTTACCTTGTTTCTCAGCTTAATTGTGGCAGTTTGAATGAGAATGGCCCCATAGGCCATATATTTGAAGGCTTGGTGCCCAGTTGATGGAACTGTTTGGGAAGGATTTGGAGGTGTGGTCTTATTGGATGGAGAAGGCATGTCATTGGGGGTGGGCTTTGAGCTTTCAAAAGCCCATGCCATTCCTAGTTCTCTCTCGCTTTACATCTCATGCCTATGGATCAGGATGTAAACCTCAGCCAGTGCTTCAGCACCATATCTGCCTGCTACTGCCATGCTTCACACCATGATGGCCATGGATGCTAACCTCTAAAACTGTAAGCAAGCCCCTAGTAAACTGGTTCTCCTATGAACTGCCTTGGTCATGGTAATTTTTCATAGCAATAGAAAAGTAACTAAAATGTATGTACATATACATATATATTCATACATATATATGAAACAAGCTACTAGGCATCTAAAAGGTAACTGTTTTGTCTTAGATGTAGCAGACAACTATTAAATCTGAAATGGGAATATTAAAATAATTTTGAAGACATTCTTTGTGAAGAAGCAACCTTGCAGCAAGCTGCAAGACTATATTATAGAGATTCAGCTGTATATAATAAGCTATACCTTGACCAAACAAGGAGTCCTTCAAGAGGAAGCCATTTATCAAGGAATATTTAGTGTTATTTAGCTTATTAATATATATCAGCTGTCTTCTGCTATGAAATTCTTGTGTGCCCATATACTATTAGGCCCAATGGCCAACAGTCAAGCTTCTCTGACCTACTGCTGATCCACTAGGTAACATTCCTGCAAAGCTTAGGAGACAGGCAGGTCTCCTTGTTTCTTGTGCAAATGAAGCTCAGACCATCCCTTGCCTTCAGGCCTAGTAGCATCATAGAGCTATTGACTCAGGACAATAGGGCTTTTTGTATAACCAAGTGCAGTCAAGAATGGAGTGGAGTTCCTGGTCAGGCAGAGCTGTGTGGCCAGGGAGAAGAGAAGAAGGCAGAGTTTCTCAGAGCCAGGGGTAAGGAACAAGGAAGGAAGGCTGGAGGACGAAGAACAGAGGAGGAAGATGAGGTTGAAAGCACAGGAGCTTAGTTAGGACTGTGTCAGGGCAGTAGGTACAGAGAGGAGCTGTATGTGAGGACAGAGCTGAAGCTGTGTAGATAGAATTTTGTCTTAGAGAAATAAAGTAACAGACGAAAGAGCATAGTGTGTATAGATTCCTTTCCCTCAGGTAACACCCCTCCCCCCCAGATAGATGCAGCGTCTTCCCCAGGACCCTGGGAGGGATTTTTTCAGGGCAGGCCCTTGGGAAAATTTCATTACAACCTCACTATACTATAATTGATGTTTGGTTTCTGAAAGTCATACATAGAAAAGATTCTGTGTAGGGTTATGATGTATATCATAAAACTTGAAAAACAATAGTTGGCATTTCAACAGGGAAATTGCTCTATCCCCTCCTCTTTGAAAACTGGTAGCTGAACTAGGTATGTTTTAGAGTCAGAAAGTGATCCCCATAGGAAGTTGACCAGTTAATAAGCATTTTCTCTTTCCTTTGCTTATTTTTCCTGCCATGTTTGTATCATCAAGTGTTATTTTCTACTATAACTTTGAGAATTCTATTTTCTACCACTGTCTGAGACAAGATAAAGTTTCTTCATGTCAGAGATTATTGAATCTTTTATTTCATAGAGACCTGCTAAAATTAAGTATCACTTTAAATTTAAATCTGTAACACAGAGGTTAACAATATCCAAGGGTTTTCATGTTTGAAATTTCAGAGAATCCCAATACATTCTTTAAACTGAAAAGTATTTCAAGTGATTTTGGTCAGAATGATCCTTTCCTTTTAATGATATGATTCACATTTTACAGTTAGATTAGCAACCTCAGATGTTAATTAGAACCAGCTAAGAATCTACTTCCTGAAAGTACACATCTTCTTCTAGCATGAATACCACTAAGGCATCTCACTAATTTCCATACAATGACTCACTCATTCACTCAGCACCCAATTTTCTGACATTGAAGATACAATTGTGAATAAGAAAGTTGTGGAATCATTTACAAAATTCTCTAAAACAAAACAAAAAATCAAAAAAAGACATGGTCCCTGCTGTTGTGAAATTTACCTCCCAGTGGCATATGAATTAAAAACTCATATTCTAAAAAAACCAAAACTTACATTTTGCAAACTAGCAAGATAAAACAAAAATGAGTCAAATATAGTCATAAATATTAGAAAAAATCAAAGATGGAGGGGGAGGAGAAAAGAGGGAGAATAATTGGGGAAGGAAACACCATTTAAACAGATTTTGAAGATATAAATGTGCTAGTCACATGAGAAGGAGAAGAGGAAAATTCCAGGAAGAGGGAAGTGCCTGGCCACGGTGGAAAGGAAGTAGATTTTTCCAAGGATTGAAACTGAAAGACCTGTCTACCATACAGACAAGCAGCTCAGCAGGCAGCAGTGATAGATAATGAAGATCACACACCACAGGTCCCTGAAGACTCTGAGAGGTGTGTCTACAGTACACTGGTTGCCAATATAAGAAGTAAGATGTGAACCACCATTTAAGAGAAACATTCATCCTGACCAAAATGGATTTAGAGCATAGCACCTAATTCTTGTCATTAGCTCATCTACTTACTCTGCCCTAAAATAAAGACAGCAGAAAATGAAGGATATAATTTTGTTTAACCTGACACTTACTTAGAATATCAGTATGTCTGATAGATAGGAATAGAGATATCAAGGAAGGGGAAAAAAGGCACATGTTTGTTTCTTTTGTAAGTCTTTTATGAATATGATAGCTCAGAGACATAGTGAGAATTTTCAGGAAAATCTAAGCACCATGTCAAGCTCTACAAGCTGTGAGTAGTCTTGATGTCTTGATGGTCTGTTTCTGAAGCACTATGAACTTTTCTGACTTTGGAGCCTGTGGGAAATCCTGACTTTTCATAATCTCTTTCTGTCTGAGACCCTGACCTAAAAGGAGCTGGACCTAGATAAGTATTAAGATGTAGGTTAGAAGAGTGAGCACCCAAGACTTGGGTGTTCTTCTCTAGGCTTGCTACCATCTTTTGTGCAAATAGATCTTTTTAAAAAATACTTTTTAATTTCCAATTTCTATTACATTATTTGTTTGTGAGTAGGGCCATGTGTATAGAAATCAGTTCTCTTCTTCCTCCATGAAGGTTTAGGGGCTGAACTCAGCCTGTCAGACATTGTGACACATGCTTTTACCTGCTGTGCCGTCTTGGTGACTCTGCAAATAGATTTCTACCCATGGTTTTTTGTTTTTCTTAAAATGGTCTTGTGGGCTAGTGTGCTTTATCTTTAACTGAAGAGAATTAAAATACATGAAACTGGAAATACTTCATGTTAATATGTTAATGCCTATACCTTTGTAGTGTGAGTCAGCATGTAAGACATCCTTTCTTTTCCCCAGTGAAATCGCTAACAAGAACTGGAATAAGGGAGTCAACAGGGTAGGGGGAGTTTCCATGTATAGGTCATTTCATATGGCTTTGTGAATTGCTACAATAATTTTACCCAATAGTTAGGGTTCAATTCACTCAATAAGCATTCTTGGTTTCCATTAGAATCTCCAATTAAACACAAGTATATGCCTTTGGGTTATTATGATTAATAGTCAATATAATAAAAAGCAATGGCGTTTTCTAAAAAATATTGGTATTTCCTACAATTATAGCTTTAAATAAAATATTAGCAGTTTTAAAGTAGCTTTTCATAGGTTCCTTTTTTCTTCATTTCCATATATTTCTCATTAATCAGTGAACTATATCTCAACATAATTTCTAGATAAAATGTATTTTCTCCTTTTTAAATACTTTGATATTCTCATTTGTTTTTATGGCATGTTACTGCATGTCTCCAGAGGCTCACAGCATTTTTATTTTCAAGTAAATTTATATTAGTTACAGTATCCAGCTGTTTTAGATATAGGATCATTTCCTGTTGGTACTGTTTCCAGGACAATTCTTTTTTTCTCCTCACAAAAATGAAAAATGTAATTTAACAAAGATATCCTATAATTGCCTTCATATCTAGCAAGGTATCTAGCAATCTGAATACCTTATTTTATTTAAAACATCTGTCCACATAATGTCTAGCAATTGTCTAAAGATACATCATCCATGGGAAACACAGCTGCTGCTATTTTTATTTAATTTATAGGGAACCAACAAAAACGTCTCTTTAATATTGTGTCTTCTGCTGTTTTATTACATGCAAGGTATTTTCATAAATGAGAATAGCTTACCATTTTGGTGCTGGCAATTAGTTTAGTCTCTTGGAAATTGGGAAAAGCCATTGTCCAGTGTTCTAAAGTCACTATGAAAATATTCTGTAGAACAGCAAGCTTTTGTTACATATGTGTGTGCAATATATATTATATATAATATATTCATATGTTAATATGTGTATTGTGTGCACACATATGTGTACACACGTGTCTAGCAATACATCGTCATAAAAGGGTGGCATGCTGCTCCTCTTGTGGAACTAATCTTACACTGGAAGCACATTTTAATTGCTACCCAATGTATGTTTTCACTTACAATAAAAATGTAAAGTCTTTTGCTTTGAAGTCTTTCTATTGATTATAGCAGTCAACTGATATTTTGTTACTCTTAAGAAAAATGTATAGAGAATTGTAGGAGCTTCCACAAAAGCTCTTTGTCCTGGGAGGATGCTGAGTTTTAGAGAGAGAAACCTATTTGTAAATTCTATTTATTGTATATGACCCTCGAAGCCTAATTAATTAAGCAGCATTTAACTTTTACTAGATTGCATCAATTTTGACTTAGCTGACTGCAAAGACACCAGACACCCAAGCTGACAATATGTGCCTAAGGAGAAGGCTTACCTTTTCCAGGGAAATAATCAAAAGATTCCTTTTTGGAACACTAAGAGTATGAAAGGGAAATGGTTATGGTCCCCTAGTGACACACTGTTATGATTGACAGGAAAAACCAACATGCCTGCCACCTGAGACGTCTTGTTCAGGAACTTTCTGGAGGGTAGTAAATTGGTGTTGGCACAAACACAAAAAAATAAAATGACTTGATTCAGCACTTTTCAATTCTAAATCCCCAAACACTAAAGAAAGAACTAAATATTCATCAAATGATCAAAATTTATATTGATTTTTATTCTACATTAGCAGCTCAAAGTTGAGATTCTTGACAGGGTGGATGTCGGCTTGAATGATTCTCTTTGAAATGAGGATATAGGCTCTGAACTGAGTGCTTCCATGCATTCCTGAACTATAGGCCCTGCTTATTAGAACCCCAGGCGGCTGAATTTTCAGAAGGAAGTATAAAGGCACACTTGTTTGGTTCTGTTTTGATAACTAAATTGTTATTATTAGTATGTAAAGTAATTCTTGTTGTTCCTGTTTCATTTCCCACCCCCATGCACCACCACTACCCCACCCCACCCCGCCCCGTCCCCATTTCAAGACTATTTATCCTATAGAAATTCAAAGGAACTGGAGTTCCTGTAGTAGCCACTGACTTCATGGGAACATTTGTCAGCTTAACTGGACCGAGGGGGGAGCTACTGGCCCTACAGGCTGAGAGAGCTCTGATTGTATCTTCACGATATACATTTTTAATCTTTAGTTTCTAGCAGAGAATAAATGCTAGCTTTCTGTAGGTGAGTGTGGAGGGTAGGAATTAGGCAACGGCTGCAGAATGTAAACACAGATTGATGCATCTGTCGCCATGCAGAGATTTGCTAAGGGAACAGTCATGGAGAAACATCGAAAATTCTAATCATCTCCTCCAGTCCACACCTTGTAATCACACTTCCCCCACCGCCGCTGCTCATGACATAAAATGCTGAATTTTTAATGAGTTTAACCACTTGCATTACAAAAAGGAGAGAGGATGGTGGATGAAGGTTCTCCAGAAGCAATGGTGTGTCACGGTTGTGTTTTGTCTGTTAGGTGGAGGTGGGTTTTTGTTGCCTTGATAAGCATCCCATATGTCATTAAAACAGAGAAGGAAGACATTTTTCTCCATGCACAAATGCAGAAGAAATGAAAATAGTGTTAATGTTTATTTCCCCACTTTGTTTGAATGTTACCATTTAACAAGTCTCATTAAAAGGACGGCTTTAAAATTAAATTTCCTAAATATTATAGTGAATGGTTTTAATGATTTGCAAACAAGTCAATAAAGTAGAAATGGTAACTTAAAAACCTAAAATATTACTGCTATGTCTCTTAAATAAACACATAAGAACTATCACTACCCTCTCTAATGCTAGGTTTTCTGGAATGACAATATAATCATATTGTTATATACTTAATATAAAAAGATCACTATATGCAATAATATTTACTGAAAAATAATATTCAAATAGCTGATCATTCCTAATTATTACTTAATTTTTTTCAACATTGTATTTATACTGTGTTCCCGTATGTATGTGTGCAGTGGTTGGATAACAGCTTTCAGGAGTTCAGTCTCTCCTTCCATCATGTGGGTCCCAGGACTGAACTCCAGGCATCAAGCTTGGGCAAGTGCCCATTGAACCATCCCTCTGGCCCTCTTGTTAATATAATATATAGATTATAATTTAAAAAGAACATTCTAAAAAATGTACTAATTGTTTCCTTGGCACACTTTTGAAGGATTTTATTAGTCTTATCCTTGAATGAGTGCTGAGTGTTTCTTATGAACCATAATCTTTTTGTATTTTTGTACAATGTATGATATATAAAAGACATTCAAGATCTAGCTGTTGAAATTTGTTGAAGACCTTAAAAAATGTTACAAAGAAATATCTCCTCCTGTGATCCTCCACTTACTCTGGGAAGGAAAGTTTGGCATCCTACTCAGGTGTGCGTGTTTGAAGCCATGCATGTAGCCAACATTTAACCATTTTTTTTCTCTTGACCATTAAGTTCAGGCAAGGCTCTTTAAGGAGAAGCCCTGTGACTCCTTCTGCTTTCCTTTGCCATTTTCCCTTTGAACCCTCGAGGACAACTTTCTCTGCGCTTGCACTTCTCTTTATAGATTGAAGGATGAATTGTAGTTTAAAACTTAGCTGTTGTGTATAACACTTAAAACCTGACAAAGACTTTTAATAATCATCAACTCTTTTAAATTTCAGTTCTCTGATGAGAAACTGAGTAGGGGCCGCAAGTAATTACTTTGATAAAGTGTAAAAAAAAGTCTTTTGTGTTAAGCAAGCTTCTGTAAACTTATACTATCTTTAGGGTTTGACTTCCATAAAAAAGTTCTGACATGCTTTAACTTTTTGGTTTTGTCCTAATCTGTTGTTTTATTTTGGAATAATCATTTTCCTCAGGGCAAAATCTCCATAATATTTTCCCTCTTCTTGAGATGAGAAAACTTGTTTTTTTTTTTAACCAAATATATATTATCTACCTACCTACATACATACATATATATACATACATACATACATACATATATATATATATTTCCTGTTTCATGGTTCTTATCTGATTTGGTTTCTTAAAAAATAGAAAGCATTTTATTTTTAATAAGACAATATATTTCAGAAAACATTGGAAGCGCATACAAAATATATTAACAGTTTTGGGATATTTTTTAAAATCAATAAACTTAAATTAACCATTTTGTAGATAATCGAATCCTATTATAGCAGCCACTTAGAAACCATTTTTGATTTTTTTTTTGGGGGGGGAGCATTGGGTTTTTGTTTGTTTTTATTTTTGTTTTGAGACAGCGTTTTTCTGTGTTACCCTGGCTTTCTTAGAATTAGCTCTGTAGACCAAGCTGGACTTGAACCCAGAGATCTGCCTACCTCTGCCTCCCAAATGCTCCCAAGGATTAAAGGTGTGTGTCAACACTGCCTGACCCAGAAATTGCTTTTGTAATCAAGGATCTTCAACAGTGCTTCAGAGAAATCCCAGATAAGGCCTAAAGAAGTCAGCAATTAAGGATAGGACAGAGAGAGGTAAAATCCCCCAGTGTCACTCTCAGCAGCCTAAATAATTTCTCTAAACTTTTAGGGACCTCATTAATCATGGTGGCACACATTTTTAATCTGAGTCTAGAGGAGGCACAGAGATAGGCAGATCTCCATGAGTTTGAGGGCAGCTTAGTTTACACAGTGAGTTTCAGTCAGGCCAGCAAGGGCTACATATTGAGACTTTATCTCAAAAGGAAACTTTTAGGAAACCTCAACTCAGAACCAGCTGGGATTCCTGGCTCTGATGCAGAAAAGAAGTTCGAGACTAGCCAATATGAAGCAGAGGTTGTGTAATAAAGATACTTTAATCTATACTTAAGAATGTAGGTTAAGAGAGAAGCATTCAGAAGTAAGACACATCAGAAAGTATGGTTATAGACTTTTCTAAGAGAGAATTGCCAAGATTAAGTTTAACATTCTTAAGAAGTTTAACCCACCAAAAGATGCTGAGGCATGAAATGAGTGTGGGAGAACACAATTCAATCCATAGCATGTTAAAGTTTACTAGAGATATTAGTTACTAGAATATCATTGGCCCCCATGGACTGGGATGCTGTGCTTCCAAGCCAGTGAAATCTGATGATTGCCTTCTCTCACTTAGTGTACTAGTCAGGGTTCTCTAGAGTAACAGAATTTATAGAATGAATCCCCCTCTTTCCTTGCAGGCTGTGGTCCAGCTAATCCCAAAATGGCTGGCTATGAATGAAAAGCCCAAGAATCTAGTAGTTGCTCAGTCCCAGAGGCTGGATGTCTCAGCTGGGCTTCTGAATATGCTGGAATCCCAAAGAAGTAGAGTCTACTACCAGTGAAAGAAAGGACTTGCTCACAAGATGAGGGCAAGCAAGCAAAGAGCAAAAGCTTCTTTTATCCATGTCCTTAGACTTCCAACAGAAGGTATAACCCAGATTAGCAGTGTGACTTCCAACTTCAAGACCCAGATTAAAGGCCTATATTTTTCTACATCAAGATCTGAATTAGAAGTGGATCTTCAAATTAAGAAAAAAAAATACTTCACAGGTGTGCCTTCTATTTGGGGGGTTCTTAGTTCCAGACGTAGTGAAGTTGACAACCAAGAATAGTCATCACACTGATCTCCTCTCAAAGTGGCAGGAACTATGCAAGCTTATTTAGGCTATCCATAAGGTGACAATCTCATCCCAGTAGAAAGAGAGAGAGAAGAGGATCAAGGCCTTTACATAAATAATAATGGCTTTGTTGGATCTTTGTTATGCTCAGAACAGTATTTAACTTCCCTAACCTGCATCCTCTACATTATGCACTTTATGTACCCCTTCCCTTGACCTCTTCATTCAAATGCCCTAAAGCTCCAGTCACCATTCTTTGAGTGTACTGTGTCCTTTCATGACTTTTGGCTCTTAAACAAATCAATCATCCTGCCTCTCGAGATAGCGTCACCTACCAGAGTCATACTTACCACCTCAGTTCTGGTTCAGACACCACTTTTGTCAAGCCTTGCTGACTGTTCCCTGCCTTCAGGTGATTGTTTTATTTCTGATGACAGTGCCACTTGACATAATTGTAGTGGTTGGCACATCTTTTACCTTCCATGCTACACTCCCTTAGAAGAAGAGAATGTATTTTATCTTCCTTATGCCCACAGCAGCTGGTAGTCCCTGAGATATAATAGAGTCTCAGCAAATGTGTGAATGATAAATGGATGGATGGACAATACATTTATTAAGCAATTGCTTGTTTAATGCTTGCCTTGGTTCAGACTCTGACAAGGTGCTCAGAATGCAAAATGTCCAAGGAAACAGACATGGCTACTCCCAATATTTGGAATCCAAAGACAAATCAGAAACTATATCAAACATAAGAAATTTACATTTGCATGTGCTGTGTAGGACACTTACCTGGTCCTGAAATAAGAACACAGTGGATCTGTTTCAGCAACGCCATTGAGAAAGGACTCTCTGAGAAATAGCATGTCAGGTGTAAGCTGGAAGACAAAACATTACCAGAAAAATGTTCCAGAAAAATGAAATAATATAGGGGAAAATCCACAGGACAAGAAATAATTGCTTAAAAATTTGGAATGCTTAAAGAATTAAAGAAGGTAAAGATAGTTAAAGACGGCAAGAGCATGGCAATTAAGAGGGAGACTATCAGAGGTCTAGCCTAGGCAAGAAATTGTTAGCCAATGGGAGAAGCTTGTTTCTTGGGTCTGAGTGCAGGAGTAAGTCAGCTTGTATCTTGTAATGACTACTCTTGCCAATGTAACTGAAAATAATTAGAGGACAGGAATGACCGAGAGGAGATATATGCAAGTCAGAGGCAACAGAGGCTTGAATGAGGCTGTAGCAATGCCAACTGGGAGAAACTGGTGATACACTGTAGAGGATGAATCCATATCATAAGGAGTGGCTTATAGGAAAGGAAAAAATAAAAGAAGTCAAGATGACTCTCTAGCTTCTGGCTATTTGTTTAACAAAGAAAGACCAAGTATGAGAAGAATTGGAGGATTAGGAGAGTTTGAGAATGCAGTTACCTTTTAAACGTCAGAGCCCAAAATAATCGAAGTTAGGTGATTGGTGTAAAGTGTAAAGCTCAGAGGAGAGTAGCTGGAGGCATCACTATATAGAGGACACTTAAGGCAATGATAAGGGTATGGAAAAAAGCCCCGCCCAAGCTCTGGCACATCAGTGATCTTAGCTGTGATAGAAGATCAGCTGGGGAACAGTCCATAAAATGAATGTAGGATGTTGGAGAAGAAAAAAGGTAGAACAACTGAAGATTAATTGCAACCAGTGCTAACACCTAGACTGGAGGGAGAAATGGTCCTTTTCCTTTTCTTGTAGGTGGAGTTTTCTGTCCTGCCAGCCTATTCCCAAATAACCACACAGAGACTTATTATTAATTATAAATTCTTGGCCGATAGCTTAGGCTTGTTACTACCCCACTCTTTCAACTTAAATTAACCCATATTTCTTATCTACCCTCTACCATGTGGTGGTAACTTTTTTCAGCATGGCATGTTCATCTCCTGCTTCCTCTGTGTCTGCTGGCGACTTCACACTTCTTCCCAGTGTTCTCTCTCAGTTTTGCTTTTCTACCTAATCTCTTTCTGCCTGGCTATGGGCCACTCAGCTCTCTATTACCAATGAGAGCAACACATCATCACAGTGTACAAAAGGATTGTTTCACAGCATCTTCTATGGCATGTCCCAGGGCATTCTCATTTCATTCTAATTTCAATTTTTGCATGTAAATAGGTGTTTTAAATCTCTATATTCCTATAAGACTGAAGATCTTCCTCTGATTATTCCACCAGTACCTCTGTCTCAGTTCATTTTTTCCATCTGTTCAGCATGACTGCAACCTGGAAAACAAGAGGCACACCCACCACTAAAGTCTCATTCTTTCTAGTTAATAAAAAAATTCCAAATCCTGTCTTTTATCTTTAATATTTATCAGGCTAAGTTTCCATATGAAAAATATAGTAATATTTTAAAGTAACCACAGTTACTCTAGATGATAACTAAAACTCATTTATTCAGAGAAATAGAGGCACTGTTTTTAAGAATGATATTTTCTTCCAATCTCTCTCCTTTAAGTTTAGGTTTGGACTAAAATATAGCATCAGAAAAATTTTAAGAGAATCTACAAGGAGGTTTAGAATGGCAAAGCCACTCAATCTTAGCAAAGGGAACTGTTTAGTTCTATTTCATAAGGAAATTTAGGAATGAATTGCTAAAAATAGAGGTAGAAATGGAGACGGACAGGAAAGGCCTGGGTTCTCTATTCACCTGTTCATTAGTGAAGAGAACTTTCCATGCAAGAAAGAAATTATTAGGTGACTAGTTATATTTTGAGTTCTTCTAGACTCTTCCACACACCCCTCATTTGGTCAGAGACGTTTCATTTGTACACATCCCCACTGAGGTTGAATGCTGACTATTTTTCTGAGTGGTGATATGTCCCTACTCTGCCTGTTTTATGAGCCTTTTGTGAACAGAGGCACACACTTGTGAGATCACTGCCCAGAATGAACCGTGGTCCAACACATTACTTCATAGAGTTAAAATGGACAGAAGCCTCTACAAGAATGTCCCCAGTGACCCAGATGTGTTATTCTAATGGGCTTTTCCACAGAGCACCCAGTCCAGAGCAACATCCTCATTGTGCCCCTAGATTTCTGGTGGAGGAGAGGTTGTAGCCTTTGGGCGAACTGTTCTTAAACTCGCTGACTATTGTTTAACGTCTCTGTTATCTTACTCGTCACATAAGAATTTGACATAAACTTTAAAAAAAGATGTGTGTGTGTGTGTGCGCGCGCGCGCTTCTGTGTGTGTATGGGGTGTGCATAAGCCTGTGTGTGCAAAGGGCAGCAGAGGGTGTTAGATCCCTCAGAGCTGGAGTAACAGGTTTGTAGGATGCTGGGCTTGTTCTGAGGGCCTGGGATCCAAACTCTTACCCTGACTACCGTGAGGCAAGCACTCGAAAGCACTCGGGCATGTTTACAGCCCCTGTATGCTTTTTACAGTTTTTTTTTTCCTAGTCATTGATTAGTTTTGTTCTTTAAAATCTATTCTTAGACCAGTGGCTGTTCTTTCAGGTCCCATGACTTCATAAACCTCTTAGCATTCATCCATACACACTACTGACATTCTGCATACTTACTTCCTCTTCCACATCTTTAATAGAAATGCAAAGTGACGCTAGATTTAACATTTTCTGTGTGACTCCCCACCAGTCACGCCTCTTCTTGCAACTACACATATTATATGTGGTTTCTTTTATTTTTTAAATTCGTGATGCTTGGAATCAAATTCAAGGTTTCATCCATGCTGGGTAAGGACTCTAACCACTGAGTTACATCCCTAGTCCCTGACATAATTTTTTCTTTAATTTTTGAGACTATAAAATAAGTACAACATTTCTCCATTTCCTTTCCTCCCTCTAAGCCTTCCCATGAGCTACACCCAGAGAGTCTCACCAACAGGACGACTTAACCATGAGCTGAATAAGGACAACAGTAGATGTGCCAGAGAAGGTGGGGGACAGCCCAGGAGATCTCAGCCCTACACAAAGCAGTGCAGGCAACTAAGGAAAGCTGAAGTGTGAGAAAGAGTCTTCCCTGGGGAAGAGCACACTAATTGGTTATCCAATACCAATGGTCATCCCTGGAAGCATGCAGACACATGACATAAGAGCCCGAGCAGGTTATATTTAAGAATATACACATATATACATATGTGCATACACACATACCTATATACACATACTTTCTGAAACATTAATACATAACTATAGTAATCTAAACTTTATCTCTTTAAATTCTCTGTGGAAATTTAGACTATTCATAATGACTGCTTGTGAAAAAGCCAAACTATAGGTTTTCTAATGGTTCAGGCCCTTTAAGTGATCTCCACTTTGTGATACTCCTCTTTTCTCCATAGCTGAGTCTTACAAAAGGTGAGACCAGGGGAAGGCCTTCATTGGCTCTGACTGCTAAGGGTAGCAGGTCGTGTCTGGCTTACATTTAGTCCTGGTGACTACCCAGCAGCCGGATAGAACTAGTTTTCTAAGAAAAGATACCATGAAATAGCAGTTTTAAGATGGTCAGAAACGTTAGTGGAGGGGTTTGATTTTGTGAAGCATACTAAAAGGAAAGTAAGGGTCCCTGGGTCCACCATGCATGAGAACCCACCATTGCTTCCTCTCCTCCCTGAGGGTGGGTCCACCATGCATGAGAACCCACCATTGCTTCCTCTCCTCCCTGAGGAGTCGCAGTCTGAGCTGGTGTCCTAGAGAATCCAAAGCCACAGGGATTGTGACAGCGGCAATAAATAAAACATCTACCCAGTGCATTCCCATGAAAAAGTAGTTCAGTGCGTTGGGCGGTGGTTGGGCGGTGGTGGCGCACGCCTTTAATCCCAGCACTCGGGAGGCAGAGGCAGGCAGATCTTTGTGAGTTCGAGGCCAGCCTGACCTACAGAGTGCATCCCAGGAAAGGTGCAAAGCTACAAAGAGAAACCGTGTCTCAGAAAAAAAAAAAAAAAAAAAAACAAACAACAACAACAAAAGTAGTTCAGCGTTCTTTGACCTCTGATTGATTAAAAAAAAATCAAAAAATTAAAAATAAAAAAAAGAAAAGAAAAAACCCAGCATGTTGAAACTACTTTTCCTTTGCAGCAAGTCCCCAAGTGTTTATGATTCAACAATTCCAGCCTGTGTGTAAAAGTCATTACATTAGTGGTTCTCAACCTGTGGGTCACGACTCCCTTGAGGATCGAATTACCCTGGGGTCACCTAAGACCATGGGAAAACACAGATATTTAAATTACAGTTCATAACAGTAGCAAAATTACAGTTGTGAAGTAGCAATGAAAATAATGTTCTGGTTGGGGTCACCACAGCATGAGGAACTGTATTAAAGGGTCGCAGCATTAGGAAAGGTTGAGAACCGATGCACTGTAATACCCATGATTTAAAATCATTAAGACAATAGTACAGAGAATAAAAAATGCAATAAATGAAGTATATTACCATTATTGAATATGTGCTAGAATTAATAATAGGCGTTTTACTTCTCCCCAGTGAAGAAAATAAAGCATTCAGAATATATATATATGTATACATATATATATATATATGAAATATCCCAGTGTATGAATTGAATGGAAATATCTTTTAAAATGTTACATATGTGATAGTGTGAGGAAGAGTATTATTAAGGAATTTCACAGAATTTTTATGTAAAGTCTTATTATGCCATGTTATGATATCAGGGACACTTTGTAATATTTACCAAGTCTTCTGAGAGTTCATTTATTCAGGTCATATTTTAAGGAAGAGCTTATAAGATTCAGATCTATAATGTCATTCTGTAATATGCCCAACTGATCCCATTAAATCCAGCCCTACCCAGGCAGTATAATGATGTGAACAATTCCCTTTCTTTCCGTTGTTACCCCTTCCTTGAAATGCAGTCCTTCCGGATTAAGAGAACGGTTCTTCTTGGCCTCTCTCTCCAGGCTGAGGTTCGGCTCTGCTACCTGGAAGCGCAGAGGGATGCTGTGGAGCAGATGTCTCTCAAGCTGTACAGCGAGCAGTATACCAGCAGTAGCAAGAGGAAAGAGGAGTTCGCTGACATGTCCAAAGTGCAGTCCGTGGGAAGCAACGGGTAAGGACGATCCTTTTGGTTGTTTTCTTCTCACGAACCTACTTTGTCAGCGATGCCCAGTATCGGGTGCTGGGCAGGCATTTCCTTTCTCGCTGGCAGACAAGGAAAGGCTCACTGGAGTGCTGGAGTCAAGGACCGTGGGTTTTATCAGCCGCTACCATCTAAGTCAAAACTTCTGAACTTTGTCACTGTCTTGTAAAAGACAGCCTTGTGTTTCTTGGGAGTGTTTTCGAGACTATATTTTATCGATAATATTGGTCTTTTTCCTTCATAAATTGTTTTTAAAATTGATATCCCCTCCCTTTGACCTCACTGTCTAGGTTAAGGTTTGTTTATCAAATTTCTAAAAACTAGAACTTCACTGGACACGTGGAAGGACAACAGTATAGAGATCCAGTCATTGTTTAGGAACCGTGGTTTAACCGCACTTAGATTCACACACAGTCAGCAGGAACTGGAGACTAGTTCTTGACTATTTTATTTTTTGTTTAATATTTGAGACAGGGTCACATGTAATCCAGGCTGGACTTAAGCTCACTTTGTAGCTGTGGCTGACCTTGAACTCCTGCCTCTCCTGCCTCTGCATCCTATGTGCTGAGCTGACAAATATGAGCCATGAATGGTGGCGGCAAGAATACCCGCGCCCCATGACATGTATGGTTCCGTGTAGATAGGAGCATCTGCCCACAGTCTTCAATGACTGTTACGTCTTTAGATATTTCTAAATCTCTCAAAGCTGTACAAACATTGCCCAGTGTATTCAAATACTGCTGTTTTCTAATTCAATTCTAATATTTATTAGATGATCATTAAAGAGTAAAAGAGAAGAAGTTAAATAATTTCATAGTTTCCATAGCTCAGTCATAATCATCCTTAATAAAATGTGAGTGGTCGCATTTTTACGCTTGGGCTAGGCAACCAGAGACAGACACTGTTCACCAACGTTATATTACATGTTTATAGTGTTATGTAAACCTGTGGAGATAACTCTATCCAGAAAATCCCTTGAAGGTAGCATAAAAGAAGTCTTTTTTTCTTTTCTTTTCTTTTCTTTTTTTTTTTTTTGCACTTGGGTGCATCTATCTTTTTTTTTCTTTTTGGTCTTTTTTGGGGACAGGGTCTCACTGTGTACCTCTGGCTGTCTTGGAACTCTCTATGTAGACCAGGCTGGCCTCGAATCCAGAGATCCATCTACTTCTCTGCTTCCCAAGTACTGGAATTAAAGGTGTGCACCACCATCCCCGGCTTGCATTTATCTTTCCGAGCATTTAGATTTATAATGGACTTACAACCCTTATACAATGTTATGGGTTAAATTAGTACATAGGTTAGAGATTCGGTACTGTTATAGTAACTCAAGGTATAAGAATATAAGAAAAATACCAGGGTCATAATTTTGTTTTGAACTGAGAACAAAGAACTTATATTTGTCATTCTATCAGGCTGTTTTCTACAGGGCAGACCTGCTATCTATTCCATGGACTTGTTTTACTTGATTCAGTAGACATTTTTCTATTCACCGAGAGGGCGGGGGCAGCAGCCAATGAGAAGGAAAAGGCTAAATCTTACAGCATGAACAACAAGCTGTTTGCGGGCCTTAATGTGCTTTAATTTCTCAAAATGCCTAAGCAGTCTCTGGTGTGCATGCAGGCACAGACTTCAGGTCACATTTTCCTGTTTTCTAAAGCCTTTGGATTGAGCAGCACCACGTGCTTCTGACCTCAGATTCCAAGGGCCCAACCTGAGCACTCACTCTGGGCTCCAGGCATCATAAATCTGTCCTGGGAACTGCTTAGTTAGCAACAAGCATTGTTCTGTGACGTGGGAGTGGGTGAACTTTCCTGATAGCCTTTGTTTGTGCTCCTTAGGGTGCTGAGGGCTGTGCATTGTGCAGAAATTTAAGAGTGCGCTGAAGGAAAACCAGCCATTTAATAGTATGAACAGAAACCTATGTGGCGTTCTAGTCCCTGTTGACACACAGGAAAGCACTGTCTGAGAAATTCCTGGGGGTGAGGTTATCTGAGGTGTCTTGCCCTCAAGACTCTGCTCCCACAGTCAAATCTGTAATTCTGAAGCCTTGAAAACACAGCCTTGTAAAATTATTTACTCCAATGGTAGATACTCTTCCCTAACCATTCCTGTTGTTACATAAAATGAGCACTGTTTCCAACAAGTAAATGTGGGAATAGCGTGGGCTTTCCAGGGTCTGTATTTCAAATGCAGAATCAAATAGACTAAAGAGAAAAATGAAGTCAGTAATCCAATTCATGTACTTCCATTTTCTCACATCCTCATTCTCACATACGTGCTCAGACTGTGTGCGAATGTAGGTGTAGAAGAATTCTTCAGAGAAGACCCAACTGCTGTACTGAATGGCGCTCTTAAATTTCTACAAGTTTTCTATAACAAAGCTATTCCTTCTGAAATGAATTTATTACCTCTCTGGCTTGGTGAGAAGGTGTTTATTAGGGCGGTATGTCAAAGTTTATACCCAACTATCAGTTTTGTGCTTAGCAATTCTGAGTGGATATGGTGAGAGATTCTTCCGGAACACAAAGGAACATGCTCTGGCAATACAGTATGTTCATCTTGGGAGAAATTTGGCTTATGCATACCATCACGCGACCATGGCTCCTGGGTGGCCTGCAATAGATGAGTCTTTGTGATTCTTTGAGGGAATAAACACCGTTACTTTTTATTTTAGTGAGAGCAGTATTGGTTTGTTTTGTTTCTTCCATCAAGGAAGTCTTCACAAGGTCCTACTATGTGCACGGCCCAATGCTCTAAGTGTAGCTAATCAGGACCACTTGCATTCTGTATGCTTCACAAACAGTGACCACCTCCTTTTTCAGGTGTTTCTTCCCATAACGATGTTATCTGATTTCACTTTTCAAATAAGGTTCAACTGTGCGGTCCAATGCATTAAGTAGCTCTGTACTTGCCGAGGAAACTTAGTTTAGATGATTAGCCATGTCTTTTCTCCAACATACAAATTAGGGAATTAAAACATCCAACAGCTTAATGATTCACTAGCCCAGGATAGAAGACTTAAGATGGAACTAAAAAAAACCACAGCTCAGAACCCTAGGTCAAGAATGTAACGGTTGCCAGGTGTGGCTGCAGAGCTAATATCTCAGCATGCAGGAGAAAGAGACAGGCAGACCGCGTTTGAGGGCATTCTGCGAAACAGCAAGATCCGGTCTCAAAACTCCCTGCCCAGACAGCAAAAACCAGACAAAAAGGCAGGTGATCCAAACAGTCATCCCACCTCCTCTCCGAGGATCTGAGCTGTACCCTCGACGGAATTTCATCATAAACCCTGCATTGTGAAAAGTCCACACTGTATAAAACTTACCATGGAAAAATACAATAGTCCTAAGGAAATTTTATTCCACAAAGATGTTTCTGGCAAGAAACTGCAAAAAATGGTGTATGATGGAGCATGCCTGTGAGTTCAGCTACTTGAGGACATGGAGACAGGAAGCTCACTGGGAGCCAAAGACTTGAAGAGTAGTGAGACCCTGTATCCGAAAAGCAGAACAAAACCCTCAGAAACCCCCAATTCAATCATTAATTAGACCAACATTTTTAAGTGCTTTCTGTAGTCAAGTTCTGTGTAAGGTGGAGTTTGGATGGGAGAAAGTGGGGTGGTATTTATACTTGGAAACTCATAGTTTAGTTTTAGGAACAGGCAGATCTATAACCTAAGTGGTCTGAAGTGTTCTAAGTATTGAGTTGGAAACATATGAGGGTTAGAAATTAGCTTCTGGACATCTGGAGTCCATTCTGTGTCCAGGAGAACTAGAGCAGGCCAGGGAAGGCAGTAGAGAGGGCCCCGAAGGTGACAGAATTTCTCAGTGTACTCTAAAAAGTACTTACTGAACACCTACAAAGTCAGACCGTAGCTTAGTGTGTCGTTAAGTCACATTTAGCTGTGCAGTAGGAGAGGGGAAATGGTGTAGTTGGGGTTTTTGTTTGTTTGTATTTACTCTTTGGGGGGCCCGCCACCTAGCTCCCAAATAAATACATGGAGACTTATTCTTACTTATGAATGCCTGACCTTAGTTTGGATTATTTCTTGCCAGCTTAAATTCTCCCATCTACCTTTTGCCTCTGGGCTTTTATCTTTCTTTATTCTACATATCCCTCTTTCCTTCTTACTCTGTGGCTGGTTGGCTGGCCTCTAGCATCCTCCTCTTCTCTTTTTCTCGATTTTCCTTCTTCTCTTCTCCTATTTATTCTCTCTGCCTGGCAACCCTGCCTATCCCTCTCCTGCCTAGCTATTGGCCATTCAGCTCTTTATTAGACCAATCAGGTGTTTTAGGCAGGCAAAGTAACACAGCTTCACGGAGTTAAACAAATGCAACATAAAAGAATGCAGTACCTCTTTGCATCACTAAACAAATATTCTACAGCATAAACAAATGTAAACACATCTTAAAATAATATTCCACAACAAAGCAGGGTTCTTGAAACTGGTGAGATGGATGTATGAGGCACAGCAGTGTCCCTGCATCCAGGGTGATTTCCTCTGAGTCTAATAGCCTGGCATGTGCTTGGTACTCACACAGATAAGTCACTAAAGCTGATGTGGAGCCAGCCAAGAGGGAAACATGGTCTAGAGGATTGCCACCTGTTTTCTATTCTGGAAATCAGGGTAGAATGTTGAAAGAATGGGGAGAAATGTTTGAGAAAGAGGTTAACTCCAACTCCCGGATTTAATCACTGAGTATATGGTCTGAGCCACAATCACCAGGGGAACCTTAAAACTAAAAGCATCCCCTTCCCCTACCTGCTTGCCTCACCTTCTTGCCCTATAGCCTAAAATTCTCATTCTCTAGGGAGGGTGGGGGCGGGGGATGATTAGGCCTAAAAGCTCGTCACTTGCTGAGAGCATGTGCCACCGGTTTTTAGAGTGCTCTCTCTGAGTCAGCAACATCAACGCCTCATATGAATACCATTTCTGGGGTTCAGTCCATACCCATGAATTTGGAGAATTTGGGAGTGGAGAGTACATCCATCCTAAGTGAACAAGCTTCCAAGAGTGATTTCTAGAAGTTTGGGAGGCACTGCTTTGGACAATGGAGGTTCTCAGATTAGGAATTAATGTAAAGCATGGTAAGAAGACTGAAGTCTGAAGATATGATGAGGAAACGATCCTGAGAGGACTGTGGGATAAAGGGAATGAGAGAGGGGAGGTACTCTGATGTCCCAGTTGCCCAAAGGACTTTGGTGCAGGTAAAGACAATATTTACTGAGTACCTCTTAAACAGAGGTCATGCAAAGCACTGGGGATGTGAAGTCAATGAGATACAAAGAATTTTGACAGGCAGACATAACTCAGCAGAGGATGGTAGGGCTTAGAAGTGACAAAAAATATTTTTCCTCAAGGAAGTAGACTGTGAAATCAGCTCGGACAGTAAAGGAAGTCCCAGCATGACAAGTGACAGTATTCTAGAGTCTGGAGAGGTGACTCAGTGGGACAGAGTACCTAATCTTCAGGCTCAAGGAAGTGAGTTTGAATCCACAGCCCTCACATCAAAAGTGGCACCCCACATAAGCACTGTGTGTGGGGGGGTGTGATCTCAGAGACCAGTGGCTCACTGAGAACTCACAGGCTAGCCAGACTAGCCAAAACAGTGAACTTCTGGTTCAATGAGCTACCCTTTCCAAGGCAACATGGTAGAGAATGATGGAGGACACCACCACCTGAGATCCTACTCTGACTTCTACATGGGTGCACACAAGCATACACACTCATGTCCATGCACTACACACACACACACACACACACACACACACACACACACACACCATAAAACCAGGATTCTGAAAGAAGTATGAAGAATATATTAGTATGCAAAAAATTACACATAGGTTAGTTAAGAGGCCAAGAGTAATAACACAAGCGTGTTGCCTGTAATCTTGAGTAGTTGGAAAGCTGAGGCATTGAGGCATTGTGGATAATTATAACATTTTTTTTTATTTCAATTAGAACCTTTGCTGATATGTTACAAAACTTCTAAAATTAAGACTGCAAAATTGAGAGTTCCAGGTAGTATCTTAGCTGACAGTAATTGAGGGCTATAGTTCACCATTATTTCCTTTCGTTAAGCTAAAGGTCCTGTCTGCATAAGATCCACACGAGAGCAAACTAGTTAACATTCCAGCATGCTCATGCCTGTGCACACCTGTGTAGATGCCAAATGGCTACTGAGGAGAGGAGCTACTGAGATCCCCACAACGGGAAGAGATTGCCTGTTGACAGCTGCTGGAGGAGAGAGAATCACTTTTCTTTCCTGGTGTGGCCACTAATAAGCTGCCCATGCCTCTGGGAATAACCCCATACCCATGCACATATGGGCAGTACTAACTGGACCCAATGGGTTATTAAAAAACGATTGTCACCAGAGAGCCTTTATCTAGCAACGTGTGGAAACAGATGCAGATATCCATGCCAAACATCCGTCCGAGCTCAGGGAATCCTGCTGAAGAGAGGGAGGAAGGATTATAGGATCCAGAGGGGTCAAGGACATCACAAGAAAACCCACAGAAATAACCAATCTGGCTCATAGGAACTCACAGAGTCTGAACCAACAACCAGGGAGCCTGCATGGGACTGACCTAGGCCCTCTGCATGTATGTGACAGTAGTGTAGCTTGGCCTACTTGTGAGACTCCTTACAATGGGAGCAAGGGCTGTCCCTCACTTTTCGGCTGGCTCTTGGGAACCTATTCCTCATACGGGATTGCTTTGCCCAGCCTTAATACAAGGGGAGGTGCTTAGTCTTACTGCAAATTGATATGCTATTCTTTGTTGATACTCTGGGAGGCCTACCTTTTCCTAAATAGAAGAGGAGGAGTAGATGGAGTGGATGGAGTGGATGGTGGGGGTGGGGTGGGGATGGAAAGGAGGTGGAGGAGGGGATGGGAGGAGAGGAGGGAGGGGAAAATGAAGTCAGAATGTAAAATAAATAAATTAATTAAATTAAACTATTTTTTAAAATAAAAAGGAGGACATGAAGTTAGGAGGGAGATGTGTCAGGTTGGTGAGGTTGAATAGAGGGAAGCGGTGGAGGGCAGATATAATTAAGATATAGCATATACCTGATTTTAAAATCTATGCATTCTTATCCATGATATTAGATATACTTAGAATACTTCTAACTGCACAAAAAATATTTATCTTTAGAGACAATCATGTGTCTAAATTCATCATGAGAACGTGTACCAGGTTACGAACTAAGACTCGAATTTCAGGGCCACTGTGCTCCTTTGTGGCTACCCAACCTTGATTAAGACATTGAACCTCTCCAAGATTCAACATGGGAGTAGAAAATGGGAATCGTTATCCTAGACTACTCAGGCAAATTTCTGCAGCAAGACAATGTGACAATTTATTGGAAAATACAAAAAATATAAGTGAAAAAAAATCAGTAAATGAAATATTTATTATGTAAATATTGCATTTCTGGGAGTAGCATGAGATACTAGGAATGCAAAGATGCACATAAGATTTCATCTCCATAGTCTGGAGGGAGAGACAGGGAGACGAAGAGATAAAGAGCCACTGCTAGAGATACAACATTCGAAATCACAATTCCAGTATTATGGGACTATTGAAGCTGACTAATGCAGTCTGACTTGAAAGTTTGAGAGAGACCTAGGAGAGGAAGGGACACTTGCATTACCTGAAAAGATGTGTCCAGTGTAGTAAATGGGAGAATGGTGAGGAGGGGTTAGGGGCAGCCTGCAGGGTTAGACAGGAAGTACACAGAGGGTGTCCACTGAAGCGTCTGTGTATCATTTGATGTTGAAGGAATGCACAGAGATGTTCCCAACTCTGCTTGCTTGGGCCAGGAGGGGTTCCCAGGGGAGATTTTAGAAGATGCCTCATTAACTTTGTGCAAGGCTTCCTGCCTCCGGGGGAAATTGAACAATGCTTGTTGGAAACTGGGGGGATGTAGCTAAAGGTTATATTTTATATTGAAGAAAATAGAAATGTCATTTCCTCAACATACAAGAGTTTAGCATAAAATTTCTTCCCAGCCATATATGAGTTATTCCTGCACAATGGCTTGAACGAAATGACAAAAGACTAAAAGTGTGACCGGAAAGATGAGGACAAGACACGCCTCCTGATTAGTGTGAAAAAGACATACTGAAACACACAAACAACACCCCCAAAGAGAACTGATATTGACAAGTGAGAAGAAATGAATCACTACTTAAAATATTGCTTGATTAAAGCCCAGGTTTGTTTCTCTAAATTAATTAGGCAATAAGATACGCTGAGTGACTTTAAACACCTGAGAAGAGACGTAATCACCCTGGCTTTCACTGCCGCAGGTGATTTCCTGGGTTTCTATTGAGCAACAGGCCCCAAGTTTGTATCCAATGGAATGCGATTGTGCTCATCCCTGCCCACCCCCCCAACACACACACAAAGAGCATTTTGAATTTCTGTTCAATGAGTGTCCTTGGAACCTGCTTACATAAAATATTCTCTATGGGTTTCCTACCAGTCATAGAAATGAAGTACTGGGTCTTCACATGCACAGTAGTGAAATTATCCTTACAAATAAGCTGAATAGTAGACATCCTCAAGCAACCATCGATCTTTTCTGCATTCCTACTTCTTCTGAGCCTTCCTCTGTCCCATAGAGTAAGTCCCATAGGCCAGCTGATTCAGATCCCTTGGGGTCCTTCTAGGGTGAGTAAAAGAATTATCAAAATGCAACATTTAGTTAAAAAAAAATAGCCAGGTTCAGTGTTGTGTATTCCGAGTTACCCAGGAGAATAAAGCAGTAAGATCATTGGAGCCCAGGAGTTTACTAAAATAGGCCCATACCAGGGGCCAACAAATCAGAGAAGGTTGTAATCTACTTTGCAGAGAGGTATGACTTCAAAGTTAACAGTACGGTCAACTAATAAAGATTTATGTATATTGTTTCTGTTTACAGTTCAGGGTGCTGGAGATGGTAAAAACAAAACAAAACAAAACAAAACAAAACAAAAAAACCTAACAGATCTTGAGAAGGCACCTAGGATAAACCTCATCAAACACACTGTAGTGTGCAGAGCAGAACTATTTCAAAGTAACTCCTATTGATCATTCTCCCATCTTCTTCCCCAAAGACATGTTACATTGCAAAATTACTGATAATAAGGCAAAAAAGCTTCATTAAAATGACTTAGGCAAAAATAAAATAATGGTAAAAAAAATTTAGAATTTTTTTTATATGACATATATAATATATAATGTATCTTCAAGAATGGCTGTGATTTGGCACTAGGAGTTTCATCCTCCAAAGAAAAGAATAAAATTTCACTTCATCATCAACCCATAGTCTTATAAATAATATATATCAGTTTGAAGAAATGTCTTAGTCATTAAGACTGGACAGAAAGTTCTCCTTGTTATTTGAATGGGAAATGTATTTGACATGCTTTTTGAATACATGGTACCCAGTTGATGGCATTGTTTTGGGAAGCTGAGGAAACTTTGGGACCTAGAGACCTGGTAAGCCAAGGTGGGTCACTGAAGATGGGCCTCATATTCACCTATGGTTCTGTACTGATTCTCTGGTTCCTGGACCAGTGTCGGTGTGAGAAATTCCACTCCACGTCCTCACTGCCATGGAGTCAGTCCTCCATGCTTTCTCTTGCTGTGACCAGAGTGAAATTCTCTGAACCAATGGGTGAAAACGAATCCTTTCTCTCTAAAGTCACAGCAATGAGATAATACCTAGCAGACTTCCCTATAGGTTTGTTTGTTTAGAGTGCAGGAATCAAATCCAAGTCCTTGTGCATACCACTGAAGTGCTCTATCATTGGAAACACCCCATCCTCTCCTAGTGTCCCTTAAGCGAAAGAAAGGAGTCTGTGTTGTCCTAAGTCTTAGTGTTTGGATGGAAGCTGCACAATCATATCTGAGGCTAATTCAATAAGGGTAGTTGATAAGTAACTATAAAAGCCCGAGAATAGCATGCTTTGAACATGGTCAGCCTCCATGGAGACAAAGTCCTCTTTTGCTACCAGATTTTGAGATTGGGCAGCAGAGAATTATTTTCAAGTTAACTCGTGTCATAACTCAAAGGTAAATATTTCCTATAAAGCACTTGGAAATGGATGATACCTGAAGTATGGTGGCTGTTTTTTTTTTTTTTTTTTTTTTTTTTTTTACTAAGGGGTGAGCTCCTGAAGCCACACCAGCATGTGAGTAGCTTGGCTTGGATCCTGAAACCTCATCCGTGCATACATTAATGGAAGGCTCATTTCTAGACAACAGCCGGAGCCTCTTACTTTGTCTTTGGAACTATAGTTTCTTCCTTTGTTCTCCCAAATTTCATTCTAAAATTCTTTTTTTTTTTTTGGTTTTTCGATACAGGGTTTTCTCTGTGTAGCTTTGTGCCTTTCCTGGGGACTCACTTGGTAGCCCAGGTTGGCCTCGAACTCGCAGAGATCCGCCTGGCTCTGCCTCCCGAGTGCTGGGATTAAAGGCGTGCACCACCACCGCCCGGCTCATTCTAAAATTCTTTAGAAAGTTTCTTAGTTCAATAGCTTATCAGAAAAGTTGGTCAAGGGTGTCATTTCCTTACAGCCTTACAGAATCCTGCAAAGGATAAAAAGGACACTCAGCAACCTATGTGGGCATTTCTAAATATAGGGCTATGTCTGTTATTTCAGTGATAGGTGCTTGTGGACAGGTGGTCTGTGAGAAACGAAGACCAATTATTAACACGTTTCTTATCTTGATTTTACTTTTCTTAGATATTTGCATGTCTCTGTGTGTATATATATTTGTGTTAATTTGTGTTATATATAAAACACATATACATAGATATATATGTGTGTATATAATATACACATAGATAGATAGATAGATAGATAGATAGATAGATAGATAGACAGATAGATAGATAGACAGACAGAATTACTTCCGGAAAGAACTTCACATTCTTTTTATTTATTAATGGCAAAGTCAGGCTTCTTGTCTCCTGAGGTAGCTGCTCATGAATTTTCATTTGAAATAGTAAATTAGTGTCCATATTTTAATATGTTTAGAATGAAAAGGGATTCTATATGCAACTGTACCTAACCATGTTCCACGCCTGGAAAGCTAAATTTTATTCTTTAATGATATTATGATTGGGCTACATGCTACTGTTATATCCCTCTTTCATGCTTACATACTGCATGGAGTTGATACTAGTGGGAGATTCCAGGCTATTATTAATATTAAATTTTATTTTTGTAAGATTTTCTTACTGCTTCTTTTTGTGTCTTAAAAAAAAAAAAAAAAAAAAACCAGGAGCAAACTTCCCTGCTCAAATAATGTGAACAGTGAATACTTAGTGAATATTTGGGGAAAGAATCAATATGCTAAAGAAGCTAGGAAACTTGGGTAATTTACTAAAACTTTTAGTATAGGCAGATGGGTTTTTAGATGTTTGTTAGTGTGAATGAACCATTAAAAAGGTATATGTATGAAATACATATATATGTATATATAATACTCAGCTTAAGGTAGAAAAGCAATTGACAGTTTAGCATTTTCTTCTCTTCAACCTATAATCTCTAATTTGATGATTTCTTAATTTGGTTGTCTGTTTTAATCAAAATTCCACGGTGGGCCAAGATGGGACCTCATATATTCACACACACCTCCCATTGATTTCACTTGGGTGAAACTTTATCGTTTAAGCAAAGTTTAAGTTGAAATGTTGAGTTAATGATGCCCACTTTAAATACCAAAGGCTGAATGCATTTGTGTATTAAACACTTAGCTAGTCAAACAGAATTCCCACTAGGATTCAAGAGAAGAGTCATTTCTTGGAACTATGTTAGCCTCACAAATACATACAAACATACATGCATACATACATACATACATACATACATACATACATACATACATACACACACACATACATGACCACACACCCAGTTAGGTAGGTCCTCAGCACTGCAAAACAAACACAACCATTTTCTCTTTTATTATGAAACAATTTAACATAGGTATATGACCATACAAAGGAAGAGTGTTTAAAGGAAAACTGTTAGGTGATGTGTCTTCTTTATTGTGCTTACAAAGAGCATAACTGAGCTTTTTAATAACATTTTTAGAGAGAACGTAGCATGTTCGTAGAATAGAAGGAAGGTATACTTTAAGATCATTTAGGAATCCAGGAAAGGAGATTAGCTAGGGAAATAGCTCCGTTCATTCAGTGCTCGCTGCAGAAGATTGAGTATCAGAAGTCAGTCCCCGGACACCAAATCAAAAGGCAAGTGTGGGCTGCACATACTTGTCTCCAGTGTGGACTAAGAACTCAATGCCTCATCCAACAGCAGCAGACAGCTTGTGCTGAGGTCCTTGGTAAGAACACTAATAGAAAGGAAGAGTTCGGCAGGCCTAGCAAAAGCCGTTGGAAAAATTTCCATGGTTCAAAGCCTTTTATGATCTTGCCTTTATTCTTCATTTATTTCAAGTCTATTAATTAATAATTCTCATGTTCATAAATTTCCTTTAGCTTTCCTATACAAAAGTGAATGAAAGGAATAGGAAGGTAGCTCATCAGTTGAGCATTAATATATGCGATCAGTTTAAATAAACAAATGTATCCTAAAAAACACTGAAAAAAGAAAAGACTAGCCCACCAACTCCCTGCAAAGTTCAAATTAAAATTACATCGAGATTTCATTTTGCCTCAATCAGAATGGCTAATGTTAAGAAAACTCCCCCATGGTCTCTGCTTCAGTTTCTGCCTCCAGCTTCTGTCCTGACTTCCTTTCATGATGGACTGTAATTTGTAAGTAGAAATAAACTCCCTCCACCCTGGCAAGTTCCTTTTGGTTGTGATGTTTGTCACTGCCTTAGTTTGGGTTTCTATTGCTGTGATGAGACACCATGACCACTGCAACTCTCATAAATGAAAACATTTAGTTGGGGTGGTGGCTTATAGGTCAGAGATTTAGTCCATTATCATCATGGCAGGAAGCATGGCAGCATGCAGGCAGATGTGGTGCTGGAGCTGAGAGTGCTACATCTTGACTCAGAGGCAACAGGAAGTCGACTGACAGTGACACCAAGTGAAGCTTGAGAAAAGAGACCTCAAAGCCCCACCTCACAGTGACACACTTCCTCCCAAAAGACCACACCTACTGCAACAAGGCCACACCTACTCCAACAAGACCACACCTACTCCAACAAGGCCACACCTACTCCAACAAGACCACACCTACTCCAACAAAGCCACAACTACTCCAACAAGGCCACACCTACTCCAACAAGACCACACCTACTCTAACAAGACCACACCTACTCTGACAAGACCACACCTACTCCAACAAAGCCACTACTCCAACAAGGCCACATCTACTCCAACAAGGCTGTACCTCCTAATAGTGTCACTCCCTTTAGGGCCCATTTACTTTCAAACCACCACAATCACAGCAACCAAAAACAAACTGGAACACCTTAGAGAATAAGAGAAGGGTGCATTTTAAAATCAGCTTTGAAGCTTTAAATAGATGATAGCCTCCTTAATGTGTTCATTCTTCTTAGGGAGTGATGTCTTAGTTGATGCTCAGGTTTTCAGATCTCCCATTCTCCATTTTTTCTCTCCAAAATGACAGCTGAGCAAATAGAAGTTTGCATGACTTTGTGATTCTTGAATGCAATGGCTAAACATAGGGTTTTGCTACAGGCTGGCTTTATTGTCTCAGGCAAGTTGCACCTTGAGGACAGCTGTGGTTGTTGTACTTTTTGTTATCTCTTGGCTTGCTCATGCCCTAGTAGAATTCTGGCTGATTAAGCCTCATCTCAGCCCTCATGGGTCCTACCAAATTTCAAAGAGGCCTGGCATCACATGCCCATGCTGGACACCCACCTGCCTGTCCTTAGGTTCACTGTGCCTTTGTTACCATGGTAACACCTCTGCCCAGCTTAGCCATTGAACTTTCAGAAATCTTGGAGTCAGTTCTTGGAGAAGATTAGGTAACAAAGTGTTAACAGGAGCCCTAATCAAAACTAGCTCCTCCCCCAGACCCACACATCTCCTCACCTCCCCCTACATTCTCCCACACCCCCACCTTTCTCTCATCCTTCCATTGTCATTTTGGTCCTGCTTATTGGAGCTGTACCACAGAAGACAGTCTCTTCTATAGTCCCTAGCAGGAGATGAAGCTGAGGATTGTGGGTGTTTTGCCTCCCCAACAGCCTTCCTCACATGCTTCCTCTCTAGGACTTGGGCTGAAAGAAAAGGGGGAATACATTAGAGTATCTATCTTTCCCTCCTGTCTTGACTTGGTTCAGGTTCTCTAAGCCCACTTAAATGAAGAACTGATTATTTCTTTCTCCTTTTGGTTTTAATCCTCCTCCATATCCTACTCCATAAATTTTGTGGGTTGCATTTTCACTTTTCCTCAATTTTTATTGGGAAAGGATAGCCATAATTTCAGATGTCTTTTTAAGTGACCACACAAGCAAATACTTGATAGAAAAAAATGTCCCTGTAGTGAGTAAATCCACCAACACAGTGAATCAGATCAGACCAAATTAATAAATCCAGGTTTAATCTGAGCAGAGACTTCCCAGGTGGTCCCCAGAAGTAGGAGAAGCCATGAGGGGGAACTGCAAGGGGAAGGCTTGGGCCTGACCTTAAAAACCCTCAGGGTGGGTGGAGTTGGGGGGGGGGAGCAGCTGCTTGGTAGGGTTTCTCAGGGGCGGGGTTTGGAGAGGGCAGATCCAGGAGAGATCCCCAACAGTATTTAGTAGTATTTAATATTCACAGACTAACTTTGAAATCTTGATGGCTTATTTAGCCTCCTATAGAGGTTGGTTTGTTGTTGAGTGGGAATACTAATTCATATTTCACGGGTATACTGGAAACCCCTTGCTATTCAGAGTGTGGTCCCTGGACCAAAAGCATGGACAACACTGGGTAGATGCAGACTTGCATCCTCCTCCTCCCCAAGTAGGAGGAGTTAGTACCTTCATTTTCTCAGCTGTGCCCCTATCATCAAAGCAGTGCTGTAGGCCACCGTAGACTGGCTGAAGTTTCAGTCTGCAGCAGCTTGACATACCATCAACGTCTAGTGAACACTTACCAATCAGTTCCACAATCAAGAACCTTTACAATGATGTAAAAACAATTAAAGCAAAATAGGCAGTTCCAGATGTAGTTTTCCCACGGCCAGACCCACTATAAACTAATTTGACATACCTATTAAGTATATGGTATGCATTTTCTTGAAAAGCCATCTGACAGAGACAGGAACATAGTAATAAAATACGCCCTTGACTAAGCCACATTCATAGCCGAGGTCACCACTCCATGAGCACTAAGGGGGAATTCCCCCCCCCCCTGTTGAGTTTGACAAAATTCTAGTATTGCTCTTAAGGGTGGTTTGGAGGTGGGAGGACAAAGTCATAGTTTTCATCCTGTACTTCCATTTTCTGATCACAGTGTTTTAGAAGAATCTGGGCTTTACTTATTCACCAGGCTTTCAATAGAGAATCACATTAATCCTGTTAAGCTCCTTATTCTAATGATTTATTTTGTTGAAAACCATAGTGATCCTCCTTTGAATTTTAATGATCGCTGGCTATTCAGAGATTCATTGTTTTGACTTCCTGTCCTTACCTTTGTTTCCTGCATGTCTGTGGGGAACACCTGTCTCATACTGGATCTGCCACCGGTTCTCACTGGCTTACCAGAATCACTCAAGCCTATCTGAGTGTTAAGCTGCAATGCTAGTTACTCATCCATGACCATAAATGTGGGATACATGTTTGCAGAGATAGGCAGATAGACAGCAGAGGGACAGATGAATGATTGAGTCATTTCCCAGTGAAAATAATACTTTTGATTTGCTAGCATATGTTATCGTTGCTGAAAAATCTAGATAATATTTTTATGAATAAACTTATTGAGGAGTAACGTCTGGGAAATTTAAATGAGAAAGCAATTCAGATTTTGAAAGTGCTCTCTTGACCCCAAATCTGGGACTGTGAAAACTTCAGCAAGTCAGTGACCCTCCGTTTCTCAGTCCGTGAAGTAACGGTGCTTCTTTTCAAGGACACAGTCTTTGTTTAGAAAGGGTTAGCCAATGGTAGTCGCAATGGTGTGGCTCCAGAGTGAGTACAGGAATCACATGTTGTGCTTTCAAAATCTAGGAAGTACTGTGTCACAGCCTTAAGTTCCTACTTTGCCCTCTGTGTAACCATACAGAGGGTTTTTCCTTCTCTTTGTACAGATATTCACCTAGGAACACCATGGCTTTTCAAGAATATATTATTCTAATAGGAGATTTTAACAACTACACTGTATTTATGCATAATACATTTTTTGTGCCTTATCTTCAGGCTTCTGGACTTTGATTCAGAATATCAGGAGCTCTGGGATTGGCTGATTGACATGGAGTCCCTCGTGATGGACAGCCATGACCTGATGATGTCAGAGGAGCAGCAGCAGCATCTCTACAAGGTTAGAGCTACCCTTCCCTGCTTTTACTGTGCTGGGAAGATCTGATTAGCCTGACAAGTCTCTCTCTCTCAGGATGTCTTTGTGTTCATTGTATGTATCATGGTGTCTATTAGAATTCCCTTCCCTGTCCCCAAACTCATTTCTATCCCTAGTGTGCTGACAGGCTGCACCGACATCATAATTGCAAGAAAGTTCCCTTTATCACATTCCGTTTGGTGTAATTCCAAAGAAGGACAGAGCTTTATCTTCAAGATGAATAGCAATAAATGAAACTGCATTAATAAGAATGACTGAAACAAAACCTGGGGTAGACGACGGGCTGGTAACACTTAATAGCGTGTGTCTTGATTGGAACACTCAGGTGGATTTGATCCACCCCTTTAGATCTTCCCAGAAGAAAGAAATTTACCTTGATTTTGTCTTGTTGTTACCAAAGTGCAGGGCTCATGCAATCTAAGGCATGTGAGCGATGCATAGAGCAGACTTTGTCATTAAGTCTGTGCATTTTCAGGTGGTTTAAGAATGCTTGCTTGGAATTCATATTGATTTCAGGCCATCTAGCTGATAACTATCTATATTACTTCCATGTCTGCTAGTTCCCTCCTTAACCTAGAGTGTTTTACCAATTCTATTTCAATAGTCTTAAGAAGTCCTTACAAAACAATCATGTGATTTTACTGGGGAAAAAAAAATGACTGTAAGATTCAGAGTCCCCGAAAGAGCTGTGGGGGAGAGAGAGGGCCGCGCGAATGAAATATCAGCTGCAGTAAATCTTCCTCATTTAAGCCATTTTTATTGGAGTAATTCTGACAGTTGTCATCCTTGAATTGCTTTGAGCATATGGCATATTTCAGAGAGCAGATTGTGAATCATAAAAAATAAAATTAATAACTAACCACAGAATCAGCAACAGTATAATGACAAGAAACAACCATCCTCTAGCTTTTTAAAAATTCTTAGAGAATGAGAAGTACACTCAAGGTCAAATAAAAGTTATCTTCTTCAATTTTACCATTTTCGGTAAACTTTCTTTAATAAAGTATTTTAACTTCTGTCTCCTCTAAGGAGAGAGACATATACTTTTGCGGTGTCTGATTGACATTAATTATTGTCCCTTGGGAATCATCTTAGTTAAGAAAAGATAGAGGCTCCCTAGGGACTCAGTGAATGGGAACATTTTACTCTGAAGAATTCTGTCCAGTACTGATGTTGTTCGGTGACTTTTCTGTTTCCTGTAAGAATAGCTGTCTGCACTACCCAAAATATTTTCTGACATAGCATTGTTTGAGTAATAGTTTCCAACTCATGTAACTAAAGCTAGGCTATTTCACATCTCATGACAGGATCAGAAATTACATCTGAAAAATGCTCACAAATCTATTATTAATTTAGTGCTAGAAAAATATTGTATTTCTAAACCAGTATCTCAGAACTTATTGCAGTCACATTGCCAAGTAACGTTGCTTTTCTTCTTGATGCATTTTATATTTTGCATATAAGCCACTGTTTTTCTGAAACATTGCTATTCTTTGTCAAAATCACAGCCATATAATTTACATCACAATTAATAGGAAGTCATTGAATGAAGAAAGCCGTTGTCTTTTTCTTGCGGTTTCCTCGTGAGTGCTTCGCCTGAGAGTTCCCACTCTGGCACACTGAGGGTGATTATTCCACCCACTCGGGCTTCTGGGTTAGAGTGTTTTTCCAAACGTTTCCCACTCTGTGTTGTTTTCATCTGTGACTCATCCTGTTACTGTGCTTCTGCTTTTAGGTGTTCAACATAGACCAATATTCTCTTGCATTTGATTTGTTAAAAAAAAAAAATACATCACCAAGAAACCAAGGGAAAATTCTACATGTCTGGAAGGGTCTTGGTGTGAGCCCCAAATAGGTGGAGAGGTCTGGAAACTTTCAAAGCAATCCTGAGGATATGGTGTTAGGAATCCTGTAGAAGTGTGGCTTTTAGATTAGAAAAACTGACTGAGAATTAGTTTGAGGTCTTGCCCAAGAATCCCTAGGGCTTCCTGGGTCAGGTCAGCATTTTCAATACTTCATTCCTCTCTTCTAATCTGCTTTTTCGGGAATCCACTAAACTGATGACTTATTAGAGGGGAACTTGTAGCCTATCGATCAAAGACAGTCCTGGAGGAGTGGAGTTCTTTAATTGTTCCGCAGGTCTTCTTAGGCTTTCAAATGCCATGAAACCACCTTGATCATCTTTAATTTTCACATTAGTTTCTACCACCCTTGCTTATCAGTGCTTTATCAAAATTCTTACTAAAAGTACCACTGATGTTTGGGGATAAAGGACATTTGGAGTTTGTGGGACCATGCCTCCCACCAGAGAGTGTTTACTATTTTTACTCCTGAGCCTGTGACAATGTAAGATGATCTACACCTGCTTCAGAGAGTTCCTAACCTATCTTATTTAACCTGTCTTCATTTCTTTTTTTACATTTTTTATGTGTGTGTGTGTGTGTGTGTGTGTGTGTGTGTGTGTGTGTGTTTGTGTTTACATGTACCTGTGGAGGTCAGAGGACAATTTATGGGAGTTGGTTCTCACCTTCTACCAGGTGGGAGCCAAGGATCAAACTCATGACCTCAGGCTTGGCACAAGATATCTCTACCTGCTGAGCTATTTTGCTGGTCCTTTTCATTTATTGAAAATGTTAACATCAGGAGAAATGCCTTGCACTTATCACACACACACACACACACACACACACACACACACACACACACACACACACAGTGGGAGCCCACAAAGGTTTCCTAGTGAGATCTGAGCTTGCTTTACTCAGCAAGACTGCATTAAGGGATGGCTTGACCACGTGCATGGTCACCAGGTGTCTGGGATGGTCTGCACTTGGCTGTTCTCGGGGGAGGTCTTTTGCTCCACCCCTTTGTGTTCCTATAAAAGCCCTTTAGTAGAGACAGAAGGGGCTGGTGGGTTTTGACGCAGGCCCTCCTGAGGCTGTCCTGTGTTTCTATCTGTCTTTCTTCTCTATATTTCTATCTACTTATTCCTCATTTCTCCCTGCTCAAGAGTACCCTGGGGGAAAATGTGGGGGCAGCCCCCCCACAACACACAAGTATGATAGCACATGCCTAATACAGGCCTATAATCCTAGCTAAGAGAATAGCTTTGGGGGAGAGTGTGCACATAGCATGCATGTGTGAGGCTCTGGGTTCAAAGCCCAAACAACAATGAAAAACATAAACGAAGCTCTTATCAGGTGGTGCAGTTGAAAGGGATAACTGTGAAATTTCTAGAAGATCTCTTGAGTGAAGGTAAAAACTAAAGCAAGCATGGACAAGGGCAGCCATTGTTCCTCCTGTTACTTCGTGAAGTCTTTGTTCCTCTGTCCCTGGGTAGCTTGGTGCTTTGTTCCCTGACTCTTTCTGTGGCACAGCTGGTTGTGTCCAGATCGATGCATCTGTACAGTCCTGACTGAGCCCCGAGGTCCACATCTGGAAATGTCAGTTTAGAGAAAACCTAGATTTTCTAGTCTCAGAAAGTGAAGTTCATTTAGCATTTTTTAATACTAGCTGCTGATTTCCTGGTTGTCCCAATCTGCTTTTTTATTTTGCTCTCTGCTAGAAAACCACCTACCCTTATCTCAGCACGTTTTCTGAACAGAACAGTTCTTACAATATGTTGTTTATCCAAAGCCAGCCAAACACAGAGGAACATGTACAGGGCAAAAATGGCTCTGGATAGGCAAAGAATCCGTTGATACAAGATGATGTAGTTTAGAAGCCTCAGTAGAGCCATGAAGTACAAAGTATTAAGCCCCTTCTTGTTTTCAGATCGTTAGGCATGTAAGACCCTTTTCTTTCTAATTAATTTTAAACTACATCATTTTGAGGAAAAACTCAATTCGTATTAAGAATGAACTACTCTCTCACTTACATTTTCTTTCCAGTTTTGAGGCGGTGAGTGAACCAGCAGCTTCTTCCCACCCCCTCTCGGGCATGCTACCTCTGAAGAAGAGTCTTCTGTGTCTATTTTTTAATAAACACTGGCAGTGCCTTCAGCCTAGAAAATACAAACATCATCCCTTCTTGTTTTTTTTTTTCTTCCCCAGTCAAGGAGACATTGCTCCCACTCTCTCACAGTCCTGCTCTCCGTTCTTTCTACCTTCCTAAGTAGGACAATTTAATTTGTCAAAAGTAACCACCGTGATTTCCAAAGTTCAGCTCCTATTTGGACTAGAGTTACAAAGCCAGAATTCATAATCGCGGGGAGCTGTCACTCTGATGGTCTGCTTGTGCATTAACTATTAATGGAGAAATATTTAAAAATCCACTTGCAAAGGAAAAGCTCCATTTTTTTTCATTCCTGTAGATCAAAGGTGGCATTATTCTTGGGCTCAGAGAAGCTCAATCACCTGCTCTCATCCTACATATTCTGTAGACTGAGTGGCCTGGAAAGAAGTCATCGGTGGGAGCTGAGCTTTGCCCGCAGTACTGTTCTTCTCGGAGAGTCACCCACCGCTGACTGCAGAATGTTTTAAGGGTCTCCTTCTCTGGGTCACCTGACCTCCACCTGTGCTATGCCACCTACAGAGCATAGACGGCAGAGCATGTCACCATCCTGTGTTGATGTATGATGCCAAAGGAAAGCTTAACCTCAACACCTAAGATGGACGCTGGTGATTTTTATAGTGGAACAAGAGTTAGTTGCAAATGGTACCAATAGACGTGTGCCTTAAGCGAATCCTTTAGCTGTTCCTCATCAGTATTATCATATGATTTCCAAGAGGGTAAAAGGAAACCTGTCTCGAAAAACCAAAAAAAAAAAAAAAAAAAAAAAAAAAAAAAGTGTTTATCAAGTATTTACTACAGGTAAAATTGCAAACATAATATCTATAGCCCCTGAGCTAATTCACAGTTCAGTGCCTTAGTTGCCAAGGAAATTTTAGAGCACAGATCTCACCAAGAGACTCCTGTGGATGAAAGTTAACCGAGCAAAAGAAAGGCCATTGGGGTGAATTAGACTGAGAGGCAAATGAACAAGGAGGAAAACTCGAAAGAAAAACCCAAACAGCATTTGAGACATAACAATGAAAGAACCGACTTGGAAATGATTATTAGAGGGAAGAGTACAGTTTGGGGGAGGGGGACAGGAAAATGTTAGTGTAGGGAATTTGGGTGTGTGTTTAAAAGACTTTGCCACTTTAAAATAAGTGTGTATGGAGTATGATTAGATAGTTAGAGGAATAAGAAATATAGAGTAAAAGAAGATAAATGGGACATACTTGGCTTGTTATTTTACAACGATTGATGCCAAGATGATGTTGTCATTGCTACGAACTGATCATAGAAAACACATTAATCATGCTATGCCTATATTTTATAAACTCACGAATATCAACCCTCTGGGATAGATTCCTTTCATTTTGCTCTGGACTAGCTGCTCTAAATAATTTCAGATGTTGCTTGATACTGGCATGGCTAAACTTGTGTTCCTAAAACTATAGTGCGTATCTGCTTCGTGGTTCAGGCTGTGGCCACTAGGCCTAGGGTTGAAAAATATCCACTAAGTTTATTTTTTTTATGTTGGTTTACAGAATAGGAATGTGAACCCAAAAGTTGAATTCTGCTGGTTAGGCTGCATACTGGGATTTCAGTACCGAACTTTGCATTTCAATCTTGATTGTGCCGAATGAAATAAGTTACTCATCATTGAAGCAGTCAGAATAGAATGTACCAGAGAGAGCAGGCACACAAGCTTCATGATAATTTTTTACCTCATTCCTAGATGATTAATTGGATAGCCTAATTGTATGTTACATTAAAACTCCATTAAGATAAGAAAAATATGCTTAAAATCATTATAATTTTTCAAATAACATTATCTAGTCACTTTTAGAGTGACCAGAACTGATCTAGGAATGAATTTGTTGTTCCATCTTTATTAAAGTTCAAAAAGTCCTCAGATTAACTGTCACATTAATTTGAGTGCTGATGAATCACTGTTTGATATGGATACTCAAATTTATATTTCTCTCTTTTTAATTTAAGAGGGGGCGAAACTCTTCCTGGAATGTTTAGGGAAAGAAAAAGTAGACGAATGTGGTTGCCGAACAACCTCTGAAACCCGCTTCCTGCTGGAGCCTGTAATTCCCATTTGATCCACTTTTTCAAAAACGGGGTGTGGGGAGAAGAAGGATGTTAGGGGAACAGGATGCCAAGAAACCGTTGGCTCTGTGTGGAGGGCGAGGAAGGGAAGCCTGGCCAGCAGGCTCTGGCTCCGGCGGTGAGCTGCTGCTGTCCGGAAGGTGCCTTGGCTCTGGGGCTGGCCTTGCTGCATTGTGGTGCTCGCTCTTTCTCTGGCCTGGCCGGCTCTGGCCTAGAGTGGATCAAACAGGCTGTGGGGGAAAATTTCCCTCATTTGCATCACTTCTAGACAGCCCTGTCGTCCTCTTTGCTGACAGGAAATCACTGTCTTTGTCACCTTTTCTCAGGGCCCTCCTTTTGGCAGAGATGGGCCATGTGACCACGCTTAATCACAGCAACCGGGCTGGCTGGAGACTCTGACATGTTTTCCTCAGCGCTTCAATAAATGGGGTAGAGGAGCCAGTAGGAAATGATTACATTAATTTCGGAGTGAAAAGACAATTAACACTTGAAGGCCTGATGCTCTGATGCGAGAACCTATGGAATTATTCAAATCAAAGTTAATTTATCCAAAACTTGTGAGAACTATCTGCTTTAGTACAACTGTTTGGTTTTTGTTTTATTTCAGTCTTGAATAGTGGGAGCTGGGCACAGCGGAGGGAGAATGGGAAGAAGGCGGGGAGAGAGGGAGTATTTGGATGTGAGAACGAGAGAGGAGTGGAGAGGAAAGAAGAGGAAATCATAGCAGGCGTTAGCTATGCTGGAAAAAAGCAACTTCACTGGGCTAACCCTTCCCCATTTGGGGCTGGAGGCTGGAGCATGTAAAACACTCCTTCGATGATATGAATACGACGCTGGGGGCAAACAAAAGCCGCAGTGTGCTCCTAGAAGACCTAAAGGAGTTTCCTTGGCAACAGAAACGCAGTTCCAAAAGTAGACAGAACTTTCCTCAGAAGACATACTATTAATAACAACCTTCCGGAACAACTTGGAACAATTTGACGACTTGGCAATAATAACGCCAAGTGTTCAACAAATTAATCTCACACATAGAGTTTATATTTCTCTTGTCTGCGGCCATGCCTAGAACTCATTGCTTTTCAGTGGCTCAAAAGTGAAAAAAAATATATATTTCTAAATGCTGTCATGGAAAAAGGAAACCAAAAGAAATCTGAGGGTCCAACATCACTGGCCAACAATTGTGGTCAGCCCTTGGGAACCTACCAAGAGATCTTAGTTTGGGGAGACAAGTTTATTCGAATAAGAGCTACTCACAGGAAATCACACACTTTAATCAGCCACTTGAATATCTCTCTACAATAGAGATGCTTCCTGGAACCAGACTTGAAAGGGTTGACAGCACATCTGAGGTCATCAACGATATAAGTATAATATATAAATGTAATGCTAAAGAAGGACTGAGAGTTATTATTTTAAAGCATCATCATTTCTTGTCACCTCAGAGAATGGATTCATGTTGAGTCTACTTGGCCAATGGGAATCATTTGAATTCTCCTAAAGGCTGTATGCCAGCTGAGAGTCGAGTGTTCCCCTCCTCCGACCTTTCCTGAATCCTTGGATGTAAAGGTTAAAAGTAATCAATATCTCATTGTGCTGCTTGGTTTCAGGGTAATAAGTAATAACCATCATGTTAAATCCAAATGATTCCAGATTGCACCTAAATGAGCTGACCTGTTAGGGAGGTGGCATTAATTGCAATCAGGATAACAAGAAGAGTTTGCTAATAAAAGTTTGATTTAATTGTAAAAAACCAGAACAAAATGAAACTTTAATTTTTAACTTTTTGAAAACTTTTACTTAATTGAATGGAAACATAGTATCTACTTCTATGTTAAACTGAGAATTTGGCTCCATCCCTGGATATCTGTAGATTTCTTTCTATAAGAAATAAAGGACATTTGTCTCACCACCTTCTTTGACTCCTGAAGCATATGTATTTCAGATAAATGATTTAATAGAAATGTCATCTACCTAATTTCTTTTAGCATTTTCTAGTTTCAAATTACATATCTTTACAGTTTACATTCATAGTTTGACTAATATAGTTTTGAGCTAGAAAAATTATATGTTATGGGATTAAACTTGATAGACCACTATGATATGAATTTGGGCTTGTTATTTTGTTAAAAATTACTATAGTATACCAAAGCTTAAAGGTGAAAACCAACTATTCTTATTGACAAAGGGTTAGTGGTATGAAAAATATAAGAATTAGGTTTAATGTTCCATGCAATTATATCAGGAAGATACTGGTTTTGATAACCTTAATCAAAATTACTGTATTAGATATACATGCCATTGAATCTGAACACTTTGTCTTTCTTATGATTCTATACTTTTATGGCTTAGTAGAGTTTAATACATGTGTTTCTGAAGTGTCAGGTAGGGACCAAAACTATAGTTATTTCGGAAGAAGTTCTAGAATTTGTCCAGAACAAGTGGTTAGTCCCAAGGGAATTATCCAACCCCAGTATCTTCACTCATAAACTCACTACCCTGGTTCCACTGATCTTTGTCCCACAACTATGTCTAACTGCACAAGGAAGACAACGATGACTGAGTTGTGCTGTGCAAAAACACTTCATCTTTGGAGCACTTCATCTTAGAAGGGTCTCAGCTCCACCATCTCCATTCTCAAGTGTTTATCCTCATGTCTTAGCCCTGTGATCCATTTATTTGGTAACAAGAAAGGCCTCTGCTAGATGCTGATATTTTGGGGGTGTAGTATTGAATTAAATGCCAGGCTTAAAATCTAGTTTAGATGGAGACCATATAGATGTAGCTCTGTTGATAGAGTGTCTAGCTTGCATGAAGCTCTGGGTCTGTTCTTAGACCAGGCATGCTAATCCCAACACTCACAACATAGAGATAAGACGATCAAAAGTTCAAGGTCACCCTGGGCTACATCATGAGATTGGGGCAGGCACATAAGCTACATGAGGCTCTGTCTCAAAATTAAATGTAGTTTAGATGGAAGGGCACTGGAACACCAAGAGAATATTGAAGGTCAACAGAAGATATCCAGAATATGGATCACGTGCAGATTTCTACTTCATCACTTGATAGAAAGGGACCTATGTTGATGGGTGTGCATGTGTGTTTGAGGATGTGCAATGGGATGGGAGTGCCAGCTGGGGACCCAGTGTTAAAGCACACGAGCCTGTGAGGCTTATTCACATCCAAACCATAGCGATCCTCAAAGAAAGCACGATGGACTTGAGTTGGCTCATTGTACATCCATCTGTTACGTGGAAGCCTTACGTTTTCTACAGCGCCTTACCACTCCAGGGAATTCCTATTTCTGTCAGATTCATAAAAGCTAACTCTGAAAATCTTTATTTTGGAGGGAGATACACTAAAGGCAGGAAGATTCAAACTTGTGAACCCTATTATCGCCAAAGTTCCCAAGGGAGGGGCCCTGTGGAGAAATACCCCACATGAATACCATTTGTGAAAAGGCCACTTGCCAGTGCTGCCGAGGAAGCAGCTTCAGTTCTCAGAAATGGGGGCATTTCTTAGCATATTTTTAATAATATGGGCATTTTTAAAGCTCAGACATGCTTAAACTAGGCAATTCTGTGACACTGTATCCCTAATGAGGTACACAGGGGTAAGATACGAGAGGAGAGCCATTTCTGCTGACCTTTGTTCATTTGTATAAAACACAAAACACAAACACACATCTACATATGTGTGTATATATATATATATACTTTTTTCTGAAGGAAAAAAGCCCCCAAGTTAACACCCTAATGCTTTTGGATTTATTTTGGTTGATCTTACTACTAAACCTTTTTGTACAGAGCTAGGACGTTTCTCTAGAAGAGCATCTACACATCCCAAGACTCATCTAAACACACTATTCAGCTGCTTTCCCTAGTTGATTCCATATGTCTGTGGACATTTGCATAAAAAATGTATGATTGTGATATTCCTCTTGTCATGTTATCCATTAAAAACTGAGAGGCTTGTGGAGGAAGTACGCACAGAAATGCATTTGTGCACACACATTTACATATGGGCACACACACACGTGTATGAAGTATTAATTTGTTTAATTAAAAAAGTCTTTCATCAGAATTGAATTTAGATGAAGCCAGAGTCCACGGACTCAAGACATTTAAAGCATGCATATATAAATAAGTACACAGAATTCCTTCATATATGCCAAGTTTTCAGTCAGGAGTACATTTCTACGTTATAAATCTTGGCATATTGGATTTTACTGCCTTCCTTTCAACAGCACAATCCCTTTTAATACTCATAGCTGCCTCCCAAGAAAGTTCCCTTCCAGCTCTGTAATATTAATTAAATGCATATTCTAAGTAACAGTGATAGGTTTAGACTTGGTAGGCTAAGAGTGAACAGTTAGTAGCAGGTGAGATCCCCAGGGGCTGGAGGGTAAAGGGGTCTGTTGCCAAGCCTGAACCTGAGTTTGCCCCCTAGGACCTATATGGCAGAAGCAGAGGACTGACCTACACTCACACAAACCTTGGCCTACTGTTTGTGCATGTATACAATAAATAAGTATAATACACATTTGAAAAGAATTAATGATTACAAATTTGTTAAAATTTTATGTGCCACGAGGGAAGACTTCATGTCTGTGATGTTCGTCATTTGTCTCTGGTACCTAGCATAATTTCTGGGGCATTATAGAGACTTAATAATCATATTTTAAAAATATTTCCAGAAAGCCTTTTCAATCACTCAACTCTGTTAACTAGAAGTATGCTATCATTCCATGACTTTTCCAAGTCAGTCATTGAGTATCAACTTTCATGGCTTGTTATATTGCATATAAAACCAAAATTTTCTATCTTTGAAAAACTGAAAATCAGAAAAGACAGTCCTTAGTAATTACAGTGCTGACATTTGACCAAGTTGATATCAGGGGAAAAGAAGGAGAAGAAAAGAGAGAAAGAGAAGGAAAAGATGTAATCATGACAGACATAAACAACACAACAGTGTGCAACTGGTCACTGTAACTATATGGGGAATCTCTAATCTCTCAGTCAGTGACATTCTCTGATATAGTCTTGATCATTTATATTAACTAAGTGAATATTTGTGAATGATGACCATAGATGTAGACTTGGTAGACAAAATTTAAGAATGAACAGTTAGAGGTAAGAGATGTGGCCTAATGAGTAGAGGTGCTTGGTGCTGAAGCTGATTATTCTATGAACTTTATATCTATGAGAGTGACATGTCCTGTGCAGATCTGAGAGCAAAAAACGAATAGTACATGCCGATGAGAACATGATTGGTAACTGGAGATGGTTGGCATGCATTAATACAATGCTCTTGGACCTATGGTAATATAGGATTTATTTGTTTTCATTCTCTTAATTATTTTTTAGTATACATACGAATGGATTTCACGGTAACATTTTCAAACCTATCAATCATTGTACTTTGCTCATACAAACCCCTCCCCATTATGCTCTTTTCACTCCTGTACTATTGGGGAGAGTTAGTCACAGGTCATTGTAGAAAATGAGATGTGAAGGCTGGAATAAATGGCTCCATGGATAAATGTGCTTGTCTTGAGTTTGAGCCCCAGAACCAACGTTGTTGGAAGGAAGAGAACCAACTCCTGTAGGTTGTCTTCTGGCTATACATGCTCATCATGGCACACACACATGCCCACCTATAAATTAATAAATGTAGAAAAATTAAAATGGGAATTTGGCTTGACTTGATATAAATGTGTATTTTCAAAGGTTGTGGTCATTAAGTGTGTAAGACCAAAAAAAATGAAAAGTTTGGATTTAATCTATTCTTTAATTCTGGGGTGTCGGGGGTATAAAGGAATAAGAGAGAGAGAGAGAGAGAGAGAGAGAGAGAGAGAGAGAGAGAGAGAGAGACTCCCCTCCTAGGTAAACTTAACAATTACATTTCTCTTCCATTATTCTAGAAGGCTCAGACTTTTTAAAAGATGGCTCTCATATTTTTATTTTACGCTATTCATAATTTTTAAAATAATTTTCATATGAGACCATTCTTATATATTTTACCTAGAAATTAATTGTGAACATTTTTTGAAGAATGGAAGTATTTAATTTTATTGAAGTGCCCCCAAGAACCACACTGTGATCTCACTTCTGTTCCTTGGCACCTTTAAAAGGTAATAACTTTAAAATCCAGCAAAATCCTGTATGAGTCTTGTAGCAACACTAAAGTAGGTCTCTTTAGATTAGCCAATGCTTATGTTCTCAAGGGCATCTTGCTTTCTTCCCAAGTGCCTATTTCTTCTCTTTATTCATATTAATGATATAGATTAAATATTTAGTATATGGAGATTCATATAAAATGAAAATAGTTAATTCCAAAGCAAGACAGAAATATTAGTGTTAAAACAGTTTCCTTTTGAAATTCAAGACTTTCTTTTTTATTTACAGGTATGGGAGACTACAGGAAAATCTTGTGATGGAGTATTTTAATTTTTTCACTTTTCTGATTTGAATACATTGCATATAATGTTGTTATCAAATAATAAGAATTTTGTAAGCACAAAATTATGGCCAAGGTAGAGTAAATAATTATTAGTAGTTGTGTTGTGGAAGTCTTTTACACAATTGTGAAAAAGCTGAAACATGCACCATGTAGGAATAGAATTTGGCTGATATTTGTGATGAATTTATATCTTGGTTTTATGTGTGTCCACCTTGAGATCGATTAGGGTTCACTACCTTCCCACTGAGTTCTGACTTCCTCCTTGGCTCCCCTAAGCTGGGACCTCTGAGACATGAAAACACGCATGAAGGACATTACCATCCATACGGTTCGCTTTCTCCTTCCACTCTTGTCTGCCTGATGGGCAGATGACCCATTCTGTAAACCTTGGTTGTCCTAGCCACAGGGGGAAATCTCCATGTTCATTGAACCTGCAGCACAGCACAAATCCATCTCTAAGGTTGAGCTAATTGGAGTCTTTTTTTTTTTCTACAACTGTAAATATAGCCGAGGAATTCAAATGTAGCTAGCATTTCATAGTTCATGTTTTGATGATAGTTTCACAAGGCACCATTCTTCCAAGTTTGTGTTAGAAAAAGAATTAAAATATGAAAACACTATTGTGAGCCTTTTCTGTTCAACAACAACAACAACAACAACAAGAGGGCTGCCAGGACCAATGCCAAAGCACTGAGCTTAGTTTTTAAAACACTTGAAGTGCAGGACATTATTTGGTCCCCATTGCCCACACTGCTGCTCAGACCTGTGCCCTGCAAGGGTGGCCATTCCCAGGACTAAGACTCGCAGTCAGTAAACTCTCATACACTATGCCATGGCTGATTCTCCCAAATATCCCAAAGTTAACTCTCAGAGGTTTTGTACAATTATTTAGTTTCCTGGAAAGTGGCAATTTCAGTAGAACTTTCTGGACTAAAAATGACCTCAAAGGCACCGTCATTTCATTTTCTCCTTTCAAGGATTTTTAACATCCGTTTCAGATAGGAGAGAATTTATCCTCTGCTGAAGATCTTTCCAGAAGGAATCTCACAAACTCCCATTAAAATGTTTAACAACTTTCCCTACCCTGGAAGCCTTCTTACAGCCAGTATGAATGCCTTCTGTTGTTAGGTTTAATTGTCAAATCAACCAGAACCCCTGCTCTATAATTAAATGTTTTCTCTCTTCCCTATGTAGTCACATTTTTCAAGCTTTTGCAGTTTTCTTTTCAAGCTAACAAAACCATATTTTTAGATCATTTATTTCAGTTTTGTCTATACTCTGTCCAACTAAAACTGTTTTCATGCTCTCTTGTAGGAGAGCCCATGCCAACACCGAGAGACTACTGGTAAATCCATGTATGTGAGGAACCCAACAAGCCCCATGGATTTCCCAGTCATATTTTTTTCAGCTCCCTCTTGTTGGTAGCTAATAAAGGACTTTGTGGATGGTTTAGAAGAGGGGTGTGGCTTGTCTGGGATGGTTTTACATATAGTGTGCACCTGAAAAAGTATTTAAAGAAGAAAATGCAAGCAACATAAAGATGGGCCTCAAGTAATCCTTTTTCCACCCGGGGACAGAGCCATGTCTTCTTGCAGCTACCGCATAATCAATTATTTATGAAGGAATGAGGCATGGTGGTTTGGGCCGAGTTTCCACCTACAGCATAGACAATGTGTCGGTTTCCCTGGCTTATTGTCATATATGGGGTTATTTTTAAAGGATTGCTTTTGTCTTTTCCTCAAGCTTGGATATTCTATCTAGTGTGATAAAGACTACTGATGTACAGTTTTTAAACCTAAAAGAAGTGATGGAAGAACAGTAAGGGGCAGCATTTCCAGAGAACGTGAGGTAGAAAACAGGAGTAAAGAGCCTATCTAGGAAACAAGCAGAATGGGGTCAGGCAGGTGTGTTCAGTCTCCACAGAGCAGTCAGACATGAGGCTACACAAAGTCTAAATTATAAGGACCTTATTACAATTTCTACCAAGATCCTAAAACACTGCAAGCACCAGATTTTAGGCACAGGAGAAGGAATGATACTCACCTTGAATGGTTCTTATTATAAAATTCAATCAAGTCCTGTACGTAAGGGATTCTTCTGGAGCAGGAATCTGCAAACTGTGCCTTGCTGGTCAAATCTCATTTTTAAATAAAGCTTTATTAGAAAACAGCCTCATACATCATTTATGTAGCTCTGGCTGTTTTTAACAGTACAATAGCAGAGCTGAGTAAGTTGAGCAGTGATCACACAGCTGACATTCCTAAACCATGTATATTTAATGTCATGGGAAATATGTGTCAATACCTATTATAAACAATAATTATTATGACTATGCTTTAGGAATATATAGTATTCTTCAGGTTTGAATGATTTCTCAATTCAACTTTCTGTCTGTTATGCTGCAATAACGCCTGTTGCTCATCAGTCTGTTTAAGGTTCTAATCATCTTTTTACACACAACCCCAACTTTTCTTGCTCTTCAGTGCAGTGCTGAACAGTTCATTGGATCATCTCACCACCAGGGGGCCTCCTGTACTCTATTGTGCTTGTAGGACCCAAGGAAAGTGAGAAAGTGGCTTTCACTTCTTGGAACTAGTCCTTGTCGCCGCCGGTACTTCACAGGTGGCTTGGCTGCTCTGTGATGCCGGTATTTCATGTTCGGCCCAATAACATGAGTAAAGTCATACTGACCGCCTTGGGAAACGAATTCTAGTTCAGAGCTGGAAATAGTTAAGACAGTAAATGAAAAGATTGGAGTGTGTGGGAGTACAAGCATGTGTGTGTGCATGTGTGTATGTGTGTGTGTGTGCGTGCACGTGCGTGCGTGTGTGCGTGTGTGTGCACGCACCCCCCCATAGTGGAGTTCTAACACTCTGATCACTTTACCAGTGTCTCAGCCCCATTCAGATTGTGAACAAGCATGGCTCATTTAGAAGCTTCCTCAGGCAAAGACGAGGCTTACTCAGACTTAAATCTCCGTACTGTAACTCCCTTTTGGAGAGAATTGATGTACCTCATCTTTGGGCTCTGGTTTATATTTTATCCTGTAGACACCCTTTTGAGTTTTTGATAAGCATCACTAAGGATATTGTAAAGAAATTACATGATAAAGTACTAGAGAAGTAAGCCATAGCTTTCTCAGGCACCAACTCCTATATATGCTCATTATTATTATTATTATATCAATTATTATCATTACATTTGTTTGTGTGTATGTATGTATGTAGGCACAGGCATGCCATGTAGCTTCTGTGGAGGTCAGGGGCCAACTCGTATGACAGGTTGTCAGGATTGGCCACAGTGCTGTTACACACTGAGACTCCTCTCCAGGCTCGCCCTTCCAGGTCTCATTTTCCTCATTGTAAAGCAAGGAGCAGTTGGACTGAGCTGTTCCAACGTGCGGATTTTAGCTCACCACTCCCTCTGACGAAGAACTATGAATGAATGCTTCGATAATTGACTTTGCCTCTGGGGAATCTGGCAAGATCAGAACTCTGTAACAAGCTTTTAAAGGCTAACAAACTCATGTGTAAATATAGTATTTTTAAGGTGTCATCAAAGTATAATTTCTAAATGCCACACCGTTTGTGTTCACTTCAGGCAATGTCCTGTGTGGATTGTGAGTCTTAGGCCATTCTCATGGTGCTTTATTTCAGCAGTAGACGAAACACTGGGGGCTCTGTGGTGCCACACAAAGTTCTTTCACATCTTACTTTCCACACATCTTCATCTTCTTTCTTTTTTCTTTAAGGTTATCTACTAAATGTTATCTCTGTTTTTACAACATATAAAAATATAGTCCCTAAACCACTGAAAATAGTCATATCATTTGAGCAACTTGTCTTCCCTTCTGTCTGCCCTATATGATTGGTTTATATCTGAAAAACAGAAATTGGTTATATATATATATATATATATATATATATATATATATATATATAGTAATAACCTTGACTGTCAGAGCAGGACAGCTAAAAGCACTTAGCTGTCTATGAGTGTCCTGTTTGCTTTTCTGTTTCTGTGATATAAACACCATGACCAAATGCAACTTGTAGGGAGGAAAGCCTTAATTCCAGCTTATATGTTAGTTCATCCCTGCAGGTAGTCAAGGCAAGCGCAAGAAGCAGAAGCCACAGAGGAACTCTGCTTGCTGTTTCCCTGGGTGAATTTTCTTATACAGTGCAGGCCCACCTGCCTAGGGATGACACCGCCCACAGTGGGCTGAGCCATCCTACATTATTCGTGCCTGCAGGCCAGTATGGTGGAAACAATTCTTTAATCAGGGTTCCCTTTTCCCAGGTGAGTCAATTGACTGCCAAGATTAGCCATCACATTTCGGGAAGGACCTATGGGGCCCTAAGGACATTTGATAAAGAACAAGGCCCCTTGGGTTGTTTCTGTTTCATCGCTGCTGTGAAAAGTGCTGCAGTGGCTATGGGTGTGCAACATATGGATTGGTCTCCTTTTGGATATACCTGATGGGAGGAGGGTGGATCATAGATCAGTGTTGTTTATTTTTTTGAGAAAACTCCGTAACGTTTCCAAACTGGCTCTACTTACTTTCTTACAAGCAGTGTGGACGTGTTCCCCGTTCACCACATCTTCACCAAGAGCTCACTCTTGCCTTTTCAGTAATAGTCATTCTAGATGAAGTGAAGCTATATCTCAGTATGGTTTTAATTGTACTTCCCTAATGATTAATAATGTTGGACTTTTTTTATTGTATGCTCTTGGTTGCTTCTATGTATTTAAGAGATGCCCATTTCTAAATTAAGAATTTTGTTATTGTTTTTGCTGTTGAGTTGTTTAAATATCTCATATATTTTTATATGGACCGCTTGTTAAAAACATAGTTTGCAAATACTTTCTTCTGTTTGTTAGGTGTCTGCACTCTGTTGCTTGTCTCCTTTACTGATCTTTGTGTTTATTGTTCTGAAGCTTTTCTGAATTCATTTTTTTTTGTATCTAATAATACTTTGGGGGAGTATTTGGAGTTTTCTGCATATATAAGATTATATCAGATGAAAATGAAAATTTGGCAGCTTGTTTTCTAATTTAGATGATTTATATTTCTTCCTCTGGCCTAATTAAGCTGCCCACCAACAGGTGAATGGATAAAGAAAATATGGTACACGTACACGTTTCCAGTGAGGGTAATAGTATTCTTGTACAGTAGAATGCTATCAAGCCGCAGAGAGGACTGAAATTTTGTCATTTGTAACTATATGGATGAATCTGGAGAATGTTTTATTGCTTGAAGTAAGTAACACGCAAAAGGGAAAATAGCTCACAATCTCACTTGGATGTGGGATCAAAAATGTTGACTTCGTAGAAGAGTGATTAGTGGAGGCTAAGGTAGTTAAAGTGGGGAGAGTGGTGGGGTAATGTGGGAAAAGACACAGAACTCCACTTAGACAGAAGGAATACTTTGTACATGTTCACCACATGCTAACGTGCAGAGACAAACAGGTAAGTGGTTGAGGCCGGGCACAGGGAGGGAGAGAACTGGGAGTTCTGAATTAATTATAGCGATGCTTGCACAACTCAGTAACAAAGTAAAAACCGCCGTGCTATGCATCTTAAGTGATTAAATTGTATTATACATTCATTATATCTCAATAAAACTGAATGCAAACAGGCTACAATGAAATAGTAGGACTGTGGGTGACCTGGTGTCAGGCAATAATTGTACCCCCAAATTTTCAACTAGAGCATCTTCTCTGTAGGGCTGTGCGGCTGAAGGCAGAGGAGCTTAGTGGCTGGAGGCACATGCCTATTTGCTTAAAGAGAAACTGATCACAAGTTTTGTAGTTCGCAGACTGCTTTAATGAACATCAAACCTGGTTAATAAATTAATGAAATTTGCATCACTTTCTGTATGCCCAAACACAAAGATAGGTCCTCCCTTAGTTTTTACTATTTAAGCATATATTTGGAAACTTATCTTAGGTCCTAATACATACTGGGAGTAGGGAGCTGGCTCAGAAAAGGGCCTGAGTTTGAATATCCTGAACCAATGTGAAGCAAACTCAATACCCATCTGTAATCCCAGCTTTCCTATTGGAAGATGGAAACTGGGAAGAGGAGTTCTGGAAGCTGGGGACCAGCTTATCTGGCATGCTCAGTGAGGAACAACAAAAGTGACCTTGCCACGAAAAAATTGAAAGTAGGAACCAACACTTGAGGTCGTCCTCCGATCTCCAACACATGCGCTATGGCACACAACCACATTCCCACATACAAAAATGGACACACACACACACACACACACACACACACCACATATATGACACACTCAGATAAAATAACAAGAATGAGGCCAGGCAGTGGTGGCGCACGCCTTTAATCCCAGCACTCGGGAGGCAGAGCCAGGCGGATCTCTGTGAGTTCGAGGCCAGCCTGGGCTACCAAGTGAGCTCCAGGAAAGGCGCAAAGCTACACAGAGAAACCCTGTCTCGGAAAAAAAAAAACCAAAAAAAAAAAAAATAATAATAACACGAATGAATGGTCTAATGTTTTCACCTTTACCTAAAGAGTAAGAAATGTCATCTCATATTACTAACTACATAAAGCTAAGCAGAAAGCATGTTAGGTATTGTGGTATGCTATAGAGTAGCAAACATGTTTAAAGGCTATCCTGGGCTAGTGGGATGGCTCAGTGAGTGAAGACTCTTGCCACCAAGCCTGGAACCTGTATGATGGAAGGAGAAAAGTGACTTCTGTAAGCTGTCCTCTGACTTCCAAACACAAGCCTTGCTGCACATGCGCGCAAAAATAAATAAATGCAAGCTTTACAAATGCAAAGGCCATTCTTTTCCTTAAGTAATGTATAATCTACTTTATTAAAAAAAAGGTTAAAATAGGCATCGTGAAATAACAGCCAAGACAGCAAATTTGTGTGCATTCAGAATGCATGTCAGTTTCTCACAGTTTATGTAAGAAGTGATGGCTGAACTGGCATTTGCTGGGGAGAAGATTAAATAAGGGAACAGAGGGAGATGCTTTGCAGAAAAATGCAATGTGAGAAAAAAAAAAAAAACAGGAACAAAACAAAAACTCCTAGATCTGACAATTCACTTGACATGATTCTAGAACTTTACCCAAACCAGGAAGTCACACCAGAGAGGAGTAGGAAGCCTGTGATGACTCATAGAAAATTTATCCCATGTGCTCAATGGAAAGGATGAGCGGGCAATGATTTTTGTCTTTCCACTCATAATTCAGTGTTCTATCTAGGGAAAAGAAGTAATATACACATATGTACAAACTACTGCTGTGAATATATAAACAGATGAGGACAGCGGGGTACAGGGTTCTGCTGCCTTGGCAATACTTGGATCAAGGTTGGGCAAACACTTGCATAGTGCTTATTCTAACGCAGGCCTTAGATCTTGCCTATGCTTGTTTCTCCAATTCTCAAAGCAATTTCATGGAGTAGAAACATTATTCTTAGGCAAGGAGTGAAGACTCAAGGAAATCCTGAAATGATTATTTGTTTACAGGGTTTGTGTAGTTACTAGTACAGGCTAATATCAACAAATATCAACATATTCCCTCCTTCCTTCCTAAGAGGAGAGAAAATTAGTTATAACTTTGCCTTGTATATTCTACAAGACAGGAATTGAATGTGTATGTAATGCTTACGTTCTCAATGATTCTTCTTTGATGTGACTTATTTTTCTGTCTAATGTGGCCAGAAAGTAATTATAATATATTATTTTCAGAAAGAAAAAAGAGAGGGGAGGTATTTGCAGTCTTGTGTGCAAAGGTGTAACAGACCAAAAGAAAATCTTTTTAGAAAAGTCACGTGTGTTAAAACTGAAGAAACTCCTCAAATGAAGCGTTCTACATAGAGATGTGGAATTCTTACAAATATGGTCTGATATTATCTCCAAATACAAGTGGTTGAGAAAGGACAAGTATGTCTCCATCTTTTTTTTTTTTTTTTTTTTTTTTTTTTTTTTTTGCTGGTGGTGAAGCCACGGAAAAAGGAAACGATTTCCCTTGGATTATACAGCAGGGCATCTGTAGAATGGAAATAGGAAAAGAGTTACAGGGTACAGAGCACCCAGTGAGGAGTTCTACCTCTCAGGGATGCACAGAGAAAATCCTCCCCACCACAAGTTTTAACATCCATTTCTTCTATAAAATTTGCCACCATGTGGCAACATCCACGTCTCGTACTTCTCTTTCTTAGGCTCCTCTCAGTGAATGTTTATTTAACTTTTTTAAAGCCATCATACAATATTCCATCATGGGATTATTTCAGGGAGGTTATTCACTGAAGACCTCTTTCCAGCTCTCATTTATAACTTTCCTCCTTGTTACTTTTCCTTTCTTTATTTGGTTCTCTGAACCTTTAACACCTCCTCCTCTGCAATTTTATTATTCTGCCTCTTGTAGTTGAGACACATACACATACCTGCTCGTACACCTCTCTCTCTCTCTCTCTCTCTCTCTCTCTCTCTCTCTCTCTCTCTCTCTCTCTCTCTCTCACACACACACACACACACAGCGTTTTCTCTTTGATATAACTTCTAATAAGCTTCTGTGGGTGCCGATGGCAGATTCCTCTGATGGAGTAGTAGTAGTAGTAGTGTGTGTGTGTGGTTATCCTTCAAAGCAGTTACCAGTTATCATAACCAAGATTTGTTCTTTGGGGTCTTAGTTTATGCCAGGAAATGTCTACTGTACCCAGAGCTTCCTTAAACTGTGAGCTGCCATTCTTCTGAGTGACGGCGTGACTATCACTGAGAACTCCTCCATCTGACCTTTTGGCCTCCACCTTGCAGTATTTAAAATACATGATTTTTAGAAGATGAACAACATGGAAAGGAGATAACCATAGAGGGCTACAGGGTGGGTTCTTCAGTGTATTTTGGCTACTCCAGAGTCACTCTGAATGACATTCTTGACCTTGTTTACATTTAGCTCCCAGGGCCTACCATTTTCCTCAGACTTTCAGGCTGCATCTAAAGAAACATTTTTGGAGAGCAGCTATACAGCCTGGCAAGCAAAGCTGCAGTTGCCCTGGCCTGTTTCTGGGCACCAGCACTACCTTGAAGACCTCAGGCAGGTGGCTTGGTTTTGACTTTTATTATTAAAACAGAGCAATATCCTAACATTTCTCATGGGCTTTCCTTAGGAGAGCAACAGGAAGAGTAACAGCGATGCACAGAAGTGATAATCAAACTTTCTGTGGCTGGAATAACAAAGCAGTGTGAGCCCCTCCACACTCAAAAGTAAACAGGAGTAGGAACAACAGAAGGATTTGGAAGAGAAAGGTTTGGGGACCGGAATTGGAGCTCACCTCCTGAGTGCTGAGAAATGTTCTCCCAAGAAAACGGGCCTCCTAAGAGTCACTCCTAAGCGTTTAAAGAGCTGCCATAGGCCATAGGCCTCCTCTTTCCTGACACGTTTCAGAGATGCTAGCCATTTCTGGCCACGGGAAGCAATAAACTTGGCTTCTATCTGAAAATTGAAAATATTTCTATATTGGATGTTTTACCAAGTAAAATTCCCACAGAGGGAAGTTCAAAGATAAAGAAGGCAGTCATGGTCTTTTCATTTCTGTGTCCTAATTCTCTACCTAACATGTATTTCCACAACTGAGTTAAGTCCCTCTGATCTCTCTTTGGGGAGAAATTCAAATGAATAAATATTTTCCAACCTCCTACAACTAAACCATAATGTCAATACTTACAGTGGATAAAGGGTAAATAATAAATGGTTCTTGTCCATTCGTTGCAGAGTCTATGATCTAATTCTTAAACCACATTTATCCTCAGCTGAAGAAGGCATCAGAGGTACTTTCAAAAAGTGGCCCTACAGCGTCAAATATTTTACCGTACAAGGACTGAGTTACAACCAAGAATACTCTTATCCCATTATAGATCTAGTAAGACTGTAGGCAAAGGCTGAGGCTATGGCTTAGTTGATGAAGTGTTTACTGTGAAAGTAGGAGGTATCTGAGTTTGATCACAAATCTCACATTAAAAAAAAAAAAAATCCAAGAGTGGTGGTATGTGCTTGTCATCCCAGAATTGAGCCCGCAGAAGCAGGCTCACCCCCAAGGCTAACTAGCAAGTGTCACGCCAATGAGAGAACCTTTCTCAACAACAATAAATAGACAAAGACAAATCAAACAGATGAAAAAGAAAACTGGATAGTCCCTAAGACATGACATTCCAAGTTCTCTGTGACCTCCAACTCTCCAACTTCTCTCTCTCTCTCTCTCTCTCTCTCTCTCTCTCTCTCTCTCTCCCTCCCTCCCTCCCTCCCTCCCTCCCTCTCTCTCTCTCTCTCTCTCTCTCTCTCTCTCTCTCTCTCTCACACACACACACACACACACACACACACACACACACGGAGGGGGCATATCTACACATTCATGTGTACCTGTGCACATACATGAACACACATACACAAGATTATAGATATGAAAATCCTTTTGTCTTTCTAAAAACCATTTCTTTTCTCTCTCTCTCTCTCTCTCTCTCTCTCTCTCTCTCTCTCTCTCTCTCTCTCTTGTGTGTGTGTGTGTGTGTGTGTGTGTGTGTGTGTGTGTGTGTGTGTGTATGTATGCCACATATATGTAGGTACATATAAAGGCCAGAAAAATGTGTCAGATTCCCTCAAGCTGGAGTTATATGCAGTTGTGAGCAGCCTGACTTGGCTGCTGAGTACTGAACTCCGGTCCTCTAGAAGAACAGCATGAACTCTTCACCTCTCAGCCATCTCTCCAGTCCTCCTTTTTATCTTTAATAGTTTTAAGCGAGGTGTGGTGGTGCTTTTAATCCAGCACTCTGAAGGCAGAGGCAGCAGATTGCTGCGAGTTCAAGGCCAACCTGGTCTATGTAGTAAATTCCAGGCCAGCCAGGGCTACATAGTGAGAGCCTCTCAAAAATTTTATTTTATGTATATATTCTTTGAGAATCTTGATGTGTGTATCTAATGAATGCATGCAAAGTATTTTGAGCATATCCAACCCACTCAACTTCTCCCTTTCTCAATGTCATATTCTATTCATATTCTATTCTCTATTTTTTTTTCTTTATGGCTCACTGAGTCCATTTAGAACTGCAAATACATACTTGGGTGTAAGACCATCTACTGAAATATGAACAATCAAAGACACCACACCAATGAAGAAAGGCAACCCCACACCATCAGCCAACAAATTCCAGTAGTCCTCAGGGCCATGGCCCCTCCCCCCACTAAGCTGGAACATTGATAGCCTTGATCATGTGTAAATCTTATATAGGCACCCGCAGCTTCTATGAGTTCATGAGTGAATGGCCTTGGCATGTTCAGAAGACATTATATCACAGAAGTCGTCTCCATGCTGTGGTTCTTATAATCTTTCTGCCTCCTCTTCCCTGCTGTTCTCTGAGACTTGGGAAAAGGGTTGATCTAGAACTCCTATCTGAGGTTGAGCAACCCACTGTTACTTCATCTCTGCACTTTAACTAGGAGTGAGCATCTGTGTTAGCTGCTATTCACTGTAACAAGAAACAACCCAAATGGAGCTGAAAACAGCACTAGTCTATAAATAGAAGAATAAATATTTTGAAGGCAATATGATACTATGTCCATTTAGCAAAATAATCATATTAGTTCTCCTCTAGGGCGTATGACCTCCATAGCCATGAGTTATTGGCCAGGTTTACAATACCAGGTATGAATTTCTTCCTTTGGAGCCGTCTTTAAACTGAGTCGGGAACCTGTTGGTTACCTCTCTAACAGTGGAGCTACTGTTGCATCAATGGGCATTAGTTGTGAAAAAAAATTTAAGTTAGCATTAAGAAGTCACAATGTGCGTGCATACCAATATGATGATGTTTCCGTTTTGTTTTGGGGAGAATGACTCTGGAAACTGTCATATGGTAAGTCTATCCCCACATGATAAATTCTATATGTGGCTTCTCCGCACAGGAGCCTTTAGTCCCTGAGGAATGCTGAGTGCACTAACCCTGAGAAGATGAAGTTTTATGGATTTTGGGGTGATTGTTGTCATTGGGTGTGCATTTGTGTGTGTCATTTGAGACAGGGCTTCACTCTGTAGTTCAGCTGACCTAGACCTTACAATTTGCCTGCCTCTGCCTTCTGAGTGTGGGGATTAGATTATAGGTTTGCAGTATCACACCAAGCTTGGAAAAAATGGTGATGAAAAATAGGGTCAGTGGTTTCTTAGAGAGTTGGAAAGTCACCAAGTTCACAATAACACCTTTCTGATGAACACAGGCTACAGTCTTCTCATTCCCCCCCCCCTTTTTTTTTTTACAAAGAGGAAGCAATATATTCCCTTTTGGGGAAACTTTATCAACAAAGTTAACCTAAGAAGTATATATTTATTCCTTATGAAATTAATTTGGTTCCTTTGGCATTATTTTTGAGGTGTACAACATTTTGGCAAACTGCTTTGGTTTGAAACTATGTGATTTTTGAAAAGCACGTTTCAGAATGTTTAATTCAGCGATACAAAAGCACTAATGAAATATGCATGTATGAATTTTATATCATATTAGTTCCCTCTTTCTTAAAATCTGAATAAAAGCCAAACATCTGGATTATGTTTAAAAAGCCTGAATTTCCAATTTTCAGAGAGAGCCGATCTATTTTGACATTGCACACTTAGCCTTAACGTTTACAGTGTGCTATTAACATTACTTGCAATTGTGGAAAAAAAAAATCTAGATTTAAACAAACTTGGTGCCTCCAAATGCTAAAAATATATCTATATTTCAACTGACTGCTGCTGTACAGCCATGCACATCCATAGTTTAGGCTTCATCAGCATTTTCATTATAAATGCTTACACTGAGCAGGCCTGTAGTTCTGCTATAAAGAGATCGGGTAAGCTTTGACATATAAAATCGCCTATTGTCGCACATTAAGACAATGAACAGCATTTCTATCACTTACCTTGAGAAACTATTCATTGACTTAGTGTTTGCTAAAAGCCCTAACTATTGAAAATACTTCATCATTACCCAAAGAAAACATGCTATCCATCATCCTTTGGAGGCTTTTTTCTTCAAATCTACACCACCAATAACCAATAATCAATAACCAGCTTCTGCTTTTGTAGATAGTTGAGGCTATTTTGACAACTCAAGTAAGTATTTATGATGAGAAAGTTTAGGGAAGTAACTAAGGATATAATGGTTATGCTTATTTTACTCTCATGGCATACGTAGTAGAATCTGAGTGGTAAATCAAGTTTTAGGGGACAGGGTATCTATACAAGAGGTCAGTGTAGACCACGCAGGGTTGTGGTATGTTTGAAGTTTGGCAGTAGTTAAGTCTCAAGTGGGGTTTAATTTATCACACTTGAAATTTTGATGTATTTGTTACAGAAAATGGTAAAATTGTTTTTACTACATGTAGAAGACAGCTGTAGTCTGCAAATTTCCTTTTAAATTCTTCCTTTGTTTGGCTTAAGAAAATGTAATAACATTGTAGTCTGTCACATAAAAATAAATGTGTGTGAGGTGTCTGTTGGTGAGGGGATAAAAACCAAAAGAAACTATATTCTAAAATAGGAACTTCTAAGGAAGAGAAGCTGGGTTTGCTGTACTGATTTCTGCTCCTCACATCTTCCCATCCTATACATTGCACACTAAAAGATATTATATGCTTGCATAACTGTTCTTACTATGTGCTGACATGACATCCCATTAGCTCCTATAAGGTGCATCAAAATGAAACCTTAAATAGAGCAGCTGCGGCAAGTTGTGGCAATGACCCTCATCCTTACTGAAGTGCCCTTGAAGGCAGAGAAAGCCAACTGAGATGTGTAGATTTGCAGCACAGTACAGCATAAACGCAGTTATAAAGTGCCTTGCTGAGATATAGGCTAGCTATACAACTTCTGTAGGAAAACCCCCTCCTTTATCAAGTAACAGAACCTGAAAGCTTTTGCTGAGTGGTCCATGAATGAACTACCTTCCTCCAAAGCTTTCGTTGGGTGGTTCATGAATGAACTACCTCCTTCCAAAGCTCTCACTGAGTGGTTCATGAATGAACTACCTCCTTCCAAAGCTCTCACTGAGTGGTTCATGAATGAACTACCTCCTTCCAAAGCTCTCACTGAGTGGTTCATGAATGAACTACCTTCCTCCAAAGCTCTCACTGAGTGGTTCATGAATGAACCACCTTTGTACAGCAGGGTGAACGGAAGCTGGCTGTAGAAACTGGTTCATTTCCTCGTTCTTTTCCATCTCCATGTTGGGGCCAGCTTGGATGGCAGAGCCTACTTTGTATGTGGTGTGTGTTTTCTCCACTGCCCTCCCAGGCTTGCATCCATCTCAGTCTGATGTTTTAATCCCATTCCAACAAGTGACAATTTCTTAGTTGGTCGTTTGGGTCTTGGCTTTTCTTCTGCACAGAATAATGTGGTAGTTATGGCAGGTCTCATGAATGCTGGTGCAAATGAACTCAACTTTCTAAAATAGAGCAAGTTTAGATGCAATTTGCAGGCCAACCTTCACTCAGCCCCACAGAATTTCTCAGCAGCCAGACGTATGCTCTTGGCCTAGACTTCTGGTGACTCAGAAGGCGCTCTCTGCTGTCTGTTTAGGCTTTAGACTTGGACCTCAGTGTAACATTTATAGATCAGGTGAAACAAACGATTTTCTGTGTAAAAGCTCCTCAGTGCTCAGTCCGCAGCAAGTCCATCTTTTCTGTCCTGGGCTCTCACCCCAGCTCTACTGCCCATGACCCATTGCTCTTTCAGAGGCTTTCCACTGAGGAGGCTCAAATCTTCTCAATTCCTTTAGAAGTCTCCTTTGGGGAATTCAATACAGTGGCCCAGTCTTCTATGTCTCTGTCCAACCCCAAATGGCTATTTGTTTGTTTATTTTGAACATCTACCTTTTAGTCTTTGCTGACTCAAACTGAACCTAAAGGCAAGCAAAAGCCTCGTCACTTCCATTCTTTATGGAGTTTTAGTCTCTGTCTTTTGGAGAGGCCAAGGGAGAATGAAGGGTGGCTAATAATAATGTCATGCTTGACATTTGTCATTCTCCTCAGATTTAATTCATTATGCCAGCATCTTTATTCTTTCTAGAATGTAATATTCTCATCTGAAACAGACAGCATGAAGTGGTCCCCAGTGGATTCAGATCCAAGACACAGACAGTGTTTGGTTTGTATATTAAAAGTTTCGATGTAACATAAAAATTATGAGATTTTACATACACATATGTGTTCCTGGCCTCACTTAAAACAACATACTTAATGGTACTGAGGCCATATTGAAGCCACATTTCCATGTGGGGGTTGTTGGCATAGCTTTCGGCTAGGGCAGAGGCTGGTGCATCCACTACAGACCACACTACCCTCTCCTGTCTTCTGTCACTGGGATCAGATTCTAGTAATAATTACACTTGTGGGTTGTTTTCTTCCAGCAGAGAAAGGGGCTCTCTTTTACCACAATACCTAGTAGTCGTTGGAATGTGAATGAGAGAAGGGGGCTCGTTCTGACCTCACTCTTGACCTTCCCTTCCAGGCTGCTGGGTATGAGAGCTAGCTATTGCCAGCATGGGAGAGTCAGATAGAAATTCATGAATTGTGCCAACATTGGCATCCCTTGGCAGCTCAGAATCTACCCTGATGGGAGTATTTATGCTTGAGAAATCCACAAACACTATAAATCACTACTTTGTTTCTTCTTTGAGAACCAGTTCACTAACTTATAAAATAACCTGTAGGTGTTTGACTCTATGATCTTGAGCTAAACTGCTTATTATTTTATCGAGTAAAAAGATCAGCATAATCGGGCAATCTGATCGACATGTCCTTACTCATGTTTTCCTTGTTCGTGTTGTTAAAATATTGAAGAAGACTGGAGAGAGCAAGAGGGCGGTGGGTACCCATCGTGATCTTCACCGACAGTATTCCACAGGTTCTCTGCAAACCTCCCCTCCCTTGAGTGCTTCTCAGAGCCAGTATCCATCTGTTTCTCACTGATGAAAACCTAATAGAAGTACATCTATCTAGCCCATGAATTCACCTCCTTGTGTAGGGATTTAAGTCATTAGATTCTGGGTGTTTGTCGCTAGAAATGTAATCATGTTTAAAATCTGCCTGGCAGTGTAGGGGAGAACTGACTGGTGTTGCTACAAAATTGCCTTGAGAAAGTAAAAGGACCGAATTTCTACACAAGTTGACAATTAAGATTCCCATAGACGCAGTGGGCTAGCCAGCTCCTGTAGGGGAACTAGAGCCAAAGCCTTTCTGAGCACTTCAAACGGGCAAAATGATAATACAGTCAAATCAGAACTAAATACATTAGCTGAAACTGGAGTTTGGCTTATCAAATCCAGATCAAAAGCATGAAATAGAAAGCATGTTGGCTATTTCTTCCTTAAATTCCTCTATTTTTTTATTGGCACTGGAGGAAAAAAAAAAAAAACACATTAAAACCTCCTGACTGAATTGCTGTCCTAAACCAATAGATCCACGGGGCTTGTTTACCTAAATGCCACAACAGACTTTGTAATGCAATGATGTAATCTTGGCTTTGTGTCATTTATATTCAACCTAAAAAAAAATTTTTTTTCCTGAACAGACAGGCTGACAACAATATTGTTCAGTGTGGGTTTTTATTTGGATTCTTTCCAAATGGTTCACATGCCTTCACAGTAACACATCATGCGGCTTACGTTTCCCCCTTTGCCTGATTTCTAAAGTTTTCCCCTTTTACTAGCTTTCTATTTTTCTTTTAATGTCTCAGTTATGTTTGTAAAACTAACCAGCTCCACCACAAAATTAGGATGTATCTTGCAGAGAGCATTCATTTTACTTTTTGCATATTTTTCCGGAGGTCATGTCAAGGTTAGTTTGAATTCCATCCTACATTAAGACTTCTTTCACAGCTATTTAGCTCGGCAGCCTACTCCCCGCTGGGGTCTGCCCCTTGGGCACGTCAAAGCTTCAGACCTGACAAATCACACACAGATGAAGCTGTACAGGTTTTTTAAACAGTTTGATCAGTAACTTTTTTTTTTTCTTTTTTCACTATCCTTCGTAGTAAGATTCTTTCTCCCTTTGAGTTACCGTTTCGGGGATGGAGGGGTTCTATTTGAGACGATTTGTTTTTGCATGAGAGTTGTCAAACTAGCTGTGCATTTATTACAGTAAAAAGTACACTAATAGCCTTCTGGTCACCAAGACCGCAGACAGAGGCAAGCTCATCACTAGCAAGACTATAATTGTGTTATTAAGACTTACTTGTAGTGGGAAGGTTATTGTTGGGATATCACAGATTTCTTTGGGGTCAGAAAATAAAAATACATCCAGTCTATAACCTGTTAGGAGTTGAGCCTAGAAATGTCTCTCATGTGCTCCGATCATTACCTTAGCAAACTGTGAAATGAGTGGCAGATGTCCCTTCCTGGTCAACTGATGGACTTAGAGTGCCTGCCTCTAAGAAGAATCGGCAGACAGTGTCTCCTTTACTGCTGAAGGAGACCACAAAGTTTGGAAATCAGCAGACCGTCCATATTTTTATGAGTTGAAAAATAATGACCACAAAACTTCAAAAGCATCTGAGGAAATGTTGTGATTACTGCTGCAGTTATCTGGGCAATGCCAAGTGAGCAATAGCTTCCCTATTCCCACGACAGAACATAGTTGTTGTTTTAAATAAGCCATATAGGCATTCCATTACATTTTCACTTAGGACAGACAAACACCACCTGAAGGTTTTTAGCTGTAGACTAAGCTGAACACTTGAACAGAAGAGGGGAAACAATATTTAAATGATGCTCAGCAGGAAAGTACCCAATGAAGGTCCTATAAAAGGTTGCCTGGTTGAAACTAATTAAAGACAAGTCTAAATAAGAAAAGAAAAGGAAAAAAGGATCAAAGGGATCACATTAGGTGTCCCCATGCTATTTGGGGGCATTTTATTTCATTTTTATAGTTTTGTTCTGGGAAAACACTGCATCCCGAAAATGTCCACTTCTGCCATGCTGCCGTTATTTTTACAGTCGCTACATGTCAACAGGCAAGCGTCTTGCAGAAATCATCTCAGCACTGGCGCATTACCACATTATAGTGAAAAGAGGGCTTGTGCTTTTCACGCAGTGCGTTTCAGCCTTCAATTAATGTGAAAGCACTACAATGCCCATGCAGCTTCTCCTGCCTAGTGGTGCACCATTTATCATTGCAGTCTCACATTGACCTTGACACCCACTTCATTAGAATAAAGATTGTCTACCATTTAGGTTACATTGTTCCTCTGCACAGAGACCCCATGCAAATTTCTGTTCAGATAGAAGCGCTGTGAGGCTGTCAGAGGTCATCTGCATTAAATGATTGCAGCTATTTTCCAACCGCTTCTTTTCATCCCACTCAATTCAGGCTAGGAGGATCAATCAGGTTCTCTGCCTGAAACAGTAGGACTGCTGGGAATATAACTGTTTTTGGTAGTAGTGGGTATGCCCTAAACAGTGTTAAATATTTAATATAAACTCATTAAAGGCCATGCAAAGGCTTGAGAAGGATACTACATTTATAGAAATATCAAAGGGGACAGAAAACCCTTTTGAAAAATAAATAGAATAGTAATTATCAATTTTATAATTTCAGAAGATATAATCACAATAGTTCTTAGTTCTTAATCACAACTCTTTCCTATAGGTATTTTTCTTCACCCTTGACATGGGTTAGAAAGAGGGGAATATTCTTATTCAGGACTTCACATAAATATTAACATGAAAAGTTTTCATTTATTAGTGCTTCTGTCCTTACTCAGTAACAATAAATTCTGTCCTGACTGTATTTGTTTTAAAACATCGATATTCCTTATGTAAAAGAAAAAAAAATGATTGGAGAAATAAGTTGCCTAGTCTCCTACTTAAGTTTCCTGAGTGATATAATTGGAATTAAATTATTAATGGGAGATACTTTTAAAAAGATTGTTTTATGATCTTCTATTAGGGAATTTGCAATTCATTTTAATATTTGTAGTTTGATTTATATTAAAGATAATGCAATCTATGTTCAATTAACAATACATGGCCAATGTAATGTGATTTCCAGATCATGCAAATGGAATAAGCTAGAAAAGGGGGGGAGCTCAATTCTTAACCTCGGATGTAATTTGCTGTGCGAGTTCTGGCAATTTTAAATGACATTGCACTTTTTAATTTTTCCAAAGGCTCAGCAGCAAATTTATCCCAATCAAGAAAGCCTATTATTAATTTACAAGGACAATTGTAGGAGTCTTTATAATTTCTTTGTGCAATTATTCGCCGTAAATTCTCATGGTAAGATACAAACCGTTTGCAAGAAGTAGGCACTATGACTTGTCTGGCGCTTGAACCACCGTCGTCTTGAATCTTGAACATCCTAAGTGTTGGGGAGCCTGGCTCCTTGCGAAGCATCACGGGTTTTGTGAGATGCTGGGCGCGGGCCGTCTAAAAGAGGGCAGTGCAAGAGCCGCTGCAGAGGCAGCCTTGGCCTCTACCAGTACAGCTGAGCTCTGGACCTGGACTTTCCTATCAAAAGATTCTTTGTTCACCAGTGAATAGCATTAGGCATGGACTAGCTGAGGGGCCACCATGAAGTCTCAAATGAGGAGGGCAAACACTAGCCAGAGAATACAGTGCGAGAGTCACAGACATGTCCTTGCATTTGTGGGCAAAATACATAGTTTTACATATTATTTTGTGGTCATTTGGGTTGGGTATGTTCCTTGCTCCTTGCATACACTTTCTTATTGATAGACTAAGATACATTTTGTCTTCACCTGTGTTTTCTTTTTCTGCCTGTTGTGGGGCAGGGGAGATTATTATGTCAAATACACAGGTATTTAAGATATTAATTTGCACGGGCAAAGATGCAAATGTGTCATTCTTATAAGTAGGTAATTGTTTTTGTCTTAACTCTTCTTAACATAAAGTCACCTGATGCTCGTTTAAAAACAACATATTGCGTGATATAAATACTCAAATCCTGATGACGCAGAATTGGACAGTCATATTCTTTAATCAGAAAATGGTTTGTTTAGTTCTAGTGTTTCTGGTAACCACAGCTTCTCTGTCCGGTTAGCAATGTCTGGTCGCTTTTCAGCATGGCCACCAGAAGCACCATACAAAAGTCTCACAAAGAATGTCTTAATCTCTCTGTGTGCTTTTGGAGCATTATTTTGAATTCCATCATGCTGCCTTTTTTCTCCCCTCTTCTGAAGTTTTATTACAACAGCAGAATTCCCAGGGAGCTTTGGGGGCAAGGTTCACATAATGTAGCCCTGAAGTTTTGCTAGGTGGGAGCCATTCCCCCAGTCCTGGCCATCTTTTGGCAATCTTTCTATTTCAAAAAGATTCACTGGGTAGAGTCTTTTACAGCATCAGCTCTATCTGGTGTATTTTTATTATTATTTTTATTTACTAGACATTGAGTATCTACACCCTTTCATGACGCTTTCTTTCTCTGACCTCACCGTGACAAGGCATCTTGTTCTTTAACATTGAGGGAGGCAGAAAAATGCTTGAGTTTCTCAATGTGTGCCTTCTATACCAGTTTCAAAATGGCTTATTCTTCTGGTTTCCATGGTGACAATTAACACTGTTTCAAGGCATTGTTCCACTCTCCATTTGGGCAGAATTTTCGGTGTGATTTTTAAGAAAAGAAAAAAAAAAAAAGAAAAAAAAAGAAAGAAAGAAAGAAAAGAAAAAGAAAAAAGAAAAAAGAAGAAGAGGAAGAAAGGAAAGGGGGTAAGGGTTGAAGGGAGGGGAGAGAGCCTGGTATGAGTGTCAAAAAAAGTTATCTCAATCAAGTCTGCATTTGCCACTAAGAACATTTATTCCTAAACCTCTGGTTTTCCTGGCTTTGTTTTATAATTTTGTTTTTAATCATTTGTGCTTTTAAAATTATACACTAGAAATCGAAATTTCAGTTTTAATTCTTATTTAAGACAATGACGACTATTATCTCTGTCTTTTCTTTATACCCAAAGAAATAGCTTTTAGGACACTGGTAGCCTGTGTCTTTAATTTGGATCATTCACAAATCTATTAAGAGGATTCATTAGACCAAATTGAATTGGCCAAGCAAATACACTTAATAATGTAAATATGCTCTTTGAATGGAGTATATTTTATTTTTGACTAGGCAGCGAGGCCCACAGCAGGTGCTGTGGGAAGTTAAATGCTGGATGCTTATTTACCTTAGCACTCAAGAAAAGCCAGCTGACTTTAACTTTGCTAATCTCATTTTTGGCTATTGAAAACTGGTTTGTATGATAACATCCCCAGACTATGGGACATAATGGGGCAGCTTCTGCTCATTTACTGCTGTGGGTGAAATGAATATGAAGATTAAATTATCTTCTCACTGCAGGATAGAGTTGCCCACTTGATAGGGGACCAAGAGTAGAGAGATTCGATGGTTGGTTCTCCACATCTGATGCTCCTGAAAAGATGCTAGCAAGAGAAGAGGAAATGTTTAGTAGCGTCAACAAAAATGCAACCCTCCTAGCATCATTATACACACAGTCTTGAGACCCTAAATCATATTAGATTCAACCTTCACAGCATCTCAAAACTCAAATGCTTTCACCTTCAATTACAGGACATTCTAGTACTCGCCATTCACATATCAATATATCTAACAATTAACTAGCTTCTCTTGGCTTTTATAGTTTGAAGGCATTGCCTATCAATCACATCTTTCATCAGGCTGTTTATGCAGTAGGCCATGCAGTGACAAAGAGAGCATACATAATAACAAGGTTTTTTTAATCTAATTACCATCTTAGTCACTATTGCCCTAACTATACATACCACATTTCATAGGAAAAATTATTCCTATGTTTAAAATCAAATTAGTTGTTTTTTTTTGTATTTGCATTATTGCAAGGTTATCATTTTCATGGGATAATCTAAACTGCCCTCCTTTCTTACTAACATATGATGGAGGAGATATTTAAAGTTGGGAGAGAGAGGGGATGAGTTTTCTACAGGAAAAGCCAATAAGCAGTAGAAGCCACTCCCAGAAGGCACTGCTAGAGAAATCTCTCTGTTGATTAATACACATGACATAAGGAAAGATTTGAATAATAGTCCTCTCCCTGGCTGAAGCAGGACACCCCCCCCCCACATTATGTCAGTCTTACCTAATTAGTTATGTAAATCTTACATGGGAATCTGATTACATAAAGCAGATTGCCTCTCCTTCAGTCGTTACTCTGACAAATAATGTACTATCTAGGTTTCTAGAATACTTGTTGAGTATTGAGTTGAGAAAACTTAAGTGGGCAGTGTGTTTTCTGTAACGGAGTAACCTGATCCTGGTAATTGTGTGCAGTTAGAAATGAAATCAGAATTTCCCATGTTTTACAGTCCAAATTCTGATAAGACTCTAAAGCAACCCTTGATTTTCTTCAATATGCATATTCATGTAATTTTGGATACTCTGGCACCTAGATCAACATTCATTAATAATAAAAAATGCTTTAAATCACCTCATTTAAAACATTTTGTTCTTTGATGCACAAGTGCCTAACATTTGGAGAAGTTTACATAATACAAATGATGTGCACATCTAGTGTAAATGGAAGATTAAAATATGAAACTAAAAGTATGCAAACATATGCACACAAATGCTGAAGATCTAGTTCCTGGGACAGTTTTCACGCCCTCTTTTCATTCAAGCTAATTCCAGTTCTAGTGTAGAGTTTTGTGTAAGGTATTTTGAGGGGACTACAAATCATCCAAGTATTTGGGGATATTATGAACCTCAAGATTGGCAATACTTTGCCCACGCAAAAGTTTTCCTTGTTAGGTCTAATGATAGTGTTTACTTTGGGGCAACCATGCTCACTTAGGGGAAAGGAACAATGCTACCCTGGGGTCCACTCACCTGGCTTTGTTGCTTCAAAGAAAGACATTTTTAGAAATGTGCATTAAATTGTAAAATACATTTAATATTTTCCCCATAATCTAACTTTTATAGTCAAGTATATTTTGATACACACCTCCCCACACATACATATGATAGTCATTTATAGCTGTTCATAAGACTTTCTGACTATGAACTTTTCCAAATACAGGTATTTGAAGAATACTACCACAAAGCTGTTTTACTAAGTAGCTATTACGTAGTCCCCAGGAGCCGTCTTTTAAGAGACTTACGTGACAGTGTGTTAGAATATAGTGGATATCTGTGTGGCCAGGAAGGTTCAGTAATCAGCTGAGACGTTCAGGCCGTTTATGGTATTCAAATAAGCAATTACAGATCTATAGCTATCCCAAGGAACTATCAGGCTTTCTCCCTCTTTCTATGTGTCTTTGGCTTTCACAGAGCTTTTAAGTAAAAGAAAGAGAAAAACAAAAATATTAATTGTGACTTTAGGGAACTTAAAAGAATTAAGCCACATAATCCTTATGGATAATGTTTTTCATTCGAAGATAACTTTATTAGATTTTTTTTTTGTCCATAAAGTCTAAATGTTTTAGAGACTAACCACCATTTCTTAACTTTCATAACTCACAGCCAAATGTATGCATTATTTGTGGCGCAAACATTTCCCTCTATCCATCACCTCCATTTGAAAAGTGCCTCTCCTTAAAGGAGAAAGGATCACCTCCCCGGCAAGTGGTTGATACATATGTTTTGTGGAAGAAAACAAAACACTTAGAACTTTTTCAAGAGAGATTTGCTGATAGATGGAGGAGAGGGTTCGCTCCAGGGCCGAATGGTGACCCAAATTAACAGAAATAGTCAGCCCTTCCAGGCCAGGCATTTTCTTACTTACTGTATTTTGAGTCCAATACATAAACTGTATATGAATATTTAGTCTAAAAAGACAAAAGTCTCTGAAGCCAACAGTAGAAGAAGTTTCTGTGTGGGCATGTGTGGCCGCTGTTCAGAATGTTTTCAGCAGCCTTACTGCGTCAAAGGTGATAATCAGTAAATCGTATTGAAAACAAAACCTTATATTTATACCCCATAAGAGGTGTAAATTCTGCTCAAAGATTTTCCCTAAGAACACCTCTGTCCTAATGATTCACCCTTGTCTTGTCATTTCAGCGATACAGTGTGGAAATGTCCATCAGGCACCTGAAAAAGACAGAGCTGCTTAGCAAGGTTGAAGCTCTGAGGAAAGGTGGCGTCTCTCTACCAAATGATCTCCTGGAAAAAGTGGATTCAATTAATGAAAAATGGGAACTGCTTGGGGTATTTGCATTTTTATTACTGTTTGTAGGTTATGTGTACATTTTTTGTGTGGTGAAGTACCCTATCTGTCTGATTTCTAATTTGAGGCACAAATATCTCTCTCTTTCAATTCACTCCTTACATTTCAAACAAGCTTCTTGTGTTATTATGGGGAAAACATTGCTTTTCCTCTTCTGCCTTTTTTTTAAAATTTATTCTGAGCTGTCTCCTCTCAGATTTTAATAATTTTGGTTCTTTAATACATAAAAAAAGTAAGTAAAATATGCCGTGTATTATGGGTATGCACCAAGTCAACTCTAATACAGTATATCTGATATACACTGGCTGTCATGCTTGGATGAATGTTAATAGAATTTGTTCTGAAGGTACATGTTAGAGACATCCACTGTTTAACTATTCAGTGTATCCTTAAAATGAAGAGTGGGGTTGCCACTGCAGCTTTCGGGCCAGACGAAAGCTACCAAATCAAATATGCAAATTTGACCCAAATCCCAATTGCAGAATTAAAATCAGCCTCCTTTTTGTGCCTCCATTTTTCAGGGCACTTTTAACAAAAGCCAAAAAAAAAAAAAAAAAAAAAAATTTCGTGTAGTACGCAGTCAAAGAAATACAAGAATCGGGCAAAAAGGAGATATAGACATTCTGTTACCTAGAGGCCTGGATGGCATCATGCAGGAGGCATCTCTGCCCTATTGTGGGGTGCCAGCGGAGGGAGAAGATAGCCTGTAGTTGTTCATCAGCTTCTCTCTTAAATTGCCTTCACTTCAAATCAAGGGTAAGCTAGATTTGCCAATTACCTAAATGATTAGTCATAATAGCTGCTAGGGGTGGTGTCAGTGACAGAACATAATTTTTCAAGCCCTCTATTTTTCTGCCTCTTTAAATTTTTTTTTAAAGAAAGAATACTCTAGAAATATTTTGAATTAGGAGCTCTCCATGTCCTGTGATGACTTGGAGACATGCCAGTGTTCCGTTCATGCCATGCTTAATCTAAGTGATTAAAAACCTGCACATTTAAGCCCCCGTTTCTCATCAAAATTCTCTACACTCTGCAGTTGTTCAAAGTAACTTAAAAATCTCAAAAAAAAAAAAAATCTTACTCTTACTTATTATGGCCTTGCCTTTTAATGATAATTAATGTAATTTGCTTGAAAATGGGGAGGTTTAAATCAGGACCTACTAAATTCTACAGCACTCATTGCTCTCAGGAGAAGTGTGATTACTGTATGATATTTTCAAAGGTTGTTTACAAAATAGAGAAGAATAGCAGTTTCATTGGCTTCATAGATAAAGTGATAAACAGTTGACACCCCATTTAAAATGTATCTTTCCTAATTTGATAAATAACAGTACTCCCTTGGAAAACTGTTTCAAGTGTGTCGTGAATATCAATTCCTCACCAAAAAAAATTTTAAATTGTTATTGCATTGAGGACACAGTATTTAATTAGTCTCTATGAGTCAGATGTCATTCAAACAGTTGCCATTTTGACAATATATCACTCAAATACTGTACAGTTTGGCGGTAATTTGGGGAGAGTAGGATGGAGAGAGATGAGTTTAATAAAGCCGGAGCCACACCGACACCAGTAGGCATTCGGCTTTAATTGGCATGATTACGTTTTAATTGGCATGAAAAAAAATTAAAGACAAGGATTTTAACTTCTAACAATAGTAAAATAGAGGGATTTGGTTTTTAATATTTCTTTCATCTAAGGTGAACAGTGTGGAGTGAAAATACATTAGAATGAAATGTCAGTGGTGCGTACAGTTTAATCTGTGAAATTTCGTCCCTGTGCTGCAGATTACTCTGTCTCAATTGCATATTAAACAACCCTATCAAGGCAGGCATTGGCATCTGCTGTGCTGACACAAATTGTGAATTAAATGAAATTGATGTCCTCTGTCGTATATTTATGAAGACGGACCATTCTCTGAAGTATTCTGTTTATAAAGAATTTATGATTGCAAACTGTTCCAGAACAAAAAAGTGGCAATAAATTCCTTTTTGTGACCCGAGCCTCCAAGGGCACTGATTTCACCTCCTGCTGTCACTTTGTTAGCGCGTAAAAACAATAGCTAAATCTGGAGTCCACCGAGGGCCTTCAAATTATCAATATTTGCACCATGAAAATGCAAGGGTGTTGCCACGAAAGGCTATTTTTTCTGTCATGATCTCCTAAAGATACTATTTACAGAACACAGTGGAGCAGATGAATGTTTGTTTACTTAATTTTATTTGTGTTCTAAAGCGTATTTTTCTAGGTTTAATTTATCATTATAGATTAAATCCTATTGATTCTGTAAAGAGTGTGCTTCTACCAAAGAGAAAGAAAGGAAAACCAGCTCGAAATCATCTCTATGCCATAATGTTTGGTCTACACAGGCTCATCGCATAGTGAATTGAGGATTGTTTTCACATATCCATTAAATTATCTGAATCCAAAAGGAAAAGCAGGAAGAACCATGGGGCTGAAGAACCCTGAGTCATGTGAAATCCACAACAGCTGAACCACAGAATACCTCCTTAAGAGTGCTCTTTCCTGTTATTTGGGGAGTTACACTTCACAGAAGAAAAAAAAAAGGAATTTAATTCTCTGCACTCTCGGCCTGTGTATATAGATTAAACTCAGGCCTCTCTCTCTTGAACACTTTATGTAGACAACTTTTCACTATAAAATTTCTCCCATGAGAATTCAGATAAAAATTTTTTGTTGCTGTTGTTGGTTTTTTCGAGACAGGGTTTCTCTGTGTAGCTTTGCGCCTTTCCTGGAACTCACTTGGTAGCCCGGGCTGGCCTCGATCTCACAGAGATCCACCTGGCTCTGCCTCCCGAGTGCTGGGATTAAAGGCGTGCGCCACAACCGCCCGGCTCAGATGAATTTTTGTCCATGACCATGGTAACTTGGACCAAAGCTCTTCCCGGTGAAAGGCAAGTCTAAGGAATGAAGTTTTCCTTGTGCGTCCACTGGTAGCGGGAATAGTGTGCACTAAATAAGCAGGCCCCAAAGGCGCCATCAAGCTAATCAGAGACGAATGTCAGTCATGAGGTGGAAGGGATCACTGTGTGCTCTCATGTTATCTCCTGCAATGTGTCTTTGGCATGTCAGCTAATCTATATTTGTTTTGGTTTGTTTCTTCTTATTTTTTTTTTATCTGATGATGCATTAGAAAACCCTAAGAGAGAAGATCCAGGACACAATGGCAGGCCACAGCTCAGGCCCCCGTGACCTGCTGTCTCCTGAAAGTGGAAGCCTGGTCAGGCAGCTGGAGGTCAGGATCAAGGAACTGAAGAGATGGCTCAGGGACACAGAGCTTCTCATCTTCAATTCCTGTCTGAGACAAGAGAAGGAAGGAACCCATGCCGAGAAACATCTCCAGTACTTTAAGGTAATAATAAAAGAACAATCAAAGTTGATAAAAAGCTTTCTGTATGAGACATTTATCAAGTACATCAAGTGTTGTGCTCTTGCATCTGTGTGTGGCTGGACCCTTAGATGCCTCCTGGAATTTACACACTTCTGATGCTAACCTCTATACATGTCAGAGGAACATAAAGCATATCAGATCCACACTGGATAGAGGAAGTCTCTGCTGGCTCTATGTTTGCGCTTTGTCTGTTAGAAGAGGACTTTGATAAATTGAAAGCAGACCAGCAAACACGGAAGATTACTGGGGACTCTGAAAGATCTGAGTGTTCCATAAATAGCTTAACAAAATGTACTACCATAAATTGATATGGGAAAGGCACGTGATTTAATTGATACCCATTAATGCTAACAAAAGAAAACATAATTTTTACATACGAAGACTCAGCTAGTCACAGAGGAAAGAAATAAAAGAGATCCCACATCATAGGCGTATCCCATCACTGCTTACTCTTGGCCACGGGATCATCGATACTGGTTTTGTGTTTATGGCCCATGGAGAAGTACTCTCCAAGTTTGTCTCTGTTCTTTATATGGTATCATTTGGACTGAGGTTTAAAGAGCGTTTAAATATGGATGTGCGTATGTGTGTGTGCGTGTGTGTGCATGTGCACTTGCATGCACCCTCATGTGCCGTACCATGCACGTGGAGGTCAGAGCATGACGTCTGGAGGTTGTTTCTTCCCTCTACCATATATGTTCCAGGGACCGAACTTGGAACTCATCAGGCTTGAGGCCAGTGCCTTTACCCACTGAACTACCTTGCTGGCCCGTGGAATACAATTTGACATTTGAATGTTTTGCCCCATTGCCCAGAAGAACCCGTATGCCTGAACATGCCAGTAAAACAGTAATTATTTGGTCTTGGACTTGAGGCTATGGAATGAATTAGCGGCAAGATATCTTGTAGCATGGAAGGTCTTAAAAAGGAAGAAAAGAACGACTATAAAGGAAAGAACTTTCTGGGTCAAGCAAATATTTCTTCTCAAAGCCTTCTAGAGCCAGGTTTTATTGAGCTGATGCCATCTAGCAATCTGTGTAGTCATCATACTTCTTTTCATTCTCTCACTCTCTGCTGTAACGTAAGACAGGGCACGCTCAAAGGCATTGGTCAATAAACTGCCTATATCACACTCATATGAATTGTTTTAATCAAATAATTCATCTTCTGCCATTGCATTGAGATGTTCAGATGAATCAACTGATCCCCCTCAAGCCCCGATACAGGGAGGAGAAGTACTCAGGCATGTACCTCTATGTTTGAGCATGGCAGGCATCTTACAGATCATCTGGACAACTACAGGGGTAGGATCTGGAAATGTTCTTTAACTTCCATTGTATCTTCATTGCAGCTTTAGTAAACTGACTAGTGTCCCTAGCTTTGGAATTAGGTCGCATTCCAGTTCCATTGTTTGATAGGTGGTCATGTTTCTTACATGATACCATGATTCCTTGATCTCTCTCTAAAAAATATCAGAGAACTGACATTTCAGTACAGCAGAGACCATCACAGACTTTTCCACTTTCCTTCTCTTCTTCAAAGATGTATCATGCCAGGCGGTGGTGGTGCACGCCTTTAATCCCAGCACTCGGGAGGCAGAGCCAGGAAGATCTCTGTGAGTTCGAGGCCAGCCTGGGCTACCAAGTGAGTTCCGGGAAAGGCGTAAAGCTACACAGAGAAACCCTGTCTCAAAAACCAAAAAAAAAAAAAAAAAATGTATCTTTGCAGTATTTTTAAGTGTCACTATTCATTAAGTTATCTGTGTTTATACTCCAGTGTTTTTTTAGCAATTTTTTTTTCAAGACAGGGTTTCTCTGTGTAGCTTTGAGCCTTTTCCTGGAATTCGCTTTGGAGATGAGACTGGCCTCGAATTCACAGAGATCCGCCTGGCTCTGCCTCCCGAGTGCTGGGATTAAAGGTGTACACCACCACCGCCCAGCCTTTTTTTTTTTAAGCCATTTTTAAATTCTATAATAACAACAGGGAATCTCCTATCCTAAAGAAAAGGTATAAAAACTTAACCAATAATGTAAGCCTAATCATGTGGTTCCTGTCCTTGCCCTGTCTCTGTCTAGCTCCACTGAGGCAATCAGGCTCCCGAGCCCAATACTCATTATAGAATGCTTCCTATAGTTAAATTGAATTCCTTAATGTTAGCTGCTTTTCATTTCATTACAAAGATACCCATATTGTAAACTACCCTTTAGGACTTCCTCTTTCATTCACAATCATATTGCGAAGATCATTCATGATGTTGGCTCTGGTAATAATGTACTGCCTTTGAAAACTCTACTTTTCCATTTTGAATATGTAAATATATCTCATTTAATCCTAATAGCAGCACTATGAATGAGCTATGGGGATCTTGATTTGGGCTATATGAATCAGAGGCCCAGGGAAGTTAGGTTTTGTGTGTCCAAGGTCATCGTTAATGAGTAGTAGCATTATATCGAGATCCAGGACTGTCTGTCTCTAATGATCTTTGGATGAATTACTATGTAAGACTGATATTAACTAATATTTCCTAAGCATCTTTCCATATCAGGAAAGACAGGACGGAGGTACATTTCATTGTTTCTTTGCAGATTTATTGGTTACTCTCTTCAGATTTTTAGCCGAAAGCCACAGCTTTAGCTACAGCAGACGGGACGTGTCTATGTCAAGGTTAAGTCTCCACTTTGGTGATGTATCAGTGCCCTCCGCTGTGTGCCATCTTCTAAGCTGAGGCTCATCAAACCTTTGGAGCCCTGACGCGTTTCCTTTATGATGTGAAAATTAACTTTTTTCTCTTTGTGGTGCTAGGATGGAACACAGTTCTTACGCATGCCAGACAACTAGCTGCTTTCCCACTGAGCTGCATCCCTGATCCCAAAGTCAGCTGTTAGGAGCTTGAGTAGACAAGTTAAGGAGATCCGGCAGAAGACCCTTTTGCTGATGTTTTCTTCTAAAGAAAAATGTATACATGTCTGTTGGAATAAATACATATCGTAGCCCAAATTTTAATATTTATAAGCGATTTGCAGGTTATTCTCAGGACTTCTGGTATAGTTAATCAAGTGTTCTGTGCCTTACCAGATTCATTGGTAGGGCAGTACCAAATGTCTGTAATTTAGTATAAAAATGTAATATAGTGTTTATAATGTCTTAAAAATCACAATTTGCAATAAGCACACACAGAATAGAACATTTTGCTTGCCAGAGTGGAAAGAAAACAAGATTTGAAACAACCCAGGTCAGGGAGGGATGAAGACTCTTTGCATGTGGAGCTGGTGAAGGCTGCATGCTCTACACCTCCTGGAGTCCCACATGTCTTCCTCCATCGCTGGCTGCACACAGCACTCTGCCTCCAGGCCTTAACTCTACGGCTTGTTATTCTCTGAAACCACAAGGCTCTCATACGAGAGTCCCAGTGCACGATCCAGAAGCCAGAAAGGAGGTGCCATATATAAAAGAGAAAGTCCACCCCTTTGTGGACAGAACTGAATTTTCTACTCAGCTTGGCATGTGATAAGGAAAAGAGATCAGGATTTTAATGTTTCACGGGGAAAAAGAAAAAAAGCAATTATAGAATTATTTTTCCTGTAATGCAGTAATTGTGGTAGATGAGGGATTAGATGCAAGAGAAATTTGGTATAATAAAGAGTCTAAAGCCAGCAGCAGGGTGCCATGAACGTGTGACTCCAAAGCCCTGGGATAGAAATGTAAAATTGTTGAGGACTGAACACAGTTTAATAACAAATTGTAGGAGCTCATGTCAAGGACTTAATGAGGCCAACTGGCAAAGGGCCTTTATCGCCCAAGAGTGGAGCTTCAATGCCATTGGCTAGAAGGCACTGCCTTTTAACCATGACCCTTCAGAGAGAAAGGAATATAATTACTTAATCATATGTTCCTTGTTTCCCAAAACCAAATTAATTATTCTAAAGACTCTAAATTAGGAACAAATTGTCTATTACCAGCTAAAGAAACCCAGAGCATTGGCCTAGGCCCAGATCCAGCCTGGGAAGGGAAGGGAGAGTAGACCTTCTACTGCGCTGTTGCCCGGAAGGGAAGAAAGGAATGGACACGCTCACCTCGGCGTTCGATGCTGCAGATTTGTGTAACAATTTGAGTTGGACCAAACACTTCCGTGTGTGTTACTAATTACCTTCTTACACGTGCACTTACTTATTTTTATGAATGAAGGACTTGCGCCGTGGGAAGCAAATGTGACTTGTTTAAGTGGACACGGAGACAACAGAGCGAACACAAACAACACTCTTTGGATGCAAACCCCAGTGCTGCCCACTGGGCCACTCACCGGTCCTTCAGAGGACTGTGGGAACTTTGCTTCCTTCTCAGAACACTTTTTCATAAAAGGCTAAGTCATCTCGTCTCTGCCAGTTACACAACTCATGCCGTGATGCAAAAGCATCCACAGACAATATATTAAATAATAAATCTAGCTGGAGCTGATTAAATTCATTTTAAAGCTATTTACAAAAGCAAGTGGCGGGCTAGATTTGACCCAAAGCCCGTATTTATCTGACCCTGTATTCGACTTTAAAAGTCATCCATGTGGAGATGTTTGCATCTGCACCTCTTTGAGAAATAGGAACCAGGATGGAGAGATAGCCTAGCATATGAGGACTTGAGTTCAAATCCCCAACATCTCCGTAAAAGGTAGGGTGTGGCTTTGCATCGCAGTTCCAGAGCCAGGGGTGGGAAGAGAGGCAGGAGGCTTGCTGGGCCTTGCTGGCCACCAATCTCACTGAAAAAGGCAAAGTCAGGTCCAGTGAGACACCCTTCCTCAGGGGACTAAGACAGATGATGGTGGAGCAGCACAAGAGATGTCCTCAGGCCTCCACACATGCATACATATGTACCTGCTACACCACACACACACACACACACACATAGCACACATACATATACACTCACAACCACACATACACATGAACATACACACACATACACCACACACCACATACACCATACACACACACACACACACACACACACACACACACGTACACATGAACAATACACACAACAGACACACATACCCCACAAACATATATATACACACACGCATACACCATACGCACACACATACACATGAACACACACACACCACAAACATACACACACACACCATACACACATACACATGAACACACACATACCACACACACGTACATATACACACACACATGAACATACTCACACTACACACCATACACCCACACCCACACACCATACACACACCACAAATATACATGAACACACACATACACATGAACACACACACACACACACACACACACACACACACGGAGCGGGGGCAACCATATTGCCCCAGTGTCACAGTGCAATTACAGCTAATCCTTGTTGAATATTTATGTTATGTAGCTCTTTCTAAGCATTTTGTGTACGGTTGTTTATTTAACCCTCATCCCCTCCTGAGGCAGGTATTAGGTTTTGCTGTCTCCTACTTATAGGAGAGAACATTGAGATGGGATCTATTGCTCTGCTACCCACAGCCTGTCTCTAAGTATCCAGTGACCAGCTGTTGTGTTTTGAAAGCGAACGGTCCAGCTGGTGGTGATGTTTTTGGAGGCTGCAGAATCTTTGGGAGATGGGCTCTCGCTGTAAGAAGTGAGTCAGCGAGGGGAGGCCTTGAGGTTAAGAGCCTAGCCCAGCTCCAGGTTCAGTCTCCGCTTCTCCATCCTTCTACACGTGAGCAAGCACACTCGTGGTCCTGCAGCCATAGCCTCGAGCAGCTCCTCCCAGCATGCCTTGCCTGTCAAGACAGACTGCAGCCTCATTTACTCTAATAGACACTTCTTCCTCTAAGTTTCTTCCTGTCCAATATTTATTCACAGAAAGGAGAAAAGTAGTTAATGTACATAGCTAATGGAAATCCATGTCAATGTTTTAAATCATGGGAATGAAAATGTATGGAGTAGGGCTTCTAAAAGGATTTAAAGTTAACTATGAACTGTGCAGCGGTAACAAGTGGTCACTCTGGAAATAAATGTCACTCACTCTGGGTGTGGCAGCACACATCTATAATCTTAGTACTTGAGACGAAGTCAGGAAGTTCACAAATCTGAGGCCAACCTGGGAAACACAGTGAGACCCTGGCTCAAAAATTCCAAACATGCAATACCAAAGACACAAACAAATGAAGGGATAGACCAAAAACGAGAAGTTCGCCCAGTGTGTAGCAATTTCCTCCTAGATAAGACCCACTATCTTAGAGTGAAGCTCACTACAATGCAGGATGTTCTAAGGGAAGATGGGGACATTCCTTCCTTCAGGGAAGCATGCTAAACTGAAGAAGTACACAACTCAAAGGCTTCAGGAAGTCCCTGAAATTGACCAGACTCACTAGGCTCCTCCCTCCCCAAGCATTTTGTATAACTAGTAAGAACTGCTGCCAGGCGGTGGTGGTGCACGCCTTTAATCCCAGTACTCGGGAGGCAGAGGCAGGTGGATCTTTGTGAGTCCAAGGCCAGCTTGGTCTACAGAACAAGATCCAGGAAAGGCACAAAGCTACACAGAGAAACCCTGTCTTGAAAAATAAAATAAAAAAAATAATAATAAATAAAAAAGAACTGCTAAGAGATGCTGTTAGACAAGTCGAGCTTCCTGGAAGAAGCAGAGACCAGTTGAGCTACCTAAAGAGGCTCAGACAAATTGAGTTACCTGGAAGAACATTCTCCAACTTCTAATCTCCATAAAACTCACTGTAAATTAGTCAGCTGCTATGGAAGAAGTCAGTAGGCAGATCCCCTTAAAAAAACTAAAATGAGAAAGATGAAATAATAAAGTTATATCACTCCTGCTCTAGACTCATGGAATAAAAGCCAGCATGCAATAGCAATTTGATAAATGAATGTCTGTGTTCATTGTGACGCTATTCATAATAGCTAAGCCATGGAAGAAGCACAGATACCATCAATGGATGAATGGATAAAGAAACACACACACACACACACACACACACACACACACACTTTTTTTTAGCTGTAAGGAAGAACAAAATAATGTCATTTAAGAGAAGTGGATGCAATTGGAGATCCTGTTAAGTGAACCACACAATTATCAAAGACAAACATCACATGTTTTTTTTCATATGCAGAATCCAGATTTTTTTTAAGGACATGAAAATAGAAGAGGAATAATTTGTAAACAGAAAGGGAGAATGAGAGTGGGGAGGAATAAGAAGAGAGACTGGGGGAAGGCGAACATGGTCAAAGTACGTTTACTCATGTGTGAAAATGTCAAAATGAAACCAGTTTATTTTTACAATTAATATATACTAACAAAAGGAAAAGAAAGTTAAAAAGAGAAATATTTCCTCAAATATCAAGACACAGTCTTTGGAAACAAAAATAAGACCAATGTAATTCAGACATTTGGGAGAAATTCTCCATAGCTACTATAACTATTCTAAATGGCACTATAAACAGCCTCATTTCCTGTCACATTTTTAAGAAGTTAGGCTAAGTGGCAGGAGAGAATTTTTGTAAGTTTCGATACACAGGGAAGTGGCTGTAGTTCTTAGTGCTACCTGGGTCATCCTGACGCTCTAACATCTGATGACATTATTGAGAACGCTGTGAGAACCTGTATTTAACCCAGTAAGAGCCAAAGCAAGCCAGGACTTCAAAGTCAACTGTAATGAGAAGGGTTCAGTTTTCTCAAGGAGCTTAGACATACTTTAGCGGGGTTGTAGGAACCATTTGTGCTAATCAAAAGAAAACAATGTATGGTCATTTATAAATGTACCAGATTTTTCTACCACATATTAAAAACTCCTATTTAATACCATAAAAATAATTTTAAGTAATTGGATACACTCTAGAACCAACTTGTGAGAAGACCTGTTGATGGCTGAAATTCAATGACAGATTTAAGTCACTCCTGTTCATAATAGTATTTGATGGGAATGAGAAAGCCCAAAGGAATAGTTACCAAGAATTACCTTAAGTTTCTGATCCTCCTTCCTACATCTGCTGACTGTTGGGAGTACACATGTTCCACTGTGCTTAGATCAGTCAAAGAAAATGTTTACAGGTGGGTTAAGTATAGTTTTCTAAAGTATATATCAATTGCAGGAAAATAGATGCAATGGGGATTATAACAGTAAGCATGATAAACCAGATTCAGAAAAAGAAAAATACGTTTTCTCTCCTTTATGGACCCTAGCTTTTATATCATTACAGCAATCAGATCAGTGTGTGTGTGTGTGTGTGTGTGTGTGTGTGTGTGTGTGAGAGAGAGAGAGAGAGAGAGAGAGAGAGAGAGAGAGAGAGAGAGAGAGAGAGAGAGAGAGAGAGCAGGTGCAAGAATTGAGAAGGAAAGAAGGGTATGGGGAAGGATATGGTCAAAGTACATGATATTCTTGAATTAAAATGTCTTTAAGATCACTATGTACAATGAATATATGCCAGTAATTTTTAAAACATAAGAAACATCAGTCACCCAGCAGTGGTGTTGTACGCCTTTAATCCCAGCAGAGGGAGGTAGATGCAGGTGAGTTTGAGACCAGCCTGGTCTACAGAGTGAGTTCCAGGATAGCCAAGGCTATACGCAGAAACTCTGTCTTGGGGGGGGAAAAGAAAATGAAAGGAAAGAAAGAAAGAAAGGAAGGAAGGAAGGAAGGAAGGAAGGAAGGAAGGAAGAAAGGAAGGAAGAAAGGAAGAAAGGAAAAGGGGGAGGGAGGGAGGGAGGGAGGAAGAACGAGTGAAATCCCTTTCTCCAGTTTCTCTTTCTTGAGCGAATGTTGAATGCCACTCTCCTGACCTGGGGAGTTCTGTCCCTGAGCTGAGGATGTGCAAGTCCCATGGTCCACTCACTCCTTCTGCAGCTTGAGGGTAAAGCAGATTCGTGGAAGCCAAGGCCAATGCTCAGCCCCAAAGTCCAACAGAACTACTTTCCGGAATCAGAGTGACAGAGGCTTCCATTCTTAATATCTCTCTTACCACTTTCAATGCAGTTTTGTTAGTAAACTCAAAGACAGAACCCCAGAGAAGAGCATCTCTAAGGTGATTCTGTACTCTCTATCCTGGCTACTTTTCTACTGCATGGCACAGCACCGTGTTCAAAGTGACTTATAAAAGGAAGATTTTTGGGGGTGGTTACAGTTCCAGAGGTTAGAATTCATGACCACTGTGATAGGGAGCATGGTGGCAGGCAGGCAGACAGGCATGGTGCTGGAGCAGGCTCTGAGAGCTCATATCTTGAAACAATGACCACCAGGAAGGGAGAAGGGTGGAGACAGAGACACAGACACAGATATGCAGAGACAGAGAGCAGGACTTGTGAAATCTCAGCTCCTCAGCACCCAAGCCCTCCAACGACTCCACACCGCCCAGTCCTTCCCATACAGTTCCATCAAACTTGGGACCAAGTATTCAAACGTCTGACTGTATGCGGGCCATTATCCTTCAAACCAGTGCCATACTCGAGTAAGTGGAGAGCTCTGGGGCCTCCGTAGTACAAAAATACTAGCACGTGATCTATGCTGCTTTCCCTGTTGCTGTGATAAAATAACATGACAAGAGCATGAAGGGAAGAAGGTTTACTTTGACTCATGGTTAGGTTTGAGGGTACAGTCCATGCCAGGACATCCCAGCAGCAGGAGCTTAAGATATCTGGTCATGTTACATCCACAATGAGGAAGCAGAGAAAAATGATTACCTTCTCTTTTTACATTGTCCAAGAACCAAACCCGGAGAACAGTGCAACACATTTTTAAGGGTTGGTATTCCCGCCTCAACAAGCTTAACTGAGACTACCCTTCACAGGGATATCCAGAAGCTTGTCACTAGGCGATTCTAGAGCCTGCCAGGTAACAACATCAACCATCACAGGCCTTATTTCTAGTCCATGATCTATGAGAGTCCAGTGATTTTCTAAGATTAATGAGTTAAATGAGGTACTATATCTGTGTTTAAAATGGCTCCATGATTAAGAGTATTGGTTGCTCTTCCTGAAGACATGGATTTGATTCCCAGCACCCACATGGCAGCTTACAGTTGTTTGTAACTCCAGTCACAAAGGATGGAATACCTCCTCTAACTGCTTCAGACACTAGGCATTCATGTGGTACATAGATATGCAAAACACTCATACACATAAAAATAAATAAATAGATAGATAGATAAATAAATAAATATTTAAAAAGTCTGCTGGTAAGATCTCAATATATTTTAACTACCTGCATTGTATGTACTGAGAAAAAACCTGTACGATTGTTTTGCCTTTTAATTTTTATTTTTGAATCATTTCTCTTGGTTTTTGAGATTATAATATAATTACACCATTTCCCCTTTCTTTTCTTCACTCCAAACACTCCCATAATGCCTTCCTTGCTGCCTTTCAAATTCATGGCCTCTTTTTTCATTGATTGTTGCTTGGTACATATATGTATATGTATATAAATGTATATATTCCTAAATACATCAATGCATCCTGCTCAGTTTGTATAATTTTACTTGTGTGTATATTTTCAGGGCTTGGGTAACCAATTGCTGTGCTTTTTTCTGGGTGAGACTGTTTCTCCAGCTCTCAGCATCCCTTGGCTGCCATAGTTTTTTGTGTAGTGTCGAGGCCTTGGGTCTTTCCCCCACCCACATTGACAATGTCTGTTGTTGTTTTCATGGTTCAGCTCATGTTTAGGCAGTCATGTCAGTGAGACAAGAAGACACAGTCTCACAGAAAACTCCCCGATCCCCTGGCTCTTTCTGCCCTCTGTTGCAGTGTTCTCTGAGCCTTAGGTGAGGGAGCTGTTTTGTAGATGTATCTAATGAGGCAGGGCTCCACAAACTCTGCTTTTTGATGGGTTATGGCTTTCTATAATGGTATCCATCTGTTGCAAAAAGAAGTTTTCTTGATGAGGGATCATGGACTACACTTATCTGTGGGTATGAGGACAGATATTTAGAATATAGTTAATTAGTTTGTGAACATGTATTTTAAGACATTTATGTCTAACATAGTGGAGGTATGATAAATAAAGCAAGTCCTTGGGAGTTTCAGTTACTTCAGTTGAATTAATTTGAATATTCATATTGAACTGTCACTCATCTCCTATTACTTTATCTTACATCATTCCTTTATAATTGACCAGTCTATAAGTACTGCTTTAGTACCACCAATGGGTTCTCTTCATTGTTAACATCACAATCTTGGACTTTTGGTTGTCTAATTTCCAGCGTGGAATTTCTCTTCATCTGGTAATCTTTGTTTATAATTTTGTTTTCTAGCTTGAAAGGATTCTCTCCAATTTTTGCATCCTACATCTCTGTAATAGCCATATTTTCCCACTGGCTATTTATTCAATTATAGATGATGCATGTGAGTCCTCTAAACACCACTCCTGGCTTGGCACACGTTTGTTGATGTAGTGAGATCTGCATAGAGGGTCCTGTTGAATCTCCTCCTAAAATCAAGCAACAAGAGGGGACGGCATCCTTGTACCAAAGATGCTGTGCTATTGCCTTTGTTGTCATGGCAGCCACTTTCCTCCTTGGACCTACTTTCTTTCCAAAACTCTGTCTTTATTATTTGAATACCGACTCTGAACTACAGTAGAGAAAGAAGTAATCTCTATAGTCATGCAGTTCAGTCTGGACGGCAACACAGATAACATGAATATATGTTTTTGCCTTTATACACCAGCAGGAACTTGTTCAAATCATTTCTAAAATACAAAGACTCCCACCAATCAGCTGCTAGCATAGCGACAAAATAAATGATCAGGCTTATGACAAGAAATCAAAGATGGAAATTAAGGACCAGGCTGAGGAAATGGACGGCTTGAATCTAACAAACTAACTAGAAATAGTACAATGAGAAGTAAAACTCACCTTTTCTGCATTTCTGGTTCTTTGGTGGTGGTGTTTTGTTTTTTTGTTTTTGTTTTTGTTTTGTTTTTGGTGGGAGGTTGGTTTATCAAGACAGGGTTTCTCTGTGTAGCCCTGGCTGTCCTGGAACTTACTCTGTAGACCAGGCTGGCCTCAAACTCACAGAGATTCGCCTGCCTCTGCCTCTTGAGTGCTGGGATTAAGTGGGTGGTGCATGCACCACCACTACCTAGCTATTTCTGCATTTCTTAAGTGAGTTCAAGTCACTTACCACACCCACACCCATACCCACACACATGAATACACAGGAATACACACAAATGCATATGCATAAGCACACAGACACACACATATGACTTAGGATGCTCACATCTGTCCTTGTTCCCGATTTAGTTATTCAGGTTTCTTGGACATTGCAATCCTAACAAATCTAAGAGTGCATACTTTTCAATAACCAAACTAAGTCCTTCACATTTACTTCCTTGATTAAGGCTGCCAATTACTCCTCTGGTCCCATTTATTTGTGTAATTATTCAATAAATAAATAAATAAATAAATAAATAAATAAATAAATAAATATTATTGGACACCTACCATGTAGCAAGAACTGTGCTGGGTGTTAGCAAAGCATGATGCTTACAGTGTTGTTGTGTTTAAACATTTTGGAGTGTAGAGTGTTGTTTTCTTTATAGTCACTTTAGTGAATTGGAAGGCTTGTTAAAGTTTTTGCTTTACTTACAGGATTGTGAATGAGCTAACTACTTAGAGATACCAGTGTTAAAGTGAGAAAAATGAGATTGATTCCTGTATGTCTCTATATCTCCATTTTTGTTGATATATCTAAGATTTAATTATTGCATATTATTTTTATTCTAGTAACACCATTAGGTCTTCTTTTCTTTATGTTCAAGGATTTCTTTTTGACACTGTATTGTATTATATAAGAATTTTAAAAGTCTGGGCTGGAGAGATGGCTCAGAGGTTAAGAGCACTGACTGCTCTTCCAGAGGACCTGAGTTCAATTCCCAGCAACCACATGGTGGCTCACAACCATCTGTAATGAGATCTGGTGCCCTCTTCTGGCCTGCAGACTTACAGGCAGACATTACACTGTATACATTAATAAATAAATAAATCTTTAAAAAAAAAAGAATTTTAAAAGTCGGGGCCAACAAGGGGCTCAATCTGTCAGAACCCTTGCTGCTGAGCTTGGTGACTTGACTTGTGTCCTTGGGATGCACATGGTAGGAGGGGAAAATTGATTCTTGTGTGTTGTCCTTTTACCTACATACAAGCAGTGTGGCATGTGTGCATGTACACACACACACACACACACACACACACACACACACAAATAAATACAAAGAAAAATGTATGCAGGATTTCCAAAGTAATTCAGTTATTCATGATGTTCTTTTCATTGGTCAGCTTCAGTTTTGTACACTGTGATTTCCATTTGTTTAAAAAATTATTAATAGTCCCGGCTACTGAACTACATGTTCTAATAGCTTTTACAGATCTTCAGTTTATTTCCCAAGGCCTTTTGTGTCCTAGAAGGGTTTTGCTTTTACTTCACAATAGCTCAGCTTAACATAAAATCGTATTAGAAGTATAAACCTTTGTCATATAAACTAGCAATGCTGCTTTTGAGTCTTGGTCACCAAGTAGGATCTGAGCTTTGTTCTCAAGGTAACTTCCCATCTGTATAGAACTGTTTAGGTGTTGGCTTCCTCTCTTTCTCATCCTTCCCTCCCCACTCAGCCCTCCCTTTCTCCTTTCCTCATATTTTTCTTCTTTCCCTTTTCCCTCTAAGACTATGTTGACTCGTAATTGATTTTGAAAGTTTAAATCTGATGTCTGATTTGGGATGTCTCATCCACTATTTACTCAACTTCTCTATGTGTTTAGTGTCCTATTTGTGAGTATTAAATACCCTAGATATTCACTGCACTTTTGAAAGTCTGTTTTGGGAGCGGGAGAGGTGGTTCAGTGGGTAAAGGCTCTTGCTGCCAAGCCTGATGACCTGTGTTCTATCTTAGGGACCCTCATGGAGGAAGAAGAGAATGCAATCCCAAGCTGTCCTATGACTGCCCCAAGCCTGCATGCATGTACATACACAAAAAATTCAACTATTTTCCTTTTAATTTTTTATTTATTGTTTGTATGGGTGTTTGGCCTACATGCATGTATGTGTACCATTTACATGCTTGGTGCCTGTGAAGGCCAGAAGGGCATTGGGTCACTTGGAAATAGAGACAGAGATGGTTCTGAGTTGCCATGTGGCTGTTAGAAATTGAACCTGGGTCCTCTGGAAATGCAACAAGTAGTCTTAACAGCTGAGTCATCTTTCTAGCCCCTATAAGAAAAAATGTTAAAATCTGTTTTTACTTTCACTTATCTGAGACTTCTGATAGATTTCTCAGGCTTCTTTTCTATTTCTGAAACACCTCACTTTTCAGTGTTTTTTTAAAAAAATATATTGGTATAAAGTGCTTTGATTGGATCTCCTCCCCATCCTTCCTACCACTTTTTTCTCCCAACTTCATGTGTGTGTGTGTGTGTGTGTGTGTGTGTGTGTGTGTGTGTGTGCACACGCCTGCCTGCCTGCCTGCCTGCCTACATACATACCCATCCATCTATCTCTTAGTACCTACTGAGTACCTTTAGCGCTGCCTGTGTGTCCATGGATGCAGGACCATCTATTGAAACATGAGTGTGTTCTTAGGGTCTGCATTTCTGAAGAAACTAACTCTTCCTCCAACAAGAGCCACCAGTCACCAATAGCTCCTCAGGTAGGGGTGGGACTGTATGAGTCAGCCCCCTCTCCATGCTGGAGTTCTGACTGGCTTGATCTTGGGTAAATCATGTGTGTGAAGTTCCAGCCACTGCAAGTTCATGTGTGCAACTGTGTTATTGTGTCCAGAAAGCATTGTTTTGCTACTTATATCTGCAATCTTTCTGGCCCCTCTCCCATGACAACACCTGAACTTTGGGGGGAGGGGTATGATCTAGATGTCCCATTTAGAGCTAAACATTCCGCAGCCCTTTTTTCTCTGCACATTGACTGGTTGTGGTTCTCTGTACTAACTGAAAAAATATGATTCTCTGATGAGTGTTGAAAGGTGCACTTATATAAATATAAGAACTTAGGGTGCAGTTTATTATTACTTCTATTCAGCAGAATAACAGTACTTAGTCTCTCGTGGGGCCCATGACCTAACCAGCTATGTGTTTTTTGGTTTTGGTTTTGGTTTTGGTTTTGGTTTTTCGAGACAGGGTTTCTCTGTGTAGCTTTGCACCTTTCCTGGAACTCACTTGGTAGTCCAGGCTGGCCTCGAACTCACAGAGATCCACCTGGCTCTGCCTCCGAGTGCTGGGATTAAAGGCATGCACCACCACTGCCCGGCCAGCCATGTGGTTTTGACTGAGCTAACAGTACTGGATATGTGTTAAATCCGAGCAGAAAGTGGCTGGTTATTCCCATAACATTTGTCCACTATTGCATCGGGGGAGGATCTTGCTAAGCCAGTCATTATTGTAGCTTGCAGGGTTCACAGACGGGTAGGACTGTTAATGACTTTTCTCTCCTGGTAAAGTAGGGAAGGCTTTGTCATAGTTTTTTTTTTTTTCCATTATTGCTTTTTTTCCCTGTACTAAGGATTATACACAGGGCATCATGCATGTTACTCAAGTGTTTGACTACTAAGCTACACCTCAGCCTAATTGCAAATTTGAATTTAAAACACACATATATGCATTTAATTTATATATAATATAAATTTATATTTATTCATATATATAATATATATTAAATATCTAAAGTTGTGTGTAGGAGGGTGCCATGGTGTGCAGGTCAGAAGACAAATTTAAGAGTTTGCTTTCCTCCTACAATGGGTCCAGGGAGCTAACTCTGGTATCAGAAATGGCATCAAACACTTTGACCCTCTGAACCATCTTTCTGGTTCCCAAAATTCTTTTTTGTTTTTTTTTTTAATACCCTCATTAATAAGAATTTTTTCATAAGTCCCTGCTTAGTGCTGTGGAAATGATCCTCATGAGCATATTTTCAAGAAATAAACTGAAATTCTTCTAAGGTCTTTATTTTTTGCTATGACAATGATTTCAGAAGTATTTGATCCTGAGTCTTTGAACTGGATCCTCTTTTGCATTACAGTAACCTGTTGATAATTGGTTTTTTTTGTGTATGTATTTTAAAAACATTTTTGTATAGTATTTTTAAACAAAGGCATAATATTCATACATCTTCATGAGGTACATTATGGTTTTTCAACACATGGCTATACAAGGTGCAATAATCAAGTCAGAATACTAAGCATTTTCCTCTGTAACCCTTAGCCATTTCACACTTTGCGAGCCGTTTTGTAGCATATCCTTGTTTTAACCAATAGCTATCCTCCTGTGCTAAAGAGTCAGAAGGGGGATCGGGGAGATGGTTTAGTGGATGAAGAGCTTGCTGAGCAAGAATGGAGACCTCACTGTGAATCCCCAGGACCTGTGCAAAGCTGCATGAAGTAATCCATGCTTGTAATCCAAGTGCTCCTAGTAGGTAAAGTGTGTGGAGGGGAAGAACATCTCCCAGAGGCTCCTGGGTCAGCCAGCCTGGCATACAAGAAGGTGAACAACCAGAGAGCTTGCCTCAAACAAGGTGCAGGATGATGACCAATATCCAGAGTTGCCCCCTGAATCCACCCTGTGTACGTACCCTCCCCTCACTCACAGTAACACACACACACACACACACACACACACACACACACCACATGCCACGATGGGACATTATCTACTAATACATTTTTTGCTGGATTTGTGAGTGTGTGAGTGTGGTACATGTGTATGATGTATATGGGGTGGTACATGTGCTTATGTGCAGATATGTGGAGAGTGTTCCATGTCCTGCTCTGTCCCTCTTATATTATTCTCTTGAAACTGGGTCCTTCACTGAACTGGAAGCTAGGCTAGTGGCCAGCCAGCCCTAGAGACCCTGTCTCTGCCCCACCCCACACTGATGCAAGGCTTTTCATAAACATACATCGTTTGCTCTTTTGATCTCTTTTTGACTAATTTGTTGTTCAGTAATATGTTGCTTAATTTCTATATGTTTGTGAAATTTTCAATTTTCTTATTTCTAATTTCTCATGTCATAACCATAGGCAATGACATTTGTCCAGTTTTGGATTCCTTAGATTGGCCGAGAGTTGTCGTCTGACCTAAGGAAGACTCTAACTGCCCAATGTTTCTGTGGATTTCAGTCCATGCCCTGCTGCACATCACCGCAGGGCTTCTGTTTGCTCCAGTCCACTCTTCTCCTACTGATTTCCTGTCTGGATCTTTCCATTGTTGAAAGGGGGGGTGGTCATTAAAGTCCACAATTATTGCGTTAATATTTCATGGTTCATTTCTGTTAAATTTTGCCTATATACTTAGCTATTTATAATTGCTATGTCCCTTTGGGGAATTTACCGTTGTTATAAAATGACATTCTGTCACGTGTCACAGTTTCTGACGGAAGGTCTGTTTTGTATGAAGTTAAGTATAGGCATTCTTGGTCCTCTGTTCCTCTTTGGTTAGTGTTTTCCAGGCTTCTCTCCTCCAACTCTTCATCCTGCCATGCCTTTAAAGCTAAAGTGAGTCTTCTGTAGGCAGCAAATTGCCGGACCTTTGTTTTCTGTAATCTGTTTGGCCACTCGGTCCTTGGGTTGGATAATCTCACCTATTTACATTTTAACTAATTATTGACAGGTACACACTCCCTGCTCTTCTTTTCTGTTTGTTTGTTTGTTTGAATTGTTTTGCAATTCCTTTGGCTCATTCTTCCTTGCTGTCTTCCTCTGTGACTTGATTTTTTTTTTTTGTAATGCTTTGTGTGGATTCTCTTTCTTTATCTTTTATGTCTACTTTAAGTGTTTTTCTGTGTTTGGCATAAGGCTCAAACAAAGCATCTCAGTTTCAGCAGTCTACTTTCAAATGATAACTTTGTTCTCTTACGAGAAGGTACACATTTTAACTCTTCCCACGTTTTGTTTTGTTGGTGTTGTTAGAAATAAGTTCAGGGTCACAAAGAAAGAGATTACCATTCCAATTAAAGTGTCTCAACAAGACAAAACTATGTCTGATCAAAAGGGCGCCCTGCTCACAGGAGGGGAAGAGCAAGTCCACAGGGGCAGGGCTTGGTTTTTATTCTAAGGCAGATGGTGACTGTATCTTTTCCTCATTGGCTGGGGTCCAATCTCATACTCTTCTGTGATTGGCTAGTCTTAGAAGAATCAGTTCAAAGGAAGTGAAGGACAAGGGGAGGAGCTGGCCAGGTCAGTCATCAGAGAATGCAGCAGGGGAAACACTTTCATAGGGCAGGGGCATTAAATCATTTGCATAAAAGTTTTACAAGGTGAGTGGGAAATAAAAAGATTTAAATTCCTTGTCTCAAACAAAAATTTTATAGTGTTTGGCAGAAAAGACTAGTATTTAATGTTCTTATAATATCACAATTTATATTTTTACATAATCAGTTATCAATTACCAAATCATTGTAGCTATAGTAATTTTTAACTTTATTCTTACACTTTGTATATTAGAATTAGAAGTGAATTATGAGTTACCAAAGAAGTTAGATATTCCTAATTTGAGTATATTTTATGAGCATATTTTATGCTTTCATATGTTTTTGTGTTGTTACCATCTTTTAATTTTAACTTGAAGACCTCCCTGTATCCTTTCAAGTAAGGAAAATTGTATAGGTATTAATTAAACTCCTAGACTTTTGTTTCTAAAGTCTGGGTCGCTAAGGTTAGGTCAAACCTAGAGTTCTGCTGCTTATGTGCATTGTGACTATGTGGAAGTTAGCCTGTGCTGTGAGAAACCCAGGGCCATGGAAACATCCTGCAGCCAGAGTTCATTGGGTCCATCTAATCTCAGAGCTGTCCTGTAACTTGGATTCACAGAAGTAAAACTAGATCTAGAACTCTGGATTATACTAGGGTAGACCAAGGCCCTGAGTCTACTGAAACCTATGGCCTTGGGTATCAGCCTAGGACCTATGTTCACAAGTACTTGTCTGATTCTAGGTCAGCATATGTGAGGCCATGGTGCCATGGTGCTAACATGGAGCCTAGTCTAGGACTAGGTAGACCTGAAATCTATGTCCTTTGGTGCCTCTCTGAGACTAGATTGATAGGAGGCTCCTGTCTAGAGCCTCCGGTGCTGACCTGGAACTGGAGTGTACATGTGGCAAACTGACACTGGAGAAGTCCTAGAGGCTGGTCTATGGGTGCCTGCCTGTGGTTTGGGGCTCTAGGAACAAACCAGTGTCTGGGGATGTGGGGCCTAGAGTCTCAGTAAAGCTGGAAGCCGAGTCTGCTCTCCCTACTAGCATACAGTGTTTCTCAAGGATGTAATGATTAGACTAAGAGGAAGAATGGTACTGGCAATGAGAAAGTTTCCTCACTCTGTGTGTGTGTGTGTGTGTGTGTGTGTGTGTGTGTGTGTGTGTGTGTGCTAAGTACAAGTGTTAATCTCTCACCTGGTTTTCTTAGCCTTGTGTTTCATATTCCTCTTTAAATGATAAATACATCCTTAAACGAAATTCACTTTATGAAAATGACAGAAGGTGTTTCAGAATGAAGGGATTCTGGTATTTGGAAATAAGAATTAGTTCAAGATCATTCTAAAAGTGTGAATGGAGGTTTTATTTTTTAATTTATCAAACACCGTTTTCTTAAGCAAATGCATGTGTCAATCTTGGGTACTGGACAAGCTGGAGCAAACAATTAGGTCTCTTTGATCTTAAAACACATGGTCTACAGTGGGATACAAATGAGGAAGCAGGCAGGTGGAATTACATCTGTTATATTATTTGATGGACACTAACATGGTGTGAATATATACTAGGACATCTCTGAGGAGGTAACTGTTCTCATGAGGGAAGACAAGGAAATTCCTAGAACAAGAGGCTGGTTTTTTCCCCCATTATTTTAGATATTTTCTTTTAAAATACTTTTTTACTAATTCTTTGAGAATTTCATGCAATGTATTTATCTTAGTCAGTGATCTATTCCTATGAAGAGACACTATGACCATGGCAACTCTTATAAAAAAAGCCTTTACCTGGGACTTGCTTACAGCTTCAGAGCTTTAGTCCATTATTATCATGGTAGGAAGCATGGTGGCATGCAGGTAGACAGGGTGCTGGAGAGGTAGCTGAGAGACATAGTTCCTGTCTCGTTGTTTGCCTTATTTATGTATATCGTCCACTTAAGTCTAAGCTCTGCATATGAGGAAGATGCTGTATTTGTATTCTCGTTTCTGTCCCCACTGTCCTTACTTGCCCTGCCCAGGCCCTTTTCTCCATTGAGATCTATAGTAAAGCATTAGACGAGGAATAGCATGCCATGAGCATGTGTAGAATTAGAAACAAGCAAGAAGAAAATTCCTGGTGATTCTGTGGACCTACTTTTTATTTAATCTGAGTCAACAGCACACGCTAGCATATTCTTTCAGAGTAGGAACCATCTTGATTTTGTTTTAGGAAACCCTAGCCAACACCTTGAAGTCAGTAAATCTTCACCAAGGGCAAAATGAGCTACAATGTTTCACCCTTGGGCGAGACCTGAGATCATCTAGTTCTCTGCCTTATTCCAAAGAGGGTAACCAAACATCTTATATAGTCAGGGACTCCCTCAGGACCCAGCAACCAGTCACACCAAAGCCTGCATCTCCTTAATTCCAATAATGCCAAGCCTGTGGTTTCTCCCGTCCATTACTTGTGTTTTTCCAATATTCAAATTGCTTTATTTCGTTGTAAAATATGCATACTAAGCCTATCTAATTTGACAAATAAAAAATAAAAATGATCTTCACCAGGGACATAATGATTAATGGAGAATTGAGAAATGCTTATTGCAGCTACTGAGTGCTACTTTAAACAGAAGTAAACATAGGCCAACACACTGAGGCTCCTCTGACATCGGAACTCGGAGATTTACCATCATGACCCTCACCAGCTTCTCCTTTTCGGGGGGCTGTACTCTCGGGAGTCCACTTCAGTGTAGAGCATGCTATCATTTTTCACCTTGAATTTGTATTGCTGCTCCATGTGAGGCGCTTAAAGAGCTTTACAGATATCAGCTCATTAATCCTCCCCAAACCTCTCTAAGATAGAGCTCAGGCATAAATCATTATTCTGGAAAAAAAAAAAAAAAAGCTTAACGTTTTTCTCTTAATTTTCCTGATACTCTAAATTGTTGATTAATCCTAAATTATATACTGTACATTTAGAGTACCACATTCTCTTCCCCAGTAAGATCTTTCTTTCTTTTTAGAATTTGATTTCATGAGGCTAGTGTAAAAATAGAGTGATAGGTCTCCTGTTGAAATCTCCTCTGAAAATCATAGATTAGGAAATGGCTCGGCTTTTGAGCTGTTTGTCCTTCTTGGCTGAAATGTCCTTGATTGTCCTTCAGCCATGACTAGGAAATGTGATCTTTAGGAATTGGAGGGATAGTTCATGATCTGTCCAGTCTTTTATCGGCTACGAACACCAAGCAAGCCAATGAGTACCCATTCAACCATGCCATCCTAATTCCCAAATACCAGATCAACACACTTCAAAGTTTCTCCAAGACAACAATGGACGTTAAAGCTTTTCAACCCTGTGTGCCTTGCTCAGGCCAATGACTGTCGCTATGAAGTTATTTAGAGTTAGACTTTTGAAGATGTTAGAATATGACCATACCGTGCAGAACCTGAAGCCGTCAGGGTGGTTTTGTAGGGATGACTGCAAGGTACATGTCTTAGCTGGGTTTCCATTGCTGTGACGCAATACCATGGCGAAAAGCAACTTGGGGAGGAGGTGTGGTAGTTTGGGTGAGATGTCGCCCACATAGGCTCCTGTATTTGAACACTTGGCTCCTTGTTGGTGGAACTGTTTGGGAAGGATTAGTAATTGGGGCATTGTTGGAGAAGAAGGCATGTCACTGGGGGCAGCTTTTGAGATTTCAAAAGCCTCACTCTTCTCCCTTAGCTCTCTCTGCTTCCTGCTTGTGGATCAGGATTCACGCTCTCAGCTACTGTGCTTGCCTACCTGCAACCATGCTCCCTGCCATGATGATTATGAACCCCCACCCTCTGAATCTGTAATCCCCCAATAAACTCGTTCTTCTATAGATTACCTTGGCCATGGTGTGTTATCATGACAATAGAAAATTAACTAAGATAAGTTGGTACCAGGGAATAGGCTATTGCTGTGCCGGGCCTGACCATGCTGTTTCTTTAGAGGAATGTGGAAGACTTTGAGACTTGGGAATAGGAAAGCTGTTGAATGCTGTAAGCAGAGCTTAATGAGCCATCCTAGTAGGCTCTTGGAAGACAGTAGTTCAGAGAGCAATGTGGACTAGTGAAAGCCCAGTGTAAGAAGTTTCAGAGGGGGACAATATTAACAACTGTGTTAGAGACCGTTCTTGTGATTTTTTAGCAAAGATTCTGGCTGCTTTCTGTTATGTCTGAAAAACCTACCTGAGGTTAAATGGAATTTTTTGTTTGTTTGTTTGTTTGTTTTTTACTGATTTCATTGATAGAGAAGAGTTCAGGGCAGCCTAATATTGATTCTGTTATTATTAGTAATCACTTTTATGCAGAGCTATAATGAAAAAGAACAAGTGAGGAAGAAAGAAGTACAGACTGTGTAGTTGGAGGAGAAAAGGAGCCCGTCCGTGGGTTGGTTCCAAGGCTTATGCTGATGAGATGAGGAGAAACCTGATTCTAAATGGGGTGAAGGAAGTGGTGCCCTCAGGGTGAGACCCTACCTGGCTGAGCTTACAACCTGTCAAAAGGAAAGCTTGTGTAACAAAGGAAAGTTGGTGCAAATGTAACTCAAGGAGAGGCCAGGTTGTACTCCAAGCAGACAGCCCGACTTGGAAGCACCAGCCCTGAGGTTCTGGCTTTAGAGTCCTGAATGACACACGTGTGAAGGGGTTGTACACACGTGTAAAGGGGTTGTAGAATCTTCCTCTTGGGGCCAGGTGTGTGGCAAGGGAGTCCCTGTATGGGGGCCTGGAGAGACTTATTGTTGAAGCTGTGGAAATGAGACGTTGGAGATCCAAGAACTAGGAGAAATCTGCCCAGCATAGGTACAGGCGGAGTAAAAGCATCCAAGGCAGAGATGCGTGTTTCCGTCAGCAAAGCTGCAAGGGCAGAGCCATCTAAACGCTTTGACACCAGCCTTGGAACTATAGGATTTAGAGCTTGCCCTGCTGCGTTTTGGTTTGGTTTTGGCCCAGCTTTTCCTCGCTGTGCCCCTTTTCAGCTGTTTGGAATGATACTATATGGTCTGTGCCATTGTAGTTTGGAAGTGTGTAATTTGCTTTTTTTTTTTTTTTTTTTTGTAGAGGGGGTTACAGTTCAGAGATTTCCTTAGAGAGATTCTTAGAAGAGACTTTGGATTCTGAAACTGTGTTGAGACTGTGAAAGCCTGTGGGGACTTTTGTAGTTGTACTAAATGCATTTTGCATTATTATATGGCCATGAGCTTCTGGGGGACAAGGAGTCAAATGTGGTTGTCTGAGTGAGAATGCTCTTCATAAGCTCATATGCTTGGACATGTGTCCCCCAGTTGGTAGAACCATTTGAAAACTCTCAGGAGGCGTGGCCTTGCCAGAGAAGGTGTGGCCTTGCCAGAGAAGGTGTGGCCTTGCCAGAGAAGGTGTGGCCTTGCCAGAGAAGGTGTGCCACTGAGAATGGACTTTGAGGTTTTAAAAGCCCAGCCACTCCCAGTTAGCTCTATGGACTTGATGCTTGTGGATCAAGAGGTGAGCTCTCACTACAGGATGCTCCACCCCTGCCTATCTGCTTCCATGCTCCCAGCCATGCTGGCCATGGACTCTCACCACCTGAAACCGTAAGCCAATGCTTTCTTTTATAGTTTGCCTTGGTCATGGTGTTTTATTGCAGCAACAGAAAAGTGGCTGAGGTAGGAGAAAAAAAAAGGTTTATTTCACCTTATACTTCAGGTAACAGTCCATTGCTGAGGAAAATCGAGGCAGGAACTCAAGCAGGGCAGAGAAATCTAGAGGCAGGAGCTGATGCAGAAGCCGTGGAGGAGCACTGCTTGCTGGCTTGCTCCTCCAAGCTTGCTCGGCCTGTTCAGCCTGCACTCTTACAGCACTCAGAACCACCAGGCCAGAGCTGGCACAGCTTAGAGTGGGCCCGGGCTCTATCACATCAATCATTGCCCACGGGTCCGTCTAGTGGAGGTATTTTCTCAACTGAGCATCCCTCTTCTAAAGGACTCTGGCTTGTGTCAAGTTGACATAAAACTGACCAGTGTAGAATACTTATCCAGATAAAGCAGCTCTGTATAATTATAGCCAGCAGCACTGAAAATAACAAGGGCATAATAATAAATTAATACTACAACACCGCTATGACTCATCATGAAAGATGACAACTACCTTGTAATTTATTGATAGCTATTCAAAGTTTATTTTATAACATTTTCAAAGCCATTTTAGGCCACCATAGTATATTTTTCCAGAGTGTAGGGTTATATAGTATCTGTAGCCAGAAGATGTTAGAAGCTAAAGGATAGTTACTTTTCAGAGGAAGACTTTTGAGTAGGCATATTTTGTGATTTATTTAAGGTGACAAAGCTGGTTTTTGTTGAACTAGGAGCCTATTGCAGACATGGTTTCTTCCTCATTCCAAGTGGCTGCTCAGATGTTAAACCAAACCCTTTGTAGCTAGACAACTTATGCTCTGTCTTGCTGCCAAAATGTCAAATGGAATAACGCCTCGTGCCCACCTGGAGGAGAGTCCCTGTGTGTTCAGTTTTCCTTGGAGGAGCACACAGAAAGATACGTGGTACCTCTTCCCAGAAGAGAAGAAAGTAGTTTTCTTTAGAAGAAACCTTAGCTTTATTCAGCAGAGGTTTCTGGACTTCTGGTTTCTGGACTCCACTTTGTTTTAGCTGTTTTAGGTTCCGGGATGTTGTTTTGAATTGAGAAATCATCATAGCAATTTACAAGTTAACTAAAACTTAGCATCTCTCTGCTGTCTTATATAATAATGGAAGCATGGCTTGGTGGCCACTTATGCATTGAATTTCCAAATGATCTCAGTTTCCAAATTTCCAAATGATCAGCAGTTAGTGTTACTGAGTATCTGAGAATACCGAAAACTGATTTAAAATATTAAAAATTAAAAAAAATAAATAAACTGGATTTCCACCTCAGATGCAAAGCAAAAAGCTAAGAAACAAATTAGAATTGGTTCAAACTCACATGGAAAATGTTCTGTTTACTTTAGATGTGCTAAGAATAAAGTGGAGAATCAAGAGTTTACTAATGCTGGCTATACCTCTACATCTTCTGGTCAAGGAGGACTAAATGAGAAAAGAAGAAACTTTTCCATTGTGGAATTTTTCTCCCCAGCATCTCTTGCCTCTTTTTTAGAGATGTTTCCCCCTTGCTTACCTCTTCCTTTTTTCTTGTTTTACCATTAGAGTTCTTGAATCCTTTCATTTTCCATCTGTAGCCTCTGGACTAATAGGGCTGTGTCCCTAAGATAATAGTCCCTGGATGTTGTACTTCAAGTGACAGGAAGTCTGGTGAGTCCAGGCGTCTCTTCATAAGAAGCCACAGTTAAGTCTGGAATAATAGGGCTTGATTCAAGAAGGGGGTAGAGAGTGGTCAGCTACCACATGGATGGAAGAGTAAGGAAAGAACTATGGCTCAGTGCCAAGCAAGATACAAAAGTCAATATGGTCTCATGAGTCCGGTGGCCAGCGGATGTTCTCTCTAGAAACTTCTCTTAACTCATCCGACTCATGTGTTCACCACCTTTCTCCTTGACACGATGTCTTTCTTTAGATGGAATTCGCTAGGTGGGAATACTGTACTGTAACTTGTCACAGCACAGTCCTTCTTTCCCTTCCCTCCAGACTGCCTTGGGTATCCTTTGATCCAAAGAGCTGCTAAAAAGAAGAGATGATTTCAGGTAGCTGGGACCAACAGAAAACGAGAGAAGAAAATCACCTCCATCCAGCCAGCATTGCTTTAAATGTTTGCCGTGGAATCAATAAGACAGAAAACCTCAGTGGGCATTGTAAATAGGTTTTAAAATACAATTATGTAAAAATCTATTATAATTACTCCCTCTCCGTTGATGGTAGAGTGACTGTGGGAGTTTAAGGGACTGTGTGGGGCGTTCTAATGGCGAAGTTTCATCGCCCCACACTCTACCTCCTGATTGCTAAAAGTTTCCTTTCTGTAATTGCAGAATAGTTTAGCATCTTAACAATAATGGACATGTTTTTAAAAGATTATTGCCAAAAGTGCATTCTTTATTCCAGGGAGACTCTGTAATAGATACTGGCATTTTAGTAATGATACAGGCAATCTGTAAGCTATTACAGTTTCCTGTAGAGTAACTTAATCTTCATATTGTTTTGTATGTCTAGAATTTTAATAGTGTTTTTAATTTAGAAAAGGAGGTTTATAACATATTACTAATTACATGTGAATATGAACTAAATACACAACTACTGAATTTTATTCTGAAAACAAACGTATTTAAAAAGTGCTTAACCTAGAATAGAGAAAGTAACAAAGAAATTAAAGAAGGCCACAGAGACAGAAGAGCAGCTTCATGGGATAACATGGTGAGGGTCAGCATTTCTGGAATGCTTATAATATTTTATCTACAACTGAAACAGGAATAGAAACAGTCCCTTCAAACTAAAATTAGTACATTTTAGAACAAATGAAGGCATAATTTATTAAACATAATTGTGCATATTTGTTTAAAACTTAGTAACACCATCCATCCATGGGTCTTCATGAAGTTATAGCAGTAACAGCACTCTTGGGGATGCTGAGTGATTTAGATTGTTTAGTAAGCATGCTAGATAGTGAGGTCATTTGAGATCATTTCTAGGTTGAAAAGTCAGGCACTGGAAATAAGGCAGCCACTGGCTTTTCTATTGGACAGGCGAAAGAACAGAGGGGAGATGAGTTGTCTTAAAAATAAAAGTAGTTATTGGAAATATTTTTATTTTATACAGTTCTAAGATGTTTCTCGGTGTCTGAATCTAGACTTAAATTACCACGTATAATTTCAACACTCTTGGCACAGCACCCAGCTCCTCTCCAAGGAGCTGGTAGAGATGTGCTTGGTGAACTAATGCAGGGGGCTTTAGTACTATTTTTAAAATCTAGCTTTTATATTAAACAAACCACTTCGCTATTTGGAAAGGAGTTATAATCTACTTAAAACTGTCATTCTCTGTTTCTGACTTGCAATTAGATGATATTTCCAAAATGTCACACCGAGATTCTACTTCTACCGTCACCATAATTGAATGTGACAGCCAAGATATTATATCAATACCTTTTCCATAATTAGCAATAAGGAGCCTGCCAAGGGTTAACTAGAAAAGTTTCATAAACATTTTTCTACCAGTGGTCCTGAAGGCAGTATTTTTGCTTTTAAAAATCTGCTAATGTAGCAAAGACTTGTGACAAGCAGGAGACAAATCTAGGCACAGAACTGTTTGGCGAGAAGACGTTGGTGGTGTGTGATGTATGTTATGTAAATGAGCTTATTAGGACTCTCATCTATTTTATTATTGGTGACCAATTTAATAGAGGCATTTAAAAAACAATATTTCTGCCTGCCTCCTAGAAGTGAAGAAGATACATTGATATAATTGAGAGCAAATGATTGCGTGTCGTGCCATTTAATCATGTCATTTTTCAATTGCTATTTTTTGCACTCCACTGCATGCTTATAGAATATTTAGCTTCAATATAGATTCAATCCCAGAGTTTGCAATTGAGCTTGGGTCTCTATGTTAGCTAACATTGTTTAGAAATTTGGAATCAGTTAAAATACCCAGAATCATTTATTTTATTTTATTTAAAATATATAAATCATACATCATTTGCAATGCTCCAAATTTTCTCTAGTTTGAATAATTATACTTCTAGGATGTAAATTCTTATTTGCATCATTTATGTGATAATATATATGGTTGCGCACACATTTGGCCAGGATTGAACTATTAGGACTCCAAGAATTATTGACTCTCTGTGAATGTTGATAATCATTTATTTAAAGGATGTTTTCTATCTTTGTTTAGTCTCTTTATTATTTGTGTAAGACACATCTTTCTCAGAAAAGGAAGTACTTCCACAATGAAATGGACTATCAAGTCCAAGAGATAAGAAGGCATTGTCTGCTTGGTTTACTGGCAAATCACAGACACTTAATACAGTGTCCAGTATAATAGATGTTTCATACATGTTTTTTTTCTATTGATGATGTGTATTTTCCCATCTATATTATCAAAACCATCCTAGATTCAAGTATAGTATGCCATACACATTTTTCTATATTTGAAGGCCTCCAAATAGATAGAAGATTGGACTTCTAAAGGGTTGAAGTTGTTGGCTCTGACCAATAGTTTTGTGCTTGTCATCACTTCTGGTTAAAAGTCTGGGACAGGGGAGTATGAGAAAGTGGAGATCTTAAAACGCTTCTCTGGCTTTCTGCTTAAATGTCAGTGTTTTTCCTGAGTCACTTTTCCATTCCACCTCCCTGGGTTAAAATCCTGCCGTCGATGCTTGTAAGTTGGATTACTGTTTATTCAATTCCAAGTGTCACCATTTCCTCACCTGTAAATCAGTCCATCATCTGTCTGTCTATCATCTACCTACCCACCTACCAATTTCCACACTTTTGTGACCACTGAATGAATCAACCACACAACATTTCAGAAAGAGACCAGCAAGATGGCCTAGTGAGTAAAAGTGCTTATTGTCATGTTTGCTGATCCCAGTTCAATCCCGTGACCTGACATTGTAGAAGGAAAAACTAATGCCTACACGTTGTCCTTCAACTTCCACACGCACACATACAGTGGTATGTGTGCCTTCCACACACACACATACAGTGGTATCTGTGCCTTCCGCACACACACATACAGTGGTATGTGTGCCTTCCGCACACACACATACAGTGGTATGTGTGCCTTCCGCACACACACATACAGTGGTATGTGTGCCTTCCTCACACACACACATACAGTAGTATGTGCACACGCGCGCGCGCACACACAGAAGATATTAGAAATACACACCAAATGTTATTCATTGATATATAGAATTAGTGAAAATAACCCATAAAATACTGTACAGAATAGCGCTTGAACAATTGATAAGCAATCCCAATGATTATTATTTTATTTTCAGGTGAATATGGGTAAAATAGCTGAAGAGTATATGACATTGTTTTTATTTTATATTTATTCGGATATGTATGATCGACAGGATTATCCTTGGTGCAGTATATGATTGCCCTCTGTATGTCAGGTCTTCCATTTTCCTGCTGATGCTATCAGCATTGTATGTGACAATTTCATAAACCATATAAGAACTGTATCACTGCAATAATTATATTTAATTAATAGTCTTCATTTTCTGTATTTGTCTTAAATCTTCTTTAAGATTCAGGCTTCTCTGTATACTTTTCTGTTTATATTTTAGGATATATTTAAAAGTTAGGAGGCCTGTATTAAAATTGGACTGTATTATTTTTGTACTAGAGACTATATCTGATCTGTTGAATGAAGTTTACAGGTCTGCATAAATAACTCTGCCCTGGTAGACTTTTTAGCTCTTACCTCAGAAACAAGCTGGCTCCACTTGGCATTTGTAAGTAAGTGTATTGGTCCTTTCACTGGCCCAGGGTTGTTCGATAATAATAAGCTCCAAATTTTTAAGCACTCTTTACCTAATCATAAAACAGGCTTTTAATTTTTTTATTTTTATTATTAGTGAATGTATATCTGCTTTTGATATGTGTGTGTGGTGTGTGGTGTGGTGTGTGTGTGTGTGTGTGTGTGTGTGTGTGTGTGTGTGGCTCGTGCCAAGGCTCACACGCCAACACCAGAGGACCTCTTTGGGAGGGAGTTCTCTACTTTCACCAAGGGTTCTGGGTTAACCCAAACCATCAGGCTTATATGGGGGTGCTTGTATCTGCTAAGCCATCTTGCCAGCCACCAAATCAGTCTTTTATGACAGAAAATTATTCTTGATTTAAACATTATCTCAAGATGTACAATCAGAATATTAAGTTACATTGTTTTTATATCTGTACATATTGTAGGATGTCTTCTCAGAGAAGCTTTATTGATGGCCCAGTCTAAAGTATCACTGGTTTTATTGGACAATTCTGATTACGTGATGATTTTGTGTGTGTTTACATTTATTTCCAGGCTCGTATTGACGCACAGACAAATTAGAATGTAAATTCTATGAAAGCAAAGGTGTGCACCTTGTGTGCTGCTGTTTTTATCACTGAGAAAAGGGCTTGGCACACAGGGAGCACTCCAGAAGTTAATTAGGTGGGTGGGTAGATGGAAAATTTAGTAACTATGATCATCATATTCTACACTATCTCCTACGTTTTTGAAAACTGTCGTTAAACTTGGGATTTTCAGCTTTTTTTCTATAATGCCTCTCCTCTACTCCACCTTCCCATCCTCAGATGCCTCATTCTAGTCCAGTGAATCCTAACCCGTCTCTTCCAGCTAGTAATGACCTTTCTTGTTCTCTAGGTCAAGTGCTAGCATTGAGTGATAATACAGTGCGTGTGAGTCATGGCCTCACCATTCACAAAGTGTACTCCCTTCCCTCGCCTTCCTTAAACTTACAACATCTTGATGAATTAAGTGTTATCAGAAACCTTTGCCTTGTATTTCTAGCTCTCCCTTGGGGGAATCAGCCGTTTTATAAGCTCTTAAGAGGTACCACATCTTGTTAGAAGCCTGTCATCTGCCAATGTTAATCTTGTAATGGAAAGTACAGTGTTTGGCACATAACTGATACCCATCAAGTGCTTACTGCTATAATAAAGATCATTCACACGGCCTTTGCCAAACTTAACCTCCTTGAAAATGATCTGGAATCAAGCAGTTAAAAGCTGCTTCTGCAGCAGGGACTATAATACTGTTGGTTTACATTAGAATCAGAATTTAGGACTTGTATTTCTATGTTTCTAAAAATAATCTACTCAAATAGAATCTCTAATTTGTAAAGTTGAATCTGCTTTCTGTGTAATAGTTTTCAAACGTTAGGCTGTGCTCACTTGTAGGTCCTTGTCAACTGTCACTCTCTGTGCCTCAACCCAGAATCCCTGATTCATACAGATGTGAGTGATACCAGGGGATCTACAAGCTAGCTTGGTTTTGTTTCTTTCTTTGAGATATTACCTCACCCTGTACCCCAGCCGGCCTGGAATTCACTGTTTATCTCAGGCTGACTCTAAACTTACTATCCCCTTGCCTCAGCCTCTTGACTAGCTGGGATTACATGCCTACACCAGATGACTGGGAAGGATTTGAAGTTCTAAGTTCCTGGGTGATGCAAATACTCTTTGATCAGGAAATTTTTATTCCTGGAAACATTACTACATATAGAAAATAGGAATAAAATCATCACCCCATGAAATCAAAACAGTAAAAATGGGAAGAGGCCAAAAATTAAAAAAATAATAATAACATGGGCTGCAGTTTAGGAAATGGTCCAAAAGAGATCTGCTTTCTTGGTGCTATTTAAGCTGGAGCACACCTGTGTGCTGCTGTTTTTCAGTTCATTCTGTGGTTTCCCTCACACTAGGCTAAAGGCAGCCAAGTGTCATATATGTAGATTGTTCCCTCATGTTTGTCAATCTGTAACACACTCTATTTTATTAAATAGTTGATCAATATGGAAGGCGAAGTAGTGTTCGCCTTCCTAAATAGCACCGCCTCATAGTGCTTCTCATTTGAACAGATCATGTAGCATCCCAATGCTTGGTTCATATTGACCTACCCAACAGAGTTAACATGTTGAATAAAAACGATGGCAGAGATACTAGAGATAAAACGCTTTGGTGTCTCTCCAGTTAGATTTGCTTTTCTGTGTTCAACATCTGCTTAGTTTGGGGGAACTATTTTTTTCCTTCTCATTTCTCGTCTTTCTTTATTTAGCATATGTTTTTAATATAATAGTTCCTGTAATAGTCATACTTATTCTTTTATTGTATGTTTATTTGCATTTTGTGAGGTAGATAATACATGTTTGATGTCAAGAATGGGTACATACAAGTACATGTTACTTTTTTGCTTAATATGTTTTCATGTAAGCAAACGTTTAACACAGTGATAAAGAAAGCAGGACATTGAAAGTCTTCTGTTCAGTGTTACTAAGAGTCTGAAGTCAGTGAAGAATGTCTTTTTAGTCTTGGAGAATGGTAGACTACTTGGTTACTATTTGTGAGGCTCTGGGTTCAAATCCCAGCACCATAAAAGGAAAACAGAAGTTTTTTTTTTTTTTAAATCATATTTGGCCTACTATTATGAATGGTTTAAACATGAAAAAAATTGATCAAGTCAGGAGACATTCAGAACCAAGCACTTTCTTCAAAAAATCATGTGTACTGCCATTGGTGAATTAAAAATCAGATTGGCAGTTTATATGTAAGAGAAGAACTGCTATCCTGTTAACACCTCTCTTATGATGTGACCCCCAATCAAGTGCAGTCGATGTGTTGGGCATCTGATTGTTTTAAGAGAAAAAGGGTAACTTCTCAGTCCTAAACCGTTGAAGTTTGATTATTTGTTTTAGAATTTTCATGTTTACTACAAATCTACCTTTTTAGAAGCATGATAAAACTTGGAGGACGCTTTATTTAAAAAAAAAAATGAATAAAAGAGATAGTTAGGAACTTGAGAGTAGCATACCAGGATAGATCCACTGGAAGGTGACCTAAGATTCTGATAAAGATGGGCTGGGACAATGTGTTTAAAATCCCTTTCTTAGACATATTGAAATTCCTTTTAAAAATTGTTTTCTTTGCCTCTTCTTCTTATATTTTTCAAGAAGGTGGTGTGACTATGCATCAGAACCAGTAGGATTTCATTAGAACATGCTTCCGAATTGGCTGTAATAACCAGTGCTCTGAATGTTTTTATGCCCACCCCCATGCCCCCACTTTTCCAGCTACTTCATACTTCAGTTTCCCCCAACACAGTAAGCACTCCGTACCACCCAAGGCTGCTTGTTCACGTTCCACCTTAACATTTCTCCGGGCTCTCTACCCTGTACCTGCCATCACTCATATCGGACCTCCTGCCTCCTGTCATTTCCTTAAAGATGGGTGGACTCCCAGGAGCAACTCGCTTGGACACACATCAGTTAGTCTCAGTCTCTCTCTCTCTCTCTCTCTCTCTCTCTCTCTCTCTCTCTCTCTCTCTCTCTCTCTCTCTCTCTCTCGTCTCCCTTACTTTCGCACAGTCTCTTTCTCCCTCTTTCTCTCTCTCTCACACACACAGTACTGTAGGTATTTATGTAGCTCATCTCTAGCAGACTCTCAGCTCCTTGAGGGAAGGAATAATGGCTTGCTCACGGTGTAACCCTCCATCACAGAAAGCAGGCCCAGCGAGTGGAGGACGTTTACAGATTTGAGGAGGTCATGGGAGGATGTTTGTCTTCTTCTGTGCCTTACTTACTTAGCTATAGTTTCTGTTTTTTTAAAAAATACATTTCTCTAAAATCGAAGGCAAAAGATAATAATAATCATTTGCTCCCGTTAGTTATATTTAACATTTCTCAGTACATATGGAGAATGTGTATCTCTGCTTATTATTAAAAAAATAATGTAGAATACTGATTCTAAGGAATGTTGCCAACAAACCACTGATTTTATTTAGTATGTGTGATTATAAATAAATACATTTTGATGGTTGTCAGGGAAACACATTTATATAGGAGAATGTTATCAACTTTCTCTAGGTATAAAGAAATATTGAAACAATGTTAGGTATAAAAATTCTCTAGTTTCCTTTGAACAGTTCATATGGAGAAAAATTTAATCTAGAATGTAGATTAAACTCTTAAGATATTTAAAGTAAAAACTTCAGAATTGTGAGGATGCAAAAATCGTATACTAAATGTTAACAGTACCAGCTTTTGTAACTTAAATTTTTAGAAATTTATTTGTGTGGGGGCTATGGTATACATGTATAGTGAGTGCACATCAACACGAAGGTATACGCACCTGTGTATTTGCACATGAGGCCAGAAGAGGACATCAGACGTCTTCTATTGTTCTGTCTTAATGCCTTGAGACAGGTTCTTTCTGAACCCAGATGCAGCTTCAGCTAGGCTGGCTGGTAAATGAGCTCTCAGGAGCTCCCTGTTTCTACCTTGCAGCTGGGGGGCTACTGGTGCACATGGCCATGCCTGACTTTTAACTGTATGGCATAGATTTGAACTTAGTTTTTCATTCTTGCAATGCAAGAGCCCTGACCCATACATATCCTCATTCTTGTTTTTTTGTAGTTTGTAAGGTACTGTATTTATCTTGACTTGTTTGCATTAAGATATAGATGCAGATTCTCTGGATACGTAGATACTCAATACATTCTGGACATTTTCAAAAAATCAGGGTCTATTAACAAATCTTTATGGAAATGTATTACATCCCCAGTAGCCTATTTGAGGACTTTGTGAGGTGAATGAAGCCATCTGAGCTACTTTGCAAATGTGGCCTGAGCTAACTCCACCCACATTTTTAGTGCCACTCATTATGATTTTTCCCTCAGCTAAGAACTTCAAGGCCTTTTGTTAGCTTATACATATGCAGTTGTTATTCTACCAAAGAGAAGTTTGCAGAATCCAATTCCATCAAAACATCTCCTGATTTTTTTTTAGCCCTTTTCTTTGAATAAACCTAAACCATCCATATTCACATCCATAGGTCTCATTAAACCAATTTCAATCTGGTCATAACCATAACATTTTCTTGCATATTCAATATTGGGCTAAAATTTGATAGGCATTAGGTGGACCTCATCATTTGGATGACTTGGCAATTTTAGATCAAGAGAACAAGTTGAAGAAAGAGTGTGTGTATGTCTCCTGGTGGGGAATAGAGGTTGGGGGTTGAGGAGGTAGTTGGGAGAACTGCTGAAGGAGATGAACACAGTATTATTGCTTTACTAGGTTCCAAGTTTATCTTTGCTTGTCTAGGGGTTTCCTGTCCTCAGCATTGAACTGGTGAATAGCATCAGTAAAGGGATTTGTCAGACCCAGGGTGGAATCGGGAGTTATATAGGAAAATAGTAATGTACCCTAGGAAAATAAATAAGGATCGGTTCAGGAAACCTAGCTGAAACAGCTGCTCTGGTAAGATGTGAATAATAAAATTCCTATTCATATTTTGCCATAAATAGAGGTTTGGGAATTTGTCATTCGCCTCATTTAAAATTCAGAAATATTAAAGGTACAGGTTCTCTCATTATGGAAATAATAGAATTCCAGCTATTACCGAGTTAGGGTCATTTAAATGGATATAGCATGCATTATATCAGTAAGTGGAACATCTGTATGGAATGTCCACCTGCTGATCGACTACTCCTACTCCATGCACAATTCAGTGAACAGCACTTAATCATCTTAAGACTTCTTCTAATGAAGCCTTATCTAGATTAACATTTTAAGCACAAATACTTTCAGGCATTAAAACCCTCACACTAAATGAAATTGCATTGTCTTGTTTACCCTTGTTGATTAATAAGCAATCTGCTAACTGTTGGAACAGTCCAATTGTGGCAGTAGACGGAGATTAGTAATTCAGTGATGTTTGTGGGTATAATCATCATTTCTCCTGAAGGCTTTGAATTAGAATATCACTTACACACTATCCGTAGGCAAAGAAAGGATATAATATTTTTAGACATGTGTACCCACTATTTTGTTTCAATCGTTCAGCTTAGGGTCAGCGCAGCAATACAAATGCTTCTGAGAGGCAAAATGCTATTTTGATGCATGCATATCCTTTTTAAATGGTGTGGGTGTCTATTAAAAGAAACAGAACAACCAGCAAATTGTATAGTAATAAACCAGTAGCTTGATTTCTGTTTTAGGGATATTATTGCTTTGTTAATCAAGCATTAGAAGAGAAATATTGCCCTCTGCTTTTTAGATAATAGAGTTTACATATGAAATTCTTTGTAGTATTATTTATTCTTGCCAATAAAATACTGAACTTTTTCCCTCCAAAGAGTCTAGGGATAAACTTGGAAGAATAATTACATTTGGGGGGAGGATTTTCTATTTGTTGTTGTGTTTCCTTTGACCTTGAACCTACAACCTTAATTTGTTTGTCTACAATTCATATGACCTGAGAGATCTTTTCCCCCATGTGAGAAGCTGTTAATACCTGGATGTCAAGGCAAGAGCTTCCATTTTGGAAACATAAATCAGTGGAAAGAGAAATAGGAAACAGAGGCTCCTAAATTCCCTAGCATTCATCAGCTATGTATTGGAGGCTACTAATGCCAAGGAAACTGTGGGTCCCTTCTTCTCGCCCTAGTGTTCGGAGCTGAGTATATCCCTACAATGTGAAATTATGGTGGAAGTGGTTATCTCAGCTTCTCATGAGAGTCAGTCCTACAAACACGTGCAAACTGGTCTTTTTTTTTTTTTGCATTGCAGTCCCTCTGTCATGAGATCAAGCAGCGTCGCAGAGGGGTGGCCTCCATTTTGCGGTTGTGCCAGCATCTTCTGGATGACCGGGACACCTGCAATCTCAATGCGGACCACCAGCCCATGCAGCTGATCATTGTAAACCTCGAAAGAAGGTGGGAAGCCATTGTCATGCAAGCCGTCCAGTGGCAAACACGGCTGCAGAGGAAGATGGGCAAAGAATCCGTGAGTGTCATTCCCCAGCAGAATGGGCTCTCTTTTTTGACTTCCCCCATCCCCAGGTTTCCACAGCATGTTCATCACATCAGCTTCCTTGCAAACCGGAAGAATTAACCATCCACTAACCCAAACTCCATTCATCATAAGAGAAAGTTACTCACTTTACTGACATGTATTTCAGGGCATCTCATTGTCCTTTTAAAAAGTCCCACGTCTATTTTGGTTACCCTCACCACTGAGGCTATTGATTCTTTCATTTATTCTTTCACCAGACATATTCACCAAGCACACAATGCTCCACGGATATTTTGCTAGGAGGTAGCTTAATACCCCGAGTGCCTGGAACAGTGTGTGTGCTCTGTGTATGGTTTCGTTGTTTGACTATCTATTGTTTATCTTTCCATTTAGTGAGGAGTTAAGGCCATCTGCACACCTGTCCCCATTGGTCCAGATTACTGAGGACTGTCACGTTCCCTCCTACAGTTTAATACAGTGCTCATAGTAGGGGGTGGTGATTCCCATTAACAATTTGCTGGATCTGAGAGGGCAGGTTTCCGCAGTTACTGGGAGAAAGAAATATGTCAGAGTAGAAGCTGGTTTATTATAATATAGAATATACATTTGCTCTGAGAGCCTTCACCTTCTTAGGAGAACGAAACTGTCACTGAAAAGAGTATATTGCCGAAGTGACCTTGACGTCAGTGTCTATTAGCTGTAGGGCCACTTTTCACGTTTGACTTATGTAAGTGAAATATATATATATATATATATATATATATATATATATATATATCCAGTTCTACATACTTGGAAAGTTCAGCATGCAAAGAAGGGAACCCAAATGTAAAATTCTTGTCATTGAAAATAGTTTCCACATATGAATTCTATTCTTACCAAAGCCTTAGGATTGGCTTTTCTGGTATGTTTTCTGTTGGGGACTCGGCAGGAAGGCACTGAATCATTAAACCTACCCGCCTGTTTTGCCTTTGTGTCTGTGCTCAGTCCAGGAATCGATTTCTCTCAACAGTTCTATTCAGTTGATCTTAGCTGAAGTTGTTACATTTCTTAAGACTTCCAAATTATTATTACTAATCAGAGGCAACATAATGGGGTGTCTATTCTCTTTCTTTTTCTTTCTTTCTTTCTTTCTTTCTTTCTTTCTTTCTTTCTTTCTTTCTTTCTTTCTTTCTTTCTTTCTTTCTTTCTTTCTTCCTTCCTTCCTTCCTTCCTTCCTTTCTTCCTTTCTTTCTTTCTTTCCTTCTTTCTTTCCTTCCTTCCTTCCTTCCCTCCTTCCCTCCCTCCCTCCCTCCCTCCCTCCTTCCTTCCTTCCTTCTTTTCTTTCTTTCTTTCCTGTTTTTTCTTTCTTCTTTTTTTTTTTTTCATTTTTTGAGGCAGGGTTTCACTGTGTAGTCTTGGCTGTCTTGGAACTCACTATGTAAACCAGACTGGCCTCGAACTCACAGAGATCTGCCTTCCTCTGCCTCCTGAGTGCTGGGATTAAAATTGTGCACCACCACCATCCAGCAGAGTGTCTTTTCTTGATAATTTGTTTATTGTGAAACTGTTTGTCTAACATCTTTTCTTCTCCCTCCCTCCCTCTTTCCTCCTCCTCTTCTTCTTTGAAAATGTTTGTAAAGGTAAAAAAAAAAAAAAAAAAAAAAAAAAAAAAAAAAAAAAAAAAAGGTTGTTATCCTTTCTGTACTTTGTGATGACGATGGTAAGACTTAGCTCAGCACCGTTCCCAGTAGGAAAAGTTATGGCATTCTTAGAGCATTCAGCTGGTTTGGCAATGACAAAACTGATTCTCTTTCAGGATTTATTTGAATCATATGATCAGGAATGCTGGATTGGGCTTTAGATGTAGGGAATGGATGTTTGCTTGCGCGTGCGCGTGGTCACAGGTTCCCATGTGTGATATATGAGAGTTTGTGCATGTATGTATGCAGGTAAGCATGCCCCTGTGGGGAGGCCAGAAAGGGATGAATCCTTCTCTGTCACTCTCTTATTATTCCCTTGATACAGGGTCTCACAGAATCTGGAGCTAAGCTGGCAATCAGCAAGCCCCAGTGAGCCTTCTGTTTCTACCCCTCATAGTACTGGGGTTCTAGGCATGCTGCCCTGTTACATGTGTGCTGGGGATCTGAACTCTGGTCCTCTTGCTTGCACAGAGAACACTCTCCTATCTGCTGAGCCATTTCCCAATCTTCTGGGTTGCTTTACCTATGTCTGTAGTAAAGGCAACTTGCTTCTTGGAAGCTTGAGGTACTGGAGAGATGTCATATAAATTGTAGAGCGAAGTCTGTCCTAATTAGGTAATTTGGAGTGATGAAGGTAGCAAATAAGGATGTTTGTGATAAAAACAGGCTGAAAGTCGCTCTCAGGGAAGGAGAGATGGAGAGTAGACCGAGGCTAACAATGCAGTGAATGGTGAACGCAGAGGTTGTTCTGTTGGGGGTGTTTCTTTGCTTCTGGGCCCTGCTGTTGAGTGAGGAGTAGAAGTTGCTTTTATGATCACGTAAGTATTTCAATAATGTGGAAGGTGACCTTTGCTAACAGTCAAAGGTCTACAATGGCCTTTTGGCTGGTTCATCGTGCGCCTCCACCCCTCCCCATCTCCTGATTATACATAGGGATTTCTACTGCTGTATTTTCAAGACTTGCAACATATTTTGCATATATAAGCTCTTGATGAATATTTTCTGAATAAGTGAGTACAGGATTTTATTGAGTCAATTTTTTTTTATCCAGGCATTGGTATAACTATATACTATACCTATGCTGATTCTAAGTTTTCATCATTTTACAAAAGAAGTCATCATACTTCTGAGAGTCATTTTGCTTTAGGAATCATATTTCTGTAATAATATCTTTGTGAGAACATCCAGAAGATACATTTTAACATTCTTTTCCTATCTAATAAGGCTTTCTCGGGCTCCTTGGTCCATTTTCTCAGTTCAAAGACGGTTCCAGGCTCTGCATGGAATCTGGTGAAGCCAATGTGTGGCTAGTTTGCTAGAAGTCTTTAGTGTGCCGGGGAGCACGGGGCTCCACAGTCAGGAATTTCTAGAGCTAAACAAAGTTATTTTCTGAGTTCTTCAACAGAAGGTCCACACTGAAAAAATTAAAGAGAACAATTTGTGGAACTTCTAAGAAATTAGAAATGTCCTCTTTCTGTTCAATCACATTAGAAAATGTCACAATAGTGTGATAGTTCATCTCAGTTGTGAAGTGGATGGGATCTAACATCACCTGGGAGATTGTCCTCTGGGCATACTCCGCACTCCCCGCAAAGATAGGATTTCTCTGTGTAGTCCTAGTTGTTCCTGAACCCATTTTGTAGACCAGGCTGGACTCAGACTCAGAGATTCTCCTGTCTCTGCCTCCCATGTACTGGGATTCAAGGCTTGTGTCACCACTGCCTGGCCTCTGGGCATCCTTAGAGGAAGTATCTTGATTAGGTTAACTGAGGATCTGCCCACTGTGGGTGGCACCATTCTCTAGGCTGGGGTCTTGGACTTCATAAAAGGGATAAGAGCTGAGCACTAGCATGGCTCTCTGCTTTTTGACTTTGAACACAATGGGATCAACCACTTCAGGCTCCTACTGCCATGGCTTCCCTGTGCTCACGGGCTGTACTCTCAAACTGTGAGCCAGGATAAACTCTTTTCCCCCTTAAGGTGCTTGTGTCAGGGTATTCTGTGGTAACAACAAGAAAACTAGCTAATGCAGACAAGACCAAATTGATAAAACCCAGTGGTGGGACAGCATCTTCAAAGCAGTGAGAGGAGGAATGAGGATCATCTCAAGAAGAGTGACTGCCAGATTTTTATCAGAAACAAGGGAAGTCAGGAGATGGGAAAGGTGGAGCTGGGGGTCAAGCAGCAATGTAAGAAAATAACCTAGCGTTTCCTTCACAGAGCAAATGGCATTCCGATAGGAAAAGAAATATAGTTTCTAAACATCTATAGTGAAAGTTCACTGCCAGCATAACAGTACTACTAGAAATGTTAAGGGAAGGCCATCAACCACACACAACTTATAGCCAATAGAAACCTAGCTATACAAAGGAATAAAGAACATGGGAATTATAACTGTGAGTAAATGAGAAACACTTTCCCTATTATTTCAATCTCTTTAAGTGTTAATAGACTGTTTAAATCAAGATAATAGCAGTGCATGGTAGGATTTATAGCACAGAGGATAAAATGTACAGCAACAGTATCACAAAGGCCAGGAAGCAGACATGCCATGATGCTTTGTACCGTTTTTATTTTATGTGAGGTACTAGAGCATCCTTTAAAGGGAGACTCTGATAAGATCAAGTGTGTGTATGTGGTTGTAACACCTTAAAGATACAGCAAACAAAAAGCTAGAGTAGGACACAAAAGGGAACAAAGTAAGCTCATTTTTTTATATCCTCCTTTAAAGGAGAAAAGGAAAATAGGAAACAGATGTAATCAGGTTTTTTAAGACAAGATGAAGATTTAACATGGCCGCACCAATAGTCCCAGTATATGAAATGGACTAAAAACGACTCAAAAGAACGCAATTGTTAAGTTGGGTAAATTCAACCATACACTGCCTACCAAATAGTGGTAGAGTGTACATATTAATATTAAACAAAGTAAATGTCATAGCAAAAAGTATCACAAGATATAAAGAAGGACATTTCTTCTCAATAGGAGTTCCAATTTATCATGAGAAGAAGACATTCCTAAGTGTCTAGGACAACTTACGAATATACCACACAGAAAACCTATTCCTGTGAAGAGACAAGAGAAACAGAGTATGGGAGAGAAATTTCAACACCCTGTCTCAATAACTGATAGACCAGAGAATCAGTATGCAGGTAAAAGGACATGGATGTTATTGTGAAGCCACATGACCTAACTGACATCTAAAACACTTCAACCAACTCTTACCAAAAAGGCAAGAGGGTGCAGACAAAAGTTCTCCCACTCACCACCGTGGGAAGTCGATTGCTGCAACTGTGGGAAATGATACAGAAGTTCTACACTAGAGTTATTGTATGACCCCGCAGTCTCTGTGCTGAGCATGTGCCATGCCCTCATTAAGGTACCTGTATACCCATGTTCTTCACAACATGATCCACCATAGCCAAGAAACTGAGATCATTCCCGGTAAATGAATAAAAGAATAAGTTGTGCTGTGTATGTTCGTCCTGTGTGTGTGGAGAGTCAGACATTTACAACAACAGAGAGAAAACCAGAGGCCATCATATGACATGAAATAAGTGGAGACCACAAGAAAAATAGTGGGCGGTCTTATTTGTGTGTGGAATCTTAAAGTCGCAGCAGAGAAAACAAGCAAATATATAGAAACAGAGCAGAATGGTGTTTACCGGGGCAGGAGACCGGGACGCAGAAAGAGGTCTAGCAAAGAACGCAAAGTTTCAATTATGGTAGCGTGAATAATCTAGAGATGTAATGTATAAAAGCATAAATACAGTTAATAATATTGCCTTGCCTACAAGAAATGTATTAAGAGAGTAAGTTTTAGGCATTCTTACCACACACATATACAAAAGAAACTCTGAGATTATGGATATGCTAATTTTATTGACTATAGTATTCAGTGCACTATTTGCATATCAAAGCATGGTGATAATCTTATATATACAACAAAAATGGGTAAGCATGTCATCCAATAGCAACAAAGATGACATTATTTTTAAGTATATACAGAACATATATCAAAACTATCTTCTGAGTCACAAAAAGTTTTTTAAAAGAATGTCTATTATACAAAGCATAGCCAAGGTTCCCTAGAATAGTGTAATCACTTTCATTTAACCAAAAGTGTGCTCTTTGTCTATCATAGGATTTTAGTTTAGAAATACTTCATAGAAATGTACCTGAACATTCTTCAGGTAAATGTAAAGTTACATACTTAAAGTTTCTGCCATATCCTTGCTTATTTCTTGGAAGATCTTTGTGACCAACCGTCCTTGGTTTTCCAATCCAGTGTTATGCCTATTTAGAGATAGCAGGCCACATAAGAAGAGAAACAAAGCCAGAATTTTTCTATCGCTTTGAGCTGTTCAAGGATACCATTTCAGAAAAGTAAAGCTGGAGAAGATGCAGGTATCATTTCAGAATGGCCTGACAGAATGCTGTGTCATTATGGCCACTGGTCATTTCCAGATTTGCACCAAGATTTTTGAGGCGCATGTTTGGGAGTTGTTTGTGACCACCAAGGATATATTTGGCTTTGAATGAAACAACACAGAATGAATAAGCTACCCCATACACAGATCTTCCCACCAATGCCCATAGTGTTCCTGCTGGGAAACACTTCATTCTGTCAAGATTCAGACTACTCTTATTTTCATGTTCATTCTGAGGACAGATCTCTTAAAATATGCATCTGAAAGACATTCAATACAGCTTTGCATAGCCTTGCTAAGAGGCCCAAAGCTTTATCTACAGTGCAAGACAACTTTTGTCTACAGAAGAGGTTATGAATTCAGGAGTGGGAGGAGCGAGAGGAAGGGCAGGGAATGATGTCAAAACAGTGTATTTGTGTAATGAATTCAGAAACTAAAATCAATTAAATATTTAAGGGGGGAGGAAGAGAGACAGACAGGCAGGCAGGCAGGCAGGCAGACAGACAGAACTTGTCTTGCCAGGCATGGTGGTGCAGGCCTATTAAACTAGCACCCCAAAGGCCAAGATGGGAGAACTATGTATAGCCTGAGCTATACAGTGCATTCCAGGCTGGCCTGTGCTACTTGGTGAGATCTTGTCTGAAAACAAACAAACAAGTAAAAGTATTGGAAAAGAGAGAAGAAATTAATATTTTGCATCTGTTTTCCTATCAGTTATGGTCTGTTATGAGATATCTGTGTTACTAGGCACAGTAGTTGTCTAATAGTATAAATCATTCTTGCTTTTCAAAGACGTGTTTAAACAGAAATAACCTCGGTTCCTTTGAAATGCCTTGTTTCAAGCAAGTGTACCTTTGAATTCTTAGTGAATCAAGGGTTTGAGGTTTTATCTTCACACACACGGTTTTCTCCCTTCTGCTCTGATCCTGCAGAGCTCTCCCGAGAATAGAACTTTGCGTCCAAAGAAACCATACACATTTAATGGCCTTGAAAGTATACAACACATCTAGCCACATAATTGAAAATAATAAGGCCACAATAAATGGGATGGCCCCAGGGTAAAACACCCAAGGGATTCAATTGGTGTCACTTTGCATCAATGTCCATGCATCATGGTAATTGAGGTAACATAACCAATTACCACATTTTAATTAGAGTTCTAAGAACTTGAGAAAAACGGCAATGATGAGCCAGCTCACTTTTTAAAAAGGAAAGAAAGAATGAAATAAAAGGGAAGGAACCTGACCGGTTACATTGCTCAGGCTCCTTACAAGGGGTGTTATAGAAACCCATTCTCTCTCTCTCTTTCTCTTTCTTTCTTTCTTTCTCTCTGAATACTTTTTCACTTTCTCTGTGTTACTATTGGTGATATATTTTAAAAACTAAGAACTTTTATAAGCTATTTTTTGACTTAAGTAATAGTGTCCTCACCCTGATCTAATGATTTTACAACTTTATGACAGAAGACTTTCTTTAGAATGCCATCTCAGCTTATTATTTCATTTCCTGTCTAGGAGTTTCTCACATTGTAACCTGAAGCATCATCCTGAGTGTTTAAATTGGTATCTGAACATAGTGACATATTAATAAAGTATACATTTCTCTGGCTCTGGTCATTAAACAAAAATAGACTTCGATTCCACCCCCATGAGCAAAAATTAAATGCAGAAAGAATTACTGCATTTAGAAAATAAATTTGACTTGTGGCAATTATTTTTATAAGGCTAGAGTTTAAGTGAGAAACCTCCTGTAAGATTTTTACTGCTGCTACATAATCAAGTAATTATGTAATTACTTGTACTTAATTACTTACAAGAGAGATGGTTGTTTAAAAAAAAAATCCTTATACATGTCAAAAACAGCTTCCTTCTCTAGAATATTTCTAGCCAGGCTCCCAATATCAAAAAGTTCTTTCAATAGCAGGAGCCTATAAATACTTTTATTTTAGAAGTCCTTCACTATTTTCTCCAAAGATATGAAAGTGCATCCTATAGATATCTATGTCTCTTGTTTTTACTTGTGATTAGAGAGAGGTGGGGGAGGGGGAGGGAAGGAGGAGGCAGGAGCAGGAAGAGAAAGAGGGAAGGAGAGGACCAAGAGGGGGAGAGGAAAGTGAGAAGAAAGAAACTATTTTAAATTATAATTGAAAGCTAAATATAAGACACGATGTGCATCTGAGGAAGTTTCAGTGGGAAGAGTGAATTTCTCAAGGGAAGTGGGTTATTTCCATGAGCATTCCAAACAAACATTGTGATTAAGAGCATGGCCGTCAGTTGTATCATTGTGGCAAATGACTTTCCTTTGCACACCTCCATGTCTTCACTTGGAAGAAAGAAAAGACTTTTCCTGGCAGTAATTAAAACCTTCTGTCCCTGCCAGAGCTGCTGCTGTTGGAACCACCATAGGCACATGACTTTTATGGTTTAGCAAATCCTGGCCTCTGACCCCAAAAGGGCCCGAACCCCTGCCTCCAAAGTTTCCTCCTTTTGTAGGTCCAAAATTTGAAGGCTGGATGTTGTAATTGCCCAAATAATTATAGCTCCCACCACCTCCAAAATTCTTGAGTCCATTACAGGTGTCCCACCATTACCGTATCTACCTCAACCACCACAGCTGCCACCAAAGCCACCATGGCCACTGAAGCTTCTTCCATGATCAACATTGTCACTGCCACCCAAACCACCTCTATAATTGCCACCAAAGATTCTGGACCACTTTAACCTCCTTGGCCAGATGAAGCACTAGCCATCTACTGCTTCCATGGGGTTTTCCTTACTTCACAGTTGCGGCCATTCACAGTGTGGTATTTCTGAATGACAACCTTACCCATGGAGTCACGCTCATCAAAGGTCACAAAAAAGAGTCCCTCTTCTTTATACTGTCTGTCATCATGATGTAAACCACTCTAATTTTTCCATACCACTTAAAATAATCTCACAGATGTTCTTCATTGTCTTCCTTACTACCAACCACACAGATCTTTTTTTTTTTTTTTTTTTTTTTTTTTTTTTTTTTTTTTTCCAGTTAAGTGGGCACCTGGTAAATCTTCTCTGGACACAGCTCTCTTTGGCTCCACAACTCTTCCATCCATCTTGTGTGGCCTTGCATTGATGGCTTCATCCAACTCTTCCACAGTGGTGTAGGTGACAAATCCAAAATCCCTGGAGCATTTGGTGTCTGGAATCTCATATAGCTTACTCCTAGATTGTGCTGAGCTCTGAATTCCTCTCTGCTCTTGCTTCTGTCTCTCCTCTTCTCTTCAGGATACTTAAGAATCTTCCTCAAGCATCTTTTATCACTTCGAGCTCTAGTCCACTGTTAACTGGAGCCCTGTTGCTGTAGTGGTAACGGACGAGGGAGGAGATGCACTCTCTATCATTGACTGCAGTTTCTAAGTGTGCTTTGTCTTTGTGCTGTCTGCTTCTCCATTGTCTCTTAGTGTGCCCACCTGTTTAGTTAAGACAGGAAGACTAGAGGAGTTGATGCCAGAGAAATGTCATATAAAGACTTTCCCCCCACCTTGAAATAAAGAGTCTTCTGGGAGTACATCACAATGATCTAACACATGCGCACACCCTACTACCACTCATACTCCTGCTAGAATCACTGATGATCCTGTAGATTCCATTCCATGCTAGTATGCTTATCTCCAACTACCTCCTCTGGTCTACTCAGTTTGAGCATGTCTGACTTAAATGGCCAAGATGCTGTTGTAATTATGTCATCCTCTCATTAAGGATATGTTATAATTCCATTATTTTTAGAAATCAAAGCCTATAACCTCCCAAGTCTCCACTGATGGACCCCACAGTAACTACAGAAACATTTTGGACCAGCTGTCTATCTAGTTGTGTGTGTGTGTGTGTGTGTGTGTGTGTGTGTGTGTGTGTGTGTGTGTATGCATATATGTGTATATATACATATATATATACATATGTATATGTATATACACGTGTATGTGTGTATATGTGTGTGTGTGTATGTGTGTGTGTGTGTGTGTGTGTGTGTGTGTGTATTTAACTTGGCAAAGGATATGATCAAACAAGTTACAAATCAGTAAATAAAATAGTTAGTCAACCATAAATGAGCACCCAACCTAACTAGTCAGGAAAGACATGCAATGTAACACTGTCAGTATTTATCTTTTTAAAAATTTACCCTCAGAGAATCTGAGCTATTCATAGGAAGATAGCTTTATGTTATCTAGAAATCTGTCCCCAATGTGAAAGCAATATGACATTCCAAAAACATATGCTTCCAGTAGAGTTTTAAGAATATCTAAAGTGATTAAAACTTACATTATTCATAAATATTTTGTGACTAGAAATTTTGATACAATGAAGAGCAAGATGTGTTTAAAATGCTGATCATGCCATGTATGCATGTTACCATTCTGATTTTTAATGTGTTCTGTGTGTCAGGGATGAAGTAAAATGTTTACTGGGCTTATGTCAAATATTTTATATTCCTTATATTTTTCTAGATTTAGAGGAATTATTATATTATAATACACCATTTAATAGAAGAATAGTTTTCTAAAATTTTCCTGCCTAGCTCTCTGAGGTCAGCTGAAAACCTCTTCACCCCCCAGTTTCCAACTGAATACTCTGGTCCACATTGATCTTTCCCCTTTCTTTATTCATCCTGCTCTACCCGGCTTTCAAGTCCAGCTGCTCTTTTTATCTTATTCTTCTCTCTAGGCAATCACACTCTACCCATAGCTTCAGGAACTCCAGACACACAAAGTCAGGACTACAGCTCTCCAGAGATCTCCCCAAGGCATTTCAAACTCTGTTTGTTCAAAAGAAAAATCTTAATCTTTCCCGACAAGCTGATCCTTCTCCAGTAGTATAGATCGCAAGGAAAAACAGTGTCAGCTCTTCTGCTGTGCTAAGGCAAAGAACAGGGCCTTCCTTCACTCTTCGGTCTCTCTGTCCCTTGCATCCAGCTCATCATCTCAGCTCGGGGGGGGGGGGGTTACTGTATAAAGAGCCCTTTCCTCTAAGTGTGCTAATGGCACCTTAGCCCAGGCTGGCAGAGGCTTTGGCCAATGATTAGTTTGCATCGAGTATGTGAGCTGCTGCTGGTGCACAAACCAACGTTCTGCACACGCGAGTGACATTTGTTCTTAGCAATACCTCTGCCGTAGCCTTTCTCAGACCTCGTCTTCTCTCCACTCTGAAGCCTGCGGAAGCTTTTAGAAGTACTAATTTGATTACCCCCCTTTTCTGCTTGTCTGGGTTTGTTTCTAATCCAGTCTCTGTAGGCCCTCCCTGTAGGCCAGACCCTTTTCAAGTGCAGACTGCTCCCTCTTGCCATGAAGCCTCATTTCTTCTGCCTTCCGGGTCCATCCAGCCCTTGGTTCCCTCCCAGAAAAGTCTTGTTATTCTCTCAAAATTGACTACAATCCCATTTTTCAGAAAAGCTTTTCCTGACCTTCTAGAATAAATGGAATCTCTTCCTGGAATCAGATCACAGGTTATAACTGGACCCATTAGCTGTAAGCCATATATATATTTTTACCTTGTACCTGGTGATCAATAAATTTGTTGAATATTTTAAGATATTTTATCAATATATGTTTATGGCACAAGTGAATGAAGTTGTCTAAAAACGTAGCAATAACTTGCCTTAGTTAGGTACTACTTATTTTCATTTTTATCCTAATCTGCCACTTAGTTCTTTTTGGACTACCTCTTCACCTTCTGATGTAGTGCATGTTTTAACCAATCAAAGAATCCTCTTGTTTCCTTGTGCAGAACTCTGTCTTGTGTTTTGAGTTGGTTAGCCATGAGCTAGGATACTAACGTCTTTATAGGGCAAGCATCCTGGAAAGAACACAGACCCTTGCAGTGGCCGATCACAATTCAGGTCTGTGTGAGCATTTTCTCCATGTTATGACGTGGAAGGGGACAAGAAGAATTGGTCCACATATACAGGCATTGAGTGTTAGGACCAATCTGTTAATCACGAAGTCACATTTACATTCTGACTTGAGAGAAAACATTTCAGTGCAAATACCACAAGCGTCTAATAATTGTCTCATTTTGCTGCAGGAAGGTTAGAGCCACCCTGACTTCCTTTTCCATTTAGGTCTAATATTTAGGTCTGTTGTTTCCCCTGAGTTATGTTTAAAATTTTTAAACACATTTATGACTGAGTTTACTGAATATCAAATAAAGATATTATGTTTAAGTCATGGGAGATTGAAATTAAAATATCAAAATTGAAAAGGCAATTTTTGTGTGTAAAAGAATATGTATAAAACATTATAGATATAAGCCCATAGGCTCAAGATATCAAAGCTAAAGCTATTTTAACACACATAAAAAATTCTTTCCATAGCCATAATGCTGCCAGTTTATTACTGTTGACTCCCAAGTATGCATTGTTTAATCTATTTGCATGCATGGTTTTTGCTGATTCCACTGGGTTATGGGTTAGGAAGGAATGAACCAACCAATAGTCTAGAAATATCCTGTGAGTGCCTGCAGTGTGGTTGCCACTCTGGGATTTTTGCCTGCAGAAAAGCAGAACATCTTCATTCTCAATGAACTTCCAAACCATATATATATATATACTGATATACCGACAGTAAGACAATATTTACATAGATGAGACAATAATTGCTCCAAACTGCATTTGGGATGGAAATGACAGCATCTGTTACAAAAGGAACTCTAAAACTGGAGATGCTTCTTGTGTGCTCAGTGTCTGGGCAGCACATTGTTGGGTCAACAAGTATCTGTTAAATGAATAAATGACTGTGGCAAATTACATCACTCTACCTCTAATGTGAGAATCAAATGATAGAGAGACCTCCGAGGGCTAAGTGATGTTTTACTTTAGAAGAATTTATAACTGAATTTTGAAAATTTTAGGTGAAGAAAAGAGAGAACCCACAGTCATCCGTTCATTCATTCACATAAGAATGTTAATGAGATCTGCTGAGAGCAAAGTACATACAGTGCCACAGGAGCAGGGACCATTCATGAGGCAATCGTTGTAGTGAATATTATCTTCAGACGAATGCAACAAATTGAGTGCCAGTCATTATAGGTAACCAGATTATGGAAGGCCTTAAAAAAAACCACAATAATTTAGAATAAAAAAAAAATACCCATTGAAAGTTGTATGTGCATGTGTTTTCATGTGTATGATTAAGGGTGGTTTGGTTTTGTGAGTGAAGTAATACAATGCAAGGATTTTATTTTGGGAAGTTTGGTTTGGAAGTGATATGTAGGATGATAGCAAACACACTGTTGTCTCCAGTTTCCTTTAAAGTTTTGTGACGGGGTTTTCATAAATCTCCACAAGAACGTCTAATGGCCTTTAGAGCAAGAACTCTTCCTTGTGCACTTGTGTTGGTCAGGTTTCATTTTGTGGCACTGACAAAATGCTGAGGAAATCAAAGGAGGAAAGATTCATTTTGGCTCATGGGTTTGAAGGGTAGTTTATGGTTAGACAACTTCATTGTTCCTGAGCCTGCAGTGAAGCAAAGATCCAATGGTGGAAGACTGTGACAGAGCCAAGCTGCTTGCCTGTGTTAACCAGGTTCTAGAGAGAACAAGGGGAGGCCAGTGGCAGAGCCCCCAAGGGTATATCCCCAAGGACCCCCTCCCTTCAACTAAGTCTCACCTCCCAAGGTTTTATCACCTCCCAAGAACCCATCACTGAGTTCTGAACCTATCAGTGTCAGTCAGAGATCACAGTCCTCTTGACTGAATAGTGACCTGGTGTCCCAGCTCTGAATGCACCTCTGTGTCAAGGATCAGCCCTTCCACATATGGTTATGACAGGATTTCACTTGCTGTTCCTTGGTGCAATGAATTCCATTTCTTGAATTTGAAATTGTGGAAATAGAGGGGTTTTCATTGGCCCAGTCAAAGTAATTTTTCAATTGTTATTGAAAGGAAGTACTTTTCACTTGGCCAAGTATTTTCAACTCCCTTGTCTTAAATTTTAAAGATCATTCTACAATAAACTTTAATGATATTTATATGTGATTAGATGAATCTATTAGCCCCGATTTCTCCCTTTTCTTTTAGTCTTCAGCAAGAATAACTATGACAATTACTCCTGGATGTTAAAGGTCTACAAGCTACTAAAATAATCCATTTTGAAAGCATTTTTGCATGTAAGTCCATCTTGGTCAATTCAGGATAAAGGCATTTGAATGTGATAGAGAGCAAAATATCTTATATTCTCTTTATCCCTCATCTCCTCTCTGTCGTCTTTATCTATGTTACCTTGGTTGGTTCTTCTTTTTCTTTTCTTTTTTTTTTAATTAAGAAATTTTTTGTTCACTCCACATTCCAACCACAGAAGATCCCTTCCTCATCCCTCCTCCCACTCCCCCATCCTTACCTCCTAAAAGGTATGGCCTCCCATAGGGAGTCAGCAAAGCCCAGCACATTCAGCTGAGGCAGGTCCCAGGCCCCTCCCCCTGCATCAAGGCTGTGCACAGTGTCCCACCATAGGCAATGGGCTCCAAAAAGCCAGTTCATGCACATGGATGGGTCCTATTCCCACTGTCAGGGGCCCCTCAAACAGACCAAGCTACACAACTGTCTTCCACATGCAGAGGGCCCAGTCCAGTCTCATGCAGGCTCCACAGCTGTCGGTCCAAAGTTCATGAGTTCCCAATAGTTTAGTTCAGTTGTCTCTGTAGGCTTCTCCATCATGATCTTGATGTCCCTTGCTCAGAGAATCCCTCTTCTCTCTCTTTGACTGGACTTCTGGAGCTCGGCCTGGTGCTTGGCTATGGCTCTCTGCATCGGCTTCCATCAGTTACTGGATGAAGGCTCTATGATGACAGGGCATTCACCAATCTGATCACTGGAGTAGGCCAACTCATGCACCCCCTCCACCACTGCTAGTAGTCTAAGCTGGGGTCATCCCTGTGGGTTCCTGGGCACTTCCCTTGCAACAGATTTCTCCATATCCCCATGATGTCTCCCTCTATCGAGATCTCTGCCTCATTGCTCTCCCACTACACCTCTGTTCCAGCTCAACCATCCCATTCCCCCATGCTCCCATCCCCTACCCTCCATTGCCCCCCCCAAATACCCCCAGTTTACTCAGGAGAGCTCAACTATTTCCCCCTCCCAGGGCAATGTATGCATCCCTCTTAGGGTCCTCCTTGTTACCTAGCTTCTCTGGAGCTGTGGGTTATAGTCTGGTTATCCTTTGCTTGGCTTCTAGTATCCACTTACGAGGGAGTACATACCTTGTTTGTTCTTCTGAGTCTGAGTTCCCTCACTCAGGATGTTCGTAAAACTCTTGTCTTTCCCAAGGATGGGAATTATGGGGGAAAAGAAGTTGCAGCAATGCATATCCAGAGAGGAATCTCCTCTTTCCTAGGACACCTCTTGCTGAGGTCAAAAAGAGTCAACTGGAAGCCACAAGCTTCGTGTGCAGAAACAAGGACCAAAGCACATCAGCTAAGGATGCTAGGCGACCCCTGCCCACTGCACGGTGCTTCCTGAAGCATCTTTACTGGACTTTTACTTCCTGCATCACCCCCTACCAGGGACCTCAACCCAATTAAAGAGCTCAGTGTTAGGCTGAAATAATCAAGACTGGGGAAAGGGCTAGATGGGACTTCAGGAAGCTTTGCATTTTAAAAAACATTTTTGTAAGATCACTAATCTACCTAATCCCAAACTGAAGACATTAAAACTGTTTTAACTGATAAAGCAAACCCGGAGAATCCGAGAGGCCCCATTCACACCTTTTTGGTTTCTTCTTCTCTTGTGTTACGGTTAGAAAGAACCCACTTCAAATACAGAAAGGAGGCCAATTTTCAAAACGCAATTCCCCCATTTTTTCCTTAGCGGCACTCATACAGAAGCAGTGGCAAAATAAACAGCGATGTGTTGGATTGTGTTTCTCTTTATCTCTGTGACATTTGTGTCAACGCCACCGTAGCTCTGATCCATATTCAGGTCTTCATGTTTGGTGTGCAGTAATATGTAAATGATCTCGCCAGCTGCATGGAGCAGTGTTTGTTTATTCTATTCCTTTTGGCCCTGCACAGAACTGAATCTCTGCCAAAACGGGGCTGCTTCAGGGAGCCTTGATGCTCCAGGAGGAAGTTTTGAAAGGGAACGCACATCATAAGTCTTCACTCTGTGAAGCAGAGAAATCAAAACAAACTTTCTGTTGACTAAAATATCGGTATTATGAATGTAAAATAATGTGTTTGTTAAAATATAATGAGCATGCTGCCCATCTCCAGGATGTGTGGCGGCGTATGTGGGCTTTGGAAATGAGGGCGCGGTGCTGAGAAAGCCGGAACATTTTGATTCTTGGAAAGAAAGTAGGTGAAATGAAATAGACAGAAACAACGTCTAGAAATTTAAGGAGGAGGAAAGAAATGTTTTAGCATCCATATTAATCTTTGGAAACACATGGCATATACATGCATTTAAATGTGGACAGCTGTGGCGTTTAAGTGTTAAAAAATTTCATTAATGATGCATAGAGCTATCTACTTCTGTTGGCAGGCCTTTCAGTCTTCAATCTGACACCTCCTTTTTTATCCAGCAAGCTAATTTCCCCTCTTTTGTGAGGAGTAACTGTTTTCACACTACTGCTTGCCCAGCAAGCCTCCGTATTGTTTCATGGCTAATTATCTTCTCTGGCTTCACCTTCCCCAGCGAGGAGAGCAGGACATTCCTCCCAGCACTAACGAAAGCTAGGTTTTATGGGTACACTGGGTAAATAAATGTAAGTTCTGATCAGGCAACATCATAAATGAGTTCCTAAAGTTTACAGAGTCACAGCTCATCTAGCCCTTTGCTAAAGACTGGAGCACCATGATTCATTTGGCGAAGGGAGGGGGAACTTTAGATTTGCAGGAGAAAAGTAAAGGTTTTGTCAGTTTGATATGCAAGCTATGTGCAGGTAAACACAAGGAATATATATTGATCTGGATGCCCCTGGTGGTCCCTAATGCATCTGCTTAGAGAACATCTTACAGAGAAGTCCTTTAAAAAATATGGCTGATCTGGTAAGAGGTGGAAATCATCTGGGCTTATATTTTCCTGATTAGTTCCAATTTATTAATAGAAAAAAATAAAACAACCACCAGGATTTGTATAACAGAAAATGCTCTCTCTCCATCACACTTGAGTGCAAGCCCAGCAGAGACACCAGTCACAGAGGGATGCGTGGCAAGGGCCTTGAGGGACTGAAGCCAGCAGCTTAGGTGTAGGTAATTAGACCGACTGGCTGCTCAGGGTCTTGCTTATCTCTACTATAAACAGTATGTTCTCTAAGTGGCCCTCTTAAGGAGGTTTCAAGCACCTAGATCGGTTTTGAGCATCCTTCAAAGGGTTTAGAGCACCTAGATATATTTAGCCAAGAAGAGGGGATTAAATGCACCCTAACCCCTAAAGATTGCATTTTATTTTTCATTTACAAAATAAATTTATGTGTAAGGTCACTTTCCCTGGATTTAAATTTATATTTCTTTGCTGTGGAAATCTGTGCTTTGTGCCACAATTCAGAGTGCTGACAGAGAGTCATATCCGTCAGTCTTTCTTTGCTGACAGAACACTGGGAAAAAACTTAAGGGAGCAGGGATTTGTGTTGGCCCACAGTTTCAGAGGCTTTAGATCAGATGTAATTGGCTCCATTCCTCATGGGTCCCCGTGAGACTGAGCATCAGGACTGGGAGCCTCTGGTAGAGCAAAGTGGCTAACTTCATGGACGACAGGAAGTGGAGAGAGGGCTAACTTCATGGACGACAGGAAGTGGAGAGAGGGCTAACATCATGGACGACAGGAAGTGGAGAGAGGGCTAACTTCATGGTAGGCAGGAAGTGGAGAGATGGCTGAAACTTCCTGGAAGGCAGGACGTGGAGAGAAAAAGATGTTAAGGAGCTAGGGACAAGAAACACTCTTCAGAAGCACACCCGCAGTGACTTACTCCCAGCAAAGAGGCTCTGCCTCCTAATAGCCATCCCAGGGTGTCACCCTGATGAAGACAGCATCCCCATGACACATTTACTCCCCCCCCCCCCCCCCGCACCAGCTGGGGACTGGGCCCTCAACACTTGGACTTTCTTCCATCCAAACCCCTCGACCCAGGACCACTGCTTTTGTTCTAATCCAGCTGGGTTTTAAAATACATTAGGATCGCAGAAACTTTAGTGTTTTTCCCTTGAGATCTCAAATATAATTCTACATTTTTTAATCCATCTAAAGATCCTGTACTACGAATCAGAAGTATAAGATCTCTTGGAAACCTTTTTTCAAAAACATTTATTACCTGCTAGGAACATTCATCCTGAACTTTTGAGCAACTGTCCCAACATCCATTGTAGTTTATAAATCTTCTAGCTGTTTTTGTGGAGGGAACAGCAACAGCTCAGGGAGGTACCCTTGCCACTCTGAGACATTCTAGTCCCCTCTGTGTAAGAAAGCAAAGATATAAATCAAATGAGGTATAATGAGAAGTGGACACAAGGGTTTACCTAGGTCAAGAAAATGAGTCACCAGCTGACCTGTCTATTAATTAACCTTCAACCTTGAGCCAATCAGATTAGGAATGTGCAGAGACAACTTTAGTTGACTAGTCCAGGTAAGATGAAGCAGAGACAAAATAGCAGGTTCTAGGTTGCATTTAAATTACTCACCTACACTGCCAACACTATATTCTTATTTCTTTCTCTGAATGATGCATTTCAATCATTCACTTAGACTTTGAGAGGAAAGAAAGACAATCCTACCCTGATGATCCCAGAGGAGTAAGTAATTAGAAACAGTGATGTCACCATGTTGGCCGCGCCCCCCCCCCATACCCTCCTTCATGGAAATAAGCAGAAACAAACAAAGTTCTCTCAATGAACATGGTAGGCCTTCCCTTCTTGTTTCCTGGGAATATGTTCCAAGACCCGTCACAGACGCCTGAAACCGTGCCTGCTAAGCGCTGTGTATTTTAATACCGTGTTGTTTACCTCTATATGCACCTTTCCCTTTTTAACTGAACACTGATTACACACCTTAGCTGCAGCTTTTGCTATTAGGGCTTTTAAAGCAAAAACGAGCACAAATTGCCTCTTCCTTGGCAATTTCAAAGTTAGAGGATTGATTCTGATAGTACGTCTCGGCAACCTCCATCTGTTCAGCTTTGCTTTTTCTTTCCTCACTGAGAACTTTCACCTTGTAACTGAACAAAGCACTCTGCCCCTTCTCTTCGGCAAATTCACAATGCCAGTGTCGATACTCTTGTGACCTGAGGTTCTTATAAACTAATAAAACAGGAGTTAGTTATTTGACCATAAAAACTGAGGTAGTGAAGTTATATACAGGTGGGTAGCTCATACACAGTGGATATGTTGGACAGATGGATGGTTCATATCAAGGTAGAATGGGGCAGGGTAGAGTGAGATTTACTGTGATGCTCAGAAAGGTGTTCAATTTACATTTTATGAACTGTTTATATCTAGAATTTCCCATTTAATATCTTCAGGCCTCAGTTGACTTTGAATTACTGAAACTGTGGACAATAGACCTGCAGAGGGGAAAATAACTATGTGTACTTTGTAAAGGGCCGATGGGGGACAAAAGTGAACTCTGTGTGTTATTCGATGAGCGTCTTTCCAGGCGGACACCTGTGCATGGGGAAGGTGTATCTTATGCTACTTCTAGACCATTCTAAGGATTTCATGTTATTATTCTAAGATTTTTTAGGTCCTGACACTAAAAATGCCAATACCAAACAGCTGGAATAAGCCAGAAAAGTGGGGTGTAATGTTATCTTTGAGGGGAGCTCCATTATCCAGCTGGCATGTGGGTCTGCTGTCCTTAGATTTTTCTGCACAGTAGGTAAGGTCAGCACCACTCTCCCACTCCATTTGGAATGTCTACTGTTTCACGGAAGTTATTTTTCTTTTGAACTTCCTGTTAGTTATTTCAGGTCTACGTAATCCTGAAGAGGTAGGGAAAAAAAATGAAATTCTTTAATTAAAAAACCTCCCCAGTTAATTTTTATATTAACTTTTAAACAGTTGTAACTTTGGTGCTGTCGTGGAATTCTGGGATAGTGACTGAGAGGAGAAAAATAAACCCCTTTCCTATTGAGTCTCTTCTGAGAGGAGTGGAACATTCCAGTTGTTTGTCTACAAAGCCATGGCCAAGAAAAAATATTTTGTTTACTGGTAGAAATGGGTAATTCTGTAGTTTCTTTTAGTACAATATTCAAAGTTGGGTGAGAAAGTAATTCTGCCCTGCAGTGGAGGTTACCAGTAAAGGACCTGGGAGCTGAGCACAATGCTGTGGGTGTCTGTGGTCTTAGCCACTCAGGAGGCTGAGGTGAGATGATTCCTTGAGCTTGGAAACACTATGACCAATACAGTGACAGAGAAAACAAGGGCAAACTATGAAAAGCTCTTTATACAAAAATTAAGAAAAAACGAGATTGGTGCAAGCATTGATTTATTTCCACCCAGCTTTAATATTACCAACACTGAAGTTAGAAACTTAAGATTTATATATAAATTATGAAATCATCTAAAGGTCCCTAATGTATTGGCACAAATACCTTGCTTCTCTATAAAAACATCATTTCTTTATATACAAGCTCTCTGATAGCATATTATAGGTGTTTGTTTATTTTCTCCACACACACAGTTTTTACTTCCAGGATACCAGCTCGGTGCCCTTTAACACAGTTCTGACACTTTCTAGGTGGAGTTGGTTCCGGATCTCAGAGGACTGTCCGACTGTCCGACTGTCCGACTTCAGTTGCCAACTCTATCTCCTGCTCTGACAGGCTTCTGAGCTCCCCAACCATCGCCTCAGTTTCAGTAGTTTTCTAGACTAGCTTTCAGAGCTTGGAGAAATACATCTTCCAGTCTGCTATAAAAAGAGGCAGATTCTGAATACCCAAACAGAAGATCGACACAGGTTAGGTGGAAGACAGCCCAAAGCCTCCATGCCTGTCTGGGTACCCTGCTCTTGTAGTACCCTCCGATGTCGAGTACCCGGGAGCTCATCAATGTCATTCTTCGGCACTTTTAGAGTGTGAATCTTCAGGACCACCTTCCTTTCCAAGCGGTCCTTAGAGTGAAGGAAGTTTGAGCCCTCCTAGTTATCCATTGGTGCTTTAGAAGACCAGCCCCCACCCTGAGGCCATCTAGGACCCTTCTTTTATTGCCTTATCAGTATAATTCAAAAGGACTCTTCCTGAAAACTGGAAAACCATTGCTGTCACTCAGGAAATTCTCAGGTCTTAGGTTCTCTATGGCCAGAACCTAAAACAGAAACAGAATATGATTTCTATTATTCTTGGCTTTGTCATTGAAGCATCACCTTTCTGGGGCAGCTCCTTCGGTGAAACTGAAGATATTGAAAGACGAGACTGAGAATTCAGTGTTTTGTTTTGCTTATATTTTGGGGAGGGGGGGTTGCTTTGTTTCTCTTTTTGCTTGCTTGTTTTTTGTGTGTATATGTGTGTGCCTGTGTGTCTGTGTGCACACGAACACTCATAGGCATGCACACAAACTCTGTTTTCTTCTGTAGAATTCCTTCCTACAGCCCCTAGGCCACTTTGCTCATAGCACATCAAAGTTCTTGGCAGTCTGTTTCTCACAAACAAGATAAAACTGAAGCATTCAATTCTTTGTTTGCTTTGTTTCCTTTCTAATTCTTAAATAAACACACTGTTGGGATGTGCTCCTGTGTCTGCAGTGGTGAGAGAAATTCTAGGACATTCTGAGTTGGCTGTGTGTTCTGAAATGGCTGTAGATTCTGTTCTTCCAGGACTGATGTGAGAAGGCAAGAGGAAGGTAACTAGCCTGGCAGGCCCACGGGCCAGGTCCGATTGGCTGAGGACCTGCCTCCTTCAGGTTCCTCTCCAGTATGTCCTATGCTTGTGTCCTCACATGCCAGCCTGTGGGACCTGCTATGTTTGAGGTAACTCGTGGTTTGTTTGTTTGTTTTTAATTCAGTGACTTTTTCTGAATTCACACAAAAGTAGTCATTTTAAAGTGAATCACTCCATGGTCTTCAGTGCACTGACGACATTGTACAGCTATCATTTCTACTTTTAATACATTTTCATCACTCAAAGGAAATTTCAGACCTATTAAGCCACAGCATCTTTTTTTTTTTTTTTTTTTTTTTTTTTTTTTTCCCTGTGAAGAGCTCCTGGAAAACATAGCCTTCCTTCTTCATATTTCTGAAATCACTTACTTCAGAATAGTTACCTATGCTGGTAATGACTGAAATAATATATTATAGCCTGCCCTTGACTGACACACATAGATCCAACCAGACATAGATTAAAAATATTTAGGGGGAAAAAACTATCTCTGGCCTAACTATGTGGAGAAGTCTATCATCTCCTCAAACAGGGCAGGGTAGCAGTCCTTCCCAGTGGGTTTACGCTGGAATAGGCATTGGAAGGTGATTTAAAATATGCCAAATGACATGTGTTATGAAAAGACATCATTTTATACGAGAAACTTAGGGCAGGGAACACAGCTCTGTGGGTATTACACTTGTCTAGTCTGCTCAAGGCCATGGGTTTGATCCCCAGCACCACGAGAAACCCAGCATTCTCAGATTTTGGTCCCTGGGGCAGTTCTTGGAACATAACCTCCATGGATATGGGATGGTGACTGACAGCGGCTTTTCATGGCTGCTGCCTTATCCTGTACACATTCTGGTGGCCGTTAGCGTCTATGACTGAGCCCTGTCACACCTTTCAAAGTCACCAGTTCTCCTTTTGGTTCTGCAGAGTACAGTTTAACCCCATGACCTTTGTCTGTCTTCCCACAGCAATCTGAGAGACGGCAAGGAAGCGCTCCTTCCTTCAATTCACTTGACAATTCTATTTTGAGGGTCTGTTTTATGTCATAAACTACTTTGTATGCTGGACTATACCAGACATGGGATGGGCTGAGTCCCTGTCCTCATGAAGTTTATTTATGGAAGGAACACCCCTATTTTCCAATGCTGGATTTATTGGAGCCACATTTATTTTTTTTATTGTTTTTTTTTTAATTGTTTTTTTTGGCTTCTGACAACTTTAGATTATGTCTGTACTGGTTAATTTTCTGTTGTTGTGATAAAGTGTCCTGACAGAAAGCAACGTATGAGAGAAAGGATTTATTTTGGCTTAAGGTTCAAGGAGGATAGAATTAATCATGGCAGGAAAGGCATGGCAGCTCTCAGGGAAAGCATGGCACCATGACCAGGAAGCTGGATGGCTGTGGTGGTATTGTGTTCCCTGAAATATTGTGTACCCTAATAAACTTATCTGGGGTCAGAGACAGAACAGCCACAATATTAAACATAGAGGATAGGCAGTGGTAGCCCACGCCTTTAATCCCAGCACTTGGGAGGCAGAGCTAGGCAGAAATCCATGTGTTCAAGGATACAGCCAAGCATGGTGACTCACGCCTTTAATCCCAGAAAGCCAGCCTTTAATCCCAGGGAGTGATGGTAGAAGGCAGAAAGATAGATATGGCGTGAGAACCAGGAACTAGAAGCATTTGGCCTGGTTAAGCATTCAGGCTTTTGAGCAGCAATTCAGCTGAGACCCATTCTGGATGAGGACTCAAAGGCCTCCAGTCAGAGAAAACAGGATCAGCTGAGGAACTGGTGAGGTGAGGTAGCTGTGGCTTGTTCTGGTTCTCTGATCTTCCAGCATTCACCCCAATAACTGGCCTCAGGCTTGATTTTATTAATAAGACCTCTAAGATTCATGCTACAGATGGCCATGCTGTCATCCACACGCAGGAAGCACAGAGAGGAACCGGAAGCAGGGCAAGGCCATAAACCATGCAAACCTGCCCCCAGTGACATGCTTCCTCCAGCAAGGCTCTCCTCCTAAAGATTCTGCAACTTCTCCAACCAGTGTGCTCAACTGAGAACCCAAGTGTTGAAATACATGTGCCTGCAGCGATTATTCCTCATGCAAACCACCAGAGCAAGAGCAGGAAATATGTTCACCTTAAATCTCATTTTAGTGAGGTTTGTGAGACGGCTGGATTTTTGTCTGTTTTGAGCTTATTATCAGATCTGTTTTTTTAAAAAAGAGCATTCATAAGAATGCTTTTTGATCGTTAGTGTGAGATAGACTTTCAAAGCATTTTCTGAAGGATTTTAAACAAGTTACCTGAACATTATTGTCAATCCCATAGTGAGAAGGATTAGATTGCTCTACTATGTACACACTGATAGAATTCCACAGACAACAAACCCAACTTTTCAAGAAAAGATTATTTTCAATAAATTGAAAGTTCTTAAACTGCAGGCTGGCTGACGAGCAGGAATCTTGCCTGTGGAATGAATCTAGTTACAGCATGTAAAATGAAGGTATCACTTCATTCACAACAGAAATGAAGTAAGGCACCTACCTAATCAGCATTTGTTTAAGTTAATCCCATGTGTGTCTGCTAACCAGCTGTGGTAACGTAAACCTAGTTACAATTACAGTAAGCCATAGCATCATCTTCTCACTGCAGCAGAATGAAGATATGCTGAGAACTGCCAGTCATTGTCCCCAAAGTCTGCCCAGAGGCATTCACATGAGTGCTCACAACAGTCTGTGGAGTAGGTACAATATGATGATATACAAATGTTAGAACTGATATCTACAGACACCAGGTAATTTATATAAGAGCACAGCTAATGCAATTGTAGAGGGTCTCAAACCCACATTTTTGTGAGTTTCTACCCCAAATTTCATACAACTAATAAACAGTAAGCAGCTTTCTTTTTGTCTTATTTTCTGTATTTTTCTTGTTCACTTGGAATCTATTCTCTGCTCAATAAAAGACAGAGTAATGCAAACTCAGAATTATTTTACAATTATTGCTCTGCCTTATAAGGGCTTGTTGGTATTTTTAATTATATTTCTACCTATATTTATTCTAAAAAATGACATTTCTAATGCATTTTGGTTAAAGATGATGGCTAAGAAAAATATTGTAGAAATGAAGAAATACAGTCATTACATTGTGCTATTTCTCCTGATTCAAATTTATTTTCCCAGCCTTATCCCTATATTCTCTCTCTTTTCTCCTCTACATTATTCCCAGTGTCCACGTCCTCTCTTGCACACTAACGTATACATCTTCTGATGGCCCTCACAGGCTCATGTTCTGGATGCTTGTTCAGCTGGTGGCCCTACTTATGAGGAGAGGCTGTGGAGCATTAAGGAAGTATGGCCTAGCTGAAGGAAGTTGGTCACTCGGGTTGAGCATTTGAAAGTGCAGCTGGGCCCCTTGGTTCCTGCCTTTCTCTTGCTTCTGGTTTGCTGTGATGTGTACCACCTCTGCCATGCATTCTTGCTGCCATGCATGCATTCTTGCCATCATGCATTCTTGCCATCATGCGTTCTTACCATCATACATTCTTGCCGCCATGCATTCTTGCTGTCATGCATTCTTGCTGTCATGCATTCTTGCTGTCACACATTCTTGCTGTCATGCATTCTTGCACCATGCCTTCTCGGCCAAGGACTAGAAGTCTTTGAAAGCATGAGCCAGAACATCCTTCTTCATTTGATTTGTTTCCCTCAGATCTTTCATCATACCAGCATGAACAGTAGCTAATATAATGTTCTGTAGTATCTATTTTTCTACTTAAAAATCTCTCTTTTTAGATTTGTATATGCAATTCTGCTCATTGACCTCACTGGGATAGGTCTAGAATAGGCAGTGGGAATGAAAATTGCAAGATCTTCTAATAGACGAAACATTCAGTCTTTTTTGTATTTTTGTTTCATGTCAGTCACCTTGGTATTTTTGAGCACTCTTCTAAAGAACACGTCTTTCAATAACATCCCTCAAGAAAGATGGCTTTGCATTTTCTTGAGATTATAATATACATACATCATTTCACCCTTCCATTCTCTCCTTTCAAACCCTCTCAAATACCCATCTCGCTCTCTTTTAAATTCATATCCTCTTTCTGCATTGTTGTTACAAATATGGTGTATGTGCGCATGTACACGCACACACAGTTATTTGTATAGCACCCTGATTTAGGACAAAATTCTATTATCACGAAACTGTCATGTCACACTGACAGGAAAACAGACCTGCCAGGTAATTAGGCCCTAAACATGGAGGTCCGACAAGAACGTACCAAGTAGCTTCCCTGCATCCAAGGATTGCAGGCAGCCTGAACTGTTACATCTCACTGTCAAACATTAACCTAGTTCCCTTCCTCCGCCCAAAGGAAGAATGGTCCCTGCCACCCAGCAGAAGTCCTCCATAATGCCCTGCTCCTCGACCTCTTCCAAGTAGTGTGGGTCACACATTAACTTGGCCCACACAGAGGAAGTATGACCATATAAGTCATGGATTAACTCAGCCTCCTTTCTCACCTATGAAAACCCTCCCCTGCCTTGATAACCCTAAAAGAAGGCACCTTGTCAGTTTGTTTCCTGGGCCCTCCGTGGGGGCTCCTCTGTGCAGCTGCAGATGTTAATAAGACTCTTACCTGAAGGACAATTCCCTTAGCACCTCACCTCTCTGGAATCTCCTCTTTTTCCTCCCTAAAACCCAACCAAAGAAACTTATGAATTAAATGGCCCTGCCTGAATTATTTCCACAGTGACAGGCTTTCCATTGGTTCCTTATTTACTCTTCATCAGCCATTGGGCTTTATTCAAAAGCTCTTAGATTTTGGTGTGAATCTATTTGGACTTACCAGTTTATCAAGTATGGGAATATGTACATTTTTTTAAGTGCTAAGCAATTTCCTTACAAATTGCAATAATAAGAATAAGTCAAATACTTCATTAGTTTGAGAATTATTGGCTATGTGGAGCTGTCACCAAGAAAATGGGATGTGTCTCTGTGATGCCTCACTCACCGCCCCCAACAGTTGCACCAAAGGGGACTGTCCAGTTATGTAAAGATCCTCATGTCCTTCCTCTTGGAAATCTTTACTTCCTTCTTGCCTTAGGGGTATGTTTTATGGTTTAGACTAAATCCCAGGAAATGGAGAGTTTTATTTAAAGCGCTACAAAATTTAATACAAAACCAGAAGGTGTTACTGGAATTGAGGTCCAGGCTGCCCTCCTCTTGTAGGTTAATATAGAGTCCAGAGTTTCTGGGAAAGAAACTGGCTTATTGCAAAGTTGACCTTGAAGAAGATGGAGGAGTTAGCTCCTCAAAGCTCTATTTTCAGGGTTTTAGGGGTTCAGATGGCTTGTCTAGAGAGGGAAAGGAAAAGGCCAGGGAAGCCATCTACTGAAAGGAGGTCTTTGTCATCTACAGTATGTCTTTTTCCTTCTTCAAAACATTCTAATGGATGTTCATAGAATCAAAGCCCAGGGTGTGAAAAGTTTCTGCACCTGATAGGCCTCTCTGCTGATGCAGCAATCCAAATCAGACCAAATTAGAAAAAGCCCAAGTTTAATGGGTAAAATGTTCCCAGGTGAATCTCCTCCCACCCTCCCCACCCCCAGAAAGGGAACAGGAAAAAGAGACCAAAAAACCACATGTCTGTTCTCTAGGGTGCAGTTTAAATACCCTGCAGGTGTGGTCTTGAGCATCTCTGGGGGAGGAGCTGTGTTTGGTGGGACTTTCTAAGAGGCAGGGTCTGGGCAGAGAGGTAGGCTTCTAACAGAACATTCCAGACTCTTTGGGTATATGGATGCCAGGGTACCAGGGGCTGAGGTGGAGCTTCTACCAGAACAGGGAGTGGAGAGCAGTACATTGATCCTGAGATGCCCTGGGTCTTATAAAGCTAAGGAAAGTTTTATCAATTAATATCATAGCCATTCATTTCTTTAGAATACAAAATGACAGGCAAGAGGGAGGAGATCTCTACTTACAGAGGGACTAAGGACGGAGAAGGAAAGAGAAGAGGAAGTGAAAGTAGCTGCCAAGGTTAGCTGAAAAGGAAATGGATGAGGCTGAGCAGCAAAGACTTCTTTAATATGGAAAATGTTTAATTACAAAGTAAGTGATTTCCAAGCAGATTCCCATCAGCCAGTCCCTGGAAGTATCACACATAGAAATTTTAGGGCGTTTTAAAGGACAAGAGTTAAGGCAAAAATCATAAACCAAGTTTACTCCTTTCCCGTGGAAACATTTTATCCCAAAGGCTTTTGATCCGTTCCTTCAGGGACTGTAAAGCCATAAAGTCTCTGACCATGACCGTGTCCCCAGACAATCTGAGCTGCAAGTGTCACATAGGTTCAGCTCCTGGCACAAGATGGCACAATTCTTGCACCTCCAGTGGAGTCCCCAGGTGTGAGACCCTGTTGGAAAAGCCTCCACCGTCACATGTTGAGGTTGAGCAGAGTAACAAAGAACGCCTCTGAAAGCCTAGTTTAATTATTTATCAGCACTGTCAGTACTGTGTCTGGCCAGACAGTGTTGGAAATTAATACACTATTTGAGTAGACTGATTGATTGCTCCGACCGCTGAAGAGTTTAACATTCACTGGCTATACAGACTGGTCATTAGTCCTTTACTTTATCAGTAAGCAAAGAATAAACAGAAATTGTAATAAAAATTCATCACAGCGAATGGGTATCTAAGCAGCGGTGATAACTGGCCATGTACTGGATTAACTGCTGGGACATCGGTGGCAGGAAAGATCTCTTTTAGAAAAGATTTAAATATCCTCTAGTTAATGTTTACCTTATAATTGGACTCCTTTAAACTAAATCGGGTTATGCAGACAATCTCTTCATAGCCAGGATAAGAAAGCACTAATGGCTGGTTTACACTATTTTTGTGTGGCATCCTTTAACTACTGGCTGTAGGAAAGACCTTAAGAATGTTGATGTGATGTGCTCCAGGTGAGACTGTCTTCCTACCACTATTGGATGAGGGCAGCGTGGCCTGTTTCTCAGCCAGACAGTTGAGATGATCTGACTTGTAATGAGAAACCCCTGGCTTGTTATGGAATTGCCCCCTCCTTACTATCAGATCATGATTTGTTTTTAAGAGTAGATGGGAAGGAATGGTGAGAAGGAGACAGCCAAGGAGGAGGCAAGGAGCTTATGAGCCATTCTGTACATGGTATGAATCAGTTCCCAAATATTGGCTACTTTCCTGGGAACTTAAAATTATTTCACATTTCATCCCAAGAATGGTTTTGAAAAGATCCATAGAGCTGTATCTATTTTATAGGTGAGGGTATCGATGCTCGGAAAGCTTAACTAACTTGTACAGGGAACGGAGCTGGTGAGAAGAGTCAGGCCATCAACTAGTCTAGAATTGACTGACTAATCAACTGCCTCCTCAGCATAAACATAGGAGGAACTGCGCATGCTCCCTGCGGTCCTATGGTAGGGGAAGCTGTCAGGGCCCCCGGTGCATTCCTCACTTTCCTTGGCTTCACAATGTTACCGCGTAGCTGGATAACAAGAGAGGATGCCGCAGGAGCCCATTTAACTGCTACATCCAAGGATGCATTTAGTTTTACATAAACAGCAGTGAAATGTCCAGGAGAACATGGAGTCCTCATGGAGACAGGCAGAGAGCCGCATAAGGGTGTCTGGGCTCTGGCATTCCTGTGGGTCAGGAAAGTCTTTAGATAGCTATTACTTGCAGCTGGAAGATTTTACCTGTAAGAAGCATAGGTGGGACCAATAGTGATGGTTAACAAAAGTCAAAGCGAAGTCTCTCTCACAAAGAAGAAAGGGATCGAGGAAACAATGACTCAGGAGCTGCCCTTGGAAAACTCAGGAAGATGTGGGCGTTGCTCATCTTGGGTCTAACAGAAGGCAGGGACTAGTTCTCATGGCAGTGCCTAGAAAAGAAAGAAAAAAATAAGGGGTATACTGTGTTCTAGGCTCCCAGGTAAATGGGACTTTCAGTGGAGAACCCAGAAATTGAGGCAAGAAGGTTGCAATGCACCACTGCCGACAGCATTCTATTATAGACTCATGAAGTGAACGAGTCTGAGAATAAATGTACCCTAAGCAACTTCATGGACTCCTCTCTTTAACCTGCATATAGCAGACAAGTTTTAGCTACTTCCAAATAACACTACTAACTAAGATATTTCACTTAACCTCAGGGGGACTTCTTTTGGTTCATAGTTTCCGAGGGTTGCCTTCATGACTACTTGACCCCATGTCTTTGGGCATGTGGCAGAGGATTGTTGTTTGCTCTGCTGTGAAGAAATAGCAGAGAAAGGAGCAAGGACAAGAGCCTCCCAAGGACCCACTTCAAGTGACATATTTTTTCCAGTTCAATCTTACCCACAAAGATCTCCAGAAGCTCCCAAAGTAGTACTGATCAGGTGGGCACCACACTTTCAAAACATGAGCCTATGTGACACATTTCATATTCAAGCCACAATAATCAACCCAAACTAAGATTTCAAATATAGTACAATCAACAGGAAATGGTTAAATCCATAAATGACCATGTGATCATGGAATACTGATCTCACATTTGAATGTGCATTCATGCCTCCGTGACAGTCCTTGTTGATAGAAAAGCGTCCCCAAAGTGTTTGGCTATTATTTCAAAGAGGAGCAGAATTATTGAAGATGCTACTTCAAACCTGTATTTCAGTTCCATTTTCTAACTTCCAAGAGATTATAATAGATCAAAGTTCCCCACTTACATTCTCTAATTCTCTCTCTCTCTCTCTCTCTCTCTCTCTCTCTCTCTCTCTCTCTCTCTCTCTCTCTCTCTCTCTCTCTCTCCCACCCCTCTCTCTCCACTCTGCTCTCTCCTCCCTTCTATACAGGAGACTTTGAATGTGATCGATCCTGGCTTGATGGACCTGAATGGAATGAGTGAAGATGCCTTAGAATGGGATGAAACAGATATAAGTAATAAGCTAATTAGTCTGCACGAAGAATCAAATGACCTTGATCAAGACCCAGAGCCTATTATACCCTCCCTGAAGCTTGAAGAGACACACCACCAGGACCCTGGTTATGAGGATGAGGCAGGTGACTGTGGGGGGTCCCAGTATACCTCAAACATCACCGCACCTTCCAGCCCACACATTTATCAAGTGTACAGTCTTCACAACGTTGCGCTCCACAAGGACGGTCATACTCCGTTTCTGAATAGCAGCCCAAAGCTTACAGGCACGGCACAGCCTGGCATTTTAACTAAGAGCCTCAGTAAAGATTCTTCATTTTCATCCACAAAATCCTTGCCAGATCTTTTAGGGGGCTCCAGTTTGGGGAGGTCTTGCCCGTGTCACAGTGGAGACGTGAGCCAGAATTCAGGCAGCGAGAGTGGAATTGTCAGTGAAGGAGACAATGAAATGCCTACCAGCTCTGAAATGTGTTTGTTTGGTATGGTAGATGGGTCCCCAAGTAACCCTGAAACTGAACATCTGGACCCACAAATGGGAGATGCAGTCAACGTGTTAAAGCAAAAATTTAAAGATGAGGAGGAATGCATTACGCTTCCAAATATCTCTCAGTCATCCATCTCACCAGTGGGTTGTGTAAATGGAAAAGCTGGAGATTTAAACAGTGTTACCAAACACACCACTGATTGTTTAGGAGAAGAATTACAAGGAAAACATGATGTGTTTACATTTTATGATTACTCATACCTCCAAGGCTCAAAACTCAAATTACCAATGATAATGAAACAGTCACAAAGTGAAAAGGCACATGTGGAGGACCCTCTTCTCGGTGGTTTTTATTTTGATAAAAAATCCTGCAAACCTAAACATCAGGCTTCGGAGTTACAACCAGATGCGCCTCCCCATGAAAGGATGTTGGCAAGGGCACCCCACGAAATGGGTCGCAGCTCTTATAAAAGCAGTGAAAAAGAGAAGACATTCACAGGCATTCAGAATGCCAGACAGCTCTCCCTTCTATCTCGCAGCTCATCTACAGAGTCCCTTCCTCCAGGGGGTGATTTGTTTGGGTTAGGTATCTTTAAAAATGGCAGTGACAGTCTCCAGCGAAGCACTTCTTTAGAAAGTTGGCTGACATCCTATAAGAGCAATGAAGATCTTTTTAGCTGTCACAGCTCTGGGGACATAAGCGTGAGCAGTGGCTCCGTTGGTGAGCTGAGTAAGAGGACATTAGACCTCCTGAATCGCCTGGAGAATATCCAGAGCCCCTCGGAGCAAAAGATAAAGCGAAGCATTTCTGATCTCACTCTCCAAAGCAGTTCCCAAAAGATGCCCTTTGCTGGCCAGATGTCGTTGGATGTCGCGTCTTCTGTCAATGAAGATTCACCAGCATCTCTGACAGAACTGAGCAGCAGTGATGAGCTTTCTCTCTGTTCAGAAGATATCGCATTACACAAACGCAAGGTCCCAGAATCAAATGCCTCATTCCGGAAGCGCCTGAACCGCTCTGTGGCTGACGAGAGTGACGTCAACGTTAGCATGATCGTGAATGTCTCGTGCACCTCTGCTTGCACAGACGATGAGGACGACAGTGACCTTCTCTCCAGCTCCACTCTCACCCTGACTGAAGAAGAGCCGCGCCTCAGAGATGAGGACGATGATTCCAGCATTGCAACAGATGAGGAAATCTACGAAGAAAGCCATCTGATGTCCGGGCTGGACTACATAAAGAATGAACTGCAGACTTGGATAAGACCGAAATTTTCCTGGACAAGAGAAAGGAAGCGGTGCAATGTCACTGATGAAATGAAAGGTAATGAAGGCGGAGGCCAGAGTGAGAAGATCAACTCCTCAGACACCCTAAACATCGATGCCCTTCTAAATGGCTCCATAAAATGTCTCTCTGAAAACAATGGAAATGGGAAGAATTCACCCAGAACCCATGACTTAGGAACAGAAGGTGAAAACAAGAAAAATATTTATGAAGTTAGTAAAGATCCACGGGTGGCTGACATGGAAAATGGCAATATTGAAAGTACTCCAGAAAGACAAAAGGAGAAGCCCAATGGAATTTCAGAGGCATCAGAGAACCTTGGTTTAAATGCAGAAAAGAGTTCTGAATCCAAGCACAGTGAGTGTAAAGCATTGACAGACAGTTTAGATGGTTCAAATGTTGCTGGAAAGGAACCTGGTCCCCCAGATGATAGACGTCTTCCACAGATAGGTCCAAACCTCCACCATTCTGAAAATCAAAGTGGCCCCCGCACGCCCGTTGAGAACACTTGCCCAGAACTGCTGCTGGAAACCAGAGTTGAAAGCAGACAAGACAGCGATGGACTAAAAACTTCATCTGACGATGCACCAGGTGGGGCTAGAAAACCTGCTGGTTGCTGCCTCCTCGAACCAAATGAGACGGAGGAAAGTGCTTCTCTCAGCAACAGCACTTCCTGTTGCAACTGCCAGCCAGATGTTTCCCATCAAAAGGATGCTGAAGATGGTTCAGTACATGACTTTGTGAAGGAAATCATTGACATGGCATCAACGGCCCTCAAAAGTAAATCCCAACCTGAAAGTGAGGTGGCTGCTCCCACTTCGTTAACTCAAATCAAGGAGAAAGTCCTAGAACATTCTCATCGGCCCATGCACCTGAGAAAGGGGGACTTTTATTCCTACTTATCGCTGTCATCCCATGACAGCGACTGTGGGGAGGTCACCAGTTACGTAGATGAGAAGAGCAGCACCCCGTTGCCACCAGACACCGTGGACTTTAGCTTAGATGACAAGGAAGACATCGAATGCTTCTTTGAAGCTTGTGTTGAGGATGAACTTGTTGATGAGAAAGCCTGTGTCTCTAGTGCCCTTCCAACCGAATCGGCAGTTCTGGATGGAGCTGCTATGCCAGTACAAGGCACAGCAAGCTCTCCTGTGCTCAACGAGGTTGCTTTCTCACGCGCTGAGACAGATAGGGTGCCTCCTTCAGGACCTTCCCCTCAGAAAGGAGCTGACAATGGAAAGGAGGTAGATGGTGCATCCCAAGCGTCCCAGGGCTGTGCAGAAAGCTCAGACCTCACCGCTCCTTCAGGACAGGCCAGTAAAGATGGAAGTTCAAGAAACCAAGGTGAATCAGGAATGCCAGAAGAAAATAACACTACTTCAGCCAAATCGAAAAGTCCAGCTCTCCCATTAAATGCAAAACAGCCAAAAGCCAAGGCAATGCTCTATCCCACCCCGCAAACTTTAACCTGTAAAGAAAAGCTTGTAAGCTTTCATGAAGATCGACATAGAAACATGCGTAGGTAGAATGTAATGCCCCCAAGCATGGAAATCATCTCATTGAAAGGTATGTATGAGTATGTGTGAGTATGTATGTGTCTGCGTGTGCATGTGTGCATGCGTGTGTGTGTGTGTGTGTGTGTGTGTGTGTGTGTGTGTGTGTGTGTTTGCATTAATAGAACCACTACAGAAGACTAGTCAGAATGGCCAGTCATGACATATACATATCTGAATAAGACATTTAAGTAGAAACGTTTGCAACAGTGAAACGCAAAGGGAGAAAACTGGTAAGAATTTGGCATTTAAATGACATTCATTTTATCATTTTGTCAAAAGCGATACAGTATCTGAGGAAACACCTGATCCATGTTTAGGGCTTTGAACTCTTCAACTGGGGGAGAAAAATACCATCCAAGTTGCAGTCATACTTGATCATCAAAATGCATGCTCAGTAACTGCATTCCTCACTTGAGCTCCTACTTGGAACTGCCCAGGGATGAACAAGGACTGTGTCTCCAGACCTGGGCTTTCTCTTTATGCTTCTACCCAACATAACTATCATCACACTCATTTTCCTGGTAGAGGCTGTATTGTCACAGCTCCTAATCATGGCCATGCCTGAGAATTCCAACAGGAGGAGAAAGCGGATGCAGGAGAGCCCCTTACTTAAACACACACAGACTGAGAACCAGTACAGAACACAAATACTGGGGAAGTACATGACAACTTAATGGTGCCTTGATAAAAACAGAATTTTTGAAGTTTGCCTGAAGGTGACAGGCTGATTGCCATCAAGTTTTTATAAGAACGTCATCCTACTTTTCATATTTAATAAGACAGCTATTGATTGATAATTCTGAGATGGGGAGATAGCTCTAAAAGTGACACAAAGATTCTGTTATTTCCCATTTCTAGACCTTAGTGATGAATGTACCTCCTCGATCAAGTTTAAGGAGAAATTTAGCTTTCAGATATGAGAGTTGTATTTCACCAAAGTATGAGGTGCCTAGTGTCATCTCCACCCCCACCGCAGAAGCCTAATGCGTAACCTAAACTCGTGCTATAGGAAATGAATTACAGAAGCAATCTACCCTAATTTGTTAACTTATTCAAATAACAGTTATTATACTTAACTATGCTAAAGATTATCTTTTTTGTGGCAGATTGTTTATTTTTTGATGAGCCTAATTACTGATTTTCTAAAAGTAATTTACATTTATTACAAATACATCTTTTAAAATGTGACAGATAAATGTTGTTCCCATAATGTATTATGAAAAAAGTTACTATTTAAGAACACATTATTTAATTTGAAAGATGAATGGCAAACATCATTATTTTTTTTTCTGCAACACCTGTGCCCTAAGCTCATTAAAATGTGTGATTCTATGTAGAGCTGCTAGAATGGGGAGAGACGGGGGCAATCTATACCATACATGTACCCTAAAAATAAACTCAGTATGCAAAACTGAAGAAAGCCATCCTACTTACTAATGTAGCTTCACTAATTTTCTATTTCAGACCCTATTTACAGTTGGCTGAGAGCGAGGACAAAAGTAGGAAAGAGAGAAATGTGTTTTCTGTGAGTCGTGCCCACCCTATAATCACATCCTCCATCAGTATGCAGTAAAACTGACCATTAAGGGAGAGTAACTGGGATTCCAGAAGCTGCCTCAGAGCCAGCTCTGTTAGGACTGATTGGATGCAGGCTCTGCCCACCTCCCCAGAAGGCCAGCGAGAGCCTGGCTGACTTTGTTTTCTGAGAGGGGATAAAGGCTTGAAAGCAACGGGCACTCAGAGTATGCCACCCTGTGACTGCGACCAACTGAGTCCCCAGTCCTGCTGAGATCTGGAGCAGAGAAAGCTCTGGCCCTGGAGAAGCCTCCGGAATGCCTGCTCCCTGTTTGATCCTCTGGGAGACTCTTTCCCTCACATAGAGAAATGGAATTGAGATGAAATATAAATGATGAGCAATTCCCTTTTTTTTTTTGACTTTGAGGGAAGCGAAGGTGCTGATGGACCTCTGTAATCCTCACATTTTACAAGCATAGACAGCATAAAACTGCTAGCGGCTTGCCTGGCCATCAGCAGGGTTCTGTTGCACCCCACTCTGGGCGCTGTTGTGGGCAAAGAGAGAAGCAGCCAGATTTTACTTCTGCAGAACTGACATCGCCCCCCAGTGACTCATTATCAGCCCAGAGCTATGTCAACAGCCATATGTTGCTTCTATCCACGTTTGAGGGGGTGTGTGCACGTGTGTGTTCACATGTGAGTGCATGCATGTCTGTGTGTGTTGCAATGTCATGTTAACAAAACACCTTGGTGCCTGGTTTTGGGGGCTAGTAAACTTTCACATAGTCAGAGTACTGTCACCTGAGAAGTTAGCCAATCTGAAAATGCTGCTAAGCGTTCAGCACTTGGTGTTAGGACGTGTAGTAACGGTACTGGTGACTGTGACCCGTCACATCGGATGAGCTCATTTGTTGTCATTGTGCTTCCTATAAGGTCCCAAACAGCGAAAGCTTTTCCTTTTAAAAACCATTTGAGGACCATTCGATGGGACCTTCTTTGTATCAGGACAGCACAATTCACCAAGGCCAATTTACTGGAACTCTTTTCCCAGAAATAAATTCTCAGATGATGAAATGATTACAATTCCATCCAAAACTGTTTATGACTTAGAACCGTGCATATAGTCTGCAACCAGAACAAATTCTTTTCGAAGAGTTCTGAAAATTATTTCATTTACTATGTTCAAATTAAAAACCTCTGAACCCATTTGAGAAGCTTTAGTGTGGCCTAACAGTGTGTGCGTGTGCACTTATTTCCAGACACACTGCTGGGCTTTTCACTGGATCCATTTGTGCGTCGTATTTCTGTAAAAATAGAGAGGTCAGTTAGAGCAAATCACATCAAAGGCAAGGTAACTGCATAGACACAGCTCTTTCTGCCTAATTTGGAGGAAGCACACGGCGTATGTCTGGAATGCCTCCTAGGACCTGCCTAAGAGATGTACTTTGCACTAATCTTTCTGCTGTATTCTGACAGTTATTTCTTCATAATCCTCATCATAAGCCTGTGATCTTTGATGAATGGTTTAACCCTAAATTTCAGGCTGGGTAAATCCTGCCGCATGAAAAGTTAACTCCTCATGTGCAGCCAGTGTGTTCTTTCATGTCTTCTCCTTCAGGTTTTCTGATGGTTTGATGCGTATGTGGTGTGTGTGTATGTGTGTGTGTGTGTGTGTGTGTGTGTGTGTGTGTGTGTGTGTGTGTGGTATGTGTGGTGTATGGTATGTGAGTGATGTGTGTGTGTGTGTGTGTGTGTGTGTGTGTGTGTGGTGTGTGTGTGTGTGTGTGCGTGTGTGTGTGTGTGTGTGTGTGGTATGTGTATGGGTGTGGTGTGTGTGTGTTTGTGTGTATGTCTGGTGTGGTGTGGTGTGTGTGTGTTTGTGTGCATGTGTGGTGTGGTGTGGTGTGGTGTGGTATGTGGGGGTGGGTGGGTGGGTGGCAGGAGGAGGGTGTTTATTACTTCTTTTGGTCTCAGTTTCATTGTCTGGTCTACTTTATCAATCTGCAAGTGTGGTGGTGGCCACAGATGACTGTTGACGTTGATGCACGTGTGCCCAGGTTTGCACACGCACCAGTTAAAGTGCTGCTTTGCTTTTATAAACCGAGAGAGTGGTAGGAGCAAACACTTCTCATCACACACTGGCACTGTGTGGGGCTTCCCAAGGCTGGCCAAGCAGTTTAGGAAACTACGCTGGGAGCATGTGCATTATTAGTTCACTAGACACTACACAGATAGTCTTGTAAAACCTACCTTTAAATCACCTTACTAAACCAAGGCTCTTCTGGATGCGATTTGAATTATCTGGGACTTCTGAATAACTTCCCATGCTAAATAAAAAAGCTTTTATTGAATAAAGTCAGCCTCTCTCTCTCTCTCTCTCTCTCTCTCTCTCTCTTTCTCTCTCTCTCTCTCTCTCTCTCTCTCTCTCTCTCTCTCTCACACACACACACACACACACACACACACACACACACACACACGAGGACTTGGCCTTGAGCCCGTTTGGCCTGCCTGTTCCCAAGAGTGCCAAGTTGAAAGACTTGATTACCCACAGGGAATTGAATTGCCAGCTCTTTACTGAGACAGGATTTGCTTCACCCGAGGATTCCCTGCTCAGTGGCAGATTTCTGATGAGTCACATCCTCAGCATTTGAGCAATGCTGCACTGTGCTTTCTTGAATTACTGCATTATTTTACTGTACCAAATTCTGTTCCATCTGCCTCTGTCTGTCTCCCCATTCCCGCTCGCTTCCCCTCTCTTCTCAACATCCTGTTTGGCTGTAGTGGGAACTACAGTTGGAAGACTTTTTCTGACTCCTACACACGGTTGTAAGTTTATAGAGAGAGACAGAAAGACACAGAAGAATATTTGCTTCTAAGAGGTCAGGACAAGCCCCGCTATAGCACTTGAACATTTAGATTACACCCCGGCAGGCGGAGGCCTGCTTTCTTTGAGAGCCGGTCTGACAACCTAAAGTAATTGTATCCTGGAATTTAGATGTTTCTCTGATTTGACCAGGTGTTATAGCCATTTAGAAATAAGTAGGCCAGAATGAGCTTGGAACACATTTGTATCAATCCTCACACATAAAAAGAGAATTGAATCAGTTTAGTCTCCACAATGTTTCCTGTACCTAAAAATGAAACACAGTAACATTTGAGCTGTGAATTCTAATTATACCCATTTGTAGGCATGGATCTAAAGCATTCAAGATTATCACAATTTTGTGAGTGTTTCATCACTACATAATAGATTTGTTCAACATCACACAAAAATTACTGAAGGGAGTGCTAGCCAGAGAGCCAGGAACCCAGTCTGTGAACTGTTGTCCGTATATCGTCGCATCCCTTGGTATTAACCGCCTGACATTTTCATACAGATTTGGAACTCTCTTGATAAAACTGAGCTCACCCACAGAAGAATGAATGAGTTGATGACCCAGAGAAAAGATGATCATACTTGATTTTTTGAAACCGTATAAATGTCTGAAAGTATCTGGATGTCTTAGTGAACTGAAATGGTTTGGTTTGGTTTGTAGTTTGAGCCTTGAGCTAGTGGACAGTCCCATCTCCTGACCTCTCATTTCAGATCTTTAGTAGCTGACCCCCCACGGCAGCTTCCTGAAAGGACTTCGTTCTGCAAATGATGGAGACACTTCTGAAACCTTTTCCTGTCCTCTTTTTGTTTCCTGTAGATAGCCTGGCTGCAGCTCAGGGCTGGCCTGATCCACACTGGGCTGGTCTTGGGTCCCATCACTGCCGCCTGTCACACTGACTTTCTGAAGATGAACCTTCCCTCTGAACGCGGTCTGTCCACGTGGGCCTTGTGATCTGGATGTGTGCATTGCTTCTCTTTAGGTGATCTCTTATTTCCACAAAGCTGCTTGCTCTCCCATGGATCCCTGTCCCAAGCTACCTCTGCCAGCCCTCTCTCTCCAGCAAGACTTCGTTTGCCTCTCCCGTCCTGCCTCCTCCTTAACGCTCTGTAGTTCACCAAATCAATGGTCCATTAAACCCACTGGAATGATACCCCTCCCTGCCAGTACTTGACCAATTAATTGTATGTTTTGCTCTGAAATTTTTTCATGGTATTATACCTATGTTTCTTGAAAGAGATCTACCTAAAAAGCCAACCCTTGATTGGATTGTAGTATAGAGGAGACATATTGGTCCTTAGTACAAAATTAAGTGACATTTAAAAGCGCCATTTTCGTTATTTCTTTTTAATAATAATCTATGCAGCACTTCAAGAAACAACTATAACAGTGTTGTATATTGTAAACTGGTACATTCTACTATTAAGTTTGTTTTTGGTTTCTATGCTTCTTGAGGTGGTAATGCGAAAAACGTTTTTTTAAAACAGTGTGCCTTGCTGTATTTCTTATACCATTAATTAAAAAGCTGCTTTCATGGTAATAGTATGTTGGTTTGAGAGGAGGAAATAGCAAGGTTAAGATGTGTGAATAATTTCTGTATATATGTATAAGCTAGTACACACGTTGATGTATGACAGTATAAAATGCTTTCATGTTTGTGATGTCAGTGATGTGGAGAATATAAGCCTTAAACCCGTTTGATTGCATGATAATTAAAATTGGCATAATAAAATAGCTTATGGGGGGAAGGAAAATTGACGATCTCTTCTACCTGTGTTCTTTACCAAATTCTTGCATCTGGTTCTGAAAAAAAAATAACATGTATCAGCTTCCCAAATATCCATATTGCACAAAAGGCTTAAGTTGCTTAAACTACAGACTAGGCCTGTAGCCTTCATAGCTTTCAGAGTCTTTCTGCTCACTGTAAGTAAACATCCTGAAATAGCAGGTGTTTAAAGGCCATTTCCCCTACATCAAAACCACTTTATACTACATGCTTTTATTTATACTTGTTAATGATTTAAAGTTGTGTTTGGAGATCTCCTACATGTCCTAATTTATTTTAAATAATTATTTGAATGGGTTTGGTGGATGGTAAAAAGTATAGAAAAATGAGTATTATTTTATTTAAACTGTAGATTTCAGGTGTATTTATTTTGTTAAGAAAGTCAGCAGAGAAATATTCCATTTGGTGTTTTGGGGGGGGGCTTGAAAAATGCAGCTTTTAGTTTATAGCATCACTCCTACTAAAGTGCCTGACACAGTAGGTATTCCACAGAATCTGCTGAATCAGAGTATTGAGTGGGGTAACATGGAATATATGTATAAAATCTTTATTCTGAGATTCCTGCATTAAAACATATGACAAAAAAAAGATATGCAAAGTGAAGCCACACACAGTATATAATTAGATTTCAAAAAGAGAACATGACAGAAGTTTGTAGCCACAGAAATGACAATCATTCATTCACCAGATCACTCATTAGCATCTTTTGTCTGCAAGTCACTATTCTAGATTCAGGGAATGCAGCTATGAACGATGGAACGATAGGCTGCCTTTGGAGGCTGACCTGTGTTAGGGACAAAATGGCTGCCCACACAGAAGACATGCCATGGTGCCCTACAGGTGAGGGAGAATGCAAGTGTAGGGAAAGACTCACAGTGAGAGAGACCACAGCAAGGGAAAGGGGCAAAGAGAAAGGTAGGAGAGAGTAGAGGGCAGAGTGCCAGCAGGGGTTCCCTACGGAGTGATAGGGAAAAGGCCGAACGGAGAGGACTGAAAGGTGTTTACAGAGTTGAGTTGGAGCTTTGAGTACAGTGTACTAGGTGTACTTGTAGTTTATTTGGGGCTTTATTTTATTGTATGATTGGAACTTTACTAGCACCATCCCAGGAATACTTAAATATCACTTGTCTGTAATTTCACCGCCTTAATAATTTTGTGTGGGTTTTGCCCCTTCTAACCTTTCCTGCACATATTTTTTAAATGGATGGTTCGTTCTAGGCTTTTGAATATGTAGTGACTTCTTCCGGAGGAGTCTTTGGGAGACATCTAGTTATAGTGTTGATGAGGATTGTGAGGGGAAGACGTTAGACATAAGCGTATGGTAGAGGGGGAAGTGCGGGAAAATTAGCTAGACTCAAGGCAGTCATAGAATGCGCAGGGATAGTAGCCTGAGGTACAGAGAAAGACAAACCCTAGAGACGTGGACATATTTGGACATCTTTGGACCTGTTTTAGGATATGGCATTATTTTATATATGGAGACAACCTGAATTTCTCTTGGTCAGTAATTAATATCAAGTCTGTGTTCATTGGGTAGACATTCAAAGAAATAATGGGCCATAGTGTACTGTTGGCCTCCTATGTACTCATGAAGACTTAGGATTTGAAAATATTTATTAGTTATCTACCTAACTTTAACACCAAACTTTTAGGTTGATTTTTGGGTTCATCAATGCCTTTTCCAGTCAGAGGGATGGAGGCGCCTCAGTTTCTCATCCTGTGTAGACGCTACCTTCCCAGTTACCCTCAAAAACAGCCCATTTGGTGTGTATTAACTCAAACAACTCTATCTACACATGTCCCATGACAATGGCTTGTTATTTGGTAAAGCAAAGTGTCCCTCTGCTGGGCATGTGTTTCTGTTAGAATGTGCTTCCTTAGGTTGCTAATGTCTACAGGGTGCCCCTCCCCCACTCTGAGTTTTGCTCATTGGTCCTGTGTCTCCTGCAGAGCCAGCAGCCCAGAGGACTCCTTCTGTCCCATGGTCACCCTGCAGGTAATTGAGGACAGTTCCTCTCTCTCCTAAGCACTGTTCCTCCAACTGCCCTTAATATGTCCTGATTTCAGATCCATTTCAACCCAACTGAATGTTAACAGACGGAACCCTTGAAGTCAAGGGACTGTCTTCATCATACATGTAGAGAAGCGTCTGGACATTTAAGTGCTGAGTTTTCTCTAAAGTATATTCAAGATATATGTTTATTCTATTATTGTAAATTTCAATAAATAAACAAATAAACAAGTGAATCAAATAAGGATTCCTGACTTCCTTCAGTGGTCCAGCCTAGTGCTGGAGTCATCCTGAGTCTTTTCTTTATACTGGAATCGAACCTGACATCTTCATGGACAACAGATTTGACCTTCCATCCCTTTGCTCACTTATCTGTTCCAGCATTCAAACATTCCTTGAGTAGTCACTGGTGTGAGGCGTTGTGACCTCAGACATCCAAAGGTAACCCAACATGCTCTGTGTCTCCAACAGGTTACAGGTTTCCCTCTGCTCATACCCTTGAATACAACAATTATGATTCTTCTCCAAATGAATTTTCCCCAGACCCACTTATTTGCCTTGTATCTAGTCTCTCTACATTTTCAAAACTCAGATGAACAAATTGATACGTCATATGGTCTGCTGGATTGAACCATGAGAAGTGAATCTCTGGAAAAGCCAAGTGGTAGAAGAATAATGTCCGCATACTTATTATTCAGTTACAATTACTGTTAATATTTGATATATCTTTCTCTCCCTCTCCACATCACACCGCACACAAGCACACACACACACACACACACACACACACACACACATACACACAAAAAAAAAACTTCTTGTACGATTGTACCATTTGAAATTTATTTCTGGAGTACAACACTTCATTTGTAAAGAGTTGAGTTGATGTGGCCAGGAACAAGGGCATTTTCTACAAGTCTATAATACTATACAATATAACTTAATAATCCTTATTAAAATTTCTCCACTGTCAAGATGTGCTCTTTTTGGTGCCTTTACCTTCAGTCTGGTGCCCCAACAGTGACCACACAGGCCTTTTAGCTTGTGTCTTCTTGATCCCGAGTAGTTTTTCATACTCTTAATCCCTTCTTTGGTCCTCACCATGTTGACATTTCTGAAGAGCTGAGATCAGTTTTATAGAATGCTTCACAACTTGGAAGTCCAGTTATCTTTTCATTGTAAAGCTCAGGATGAACTGGCATTTATAGCTATAGCTTACAGGCAAATACTGTGCTCAGGTCTTTGATGGAGTGTCCGAGGATCACTAACAGTCTTGATTCACATTTTTCTTTCATTTTCTAAGGCAGAGGTCGGCAAACTATGGCCCACGGGCCTAATTCAACCCAATGACTGTTTATGTTTGACCTGGGAGCAAAGAATGACTTTTATCTTTTTATGTGGCTGAAAAAAAAAACAAAAGAATGTTTTGTGATATGTGAAAATTCTATGAAATTCCAAATTTTGTGTCAGTGAATAAAGTTTTATTGGAACACAGCCACGCACATTTGTTTACATATAGTTACTTTTTGTACTCTAACTCCAAAGTTACTTAGACACAGCAGAAGTTGTGTGGTCAGGGTAGCTGAGATGTTTCCTATGTGACCCATTATAAACTCTCTTTTTATCCCTGGGCTGTAAAATTCTAAACTCTGATACCATTTTCTTAGAGGGAGGTAGACTATAACTTGTAAAGTCAATGGGACATAGAACATACAAGTTTTTCTTTCTAGATTTTATTACATTGTCAATTTCAGTTCCATGAAGAGTGACTTATTCATTGATATTCTTAAGTCACACTATTCTATTATTTTCTAAGGCAAAGGTCAGCCAACTCTATGTAGCCCAGGAACCAAGTACATGTTTTCATTTGACTTGTAATTTTAGAAGAATAAAATATACTTTGTTTCATGAACTAAAAGATGGTTCCACATCAGTAATTGAAGAATTTGAATTTGACTTAGAATTTAGTTAGTTATAGATTGGAAATTTAGTGCAATCAAAACCACCAGAAGGGGTTAGGGATTTAACTAGCAAGTGCAAGGCCCTGGGTTTGGTCCTCTGCTCCAGAAAACAAAACAAAAACACCAGAAAAACTGGTGCAACCTAAACTCAATACACCAATAAGTTGAGATCTTTCCTCTAAGTGTTTTCCTAAAGCAGTCCTAAGTATTAAGCCAGGTCATTTTAGTCTTTTTTAAAAATATTTATTTTTCGGCCCAAATACTAGCATATATGTATATACATAAAACTTTCATTCCTGTGTCATATATAAAAAGATGCATGTATGTGGTGGTATTGTGTTCCCCAAAATATTGTGTACCCTAATAAACTTATCTGAGATCAGAGAACAGAATAGCCACAATATTAAACATAGAGGTTAGACAGTGGTAGCACACGCCTTTAATCCTAGCATTCCAGAGGCAGAGATCTGTCTGAATTTCTGTGAGTTCAAAGCTACACTGGAAACAGCTAGGCATAGTAACAAGAGCCTTTAATCCCAGGAAGTGATGGCAGGAAGCAGAAAGGTATTTAAGGTGTGAGGACCAGAAACTAAACTGGTTACGCTTTTAGGCTTTTGAGCAGCAGTTCAGCTGAGATCCATTCAGATGAGGACACAGAGGCTTCCAGTCTGAGGAAACAGGATCAGCTGAGGAATTTACGAGGTGAGGAAGCTGTGGCTTGTTCTGCTTCTCTGATCTTCCAACTTTAACCCAATACCTGTCTTGGGTTTGTTTTTATTAAGACTCTTTAAGATTCATGCTACACATGTACTAAGGAATTGGGTATTCAGATGAGACCCTGCTGTAGTCGTGGGTAGACACTCACTGAGTGGAAGAGTCCAATGTAATCAATCCTGTACTTTCTCTATTGATTTGCTGTGGGCCACACTGTCACATGCGTAGCCTGAGAACACCCAAGCAAGGCATGCAGATGCTTTTTTAAAAATAGCCACATGCTTCCCACACAGCAATTGCCTTTGCATCAGAGACTTGCCACAGGTTTGCATGTCCAAAGGAAAATGGTATGCTATGCATAGATCAGGTCCACGGTAGTGAGGTTTCTTTAGCAGTAGGTGTGGTGACTAATGCCTGGAGACCATCCAAGTCTCCATTAAGGGCTCCCACCTAGGCAGAAGGTATGCAGTTTGTTTACCCTTGTGCTTTGAAGTAAATCGGGGCCTGCTGAACGCAACTTTCCTCAGGTTCTTTTCCAGGGCAGCATGCATGCAGAACTTGGATGATGCTCACACACGTGAGGTGGGTTTGGTCCACTGTGACTGATATAACAAAATGCTTGATTCCGGGAAATTTGTAAACAAGGGAATCTATAGCTAGACAATCTGAAAGCTCAGAAGGCCACAATCAGGCCAACAGAAGATGCAGTGTCTGATGAGGGCACGCTCCATGCTTCATTGATGGGCCTCCTCGTCCATTCCTCACAGGAAGGGCAATGAATAAGCTTCCCCAGCCTTTTCTAAGAGCGGCTACCCCATTCACAACTTACCCTCCCAAGACTCATCTCTTAATACTGTTGCACTGAAGATTAGGTTTGAACATGGGAACCCAGGGATACAGACATTCGGAACACAGGACAGGCATTTGCAGACTTTTTGGCAATTGTCAATAAAGAGTTTCCAGTGAAGAGGCCACTCTGCTCTCTTCTCCCCCACTGAAGAGGTGGCAGCACAGCTGACTGGAGCGACATTGTTTTAAGGGTAGTTTAAAAACTAATTCATCCTTTAAAAACTCATTCCTAAAGGTGTGTATGTTATTCTTGATTAGCAACCTTGTAGCATCACATCATCTAAGACACACTAAACCAGAGGCGTCCAAGAAACCTGGGAAGGTACCCAGAGCACAAGAGAATCGGCCCTATGCCAACCCTGTCTGAATAGCCCTGGTTTACCCACAACCGTGAAGAATTTGAGCTGTGGGGAGTCGGATCTTCAGAAAAAACAGTAGTCAAAACAGAGACCCGAAGTGCCGCATTGTGGAGTGTGGACTCCATCACTTTGGGAAATGGCCGGTCCAGGCGACCGGCTTCAAGAACCTTGCCGGGTGTGAACTGTGGAGTCAGAAGATGGTGAAGATGTCCCAGGTGTGCACAGACGCAGCGTCTCACCCTCCAAACTGCTGTGCTCATCAGCTCCCTACTGTGTTGTTTCCCTTCAATCATGTGGCATGGGGAAGTTTGACTGGAAGCCTCAGGAATAAATTTGGAAATTTTTCCATATCATAAGGACATACAGCAATGCAGCTTATTAATGTAGTGCAAATGAGTATAGGTATATGTTAGCATAAACCATGTAAAAATTATTAAAACTTTCCTTTGCATTTAATCTGCCATTTAAAACAAAATACCACCTCCGTAAACAAATGAGGTATTATAGATGTAAAGTATTATTTAGCAAAATTTATTCAAGGTCTTAAATGATTGCAAGCATTAAGAACATAAAAATGCTCAAAATCCTCTTTAAATCCCAATATTCCCTAACCACTGGTTTATAAAAAAAAAAAAATCAGGTTTATGGAATTAGTCTGGTTCTATTGGTTAATCAAGTTACTTAAACTAAGTGAGAAATCCAAAGTAAATCACTCCTTTTGTGTGCATTTCATGGCAAATATGTGTCATTTCTTTGAATCTTTAAGTGAAAAGCCAAGTTGCTGGAATGTATCTAGCCATTAAGAGAGAGTGAAAAGGGAACCAAGTCTCCATATTTGTGTTCTCAGAGGATGGGTGGCACTCTGGCAAGGATTTGTAGACTTCTAGGAAGCAATCCTGTTTTCACATGTTCACCATTGGCTACTTTCCCAAATATGTCTCACCATGTTCAAAAGTCTGGATAGTCTTTCCGTGCAAACACTTTTGCAGATCATCATAGAAAGCAATAGGAAATAATGCCTTTCTTTTTTTAAGGTTATGACAAGTTCTGGTTGACTCTGAATGGTGGGACACCCTCAGTCTCTTACAATCCTCAAGTCTGGTTATTGAAGTCATGAGTCACTTAAAGCCACTTGAAAACGTTTTGCTCATTCTACATTGTCACAATTACCATTTGATGCCTCGGGTCGTGGGTTGGCAAGTTACAGGGAAGGAAGTTAAATAAATGCACTGGATGCTGCATGGCCACCCACTGCCGATGTGTCAAGCTCTCACAACTCTTTATGATTAATCATGTCCATATAGTTGTTCGGTTTAAAAAAATGTTTTTCTGCAGTGCTGGTGATGATACGCATTTTAAAATATGCAATTTATAGGACTAAAGAGATAGGTGAGTTATTATATGTATTGTATTTATACTTCATAAAATACAGGCTATTGAGGAACAAAAAAACTATTCATAAAATTCATTTACTGTTAAATTGATGATATGTTATAGAGTGTTCACTTAACATCTATATATGTGTTGCTAAATTTCCTGTCTCTATTAAATACTTACTGAATAGTAATTCAGGTCAGAACTGGAGAAAGGGCTTTCATTTTAAAATAGATTTCTTATAAAAATTCTTTAGGAAGAAATGATAGGGAAATTAGCACTTGAAAAAGGCCAAAGAAAATTATATACTGTATATAATTATGCCTCATTATGACCTCTGCACATTTTCCAGAAAAGTTAGGCATTAAAAACACACACAACAGGAACACCTTAAAGGTCAGAGTCTGATGAAAGAAAAAAAGCAATAGTTAATTATGGACGAGATTAATGTTCGAGTAGGAACATACATTTTTATCATTATATTTTGCTTGAGAAATACTTTACAATATGTCATTGCCCACCCATGGACTTTATTTCATATCTGAAAAAAAGCAGTAGAAGGAAACAAATTATAAAGTAAAAATATTCATTAAATTTAATGTGATGAAATTAAGATGTGTGGGTTTTGTTGTGGTTCTTAGAGTCCTTTTATGTGAGGTTTTTCTTCACATAGGGGAGTTTTCCTCAAAGTCAGTCTGGTTTGCAGAGAAAAGCTGAGACCTGTTTCCCGAAAAGCTTAGCTCAAATGTCCTCATCATCTTTGAGCAGTATTTTCTGACCCCTGGGCCAGGGAGACTCGCCCCACCTCTGACACTGGCTCTGCAGTAGCAGGCAGTCAACAGAAGAGACAAACAGTTTTTGTAACTTTTAATTTGAAAAGAGTTTCGAACTTACAGAATATAGAATTTCATAAATAAAAATACTGCAACTTTAACCAGACAAACTTATTAATATTTCGTCTGGTATCACTCCCCCCCCCCAAACATGCAAGCAGGTACCAGCAGTAGCCACACACACACATTTGGTTTTTATTTGGAAGTAAATTGCATACATTGTGGCCTTTTGCCTCTAATTACTTCGTTGTGTGTTTCTTAATAGGAAAAATGCCTATATTCTCTCCCATAATCATAGCCCAGTTGTTAACATCATAAATATCCACTGAAGCAATGTTTTAATCTAATTATCTTTCTAATTTTTAATTCTGTATAGGTTTTTTTTCCCCCTTCAGTGCATGTTTTAGGTCTTGAATTCAAGTCAGTTTTTTTTTTTTTTTTTTTTTTTTTTGTAGCATGAATCTTAAAAGTTCTTATTAATAAAATCAAACCTGGAGCCAGGTATTGGGGTCCATGCTGGTAGATCAGAGAGACAGAACAAGCCACAGCTGTCTCACCTTGCCGGATCCTCAGCTGGTCTTGTCTCCTCAGACTGGAGCCTCTGAGTCCTCATCCAGAATGAATCTCAGCTGAACTGTGCTGCTCGAAAGCCTGAAGCTTAACCAGCCACATGCTTAACCAGCCAAATGCTTCTAGTTTCTGGTCCTCACGCCTTATATATCTTTCTGCTTTCTACCACCACTCCCTGGGATTAAAGGCTGGCTTTCTGGGATTAAAGGTGTGTGTCACCATGCTTGGCTATTTCCAGTGTGGCCTTGAACTCACAGAGATCCAGAGGGATTTCTATCTCTGGAATGCTAGGATTAAAGGTGTGAGTGCCACCATTTTCTAGCCTTTGTATCTAGTGGCTGTCTGTTCTCTGACCCCAGATAAATTTATTAGAGTACACAATATTTTGGGGAACACAATACCACCACATTTTTTTTTTTTTTTTGGCCTCCTTTAATCTAGAACCATTTCCCCAACTTTTACCCGCCTTGTGAAAACAGTGATTTTGAGAGCTAGGCCTCCTTTTTACAACAGATCATTTCTCAGTGAATGTTGGTCTGGTCTTTCATTGTGATTAGGTTGGTTGAGATCATGCATTCTCAGCCGGAGTATTCTGTAGCTGGTGTCACATCTGGAGAAGTATAGTGTCCACAGCATCTCCCAATATATTCATTTTGATCTTTAAGACTCTAAAGTCATGAAAATATCCTAACCCTTTCCAGTTTTCTTCTATATTAAGCACCCATTGATATTTCCTGTCTAACTAATCCTTGCCAAGACAACTGCAAAACTATGATTTTCCTAACTTCAACACTGTCCACTTTTGTCAGGGGCATTTTGTATACCACATGAAGATCGGCCCCCTTCATTAATCTTTACCTATTTATCATGTATATGAACTCAGGAATCCCTTTTCCCCAACCCTTCATGATTCACAACTCCACACCTTTTGTTCCCTCAGATTATCCCGGACTTAGCCAATGAGATTTTCTTCAATCTATTTCTTGTGATATCTTTTAACTCATTTCTTGTTTTTAACCAAACAGTCATTTTGTGGCTGCATGTTCCAACCTCAAATAATTTAAACAGTCTTTTTGGTGTTTGGGGCGGTGGCACCCAGGGTTTCATGAATCTGTGCAAGTGGTCTGCCACTGTGCTGTGCTCATCGGACTCCTCGTCCTGTGTCCCACACTTTAACCCACCGTTGCTCCAAGGAGCCTTCACTCTTTTTAATAGAAAATATCATTGGATAAGACAATGTTAGGTGTGTCAGGTGTGTCTAATACCACAGACATATTGTTCCTTTTGATGCTTTAAGCTAACAGAACTAAGTACTGCATGGAAGTATATAGACATATATATGTACATACATACATGCATGCATACAGTACTCACAAAGGCATATTAGCACATGCTTAAGCATACATATATATACATATATACACACACACTTGTTTTAGAAGTTAGAAATTCACACCACTATCTCCAGTTTCAACCCATTCTTTTTTGGCATTTCTATTTCTATATGTGCCTTTCCCTTCTACCCTGAAAGCCACAGACGCCAAGGACACCAATACATTTACTCATTTGCTAAATAAAATAGAATAATATCTAAAACAGTATAATAATTGCTTTAGAACCATTACAATAAGCAAACCTGTTGAAAGAGCAGGATTCACTTTATTTTCTCCGTAACCCCTTCTCCCCTTCCCAAATACTCCATCTTGCTGGACCCTGAGGGTGTCGAGTTAAACACTGGTTGTCAAAGTTCACAAGTTATTTGGGATGCCACCCCTCTCTCCCATCTTGTCTTCATTTGTTTCCTCCTTTTAATACAATTATGTCATTCATTTGAAAAAAATAAAGCTAAGTTAACTTTTTTGACTTTCAGTACAGACATTTTTCTTCTTTGTCATTATTAGGGACCTCATTTCATTTTTGAATATGTAAAATAATTAACACGCTTTTCAAGTTGAAATGCTACAAAAAAATGTATACTCCAAATGTTATCATTTCCTTCTTTCATGCTTCTATCTCATTTCCTACCTTGTCTGGACACAAATGCACTGCCCTCTGGCATGTTTTTCTTCTCTTTCTTTCTGCAATAGCAAGCACACGTGTGTGTAATTTCATAGTTTCCCTTCCATGTAGTCCAAAAGTTATCATGCTCTGTGCATATTTTGCTGTTTATTTTTTTAAACTTGCTATTCTTTGCAAAGCATGGCCTATGTATGCTTCTCAGACCTTTCTCAGTGTTTTAACAGAATACGCACAGACATAACTTTCCTTGAGTCTTTAAAGATGGCAAGAGGATTCCTCTCTGCCCATCGTCTAATGGCTGTTTTCATGCTTCCCTTTTGTCCTCTTCTCTTCCCCTTAAATACATTCTTTGCACCTCACCCTCTACCAATGACTGACAGCTTGCCCAAGGACTAGAAATTGACTTCAATATTTGTGCCACCAGAAACGTCTGCTCACTGCATAAAACACCCCAGAAAGGCAGGCTATTTAAGGTACACATGCATCCTGTTACCTGCTGGCCAAGCCACATCAGCACACACAGGGGAATAGGTGTGCCCAGAACAAGAGGCATTGTCCTAATTTGCCAAAAAGCATTACAGAAGCTGGTATACAATATGGGATCAGTTTTACCAGAGCAGGGGACAGTTTCCAAGAGGCACCTCAGAGGCTAGGAGCACTGCCCGAACCCCACTTCTTATGAGTCTTAGACTAGCCGGGACTCCTCTGTTCCTTCTTCCTCTGCTGTGTGCTGATCCCTCCACAGTACATAAACTGCTGAGCAAAACTCGTCAGGAAACTGCAGTCCACTCATCAGCAAACAAGCTTCTCATGTTGGAGATGTTCTTAAAAGCTATTTCTCTTGATTTCTGGACGGTGGTGGTCTCTGTTCTTTCGTCTCTGTGATAGGTGTGCCCCCCTCCCCTGTCCACTGCGGGGCTTCTCCACTGTGGGGCCTTGTGCATGCCTTCCTCTCTTTTCACGGTGCTTCCTCAATTTCCCTTTATTTCCGCAAATTCATCTCACTTCCAGCCATATAAAGCCCACATTTTCGTCTCTAAGCTTGACTATCCTCAGGAATCCCCGGTATAGGCTTTCCTTAGACCCTCGTGCTTAACGTCAAACGTGCTTTTGACAATTTTCTATCAGTTCTCATCTTATAAAATAATGTCATTTCCCCCTTGTTCAAGATTCACACTTGGAGTATCTCTGATATCTGTATCTCTTTAATTGCCTAAATGTGACCAGGAAATTCCTGGTGGCATTCTTCCCAAGTGTGAAGCTGTTTAAATATCATCTGTTCTCATTGCGACTTGATGCCAAGGTTCCTGTTTGGTGGCGAAAATTTCCTGATTCCATAGTTATTTGGGAATCACTCGTGATGTTTACCATTCACTGGCCCCAGACATTTCAATTAATCAAGTCCTTTCTGAATATCTAAGGGCGTGCTCTGTTAGAGCTAAAGGCATACTGGTGAAACAAGAGGCATGCCCTCCTCCTAAAGGCAGCTTACCAACTTTCAGGGATACACATACTAATCAGATAGAGAATGACCCAGCTCAGTGGCTTTCACTCTGTTGTTTTTAAAGACACTGGAAAAGCTTGTGGAAAACAAGAGTCTCTGATCAACAGCCTCAAAGCAGAGTCTGAATTATAAATGTCCCAGGTTATCATTCCACCCCACATGTTATACTAACCCCACTCTCTGGATTGCTATAGGAATGCACTATGGCATTGATCTCTTTCTCCTAGGCTGTCCTCAGGTTGAGATCCTCCTGCCTCTACCTCCTGCATGTTGGGATCAAACGTACGTGTCATAGTGCCCAGTTAGGAGCTATTTTTCATCTGTGTATTTGTATACTCATAACTTCCAAATGATGTATGGTGCTGTGTAATTCAGCTTACAATGAAAAATCTCAAGGAAGAGACTGGAGAGATGCTGTTCTTGCAGAGGACCCAAGTTTGATTCCAGGATCAACATCAGGCAGCTCACAAGTGGCTGTATCTCCTCCTCCAGGAGGTCTGACACCCCTCTGACAGCCTACACCTACACCCACACCCCCCACACCCCCATACACGAAATTAAGATTTTTTAAAAATCCCAAGTAAGTAGAAAAGGGTGAATATAACAGAAGGCATACGTGCCAAGATATAAAGGTGAAGGGATAATTATATGTAAATCAAGACCAAGGAAAAATATTCTAAGTATGAAAGTCTCTCTGAGCTTCTCAGAAATTGCCATTGAGAGGGAAGTATGATCAGAAGGGCATTCATTGGTAAAAAGGAGCAACTTCCTGTTGAACATCAAGAGCATTTGTCTTACTGTTCTTTATTTAAGAGCCATTCAGGGCCAAACAGATAATATAAACTGTTAGACAAAAAAAAAATGAGGTCTACACACCTCCTTTTTAAAATCAGCTTACCTGAGAACTAAGGGCATAATATGTTTGCATCTTGGAGAATCTTGAAGATGAAGGGCTGGGGGCCACCTTAGTCTCAAATGGGCTCTTGACAGAAGATGTGTCATAGACATTTGAAAACTGAGATTCCTATGAAGTCGCACTCACAAATGGTCCACACTAGCTGCTGACTGAAAAAAAGATGCATTGTGTAGATGACAAAGATGTTGTGTCCTTGTGAAAATAAAAAGAGTTGTTCGGCATTTTAAATTTAATTTTATGTTGACAGGTGTTTTGTCCACACATATGTATGTGCACCATGGGTGCCTGGTGCCTGTGGAGGTCAAAAGAGCCCAACAGATCCACTGGACTTGGAGATACCATGGGTTATGAGCCACTATTGAAGTATCGGGAATCAAACCTGGGTCCTCTGCAAGAGCAACACATGCTCTAAACTACTGAACCATTTTTTTCTGCCCCTGTTTGGTATTTTTTTTTTTTTATCTTAATTCAGAGTTACTTCACTTCTGTAACAGGGAGCCAAATGAGCATGTTTAAAGAGATCAAAGGCATAAGTCAGTACCAGTACCATTTGTGGACGGGAGCAACAGAATCCTGTACTGTCAGGCATGAAAAAGACAGAATATTTTCAAAGGTCTCATGGACAGGAAGTATTAAAGGTCTACCTTGACCCCAGAGGATCTCTAACATCACTCCTATAAATGAAGTTTAGTTTAGTTTGAAGATGAACTGCCTCCCTAGCCTTAACCAAGAATCACAAATGACGACCCCTCAGGAAAAAAAGTATGTTAAGCTTAGAAGAGAAACACAAGCAGGCTACTTTCCTGTTATCTATCTGGATATCAAAATACAGCTGCTGAAGTTGATCATTTGGTTTTTGGAGAAATGATATTTATGACTTCTCTTGACATAAGTTAGCCAACAAGTTAAGTGGTTTGTCAAGCATCTTCCACCACCGTATAGGAAAGCATGGCATCAACACGAGAGCTACTTGCCTTCTTGTGGCTAGGTCATCCAAAGACAGCCAGTTTGTTCCCTTATAAAATTAAAGAGTGGGGGGTCAAGGGGGGTCATTTGGGGATCCATGCTTGTTTTATGCCTTATGGCCTTGATATTTCATCTGTCTAAGAGATCTTTCCTATCATGTGAATTTGTGCCACCCTGGCTAGTAGTGAAGGCTTAAGGAGAGAATTATAAGCCCTGAACCTATGGTAAGATCATGCACTAAGATCTCTTTATGAATTCAATGACCAACAATAAATCAGTAAGTTTCATGCAAAGCCTTAAAGTGCTCCTGATTAAAAAGCTGCCTTTTTCTCCTCAAAACTGTATGCTGAATCCTAATTTTCTGCTCCTTCCAATTGTCAAAGATTTATTTTCTTAGTCTAGCCCCCATATTTCTTCTTGTATACACTTATGGCTATTTTTGCAAATGTCTTTTAGACTCTCCTAGCTTTCTGTTTTATTGAAGCCTCCTAAGCTTTATACAATAATTCTATAAATATATGCATCTTCTAAGTATTTACTAAATAAAAGAATGAACAGTGAGTGAATAATGGATTCTTTTTTTTCCCCCAATTGGAAGATAGAAAGTTTCAACTCAAATTATATGAAGGCAGAAAACTGAGCTGAAAAGTCAAGGAAGAGATGGATATGATCTGTGCCCTTTATCTTAAAAGGTTGTTTTGAACTTCAATCAGGGGAATTTGGAATCATGCCCCTTGGGGATTTCGACATCAGGATTGTTGAAAATGGACATGCTCCATCAGCACTTGCCTTGGAGACACAGACAAGACAGTGCAATGCTCTGCTTGGAATTCTCAGATTTTTTTTTTAGGAGAAACAAAACAAAAACCATCTCACGAGTCTGAAAAGTAAAAGCTATGGCCCCTTGCATTTCCCATTCCTGTCTGATTTCCACGTGTAGCTTAGACGTGACATTGAGCTACTGAAAGACTCCTGATGAATTCATGATCCTTATGCTTCTGTGCCAACCTGCCCTCAGTATATCACACACCTAAGTCCATAGCTTTTGCTCATATCCTGGCACCTACCAAGTAATGACATCATACCACAGAGTAACTGGAGGAAGCAGCTCATTTTAATCACTTCTGTGCATCGTCCATTTTAAAAGCCCACCATGAGGACTGATGGGCCAACTTCAGCTCTGTGCTCTCACATCCTTTAGAAGTTCTGGTCAGTGATACACAAAATAAAACAGTGCAAAGCAGCTATCAGATCATTGCCCATGCCTCAGAATTGGTTTTAATCACTTTAAACATCCAGGATAGTGGTTGCTGGTGCCATGCCTAAATATTTCTAGAAGTAATACGTACATTGTCTCTATTGAGAGACCATCCTGCGGTAGGAATGTGGTCCATGTGCAGAAATCCTTATGTCACCCAGTTCACTCTCCACTCTACAGTCCATTACTGTGGTAGTTTGAATAGGTATAGCCCTATGGACTCACATGTTTGAATGCTTTGCCCATAGGGAGTGGCACTATTAGGAGGTGTGGCCTTGTTGGAGTAGGTGTGGCCTGGTTGGAGGAAGTGTGTCACTGTGGGGTGGGCTTTGAGGTCTCATATATACAACAGCTCTACCCAGTGTGGGACAGTTCACTTCCTGTTGCCTGCAGATCAAGATGTAGAACTCTCAGCTTGTCTAGCACCATGTCTGCCTGCACGCCACCATGTCACACCATGATGCTAATGAACTAAACCTGTGAAACTGTAAGCCACCCTCAACTAAATGTTTTCCTTTATAAGAGTTGCCATAGCCATGGTGTCTCCTCACAGCATAGAAACCCTAACTAAGACAGTTACACGCTCTTATCCATGAAAATCAAGTTCAGCTGTCTTCCAGAGGCATAAACAATATTGCTTGTTTGGTTGTTTTTGGTTTTTTTTTTCATGTAAATGAGGCAAAACTTTTCTATCATTTTTCTTAGGGATATTTTTTCCCTCTTCAGCATTTTATTTTACTTATTTTAGTTCTCTAAACTCACAATAATTTTTTCATTAAAAAAAATTAAGGTTTGTTAATGGAGAAGGAACCCACAAATTAATGGATTCTAGGCAAGCATTCTATCAAAGTCACACATTCCAGCCCATCCACACATATTTTATTACATCTATTTACTCATTTACTCTGTGTGTGCACATGTGTGTGGACTTGTGAGCATGCTTGTGTGTGTGTGTGTGTGTGTGTGTGTGTGTGTGTGTGTGTGTACAAAAGTCAGACAACCTTTGGTATATTGGTTCTCTCCACCACGTAGATCCACCACATAGATTGAACTCAGGTCCTCAGGCTCAGCAGTAGGCATCTTGATCCATTGGTCCATCTTGCTGGCCTGCATCCACGTATTCTTAAGTACAGAATATTTTTAATCCAGCAATCCACATATTTTTAATACATAACTCACAGTTTGACAATTAGTGCTGTGGAATCTGGCTCACTCTATGTGTGGATATGGGTCACCACAGTCCTTTCTAGAGGAGTCCATCAGTCATTGGTTCCTTTGTAATCTCCCTATGGAGTCAGCAGATATCAGCGACATGTATTTTTAATGGATAGCTCTGAAAATAATGTGAATGAGGTACTCAATAACAAAATCAACAAGATTAATATTGGCCGTAATTGTTGCTGAGCGTGTTTAAAATATGAGGTATTTAACTCCTATAACAATATAATAGGGAAGACATTACTATTTTCACTTCATAGAGAAAGAAACTGAGGCACGGGGATGATTGCTTATCTGTCCCAGGTCATTCTTGGATTCAAGAATACTAATTTTCTGAGTGCTGTCACTTGCTAGATTGAGACAAAAGTCCATAATAACGGTGGTGGTCATACTGCCTTACACCGTGGACACCATTCTGTTCCCTCCTCTACTTAACCTGGTGTAGATATCTGTGTGCTTTGTTTTCTTTTGTTGCTTGTCTGTTTTTGTTCATCAGTGGCAGGGTCGACTCTGTCGTCTGGGATGGCCTTGAATTTTTGGCAATCCTCCTGCCTCAGCCTCCTAAGGACCGCATTTAAGGTGTAAGCTATACAGCTCTTGGTTTGCTTTAAAATGCACTTTTTTAAAGATTGCTGCCTATGAAACACAGCTTGTACTTATAATAAAAAATTAATAACTAGAAGTTATATATTTAAAAAAATAAAATCTAGAATAATCAATATTAAAAGGAGACTTTTGTCTTCCAGTTTTATCAGTTACTGAAACAAAGAGATAATGCTTCTTAAAATATGCTTCTAGAGCCAGGTATGGTAGCATAGGCCTGTAACCTCAGGCCTTGGGAAAGTGAGGAAGGAAGCTTGTGGGCTTGAGTACTGAACAGAGAGTCCCAGGCCAGCCTGGAGTACATAGTGAGACTGTTTCTCAAAACAAAAACACATTTTTATAGGTTTTTTTTTTTACTACTCTTTATAATCCTGTTCCTTTAAGAAAAATGTTACTAAGCAAATACTACATAGCACTTGCTATGTGCATAATTCTTCTAAACTAGATGCTTTGTAAATCTGAGCCCATAAATTAGGTACTACATAAAACACGGACAGATTGGATAACAAAGAAATTACATAACATGGCCAAGAAACTAGAGACAATATGGGGCTAAAACTTGAATCTAAACCTGGGCACCAGAGACCAAGCATATAATCTTTTACCTGAGCAATGGGTTGCTTAAGGATTGTATGTTGTCTTAGTTAGGTTTCAATTGCTGTGAAGAGACACCATGCCCATGGCAACTCTTATAAAGGAAAACATTTAATTGGGTGGCTCACAGTTCAGAAGTTCAGTCCATTATCATCATGGTAGAACACGGTGGAGGCATGCAGGAAGACGTGATGCTGGAGAAGGAGCTGAGAATTCTACATCTTTGATCCACAGGAACAGGAAGTGGTCTGAGTCACTGGGAGTGCCTTGAGCATATATGAGCCCTCAAAGCCCACCCCCAAAGTAACACACTTCCTCCAACAAGGCCTTGCCTACTCCGACAAAGCCACACCTCCTAATAGTGCCACTTCTTTTGGGGGCCATTTTCTTTCGAACCACCATATTCTACTTCCTGACCACCAAAGGCTAATAGCATATCATAATGCAAAAGTGCATTCAGTCTAACTTCAAAAGTCTCCATAGTCTATAACAGTCTCAAACTTACTTAAAGGTCTTAAGTTCAAAGTCTCTTTTGAGATCCATGCAGCCTTGTAACTGTAATCTCCTATACCGGTTTTCAGGGTATGCAAAAACAAACAAACAAACAAACAAACAAACAAAAAAACCCATGAATGCAGCAAAGGCTAGAATTTTCTATCTGAGGGGAGAAATTAGGAAACACACACTTTCTGGTGGTAACTTTCTCTTTTGCTTCATCTTAAGAAATCCTCGCCGGGCGGTGGTGGCGCACGCCTTTAATCCCAGCACTCGGGAGGCAGAGACAGGCGGATCTCTGTGAGTTCGAGGCCAGCCTGGGCTACCAAGTGAGTTCCAGGAAAGGCGCAAAGCTACACGGAGAAACCCTGTCTCGAAAAACCAAAAAAAAAAAAAAAAAAAAAAAAAAAACCAAAAAAAGAAAAAAAAAAAGAAATCCTCTTTCTGAATTTCTGTTTCCACACAGCCCCATATCTTTCTACAGTTACATTCTCCACACATTCTCCATATAGCCACATACCTGCACATTCTCCTGCACAGCCATACATCTCTACATACAGTTACACCTCTTTTCTATACAGCCTCGTTTTCCTTGTCTCCACACAGTTACATCAATCTCCACACCCATAGCTGTTTTTAGGGAAGACATGTAGTGGCACATGAGAGAAATTACAGACAGAAGCAACCAGTTTTCAGAGTCTATGGTCATGTAAGCCTTTCAGACAAGATTCCCCCATGAGAGGGTTACTCCTCTGGTGGGTCGACGCCATCTCCTGTACATTCCCATGGCCTCTGGTAAAGCCACTGCTAGAAGCAGCTCTCAATATCCCTATAAAAAATCAGACCACATACTCACATACTTCTAACATAATGTACAGGATATACATTACCATTCCAAAACACAGGGAAGGAAGCATAGTGAGGAAATACTGGACCAAAGCAAGACCAAAAACCACCTGGGCAAACTCAAAACTCTGCATCTCCATGTCTAAAGTCAAAATGTTCTTCAGGTCTCCAATTCCTTTCAGCTTTGTTGACTGCAATATACTTCTTTCTCTTGGGCTGGTTCCACTCCCTGTTAGCAGCTTTCTTTGGAAGTCATCCCATGGATCTGGCATCTCCGACATCTTGTTGTCTCCAAGACAATCCAGGCTTCAATTTCACAGCTTCATGCAATGGCCTCTCTAGGACTCCATTCAGGGACAGCCTTAACACATGGCTGGTCCCAGTGGCTTTATTTAATTGTGGAGGCAAATTCCATAATCCATTTCTTCTATCTTTAACTCCAGATCCACGTGGCAGAAGCTGCCAAGGTCTGCTGCTTACTGGGGCTGGAATGTGGCCCCCTTATTCAATTATATCTTTCACAACTTTCTATTTTCAATGGTTTCCTTTACTGCCTAAGTTTGGCTGTCCTGAAACTGGATCTGTAGACCAAGCTGACCTTGAACACAGAGATCTTTCAGTTACATCTTCAGCAGCTTTCTGGTTTTTATGGTTACCTTCACTGGGTAAGCTTGGCTGTTCTGGAACTTGCTCTGAAGACCAGGCTGACCTCAAACTCAGAGACCCATCAGCCTCTGCCTTCAGAGTGCAGGGATTAAAGGTGTGCACCACCACATCCAGTTCTAAGCTTTTCTTTAATTCCTTTCCACAAATTGGAAACTAAGCCGGTGGGATCTTGCCCTGAGATCACCGTTCCCTTTATTCCATTTCTTAGTCTGTTTATCTCCTTGAACACAGGACGTAAGGTCCATTCCATTTCATTCCACTTCCTGGACCCCCTTTTCTCCTCAAATTTTACATTTGTATGTTACCTTACACAGCTTGCTCCTTTTCATTAAGATTATTTATAAGCATGAACACTAGTAACCACACAACAGAGTCTATACTAGGCTGTTCTGAGATTTTCTCCGTCAATGAAATTAATCCAAAACTCTTCACTTTAGCCTCAGGCAGACTCTTTGGACAAGGGCAAAAACCAGTCACATTCTTCACTAAAATATCACAAGAACAATCTCTAGGCCACATATTAACGTTCTTCTCCTCTGAAACCTCTTGAATCAGGCCCCAGAGTTCAAACAACTCTTATTACCTCTGTCTTCCATGTTCTTACTGGTATGACTCATTAAGCAGCATTTAAAGCATTCATCAGCTTTCCTAACTCAAACTCCTAAAGTCCATGTTAATCCAAACAAAAACATGGTCCAGCCTAGCACAGCAATACCCCAGTCCCTGGTACCAACTTCTGGCTTAGTTAGGGTTACAACTGACCATGGCAACTCATTTTTTTTTTAATTTTATTTTACAATACCATTCAGTTCTACATATCAGCCATAGGTTCCCCTATTCTCCCCTCTCCCACCCCCTCCCCTTACCCCCAATTCACCCCCCATTCCCACCTCCTTCAGGGCAAATCCTCCCCCGAGGACTGCGATCAACCTGGTAGACTCAGTCCAGGCAGGTCCAGTCCCTTCCTCCCAGACTGAGCCAAGTGTCCCTGCATAAGCTCCAGGTTTCAAACAGCCAACTCATGCAATGAGCACAGGACTCGGTCCCACTGCCTAGTTGCCTCCCAAACTGATCAAGCCAATCAACCATCATACCTATTCAGAGGGCCTGATCCAGCTGGGGGCCCCTCAGTCTTTGGTTCATAGTTCATGTGTTTCCAATCATTTGGCTATTTTTTTTCAATAATTGAGTAAAACCGAAATTTATTATAAGCCACAGTTGTCCTAGGGACCTCCATGCTATATATATATCCTCCATGGTTCTATGGGTTGTGGTCTGATTGTTCTTTATTTTGTATCTAGAATCCACTTATGAGTGAGTACATACCATGACTGTCTTTCTGGGTTCGGGTTACCTCACTCAGGATGATTTTTTCTAGTTCCATCCATTTGCCTGCAAATTTCATGCTTTCATTGTTTTTCTCTGCTGAGTAGTACTCCATTGTGTATATGTACCACATTTTTTTCATCCATTCTTCTGTTGATCGGCATCTAGGTTGTTTCCAGGTTCTGGCTATTACAAATAGTGCCACATTTTTTTCATCCATTCTTCTGTTGATCGGCATCTAGGTTGTTTCCAGGTTCTGGCTATTACAAATAGTGCAGCTATGAACATAGCTGAGCATGTATCTTTATGCTATGAATCAGCATTCCTTGGGTATATGCCCAAGAGTGGGATGGCTGGGTCTTGAGGTAGTTCGATTCCTAATTTTCCGAGAAACCGCCATACTGATTTCCACAGTGGTTGTACAAGTTTACATTCCCACCAACAGTGGAGGAGTGTTCCCTTTGCTCCACATCCTCTCCAACATTGACTGTCATTGGTGTTTTTGATCGTAGTCATTCTGACAGGTGTAAGGTGGTATCTCAGAGTCGTTTTGATGGCAACTCTTATAAAGGAAAACATTTAATTGGGTGGCTTATAGTTCAGAGGTTCAGTTTATTATCATCATTATGTGACATGGCAGCATGCAGGCAGACATGGTGCTGGAAAAAGAGCTGAGAATTCTACATCTTTGATCCACAGGCAACAGGAAGTGGTCTGAGTCACTGGGAATGGCTTGAGAATTTGAGACCTCAAATCCCACCTCCACAGTGACACACTGTCTCCAAAAAAGCCACACCTCTTAATAGTGCCATTCCCTTTAGGGGACCATTTTCTTTTAAATCACCATATGTGGTGATCATTTTAATTCTATAAATCTAAAGCCATAGATGCATAGGTTGGTAAATGTGTGTGGACAAATACTATCCACATGCAAGTTTACTCTGTTTAAGTCTCAGAAGGAAGTTGATCTCACTTATCGAGAATTCTAACCCCGTGTTCAGGCACACACGGACCTCCAGTTTCACCAGTGACTTCTGGTGCAGTCACTAACATTAACAGAAAAGTCACAACAACCCTTTACCTAGTGCAGTGTATTTGAAGTTTCAAGTGAATCCCAAATCTAATGTCTTGACTCAAACTCTAAGCTGCTGGGCCCAGATAGGCCTGACATCCTTACAAATTACCCTAGACTTCCCACCTTTAAGGAAACTGGGGCCCTGAGAGTTCTTCAGCCTTGAATCTTGGTTAGTGAAAGGTCCACCTCTGCTTCACCACTGAAAGGATATCATTCGGCTAGCACATAGCTGTCAGTTTTTAATGGCAACCACATAAATAGCTCACCATTGTTTTATATCCTCAAATACTGTTCATTGCATCTCTTATAAAAAAAAATCCTCTCAAATTCAGCTTAAAGCAGGAGTTTTTGGCACATGACACCCTCTCCTTGATTAATTTTAAATAGTGTAATCTGGAAGGTATTCAAAATTCATCGACACCTATCTTCCCTACAAGAAGACTGGAACTTTGTAAGCTTTGTTGAAATCGGAGAAAAGAATATCTTTCTTGCAGCTTATATTTGTGTGCTAGTGAATCTAAAATCAGAAGCTAACAGTTAATATAGCCAGTAGATTGTTTAAAAATACTACACAGGGATACTGTGTATATAATAGAAGTATTATGCAAACAAGGAAACCTATAGACGACATTGCTTTACAAATGATACAGAGGATAAGCTTGAAGTTGAGTTCTTTTTTCCATGCTTTAAAAAATATTACTAGTTCTCTTAAAATTTTGTGTTTTTATCCCATTCACTCCCGTTACCCAAATCCAGCCCTGATTTGCTACCCATCCAACTTTGTGTCTCTGATAGCTAGTTTTATGTCAACTTGACACAAGCTAGAGTCATCTGAGCTAAAGAATCCCAATTGTGAAAATTCCTCCATAAGATAAGTCTGTGAGCAGAAAAACCTGCAGGGCATTTTCTTTATTGATGATTGGTGGGGGACTGCCCAGCCCATGTGGGTGAGGATACTCCAAGCTGGGTTCTATATGAAAGCCAACCAGGCGGTGGTGGCGCACGCCTTTAATCCCAGCACTGAGGAGGCAGAGCCGGGCGAATCTCTGTAAGTTCAAGGCCAGCCTGGGCTATAGAGTGAGATCCAGGACAGGCACCAAAACTACACAGAGAAACCCTGTCTCGAAAAAAATCAAACAAAAGAAAGAAGGAAAGAAGGAAGGAAGGAAGGAAGGAAGGAAGGAAGGAAGGAAGGAAGGAAGGAAGAAAGGAAGGAAGGAAGAAAAAGAAAAGAAAGCCAGTTGAACAAGCCATGAGGCAAGCCAGTCTTCCGTACTATTTCATGGCCTCTGCATCAGCTCCTGCCTCCAAGTCCCTGCCCTGTTTGAGTTCCTGCCCCAACTGCTTTTGATGATGAACTGTTCTATGAAAGGAAGAGTAAAGTAAACCCTCTCCTCCTCAAGTTGCTTTTGGTCATGGTGTTTCATCATAGAAACAGAAACCCTAACTAAGACAGTAAGTGTCCACAATACTTAAGTCCAATTTGTGCTGCCCATATATTCTCAGATGTGTGGCCTTCCCCTGAAGGGTAGTCAACTTATCAGGAGCTTCACTCTTAGAGAAAACTCATTGTAGCATGAATCTTAAAAGTTTTATTAATAAAATCAAACCTAAGGTCAGTTATTGGGGTGAATGCTGGAAGATCAGAGAAGCAAAACAAGCCACAGCTACCTCGCCTTGCCAGTTCCTCAGCTGATCCTGTTTCCTTAGAATGAATCTCAGCTGAACTGCTACTCGAAAGCCTGAAAGCTTAACCAGCCAAATGCTTCTAGTTCCTGGTCTTCACGCCTTATATACCTTTCTGCTATCTGCCATCACTCCCTGGGACTAAAGGCTCACTTCTTGGGATTAAAGGTGTGTGTCACCAGGCCTGGCTATTTCCAATGTGGCCTTGAACTCAGAGATGCAAAGGGATTTCTACCTCTGGAATGCTAGGATTAAAGGTGTGAGTGCCACCATTTTCTAGTCTTTGTATCTAGTGACTGTTCTGTTCTCTGACCCCAGATAAGTTTATTAGGGTGCACAATATTTTGGGGAACACAATACCACCACAACTCACCTCTGTCGTTCAACAGCTATTGCTTGCTATGTAATATCTCCTTAGCTGGGCGAGACTTCATGCCCACTTCTCTTCTGCATGTTAGGGCTTGGTCTGGCTGGAGCTTGTACAGGTCTTGCGATGTCATCGTAGCTGCTGTGAGTTCATCTGTGGAGCTCATCTGACATGTCTGGAAGACACTGTTTCCTTGTGGTCATCTATAGCCTCGGGCATTTACACGATTCCCATCCCTCTCTCCTGCAATCACCCCTGAGCTTTGGGAGGAGGGTCTGTGACATAGATGTCCCTCCGAGGGCTGAGCCTTCTGTAGTCTCTCATTCTCTGCACTTCTGCCAATTCTCGGTCTCTGTGTTAATCTGTATATACTGCAAATAGAAACTTCTCTGGTGACAGGTGAGAGATGAATTACTCTATGGGTATAACAACTCATTAGGAATCACTTTATTACTACATCCATTTAGCCGAACGTATTCGCTACTTTTCTATTCTGTGACAAAACACCATGAGCAAGGTATTTTATGGAAGAGTTAATTTGGGCTTACGGTAACAGAGAGTTGGAGTCCATGATTGAGGAGTGAAGGCATGATGGCAGGGAGTGAGGCTTACATCTTGAACCACAAGCACAATGCAGAGAGGGTGAACAAGAAATGGCCTCAGTCTATAAAACTCTCAAAGCCTGTCCCCAATGTCATGCTTCCTCCAATTTGGTCACACCTCCTAAGCTCCATGTCCTAGTTACTTTTCAGTGCCAAGTATTTGCTGTGCCAAGACATTATGACCAAGGCAACTTATAAAAGAAAGAACTTTTTGTGCTCACAGTGTCATATGGTGAGTCCATGGCCATCATGGCAGCAGACAAGTAGGCATGGCCTGGCACTAGAACAAAAGCTGAGCACTTACATATTGAGTCAATAACCACAGGGCAGAAAGAGCTATGAATGGCATCGTCCATTAGAACCTCAAAGCCCACTCCCACTGAAACATCTCCAACAAGGCTGTACCTCCTAATCCTTCCTAAACAGTTTCACCAAATGAAGACCACGCATTTCAATATATGAGCCTATAGGGGCCTTTATCATTCAAACCACTACTCTCCACAAGCAGTTCCACCAGCTAGACACCAAGTATCCAAATGCCTGAGACTACAGGGGACATCTCATTTAAACCACCACACAGAATAATCACAGTAGGTTCTCCCCTAGACCTTTCTATCCGTAGGTTCTTGACCTGATGGTGATGCAAGATATAGGTTTCATATTGTGGAAATGTCCTTAAATCAAACCAGAAAGTGATTGGTTAAGTGGACATGTCATGCCAGGCCAGACGTTATTGTGGTCACAGGGTTCACAGCTGGGTAGGACTGATGATTACTCTCTTTCCTTCAGCAGCTTGTGTAGCCTTTTCCTGCAATATGAAAGCTGGCCAGGAGGAATGAAGTTTCCAGGCCACTACCTACTTGATTTCTTCATCTTCTGTGACTCAAGTACTCAGTGTCTTCATCAGTATGGTCTTACCATCAAGTTCAGGAGGGAAACCAAGAGCATTAGCAATAGCCTGTGATGTCTGGAAGGTCTATAGGACCTCAATGACCAACAGCTCCAAAAGAACTAATCCACTCCTGGCTTTGGGCCTTTTATTTTTTTTTTAGCCTGTATTGATGCATTTTTGACATACAGACCAACCACAGGAAAAGGGCTCTGGATGTGTGAGTCTGAGCTGCATCTAGAGTCCCAGCTCTACTGTCTGCTGTCACATGTCCTTAAGCAAATTACTCACTTTCCACAGCCTCGTATCCCTTAGCTGTGTAATGGGGATAGATATAATTTACGAGATTGCTTTGGACACACCAGTTAGCTCCTGGTCCTTAGTAAGATGTAGTGGTATTCTTTCTTAGTATAAACATCTATGCTCTTCTTTACACTTTTGACATAATAAACTAACTTCAACAATGTCAAGGCAGTAAAAATAAGGTCTGGTTCCCTTCTAGAGCCTTGTAAAGTATTTAGTGTTGGTTGACTGATATGTAGTAATCTTAGACACTGCATGCAATGATGCTGGGCCAAGGAGCTCACTCTACCACCCCAGCAGGTTGCTACTCCATTGAAAAGGAAACAAAACACAACCACAGTAACTGGATGGGCTCCCATGATAGAAACAAACTCACCCAAGGAAGGCTTAGCTCAGTACAGAACACCGTAGTGATCATGCAGTCCTGGCATATTCTCCCAGATGTAGAAAGCTGTGGCAAATTACATCTCCGAGAAACCACTCTTATTCAAAGTAAGTTTGGAAACAATATTTAGAAGTCTAGCCCTTCTTTAATCATATACTTTGATGGAAGGATGTTCTTATGCACATCAGCTCAGCTCAATTCCTTCCAGAAGGACTGACATCTTAAACGGCACTAAACAATGAATCACCTTGTCAGATAAAGTGCAGAATGGAAAACCTGTTACCAAACTCGTCTGATATAATGACATTTACAACAACATGTTTGAGGTGATAAACCGACAATAATAATTATATTTCCTTTAGACTTTGATTGTACTTTGAAAGTTCGATGCAATCATACTTGCTTCCTTCAAGAAAATTTTACACCCCGACATTTAATTTCTGAAACTTCAAACCTTCTATGAACATGCAAATCACAGTTGGCATTAAAAGAATCGCTCTCCGCTCCCTTTCAGGAGCCTGGAATAATGATGACGGTGGGGATGCGAGCAATAGCCGAGTACAAGAGACCCTTCCAGGGATTCAAGGTTGATGGACGCAATTCCTTTCTGAAATGACAAACAGAGCATTTTTCTCTCCGGAACATGAAGATTTGCTGGTGGATGCTCAAGGAGAATGAAAGTAGAATCAAGGGCATGCAAAACACCAGACTACAGGTGTGAGCTGGAGCTTGTGAACATAGTAGGCACTTCGCCGCTGTCGTTGTTTGTGGGGATTTTAATATAATGTGAACATTCAGAAGGCAGGGTCACTCTCTCTAGGGTGAGCTTCAAGTTGCTCTCACAAAGCATGCTGGGATTACTCCTGATGGGAGTTGCTGGACCTTGCAGACATCCCTGGCTCCCTCTGTAGCTTCTAAGCCTTCATGAAGAAAGAACTGACCCCAGGGCAGCAACCTCACTCCCCTGAGGTGGCCAAGAGATCAATTATCTTCTACATCCCTAATGTCTCACTGCTACCACAGTTATTCAAAGGCCAATGGGTTCCTGCTCAACACCGCTCCTCTCCCATTTGTCTATTTGTCAGTAGCTCTTGCAGAAAGCCTGCTAGGGGAAAATGTTAAAACTTTGGATTAAAATGAGCTTGCAGATACTGTTTTTAGGGTCCTGATATCAAGGTTCGCTCTTTCTCAGAACTCCTCCAGAAAATCAAGCACAGGCTATAATCACTTCCCAGAACTCTAGTGATTACAAAAATCTGCTAATGCCCCCAAAGTTCTGAGATGAGAAGAACATAAACCTGAGTCTCATGTAAAATGGGGCCTTTTCTTCTAGCTACGACTCAGAGTCCGACACTTCTGGGTCCTCCATTGAACACAAAAGTTGTATATTTTGCACTGTTTGAAAACTTAGGATCTTATACAAAGTGGAGGACATTTATGCTCACAAAGTGGAGGACATTTATGCTCACATTTCTTTGTTTTGTGCTTCCTCAGCTCCTTGATGGCCTCCCACAGTAGAGAAAAATAAACCACATTGCTGGAGATCTAAACTAGGAATGTATTCCTTAAGCTAATCTCGGAGAATATTTTGCCCACAGCTGCATTAGTTATAGAGTATTGGTGTCTAGTGGTCTGTATCCTGGCCTTCCGATGCTAACACTGCTCTAAACACAGTGACACTCAAATTGATATTACTATAAAGACATGTTCACATGTATGTAAGGTGTAAAATGTGTACACCTTAACTAAAGGATACTGGATGTTTTAATACCAAACAGCAGTTGAGTGTAGCTTTCCAAAAAAACAGGGAGGGTCTCAGATCAGATGACCTTGACATAAACCCACAGTTCTTGTTTATAAAATGAGCAAAGGAGGAAAGGCAAGAGAGTGCTTGATATGTGGACTCTAAGGCAGTTTCAAGCAGCAGAAGTCAGAGGGGATTGGTCCACTGCAGGGCTGTAGGCTGCAGCATAGGCCGCCAACAGAGGAAACCATGACTGTTCATCGCATGAAAGGGATTTCACAGGAGCTGTCTCAGGCACGGTCTCTCATAGAGTGGGTTCATGCTCACTTGCAAGATGCTGTAAGTAAATCTATTTCACAGATGAAGACAGGCTGCTTTCCTGAGTGATGAGGCTGAGCCAACATTTGAAGTCAAGAACACCTCTTCAAAGCCTAGCATCCCCCCCACACACACATAATCTGCACTGTCTCACCAGTCACTCGGAGTCTATAGAACCAGCAAGCATGGCGCCTGCAGGGCGAAGGATGGGGAAGGATGGCAAGATATGGGATTTTCAAAGCATTTTTGGCTATGGCAATTCATCGTAACAAGCCAGTTAGGAAGAAGATGCTATGATTTTGTTGACTCTAAAAATGAAAGTTTTCTACATGGGCGTGCATACAACTCTAGCAAAGTTTTAAAAATTCTCTTTTGACCCAAGGCACAGAATAGCACTTGTCCATTCTTTGAAAACAATATGGGATGATTGGTGACCACAGGCTGGAGTGCCTTTCTTCCCTCTCCTCCACACATCATTATTTGTAAAATCTTTGAGAAAAGAAAATGATGAAGACTCCATATTGTGAAAAGATACTGCCGCATTCAAATGGCTTTGTCCCTTTCTTAAGAAATCAGGCAAGAGAACTCGGCTAATTAGAGGGCCAGCAGGCCTTTGAAGCCCGTATAATGAATTTTGGGGGCAAGGACACATCAGGGTTCACATTCTGGTAAATGGCTCAAGGAGAAGAAAATGGGGAGGTTGTCTTCCCATCGGCAGTGTCCACGTGAATAAAAGCTGCACACAGCCTGCCAACATCACACGTGTAGACCCGGGCTAATGTCTGTATTAAATTAACTTTTTGCTAGAATTGCTGTTCAAATTTTTCTTATAAATGAATCACTGCTTTACAAAATGAAAAAATCCATAAACGTAACAAGGAGTCTATGACAATTAGTGGTATGAGCCCTTCTTAAATCTTCTTTTGGAGATGGAGCTTTTCATGGTTCAGATATTGTTCCGATAATTAATTTGAAAATTTGCCATATTTTTCTGAATTACTGCTCTGCACTGTTCTCCAGGGAAGGAGCTGAGAAGCTGCAGCCCACTCACCTTTAGCAGAGCCTGGTTAGAGCTCAGAGTAACCACACCTCCTTTGTGTCCCTCACCAGCCCAGTCAGGGCAAGGTGTCTTCTGTCTTCATGGTCACCTACTGAGAAGAGAACATGCGCACTGCACACCAGTGGTGGGGTCAGATTTGGGGAAATCATGTCCAGAATACTCAAAGGTACTTCTCATTTTCAAAGCTACTAATTTAATCTATCTGAGTCCAAGCTCAGGTCAACCACCAATTTAACAAGCATTTGAAGACACTTACTCTACATTAGGGAAACTGCTGGACACTGAAGACACCCATTTCTCCAGCCAGGACTCGGGAAATCAGCTCTGATTAAGAATATTCCACCCCTCTTACACACACACACACACACACACACACACACACACACACACACACACACATATATATATAAATTAAAATTAATTAAAAAAACAACCTATTATGTTCACACACTTATTTTGCAAAAGTTTCAGCTGCCTGTGTTCTTTCCTGCATTACAGTTCCATGTCTCCATACATCCATCTCCACACCCACTCAGAAAGCATACTGACCCCCTCCAACAATTATTCAGGATGTGCTCCCTTGAATAAGAGCCACATTACGGAAGAAGACAGGATTCTTATTCCCATGGGGCAGTATCCTGAAGGAAGCATTTGGAAAACTTTAAATACAAAAGCCCTTGAAAACAAGGAAAGCCAGCCAGGAGATGAGTGAACCACTGATAGGAAAGTGAAGTTCTGTTGCTTGGCCAACTGTAAGGAGAAGAACATTACATTTTAGTCTGGGAATGCACATTAGAAAAAAAATATTCTATTTGTTTGTGATTCAGCCTCTAAATATCCACATATCTGGACGCCTAGTTCAAAGTCATACTCCTGTCTTACAAATTGCCAATAATTATTGATTGGTGATCATAAGGATTTCCAGAGTAACTAGCCAATAGCAACATCAGCAATGGGATGAGGAATACTTGAATATTCATTTCTAAATTCTTGATAAACATTTTAGCTATTACTTGGGATCGAAATGTATTGTGTGCTTGAAATCCACATTGACTCAGTTAACATAGCAATTTATACTTATTAAAACCAGGGTCTGAGTCAGTGGCAAAGCATGTGCTATGAAAATGTAAAACCTTGGGTTCAGTTCCCAGCACCAGTGTGTGTGTGTGTGTGTGTGTGTGTGTGTGTGTGTGTGTGTATCTGTGTGTCTCTCTGTGTGTATGTATTGTATGTCTATGTGTGTGTAATTATATCATTAGTACTGCAACATATGATTATGAAAACTTCATTTTACTTACACATTTAAATACACAAATGCAATTGTTAAGAACTTCCAACCAACTGAGACAGAGATGAAAAAATAAACAACAAAACTTTCTTTTAAAATACATATAATGCTTAAAAACAAATAACAACCAAAGCTATATATGTCAGTTTCTGTTATTAAATCTTATTAATGTTACTGTTCAAGAAAACATCTTCATCTGGAAGAATTTTTCAAGTCTTACTGAGACTAATTAAAAGCAGAAAGCCAATTTTATTAACTCCAAATTTAAAAAGTTTCAAAAGCATGACTACCCATGTTACGGAGTCATCACTAGTCCATGACAAGCCACCTCAGGCCAACCACAATGAGGACTCTAGAGGACAGGAAAGCCAGGATAGACAGGAAGGCAGGGCAAAGGCAAGCTTGCTGTTTACTGAGGCTTGTGGGAAGTAAGGTATGGAGACTTCAGGAAGGACCTCAGTGGCCCAAAGGATGAGAAATGGCTGCATTGGCACCATGATTTGAAATGTCCAATTTCCACTGCTAAAATCTTTCATGATGAAATTGTAGAGCTGGGAGCTGAAGGGACAGCTCGGCAGTTAAAAGCATGTACTGCCCTTGCAAAAGACCGGACTTGGTTTTCCAGCACCCACAACTGCCTGTAACTCAGGCTCTAGGAGACCAGATTCCTTCTTCGGGATTCTGTGAGTACCTGTGCTCATGTGCACATATCCACACACACACAAGCACATAGATCTACACACGATTAAAGTGGCTTTAAATTAGAAATAAAGTGGATTTATCCATATTTGATACCTATTTTTTTTTTGTTTTGTTTTTTTGTTTTTCAAGAGACAGGTTTTCTCTGCATAGCTTTGCGCCTTTCCTGGAGCTCACTTGGTAGCGCAGGCTGGCCTCGAACTCACAGAGATCCGCCTGGCTCTGCCTCCCGAGTGCTGGGATTAAAGGCGTGCGCCACCACCGCCGGCTTGATATCTATTTTTAATCACAAATATTTATATGCATACTTGGCAATTTAGCGTCATGTCCTGAATAGACAGCTGATATGTCTAGCAAGAAGTAATCCTACCAAGAAGATGACTCAAGTTGAGACCTGGTCGTAATAAGAGCCATTCAGAAAGTGATCTAGGCAAGGAGACCTCGGGGAAAGAGAAAGGGCACAGAGCCACAGGGACCACAAGCTTATCCATGTGGGAAGTGAGGAGAAAGAAGTGACGAGGGAAAGGGTCCTGGCTGTGGAGAGAGAGATGCTGAACTTCCACTCTGTTCCTCTCTGCCACCATCCAGCCTCCCAGACCCATGATTCACTCCTGAATCCCACTGGCTCATCACTTTGTGAACTGCACATTAGCAATTCTTGGTCTGCCATGCAGCTATGGCTTCCCGCAGTCCCCAGAAAGCCATCCAAAGTCCTCTGCAGCCTCCAAGACCATGAAGCCCCGGCCAGGCAGACTTCTCTGTCCTGGTCTCAGCACTGTCTCCTGGCCTGCCACTGATTTCCAGACCTTTCACTACTATTTCTTCACATACCAAGCTTTTGACTCTGGGTTCTACCTGGTGCCAGTCCTTAAAATGGGATGTTCTTCCCTTTGCTGTTTGGTGCTGCCAAGTTCCTCACCTCTCTGGTACTTCTCTCACTTTTGGAAGCATATTCTGCCAATGATTACAAAACCGCACCCTTACACTGATATCCTGCTTCAGCAATCCATCTCCTGGGATCTCTTTTCTTGTACACTGACTTTCCCTCTCTGTAGTGAAAGCCTGAGAGCCGATTGCCGGCTGGTATCCTGTGGATTTTCTTTACTATTGCTGACTCGACGTCCAAACGCATTCACTACAGGTGAATAGACAAGAGAGGAAATATTACATTAACAATAATAGTCCTTTAACTTACAACACAGTAGAAAAATAATATAAATAATACTAGCAATACATGACATAAGTAGTTCCCTGCTGTTGACTAGTCAGCAAGGGCTGGACATGCTACTAATCATTGTCTTGCTGTCCAAGAGCCTATAAGCAAGATACAATACTCCCTATAAAGTTTCCAAAACAGCTTAGAAACTGGAAATTCAGATAGAAAACTTGCCATTGGTAATGGTGGAGCCAGTGGTTGTGGAAGCCTTTGAATCCCAGACTCAGAATGAAGATGTCTTTAACTAATGGCGAAGGGGTTGTTTTGATCATGTGAAATAATTCTTCGAATATTTTCTCGGTAGAAATCTCACTTCCTGGATGAGAACAGAGCTTTTGTGCTTCTCTATGTGGGGACCTAATTGAAGTCGATCTTGACTTTTCTTCTAAGAGTTGCCCAAGGACTCCATTTTTGACTCTATTCCCTCAAAAAAAAAAAAAAAAAAAAAAAAAACTGGGGTTCTTTTCAAATGTAAAATGCTCCCTTGGCATGCGGTAAATCACAGGGAAAATTAAAAGGATAAAATCTTAGATTAAATGTGAAATAAAGTCAAGCATAATTTCTTCTGAGAATTTGTGGTTACTTTTGGCCGTAAAGTGGACTGAACAAAAATTTATGGGCTTCTATTTTCATGAAAGAACAGGGCACACTCACTGTAAGTGATGCCTAAGTGCACATCAGCTTTATGTAGTTCTAGTTGGTGTGCAGTATGATGAGCCCATGTTAACTTTATGTGGAGGGCCATTTAAACATGAGTGCAGCGAAGGTACAGTGCTTTAGTCAAGCGGGTGTTTGTTTGTGTTCACCCCTTTCCAGGCCCAGATAACCGTGGAGCTGTCATAACTAATGCTACCTGTTCTGGAGCTCAAATCCGAAGTCACACAGCACATAGGATTTGGGTCTACCCTTTTTCCTCTCAGCTTCTCTTTGCCGTCTATCCCTGTTGACTGTGTTGGGTAAATAAAGCTGTTCTGAAGATTTGTTTATGGTTTAAATTTGAGATGTTTTTGTTTCTCTTGGACAGATATGCAGACACAGGACTTCTGAATGAGATGTTAAGTGAATAGTTAGCCTTGTAAGAAACGACCCAACTTTACTACCCTTGTGTGAGCACAAGTCTGTGCCCATTCTAAATGCGGACAAGCCTTTTGTTTACTTTGGGTTTTGCTTTTTATGCAGTAGCATCTCTTATACAACTCAGGCTGGCCTCTGTCTCTCTTGCCTCAGCCTCCAAAGTGCTGGGATTATTGGCAGGAAGCGCCCTGTGCAACTCTTTGCCAACCTTTGAAATATTAGCTATACTGAGGGGGTTGTCATCGCTATAGTTTCAGTTGCTTTTTCCTAATGATCGCTTGCTTTTATCATCTGTGTGTAATGTTGGTGAAGTGTCTCTTCCAGTCTTGTGTGTGTTAATGTGGCACACGTGTGCAGATGCATACACACATGTATATGCATGCATGCACTTGCATGTGGAAACCCCAGGTCAGTCTCACCCTTTTTTAAAGAGGAGCATTCCACCTTGTTCTTTTGAGGCAGAATCTCTCACTGGGACCTGGGTTCACTAATTAGGATTGGCGCCTGGCCAGCAAGCCCAGAGCTCTCCTGTTCCCATCTCCTGAGCACTAGGATTTCAAGTGTGCAACAACATACCTAGATTTTTTCATGGGTTCTAGAGATAAAAATTCTCTCTCTCTCTCTCTCTCTCTCTCTCTCTCTCTCTCTCTCTCTCTCTCTCTCTCTCGTGTGTGTGTGTGTGTGTGTGTGTGTGTGTGTGTGTGTGTGTATGTCAGTCTGTCTGTCTGTCTGTCTGTCCTTTACCCCTGGCTTCTCTGGGGATGGGGGACTCACTATGCCACCAGGCTGGCTCAAACTCTGATTCTTTTGCCTCAACCTCCAAACACTAATGCATAACCATGAGAAGCCATCCTTCAGCTCTTAATAGTAAATTCCTGAGAAATTGTCTTCTCACTATCATTTCATTCATGTCTTAATTTCCCAAGTAGAAATGAATGAAATCTTCCATTTTTCTCTTAGCATACATCCCAACTATTATTTCTTTTAGGATGATATAAAAATTTGGTACAAAGCAATGAGTCTGTTGATGGAGGCATATGAACTATTAATGATATTAATTATTTGATTCTATTAATACACAACAACTATTTTGTGTTTATTTATCAGAAACTTATATTTTCCCTTTTGTATAGTCAGATCCCTTCCCGCTTTATTGGAATATAATTGATGTTAGTTGTCTTTATATACAGTATAGAGTACAATGTGACTTTTTGATCTAAGTAAACACAACGAAATGATTCACTTGAGTCGATTAGCATAGGTACCACCTCACACACTTGTCCACACACTCCTCATCATTCTGTCTCAAGGAGATTTTAGATTTACTGTTTAGCAACAATGCTCCATTCGTAACTTCCCTCACCCACTGCGTTAGGCAGAAGGTCTTTAGAAGGTACTTCCTTGTCTAAGAGAAACCTTGTAGTGTTTGACCAGCCTCTCCCCAGTCTCTCTTCCCCTAGCCCAGCCAAGGCTGCCCCACTCTGCTCTCTTCTGTGGTTTGACCCCTTCAGTTTCCACCTATAAGGAAGCTCGTGCAGTGTCTGTGTGAATCATAAATGGTTTTGTTTGTTTGTTTTGTTTTTGGAATCCCCCTTTTGTTTCCCATGGCTGTAATAGTTTACACTCCCATCCACAGTGTACAAAAGCTCTCTTCCCAAATCCTGGCTAGCATTTTATTTTTCATCTCTGTCTCACTGTGTCTTGGATTCGTATTTCCCTGCTTATTTATAATGTCGAGTCTTTAAAATTTTATATTCATCTGTCTTTTCTTTTTGAAGAGATGTCTACTCAGATGCTTTTCCAGTTCAGAAAAGGTTTTTAGATTTATTTACTTGGAGAGAGAGAGAGAGAGAGAGAGAGAGAGAGAGAGAGAGAGAGAGAGAGGGCTTATATATGCCTGTAGATGTGAGAGAGGACAATCTTCTTCAGGACTCAAGTCTCTTCTTCCACCATGTGGTTCTGGGGCTCGAACTCAGGTTGTCAGACTTGATGGCAAGCATCTTCACCTGTGGAATCGTCTCAGTGACGCTGGAAGCGATGGCCACAAACAGGACAGAGATGGATGCTCGGTGTGGAAAAGGTGTTGATCTTGGGGGCTGGGCAGGTAGAATTCAGAAAATGGAATCTGACTTGCAGAAAAACTCAAATAATACTCCCCCTCTTCCTCCCCTCTTCCTCCTCCCCCTCTTCCTCCTCCCCCTCCCTCTCCCCCTTCCTCCCCCTCTTCCTCCTCCCCCTCTTCCTCCTCCCCCTCCCTCTCCTCCTTCCTCCCCCTCTTCCCCCTCCCCCTTCCTCCCCTCTTCCCCTTCCCCCCTCCTCGCCCTCTCCCCCATCCTCCCCCCTCCTCCTTCTATTCCTCCTCCTCTGATGATAAGAAAGATGCTCAAATCTGGATCACATTTGGATCCCCTCGTCTTCACAGAACCCCCTAAGAGCTGTGGTGTGTTTGTTTCTCTTCTCTAAGGTGACAGTGTTGTCGGCAGGTGGGGCTTTGGGAAGTGGTTAGAACTCCACAGGGGTAGAAATCAGAGCCTGGTTAAAGCAGCCATGGCAGTGCCTAAGCCCCCTCCCCCACCGAGGGCAGTGGCCAGAGCCAGGGGACACCTTCTCAGCCACTGCTCACTCTCAGCCACGGACTTCCAGCCTTCAGAACTGTGAGCCATGTTTCCTTTGTTTTGAAGCTGCTGAGTTTATTCTATTTTGTTATAGAAGTTCAAACTATGTTTTAAGGCTTTTTCTCTTTAAATTTAGAAACACTTGCTGAAGATAATGTTTCCATAGACATTCCTTGGTGTACAAAAATAATGATTCCTGAAAACACCACATTCTCCTGTTAATTTAGTGCTTACTTTTGGCATGGTTTGCTTTTTTGGTCATTAGTAAATGGAGATAATTTGAATACACATTTCTTGAAATTTTCCTGGCATTGTTTGTGTATTATTAATATATCTGAATTTTACTTGTATGCAACCTAAAATATAATTAACAAGTGGTAAGACATTAGTTCCACTGACAGAGTTATAGGGATGCTTCATCGTTCTGAGAACAACTTCAGCAGTTTCTGGAGAAGCATTTTTGGAAAATGTCATGGTAAACAACAGTAAATATGGATCTGATATCTCACTTAAGTTTTTTTTTAGTCAACTCACATTTTTTTTTTTTTGTTTTTTTGTTTTTTGTTTTTCCAAGACAGGGTTTCTTCTGTGTAGCTTTGGTGCTTTTCCTGGAACTCCCACTGTAGCCCAGGCTGGCCTCGAACTCACAGAGATCCGCCTGCCTCTGCCTCCCAAGTGCTGGGATTAAAGATGTGTGCCAACACCGCCCGGCAACTCCCACATTTAATGATGAACATTCTATAAGATTTTTTTTTATGACTTTTCTGAAATAATTGTACATCCCAGAGTAACTGGAGGATATTCGATTCCTTAGCTATCAGGACAACAGGATGAGCATAGTCCCGGGATGGTTTGAAGTGAAAAGCGAGGGGTAAGACCAGAGCCTGCTGGAAACAAATTGCACTCTTACATCTTCCGACTAGGACTAGAAATTAGGACTAGAAAAAGAATTACATGGCACTTCCCTCAGCAGCACCTGTGCTTTTCCACACAGGCACCCCTCCTCTCTCCACACTGGCCTGGCCTGTTGGAGATGCCTGTTCCTCCCCTGGGGTGCTTAGGCTTGGGCTGGTTTCTGGGGAAAGCAACACTCATGCTGAGCCTGGAGTCTCACACCTGCAGGGCCTAGGACAGGAAGCAGCTGTCTCCATCACTAACCTTGGCCTTGATGTTGACAAAGTGGCCTCCCCCAGTGACGTGTAAGAGCTCTGGGGGCAGTAATCATCACCAGTGAGCAAGTATTCAAGATCAGCACAGGACAGGGCACATAGCAGGCGCTCAAACTATTATTTAATGAGCAGTGAGTAGACATATAGTGGTGCATCCTCTCTGGGTGCTCTATATCCTTTCCTCTGCTGTCTCTGTTTTAGATAGAAGATCTTAGAAAAGGAAGGAAGGAAGAAAGGAAGGAAGGAAAGAAAGAGAGAGAGAAAGAATAGAAAGAAAGAGAAAGAAAGAAAAAAAGAAAGAAAGAATAGAAAGAGAGGAAGAAAGAGAGAGGGAGGGAGGAAAGACAGACAGACAGACAGACCATTATTTTATGGAGAGGGAAGGCATCCACATGAAGGTCAGAGGAAAATTTGGGAAAATCGGTTCTCTCCTTTCACCATGTGAGACCTGGGGGTCAAACGTGGGTTGTCAGGTTTGGTATCAAGTTACTTTACCTGCTTGCTGAGGCATCTCGGCAGCCAAGATAAAAGATCGTATTTTGGAAATCTTGAAAAACTGTATCATTTCACTGGGAAGTTGTCCTCTTTGCAAATTTGGACATCCTAATCTGTTTTCCTATCAAATTTGCAAATTCTATTTTTTTAATATAGAAGAAATTCATCAACCTATAACCTTCTAGGTAAGAAATAGACATTTTCATTTACTTACCTGGGACACAGCTTTGCCATGTGGGTTTATATACACAAGGTAGAATCACCCTTTGAGAGATGCTGCCTACCCTTCCCATTTTGATCCCAATGGACTTGTAAGTGTCTCACGGAGGCCAGGAGAAAGTTTGCTTATGTGGCTTCTGAGGCCAGGACATCAGAGCACAGGCAGCTAGCTCTTCTTGATCTCTGAAACGCTGATTCTTGGAAGCTGGGGTAGTCCAGTAATGTAATGCTACTGAGCCCATCATTCTGGGAGGATCTCAGATTGTTTGGGGAGGTAGTACTGGTGCCATACTGTCCAGTGGCAGCCAAGCCAACCTTCGAGTTATCTCAAATTGGGCATAATGCATGTGGAGGGCGATGGTGCCACATGGCTTCCATCCTCTCTTCTCCCTCAGCCTTTCTACATGGGGGCCTAGACATCATGGGGCCAAAACCAAGACATCTCCATTGTGGCATGTTCAAAGCAATGAGACTGTGAACAAAATTAAGTGGTTATTTTTGCCACTAAGTTTGGCAAGGTTTCTTATGTTGTAAGAAATAATTGGAACCCCAATCTATGACCACAGTCGGTGGAGCTGTGGCAATGGCCGCCTTCTGCTCTTCTCACTTCTGCCGAGCCCTCTCTCTGAATTCTCCACACGGGACTCAAATAGACTCCCTCCTGCTCGGACACTCTTCCTCTGTAGCTCTCCAGTTTATTGTCTCATAAGCCTGAGGTGTGGAACAAAGATTAAATATTAAATGATAAAATATGGCGAAACAGACATGGCTGTGTAATTGGCAATGTTTTGTGAGCTAAAAATGATAACAACGGCAAAAAATGAAAGCCACCACAAAGAAAAAAAATATATAGCTATGAGCTTCCAGATGCCCGAAGACCTGTGAGCAGGTGGACAGATTATCAGGAGATAATAGAAAACAGACAGAATGGGGCTAAATTGAAAACCAATACACCCTGTGCTGGTTCATGTCAACTTCACATTAACTAGCATCCAAAAGGGACGCTCAATTGGGGAGTACCTCCATCTAATGGGCCTGGGGGCAAGTTTAATGGGGCATTTTCTTAATTAATGGTTGATGTGGGAGGGCCCAACCCACTTTGGGTGGTACCAGTCTGGGCAGATGGGCCTGGGTCCTTCTAGAAAAGTAGCTGAGCAAGTCAGGAGGTAGGAGGCAGGAGACAGTACTCATTCCTGGTCCCTGCTTCGGTTCTTGCCCCCAGGTTCCTGCCCTGAGCTCTTGCCTCTGTTTTACTTGATGTTGGACTATAACTTAAAAGCCAAATCAGCGCTTTCCTCCATGACTTGGTCATGGTGTTTTTACAGTGACCGAAAACAAATGGATAGTCTATCAAGAATCAGATGGTTTATAAATGTCTAAATATTTAATTACACACAGCTTGCCAGATTGAATAATAAAGCATAACTGTATTACTCGATACCTAAAGAAAATCACCTTATATATTAAAATAGGACTAAAAGGAAAAGAAAACTTTAAAATAACATGGAAAGGCTAAAAGAAATCCACAATATTCCTTAACATTGATGAAGTCAACTTAAAAATAGTGAGTGTTACCAATTAAGCGTAGGGAATTTAATCATGATACCATTTGAGTAGCTAATAAGTGAGTTTAAATCACATGAGACATGGGGATAAATGCTCCGTGACAACAGTGTATGGCAGAACCATTCACCTTACATGGCCATGACATGCAAGAGAGGAAGGCTTGAGGTAAGGACATCTCCTCCAGAGTCATGGTCCCAAAGACGTATTATGGAATCTACTTTTAAAAAGGAAATACTTGTTTTAAATAAGATAAGTAATGAAAAATTTTTGGTCTGAGTTTATCAGATGTTACTGGACTGGACATTGTATATATATATATATATATATATATATATATATATATATATATATAATGGAGTTTTATCTGAATCTGTCAAATGTTAATGGACTAGACATCATTAATGTAATTTTTGGCTGTATATATTGTATATACTTATTGGATAGTTTTTCTTGTATTAGTTATAAGCTTTCTTTAATTTTAGACAAAAAGAGAGGAAATGTGATGGTATTGTGTTCTGCAAAATATTGTGTACCTTAATAAATCATAAGACCTTCTTCTAGTGTCTACCACTTAAAGGTTCCAGGACCCTCCATTAGTATCATGGGCTGGGAGGAATTTTGTGTGGCTTTGCATTTCTGTTCACTCCTGATACTGAGGGCCACATCATACCAAAGAATTATTTTACTCAACTCCAGCTTGGTGAAACAACAAATTTTGAGGTTACTTACAGGGACATGGGTGTGGGATGCTTTCAGGACCACAGGTAAGTTCTAGGCGTCTATACCATCGAAGAGTCTCTTCCCCCCAATAGTAATTAATAAGTACTGATATATCCTGGGAGCATGGGAGGGGCCTCTTGATCCTCCTGTGACCTCCTATCCCTAAACAAGAGAATGGTAATGGCCTAGTCTCATGAGGGTCCCTTGTGGGTAACCTCAGCTACTCTGATTCCACAGTGACAAAAGCTTGCAGACCTGGGAGACAGTTTACATATCCATTTGTCAACGATTTCCCACTGTCTTTAGTATAAAGACAAAATCTTGTCAGGCCTGGTTTCTCACGTCTCTAGTCCTAGCACATGGGAAGTACAGGCAGGAGGATCAGAAGTTCAAGGTCAGTCTCAGATACTTGGCAAGTTCAAGGGAAGTCACAAAACCAAAAGAAGAAGTAAAAAAAAAAATTCATAGTTTTATCTTATCCTCTAATGATCATTGAAACTGGAGAATGGGCTTCAAGTCCCTGGATATTTTCAAAGCTTCCTAAGTACCATCAGGGTTGGGGACCATTGCTTCAAAGTCTCCAGCCACAGTGGACTTTTCCTACTTTCTTCAAGCTAGAAGAATCCTCCTAAGTCTTCAGAGCTAGATTGTCAAACCAGCATTCTATCCTTTTTCTGCCACCAGCCACGAACCTTGAACTTGGTCCAGCGCTTCCTCGGAGAAGTCTTCCTTGAACCACCAAACTAGATCCAGTCCCCCATTTAATGCTTCTACTGCACTCAATATTATTTTCGTTTATTTTTAGACTGTAATTTAATTACACCATTTCTCTCTTCCCTTACTTCCCTCCAAACCTTCCCATATACCCCTTCCTGGTCTCTTTCAAATCCATGGCCTCTTTGTTCATAAATTGTTTTTGCGTGTATATACTTGTTTGTGTATGCATATATATTCCCAAATATAACCCGCTGAGCCCATATAATATTATTTGTATGTATGCTTTCAGGACTGAGCTTGGTCCTAGATAACCAATTGGGCTGCTCTCTTCAATACATTTTTAAAGAACACATGGTGTGTAATGTTTCAGCGCATATGGCTTTTATTCTTAATGCATCTCATCCATATCAAACCCTAAACCACATGAGAACTTAGGGTAAATGGAGAAACAACAGAAATACATAGAATAGACGAATGAGTGGATGGATATGGGAAACAGTGAACATTACCCTGGGTGATGAAATCAGGTGTAATATGGGATAAAGACATGAAACAATGTTTGCTTCTTTTTATTTGATGAAGTTTGGAAAACTTAAACGAATACATTCATAGCAAGCCAATAGGCCAGTTTTCATATTTGACGTTTAAAACACCTACGCCAAGCTACATTCATGAATAATTTCAGCATTTTAATTATTAGAAATTTCAATTATTTAATTTGATTTATCTGTTCAAGTGAAGAAAGAACATCTTGGCATACACTGAATGAAGAAACAAACAACTTCTGAAGCTTTGCCAAGTGCAGAGTTTGTCCCCATGTGCACAAGTCACCTCTACACACGGAAAACACAACAGAACGCAGCTGCGGCATCCTCTCAACTCCTGAGGAGGTGGGAACAGGGGGTTTGAATTTGGTAGCAAGGTGTTTTGATCATTTATTTACTAAAAAATGCAGTTCAGAACACGGCAGGTATTCAGTGTGGTGCTTATCATGCAGAAGTATTTTCTCTACAAGTTTATAGATTGTTGAAAATCTTATATTTAAAAAACTAGAGTTATTTTGCCTTAATCTCTTCCCCCTTTTCTTTAGGATGTGTTAAAGGACTGACTTTATAATCTGAATTGGAGTGTCACAAGCATTTAGCAGTACTGCTCAATAACCTGCCGTTTAAGACACTGCCTAGATGACAAAAATCATAATTTATAAATTGTGCCATTTCTTAGTTCTTGGGTTTTCTTGCGTAATTAGCTACAGAACTGCTTCACCATGACCCTCCCAATTGAAGTACTAAGTCCTCCTTCTTGGGTGTATACAATGCTCATTTTGTTTCTCTTAAAGACCAGGGCTGGTGTCTCAGCTGTGTTCAACGCAGAAGCCAAGTATATTTGTTTCCACTTAGCAGTGAAGAGAAGAGATATGGACACAGTCTGTAGACAGACAGTTCTAAGGTTCCTTCCTGGCAGTGAGGCTGGGGTCCCACTTGGTTCAGGGTACTTAACAAGATCCTCTGAGCATGTTCAGTCACAGGTGCTGGTTGACAATTCTTTAACTGATCTAGTTTTGTTTGTTTATTTTTTTTTTCAGTTTGTCAGCGAAGCAGTTTGTCTGTGGGCACTGGCAGAGGGCATTTAATGCCATCGTTACAAGACAAATATTATTAACCACCAGTTCCATACCTGTGTAAAGTCAGGGATAAAAGATCACAAGCACATTCAAGGGTTTTAACAGTAAAAACAAACAGCACTATAAAAGCACAAAAACCAATGTCCCCATTATCAGATGTTGATATTTTGCTGTCAATTAATTGCTCTTTACTTCCGCGGCAGCCTTTGGTACAGGGAGGGCGGCAATTCTCTGTAGCTGTTTTTGACCATGTGTTTTGCACACCTCTGCAGATTCAATTCTGTGCCTCAATGCCGCTATGTCGTAAGAGGAGAGCTGTTTCAGCTCCATTTTTCAGATGAGAAAATTGAGACTAAAAAGACCTCAATCATTTTTCCCTCAGGTGGGTGGCAGAACTTTGTCATGCTACCTTGGGAAAGTCCCTAGAAACCGAGGACCTGGAGAGAACAGTGAGAAATGTGAGAATGTGCCTTGTCCATATCTCCTATGCTGAAAGACTGTTCCAGCGAAAGCAAAGGATAAAGCAAGTATATTGCTGAAAACACGGGCTGGAGGGAGGATTCAAACAAGCAGTGCGTGAAGAGTAGATGCTTTTGCAGACAGGGGAAAGGCCGCTAAAACATAGGACCATTCTCCCAAGTCCGTCATTAGTAAATTGCTCACACTCTTCCCCAAGAGACTGTGACTTTCTCGAGGCAAGCTCTTCTTTTGTATTACAAGCATGACACCCATTTTTCCGCTACATGTAGAGTCACTTAACAAAGGAAGGATGCAAATATTTGTCCCTGAGTGCCAGGCACATTGTCTTTCAACTGGAGATCCGTGAGGAGTAGCTTAAGAAAGGCTTCTAATGGTGGCAGGCATCCTTCCCCAATCTACATTCACCTCAGTTCCGTTTTCAAATGAGCCAAATGGGAAGCCGAAGTTAGCCAGTCAGAGCTTAACACCTCTGATTTATGGTCAGAAGTATCTTAATAGGATCATTCATTTTCCTTGGCTCGTTCAGAACATCTGATGTTACAAGTTTCTAGAAATGATCGTGTATCCTCTGGTTCTGCAAAAATATAATCTTTATCTCCAAAAGTGACCTTCAAATGAGCAGGAAATGAAAGCCAGCTGCTCTGCCTCAGTCACCTTGCCTGGCTTTACTGATGTGTCATAATGGAAATCTTGAAAGCCAGAAAGCGCAGAATGATTATGATATTTTAATCTTTTGAGGTTAAGTGTGAGTGTGAAGGTGGGGGGCAAAAAGCATTAGTTTAGGCCTGGCTTTTATGATATATCTTTCTCTTGTCCTTTTCTCCTTGCTCAATTGCTTTAGGGTCCCTCTTCTGTAAATCCTCAGTCTCTACTTCATACGCTTTACCAGTGACTGGAGTAAGGAAATTGCTTGAACAACTCTGGGCCCTCCCAGCTCCTTCCCACCCTCAGATCCCTCCCTTACTGGAGGACCTCAGGGCTAAGCTTCTACTGTATTTTTTTTTTTTTATTTGCAAATAAGCCCAGCTAACTCTGGCTATACATCTCCATTCTCATGGCCGCAGGGTATCTGAACTCCTGCTGTTTGGGGAAGACGGCTAATGATAGGATGCAGAAGATGACTATTTGCATAGCCAGCTTTCTAAGCATCCTAGGCTTGCTCACTGTCCTTCTCAAAGGCTACCATCTTGTCTTTCTGTCCCATCTGGATGGAACTCGAGTTCCCACTCCCAAGCCATTGGAGTAGACCTTTTCACAAGTGCACCCTCCACATTCGGTACTACCAAACATTCTTTGGCTTTGAGCAGCTCTTAGTAGTGAATCAGTGTCTTTCCTAGGGTGATTATTTTTATTTCTGAGGTAGAAATAGTTGCTAACCTTTTGTTTCTAAATACATGCCAAAGGCAAATTAAAAACGGAGATCAAGTAAGGAATTCACAGGGATCTTGTAATAACTATAAAATGAACTTTCAATATCATGATTCTTGTTTTAGCCATAAGATCATGCCCCAATCATTCTTTTCAAATATTCACTGAAATTATCTGAAATGACCAGAATATTTATTATCTCTATCATCCATATAGTCTTTAAAGAGAAAAAGTGTGTTGACTTCGTTTTTATTTGTTATGTTAATACATTATCACTGTAAAAGCGTCATCTAATGTATAGAAAACTAAACTTCAATGCAGCACTTCTAACTGTGGTCACTTTCATTGAAGCTAGATGAGAATTCCGTGTTCTCCTGGATAGATCTCATGGAGAAATGGAAATGTACAGATACAGCACTGAAGTGCACTTAATAAATATACAACAAAAGCATATTTCTATCCTAATTTTGCTATGCTTGCTCTTTTTACGGTTGCTTTCCTTACTCTGATGTCTATAGACCAAGAATTTTGTCCTGGATTTGGGAACTTGTGTCTCAGATTTACAAGTGGTCCACACTGAATGGATTGAACATCCAGCACTCACATTTTAGGGCCTCACCGAGGAGATATTTTATGATCATATTTAACAGACCGCATACTTTCCCTTTAGGGAAGCATAAAACTCAGAGACTATAGGGGCAGCTCTTAAGCTCAAGTATTCATTTCTCTATTGTAAGCTTGATTTTTTTTCCTTTTATTAAGGTCCATCAGTGTGCGTTGGCTACATTCCCTCCAGTGGCCAAAGATTCCCTTACCTTACATATTTGTTTTTATAATCATGTGGCGTTTTTTGCGAAGATGGAATTCCCATATATAAGACTATAACAAGCACCATTTTGTTGTTGTTGCTGCTGAAAAATATATAGCCGAATTAATGAGATTGTTAATATAAATTCATGAGGCCGTAATGTTCGTGGGAGCTGGGTAATAATTGTGAAAGCCAATGGGGAGTTTCCTCTGAGTAGAAAAGTCTCTCTTCTAACTGATAATAATAATAATAAAAAAAAACTGGAAAGCAAAGAGTCTGGCTTGGAGCCTTATTTATAAAGATGGAAAGAAGGTAAACCCTTAAATTCACGGCTGATTACAGAGGAAGCCCAGGTCTTCTGCTTCCCTAAAAGTTCTGCTGTGAAAGAGGCTAGGGGAGAACGTTCCTTCCTCCATTGGCCACTGTAGTTTGGATGTCCTGTCCCACCGAGCAGGATTCAGAATCAACGTTCTTGTGGGTGCAGTTACCGGTGCAGCTAGGCTCATCCAGCCCCTCTTCGTGGTTAGCAACCTTCATCCAGACACCCACAGCACAGCTGGCTTGGCTTAGCTGCCTCCTTTCCATTGTATTTCCACTGATGGCAATCCTCAGGCCTCAGAGTCTTCTGCTCCCCATCTCACTGTCCACGCTTACTGGAATCAGCTGAGTTTCACACTTCCTCATACATTGGGCCGAACAGGCATCTGGTCTAATTTCACTTTCCCTCTTCTTCTCCCTTCAGAATCAGAGTCAATCATCAGCAGTGTGCACTGATGTAAATCTTGTTATTGTTTACACCAAGTCACCCTTTCTAATGCTATTAGAGCCACCGTGGACACAGACCCCAGAGATCTGCCCATCCTAAGGCTCCCAAACTGGGCCACTTTCTGACAACAATAAAGCTAGAGTAGCTGCCTCCCCCGCCACTGTTACTTATGGTGATGATGGGCATCTCTTTCTTGACCATTCTCTCCTCCCATCCCATGTTGAATGGCCACAAAAAAAAAATTGGGATAAATTCAAGGACTAAGATCAACGATTCTTAGTTCAATCTATCATAACATGACTGTCTGTATATCCTATCTCTATCCTTCCTGCTGGTTGCCCATCTACCTACCTACCTACCTATTCATCTGTATCTGTACCTGCATCTGTATCCATATTTGTATCTGCATTTATATCTGCATCTACATCTATATCCCAAGAACTCATCTGCTACTCGGAAAGAATTAATGCAAGACTGAATGCAAGAGGAATAAATAAATCATGGCCATCTCCTTCTTGGCAAGGAACTGGCTGTGTCCAGCCCTGAGCTGCAACAGCTCCTTGACAGTCAGACAGCTGACCCAGAGTCCAAACTGACCTTGGTGGCTCCAGGGTCCTGAGGCTCTGCTTCATGTTCCTCCTGTTTTTTCTTAGCAAAAGCCGCATCGACCTACCTCTCAGAGCTGCTGCAAATGGCAAACAAAATAAAGAGAAATGTACAGTGGACCTTGAGCACAGTAAGTGTAAAGCATCCAAACTAAGAAGCTTGTAAAGGAAAGAGAGGAAAGGGATTGGATGTTTGGAACTGATCTTTCTCTGCTCAGGCAGTACGAACATCACAGCCAAGTGCCTCAGAGGTCTTTGAATTTAAACACACACACACACACACACACACACACACACACACACACACAGATCTCTTAGGATGTGTCTCTACAAATTTTCTTTTTCGTTTTTAGTTTTAGTTTTCATAAGAAACAAAGAAGTGTTATTTTTATTTTACAAACAAGAAAAGTAGTTTATAAAGTTTAAGAGAAGGGTTGCTTGTAGATGAATTTCTAAACAGCCTTATTAAATAAAAAACTCGGAGCCAGAAATTGGGGTTAAAGCCTGAGAGAGATCAGAGGAATACGAAAAGCCACAGCTAACCTCACCTCACTAACTCCACAGCTACCAAAGAACGCTACTTCCTGTCTATCCACACCTATATGCCTTGCTGTTCTGCCATCTGATTTGTTCTCTCTGTCCAGCTACATTACTTCCTCTTCCTGCCCAGCTCTGTCACTTCCTGTTTGTCTATACAGACCTCCATACCTCCATGGTTAACTAGTGTTGGAATTTAAGGTGTGTGCCACCATGCCTGGCTCTGTTCCCACTGTGGACTTGAACTTACAGAGATCCAGACAGATCCCTGCCTGCCAAGTGGATAGGATTAAAGGCATGTGCTACCATTGCCTGCCTTCTATATAGTGGTTGGCTTTTCCCTCTGATCTCCAGGCAAGTTTTATTTCATTGGGAGACACAGTATATTAGGGAACACAATACATCACTACAGTTGTTTGCTCTAGGTACACATCAAAAGCTCTCTGATTTGGGAGCATAGACATGTGTGTTGCTATCTGCAGAAGGCAGAAGGGATCTGTGTGGGAAGTAACCCTGAAAAGAACACAAGTTCTCTAATGCATGTTCCCTTTGTGTTAACATGTTGTTCTGTCCCAGAACTAATAAACAGCATCTTGCATTTTGTTCTGTTGCTTTCTCTATTAAAATAAATGTTTCTTTTAACTTTCCACTATAAAACTTCACTGAGAAGCAACATTCATAGGAGAAATAAGGGACACAAAAACTATTTCCTGGGAGCCAGGGCCACCATCATCTTCATATGGAAGCATCTTTTGTTCTGTTTTTCTTCTCTTTATGTTCAAAATGTGCAAAACAGTTTTTAAAATAATGTTTATTGGACACTGGTGTGGAATGGTGTAAGCAAAACCAGAACTTTCTATCCGTTCTTCAGAGGACTGAGACCCAGCATCTTGTGGCTCATCTACCCAAAGCTTTCTCTTTAATGTTCATGTTTATCTATTTTAAAATTTAAAAGCTGTATTTTATATTTTCCGCATAGCAATAGAATTTACATTCTAATCAATACTATAACAGAATGAATTTACCTAGGGTGGGTTTTTGGTTTGGTTTGGTTTGTTCTGGGAAAGGGTCTCACTTACTGTGCAGCCCTGGGTGGCCTGGAACTCACTATGTAGACATAGTGGTCTTGAACTCACAGGGATCTGCCTGCCTCTGGCTCTGGAGTGTTAGGCATGTGCCACCATGCCAAGTGAGTTATCTAGCCTATTTAATTTTTTGAAATTATAATAAAATCACATTATTTGCCTCTTCCCTTTTCTCCCACCAACCCCCCATGTGCTCCACCTGCATTCTCTTTCAAATTCATGACTTCTTTTTTTCTTTAATGTTGTTACATGTATATGTGTGCATTTTTATTTATTCCTATATTTAAGTTCAACCTGCTCAGTAGATATAATGTTACTTTTTGTGCATAGTTTTAAACAGCAGACATAAAGGAAAACCCCTATCCCCAAAACAAATTTAAATAAAATTCATTGAATTAAACCTGACTGGTCACTGAATGTAGTCACATCAATGAACTTAATGTTCATATTTCAATTTTTACTTGAGGGGCTGGAGCGATAACTCAGCAGTTTAAGAGTGTGCACCAGTCTTACAGAGAACCTGAGTTCCGTTCCTGGCCACTCCATCTGGCCTCTGTGAGTGCCTGCACTCATACCCACATATTCACACAGAAACACACAATTTAAAATAAAATAATTTCCTAAAAATATCATTTCACTTGGAACCATAATGTGGCTTTTTCTCAGAAACAACACAAGCAGTCTGCAGGGTTGGTGGGGTGAATGATCTGCACAGCAGTGGTGTCTGGGAAATCCCTGTGACTGCCTTCACCTAGCTTTGGCTTCTCAACCCAAACAACAAGTCATCCTGGAAGCACCCCATTCATAAGTGGGTTAGTTCTGAGACTTGGTATAATCCATTGTCTGAAGTTTGAGGTTTGCTTTTCTTTTCCAAAAGTTCAAGAAGTGCAACTCAGTTCCCCAACTGGTCAGCAAAAATGTCACTCAAAGGAAATTAGGGACTCTGATGCAGGAGCCATAAACACACAAACTTCTCCGAGGCTCCCAGCCAGGTAGAGCAGATTTGGAGAGGAATGGTTACTTCAAAACACAGGAGGAGGATCTTTTCCAGGTCCAGTGACTTCTCGTTACTGTATTTGCAAGATGAAGTGTTCATCTAAGTGAATCGCTCTCCACTTATGACTAGGGACTGGGGCCTGGTGCCACAGGAGCTGAGGGCTTGGGCTTTTCTCCCTTTGATAACCTGTTCTGCAAACTGTCCATAAGAAAACCGTTTTTCACTTGGGGAATTTCTCTTGGGATGCACGGTCCTCCTGCTCTCAGGCATAGGTGTGCAAGTGAGTGTACCGGGAGGCTAACCTACATGAAATCTGAAGCGGAGACACAGGCCTTCATATACAATTATTATTTTTGAAACAGAGATACAATCTCAAGATTTGGCCAAAAAGAAAAAGGTAAATATCCTAAAAATCCAAATTTACTTGGGAAACAAACTTTAATCTCTTCATTTTTGAATAGAAAAAAAAAATCATTGAATAGCTTCTAGAAACCTCTTGGTGTTTACTCAGTCACAACTTGTTACATGTTAGAAGGATGTACTCACAGCAGTTTGTTTCAAAATGAGGATGGGTTAAATTTTACTGGTCTCCAAATGAATAGGTAAAGTTAAAAATTTTGGTAAAGGTTTTGGATAACCCTTTAATACAAAAATAAAAATTTAAGGAGTATCTCAAATATAAGAATGGAAATAACGCTTTATTTACACTCAATGCCAAGCCCTCCCTCTATCAATGATTGTGGACAGGAATCCTATCTAAAAAAGCAATCCATTTTAGGGGAACAGCAGTGGAAATGGTGAGTCCTATGGGGGGATGCGTCTAGTGCTACATTTGGAGTGTGTGTCCATGTCTTCATGTCTTCCCCTTTCTCTCTCCAACATGTACAAGCCGGGCTCTTCTCAGACCCTAGAGTGAGTTCCGAGGGGCTGCAGGAGAGAAGGCACAGGGCCACATCTGAAGTAACCTTATCCCGACATTCAGATCTTTGTGTTTGAGAGTATTAACCAGATTACAGGTCCTAATCTATAAAAGCTCCCCTGCTAGTGCCTGGCTGGACTTCCTTCCAGATGAACTCTCTTCAAACAAATCCTGTATCACAATCTCACTCTGTTTTGTGTCGGGAGCCAAAGAGGAAAAAAAAAATTGTGCATGTAGAAAGACAAGTCTCCACCAAGGGTAAAAAGCTGGATTGCTGGAGCTCCACGTTTATCACCACTGGGGAGAAATTGTTCCTGTAAAGGAAGCCAATTGCAACATTTAGGATGAAGTAATTCATCTACAAGTCCTTATTCCACTTGGACTTTTCTTTCCCTTTGTGCTTTTTTTTTTTTTTTTTTAATGGATGCCCAGGTTGAATGTGTCTAGACCAGGATATCAGGATATGACTTATTTATTGGCACTCAGAGCTTCTTACAAATTTAGTATGAGTTATGGATTTTTAATAATTGCTCTAATTGTTTCTTTACATGAGTTTCTACTTTTTCCAAAAGCCAGATTTCATTTGCTTTATTACAGCAAATGAATGAAAGAGAAAGTGAGGTTTAAATAAAATGTTATCCCACTTGGCCTCAGAGACATCCTCCTACCATAGAGCACCACTAACAGGGCCATGCTGCTATTTTCCAGGGGTTCATGAAATGGACAGAATTCATTTGTTCTCGTTTGTTATCTCAGCTGGTAGGCAGAATATTTATGGGAAAGCACTTTTAAAAAAACTTTTAAAAAACTTCCATTCTCACTGGAAAGTTCCAGGGTAAAGAAACTGTAATTAAGTTTATTTGCCAAATACCCCATTTAGAGGGAGCAATTTTTCCTTTTACAAAACTTTTCCTTTTTTTTTTTTCAATCCAGAGAATAACTTTGAAACTCAATGAGCATTTAGTATCCTTGAGTTTAGAACTTGTTTCCAGCTCAAGTACTGCACTGTTTGGAATAATTCCAAGGCTACTGGGAGCCGACAAAAAGGGTGTTAATTTCTAGATAAACATCCTTTAGACTGTCTTAGTCAGGGTTGCTATTTCTGTGATAAAACACCATTACCCTAAACAACTCGTGGAGGAAAGGGTTTATTTCAGTGTAGAGTTCCTTAGCACAGCCCATTACAGAGGGAAGTCAGGACAGGAACTCAAGCAGGACAGGAGCCTGGAGGCAGGAACTGATGCAGAGGCCATGGAGGGGTGCTGCTTACTGGCTTGCTCCCCATAGCCTGCTCAGCCAGCTTTCTTATAGAACCCAGGACCACATGCCCAGGGATGGCTGCACCCACAATGGGCTGAGTCCTCCCACGTCATTCATCAATCAAGAAAATGTACCCACAGACTTTCCTGTAGGCTGATCTGGTTATGCTGGGGTCTATTTTCTCAAGAGACATTCCTTCTTCCCAGATGACTCTAGCCTGTGACAAGCTGACCCAAAACGAGCCAGCACGGACTAAAAAGTGTCCCCTTTCTCCCAGCATGTCTCAGCGGCACAGCATAAACTCCAGCCCCGGAATGCTGCTCTCAGTCCTGCAAGCCCTTTCTGGTCCATTCCTGCTATTTCACGATGCTCTAATCGCTGATCCTCAGTCTCCTTCCTGCCTTGCTCGCCCTAAGGTAGAGCTCTGAGCCTCCTCTAGCTCTGCTACCCTTACATAGAAGCCAACAGGCCACAAAGCCCGTGCAGAGGGAGGGAGCTGCCAGCCTCGAATATAGGTGTCCTCATTCCCGCTGTACTCCAAGGTCAACCTTGGCTCTCCAGATCCCAGACTGCCCAGGTCTCTCCAGAAGTGCTTGTTTTGAGTCCTATACCTCCTGGTCTGGTAAGATTTGTCCCCACCTCATCTAAACCTCTTGATTTAATAGTAGCATTATTATTTAAAGTATGTCTTCTTATCTGGACCAGGTGACTCAGGCTCATAACGCCAGTACTTGACAGACAGAGAGAGGAAGATGCTATGAGTCTGAGGCCAGCCTGAGCATCAATCCCCCTTCCCCCTTTGCTGAATATATTTCATAACCATCCATTGACAAGTGGCTCACTCATGCTAACATTTGCCCCAGGTAGTCTGTCTCCTGTAAAATTGTTTGGAAGTGAATTCTTTTAGCTGCAAGATATCTGCTCCAAAAATGTGGCTAATTAAATACATCTGTATTTAAATGTAATAGAAAAAGTCCAAAGAAGTGGAAGAGTCCACAGGGACCTTCCAGATGAAGGGTATTTCCTTGTTCTTGTGCTCCTTGGAAAGCAAGGAACTGTCCAAGTGTGGGAAATGAATTGGTGTGAAAGTTCAACACTGGAAGAATAAAAATTGACAATAGCCACGTAGTCATGTGTCTCTGCCGTGGTCTACCTTGCTGCCTGTGTCTTTCTAGGCAAACCTAATTCTTTCCCTTTTCACCTTACTTGCCCATGTCCCTTCATCTTGAACCGGGTAGAGCTGTGTGTGTATGTGCTCACGGTCTTTGGAAGATCTGTACCAGTGGTTGGGGACCTCCGCAGTTGTTTAAATGGGGTAATTCTCACTCCATTCCCTCCCAGATGCCCTTAAGTATTCACTTTGTCTTCTGGTTGCATTGGTGCTGACATTTAAAATCTAGTGATCAATTATTTGAAAAGAATTGCTGTTTGACAACTCACAGGCTGATTTGATTTCTTAAAAAAACAGAAACAAAGCAAAAACAGCTTCATCTGAGTTGATAGAATCAGAAGTCATGACTTCAGTAGTGTTTTTCCTAATTTAATTTGCATAAAATCACCCGTGCTTGCTTGTCAAACACAAGGTTCCTGTGCCTAATCTTTATAGATTCTGATTCAGAAGTTTGGAATCGTGAATCAGAACCTGCATTATATCAACACCCAGAAGGGAAGACTCTGTAGCTCTCCCTTTGAGCAGCACTAGAATGCAAAAGATCCCATATAAAGGGCTGGTAAAACTTGTAATTAGACAAATTACATACATTACTGGGAACATTTCAATTACCAGTACCACACTCCCCAATCAAATTCATTTAAACAGAGCCAGCATCGATGTCAGATCCATGGACCTGGAAAATGCAGAAACAGACCTGGCTTCAATGTCATAGAACCATCTGCTGCTTTCAAAGGATGTTGTGGAACTTGATTTAGCTCCATCGTTTGGAAGTGATTTCTTGTTCCAGGACTCGGCTTTCTTCAAGAACTTTTCCAAGAGCTGGCAGGATGGCCACCAGCCACCCCACATTTCAGTACTGCTTGATAAAATTTCCGTGACTGTCACATTGAACTGAGCCATGTTACATTCCCAACTCCCCTGAGTCAATGTCCACACCTAGGGGCAGAATGCCAGGCCTCAGTGTGCTCCCTGCCCCCACAAATATGAGCGTGCAAGAGGGGAGACTATGGCATGCAGAGGAGATTGAGATATGAAGCAGGTCAGATCTAAGCCCCATGAGAGCCGATGATGGAGCAAAGATGATTTCACCCTTTCAACAAAAGCCAGCAGATGGGCCATAGACCCAGGTCTCTTTCCTCAGACATTTGATGCTAATAGATGCTATTAAAGTCAAAATCTACTTAACTACTTGGACACACAGATAATCTTACATTTCTACTTCCTGGTGGCGGAGTACTGAAACTCTATTTTCTTTTGTTTTGTTTTTTCCTACAGAATATTTGGTTAGTAAATACATTTAGTGTTGATTGTTAGCTTAGCTGTTCAAGGGAGAAGAAGGGGTGCCTAAGCGAATGGTTTCTATGAATTCAAGTCCATTAGATGGTTAGTATTCCATTATGTTGAACTGAACCGATGCCTCTAACTACGATGATAAGGTGATAAACCAATTAAAGGGGGGAAAACCCGCTAAAACCTCACCAATGGGAGGGGAGAGGTAAAAGAGGTGGAATTAAAGATGAATCGCAGAAATGATCGAAAGAGTCTGATGAAGGAGATGGACTCTAAAGGCTGCAGTTACTGCGTAAGACAGGCCTGTGAGAGAGAAGATAAATCCTTGGTGCCTGAACCCAGGCAGGTGAGGGACAGGGGGATGGGAGCCAGGATTGAAACCCTACCTTGCTTTAGACACCCCACACTGGATGCTGCTGTGGGTGGGAAGCTTACAAACAGCCACAGGTTTTTTATCAGTTCTGTCGTGCTGGGAAATAATTACAGAAAATTCTCTGACAGAGCTGAAGGCTGGGCTGAGCAGTAGGTGAAGGCAGAGGCAGCGCCAGAGAGGGTCAGGACACAGAGCTGTCGGCTCGAAAGCTCTGGGTTGATCCCAGTTTTCTGTGATTCCAAACCCAATGTGTCTCTTTGTAAATTCTTTCCAAGCAGTCACAATCCGCGGCTCACTTGAACGTGATCTGTATAGACAGACCCCTCTTCCAGGTTTACTGTCTGATCTTCTTTGGAAGGAGCCCTATGTTAGAACGGCCATGGCTCAGGAGAACAGGAAAGAGCCAGGTATCATTTTTTTTCTGTTTGAAATAACTAATTATCAGTAACTTTATGACCAAAAGTTTAAACCAAAATGTCTAAAAATGAGGATCATTTGCCTCATAGGACTCTAAAGATTTTTTTTATTATTTATTCATTCAAATTTTAAGATTTCAAAAACTGGCAAAATATGATGATGATATTACCAATAAAAATCCCCGGTAATCAAATGTTCTGTCAGAGTTGTGTGGGTTTTTATAAAACACAAGTATTTAGGTTACATGATACATCTATTCACATTCTAAATTGTTTCTCTAAAGGACTCTATATGGTGGTATGTTTCCAGACACTTTTCAGAATGATTTGACCAGCCGGGCAATGGTGGTGCACTCCTTTAATCCCAGCACTTGGGAGGCAGAGCCAGGAGGATCTCTGTGAGTTCGAGGCTAGTCTGGTTTACAAAGTGAGTTCCAGGACAGCCAGGGCTACACAGAAATCCTGTCTTGAAAAACAAACAAACAAACAATGAATGTTTTAACCATGCATTCTATTCAAGGAAAGCAAGTTCAATGAAACTGTAGTGAATTAGACACCAAGAAAAAGGCATGAATGTGTATTAAAGTGACTTCAAGAGCTGGATATTAGATGACATCAGTATGTTGGCAAGAACACTCTGTCATGGTAGAACCCTCATCCAGTGATTGATGGAAGCAGATGCAGAGATCCATGGCTGGGTCCTAGGCAGAGCTCCAGGAGTCCAATTGACAAGAGAGAGGAGGGATTTTATGAGCAAGAGATATCGAGACCATGATTGGAAAAAGTACAGAAGCAACTAGCCAAACTAGTGGAAGCACATGAACTGTGGACAAATAGCTAAGGAGCCTCCATGATACTGGACTAGGCCCTCTGGATAAGTGAGACAGTTGTTTAGCTTGAACTGTTTAGGGGGGCCCCCACGCAGAGGGACCGGGACCTGTTCCTAGTGCATGAGCCGGCTTTTTGGAACCTAGGGCCTATGGTGAGACACTTTGCATAGTCTTGGTGCAGGGAGAAGGGGACTGGACCTGTCTCAACTGAATGTATCAGGTTCTGCTGACTCCCCATGGGAGACCTTGCTTTGGAGGAGATGGGAATGGGGGGGATGGGTTGGTGGGGAAGACTGGGGGGTAGGAGGAGGGAGGACAGGAGAATCTGTGGTTGATATGTAAAATAAATAGAAAATCTCTTAATAAAAAAAAAAAAGTCTAGTTATAAAAGTGTTTAAGAAACATAGGGGAAAAAAGAAGTAGAGATACACAACAAGGCCAGACTGTCTGATGCTCAGCCTCAGGTCAGAAAAAATGAAGATGGAGACAAACGCAAAGCTAGAGCATCAAACAGCCCTTGACGAGCGGTGGTGTTTTTGTGGGTTCCTCGTTTACAGTAGGCGCTTATTTTATGTGCAGGGTTCCTATTTAACCTTCGTTTCCATCCCAAGCTCTCATCTCTGTCAGCCCTGATTTTGCTCCAACCCAGAGATAATAGCGAGAAGCACTGTTTCCCCAAACAAGCTGGGCTCACAACTGGCCTGAGCAAGTGACACATGCATTGTCAGGATGGTTTGGGGGCGAGAAGCAAGAGCCTAGTTGTCCAGCTCAGGTGAGATGTTCTTAGGTTCCCCTTGTGCACTTGCTCAGGCCAGTTGTGAGCAGCAATCCTGGAGTAACCAGGGGCTTGGAATATGTGAAGAGAGGTCTATTAAATGGATAAGGACCCTACTCTTTAATCATGCAGCCTCCCACTCATCATTCTCACCGACCCCAAGTCAACAATCCTCTTCCAGACCTATGACATCTACTTAAGCAAGTCTCTACCTCACCCCCATTCCAACCTCGGAGACGCTGTTCCACCCTCCTCATGATGGTAGCATTAGGGTCTCCATCTTCTTCCACAGCCTATGCTCTAGTACCACTCTCATGACTTCAGTATTTTTGGTGACTGCAACTGCCCCACCTTGCATTTCATCTTTCTATTCGTCACCCAAGTGCATTGCCCCCCCCCCCCCCGCCACAACCGTCCAGCTGTGGAGACACGATCACCCAGGGCTTCCCCAATTCCTAAACTTGAACCAGGAGTTCACTGTTCTTACTATTATTTGGGAAGAACCTTTCCCCTTTTTCATCTCCTCCAGTCCCCATGTCCTCTTGTGCCCCCTGATGCCTTCATCCTGACAGCACTGATCTGCTGATCTGAAGCCCCCTGTGCCCCCCACTAGGATGGGCAACTCACTATGGTCAACCACACCAATGGTATACTCAGCATCACCTCAAACCCCCAGCCTCCTCTACATACTGTCTCCTTTCTTTGTTTTTGATTGTCATCAAAGGTTCAGGAGCAAAGTTCTCAGAATCCATCCTGAACTCAGCTACACATTCACACCCCTTTATCTTGCTTAAATATCAACCGCATTTTTAGGTTCTAGAGTCTCCAGGCAATTCCATTCCCTGTCCCCTTTGTTTACATTCCCCATAGTCTAGCTCTAATCCCCTGTGTTTATTCTCAGAGATGCCTCTACCAATTACGTCACTGAAAAAATTATGACACGACAAGTTCCCTTAAATTTTCTCATTTCCACATAAAAATTGTATCTTTATCCAAACTTTCTTTTTTTGTTGTTGTTTTTTAAATTCTGAGGAAAAATAAGCCATTGATTTATAGGCCTTAATCCCATTCTTTTTTTTTTTTTTTTTTTTGGTTTTTCGAGACAGGGTTTCTCTGTGTAGCTTTGCGCCTTTCCTGGAACTCACTTGGTAGCCCAGGCTGGCCTCGAACTCACAGAGATCCACCTGCTTCTGCCTCCCGAGTGCTGGGATTAAAGGCGTGCGCCACCACCGCCCAGCCTAATCCCATTCTTAAGGTAATAATTTTAAAATGCAACAGGTCCTAAGCAGAATTCCCTCTTTAACTCTGTCAGCACGCAGTATGCTCAGTGTCCCCCACCTTTTACCTGGGATTCTCCCTTAGTTTATCACTATCACACCAGGCCAACCAGAGGTTCATTGCAATGCCTTCACCTCTAGAACAGTGTATCTATGGTCCTGGTGACTCCTGGAGAGTTCATCCCCATCACTCACCGAATCAGACCTTCAGCTTCCTCACGGTCTTCTCTCAGTCACTGAAGGACTGATCCTTAAGCAGGGTTGCAGTGATGGGTCAAGCGTCTCGCACACCTCCACATGCCTCTTACGTCAGAGGCGCATGCTTCTGAGCAACACTGCCGCTGTTACCTGGCGCCTCTCTCTCCTCCCTTTGGACAGTCCTTGCTCTTTGCTCGTTCCCCACATGTTACATCAGCTTGTTATCTTTCCCTTCTCCACATACCTACACGGTCTGGAGCATATTTCACACTGTACTATTTCCATTATTTACTTATTTCTTGTGTTTGTGACTTATCTTAAAGGAGAGTGGATACACCTCAAAACAATGCTTTTTTTTTTTAATCACACATACTTTTTAGCTCTAAAGATGGTGGCCACTCATTCGATACCACAAACATCTTCTGACTTCATTGCAAAGAGTTGGACCTTTGCGTTTGAAAACGGAATCTACACGTGCATGCCTGCATCTCAGATATGGACCAGTTCTTCAGAATGTCTATCTGGAATGAGTCCACATAACTCATCCCTCTCCCAGTGCGGGTTGTGCTGACCTAGCTTCCCAGGAATCTTAGAGGATGAGAACCATCCCTGACTGTGCAGGGCCAGCTGAGCACTGTGCCAAAACGCTCGTCCAAACTATGTAGAAGATGAAAGGGCACAGATGCAGCTTGTGTCCACACATCGTAAACACTCAGTACATGGAATTATAACTTAAGGGTTTCAGAGAGCTGTTGGGCAGCAAGGATTTTGAAATTGAACTCAGATTCCAACCTTTACTTGAAATTTGCATGAATCAGAACTAAAACATAAGATTGTAACTTGGGCTTTATATTTATAGAGGATGAAGACTCATTACAATAAAAAATAATATAAGCAAGCCATGCCACACATCTCTTAGAAAAGAAATTTGAAAAATATTTCAAATTTCAAAATATTCAAAAATATGGGAGACCTTGCCCAGTCTCCATCCCTATGAAAGAATCCTCCCAGAGAGCCATGACCCATGCTTTCAACGATGCTTCCTGCTTGACTTGGAGTACCACATTCCCCGAGGCAGCCTGCTTCATTTGGAAGTACATTCCACGTTTGCAAGTTTTCATGTCTTTGCTTTACCTGAGTCACATACCCATTCAAGTGCTGGGGCACGGCATGCAGATGAATAAAGTGGGGTGTGTGAGACATTGGAGAATGCCTAGGGCTGTGGTGATGGGAGCCTTCACTTAGAGAGCGGATGTCCCCTGGAGCCATGAAGAAAGAGCCCAGTAGGTTGTGTCTCACTGTGATGCAAGGGAAAGCCAAAAGTCCAGACAGGATTGGGACATTTTGGGACTTCTTAAATGAGCAGCTAATTCAAAATATAGCTAAAACATGATGGTAAGTAAATAAGAACTACACGGAGAAACCCTGTCCTGAAAAGCAAAGCAAAGCAAAGGAAAGGAAAACAAAACAAACAACAAGAGAGAGAGAGAGAGAGAGAGAGAGAGAGAGAGAGAGAGAGAGAGAGAGAAAGGGAGGAAAGAAGAGAGGGAGGGAGGAAGGGAGGAAGGGAGGGAGGAAGGGAGGAAGGGAGGGAGGAAGGGAGGGAGGGAGGAAGGGAGGGAGGGAGGGAGGAAGGGAGGGAGGGAGGGAGGGAGGAAACTTACGGGCGAAGCTTCACTTTTAAACTTAATTGCTGCCTCACAATTTCTCCTTCCTTTAAAAAAATTAAACCCCCATCGTAGAGTGTCAGAGGTCAAGGGTGAAGGATATCTACTCTTCTCCAAGCTTACCAAGGTCTCTTCTAAATCCCTGTCTTTTGAAGTTTTAACTGCAGTTAAGTTCAAAATCAATAACACAGACTGATTTGAGAGAGCAATGGTTTGGGATTCCTTGAGGAAAACCAGTGGTTCTCAGCTTTCCTAATGCCAAGACCTTTTAATAGAGGTCCTAATGCTGTGGTGACCCCCCCCACCATAAAATTATTTTCATTCATAACTGTAACTTTGCTACTATTATGAATCAAATGTCCGTGTTTTCCGACGGTCTTAGGCAACGCCTGTGAAAAGGTTCTTTGACCCTCAAAGGGGTCATGACCCACAAGGTTGAGAACCACTGATGTAAAGAATCTGTTTCTCTTCTATTGGTTACTTAGTCCTAGTCCATTGTGATAATTTTCACTTGGAAAATCTACCTTGCAGCCTCTAACCTCCCAGTTTTCTCAACAGCAAATTTCATATGCATAACTTCCATGTCCTCATTTAAATCAAGAATTTAAAAGTAAATTGAGTTTTCCCGTAACCAAATACCCATTTCATGGTAGGCCAGTATTCCACCGCCTGGACTTCCAGTTGGTGCCACCTGGACCTAACAAGTTTGTGCCCACTTGTTAGTGGTCTTTAAATCTTTGGAAAATATTACTCAACCTGCCTAGATTACCATATTGTCTTCCATGCTATATTTCTCTTTCTTGATGAGTATGAATCAAAGGTCAACAACTAGCTTGTTGAAATGAAAGTACATTGTCTAAATAGTTTTCCTCATTTGCTAACTCAACCCCAACTGAAAAGCAGCCAAGGTCGCTACCCCTGTTTCACATAGCTCGCACGGCTCTGGTGGCTTCCTTCATATTGTCTTTTCTCAAAAGCAACCCCTGAGCACCACTCCTACTCGGGGAGCACGATGTGGCCTGTGTACGGTGTGTGTGTGTGTGTGTGTGTGTGTGTGTGTGTGTGTGTAAATGACAGTGAGACCCCGAGGACATCTCCGCCACTCTGCTACTCGTCATAGGCCAGGCTTCAGAACAACAGAAAAGCCCTGGCTCGAGATGTCAGAATGGGTTTCTTTGATAGATATTTTGGTAATACTTGAACTTATATAGGAAATTATAATTTGGTTATAAAGTCAATGTTTACTCTTAGAAATGGGGGGCAGCTCCGGAGAAAATCTAAATATTGCCAACATTCCATTTATTTTGTTCAGTTACCCTCAGTAACCATCTCTACTGTAGTTGAGATTTAGGGCAAACCTTGGGCAGGCTTCATAAAGGACCGGACGATAAGCATTTGAAATTTGCCAGCTTCACACGCTCTGTGGCACACATACATCTCCTCTCACCCCCACGGCAGTTACAGACGTTTTTAAAGCTGGTAATTTTATACACAAGTAGATGGTGCCCCTCTCTTGTGTGTGTGGTTTCTTGTTTTTTGATTTTTGATTTTGCACTATCACGGTTTTTAGGCATCAGAGTAATCTTTGAATGATGGAAGGGAACAAGTACTAGAATGTGCCTCTGCTTCAGATGGAAAAACCACAGAAGGAAAGTCGCTCGGCCAAGTTCACGGGATAATTTGGCCCTTACAAAGAGTTTCTTAGACCCGTGCCTCATATTCCACAGAGGGGGGGAAATCACCACCACCTGGGCGCAGGGACCAATGGCCTCTATGGAGAGGACCAGAGCCTGTGCCTCGGGCTTCCTTCCGTGCCACAGAGCACAACTGCAGAAGCACACCCTTGCTGGATTTTGGAATGATAAACTGATATGGAGGTATTTTAAATAGCATGCCAAAAATGTCTTCATGCACACAAAAATGGACAAAGTCCAAGACATTACTGTTTAAGTCACATAGTTCCGCTGCACAAGATATTCTTTGTAAATGTTTGGTGATCTCATCTCTGGATTTTAACACTCTGTGTTCCAGCGAGGGTCGTTTTTTAAGATAGCTTTTAGTCAGTACACCCATCACCTCCACTTTCCCCTTCATTTCGCCCTTACTTTCTGGTGCTGGTGGTAATTTCACTGGTGACTTTAAACCCTTGTTCCTTTTACTAAGTCTTTCCTTTTCTTCCACACAGAAACTGAAAAATTAGTGGTTGTTTTTGTAAAACAAACAAACAACAACAACAACAAAAACCCAAAAAGCAAACTGTAATGTTTTCACTAACCTGTATTCTCCTTTAAATTGGAGTTCTTCTGTCATGCGGTGTTTGCGGTCTAGCGGTGGTTTATTTGGGAATTCTGATTTCAACGATGCTTTTATGAAAGAAGGCTTGAAACAAAACTGCCCTTATGGCCTTTGACAGTGAGGTGAGAAAGAGGACAGAGAAAGATGGGCAGGAGCACGATTCCAGAACGTTCTCACCAATTCAGAAACTAGAGGTCACTTTAGAGCAGAGCAAAAAGGTCCTGCAGACTTAGACATAAAGTGATTTGCGGTCTATAAATCCAACTTGCTGAGTGGCGTCCCATTGGCCACCGAAAATGATCACAGCTGCATAGCACCCTGTCTCCCTCTCTCGGTGTGTGTTGCATGCTGAAGGAGGAAGACCCAGAGCGCGAATGGCAGGGCTGTAGGAAGAGCCCTTGAGGCAAGGGTCTGAATGTCTTTGCCTTCTCCCATTAGTTCTTCTCAGTGGGCTGTTGGGTGACTGCCTCTGTCACCAGGGGCTTTCTTTTTGGCTGTGTGGGTGTTAAACCATTGACAGGCTGCCCTGAGGCAGCGTCCCCTCACCTAGGGGTGGTTTGTAGCCAGCGTGCTGACACGTATGTTTGTTCTACTCCAGAGGCTGAGGAAGGGCACCCCTTTAGCTAGAGATCAACCTGGACAAGAGCAAGATTCTGTCTCAACAAGAAAAGAAAAAGCAAACACCAATAGTAATAATAACCCAGAGGTGTTTTATTTATATTATTTGTATTAAATATAAAGCAGTGTAAGAAAATTAAATCATGGGATTTTGGACCTAGAATTCTATTTTAATTTAAATTGGACAAATGAAATATGTGAAAATTAGATTTAGGCATTATTATATGAAACTCACAAACTATAATGCACTTAATAAATTTTAAATATTCTTTAAAGCCCGATTATGTTTTTTGTTTTTTTTGGAGCTGAGGATCGAACCCAGGGCCTTGAGCTTGCTAGGCAAGCGCTCTACCACTGAGCTAAATCCCCAATACTGTGATGCCTTAGTTTTTTTCTTTTTTTTTTTTAGATTTATTTATTTATTATGTACACAGTGCTCTGTCTGCACATATGCCTGCAGGCCAGAAGAGGGCGCCAGATCTCATTACAGGTGGTTGTGAGCCACCATGTGGGTGCTGGGAATTGAACTCAGAACCTCTGGGAGAACAGCCAGTGCTCTTAACCGCTGAGCTATCTCTCCAGCCCCTGATTATGTTTTTTTTTTTTTAGTTTAGTTCTTCCATTTTAAACAAACTAAATGTGAATATTTACTAAATATCCCATAAAATGACTTTAAAACTTGGAGTTTTAAATCTCATCATGAGGATACAGTATTTGAAACAATTTTGACTTTCCCCCTCCAGTCTCAAGCCTCCATTAAATTAAAAAAGAAACACCTCTAATTTTAAGTATTGACTTTCCTGCCTTGATGTTTTCAACATTAAAGCTGTGTTGCTCTTAGTGTGATAGCCTAAGCAATAGGACATACTTCTATAAAGCTGAAATAACAGGGAGCACCATTTACAGTAAATCACATTACTTTAATTAGCAGTCAGCTGTGATAAAAACAGAATACAGTGTGCAGGAGGGTAGAGTAACCAAGGGGGAGTCCATAGAATGCCTTCAGACCAAGTATTTAAAAAGGGATGTGCTGCCCACACCATCAAGGAGCGAGGTGGTTATGATTTTTCATTTTTCATGTGTTCAAGGACAAATTGCCACTTAGCTGGTATCTAGTGAGCAAGTCCCATGGGCCCAGAGCAAGGTGCCTCCATTATTAGCTCTCTGGGAATGCTGTGGAGTGCCCCATTCTGTATGGCTTCAGCAGGGAGATGCTGCCAGTCAGGAGCCCTGGGGATACCCCAGGTGTTTTTCATACAACAACAAACTGCTATTTATACAGAAAGGACTGATCTCATTCAAAAGTTTCCCTCTTAGGAAGAGTAGACGAGTGCTTAGGAAGGTCTACTACATGGGTAGCTTTGGAAATACTTTCTCAGAGAGCATGCCTGGTCAGACAGTAGAGAGATTTCACATGGTTTTTTTTCTAGTGATGATGCATTATCTAAAGTTTTACCGGAGACATTGTATAACCAGCACCAATTCAAGGACCAGAACTTTACTCACATCCTCTGACCCACATCCCCTGAGCTATTCTTTCCCCCATCTTAAAAACAGTCACTTCCTGTCTTCCACCAGCATAGTGCAATTTTGTCTATTTTGAAACTATTTTTATGAATTGACGTGTTTATACACCCCTTTTGCTTCCGACTCCCTCCGCAGAATGTTCAGTTGGTGAGCTTTAGCCATGATATCTGCATGTTCCATCCCTTTAATTACATCGCGAATGTGCCTTTATTTGATTATTCTACTGTGCATAGTTTTGGGGGGACTTTGCACTGTGAGACTCATATGAATATTCTATGAACTATCTCCTGCATGCCTGTCAGTTAGGGGAGCTGTGTTCTGTTCGTGTTTCAGTATGGAGGAATGGCTGGGCCACAGGACATGCATATGTTTAGATTTATTAGATGATGCCAGCTTCCCAGCGTAGTTACACCAATTTATAGTCCTGCCAGCAGTGGCTGAGACTTCTTCCACACAGCTGGTGATACTTGATCTCTTCAGTCCTTTTCATTTTAATTATTCTAAAATATGTAGAAATATACTGTTTTCACTTGCATTTTCCCAATGATCACGACGGTGAATGCAAACACTGATTGCCGCGGTTATGAGGGCCTCATAATAGTTTGAACTTATGTGGAAATCGAACGTAAACAATATAAACTTATTGCTTACATTTTACTCAAACTTACCAAGAGTGGCGACAGATAAAAACAGCACCAGCCCGCTGGATTTCACTTCTGATCAGCCACACCGTGACACCACTTTAGACTCAGAAGACAATGTTGGGGTTGCCTGTGTGACTGTTTCTCACCAGTGATCCCGAGGTATTAACTGAATCAGGCATTAAATTCAATTTTATCTGAAAAAAAAATAGTTTCTGGTGGAATGCACTGATGTGGCAACTGCATTCTCTTCTAGATATTTCTGCCAACCAGCTCTGGGCTGACCTGAGATTTTCCTGGGTCCCTATTCTTTACCAGTGAACTGGGAGATTCCAGAGATCTCAATTCTTTTCCCACAAAGCCACCTGGAATATTATCCCAGCAAGAATGGTTGTATTCTGTGACTTATCAAGTGACACAGACTTGAGTTGCCCTTCAGTGGCTTGTTCTGACTTGGTGCTGAATGCTGGTCAATGGACAGACTGGGCAGCGTTTGACTGTCTTCTGTAAATCAATTTCACATTCAACCTGCCCACATCCATTCACCGCCCCCAACAAGCCTGTTTGTAAATCTGCACCTCTTCTCATTCCGTAGTAACCTCCAGTCTCTACCCAAGCTCCATTCCCATCACATTGCTTATGCCTACCCCCTCCCAACAGGCACCCCCTTCTACCAGAACTGTTTTCTAAAGGATCCGTAGTCCACATCTTGCATCTCTGTATTAGGATCGGATCACACCACAGCCTTTCTAAATCAAAATGAAAGCATCTCTGACGGTTCTCTATGGGAAATAAGCCAATCCAAATTCTAAGCTAATAAAATTCCTGAGTTGGCATTCCAGGTGTTTAAAGGTAAGGACTGCCTACCTCACAAACTGACCTTGCTGCTTGGTTTGCTTTGTAGGTTCATCTACCCAGAAACACTGTCTGTTGAACTCTGTTGTATATTCCCAGTCATCTAAGCGACACCAAGGACCTTTGTATGACTCTTCTGCAACTGCAGAAGATGATTTCCTCCTCTGTGAAGGCTTCTTGTAGGCTCCTGTCTATTTTCCTGGGCCACATTTATCCTCCCAGCTCTGTTTAAGGAGCAATCATCACCAAGCTCTGCCACGACATTTCTCCCAAGGTCCTCTAATCTCTTTGCCATTGCCTCAGCTCCTTAAGGGTTGGCATTGAATCCACACATTCCCATATTCCCTCTGCTGACCAGAGATGTTCAGTGAGTCTGCCCCTTCTCCCCTCCCCCTCTTTCTTCCCTTCCTGCTCCTGTGGGAGTCTATTTCCAGGTTCCTTGTAGCTTTACCCAGCAGGTCCACATAGAGAGGATGATTGGGACCATGGGCCTGAGTGCAGGTGTCTGAGATGGTCTGCACTTGGCTGTGTTGGGGGGAGGTCTTTTGCTCCACCCCTTGGCGTCTCTATAAATACCCTGGGGCAGAGACAGTCAGGGCCCATTGGAATAAGTTTCAGGCCCTCTTGAGGCTATCTTTTATTTTCTATCTGTTTATCTCCACAATCTAAATCCTTCTATCTAATATTTCCTGCTGCTTGCACTTCAAGAAAACTCTGGGGAACTGTGGGGTTGGTGGGTAAACGCCCCGCACCATTTCTTCTTTCCACCTTCCTTCTATCATCCCCACGCTCTCCCTTTACCCTCTCTTTCCTTCATTCCTTCTTTCTACTTTTTCCATCCTTTAATCCTTCATTCTTCAACAGTCTCACTATGTAAACCAGAAAATATCACATTATGTAAACTCATGGACCCTCATCTACCTCAGCCTTCCAAGTGCAGGAATTATAGTTGTGTGCCACTGTAGTTGGTTTCAATATTTCTGGAAATTTTAAAATAATTTATCACATGTTAAAAAGAAAACTGGGTTTTTGTTTATAATAAAATGACAGGATAATTTTCTCAGGCTTTATTCACTAGATAAGTTTCATTTGTTTTTCTTGCCATTAACATTTGTAGTTGCAAATGTTTGCAGTAATAGTTCCTAAAACACTAAGGCCATCGACTTGCAACTGTACTATCATAAATATGAGGGATACCCTGAGAAGGAACGATTGAACTGGACTACATACAAGTTTGATGAAATCAAATTTATTTTAAATAGCAGAAGCCCTGAGAGCTGCCAAACAGGGTGTGGATAAAGAAATACCTTCTCTTGCTGCTCCTATTCAAATTCCGTCTTCTCGTGGCTTCTTAGCCTTTTGTATTGCATATAACTGACGCCCTGGGCTGTGTGATGCTGAGCATGTGACTGACAATGATGTTGCTTTTAGAAAAATCTGGAAAAGGACACAGAACTTTATCATGTGAAAAGAATCTAGTTTTTAAAAATCTAATGTCTATATAAAACAAATGAAACGTATAAATATATTATTCCTGAAATGTAAATTTTCAATAGTTCATAAGGCTTTTTTCTTGAAAACAGAAGATTATAGAGAATCTATTACTCGTTTGTGTAAAGATTCACCTCCTCTAAAGGCATTCTTATGAACAGAGCCATCTCTCAAAAATGTAGCTTCTAATTTAACCATTGGATCTAAAGAGGCTGATTTTTTTTTAACACTGCTATGAAACAAACACAGGGTAGTCAATGTATCAAGGTAGAAAAGTTCTCTTGAAATTCTTTGCAACAATTAAGTAAATAACAATGGAAAAAGCTGATTCAATTTTCCAAAGTGGGTTTCCCTCTTACAACATCCCGGATTTTATAAATACATTTTAAAGAATAGAAATGAGCTGAACAAAGGAAGGAGCAAGCCACAGGAAGAAAAATTAATAAGGATTAGACATTTTCTGTACTTGGCTCTAAACTGCACTTTTTGATTTTGTCCTTAACTAATGCTAAATTAGAGTGTGAAGCCCACGGAAGTCACTCTTCTCCACTGGCCCCCTTATCCAGGATTACTGGTATTAAATGCTGAATTAGCATTGGTGACTGCTATTGTTTATAAATTAATTTTTCTAGTTTCTCTGAGTTCTGTGAATTTAAGTATTGTGTAATCTCCCTCTTCTCTCAAGGGGTACGCATTGTTACAGTGAGACTCTGGCCTAAGCTGCAGGCTTAGCAAAATGGGATTTGCGCTCAGGTGGCCATGTGACCTTAGATCAGTCACTCAGCCTTCACTGGCTCTCTTTTCCCCCTTTTGTATCAATTACAACATTTCTTCCTTACCTTTCCTCCCTCCAAATCCTCCCATACACCCCTTCCCACTCTCCTTCAAATTCACAATCTCTTCTTTCATTAATTGTTATTATACGCAGTATTCATGTATACAAATATATTCCTGAATATAACTTAAGTCTATATAATGTTACTTGTATGTGTATTTTCAGGGCTCACAATTTGGCACTGAACTATCATCTGGTATGCTCTTAGCAGGTGAACAGTACCGCTCTCACTCCCAGCGTTCCTCAGTTGTCTGTAGCTCTTTGTATAGGGTTGAGGCCTCATGGGCTTTTCCCCATCACGGCATGTTCATTGATGTCATCCTTGTTTAGCTCACATTTAGACAGTCATGTTGTAAAGGACCAGAGGCTATCTAAAGTCCTTTCTGTTTCCAATATTAGGACTCTCCTCTGGGTTCCTACTGAGGAGATTCGTTCCACAACATGCCACTGCTCCAGACCCTGCCCTTTCTCTACCAATTTTATGTGAAGAATCTTCCACTGGAGGGCTAGGGAGCACCCACCCAGTCAGTAAACAGCTTGCTTTAGAGGCATGTGGACCTAAATTTGATACCCAGAACTCACATCAAGTCCTGGGCATAGTGGTGGTAGGTACTTTTGACTCCAGTGCTGGGGAAGTGGACACTGGTGATTCCTTGGAGCTGACTGGCCAGCCAGCTTAGCCTAATTGGTGAGCTCCAGACCAATAAGAGACTCTGTTTCAAAGGAAGCGGGTGGACATTGCCAAGAATGACATCCATGGGTGACGCTCATGGGCCCGTCCTCAATATACACAGCCCCCCCCCAAAAAAAAAACTCCACTTAAACCAGGCTTGAACAATCTGAAGCCCCAAAACAGTTTGTTGGCTCATATAAGTAAATTCATAGACTTAGATTTTATATTCTGGAGGGATGCTGGGACGCTAAAATGTGACATCAGAGTCCAGCTTACTGGGGTTTTCATTGTTCTCTCAGTTCCTCTGCCTGGTGACTTGGCTTTGTTTTCAGGTGGACTTTCTCTGCGTGGTGCTCTCTGGGAACTCGAGGCTCACAGCCTCTGTACACCGAGCAATAGTGGTGAAGAAAAAGGGCACTCAGTGTGTTTCCAACCAAAGCAAAGGTGTCAGGTCTGAGTCGCATTTTCTTGAGTGGATGGGGCGAGTGAACACGGTGAAGGTGGGCATCGATTGCCCCCTGAGCACAAAGAAAGGCTGAGTTGTTGCTGCTGTTATGAGGGAAATAGACGCTGAACTGATCAGTGCAGCACAGGTCTCTAGCCGCCCAGCCATCGACTGCTGAGGAATAGTCACTGTGTGAAGATGTGCCACTGCGATTGTTTTAAAAAAGAGCTGAATGGCCAATAGCTAGACAGGAAGAGGTTAGGCAGGACTTCTGGCCATAGAGAGGTCTGGGGAAGGAGAAAGGAGGAGTCCCTGGCTGTATGCAGAGGGAACAAGCCATGCAGGAGGAGAGGTGAAGCCACAAGTCACGTGGCAGCATGTGGATGAATAGAAATGGGTTCATTTAAGTTATAAGAGCTAGTGGGACAAGCCTACGTTATAGCTACCTTTCTTTTTTTTTTTTTTCTTTTTTTTTGTTTTTGTTTTTGTTTTTCGAGACAGGGTTTCTCTGTGTAGCTTTGCGCCTTTCCTGGAACTCACTCTGTAGACCAGGCTGGCCTCGAACTCACAGAGATCCGCCTGGCTCTGCCTCCCGAGTGCTGGGATTAAAGGCGTGCGCCACCACCGCCCGGCAGCTACCTTTCATAATTAATAGTAAGTCTCTCTGTCATTTCTTTGTGAGCTGGCGACCTAAAGAAAACCCTGCCTATAATTTGGGGTCCTTCTTTATGCTGTACATGATGTTTTTTTTTTTCCAGTGCCAGCTCCTTGAAGAACAAGAGCCAGGTCTCATTCACCAATCATTCTTATGGCAAACCCATCACCATGCTTTGAAATGAGAAGAAATATGTGTTCAGGAAATAGTGGGGGATGGCAGCGGTAGAAGTGTGACACCGGTTGCAGTGATTTTGAGTCCTGCCACCACACTTAAGCCAAGGCCACACTCTCCCGATAGCCCTTCCCCAGTCAGAGGTTTCTAGGGCTTGGCTGTTTCCACCCATGCTGGACCCCGTGAAGTCATCCTTACTGTGAGCTTCCCGCAGGGTTGGCCAAGATTTTGTTGGGTCCCCATAGTAATCACGGCCTCCTAAAGTACTTCCTCCTACCTTCTTTTCTGTGCTTTCACGTCTGCTCCCCAGACTGAAAGCATTTCTATTTTTCCAGACTTGCTTCCTTTCCCTTCATCTTCCTCAGGTTTTGCCCCTCCCAGAGTACACTGCACACTCCAACTGTGTCTTAGCATCTGTCTCCTGGCCTGTTCACTGATAGAACAATGGCTTCAGTCCATGGGAGACTCCTCCGGCACAGAGGACCCACGGTCGCTGGCAGACAGAGTACACAGAATTCTAGCACAAGGTGGTGATTCCATTGGTAAAACTTTGAAGGGAGAGTGGGATAGCCTGGTTGGTATGATTCGGGATGTGATGCTGGAGATGGGTGAGGAATAATGCCTGTGAGGATGGTAAATGAGGCTTGCTGATAATAGATTGACTTAAAACCCGCTAAAGGACAACGAAAAGCTAAGAGAATGTAACAAACTGCAAGCTAAGTGGCAAGCCCAGTGGGCCTCTTCAGCGACAGAGAAAGTAATCTTTACCTTCTCAGTGGGGAAGGGGAAAAAGAGTGGAAACCTTGCCAAGGGCATGCATTTGCTGAACTTCAGCGATGATGGACTGCCCAGTGGACACAGAGGGAGCTGGGTATCAGGAAGCCTGGCATATGGGTGTGTCTGACGATACTGGCTGCCCAGACTCCTCTGAGCCTCCAGTGCTTATGTAGGGAAGGGCACCCACCTGTCTCGACTGAGAGCTAGAACTGGCTCCATGGGGAAGCCCCTGCAGGGGCTCTGCCCAGCATGGCAGCGGGGGCCTCTGCCTCCACCATGTTGATAACCATGGCTGCCATGTTGATAACCAATATAACCCTTATCTTTGCTGGGTTCAAAGAAGCTTGAAAAGCACAGCTTAAGTTGGACTTTTAAATTTTGGCAAAGGGGGCCAACATACAGAAAGGGGGAGATTATGCACTCAGGGGATCCCTGGGCTAGGACCTCAGTGCGTAATATGCAGCCTCTTTACTTAACAGATATGCTCTTTCCTATTCTAATCAAGAAAGAGGAACAGTAAAAACCTGTATCCATGTGATATGAACAGTTAGATAGATTGGCAGTTTTGTCTCAGGGCTCTTTAATCTCTGTTGTAATCCTAAGTGATCTGGGCCTTGAGCATTTTACCTGGCTAGTTTCTCTGACTGTAAAGACAAGACTTCCCACACTTAGGGATGCTGCTTACGTCCTAAGATCAGGCCAGGTCCAGTTTGCATGTGTAAGAAACCCGGCTGCCCCGACCCTCTGGGGAAGAACCTATGACTTGGTCCTGTGAGGTCAGTGCTGCATAAAGGACCAATGGACTTTATGGCAAGCCCTGGTTGAATATCAATGCAGACTCCCGAGATTTTAAGCCTTCTACAGCAGAGGGAAATGTAGCTTTGGAAAACCAGGCAGAAAGGCCTGGAGAAATGGCTCAGCAGCCAGGGACTCTTGCAGCTCTTTGGGCAGATCCAAATTTGTTTCAACACCCATATCCGGCAGCTCACAGCCATGTGTACCTCCAGCTCCAAGAGACCCCAGCACCCTCTTCCGGCCTCCATGGGCACCCATGCCTGTATAAATGAAAACCCAAACCTTGCTGGATGTGGTGGTGCATGCTTAGTACCAGCACCCAGAAGGCAGAGGCAGATAGAACTCTTGTGAGTTCTAGGCAGCCTGTTTTACATAGTGAGATCCTGTCTCTCAAAACCAACAGACAGAATCACACCAACCATCCCCACCTATGGACAAGATGAGTGAAGGAAAGGATAGTAGAGGAGGAGAGTGATGGATACAAGTTGCCAGAACTGTATGTTATGGGGGGGGGGGGGTGGTTCCTAAAATCCTGGATGGCTGTTCCAGAAGCTTCAAGCAGCAGTGGGTCTCACGGCACAGGGTGGCCCGTAGCTGCCAAGGACTTACACAACCTGGGTCTCCAGAAAAGAACTTGCCCTTCTTGTTCAGCTCTGTGGAGTGTGTATAGCTGCTGTGTCCCAGCACCAGCTCCTTCTCAGTATGTCAAGTCTTCGAACCAGAGCTATATTCTCCCCACTGGCCCTCCAGCAGGGATGGAGAATGATGGAACCTGGGTGCCCACTCTTGCCCTGCATGGAATCCCTCAAACACACGCAGTGACTGCCCAGTGTGTGCAGTCTGACTCCTGGGTAGCTTCCTCCTGCCCACTTGCCTTTCCCCATGCTCAGATGTGTGTCTTGGCCTAAAGGCTGTCCTTTCCAGGGCCTGTTTATTTTCTCTCTTTTCTAATCTTCCCCAGCCTCTCCCCACCAAAACTCTTCCCTTCCTCCCTTCAAATACACACTCAATTCCCAGACGTGGTGTTTAACAAAAAAAAAATAAATAAAATAAAATTCTGATTTGTGCCCCCAAAGCTTTTGTGGCCCACTTGCCACAAGAGCAGTTGGATTTTCCTTCACATCGTTTCTTAGAAATTGTTCATCGAGCAAGTGCCCTGGTCAAGTAGTTCTACTACCCCAGAACCATTCACTTGCCTCATTTCTCAAAACCGCAGCACCAGCTAGAGCTTTATGGTGAATAGATTATTTAGAAAGTCCTCAGACATCAGCCTTTTCCATAGGGTCTGTTCCATCTACAGGGAAGGAAAAAAGTCTTCTTTGGCATCTTCCAGTCCCCCCTCCCGCAGGTGTCCTGGAGCACTTTTCTGATGTCCTAGTCAGGAGCACAGCTAAGGCAGGAGGCAGTGGGAGACATGGCTGCTCCAGAATGAGGCACAGTTCTGCATCCTTAGGCAGCGCTTCCCCCGTTAGTCCAAAGTTAAAGCGCCACTTTTTTTTTTTTAAATATTTGTTACTCTTTCCTCTGTCCCAATGGTCTCTCTGCAAAAACTTTGAAAGCATGTTCTTTCACTGATACTCAGGGAACACTGATTCAAAGGGAGATTTGGTTCCCTTTTTATTCTCCTCTCTTACTCCTGCCCAGACGATTTTGACTTTTCCTGTCGCTTTTATTAAAGCTATATTCAAGTTCAGAAGGCTAAGAGAATTTTTCTTCTAAAAGAGAAAGCTTGCTACCAGCCAGTTTTATATTTTTCCCTGAGCACTCAAGAGCCAAATCTTTTTCCCATTTAAAATGAGAAAGAGTTTAGTGAGAAATTGACCTGAGGTTCAGACAGGAGCTTCTGGATGCTCCAATCTCAGTGACAGTTTAACAAACCGATCCTGCTCTCTGGCTGTCTACATATCCACAGGACCCTTCTTTGCGGACCCTCCAGGTAGAAAGGGCGGCAGGAAGCGGAGCCTCTGGAGCAGCCAGCGTGGCTGACCCTGTATTTGTCCCGAGTTTGCGCTCCTGCGCTCGGAGGATCTTGGCTCCTTGCATAATATTTCCTGCCCCTTTGGAAGACGAACTGGGGGACGAAATTGGGTGTTGGTTGCCTTTGAAATACTTGCTCCAGTTTTAAAAAGAATGGCTCATGCTCTTAAATTATTCTCTCTCTCTCTCTCTCTCTCTCTCTCTCTCTCTCTCTCTCTCTCCCTCCCTCCTCCCTCCCTCCCTCCCTCCCCCCCTCTCTCTCTCTCTCTCTCTCTCTCAACATGAAACCGATGCCATACAGATCTTGAGATCTTGCTTCAGAGGAAGTAGTATAGCGAAGGTCTGTAACACTTTGTTTATTGGCTACCAACAGCTACACATACTATGGGTCTCAGACTTAAGTACACCCTAAACACCTACAGGGCAGATTAAGTTGACCCCATTCTCTGTCTTTTAACAGGTGATGGCTGACAATTTGCATTTCTAGTAAGTTCTCAGGTAAGAATGTTGCTGCTGGTCTGGACACTCCAAGAATGGCAGATCCATGCCATTGCTATTCTCCATTGAGAAGAGGGAAAGTTCTAGAATGCCTATGGGTATTTGTAATTTAACTCGGGTGCTGTGATTCTTTCATATCAAACTAAACGAACTTAATAGGAAAAGCTAGTCTGGTGTATTTGAAGATCCATCATTAGTAAGATATTGAGACTGACTTTTATCTTGAATCTGGTCAGTAGCCTTACATTCCATTGTGTTTTTAACTGCAACCAATTGTTTATAAAATAAAAACTGAAACTGAATGATAAAGACTACATGGGAAATTCTTTAACTGTCTCATACTTAACTGAGTTTATAGCAATTCATATAGAAGTTTCTTTTTAAACCTATGAAAATGGGGCTAATAAAATGTACTTTATAAGGCTATTAAGGGGGGTAAAGAGTTTATATAGAGAATGACTAACAGCAACTAACCAATAGCAGATGATCGAGAAATATTAAATTTTCACTTTCAGTTATTTACATTTTAACATGGTTAATTATTTGTGGGCATTAAAAAACAGGGTTTATTTCTATACTGAAAAGTCAAAGAAATAGAAGGGAAGATACAAAATGTATTAAATGTGGGATTATCCTGTTAGATGATGCAAGAATTGGAATTGGTTATTTAAATTTTTTACAAAATAAAAAATAGAGCAGAAAAACAATATCTTCAATACAAACTGTATATGCTATTTAGATTATTATAAACTCAATTTCTTCTTCTTCCTTCTCCTCCTCCCTCCTCCTCTTCTGCTTCTGCTTCCTCCTCCTCCTTCCCTTCCCTCCTCCTACTCCTCCCCCTTCTTTTCTTCTTCTGGCAAGGTTACAAGTGTTGCCCAGGCTAGCTTCAAAATCCTGGCTAAAGAGATATTCCTGTCTCAGCTTCCCTGAGTAGCTGGGATTACAGGAGCATTCTACCATGTCTGACTACTCAAATTTTTAATTGACACTTTTCTCAAATCCATGTAGTATTAATAAGAGAATATGTTGCATGTCGGGTACTGTGCTAAATACTTCATGTATTTTTGTGTTATTTCCTCCTAATAACAGCTCTATGGGTTTGTCTTTCTGAATTTATAAGTATTTATGATTATTTGCTCATTGATATCTGAATACCTATATTCAGAGCTCCATATAAGCAAGGGCTTCATTTTTCACACTGCTTGGTGTATAAATGAACACTTGGCGTGTAGTAGATATTCAAAGTGTGTTGGATAAGAGGAACTCACACATCAGTGAATCAGTGGAAGGAAACCTTCAAGAGTTAGATAAAATTTCTCCCATCTACTTGGCTGGTATTAACCTGGGTGCTTAGACCTAAGTTATCTGCCTTCTGACCCCTAACATACATTGTGGAACATGGACTTTTCTAAACTCTTTAGAAAATGCCTGGGTTGTAATAATGATCTTACCTAACTTTCAAATGTTAAGAACAGTGGTATAATACCAGAAAGTACTTGGTAAAGAAGCTGATTGTGTGATCAAAGGGGGGAGGTGTATGCATGTGAGGTAACTCAGTGAATAAAGGTACTCGTATCCTAGTCTAAGGACATGAGTTCAATTCCCATAAAACACCTGCGGCAGAAGAAGAGAACTGACTCCTGCAAGTTGTGCTCTGATTTCCATGTAGGCTCTGTGTCATTTGAGCACGCGCGCACACACACACACACACACACACACACACACACACACACACACACAGAGAGAGAGAGAGAGAGAGAGAGAGAGAGAGAGAGAGATGGGGGGGAGGGTAATAAAAAATAAATAAATAAATAAATGGATTTTTAAAGTAAACTTATAGTTTAGATTTCATAAACAAGTTAAACTGAAGATTGAAGGCTAGAGCCAGGCATTCTGCTTAGCTGTGCCTGATCTTCATGCAGAAGGAACTGTAGCCACCCCACCAAAGACTCAAAGACTCAAATTCAGAGCTTGGTTGACTCCAACAAGATTATGGTAAAGGAGTAATTCTGATCCTCATGGTTTGGATATGCATTAAACACAGCAACAGGTAGCCACATTGTTGCAAAACACTTTTTGTATCTTCACCTGGGTTTAAGTTCCATGTCATTCATCAGATGAAAATATCTTACAATACAAAATTTCTTATTCCAGGATTCTTAGAAATGTATCATCTTTCCTTTAACAGAGCTACCCCTGGGTCTTCTCCCCTTGGCTTCATGAACAGTCATCAATCTATCTCTACCTACTTTTTAGGAGAAGGTTTGATTTGGTGGTTACCAGATGTTAAATAAACGCTGTGGATGTCTCCTTGTTAACTTGCAGATGGATTATTCTTAATATCTTAGCTTCTGAGTAACTAGGTCTGTTTGTTTGTTAATGTCTAGTGAATTTTTAAATCCAAGGATCCTTTTTTTCTTTTACAATACTGGAACTCTGCATTTATACCACAGCATTTCTTGCAGCCAATGGTGATCACGTGACTACATCTCTCGCCCAAAGATATCTGAGGAACATGCCACTTCCAAATAGGCTCATTGGAGGGATATACATGACTCCCCCACTCCCATTCATAGTTCCTCTGCCCTGCTACTTCCATGTGGTGTGTGGTAGCTGTCATTTTGCAGTCTAGACAGAGGATTTACAGTACCTTTGATATGCTAGAACAGGATAGAAAGAAGACAGGTTCTTTAGTCTTCTAAAGTAACCTGTTCCATACACTTAACATAAAGAAACTTCTATTACTAGCAACTGTTTAACTTGGCTTCCATTTTCCAAAGCTAAGATAATTTGACACACTGTGGATCTTCTATACTATTTAACCTTCCTTTTGTTAATTTTAAAACCATATTTTATTATATTATAGCATTACCATTTACATATTAGATAACACTGTCATAGAACGATCTGGTATCATTTTTTAACAGCACAAAGAGAAACATGCCACATCACAGAACCCCTCGCCCTAAACAGGTTTTTTTTTTTTTTTTAAAAAAAAAAAAATCACTGAGATAAATGTACTCCTTGACTAATGTGTCTAGTTCCTACTGCACTGATGGTCACTGAAAATTAAAAGTAAGTCCTGCTTTACAATCACTGCCTTAGTGGAATAAATCATGGTGGATTCATGAAAAAAAGGGGGGGGGAGAAAGACATGATGAGGTTGAAACAAACAAACACAGAAGCTTATGATATCCTCTTTCATGACAATTTACATCCCTCTGCCTGAACTCTCTTCCTCTTCACCTAATCTTACCCCCTCTTTGTCTCTTTTCCAAATGTTTGGACTTGACCCAGGTCTAGACCTGCTTACCTATGTACACAAAAGCATCATCAGCTAGGATGTGCCTAGGAGGGAGGACATGAGGTTTTCCTCTTTCTGAGCTTGGGTTATGTCAGTTAATACTATATGTTCTATATCCATCTGTAAGTTTCACAGTTTCGGTTTTCTTTAGGGCTGAATGATTCCAAAAGAACTTCAAATTGGGAAAAAAATCATAATACAGCAAGATCTTTAGCTGTGAGGAAATTCACAAGAGAAAATAGTTTGTGTTACTCCTTGAAATCAAACAAAATAAGACTAGAAAACTTTAAAATTTGAACAGTTGGTTTAGATGCCTTTCCTTGAAAATTATTACACTCCAAGTATTATCACTGAGCGCATAATGATCATTGGAGATGGCCACCTAAATCATTTTTAGAAGAGATCACTCTCAGACAAATTAAGAATTAAAATAGAGTTATAGTGGTGTCTTAGCACTGTGAAAATGTGCATGGGTAACATTTCTATGATACACATTTTTTTCTTGATTCCTCTAAGAACACTGAACATCTGTTACTGAAAGTGTCTTAGGAAGTGGATTCTTCTTTAACTTCCACCAAATATGCAAGAGACAGAGGAAGTAGAGTCCTTGGACAGGATTATGTGACCTATATCAAGTGAGCAAGTGTCCGTGGCTTGCCCCCTCTTTGGGATGGTAATTGATTCCCAGTCACTCATGCCCAGAGTTCTACCCCCAGAAGAACCAGTTACTCTTCTCATGCTCAGCTCTGTAGTTTGAGCAGCTGTCCAGGGTACTTAAATGAAATTATTCTAAATACCAAAAGCATAGAGTTTCCTCACTCCCTTTAGAGAACCTGAAGATACCTTACATGATAATTCAGTTTGTCCTTCCTTTGGAACAAGGCTCTGAAGTCCTATGTGGTGAGCGAGAAGGAGATTTCTTTTTCTTTTCCTACGAAGGCCATGCTAGAAATATTGCATAACACACTGAGAAGTGCACTGTGATGTTTTGTTCATGGTATAGAAATGACATGCTTAAAAACGAGATATAGATAGATAGATAGATAGATAGATAGATAGATAGATAGATAGATAGATGGATGATAGATAGATAGATTACAAACTCAAACACATGTCCAGTGCAAAACGTCTGCCAATCTGCATTCTCAAAAGGTACTCTTCTACTTAGGTAAAATAATGCACCTCAAGTCTGATAGGCTCAGCCTCTCAGAGACAGCCCTCTTCAGGTGATGGTCAACCTCTTTTCTGACACGGAGCTTCATCTAGCTCCTATGTGTTTCATCAGTCTTTCTGGAGGACCATTTGACCCTGTATGCCCAACCTTTCCTCAAGGAATAGAGGAAAAATCGGCTCCTCTCACCAGGTCGTCATCAGGAAGTATTGCAATTGCTTTGTTCAGAACTGCACCCTCCACTCAAATAATGTAAAAGAAGGAAGGACTTTCCACTTCCTTTCCTTGTCCCTCCATCTTCTTTTTTCTTTCCAGGTGCTAAGATCGAGCCTAGGGCCCTGCAAACCTTGAGCAAAGCAGCACTCATTTATGAGCTCTCCATAAAATGGAAATCCTAAGTATAAACAATGAAAACAATACATTCATGACTTGATAATAAAACAGTATATAACTGTGGTTGGTAATAGCTCTTTGGGAATTGGCAAAGAGGAATTTTAAACCTCTTATTTAATTATTATAGTAATAACTATTTAAGGCTGCCGTTCTTGAAGTGTGGGCTGAGGAAAACAACTTTCATAATATAAAGGTATTTACCATTTTCATTTGTGGATAATTGCACTCGTTATATCAAAGCAATGGTGAATTCACATGCTGGGGGATTAGCGGGAGTCAGGGTAGCTGCATCAACTATACTTCGGGTCTTTTCATAACTCCCTGCTTTACAGTAAAAAGTAATACCACTCACTATGCTAAAGAGACTGTGGATATTCAGCTTTTAGTATTTGATTCTGCCAATTTTTCTTTAAAATGAAGGAAACATTGTCTCTTACATTCAGAGATAAGGACTGACCATATGTACTTGTCAATGACAATATTTAAGCTTTCAATGGAAATAAGAATTTTAGGAAATTTTGATCAGTGTGAGCATGGCAGCTTCTCAGGGCATGCTTACTGGAAAAGCTGGTGAGGATATCTTAAATGTGACTTTATTATTTTTTTACATTGAGCAACAAAATATGTCAGTATTTGGAAGGCTGCATAACCCAGTTAGTCAAAGTTTTTAAAATAATCATTGTATAAATGTACAAAATTACGCATTGATGAAAATATGAACATATGCATGAATTTTAATGACCATGATATAAAAGTTTCTTAATGTGATTCAAGATTTCAGGTCATAACTAACTTTTCAAGAAATGACTTTGTTAATGCTAGAGAGATGGCTCAGCAGTTAAGAGCACTTGCTGCTCTTGCAGAGAACCCAGCTTTGGTTCCTAGCATCCATGTGGCAGCTAACAACTGCCTATAACATAACCTCCAGTGGATCCAATGTCCTCTTCTGGCTTCTTCAGGTACTAGTTGCCCAATTGGCACACATATATGCAGACACTACACATGTACATAAAATACAAACAAATAAATTTTAAAAAATAAACCTTGAATTTTGGTGTAGTAGTTAAGAAGAATGCATACTTACCTGACACGACTACAAAATTTAATATCTCTACCTAATTATATAACTCTGTGATCTAGAATTTTGCTACCTACAACCCCAACAACATTTTATAGCAGATTGAATACTGACGGGATAGAAACATTTAAAAGTTTCTATTAAGCCACATATTAAAGCAAACCCAAAATATTAAAATATCATTCTTCCATTTCTTGTTTCATGTAAAATTAATTTCTCTTTAAAATGTTATTTGTTACATAACTAGTTTGCCACTGGTATTTTAGATGAGCTAATACATTCCTATGCATATGTTTTACCTTTGAATGCAACAAAGTATTAATAAATATGATGAAAATAATCCAAATTATTAGGCTGGCATTAATCTAATTAAGAATTAAAGGGAATTTAGAGATACAAATGTATCTGAGTACTGAGGAGTGCTCCAGTGGAATGTCATAGTTTTAGGCAGCTGCTTAGATATTAGTAGCCTGGTAGATGTTGGGACTGGAAGCTGTTTCAGGGTCAGCAATAGGTAAAGGATTTTCATGGTGGTCAGAATGGAGATTGAGGTATATTTCCAGCTCTGGAAGGAAATGTGTTTTGCCTAGGAGGCCATTAAATGACAATTATGTGAACCTGACCCGGGAGCTCTGAGTGGTCTGAGATGATTGTCTATCAGGAGACTTCCCTGTAAAGACCAGAGATGTACTACCCTGTGCTAAGTGTCAGGAGACTCAGTCCAAATAGGCCTCTTAACCACCTGGATTGAGCAAAACCTCTCAGGAATAGCTGCTCATACTAGAGACTTTAGAAACCATAACTGAAACACTTGCTTACAAGTAGATCAGGAGGATGGTCTCTGGCCTCTGGCCTCCCTGGCTCCTCACCAGTGCATGGTGCTGTGATAAGCTCTGCCTATCTTCTACATTGCATCTTGTTTGGCTCAATTAGATTGTTGCAGCAGAGATGTTGAGGACCAGGGAAATAAAGGGAGTCCTGACCAAGATCTACTGACACCAGTTATCTTTACTCTTATGTATTAATTAAGCAGATTTGAAATAAAACTCAACCTTGTTTCCAGGAGTGGCCAGTAGAATATCTGTTACTTGAATTGTATTTCTAGCTGGTGAATTTATTTATTTCATGCCTGTAGACTTCCTACATATAGCCAATGCCTGAAACTTTCCATCTTTTAAATAAAAACAGAACTTCAAGCTTCTGGAAAAGTGCTCCTGACTTTAAGAAACACTTGAAGTGTTTTTATCTGGTCTCTTCCTTGACTTTGATTTCAAGCATCTTATAGCGTTTAGGATAAATAATTGTTTAGAAGTGTCAACATTCATAAATAGAGCGTGTGAATATTTCATAACTTGTCTGGGTAATCACCAAGAAGACATTCTCCATCTCTATGGCAGAAATCTTGAAAGACAGCACAGCGATTGTTTTCCTGGGAGTGACCACCTTTCCTGAGTCATTAACAGGGATCCAGCACTGGGTACTTTGTGATGATGATCCTTTGAAAACAATGTGACTGTCTTTACAGATAAAGGAACCGAGACTTAGAATTCATAAATTTAAGTCATCCTGTCCATGCTTTGTCATGGTCTCATCTGCTTTAATCCCAACCCCAACCCCCAATACCACACTTATATGCAAGTCTCTTGCTTCTCTTCCAGTGTGTTCCTCGGTTTGTTTTTCAACTTATGTGTTCTGTTAATACATCAGCTTGCTGAGAACAAAGAGCTCACAGCACTCGTCCTTCACTACTCAGACTGTAGCAAAGTCAAGATGTGTCATAAACACAGGCTAGCTCTCAGTTAAGGTACTTAGACAAATGTCTCATCACCACCAAGCACCTTTTTAGATATGCAGATTACGGTCCCCATCCTGGAGTGGATTTACGGAATAAGATCCAATACAAGTGACATCCAGAAATTTGTGTTTTAGTAAGTTCTTCTTCTAATTCTGATGCACACTAATGTCTGAGAGCCATCCCCATAGGTGAAGTGATAAAACAGGTTATTTTTTTTTTAATAAAAACAGAATGGTTGACTCAGCATGGAGCTTAATAAAACCATTTGTTTGATTTGCTGTGTGATTAGGTTTATACAATACCCTATCCTTCCCAGAATGAAAAATTTATATCAAAATCTTCTAGTGTGGTAGATTCCATTTTTGACAAAGAAATTCAAAGCAATTAACTACCTTTCAATCACACTGACCTTAAATTAATACCTTTATAATCAATAGGAAGAATCTGTGAAGAAGAGTCCATTGGATACTTGAGTATGTTCACCTGGAGGAACCAGAAACAAAAGTTGCAGTTTACAAGATCAATACTTCCCATGGAATCAAACATGGGCTGTGATATGTGGCTTGAGCATCAACTTCTTTCCTAGAAGCCCCATGAGGTTTGAGTTGGGCTAACAGCAAGAAACTAGAACCAGCGACTGAGGCTTCCTTCTAATCACAGGTAACTTTATGTCACTTCCCTGAGAGTTAGCATGATTTCAACTCCAAAATCAAATCCCCTGGCATGAGAAATAAAGTAACATCTTGTTGTTTCCATACTAACTAATGTAACAGGCCAAGAGAATTCTGTTACTTTAGGTTTAAGAATAACTTCATTTTTCACTATCGGTCTGCAAATGCTTCTTAATAATTGCTACCCCCAAATTTAGCAAAATATATAGCTTTCTAAATTATTTCCCCACTCACACTATTTTTTTCTAAATACTGTCTTCTCTGATGCCTGTTACTGAATCTTTCAAAAAGCTAAAAATATTTCCTTCTCTTCTAACTAAATCTTGTATATTTATAGCTATATGTTTACAAGGTTCTCTGAGAATTTAATATAATAGTTGAAGCTATTTCAGTATGTGACCTGTCTAGTATTAAGATAAAAAATTCTCAGAAATCTTCATATATATTATATAGAGACATCTGTATATTATAAACAGTGATTTATTAAATATAGTCTCTTAATTTTTTAGTTGCCCTCTTAGAAAATCAAGAATTACCATATTGCTAGGTTTATGTTAGTTTTCCCTTCTCTGACATTATTGTTTTGCTTTTCAATGGACTAGAGAACACATTAATAGCATGGAAAATTTAGCAATAAGAGCCTGAATTCAATTTGGATTGAGGAGCGAAGATAGAAAATTGAATCAAACATTTAACCCCTCTACACAATGTAAAACCTTCCTTACATGGTGTGGCAGGGCCACAGTATCAGTTCATGGCTGGCTGTACAATGGATCCTACCAGATGGTTGTATATTATTATTTTGCCTTCTTTGCAGAAAAGAAATCTCCCATTACAGTGTCATCATGTCAATAAAACACCCACTTCAAAGCAAATCGTTTCTTTCACTTGTTTATTGTGCATAAAATTTTATCCTATTTATTTCCTGTTTTGCTTATTGTATACTGATCCCTGTCTCCTGGTTTACTTTTCTTCTAGATGTCTGGCCAAAATAAAGCGAAGATTAGATGCCATCAAGCTGTGTAGGCGTCACTCTCCTACCTGTCACTGGCAGCTTCCAGTGGCAAGTAGTAAAACTCCAAAGTCAAACCACTTAAGTAAATGGAAACGAATGTCCAGAGAATGGATATTGTGAACATAGAAGCAAAAGGCTCGGCTGTACACTGACCACAAGAATGAAGATGCAAATCTGTGGGCACACATATTGCATGTGTGTGTCCAGGGTGCAACACTGTGCCATCCCTTTCTGTACCTTTACACGCACTAACATGTAGATTTGAGTGGGAAGCATAGATACGGAAAGTCTGTAGTGTTTACTGGAGTCCTTCTGCTTGGGTAGATGCCAGGACAACTTTCAAAATATTTCAAAACAGCTGCCAGCATGTAAAGATTTTAACTGACAGAGCGGAGTGATGAATCTGAATCACTAATGAGGGAATAAACTTATATTTTTCTCAAGGTTCTTAGTGAACATGGAGATAAGCAGATCTAATAAGGGCTTTGTTTCTTGTACATGTAAACCCACCTTCCAAAATAATATATGTAAAGAGAAGATACAGGGACAGACCTAACATGCATCCCCAGGTAAGAGTCTGCACAAATTGCCTTTGAGTATTTTTGTGCCTTTCCGTTGTAGCGAACAGTTTCTGGAGAGCAGGAGTCATATTAACTAAATAGGAGCAATTGAAAACTTGGCAATTTGAAGTTGAATGTGCTCCCTTAACTACTTTAACAATATAACATTTAATTGAAGAGGCCTCAGAGTGGGAAGTTTTAAGCATCAGGCAACAGATGTCACACACCCTTTCTTTTGGGATAGTTGGGCCTCCATGGGCTTCTAGAAAAACATGCTCTCCAAAAGGGAAGGAAAATGGGGTTACACATTCGCAGACCAGACTCTTGCATAAGATAGCTAGTATCTAGCAAGAGGCCACTAACCTCATCTTGTCATAGGCTTGGTATTGAAACAATTAAAGAAGTGATATTCTTTGTCTCTCTCTATATATGTGTGTATATATATATATATATATATGTGTGTGTGTGTGTGTGTGTGTGTGTGTATGTATATATGTGTGAGTGTGTGTGTATCATTGTTGACTATGCAGAAAGACATGAAAAGAAAAGCTAATTTTAAAAACAAGTCTGGTATTTATTTGTTTATTTATTTATTGGCCAAAGAGGGTTTTTCTCCCCCTACCCCCCCTGTTTTTCTTGGTACATGGGGACTGCTTCAGAGACGGGTGGATACAGCTAGAAACATTGCATGACCCTACTGGCGCGCGCCTCCCAACCCCCCCAAGGTCTGAACCACTCGCTGGAAGGCTCCTTAACCTCGTTTGCTTAGCTACAAGTAGCGGTGGCAGCACCAGTACCGCCATGGGCCAACTGTGCAGACGGGTGCTGTTTTAGAGAAAGCTGCTGCCAGCTGAGGAACTCAGTTTTCACCTCACTCCTCAGTCATTCGCTGACTTTCCTTTAGTTACAGCCCTGCTGGCCTTAACCCAGGCACCCATGCCCTAAAAGCATTCCCGGCCTCTCCAAAATGGGCATGAAGGCTTGCTCTCAGCAGAAAGCCTGCACAGAGCCAAGGACTAGTATCTGAGATCCTTTCAGATCTCGCCCAGAAGACGACAAGGAAAGAAGGCCTGAGCCTTGGGTTGAGTGTGGGCAGAGGGGCCACTGTGGGGGTCCTTAAGAGTCAGCTTTCCAAGGTCCCCCCACAACTCCACTGCGCCTTCAGCCCCGGTCTCAGCGGTTGGGTCTTGCGTTTGGTTGCTAGTCCTTCTGCGGGAAAATGACCCGGAAGCGGGAAGTCAGGACCTTGCTTTGGTCTTCAACTAACTCATGGGCTCCCTTGCACAAGCCACGGATGCTCATTACGATTCTTTTTACGTGCAACATGTGGGGGACGAAGCGGTTTCCTATCTCCTGGTATTATCTGCCGTCCAAAGCATTTTCTTTGAGAGGAAAATGGAAACGCAGCTGCGCCGTGGGCTCGGCCAGCGAGAGCCAAGGCTCCCCCCTCCGTCTCCCTGAGACTGCTGGGCGCGGAGGCTCCTCCCCGAAAGCCACTTGGGTTGGAGACGTCCTGAGGTTGCCCGGGCAGGAGCGGCATGGGGCCTGGACGAAGACTCGCCTTTGTCCAGCTCCTCTGGTTTCCAGAACCATCAGGGTGGGAGGGACAGCATGGGTCTGCTGCAGGGCGGGCATTTGGCTCCTAGACCGCGGGGATGTCCTGCTGGGGAGCCTCTATCACACTCTGCCTTGGCAACTTCAGGCCAATGGGTCCTGTCTGGCTGGGTCCCGCGGCAGCCCGCTGCGTCCCAGGCTCAAAGGGTTAAGCAGGTGCTTGGCCGGGAGAAGCGCGATTGGCCCTGGGTCAGGGCTGCGCGGCCGGCCGTCACAGTTACTTGGGTTTGTGTGGCGGGTGCTGAGACTGCCAGCCCCTCAGCTGCAGTGCCCAGCTGTGTGCGGGATGGGAAGGAGATGACCAGAAGGGGGAACAAGTACCACCATCACCACCATCATCACCACCACCACCACCATCATGACCACCACCGCCACCACCAGCAGCAGCGGCAACAGCAGCAGCAGCAGCAGCCACAGCCGCCGCCGCAGCAGCAGCGAAGCTGGGCAAGGGGTTTGAGTGTGGGACACTAGCAGAGCCAGAGCCCAGCGTCTCTCAAGGGTTGCGCCCGCCTGCATCTCACAACTCTCGGCTCCCGCTAACCAGCGAGAAGACGGGAAAGAAAGTGGGCAACCCGGGTCCTGGGCAGGGGTGGGAGAAACCATCAACTCCCATGTCCCCCCCACACACCAGCTCAGTGAAACCCCAGCAAGTCTCACTAAAAAGACGCACTCAAAGCACCAGGATCCCTCCTCACCCCCTAATGAAAGGCGGGTCTAACAATGTGAAGGAACTGGTAGGCGCGAGGAAATAAATGCACGTGTTTTCTCTTTTTGTTTCCTTGGTGGCTGGAATTCGCGGAGTTCGTTTCAATTGTGGCTACTAATTTATTCGTTTCCTCGGTCAAAGGGGGCGGCAAGAGGTGGATCACTAGTGCAAACTCGGATCTAGCTGGACCGACCGAGGAGGAGCCCACCTCACAAGTTTCCCAGGACCAACTCTTCCGCTCACCAGGAGCGGGAAGAGCCCTTTCTTTTAAGCGATCCAAACTCTCCATTGTACAAAAGCGCCCCCCCCCCCTCCGCCTTTGCTAACCACCTCTCCTAGATAAGTATCAAGTTCTCCCGGAGTCCAACTTGCGCTTGGCCACACTCGCACTGCTTAGTGTGGAGAATAGGGTCAAAGAGGGGTCCGGGCTGAAACGGGAGGCTCTGCGCCCCATTCCTCCACCCGCGGGCTGGGATCCCGGTTTCTGGCAGCCGCGGAAGGCTGGAGCCTGCCTAGATGGTGGTTATTTCTCCAGAGAAAGGAGGAGAGAGAGCGCACCATCGACTTGCACTTTGGGTCGGAAGTGCGGGGTGTGTGTGTGTGTGTGTGTGTGTGTGTGTGTGTGTGTGTGTGCGCAGAAGAGGAAGGGAAAGAAATGCACCCTCCACTGCCCGTTATTCCCTTGCACCGGCCAAGTCCTCGCCAAGCCTCCCGGTGCATCCTTCCTCCTCCACCCCCTCCCCTTCTTCCCTCAGCTGGGCTCGCGCGGCGCTGCTGGAGCAGCCAGTGAGAGCAACATCCTGGAAAGAAGGGGGAGCAACAGTGCCCCCCAAAAGGGAGAAAAGGCCCCACCCTGACACGTTTTGCTGTTTGCAAGTCCCTCGCACACCCCCCCGCACCTCCTCCTCGCCCCCCCTCCACCTCAGCCCGCTGCGCGCACATCAAAGCGCCTCTCCGCCGCGCACAGTGGCCGCGGCTCACTAATGGGATTGCAGGCTGGTGCCTGGCTCCGCTGCTGCCGCCGCCGCCGCTCACGCCGCTGCTGCCGCCGCCGCCCGAACCCGAGCCCGAGCCCCCGCCAGCCTGAGCCCAGAGGAGCCGCGCCTGGGGCTCCAAGCCGCGGCGATGATCCGAATCTTTCCGGATTTCAGCGTGCAGGTGACGGCCGCGGCGGCCGGCGGGGCAGCCGCTGGGGTACCGGCCGGTGCGGGCATGGGGAGGGCCGGCACCGCGGCCAACGGCACCCCGCAGAACGTCCAGGGCATCACCTCCTACCAGCAGCGGTGAGTAGTCCCGCCCGAGCTGGGATAGTACCCCCGCCCCGGGCCCTGGGGTGGGACTCACTTTGCTCTTGTTTTGTGCCTGAGAACACACATGCATACCGTTAGGGCTCACTTTGCCTGCCCCTGTGCTATAGAAGATGGGAAGGGGGGAATTACACAATCCGAACTGAAAAGCACTCGAGTGCACTGGCGAAGTGAAGTCATCCTTTGCCCTCTGCCAGGCCGTGAACGTAGAGCCTCAGCCCCGAGTAGCCGGAGAGTTCCAGGGAAGTCTGAGACGCCGCACTGGATGCTTTTGCAAAGTTTGGGCTTCCTCTCCCCTTCCAGCAAAATGTTCTCACTGTCTCTGCCAGTGCGAATCCGCGCTGATGGACAGCCAGGGGAGCAATTGATCATCGGAGGCTGATTGATCATTTGTTTCCAAATAGGATAGAAACGATTTTCATGGGCAGCGATAGACTTGCAATTTCAACCTAAAAGTGTGATCATGTCACCTGTTACTACAGGGAAATACAACGTGAAATTCGAATCTCTTAGGCGCTGTTAAGCATTCATCTTAAACGCATTATAATGCAAATAGATGAGATTCTGAGATACAAGTTAAGAAGCAAATTTTACAAAAGTTAGGCTTGGTAATGAGAAGGAAGTTTTAAGCTAGAATTTGCTTGCATTTTTTTCTAAAGACATTCTCTAGATTCAAAAATAATTGTCATTGAAACACTGATCACCCTTTGATTCAGTTAGGAAAGAAAGAGAAATTAATTTGCCACCAACAGCTTTCTAATCCTGAAGTTTTTCCTTAAGGATAACTTTCGATGTTCCAAGATTTTACTGAAAATATGATCTACAAAAACGCTATGAGAAAAACCAACAATATAATCAAAAAGGTAAACTCTCCATTCATGGGGCTCAATTTTATGGTAGATGGAAGGAAAAAAAAGAGCACATGAGAGTGTGAAATTAAATATTTGTGTTTCCCAGATTGTACAGATTAAACATCTGAGAGATTTGCCAATGGCATTTAACTTAAATATACACAATGCATAATTCAAATTCCCCTTTTACCTCATATTTGAAACTTCATTGATTTGAGAACCTTTGGTTTGAAACAACAGTATTTAAACTGTAAAGGTTACAGTAATCTGTCATTGCTATATTTTGTGCCTTCTAACCAATGGCCCAGTGACCAGATTTTGCCTAACACAGTATATTCTAAGTTCATGTAATTGCAAATATTCTGTAGAAGACTTCATTACATGCTCTGCTTATCGTCAAAAGTTTAAAAAAGAAGTCATTGAAAATAACTCAAAGGGGGCTAGTCTTTGTCAAAGACTTTTTTTTTTGCTTAAATTATTTTAGACTTGTTTTACTCCAGTGATTACAAGAACCTTTAATAAAAATAGATCTGGGCATCTTCCAGATGTAGAACACCAGTAAAGAATCCAATTTTTCCTTTTCATGGTTCAGGTATGTTTTATTTATTTATTTATTTATTTTTTGTCGTTTATAAAACATTTAAATGACAATAGAATCTGGCAGTCACTTTAACTAGGAAGTGTAGGCAAGAGTGACAATAGTGTGGTTTGTGAAGAAGAGATTCAAGGGTCAGAAATGTCACATGGCCTTTGGACAATTCCAGGAACCTCCAGGAACTGGAGCTGACCTAGAAGATGTAAATTGGGCATAAGGGGCTGTCATGGTGGCTTTTAGGTTCTCTCTCTCTCTCTCTCTCTCTCTCTCTCTCTCTCTCTCTCTCTCTCTCGGCATTGGCATTGCCCTTTAGAAAGGGATGATCTTGGGGTTCATCTTCCTTCAAGTCAGGAACACCCAGGGGCAGTCCCCCCCCCCAGTGCCTGCCTCGTGACTTCCCTTCCACACTTCCTGTGGGGACTCAGACCACTTGTTAGACCTCGATCCTATTGCTCTTCTAAAGACAAGCTTTAAAGAAGAGTTCTGAACTTTCTCTTTGGAGTGCATGCTTCCTGCCCTCCATTTAACTCTTCTCTTATCCTGACAGAGGCAAGGCAGTAGCAGTGACAGTCAAGTTTCCTTTGGTTTTGTTCCTCAGCTCTCGTGACACCTGTTACTGTCTTTAATTTTAGTCAATGTGGGGGCAGAAGAGTTGGGCAAGAAGATTATTGGCAGGTGTCGGAGGTAAGGTTTAAACCAGGAGGCTCCATTCATAGTTCACAGGCTTCAGGGCTCTGAGGGGTTGCCTTCATTTCCACCTGGAGACCTGGACTTTTTTAATTTTTTTTCCCGTTGCTAAAGTGAATTGTGATATGTCATTAAAAATCTTAAAGTACTTTTGGGAGTCTGATGGGTGGGGGTGGGGGTGGGGGTGGCCGCGGTGGGTTTTCAAGCAGTGGTCTGCCTGTTGAAAGAACATAAGCTTCTCTTATTTGGCACCCCTGGGCAGGATTGCCCTAGACTGTCTCTCCAGGAGCCAGAACTTCCAGCTGGCTAACTCTCCCTCTCCTTAGCTAGCCCCCGTTTGTCTTGTAGGTAACACTCATCACTGATGCAATTCATTTCCCGACCATTCTCTATTTCTCCTACCTGTAGAGTGTACTAACGACTCCTCCAAAGAGTATTCCACATCACGAAGAGGCCGCACCTCTACCACCATACACTTGTGTATTCAGTGGAGGTTCTGAATCCCTTCCCTGCTTTACTGGAAGGGTCGCACTGAAGGGGGCACCTATTGACCACCCCCCACCCCCAACTTTAAAGCAGAAGGCAAGGCTTCACTTAAAATCATGTTTCCCATCAGACCCTTTCATTTGTCCGACAGGGAGCTAGCTGTCTTGGGTGTCGTTCTTGAATGCCTAATGCAGAACTGGCCCTAGACTGCAAAAAGAGCTGTCCTCCTGGTTCCGTGGAGGCACAGTGGACAAATGCTCTCCCCAGGGTCTCTCCAGGATTCCAGCTGGCTCTGCACTGAGTCTCTATTTCTCTAGGCCTCGCTGGGCAGTTTAATGGGGAGGTGACTGGACTAGATTTCAGAGGCCAGCAATCCAGTCCCAGGTACCAGGACCTGACTCTGCAATGGCATTTGTGTGCAACTGCATCTCAAGGCATGGGGATTGGCCTGTGAGCCCTGGGGTCAACATATGTGGAAAAATGCAGATGTTCCAGCTCGGGCTCCTGGCTGAGGGCGCCAGAGTCACAAGGTGCAGGTCCTCCATCCTTGCTCAGAGGCACAGGGCTGTTGGGCCTGCTGGCCTTGGCCAGCTCAAGACCCATCACTCACGCTTTTATTTCCACTGCCCCCCTGAAGACGGTCCAGCCCACTCTCTAGGCATTCTAATTCCCACTCTCTCTATACTGCAGGGCTGAAATACTCGAGAGAAGGGAAGTGTTTGAAACTGCAACTGAGTGGCGTTGTTGCGCCAGCAGCCAAGCTTCCCAGTCCCCAAATGAGAAAGAGGGAGGGAGAGAGAGAGGGACGCGCAGAGGGAGGGAGGAAGGGAAGGGGCGAGAGAGGGAAAGAGGGGGGGAAGAGACATGGAGAGAACAGAGACAGAGAGACACTGAGAGACACAGAGTGAGGGAGGGGAAGGGAGGGAGGGGAGAGAGAGAGAGAGAGAGAGAGAGAGAGAGAGAGAGAGAGAGAGAGAGGAGAAAGAGGGGGAGGGGAAGGGGAAGGGGGTGTGTATCTGCTTGCAGGCGGAGAGAGAGAGCTCTGGAGCAAAGCAGCTGGAAAATGCCCAGAAATACTTTCCCAGTGGTCAAGCTGGGAACCCCCTGCGTGTCCTCCCCCTCCGGGTCCCTCCACTCTTAGGCTCCGCAAGGCCCCCCCCCCGGCCCCGATCTCCCCCCACCCCCCGCGCCCGCCTGCCAGGAGGGTGTGCTCCCCACCTGCCCGCGGCCCGACCCCGGTGGCTGCGGCGAGGGCGCTTGCGGCCGCGCGCCGGCCCCGAGCACCCGGAGGCCCTGGCCGGGTTGCCCGCGGGACCGCGCGGCCGCCTCCCCCGCCGCCCGCCCGCCCCTCCTCCGCCGCCGCCCGCGCCGGCCGCCTGTCTCCGCGCCGGGCATGTCTCGGGAGCCGGGGCGGCCCGGGCCGCGGGCGCTGTGCAGCAGCGCATGGACGGCGGCGGCAGCGGCGGCGGCGGCGGCGGGCGAGCAAGGGGAGGACCAGGCTCGGGCAGCCGAGGAGGCGGCGACCTGCGGCGGGGAGCACTCCGGGCGCGAGGGGACGTCCGGCCGCCGGCGACGCTCGGGCCCCACTACTTTCCCGTAGCCTCCCAGGCTCAGCAGCGCGGCCGCCGCCACCACGGCCACGGCCACGGCCACGGCCGCCGCCCGCCGGGCCCCCCGAGCGCCGCGCACGCCCGCACTCTCTCCCGCCAGCCCACGCACACGCACACCCCCCCCTCCCGCCCTCCCCACGCCCCCGCCCCGGGAGAGGGGGGGAGCGAGGCAAAAAGTAAGAGAGGAAAAAAAAAAAAATTGCAGGAAGATGGCGCCACCAAGCCCAGCTTTCAGCAGGATCCTTCCAGGCGAGAACGGTAACACTTTTCTGTTTATTGAACCTGCCGCCCGCGCCCTGCGCCCGCCGCCGGCCGGGGTGGCGGGCTCGCTCCCTCCGCAGCCCGCCTCGGGGCCCGCCGGCCCCGCGGTCCCGGGGGCGGGGGGCTGCGCCGCCGGGTTCCCCGCGCATTGTCCGCCGCGGCGGGCGGCTGCGGCAGCGAGCGGGCTCTGGCGGCGGCGGCGGGCGGCGAGCAGTCGCACCTCCTGAGCTCGGCGAATGGAGTGACTCGTTGATTGGAAAAAAAAAAAAAAAAAAAGGAGGAAAAAAAAAGCAAAAGAAAGAGAGGGGGGAAAAAAGATTGGGAAAAAAAAAAAAAGACAAACAAACCCCAAAGAGAAGGCGCTGTGTGTGCCCGGGAGCGGCGGGAGGGAGGGTGGGGGCCGGGGATCCCCCGGCCGCCGCAGGTCCCGCGGCAGCTGCTCTCGAGGAAGGGAATGAGCTGGGGAGGGGGAGGGGAGGGGGAGGAGGCCGGGGCGGGAGCGGAGCGCAGGGCTCGAGGGCCGTCTCCGCGAGCTGCTAGGCCGGGCGGGCTCAGCCAGGCGCGCCCGCCTCCCGCCGCCGCTGCCCGGGGCCGGGCAACTTGTGGGTCCCCGACTCTGCCCTCCGCTCTTGCCCTCCCCTTCATTCCACCCCCTCTCCAGGAAAAATAAAAAAAATAAATAAATATACAAGAGAGTAAGAAAAAGAAAGAAGAAACCCCTTAAAGTGTAAATGAGCAAGCAAACAGCAAGATCCCAAAACGTGTCAGTGGTCTGAGCGTCTCTACCCGGTTAGTTACTGTTTGGGGAATCGGTGTTTGAAAAAGTTCCTGGTGAGAATTGCTTATCCAGGCAAGGGGCTCAGTGGAGCATGTCTGTCTGAAGTTAGTTAAACTACTAGAGCCAAAGGGAGAGGGAGTTTGTGTTCAAAACATCCCTAACCATCCTACGTGAACAGCATTGTTAGGCTTTCAGAGTGGCTGGACCCCGCCCCCCAGCTCCAATGTGCTTCCCTCCCGCTGTCCACCCAGCCTACTTTGTTTAGAAGCCTATTTGCTATTAATTGACAGCGTTAATGACATTAATTGCGTATAGCATATTGGTTTGAGCAAAGTGAATATCTCTTTCTGTCTCCAAGAGGAAAGGCTCAGTAGGAAGTATGAAATGCTGCTACCCATTGATTCGAGAAGAAAACAAATACTGTTGAGTTCCACCCCCCCCCCCCCCCCACACACACACCCAGCAAGCAGTTCCTTTCCTCACAGGCTTAGGAGAACTTGAAAAGCTGAGAGAAGTGCTTCACTTGGATGCATGAGTTAGTTATCACATGGATGGTTTTATTTTTGATACAGCAGAGCTTCAGTGTATAAAGCAAAGACAGGGAGACAGGCAGACAACTGTGCATTTAAAAACCTATGGTCTTAGTAGTTCTTTTTTGTTTGTTTTGGGAATGCATTATCACCATATATATAAAAGACAGCAAGCACAATGGTCAGGATTAAGGGAACAGCTTCTAAAAGTAGATGCCTAGTCGACTCATTCTAAAGTCTTAGATAATTCCGTGGAAAGCATGTACTAGAGAACGGGTCGTATGTCATCTAGTTTTAAAAGATGTTAAATACTACACACATTAACGGTTACTTTCAAACTAGAAAACCAGACGTCTGAAGATAGATGAAAATGAACATCTAGTTCTTAATATTTGTGTCTCATGGAGAATTCATATCTTGAATATTTTACTCTTGTAGATAAATCTATTTCCAGAGCATTGTACTAAGCTTTGAATGGTGACTTTTATTTAACAAGGTGATAAATACTTTGAAATCAATTTACAATTGACCCCCTTCCCCTTGCCTCACCATGCTTTCCCCTCCCTTTCTCCTCCTCTCCCCCCTCCTTCCTCTCTCCCTTCCTTTCCTCCTAACTTCTTCCTTCCCTTTTCTGCTGGTAGTAAATGCATTTACTTGGATGGCCCCAGTAATCTCTCTAGCAGAGGCCTATTTGTGTGCCATTTTGGGAATTTCTCTGAGATAGGAATCTTGAAGATAGAATTAATTTCTAGGGGAAACTTCATAGCCTGTGCATGAGTGCGTTCTTTATCACCTGCCTCCATTTGGCATTCGAGGAAGGTAAATCAAAGTGTGCGATTTGTTATTCTGCTCCACTTGAGAGCTGAACTAAATAACACTTGGTCTGAAATTCTGATTGAAGTTGTAGGAGGATATACTGTATTTAATTTAATGTCCTTTAATAGCATCTTGTTCAGCTTGGATGCTGTCATTTTAAAGGTTGGATCTAAGAAACTGTCACCTATAGGGAGAAGGAGGAGTAATAAGTGGGTAGGAGACAGGGGCTACGTTATAGGCGAGAGGAAGGAGGGAGTTATCAACTGTTGGAAACAGTAATAACCACGAACTTGGCCCATTATCCAGACAGTTGCTTTATACCCCAAGGATTCACTCTGTTACCAGGACTTTAAATGCTCTTAACACTTTCAAGTGTAAAAGTCGCAGGCGCGTACGAGTTGTTTTCATTTTGTAATGAGAAATGAGAAGTCAGATGGCTTGTTTAAAAAGAAGTTGTTTCTCATAGAACCTTCTTTCACCTAAGTCAGTCATCCCACTGTGGTTTGGACTTTGTGCCTGGAATCGGCTGGTACCTGGTATATCTCTGCCGTAACAGCTGAACACAGATATGTTGATGGACCTGTTTTAAATTTTTTGTTCCAGTTATTTAAAGAGTGGTTCCCAACTTACTGATCCCACACAGCTGTTTATGGGCACTTAACCTGCTTTTCAGATATGCCCACCATCCAAATTAAGGGAAAGATACCATTTGTATTGTCCGACAAATTCATCAAGTGTCCCCATGTCATCGTGTGCAGTTTCTTTCTGTACAATTGGGTACAGAGAAGCTTGTCCTTGATAATGTCTTTAGTGACAGTTTAGCACTCCTTAAAGGTCTCTGAATCATGCATACCGAGAGAGTGTGGCTCGAGAGCTTGAAAGAGTAAGTTGAAAACCGTGTGTATAATGCACTTGTTTGATTTTTTTTTTCTTTAAACTCTAATAGGCTGCAAATTATAGAGCACTGCCACAGAGTTGTTCCGCTCTATGGACCTATAACCAAGAAAATTAGAGAGAAGTGTCAAGCATGTGCTGTGCCCATGCTGGTTTGCAAGGCATTAAAAGGTAGAGGTGGTGGTGGGCACTTTTCTTAAGGCATTCCTGCCGCGCTAGCTTAAACAGTGATGAATGATGATATGTGTTGTCTCACACTTGCTTATATATATATAAATAGCTCCACGAGATTGCTTAAATGATAATCGAAAATATGAAATAGGATGGCCTTCATATTACAAGGCCAAGGGTCCTACAAATGGAAAAACTGAAATAATGAAATATTTCCAAGGCAACAGGCTGTCAGCGAGAACTGTAATGCATGGGCATATCATAGATCCACCGAAGAGGATATTAGATGGGGGGACTCCAGAGTCAGGAGCTACAGTGACCCGTGTTACACAGGACCCTCCCATATTACGGATCTCTTCTGATTCCCACTTTCTGATTTATGAACTGAGGGATCGAAAGACACTGCAGATGTCCAATGGCCGTTCACTAGATCTGATTTTATATGATGAGTTAACTGGAATTCAACATCATTTAATGCTGTTTTAAAAATAAAAATGTACGTGTTATTTCCCCCAATCTGTGACATTTTATGAGTACAGTATAGTGTGCATGTGAATACATGCTATAACGTGTAATGGACATATGTTTGGGAATAAAAATACATGATGGTCCTTTTCCAAGACAAAAATGCCTTAGGTGGGCTTAGGCTTACAAGTTACAGATAAGCAGGCAGCCATGAGCCCTTGGCCTAACAGCCAGTACTTGCTTGTAGAAGCCTCCTCACTACCCCATTCAAACTAGAAATCGAGTTCAGAGTGGAAAATGACCGGCAGCCAAACTTGCCGAATGGCTTGCCACTGTGACCAAGTCCACGCATCTGGAGGGTCCCCACGCAGACAGGATAGTTGGCGAAGGGTGAACGGGTAGGTGAGTCTTTGTTGAGAACTGTAGACATAAGTGGGGAGTGAGCAAAAGGAGAATCTCGTAAGGAAATAATGAAGGCTAGATGGTGTTCAGAAAGCTCACACACCTGCTCCTGGTCAGCCCGTGGGGAGCCAGAGGAAGGGCCTCCACACTAAGGGCTAGAACATCTGCTGTGGTAGCCTTGCTTATGCCTGCTCACCAGGCGCCTGATCTTGCAAGACCACTGTGGAAAGTTTAACCCCACTGACCTACAAGTCTCTAAGTCCATTCTTTGAGTGTGGGCAGGGGTGATTGTTCCCACACTATATGTAGTATGACTTTTTTTTTTTTGACTAGAAGTTATGCATAATTAACATCTTCCTTGGCAATAAATCAGGATTACATTGCCCTTTAAATATAACCCACACATGAGGACAGCTTGATAGATTTAGTGATAGGAGTTTTGATCTTCCCTTGCCATCCTTCTTCATAACAACTGTCTTCATAGCAAAGAGGTTTTATGGGAGTGCTGAAATTTCAGCGACCCCTTTCATTCCCAAGATCTTAGACCAAGACCCACGGGCATGCTGCAGTTTCATTTACTTAAACCAGGATCTGCTGCCCAGGGCCCCTGCTCCGTTGTGAGGTTTTTCTATGGCCAGAGATACGTGTGTGTGTGTGTGTGTGTGTGTGTGTGTGTGTGTGTGTGTGTGTATGTGTGTGTGTCCTATGAAGCAATGGTGAGGGGGGATAGGGAGGCATGTCTGTGAAGTGGTCATGTATGACATCGTGGAGCTTCATGTGTGGGACTATCTCTCCGGATAGATCACACAGAATGTTTTCTCTAATAAACACCCTCCAGTGCTCTGGTATTAATAGTGACCCCAGTGTAAACCTTACTATACTTTTGCTTTTCTGAAACTGACGTGATCCCTTCTTGGACAGAATGCTGCTAAATTTAAGGGACACCAAGCACACAGGCTGTAGTGCCTAGTCCCAACTCTTTGTTTACACGGCCATTTTTTTTTTCCTACATTGCAACATTTAGTTATTTTGATTGATTTTTTGAAAGTTCTGTATTGCATTTGGCTTAGAATGTAACTCCTGGGGTCCATGTGTATAAAAAATATGCTGAAAATTTTAATAGATTGGTTAAGTAAATATTACTCTGTGGCTTTTAAACGCTCCCATGGTTGCGTGTACTGGAATTTTAAATCTACAATTAGGTGAGAACGTCTACATTCATGAGAAAATTCAGTTGTTTGCATTAATGATGTTAGCATTATCATGGTAAATAGTGACCTTTTTTCTTTCTTCTCATTGGGCAGTGTAATAAACCAACTGTAACTGAATGGTGTTTTTACTGCGCTGGGCCTCATTAGCGTGAACAGGATGTTTGCAGTATCAAGTTTGATAGACCCTTACATAGTTAGAATAATCTGTAGTAATATTCGTAATAGCGTCATGCATAAACAGGGCATGGTTTCCTAAGTCTGGAAGGACTGCTGGGGTCTCTGAAATGCCACGGGCAGTGAGAACATTGAAGAACACTTGGGCTTGTTGTCTATGTACGTACATTTGTAAGGCTCAGTTTCTTGGTAAATTAAAGGGAATACCGTGTACTCTTGCATACAGGGTCATGAGGAACAAGAAGAAAATTCCATGTTACTGTGGACCTTGGTGTTCCTGACCCCAGACTACAAGTATCGATTGCTTCCTCCACCGTCTTTACTGATCGAGTCTTTACCATGGCCTTGGTGACTGGAGCTAAACAGCACATGTTCTTACGTTAGACGTCCGAAACTTTAGAGTCAGAAGACAGCCCTCTCTCTCTAAAAGTAGGCAGTGCAGAGTTCAGAGACACAAGACCTTCTACATTTTTTTTTTTTTTAAATTTCACATTCCCCCCTCATATTAGTTGAGTTTTCTGGGATAGTAGGCATCTACTTTGTAAAATATAATAATTAATGACTGTGAAATGCTCTTGGAGGAAAGAAGAAGATACATAAATGTAAGTGTGGTTATAGCAATTTTTAGGGAAAAAAAAGATGTTTTGATGGATCTAGAAATAGGTTCCATAGGACAGTAATGAACGTCACTGGACACTGTCCTTCCTCAGACCCTGCTCTGCAGCTGCCACAGTACTTTTGCTTTAGCTTCCTTATGACCCTTTTTAGGGAGTGTTAGTGTCTCTGCGTAGGAAATGGCAGCAGCTTCCTGCGTAGAAATGGAGATGGAATTCGGGTTTGTCTGTGATGTAGACTTGGACAATGTGCTGTAGACATGGACTGTCTGTCACACCACTGTGAGGAGCCTGTGGCTTTGGGTCTTCCAAACTAGGGATTTCCGAGCCAATAGGGAAAAGGCCTCTGTCGCAAAGAGGGATGATCATGCTGTCCACACAACCTTCACTGTGTGTTTGGAGAGTTGCAGGAATGCAGTGTCTGTACAGTCAGTGGGAGGAGCAATTGGTATTTCCTTGTAGGCAAACTCCACAGCGGCGCATGCGCTCGTCACAGTTTCAGCTGACTCACTTTACAGGCCTCAGCTTCTGGTAGACATAAACCCCACCCCTTCCACCCATGATGCTTTGCTTCACCAGGTCTCAAGAATGAAACAGATGCAGGTTTGCTTTGGTAGGAACAGTCCCAGCGAGCTTTCTGAATCACGTGGTCCACAGTCTAACTGTGTTTGGGGGCAGGATTATTTGAAATATAGAATGAACTGGCCTTCTGTGTGAATTGGCGTCTGCAAAGGTCCCAGGCATTATCATGTCAGCAAGCATTTAAAGAAACTGTTAATAAGCAGGTATTGTTCTGAAGGCTTTTCATATACTTACTTATTTAGTTAAAATAAACTACCACTTGGATATAATTGGTAGGTTATTTTATTTATTTATTCAAGACAGAGTTTCTCTGTGTAGCCATGTAGATCAGGCTGGCCTCAAACTCACAGAGATCTGCCTGTGTCTGCCTCCCGATTAAAGATGTGTGCCACTACCCCCTGGCTATTTTATCTTTTGAATTATGAATGATATGGGGTGTGTATATTCATGTGTTACAGTATGCAAGGGTGGGCATGTACACGTGAAGGTCAGAGGACAACCCAGGTGTTCATCCTCACTTTCTACCTTATATGAGGTAGGGCCCCTTGTTTGTTGCTCCCAACCCTAGGCGAGCTGGGGATTCTCTGGTCTTTCCTCCTATATTGTAACAGGAGGCCATATGGGGGTTGCAGGCTTTTGTGTGGATTCTGGGGATCTGAACTCAGGGCCACACACTTGCACTGTGAACACTTGATCCACTGAGCCATTTCCCCAGCCTGGTAGGATATTGTTCAGTCCTTCTTTACACACTGCACAGGCACATATGTGCACACACAGAGACACATAGATGGACAGACACACAGACACAACTTCAAGAAGGGTCGTCTTCTGTACCACCTTCATTTCTCCATGTCAGGGATCTACGTGGCTGGTAGGGCTTGTACCTCTTGGAGTAAAACTGATTTAGTAAACTTTCTAGTGTCAGGCTTCAGGCCTGTTCTCTGCTGCAGAGTGCAGGGTAGATTGAGGGTGGCAAGGCCAAGCATGACATTTTATCTTTTTGCTTTTGGATAAGTGCTGTTAACCAAAGAGGGTTAAACTCGGGGAGCAGAAATATCAAGACGGGCAGATTAGGTTAGCAGTGCTTGAGTATTTGTGGTTGATGAAGGCAAGCATTTTGTTTGTAGGTCTTAATTAGATATTCCTTTTTACAATCAGCAATTTGTTTACACAAAAATGTTGCCTGATAAAATATTGGTAGGAACTCATTTAGAGAGAGACACAAAAACATTGAAGATCAAAGGCAGACGTCAACGAGAAGTGTAAGTGAAATACAGGCTGTGGAATTCAAAGTAGCAGTCAGACCATCTTAAAAGAAATCATGTCTGATTCCAGCATCCTATTATCAGCAAAAATTCGAAAACAATTAAAGGGCCCTGCCTGGGGTATCTAACAAACAGCGTGGAAACGTAACAGCTCTCTATGTCACATGCTTCCAAGTGTAGTTTCATGGCCCTTCAGTACCTCTTCATGGGATCCCAGAATAATGCAGTATCACATCACATTGACTGTAAGATTTGTAAAAAGATGTATAAGATGATTTTATTGTAAAGAAAAAGCTAATGTTGAATATAGTCAACTGTAGGTGAAACCAGTGAGAACTAGGGCACTTTCCCTGCTAAATCTATGCATTTTCCTTTTGCTATGGCACTGCAGAAAAGGATGCGGTTTTATAACTTCATTTAGAAGCACTTTGTTCAGAGGGACTACAGGAGTGGATGTAAGCAACTGGAATAATTGAAACTGTTTGCTGAACCTCTCTTCCTTTGGACCTAGAAAACATAGACGTCACTGAATAAGGATATTTTCATAGTTGATATGTATTACTTTGAATGAAGGTACATCTTTTCTATAAAAATAATTTATTCTTCAGAATCTGCTTCTGAAAATATATGCATTCTATTCACATGTGAATGGAATTTTTATTGTGCAGGATTTCATACATGCTATATACAGGTTATATATTAATACTGTTGACAATATTAAATAGGTACAAAATACATAGCAGATATACTATTTGTCTATTTCTACCTCAAATGCAAAGAAGTTACAAAGATATCTTGAATGAATTATAAATGTCTTACTTTAGATTGAGTTAAATTCAAATAAATGCAGTGGATTGGTGACTTTTTTGTTTTCCTAGTGCTGTGAGGAAAAGTAGGCTCATCATTTTTTTTTGCGCATTTTTATTGTTCTGTGTAAATGTAATTTGTTAATCCTGTGAAATTTGTCATAGATAAATTTGCTTGGATTATCTTGTCACCACCGTATCTGCATTCTTTTGTTCATTGCTTATTCATAATTTAACAGTCTGGCAGTGAGCCTTTTTGGGATGCTCGCAAAAGATATATGACCTCAACCAGCTGCTGCTCTAACCTGCAGAATACACAGCAAGACATTAGGAATGTGAGGATTCCTCCACTGATTAAAGTGCTCTTCATTTAAACAGTCTGTTCCGAAGAATCTCCTGCTACCAGCAGTTCTGATTCTTTTTTTTATTCATTCCCAACAAAATTAGTTCTAACAATCGACTCTTCATTTGATATGAATTTTTCAGATTCCCCCATTGAAGTTAATACTGGGAGTGCTGTTACTTCTTCAGAACTAAATACTTACATTTCCTTTTTTTTTCTTTTTTAATTTGGGGAGTGGCGAGTTATCTGTAAATGGTTTGATGACACAAAAAGGAAAGGAGACAGGAAGAGATCTGTCACATCCTAATGTTCAAGCAAATGATTGGTTTAATCCCGTTTGAATCCGAGCACTTTACAGTTTATATTCTCAATTCTCCATATTAGGTAGTAAGTGGCAGACATTCAAAATAAAATGTTGCTTGAGGTATAACCACATTTTTAGGTTTTCATTATTGTGAATTAGTTTAGCATATAAACCTCTCTCTCTGTCTGTCTCTGTCTCTGTCTCCCTCTCTCCTCTCCCTCTCAATCAGCAGATCAGTTTGTGAGTAACGGTTAGTTTTTGCCTGTCTTCTGTGCCGGCATATGATTATGGTTCAAAATAATTCATTGCTAATCCATGCAGTATTGCTTCATCTCCATCACTCTGCCCTGTGATTAGAGCCGCAGGCCTTGCTGCCTCCCTTTCCACCTGATTTTCTTTAACTGCAACCCTTGTTTTAATATAGTTCTGTACTCACTACTCTCCTACCAGCCCCTCTCCATTCCTCATATATATCGATTGCAGTAGATTAATATTTATTTGAAGCTATTTTTCAGACTTTGTGAAAAATGTATTCATTTCTTAAGGCGAATCTTCATCTAAAGGGAGGGAGAGGGAAGTGGGTAGTTCAGGTCTATGGCTCTTTCTAGAAGATCCCACCCTGGATTCTCTGCTGTGGGCAAGGCCTTTTTCTTTTTAACACAAATCAGGGAGTTTGGTTTGCTTGAAAAAATTTGCACTGAGGAAGCTATGATGTTAGGGTTTAACTCTGCCTCTGACAGATTCATAGTGGCCTTCTACAGTTTTCCAAGTGTATACCATTCCAGTCAGCTTGCACTGAATATTCTTAGAGACACAAAACTGTCGTTTTCCTGACCATAAGAATTTGCCAGTTTTGCCAGAAGGTCATCTCACAGATTTTTCAAAGACTTGGGCTCAGATCTCAGTGCTCCTGTGTTCCTCTTCATAATTACTTTCGTCTCATTGTAGCCGTGCGTTTGGAAGTGTAGGTCAATGAGGATGATTGCATTCAGAATTTCATGATCTGTGTAGTGGAACAAATTGAAAGCAAAGCCTGTATCAATCACTGTGAAGGGAGGGTTAATTGTTCCGGCTCCTCAAGCCTCTGGACAGATAAACCAGTAATGAAATACTTAGTGCTCTGATATGTGAGTGCTAAAGGCTGAAACAATGGCAGCAGAAGCAGGCTTGGGAGATAACCAAGAGGCAAAGAGCAAAGACATCGCCTGAAAGTATGGAATGCTACTGCCTTCACTCTTATAAAGGAATATTGTTTGGGGCTTCCTACCCAGCTTTTGCGGGCAGCTTCGGGCAGTGCCATACATCAGGTTACTAAAGCCAAATAATAGACACATGGAAACCACTCTTTCTTGAAAGGAAGAACATGGCAGTGGAAAGAGAAAGAGTGTATACTGAAGTGCTCTGGAGGGATGGTGGAAGCTTTATAAGAACAGTACTCGAGTTTCTATGTTTTCTCTTTTTAAAAGCCACGGATGCCCGGGGTGTTGGATGTTGTATGTACACCAAATGGCTCAGATTCTACAGTGTTTCAAAGAATTGTTATGTCTGAAGAGGTTATTGGAATTCATGATCTGCTGATGACCAAAATGCAGACAAAACTGTCTTAGTGGGAAAGAGAGAGTAAAAGAAGAATTAGCGTGGCAAGGTAATCTTGAGATTAAAGTAAACACATTTTACTGCGGCCTCCATACGAACCTAACATTTAAACATCTGTTTGTTACTTATATGTTGAAATATATGCAAAAATATTTAGCCAAATTGAAGTCTTAGGCCCATGACAATCATCTCAACACAGTGGGTAGTTCCGAAAATTAATGAGAATGATAATACTGTAAAGATTGTTCCAGAGTTTGCGCAAATTCATTATCTAAGACTCTTGTTAAGAACATCTCAAAGAATTTTAACCAGGAAAATAGATTAATGGTTCAAAAGCATTTTCAAAATGCTGAATTATAAAAGTATAATGGAATTATATATGCAAGAGGTCTAGTTAGCAATACAGAGAGCTGCAGCCGGTGTGGATGAGTATTCCCTTAACCGGTACCGCTCTGGCAGTTGCAGCCACACACTTCCGTCTCTTGAAGTTTTATTTTTTAAATTGTAGTTTTAGGGTAAGGAAACCTAGAACACTGAAGAAATAAAATGAGTGTCTTCCCATTAATATAAGGAAGACTCTAGTTGTAAGAGTTAGATACCTCCATACTTTAGCTTTTATTTAAAATTTAATAAAACTACTAGCAAGGTTGGTTGTTCTTAACAAAAAGAAAGACTTTTACTACGTCTTTGCCTTTTCCTTCAGAATGTTAGTGTTGCCCGAGGCTGTCTCTGTGTCGTGTTCATGTGACTGAGAGGACTGTGCTCCGCCCCCTTTGTGGCAGTGGCGCCATCCTCTAGCTGATGTGGCTTGTGTATTTTAAGAGGGAGCAGTGATTGTGATACTACATCGCATTGCTGAATCAGGAGATTTAAATTGCCTGTGAAATACACTGTGGCAGACGCGGCGGAGAGCACCAGAGGCAGGGTGAGCCAGAGGCTCTCAGTCTTTGTGTGTAAGAGTGAGCAGGCAGAAAGCAAGGCTGCCGTTGCCTGGTAATAAGCTCATTATTGAGACAGAAGCCACAGGTGCTGAGATGGTCAGGGCAATGCTAAGCCTTCCTCTTGCCAGTGACCGTTGGAAACTTCAGCAGAATCATAGAAAGGCTGGACCCTGGGCAGCAGGTCTTCTTTATCCTTGTAGGAAGTAGTTCCACGCAGGCCCCTTAGCCTCTCAATACCTCAGCTTTTTCATTTGTGCATTGAGATGCTTGCAGGCCTGAAGATAAAGTCAATGAATATGTGCTGTAAACTTCTTGGACATATAGAAGAAAATAATGAGCTGAGGTCCATGGAGGATTCCTTCTCTAATGGCATTAACACCTGCAAATACATTCCTCATTTGTAAAACTTGGATTAAGCCAAATTTAAAAATTTGGTACAAATATGATGCTTGCCATGGAAGCTTTTAGTCAATAAGATATATGGTAGTTGAGTATTTTTTCTTTCAAAACGTATTTGAGAAGAAACTTTTTGGAGAACATCCAGAGGACTGAATGGGAAGCAACAGATGCATTAGGCTGTATTTTAAAGGGACCCGTTTTGCTCATGGCTTGGTGTCCTGTTAGAGAGGGTGCTCAGAGTGCTTCCACACAAACACACATGTTCACTGGATGTAATCAAGGTGGCAAATCCCTGAAAACATCGGAAAATTCGATGCTATGCTGAAATGGAAGTGAGTGCACTATTGGGTAGACAGGAAAGTCGGACAGCGGAGGAGTCATCTCTGAAAACGTTCTGTATCTCTAGAACATAGATGCAGAAACGAACTTACCCAGACTCTGCTATTCGTACTCTGTTTTTAAAAACGACTTCCATGTGTTCTGTATGTTTTCTGACTTATATAGGTGAATTGATTCAGTATAGTGTGCACAGACTTAAGGACTTAGGATTGCTATGCTCTTTTTACTTAGCGTGGATCCATGACTTCTTAAAAGGTATATCACGTACCTTTTTACTGCTGTGATAAGACACCATGATCAAAGCAGCTTACGAAAGAAAAAGTTCATTTGGGGCTTATGGCTTCAGAGGGTTAGAGTTCATGACCTCCATGGTGGGGTTATGGCAGTGGGGCAGTGGCTAAGTGCTCACATCTTGAGACACAACCATGAGGCAGAAAGAGAGTGGGAGAGAGGGAGGTGGAGAAGAAAGGAGGAAGGGAGAGAGGGAGAGAGGCAGAGGCGGGATATAGACAGAGACAGAGCGACTCAGGATGGTGAGAGTCTTTTGAAACTTCAAAGCCTGCCATCAGTGGCACATCCCTTCCAACAAGGCCGAACCCCTTAATCCTTCCTAAACATTTCCAAACTGGGAACCAAGTATTCAAACATATGAGCCTATGGGGGCCTTTCTCACTAAATTCATCACAATCACATATTTGTTATTTTCTTGAAAATTCCAAATTTCAGTGAAGAGGAAGTGCATGTGTATTCCTTTGAGGTAATCAACATGTTTGCATCACATTTAATCCCAGTACCAACCATAGAAGTCTGGAGGTCTGTACAGACAGGCAGGAAGTGACAGAGTTGGGCAGGAAATGGAAATGATGTAGCTGTCTGCCAAGTGATAGGATTTAAGGCATGTGCTACCATTGCCTGACTTCTGTATAGTGGCTGTCTTTTCCTTCTGATCTCCAAACAAACTTGATTGGGTTGCACAAATAAAATATCACCGCATCTCTATATGTAGATTGCCTATGCATGTACCCTATTTATCACATGTGGAATAAAAGCATGCTTCTTTGTTACTCTCTTGTTAATAGAATCATATATGAATGTGTGGAGTGTTTGTTTCTACAGAAACAGTGATTTTTTTTTCAGAAAGCAATAGGAAAGATTCTTACGTGTTATAATGAAGACCACACTTCTCTAACTTCCTTCTTTACGTCCGCCTTCACTCATCAAACCCTGTATTTAAAGCTAAGTTTGACACTTGCTAGGGCCTGAACTGATCAGAACAGTTTGTAGTTAGGAGTTAACCTTGATTTCCTTGTTGAAGAGGAGCTTGTGATAGTGAACATCTTTTTACATTCCTGGAGCATGTACAAGATTCAGTGTGCCCCTTCCAAATGTACCTGCTATTCTGTGCTTGAATGTGATTTTTTCACTGTATAATGTCTCATAATACATTAGGTTTCGATTTTTTATAACGTTATAGAGTATAAAAGTGAGTAAATATTATGAACTGGGTTAAATAATATGTTATATCTGTTTTTATTGGTGACTATCTTTTGGTCCCAGGTAGTTCAAGGTAGTTTAAAAAAAAAACAACATTGTCAAGAAATTTAAAGCTGAGTGACCCATGGAGAGACATCAGAATCAAGGTGTCTGCTCACAGCTAAAGCAGATTAAGTGGGCTTCTGCCTTTAGTCCATCAGGGTCATAGTGTGTTGTGAATGATGGGCCTCAGAGGATCTGAAAAGCTGTGCAGATAGTACATAGATACTATTTTTTTTTTTTTTTTGCTAAAATTTGGTGTTAAGAACTGTGACGAGTTTAAGATTTTTATCCCACCTATGAACTAAGGAGTCTTCCAGACACAGTTTAAAGGATGTTGGGCAGGTTATTATAGAATTAGTGGTGTCCAGCACATAAGCATTTCTTTCTAGTCATTCCTCTTAGCCCATTCCCACAGCCTGATGTGAAGAGGATCACGTGACATCCGTGCATCAAGTAGCCTGTTGGCAGAAATATTCTGAGCTCAGGGCACATGACTCTTAGGTGGGCCGCGAATGGATCTCCTCTGCTCTGGAAGGAGCTATTACCTCTTTTGTCCAAGGCTCCTCTCTGTTCAATCAACCTTCAGTCGGGAGCCTGGCAGAGGGTAGTTAGTATTGCCTGACAGGTGTGCAGGAAATTGAGAAAGCCAGAGTCTTGTCTCCTGACAGGTTGGGCCCTCATGAGCTATTGTGAACTGTTACGGGGATAGCTATGGAGGGGCGAGAGGACCCGATGGTGCGGTAGTCCTGGAGTTTGTAGCTTCTTTTAGCCTCATGATGTGTAAAGTCCACTACTGGAAAGAAAATGATGAAGATCCCAGATATGTCGTTTCTCCCGGGTTGCTTAAGTGTGTGTCCTGTAATACTGATTCCACAGCTGACTGCTGTTTAAGATTTAATAGCACCTACACACTGGGACCTAGTGGAAGCTTTCTGTTTGAGAAGAATGCTCTCCTCCTGTGTGCTCTGTTTATCTATAAACTTGCCCCATTGAAGTTCTGTGTCTTTGTACTGGGTTGTTTCTCCACAACCCAATAAGGTGAGCTCTGTTGTTACCACTTGCAGATGAAGTCACAGAGAGTAAGGATTTGAAGTAGGCGGAAGCCTCTGTTTGCGGAAGATGGCCGTCTTCTGCTGCACTAGTTTCCTTTTGACTTCCGGTATTACTATGTCCTTCACATCTTCTTCAGGGGCTTTATCCACTGATTTACCCACGCTGCCTTTTTGTGTCATACTATTTTTTTTTCTCCTCAGATCCTGCTCCTTCCTCCCATACAGGGGCAGCAGATGTTATAGTCCCTTTGTGACTTTCTAGTATCCCCGAGGACTTACAGACTTTGTTCTTGACACATAGTGAATGAATGAATGAATGAATGAACTCCAGTTTTAATTCTGACCATTTTTATACTTAAGCCCCAAATCCCCCACATCTGTCAAAAATTGACGGCTTCCATTGGTATATACCATGACCTTACATGCAAAAAGTGAATTAATAGAGAAAGATAAGCATTTGGAAAAGTAATCATGGAACCCTCATGCTAAGGTTCAAACCTGAGTTGTCTACACTGTTTGTGGTGAACTCCTGGAAAATTCTGGCCTGTACCACAGACAATGCTTTTAGATCCAAAATGACTCTCTATTATTCAAGAAGTCAAAAAAAATCAATTAGAATCAAATATATCATTGATAGTTTTTTTTTTTTAACTTTCAAAAGATGAATTCTGGAACAGTGAACTGCCGTGTTTCCAATTAGGATCATATTAAACCTATTTTATAGTCAATTATAATTCCATAAAATTTGAATTCCATTAATTTTATATTTCACAAAATTGTACCTATAATAATTTAAGTTGATTAGACCAAAATTGAAAAATCCAATCATGTAAAATAGAACAGGTTGCAAAGAGGGCTGCCATTTTTTCCTCAGGCTTTGGTGGCATAGCTCAGACATCACTTGGCCTTCTGTACACAGCATGATAACAAAAACCTCTGCACAGGAAGATCTCATGTAAGGGTTTAGTGAATGGGGTAAATTTAGCTCCTCACCATGACATACAAATATGGGGAATAGTATTACTTTGGGGCCAATCAATTGCAGGCTAAATCTTGACAAACTTCTTCGAACTTAATATTTAAAAAGAAACAAAATAATTAGTAGCTCTGGTGAAAGAATAGGTCAGTAATTGAGATCCACTCACTGCCTCCTCTCTGTATTCTGAACACCATTTACTACTTTAACATTTATAATCTGTAGACATTTGTTTTTATAGAGCAGATATTGTTCTTTAGCTAGGACTGGCTTGCCGCTTGCTGTATTTCCCAGGCTGGCCTCGGACTCACAGTGATCCTCCTGCTTCAACCTGCTGAGTGCTGGACTACAGGACTGAGGCGGTAGACACTAAATTTGATCTTCCATGTGTATTAGCATTATATAGACACTTAAACAAATGTTTTGAGTAATTTCAGCAATAAAATTTTACTATTGGTTTATTAATCTACCCGAGATGAAACAGGTTGTTCTAAAACCAGAATTCCAGCTGGCACGTGCAGGAGTAGACCCAGGTCTTTGGAACACACACCTAAAACATGTTCTTCTACATCTACCCATGTACATAGAAACTGGAGTCTGTGCCGTAACGCAGTTAGAGATTCTGTTTGTTGTTAACACTGATGGACAGAAGTTTTGTGTTTCAGAAACACATGGAACCATGGGTGGCTCCTTACTCAGGAGGATTAGCATGATGACACTTTGGTTAGTTCGTCCATATTCACTCTGGCCTCCCAACTCCAGTCTTCTCATAGTGTCTTTAAGATACTTCTGCTCTGAAAACATGCACAGTCTCTATATTGTACCTTTCTTCCTGAAACATTTAAGCAGGTACATGTTTTCTAGTTGCAATAATATCTGAATAGTTATCATTTATTGAAGTATTTTGTGTCAGACATAGTGGTGAGCCCTTTATCACACTATCGGAGACTCTCTAAGTAAACTTCATTTACAACTTATCTTTGATATCTTTGAGTACTTTTTATTGTAAAGATTTCTTTGCTAGTCCAGATATTTTTTTCATTTCCCCATTCTATTAGACATTTTAAAAGTTGAAAAAAAAATGAGTTTTGTTGAATTGAATCACTCTCTTATCCATAGACTGACTCCTGCGGCTGCATTTCAAGGACCGTCGTATCTTAGTCCCGCGTTTAGTGGTAGGTCACGGTGAGCATTGTTGGCTGATAGAAAACTTATTTTCCTTAGAAGTTCATAGAACATTCTGTAGCATGAGGGTAGAAACTGTGGCTTTTAGTCATTGTGGTCGTGGACATAATCCCCCTATTCCAGTGCAATCTAGGAAGGCTCCAATTTCTTTCTTAACATTTGACTTATTTCTTTATTTGCTAACTCCTTTATCCCAGAGCCATCCACCCCTTTCTTTAGTGTACATTATCAATTCCCTTTAAAATTGTGCTATTCCATTTTAACCATTCTAAAGGTTTCATTTTCATCTTCATTTTTAAAGCCGAAGACTTCTATTCTCTGCCTTGATTTTTATTTTCTTATGTTATAAACTCTGTAAGAAAGTGCTCTTCTCCCAAGTAAGTTGACTGCTTCCAGCAGTGTTACTAGCTTCCTCCACCCTGTGGACACTTCTGGAGATTCTAACGTCTCCTGCGTCTAGCTATAGTGACAAAGGAGAATTGAAAGAACTAACCCTCTAGAAAACTGTTTACATTTAAAGAGTAAGTCGCCTGTACTTTGACTCGGTTGCCATGTTGCTATTTTTAAATGTCTTTTCTTTCATGGAATCTTCTGAAGCTTGTGTGGTTTGTGTGGAAGGATCCAGGGTCAGCGTTAGTCATGTCTGTGAGAGTAAGGGGATGGACCTCTCAGCGTGAGCTCCACAAGCAACCACATGATGCTGGTTTTGAAAACATTGTCCATGTTTCATTTCCTCCAAAATTGTATCCATTTTTGTTTCGTGTTGAGATTCTGTGTTTTCAGGATAACTGAGGAGCAAAGGTGACCAGCTAAACATATGATTAGTGTCCATGTAGTGTAGTTATAGTGATAGTGTGTATGTATATTCATTCAAGTATATTCTGGAAAGATGTGCTGGGGGAAATCAGAGAGCTTATGTATGCTCGCATAAACATTTTGTAGACACTATATAAGAACACACACACACACACACACACACACACACACACAGGGACACACACGATTTATGCAAGTTTACATTTCCTTCCTTCCTTCCTTCCTTCCTTCCTTCCTTCCTTCCTTCCTTCCTTCCTCCCTTCCTTCCTTCTTTCTTTCCTTCTTTCTTTCTCTTTCTTTTCTCTCTCTCTCTCTCTCTCTCTCTCTCTCTCTCTCTTTCTCTCTCTCTCTCTCTCTCTCTCTCTCTCTCTCTCTCTCTCTCTCTCTCTCTTTCTTTCTAGAAAAATTAGGCAGGACCTATAGCTCTCCCCTTCCTTCTAAGTTTGGATCAGGGAGCTTTAGCAAAGGAAGGACAGTCTATGGATTATGATAAAGATCATAACCAGATGTATAGAATATGGCAGTAGGAGGAAGGTCATCCTTCCTTATATCACCCTTTGCATTTATGTAGCTTTTTCTCATTAAACATTCCTGACAGTGATTCTCAAACTCATGGGCCGGGTTGGAGAGAGAAGAGAGAGGTAAGGTGTATGATACTGGGCAGGGAAAAGCCATGGCTCCTGGTGTCTTTATGCCCGTGACCGCTTGTCAGAACAGCAGAAGAGGAAGAGCGACACCAGCGTACACTGTAAGAAGCAGCAGTCGGAGACAGGCATTTCTTCCTGTGCCCTGAGGGAGCTGGCCGAGGAGTGTCTCTCTCAGGTCACCAGGAGTGCCACCCTGCAAAGGCAAGTCGTCGGCTCTTCTTTTCAGGAGGAGGCATTTATTCTGTGTGCGGTTATAGCTTTAATTAACTCAGAAATAGTAAAAATGGATTTCCCTCACGACTTTACCAATCAGTCAAACACCACCATGCTTTGGAGGAGGGAGTTAAGTATGGTTTTGGTGTCTTAAACATAGATTGAAAAATCATGTCCTCTCAGAAGTAAAAGTCCTATTTCGTATATACTGTGCTTACTGTGGGGTTAGGTCCAGGCAAGGCCTGTAAGTAAAGCTTTCGTGACCCTCTCGGGGCAGGCTGGAGAGGAAGACACGCAGAGGACAGCTTCATCTAATTAGAGACACGAGTCTTGTTTGGGTGTGCTCCCTTCCCGGCGTGTGCATTCCAACACGCTCAGCAACCTCTGGAAGTATTTAGAGGGCTGTTTGTTCTCTCTAATTCCCCACGTAAATGGTAATTTCATGGCAGTTCTTGAAATAAACATCTTTAAATTTGAAAATATTTTGTGACAATTTCTATTACGGAAATAAATGCTGAAAACCCAGAAAGTAAAATCTCAGCCTGTTCTGAAACCTAGTAGCAGTTGGGTGAAAGAGACAATCAACAGTGAATTTGTATCTTGTATTTGTATCTTCACCGGTTCTGCCCCTACCTCACACGTCAGCTGTCCCCCATGCGCCACTGAGAGTGCTTCCTGCCCCTGATCTTGTGGACAGTCTGTGATCTCCTGCCCCACACCCACCCTCTCCACCATTTCTGTCTGCCATGCAGCATGCACTGTGATTTCCTAGGGTGCTGTACACAGCTTTACACATATCCTGTTGTATGATTCCTGCAGTAATTCTGAGAAGCACCCCCACGTGCCTGGTTCATGGGTGAGGAATTGCATAGTTTTTGGGGGCCATGGACTCTGTTCCTCAGTCACAGCCTTATTTGGATTCCTTTGGGCAAGCTCTGCTGTGGTGGTGTAAAAAAAGGGCAGACAGCAAAGTCAGGGCTTCAGAAGTTCAGGTACAGAAGAGCAGGTGACGTCTGTTTCCTAAGTATAATCCAAACCAAAGTCCGAAGCAAATAATTAAATACAACTATCGAGCGCCAATCATTTTGTTCTTAAAGTCCAAAGAGGCAATTAAATAAGGAAGCAGAATTAACTAATATTTTATCACACGGGCTATTGCTTGTTGACGTTGGTGAGAAACTCTTGCATTAAAGGGAGGCAGAGGACATGGGAGAGGAAATTTGGGAAGAATTTCCTCTGTCCTGGAGAGAAGGGTACTGCAATGGAGTTGCCTAGGGTGCATTTGAATGGAAAGACATAAAGACTAGATTTTCATTATTAGTTATTAAATATGAAGTTTGAAATGAGTACTCATAGCTAACTGATTTCTACCAGCACTTCATAACAGTATCTGTGTAGAAGCCAGAAAAAATGAGTATCATTAAGATATCATGAAGAATAGCCAGGTGGTAGTGGTGGCGGCGGCGGCAGAGGTGGAGCACGCCTTTAATCCCAGCACCCGGGAGGCAGAGGCAGGCAGAGCTCAGTGAGGCTAGCCTGGTTTACAGAGTGAGTTCCAGGACAGGCTCCAAAGCTACACAGAGAAACTCTAACTTGAAAAGAAAAGAAAGGAAAGGAAAGGAAAGGAAAGGAAAGGAAAGGGAAGGGAAGGGAAGGGGGAAGGGAAGGGGAAGGGGAAGGGGAAGGGGAAGGGGAAGGGGAAGGGGAAGGGAAGGGGAAGGGGAAGGGGAAGGGGAAGGGGAAGGGGAAGGGGAAGGGAAGGGGAAGGGGAAGGGGAAGGGGAAGGGGAAGGGGAAGGGGAAGGGGAAGGGGAAGGGAAGGGGAAGGGGAAGGGGAAGGGGAAGGGGAAGGGGAAGGGGAAGGGGAAGGGGAAGGGGAAGGGGAAGGGGAAGGGGAAGGGGAAGGGAAGGGAAGGGAAGGGAAGGGAAGGGAAAGGAAGGGAAAGGAAAGGAAAGGAAAGGAAAGGAAAGGAAAGGAAAAGGTGAAGAATTGTAAGAAGGGGATCATTTTTATAATGGTGCTCCTGTAAAGAGGTATTCAGCGGTAGGTTATGGATGGCACGTGACATGAAGGACAATGGGGGACTCATGCTAGATTTAAAGGACTGTTTCCTTCTAAGTTGAGACCCTTCATCTCCTGCTGAGAGCTGTTTATTGTTTAAAGGTGGGCTTCACAGTGGCATTTGTCATAGCGCCGAGCGCTGCTGAGCTTGAAAGTCTAGACAGATGTAGAATCTAATGATAAAAGCATACTTTTCAAGGCTCAAGAAGTTGCCTCAAAAATACAAGCAGTTTGGAATACAAATAAATAATGGCACAGAGGGGGTCCCTTCGGTGACTGTTGCAGTGGGTCTCATTAGCTTTCAGATTAAGTGCAGAGTGACGGGACAGGAAGATGGTAGCAGGAAGACCACTAAATTGAAATAATGAGCTGCTGGAAAGAATGTGTTGGGATGTAGGAGACAACTCAGAGGCAGAAACAGACAAGAGGAAAAAACTGAAACCAAGTTCTGAGCATTTTCAGAGAGAAGGTCTCCTTTAACCACACAAAGTGCTGGCCGGGAGGGGAGCAGCTGGGGTGACCCGGAACTGGGGTGTCCAGCCTCCAGACGTTCCGTTGCTGTGTTACCCAGGAGGGCTGATCCAGGGGAGCATGCAGCCGTTAGTGCCTAGACCCACTCTGAGGTTAGAATTAGGCTCTGCACTTTAGTGTTTGTGTCCACTTTGCGCTTGAAACTCATGGTCCATTCCGCTTAGTTTGTGAACTTAATAGATACTCAGTAAAATGATGCATGGGGAATTGCTTTGTGGGCCCCAACGTTGTCTGAAAAGACGGAGATGTGCTAATTGCATGGCATGAGTAACCTTGACATCAGTCCTAAGACTTTTGTTAATGTTACAGTAAAAAGAAAATTGGGCTGGAGAGGCTGTGTTTAATTAATGGAAGACTCAGTTTTTCACTGGTCCTTCTTGATACCACTTAGAGTAATATTCAGAGAGTTGCCTTTACTAAAATGCAAATTCTTTTTTCAAAATTGACTCTTTTTAGCTGATTAAATTATTTGACCGTTTCATACCTGTGTGTAATATATTCTGATTACAGTCTCTCTGCCTTCTCCTGTCTCTCTCCCGTCCTTGCCATCTTCTCCTCTCTACAGGCTCCCTTTCCACATCCGTGTCGTTTTTTTTGTCATGTTTTGTGACAAAAACCATGAACATCTATGTGACCATGGGTTTGGTACTAACCATTGGAGCCTGGTGGGTTCCTCAATGGGTACACAACGTAAGACAATGACTGTCCGTCCACCAGAATTCATCAGTAGCCAGTATTTCCTCAGGGAGTGATAGGGCCCCATGAGCACCCCATTGATCTGTGATTGACCATTGATAGACTCAGTCTTATGCTGGCCTATCCCAGGCCATTGTGGCTGCTGTGGGATCATGACTGCAATGTTTTTGTCGTGCCCTGAAGGTAGCATATTGCAGCCTTTTTGCTTATTTTCCAGCTCTTACACTCTTTCTGCTTCTTCTTCTACACATTTCCTTAGCCTTTGAGAGTGTGGTATAAGTGTCCTGAGAATTCAGTCACCATTTAGCACCTTGAACAGCCATGAGTCTCTGCGTTTATCACTGTTCCCTGCAAAAAGAAGTTTCTCAGATTAAGTCTTAGAGTAGCATTTGTTTATGGGCATAAACGTAAATATTTAGAAGGGAGTTTAGTGACGTGGCTTGCCAAGCAAGAGGAATAAGATCCCCCTAGAACCATGATCTCCCTTCCATGGCTTTTGACGAGGTTTACAGTACCTAATATGTATCCCTCATAAGTGGGCCTCAGATCGGCTCTGAGAGGGTTGATTTCCCTCATAACAATTATGCCGCTCCCTGGAAGGTTGGCATTTTAGTGCATGGAGTTCTCAGCTGGGTAATATCATTGATGCCCTTTCTCCTCCAGCAGCCACCATGGAACCTTTCAGCACCGTGGAAGCCAGTTGGTAGGAAGTGTCTAGCTCAGCTCCTGCTTGATTTCTCTATATCTTCCAGCCAGTGTGGATGGTGCCATCCCCAGTCAGAATGATCAATATTAAAAAAAAAAAAAAAAATCAAATGACAGACAGTAGATGCCGGCAAGGTTGTGGGGAAGGGACACTCTTATTCATTATTAGTGGGGATGTAGATTGGTGTAGCCACTATGGAACTCATTATGAAGTTTCCTCAAAAAGCTAGAAATAGAACCACTGAATGACCCAGCTTCATCGCTCCTGAGCATTTACCCCAACAGACTCTGTATCGTACTATAGAGAAACTTGCTCATCCATGTTCATTGCAGCTTCATTCGTAATAGCTAGGAAATGCAATCAGCCTAGATATATCTATCAACTAGTGAACGGGTAATGAAATGTGTTACATATACACAATGGGATATTTAGCTACAAAAGGGAAATTATGAAATTTGTAGGTAAATGGAATGGAATTGGAAAAATATATACAGAGGTAACCCAGGCTCATATATATATATCTCCTAGCTTCATAGCCAGGAAAGTAGAAAGGGGATGTCTGGGGAGGAAATGCCTCCAGGGAGGGGCATTAGTAAATGGTATGAAAGTGGAGAGGAAGAATACTGGAGGTGTAAAGGTTGAAGCTGGATACAGTGGAGGGGGTTAAAGGGCAGAGATGTATCTAAAATTATATGGACACCTCCTACTTTGGAACCCAATTGAGGATCTGTTTACAAATGAGTCAGAAGAGAGATATCCTGCATGTCTGGATGCTGCTGCTCCTAGGAACCATTATGTATTAAACAAAAATTCCAAGAGCTGGAGAGAGAGCGCCGTGGATAAGAGCACTCACTGGCTGCTCTTGTAGAGGACCTTGGTTCAGTTCCCAGCACCTTACGTGATAACTACAGCTGTCTGTATGTCCAGTTCCAGGGAGTCTGATGCCCTCTTCACTGGCAATGCACACACATGCTGCACAGACATACATGAAGGCAAAACACACATGCACACAAAATAAAAATAGATCTTTAAAAAAATTCCGCTGCCAAGTGTAGGACACCTCCTTAGGAGCTGTTGGCTCAGGAGTATTGGGGAAAATTATAAAGGCCACTCCACGTAGTTAAAAGGAAGATTTATTTAGTGGATGACTTACAAATGAAGGAATGGATAGGTCGCGGGGGTCTGGGGAAAGTGTATCGCAATCCAGCGGTGTTCTCTGGAGCTCTGCACAATCAATCTCCACTATCCAGGGTCCAGGCGCAGAGAGCGCGCCCAGAGCGAGCGCTTGCCCATCCAGCTCTCAGGTTTCCAGCACCTCCCCTCGCCCCGCCTCGTAGGCGTGACAGTTGCCAGAGTCTCAATGGGGGTTGGAGCTTCCAGATCCAAGCTGGAATGGCTACCCACTACACAGGAGGCTGAAGAGAGCCCTCCAAAACAGTACAGGCTTGCCATCCCTCTTGTTCATCCACCAGAACTATACGCTAAGATGAAAATTCTGAAGTAATCACATTTACAGAAATAATGCTTAGACTAGGGACAAAATGACTTGTACTATTTAAAGCAAGATTTTCTCCAGCCGAGAACAACTCTCCAGTTCTCTTTTCACTTCGTGCTACATGAAAAAACTTGATGCACATATATTGATTTAGCATTTGCTCTATGTTAGATTGCGCCGAGAATAATACTGCTTTCTTTCCTTAACCCCAACTGCTTTCACGTCAGGGGTTATTGTGGCCATTTTCAAATGTAGATACTGAGGTCTAGAAAGTATACTGGCTAAAATTCCACAGCTAGAGAGGCGTCCAGGCGTGATTGCATCTCAGGTGTCCTGGACTCCGTGTCCTTGATTAGTGTTTGAAACTGGGGTCATCATCTTCACGGAAACAGTCCTGGATTTTTCCTCTTCCCTCGTTATGTTTTTGCTAGATCCCAAAGTTTAGGGTCTCAAGTGGGCGCCTCAAGAACCCAGACTCCAGTCCAGTTGATGCAACAGCACGAGGTTTTTATTGATGCGGCTGTACAGTCGGGTAAACTCTTGTCCTGGGAGCAAGAGCCGCATCTTACTGCAGCCCCATGGGAGCTTTTAAAGGGAAAACCCACAAAAGCCATAAGATTACAATTCCCATACAATTTCGTTTCACAAGATCATGGTCTGATCACAGAGTGGGTACAGTCAGGTCTGCATGTACATTCTTCCTGAAACCTCAAGGGGGGTATCAGGGCGGGAGTGGAGTTTACACAAAGGTCACAGTGGTCCTTCCTGGAACACCTGCAACTATCCCAGTCACAGTTGAGTACATCTCTTAACAGAAATCTTTTTACATTGTTACAGGGATGGTTGAATAATGATTGAGTTAGCTTGCCCTTGGAACTAGTTTTCTTTTTAGTTCCTTATTCTCCTGGGGCTTGGGGGGTGTGAGCCTGAAGGGTTTTTCAGTTTTAAGAAACAGAATTGTTGTCATTCAAATACTTTTACAAGTATACAATGTATCTTGGTCAGACTCTCACCTCCTCATCTAGTATCCCACCATCTCATCTCCCTCCAGATCTCATGTTCTCTACTTACTTTTATGTATTTATTTAAATCCATGGCAGCCAGGGCTGCCCACATGTTCATGGACATGTAGTTATCCACTGGGGTGTGGGCAACCATTGCTTTCTTAAAAAATTTTTTTATTGAGTCCGACTCGCCCCATGTCCCCTCATTGGCCTTGCATGCCTGGGCTCAGCTAGTCCTCTGTCGCAGCTTCCTGAATCCCGAGACCACAGATATGTGACACTATGACTGAGCCTTTATTCCCCAGTGCTTTGACAATTTCATTACATTAAAAACAATCCATTTGTTACATAGGCCCTAAATATAACATGAGCTGTTTCTATTTCAATGAAGGTATTTAGGATTCCATATGAATAGAGGAAACCTTAAAGATTTAATGGACATCTCTATTGTAAGTAGGTAGCCTATTTATTCTGTCAGAGAAGGTTTGTGTATTTTAAAAGGTGTAATTAGAGAAACATAAAGAAATGGCAGTTTCCAATGTCTAACAAACTAGACTATTTAAACATATTTAATGTATTTACTATAAAATGCAAATGTCTGCAAATGTTTTGATTTGACTATTGGTATTAAAATTATGGAGGAGATCAAATGTCTTCTATACATATTTAACTCTACTGCATCGATTAATTTATTAGTTTTGTACTTGGAGCATAATCAGAGATTATATATTTCCTAAGTCCAGCAGTAGAACTTAATATGGTACGTTTCCATGCTTTAACCCCCTTTGCTGGCTACAGACTTCCCGAGGGGTGGGACCCTGCCAGCACCTACTGGGGCCTTCTGGCCCAGGGTCTCTCGGGAGGTTGAATTCAAATGCGGAGGCTGGAGTGCTCTCCTCTGGGATGGTCCAGTGGATATGGCTGTCGATAGTCTTGTCTGCCTTGTGGTTGTTTCCTGGTAGTCTGGGTTCCTCACCTCCTAGGTCTCTCCTCAGGCCTTCTGAGAACATCCTCAAAATGGTGCTGGATTGACATCAGAGTGAGGACAGGGAGGGGAGGGAAGAGCAGGGAGGAAGGAGCAGGGAGGAGAGAGAGGGAGGGAGGGAGGGAGGGAGGGAAAAAGGGAGAGAGAGAGAGAGAGAGAGAGAGAGAGAGAGAGAGAGAGAGAGAGAGAGAGAGAGAGAGAGACAGAGAGAGAGAGAGAGAGACAGAGACAGAGACAGAGACAGAGAGAGACAGAGATCCAAATAGAAGCAGTGGTCTTGTAGAACCTCATCTTGGAAATGTTATAGCGCATTCCCTAGTCCGAGACCAAGCCTGGTCTAGTGTGGTTGGAAGATAACAAAGCACACAGACGGTGAAGTGCTAAGAGGTGGAAATCATTGGGGACCATCTTGAGACTGATTACTACAAGTAGGTCCTTCGAAGCAAATCCTGTTGGTTAAATCCCAAAGGTTTCTGAAGAAACACTGATCGTACTGTGTCACACACACACACACACACACACACACACACACACACACACACAGAGGTACGTTTTTAAAGACATCTCAGCGGTGGCGGAGGAGATGGCAGTGGATAAGTGCTGGCTGTGCGAGTGTGAGGAGTTTGGATCTCCAGAACTGGTCTAAGTGCCATGAGGGCAAGGTGACCCACCTGCGAGTCTCATGTAGAGGGAGACACAGGATCGCAGGAGCAAGCTGGCTGGATTAGCTGAACCAGAGAACTCTTGATTCAGGTGAAGGACCCTGCCTCAAAGTATAGGATGGAGAGCTATTGAGAATGACTCCCAAAGTCAACCCCGGGCTTCCAGATGTAGGAGCACATGTACACAGATGTGCACACATGTGCCCTCACCCATGAACTCATACCTATGCACACACCACACACACACACACACACACACACACACACACACACACACAAGTTTAAATTATCATTCTATCTTATACATGTATACCACTTAGTGATTTTTAAAAGTTGAATTGGCAGATTCAGATGCAGTTTGTTACATGAGACTAACCAAGTAGTTGTTAATGGAGGAAAAACTCAGGGTTCTGAATTCAAATGCCTGCAGTCCCTGAAGGTCAGTGTTCCTATTTGTAATATGTGACTGATGCAGCCTTAATGGTGTTATGAAGATTCTGGCCTGGTAGTGCTTTTAAGCACAAGAGAGTCTGGTTTGTAGAGGAGCACACAAATATTTACCCGTAGAAAAGTTTTTAGAAAGAAACTTTAAAATCTGAATGTTCCGCTGTGATTCAGAAAAGGATGCCAGGTACAGTGACGTCATGGAGCTAAATCAGGCTGAAGGCAGACCTTGTGGTTAGTAGCTGACGGCAGTGTAGTGAGCCTGAGGACCAAAGACATTAGCTCATCCTCTCACATAGATTATGCATATCATGGAGAGCACATAGATTAATATTTTAATTATGTTTTGATGTAATAATAATTCAAACAATTTGATCTCTACTGTTGGTTGAGAGTGTTTGGAATGGTAGGGACAAAATTTTTTAAGAAACAGTTTAGCTACTAGGACATTCATGAAATGCTTTTAAAGTCAGGGAAATTATAAACAAGAATCAAAAACTGTTAGTGGCAAAGCAGCTGAACTTGGAGTCTTCTTTCATTCCCCCCCCTCCCCTGCCGCAGCCCGCACTAGAGTTTGGTTAAATCACCACCTGCGCATGTCAGCTTTTGGAGGGAGGTATAATGTCACTGCCAGTTTGTTCTTGCTGCCTCCAGCCCTTCCGTGAGCCACAAACTCTGTGGCATGATTGATTTCCCAACCCAGAGACCTGACGTACCATGTCCATTTTGTACAGCGTCTCATAGTTTTCCTTTACCTCTGCAAAGAGTTGTTTTTTCCTGTTTCTTTTTATTGCTAGTGAAAACATACATTCAGACAACTTCATAATGACTCCATTGTGCTCCTTTCCCAGGACTGTTGCAGCCGAGCATCACCTGTGGGGTAGCTTAAGCGATGGATGTAGCTTTTGGCCCATTGTAGACACACTGGCAGTTCAGGATGCAAAACCCAGCAGGATTAGCTCTTTCTAAAGGCTGCCAGGGAGCAGCGGCTTCATCCTTCCCTCTTTGTGTCTAGAGGGATGCTGACAGTTTTGGAATCCTTTGGTTTCTTGAGGTACCCAAAATGACTACCTCCATGTTCATGTGGCATTCTGTGTCTGTGCATGTGTGTATGAGGATCCATCTGTCTGTCATCTTTACGCAGGTATTTCTCCTTTGTATTAATGTGCAGGGGCCGTACTGTTTAGGACCCAAATTAATGACTTCCTCTTAAGTGTGTCTTAAAGTGTTTCCAAAGGTGGTCACATTCTAAGGTACTGGTGGGTTATTTTGGGGGGTATGCGGGATAGAACTCAAATGATAACACCTTCCCAGAGAAAGACGGATACTCTTACCATCCCAGAAGTGAGTGCTTGCCAGTGCGTCCTTGTGTCTTTGCTAACCATGATCAGACTCTGTGGAAATGAGTGTTTTTCTTCATAGCCCTACCAACCAACCGCACCTCAGGTCTGTCATGAAGATCGCATTTGCCGAAGTCTTCTTTTAGGGAAATGAATCTACTTTCAGAAGCAGGACTGGAAATTATATGTATAATGCTCTTTTTTTTTCAGTTTTCCCAGGATAACATTTATTAACAATGTCTATTTTTTTTTCAGGGAAAGGGAAATAACTTAAAAAGTAAAATAGAAGGCAAAATAGAAGAAGGGATGTTTTGTGAGTCCTCTTTTGAATCATATTTTACCTTTTTGTACACGTTACCCCCTCAGTGGATGTCTGGTACCCATGTCCATTTTTTTCTGAATGTATTTCATTGCTTCTGCTTATTTACCTTGCAATGAAATCTGTGACCAGGCTCCCACTTCTCATGGTGAAGAACTGACTCACCATGCTTCTTCTCAGCCCATTCTCAAATACTTTCATCTTCTACAATGGCAGTGATTGAGCCTCACCAGTCTTTATGAGTTAGCACCAGACAGCATCAGCAGGACTCATGGTTAGCCTGAGATAGCCCATGTAGTTAAAAAGAAAAAAACAAAGAAAGAAAGAAAATACAAACAAGCGCCTTTGTAAAACTGGCCCAAAACAAAGCAACTTCATGCTTTAGTTATGCCATTAAGCCTTATTTGCAAATGAAAAGCTTTTCTTGATCGAAAAAAAGAAAAGAAAAAGAAAAAAAGAATTCATTTCTACTGTTATCTTTGAAGATTTCTAAAGAACAAGTTTGACCGCCCCCCCTCTCCCCACCACAGCCCTTGCTGAAATCTGTCTGCAGCATAAAAGAACAGTTAAATTAAATTCATTGTAATCACATTTGTTTTAAAGTAGTCAGCCCTGTAAGTACAGATGGTTGCCAAATTTCAAATGACCCATAGTAAATTCAGCCATTTGTCCCACTCACTCCATGCTCTCCTCGTTATTAAAACCCAGGCTGTGGCTGGTGTAGAACTTGCTACAGGTAGAGGGGGGATATGGCACTCTGACATGTCCCAAAGCTTTCAGATTGTTCCATTGAACTAGATATTTTTAGAAAGGCCATTGAGAACTGTGAGCTGGGGAAGGGCAGTGGCTAGGATGACAAGTATTAGCACAGAGGGGTACAGAGCCCTGGAGGAAGTCTACTATCAAGACACCCACCCCATTTGTTTGAAACCCACTCATCTCCTGTGCCTAAAATGTGCATCCCATCTTACCCGGTAGCATGCATTTTCTCCACAAAGGTCAATGGGATTGAAGGAACTCTTGCAAATTAGTTTGATTAAACATTGTCCACTTGCTTATCCAAGTGGGTTTTGTGTAGGGAACTGGGGTATGAGAAGGATGATTTTATAGATGATGGTGAAGAACCCTCCTGGGATATGGGGAAAAAGTGTTGAGAGTGTCTAGGAAGGAGCAGACTGAAGCAAGCATTCTAAGGACACATTCATCTGCTGGAAACTTTTTTCCTGGAGTTAATTCCAGACCCAGACAAGGAATTGATGTTCCTTTAAAAACAGCCTCAAACCAATCTCCCTTTTCAATGACTTGTTATCCTCTCTGGGGATACTCAGATCATAACAGGTAGAGTTGTTTCTGGGGCAATCAGAGGACTCTGGTGGGTTGAAGCCTTGCCTGCTCCCCATGGAGGGAACTAGGTGTCCAGTCCACATCCCAGGATGGAGAAAGAAGAGCATACAGACAACTTAAGCCTGACCAGACACCAAGTCCCAATCTGAACATTTGAGTTTCATATGAAATGTGCATTTTGAATTTTATTGGTTTTTAGTTTGGAATTGCTTGGAAGTAAAAATTTGTTTGTATTTCTACCAGCATATTTTGAATTTTGAGTGTCATTTCTACAGCAAGGACACATGCACTCAATCACCACTTCAAGTGCTGACATCCTGAACAGCCAGGGCATACATTAAGGGAATGAATTTTCATTTTCTATATGAAATCTTATTTTCCATAATTTACTTTATTTGAAGTCAAGACCTCTAGTGAATAGATTTCTGTTCTGTGGTATGTATGCAGTATTTGTCTTGCACATAGTAAGTGATCAGTTAGCACAGAGGAGAGAATGGGTGGCTCTTTATATGGAATGGGCAGAGAGAATCATCACAGGGCCGAATGCATGAACTTGTGACGTGTGAACTTGTCGTCATCTGAGCGGCAAAGAACAGTATCTTGCATTGTTAACTGACTGGATGAGTTTGTAATTGAGCACCTGTGATTGCCAGTCAGTTGGTCAAATGCTCTGTGGAACCCCAAATGAATAGAAGGGGACACTGGGGTGTGTGTGTTAATTTTCCACTGGAAATGAGGACATGGATAACATACGAGACTGTGACAAGCGACTCCAAGGTTCAGGCAAAGAGCTTTCACACAGCAGCAAAGGAAGAGAATTCAGGTGTCACGTGACATTTAAATCTGAGTTTAGAACTGTGACCTAGAAGATGGCACAGCCCCCTTTGTGTCTGGGGGACATCTGTGGTTCTACAGGGATGTACCGTGGACTGGAAGTGTTAAAAACAATACATGTTCTTTTACGTACTATACATGTATATGTAAAGAACATGTATAGATCTGTTTCCTTGTTATTCCCTGAACAGGATGGCATAACAACAATTTACATGGCATTTACACCAGGCTAAATATAATAAGCAGTCAACTAAATTGAGAGATTTTAGATGTACAGGAGGATGTGTATATGGTATTTTCTGTAAGGGATTTCAGAGCCTGTGGATTTTGACATCTATAATGTATTCCTACGCCAATGCCCTAAAGATCCAAAGAAAACTGTACACGTTAGTGAAGGAAAGACATCCAGAATGGCTGAAGCAGATATTAATGCCTCGTTAAATACTTAGGAGTGCAAAGGCAGGTGATTTGATTTTTAACCCTAAAGATAACAGAGGTTTCGCTCATGGCTCTCTGACCTTTTGTCCCGTGGTAACCCAGTGTCCGTCGTGCCTGTTCTCAAAGCATAGCATGTGGAGCTGGGGCTGGACAACCACTGTCAAGCTATTTTGTTTTTTTTTATCAGAAAGAAAAGGCTCTCTCAGAAACTACAAACTGACTTTGCTTCCACCTCAATGGTTAGAACAGGGCCAGTGCCAACCTTTCATTATCATAAGATCATCTAGACCGTAGAAAGGTGGGGGAGAAAATCAGAGGCAAGTACACGACCAAAATACAAACAAAAGAACAGACTAAAGATGGTTTTCTTTAGTGTTATTGATGAGAATAAATCTTGATGAAGTATGTGATTAATAAAGTGATCTGTAAGAATTTAGGAGGTGATCAATCATGGTCTTTAGATTTGTCCCTTAGAAGACACTGTTGGTAGAAAAGCTGTGCATTGAACACCATTAACAGAAGTGTCGTGTAAAACCGCAACAACAACTCAGACATTAAGGCTCTGGGTGGATAAAGGCATCTGGATCTAGGACTCTCTCCAGGTCATCAACCCAGAGCGCTGTTAGTGGCAGTCACATGGTGCTTGGCCTCTGTTGGAGGAAGTGTCCATTGTTTTCTGTTTTTCATTTCTAGAAGGAATTGGTTTTTGTTATTTCTTCTGTCAAAGTCATTCTTGTTGAAATTGCCAGCAGATTTATAAGAAGCATCATTACTATTTTTAAATCATTAAGCTATTATGCTGGAGCCAAAGGGACTTGCGTTATTATTATTATTATTATTATTATTATTATTATTATTATTAAAATCCTGCTATATAGTTAAGCATTTTTTATTACATTTTTTAAAAGATTTTTTTAATTTTACATGTATGAGTGTTTTGCCTGTGTGTGGGTCTATGCACTCCATGCATGCCTGGTGCCTGTGGAGGTCAGATGATGTTGGATCAGGAGTTACAGAAGGCTGTGAGCTACCACGTGGGTGCTGGGAATAGAACCAGGATCCTCAGCAAGGGTAGCCAGTGCTTTTAACCATTGAGACAACTCTCTAGACCCACCCATTATCATTTTTTAAATTAAAAACTTTGAAGCCAAAGAATGTGAAGTTCTTTGTTGAAAAGAAGACTCCAACAGATGTTAGAGTTTGGACAGCTGTTATAATTAATGGGAAACGACAAATAGCTCTGCCTTTACAAACATTATTTTTATACCACTTATCTGTCTCTTACAGGTGATTTTCTTCCTTGGTGTTTTATTGTTGATGATATATGTTCATATTTTTGTGTGTGCATGCTCGAGAGCAGGCATGCACGTGTGTTTGGGCAGAAGCACTGTAACTGTACATTTCTTTCTTTCTTTTTTTTTTTTTCTGATCTTGGGGACTATGACCGAGAAGGACTGAAGCCATGGGTCTTGATGGTTGATTTACATCAGCGGTTCCCAACATTAATGCACAGAAATGTCCTTCAGCATTTCTGATAAACACACAAAGTCTATGGACTTTCTGCTTTATCAAGTTGGTCCTAAGTGGAAACTTGGAATCTATGTGATTTTTGACAGAGAAGGATCCCAAAATCCATTCTGATAAACCCTTGCAGATAGGAAGTGAGGTGTAAGGGGGAAATAAGGCAGTTCTCAGACTAGGTCTTGGGCATCTTATCTGCTCTAGACTAAAATCCCGGGACTCTAAAATTGGATGTGTACTCTCCAGGAAATTTTTAGCAAAACTAATGTTGGTTCAGAAACGGAGTAATGGATCTTTATTGATTCATTCTAAAACTTATACTTCTTGATTGTATTTTATAGCACACATGCATTAATGCAGTTGTGCCTATTTATAATTGAGGCTTAGAGCTGGCTGCCTCTCTTAAAGGCCTGTTTTATAAATCATTTTACAGAGAGTGCTGCATGATCAAAGAAGCTTGGAGATCACTGCTTTAAACGATTGACATGGCCCGAATCCATACTTCTTTCTAGCAGTGTGCAAGAGTTTACCGTTTCTTAATTGTTTTTCATTTGGAGATCAACATTACTTAATGCCGCTTTCCTTAGTATATATACACAAAGCAGAGCCCAAGACGGAAGAGGATGTGGGGGGGCTGTGCAGTGAGTGTTCGGTGAGAATGGGGGACTAAGCTGGTGTTCGGCCTGACATCTTTATTTAAACAATCCCCCACTAAGAGATCAGCAGAAAAGAATCAAGGTACCATCCTCCTATCAGAATCCAGCTCTCCGGCAAGCTGTTGGCAGAGTTTGATGAGTTGAGGCCACTCAGCATGGTGTCATGAAGGGACCTGGGTTTTCTGGGCACTGTTCCTGTTTTGGCTTTCAGCCTGGGTTTAACCTCCTTCTGTATTCATGGAAGACCCTTCCCCATAGAGTTTTCCATTCAGAGTAAAATAAAATTTCAGTGTTTTCATAAATAATTCATATTCTAAAAGGTACTTTTAGGTGACAACAACTAAAATAGTCCACCCCCACCCCAAATTTGAATAGCGTCCACTTTCCTTGATTGGAGTTGCATCAAAGTTTTTCTATTTTAAATTCTTTAAACCAGACTATAGGACCCAGAAACGTCTTCCTTCTTTTTTTGAGTCTTTTTTTTTTTTTTTATTTATTTTTTTTTTTTAGTGTTTCTAGGCATGGAACCATTAGTAATTAGAAGTGTTGTTTCCAACACACACACACACACACACACACATCACTCATATACCATATACCACACATACCACACATGTATCACACACACACACACACACACACACACACACACACACACATACACATACACACCCCCTTATTTATTCAGTTGAATTATAAATAAAAGAGAAAAACTACATAAAATTACTGGTTTAAAACTTTAGGCTGCATGGTCCTGATGGCTAATGCCTTTAACCCCTTTAATCCCAGCACTGGGGAGGCAGAGGCAGGGGGATCTCTGTGAGTTTGAGGCCAGCCTGGTCTACAAAGTGAGTTTTAGGACTGCTAGTGCTGTTACACAGAGAAGCCCTGTCTTGAAAAACCAAAACCAAAACAAACACCCAAACTTGGGCGTTTTTCTACCACTGTTTTCAATCTTTGAATAGCCGCGCAGCTCAGATGGTGTGTCCCAAGCGTTGACATTCATTTTGGCTTCTTATTTAAAGACTTTATTTCTAGGGTCTGGAGATGGAGCTCAGCAAGACCCTGGTTTAGTGTTTGTATGTGCATGCACACAGACACACACAGGCACACATACACACAACCTGGACACACGTATATACCGTAAAAGCAAACCAAGCCTCCAGTTTCTTACTTCAGTGATAACCCCAGCCCCAGCATGCTTGGTGTGACCGTTGCAGGGCCTGGGTAGATTGGAGAATAAAGTAATAATCCACTAGTAACCTTTACTAAACCTGAGTGTGCCAGGTGCTGTGTTGGGCCCTTGATTGTCTAATTGAATCTGCATAATGACTCTCTGGGGGTGGGTGCTGTTACTGTTGTCTAGCTCATAGACCCACAGGTGGGGGCTGGAGGGAGTGCAAGAACTATATCTTGCCAGAAGTCAACTCATAGACTAAGGAAGAGGCCAGACTCAGATGCAAAGGCTGTGCTCTGTGGTGATGTGGGCACATTCTGCTTCGCAGTTTATTCCTATGCAGTGACAGGGCCCTGGCTCTTTAGGAGAAGCAGACGCAGGCCACCTTACCCGGAAATAACCCAAACTCACTGTTTGGGAGTGAGCAGGGATATAGGTCTGGTGTTTCCCTTGCATTTTCCTTGTGTGGAGCCCATATAGTTCTGCAAAACATTGCTTGTGTCTGGGAGCTTTGTCTCAAGGGCAGGACAGAAGGGAGGAGGCTTCTATGTCTGGGGTGGTGAGCTGGGTGGAGGGAGGCCCAGGACTCTCCTAGGAGGGAGCTGGATCTCTGGCATTTGAGGGACTTGTGTCCACTCCCTTAGATGTGTTCTTTTCCTGGTGGCTTGTAGACACAAGGCTATGTATCCGTGTTACTTTTGAGAGAGGCCTTTCAGCAGCTGACTGTTCTTATCTTAAGAAAACCTGTCCAGGATGGCTAGATTTTTGTTTTGGGCTCATTTCCTGGGCTCTGAGGTGATCTTTAATTATGATTCTTTTAGACGTTGTGAAGTCAGGAATCCTGGGTTTCCTATGTCTGAGACATCGTAATGATGTAAGAATGAAGTGTTGAATCATTTCAGAGTGCCCAAGCATCCAGAGGCTCCGTTTTCCTCGCCTACACAATGGAGATGGTGTAGATATCCTAAGATCTTGAGAAAGATTAAATGGGTCGATATCTTAAAGAACTTAGTGTGATGTCGCCAAATTGGCGGCCTTGGATAAATCCACGGTTACTATTGTCGTTATCCTGCTTCTTGCTGTTTTCTTCCTAAACTCCAGGCTCTGCCACTTAAGGACTCTGTACCCTCAAACAAGCTTTGAGCTTTTCGAGTCCTCTGCAAAATAGAGATCCTAATGCCTGGGCTGATGTTACTAACGTCCCAGCTGATGGATGTGACAATTTAGTAAGATTCAGAAACAATTGTCTGTGTATATGTATGTGTCACTGAGGCAGACACGTTACTTCCTTTAGTACTTGCTAATGTCTCCGAGGTGGGTACCACCTCGTCTTCATCATGTACTTCAGAGTAGCAGGCATCAGGTGACTCAAGGAGTCTCAGTCATGTCTGCCTCATCAACACTCTGCACTTGACATATCTGAGGCCATTTCAAAGGACCATGCATATAGGTGGGCCGCTATTATGACATCTTCCTTTCGGCCAGAACCTGCAATACAGCGCAGACCTAATTTGCTCTGCATTCTATTGGAATAAACATTTAAAGGAAGGGCGTCTTCGCAAGTCTGTCTTTACTAAAAATTTCCCTACCTTTTTTTTCTTACAATTTTTTACTCTAAAAATATGAAATCTAGGATTTTGAAGACCAAGAAAAAGTAAACGTACTTGGTCAACACAGGCTGAGGTTTTTGTGATATATTGCCCAGTTTGTAGGGTTTTATGTAGATATTTAGAAAAAGCAACTATTAGGCTAGGTTAGGTTGACGGTCAGCCAACTCACTTGTCACCGCTCTGTGTTTTTGTTTTTTTTGTTTTTTTTTTTTTGGTTTTTCCGAGACAAGGTTTCTCTGTGTAGCTTTGCGCCTTTCCTGGAACTCACTTGGTAGTCCAGGCTGACCTCGAACTCACAGAGATCCGCCTGGCTCTGCCTCCCGAGTGCTGGGATTAAAGGCGTGCGCCACCACCGCCCGGCTCTGTGTTTTTAAAATGAAAGAAGGAATCTGTTATCCTAGTTTGAAGGCGGCTGGGTCGAGTTTCTTTGACCCTTAGAATTTGGCCAGAGAGTCACCATTTGGAGCATGGCAGGTATCTGGCTAAAATTACCATGTCACTGTGCCTTCCACTGAGGTGTCTTAATTCAAAGCCGGTAGAAGATAGAGGAGGAACGCAGTCTTGGTTTGAAATCATGTTTCCCTGACAGCTCTCGCTGGAAGCCGTCCCAGAGTGGTTGGGAGCATCTGATTCCATGCTCGTTGAGGTTGGACAAGAGGTGGTGCTGTCTATTGTTTCCAGGCTTGTGAGCTTCGCAAAGCTTGGGCCCAGAAACGCAGGCGCTACGTTTTGAGTTCGTATTGATTGGCAGGTTTCTATTCAATGTAAACAGCTTGAAGGGAGGACTGCGGCTTTCGAATTGGAATTTGCATGGAAGAATATTCTCCCATATGATATAACGATTAAGTTTCACATTAATCAAAATAACAAAAAGGGGGCTATTAATTTTTTGTGTGTGGTGAATTGTAGATTAGACTACTGAATTGGGAGTAATTAAATTGTATTTTGTTTAGGTTTTTCTTCTCAAAGGCTGTGCTTTCAGAAGAGCGCACAGTTCATAGTCTGAATAAAATTCACCGACTAGCATCAAGGACCTGTGAGCCCAGGAAACTGAGTTTGGCAGTGCTAATTTGTATTAAAGTTGTTGTTGCATGGCAGCCGGAAAAAGATTTAATGCTTGCCACCTGAACCAAGGCACGGAACATTGGTTTCTATAACTGCCATGAATTTGAATCGAGGCCAGGATCTCTAAATTTGAAAGATGATACAGGCCACTTATGTTGTGGAAGGTATTTAGAAAATAATATTTCAATTTAATTTTTTTTCTTAGCTGCACACACACACACACACACACACACACACACACACACACACACACGAGCTTCCAAATGGCTAGGCTCTTCAGCGCTGTGACCTGTCTGTAATGACTCTTGCTATCATATGCTCGCAGGGAAGAACTAGGAAAAACCTATAGCCACTGTCCACAAGGAGTTAGCAATAGGCTCCGAGCAGCTTCCGGGGTTGCTCCCTTCGCCGGAAAGACATTATTCCTCTTGGATGTCACGATGGTTCAAAGTATTCCTTTGAAATATTACTTTACTAATTTAGATTTTGAACCCAGTCAACCTGCTGTGGTAAAATCTTAGAGCCACCAGATGCCAAATCTGTTCATATGCCTGGGACACTAAAAATGATGATGGTGACAATCATTCATAGTTTGCATTTGCAAAAGCCGCCTTTTGTCTGAAGGGCTTTAAGGTAAGGGGAGCACGCATCTTGAGGCTACTTTATGAAAAGTGATCTTTGAATCTAACGTGGAAATGAAATGAATCCATCTCTGGAGTGAAATGTGGAAGGAGCCATTTAATAATTTTTAAGTTTATTCAGGTGCTTTGTCGATTGTATTTTATATTAAAATTACATTGAAGTTTTATTCTTACTGAAAAATAATTGATTAGGAAAATACTCAGGAACTAACTGATTAAACAGAAAAAAGTCTCTATTGAGCTTTTCAGTCAAGCCCCAGAGATTCCCCAAGGTAACCCATAGACACTGCATCTGTAGAACAGCATGCCTCTTACTCCACAGTCTTGGGGTGAGGCAGTTCATGTGCATTCAGCTCTGCATTGCACCAGTGCAGACAGTCCCAAGCCATTTCCTCCTCCCTTCCCACCTTCTTCCTGTATGACCTCATCCATTTCTAAAGTGTCAAATAGCTGCGCTCTGCTGACGGCCCATTCTGTTTCCTATCTTCCTCCCGTCTTGGTACTTAGGAAGTTAAAAGTGGGGTGAGGATTCTTCATAACGTTCGCTTTATCATTCTCCCTGCCCGATGGTCTCCTTTCTCAATATAAATCACTAGGTCCTCAAATCCCCAACTAAGATGTCCCTTCAAATCATCTATAGCTGCACTCCACAAAATGCCCGTCAGTTCCTCGGTTTCTATGTGTGATGTGTACCAACCTTGGCAGTATTTGAGGTAGCGGCTCCTGAGTTTGTGCAGTTGTATTTCGCATAAATCCTTGCATCTGTTCAGCACAGCATGTGAACTGCGCAGTGGGCATTTTACCACGAAGTATGTGATAAGTGAATAAAAATAAGGTAGATTTTTTTTTTGGTATTTTCTTTAAGCTCTAGAAATTCTTTCACTTATTATTTCACCAAATGGTGTATCTGTATATGGGCACTGTATTCTGATGGAGTGCTTTATTACAGTCTGCTGTTTATGTTCTTAATTTTTAGGGGCAGGCCTGACATATGAAATCATTCATTTTTTGAAATGAATATTTTCTCAAAATGAATACAACTTTACAGGTTTGCCTTTACTTTTTATATTTGCAATAGTATTACGTGCAAAATTTCTCTTGAAGAAAGAGAAAAAAAATATGCCAGTGTTCATTGCTAAAGCTTTTGCCGAATGCTATTAATTTTGGCTTTTGAGTTGAAGCTATATGATATATGCCAAGCTTCTTTACCTAGTAATGGCTGAAAGTTAGTAGTGCCATACTGTATTTAGATATTCATAAATGCTTAGTGAGTGAAATAGAGCCATTAAGTATTGTACAGGAAAGTTCAGAAGAAAAGTTACTTAATACCACTAGAAGCCTGACTAGATGTATACACAACATATTATATATAATTATCATCTCATTCTGTAAGTTAGCTTCCTACTTTTTAGATGCAACCCTGGTGTTTCTTCTCATGGCTCATTCTCTTAAAAATTTGATTGATTTATTATGTATGTGGATAGATGCACAAAGGGTTATGGTTTGAAGGAGGTGTGCATGTTGGTGGTACTTGAGGGGGTCAGAGGACAACTTGTCATGGTTGGTCCTCTCCTCCCGCCATGTGGGCCCTGGGATCAGACTGATGCCATCAGGCATGGCGGTGAGTTCCTTCACCTGCTGTGCCATCTTGCTGACCCTAATGGCTTAATCTCGGGATTGTTTGAATTTTTTCCTTTTTGTATTTGTTGTTATTGTATGAGACAGGGTCTCAGCAGAGCCCAGCCAAGATTATAGGCAGGAGTCTCCATGGCTGGTTTTTGCTTGTTTTTAACCCTTGCTGTACCTTAGAATTTGATATGAAATAAAATAGAATGAGGGTTCTTCTCATCCTGCTCCTCGTGTGCCTTTTGTATAGATCTGAGTGATGTACTTATGGAAATCGGGTTGGCTTTTTAATGTTCACGTAATGAGAAGACATTCAAATAGTACTCGGTGTATAAACAGGAATGATAAACTACAGCATAGAACTAGCATTCTTTTATCAATATTTTGCTTTGTTGATCTTTGGAGATGACCATCACAGATGAATAACTTTCCAAGTACTTACCCTTCAGCTTTCCATAAGCCATTCTTAGGTTGTGCTCTGAAGGAAAATGAGATTTAAAGCAGCTTTGGTCTTGAGGCATTCACAAAATTTTCTCTACCAGCATTATCAGTGAATTGAGTAACACTGGGAGAGCTGAAATACTGTTGCATTTGTATGGGCATTTTAGAGATGGGAACTCCTTCAAAAAACACAATGGAACCAAAATAATGTCCTTATTGTTCATTCTGAACAGAAGACCCATTTTCTTTCACAGGGTGGAAATGGTTGACATTAATTATCCTTAGTCATGTGAATCTTCTGTGACTTTTTTTTCCTGTCTTCTAAACGAGATTGTGGAAGAGTGACCTCTAAGTCTGCAGCTCCAGCCTAGTCATTGAGAAGCTCTAAAGCTCAGGATCTTATTGCTAAGGATGATTTCATCTGAGGAGATTTTCTGATTTGATGTAAACCTTGCAGACCAGTTAAGTTCAGGGTATAATGTGCATAAGGATAGAAATAATTTGAGGACCAGTTTATGTCGATTTCCTCTTAATGGGAGTTCTTTAAATTATGATGATTATGACTAGGTATTTATGGGGGCCATATGGCATGACATGTCAGGATACACTGTCTTAGCAAGCTGTGCTCACAGTCAGCTAAACGACTGTGTATTGATGAAGAAAATGGAAAGGGGATGGTAATCTTATTGGTGGGCTTGGCAACAGAGGTCTTCATGATCTTAGTGCCTTATTTTCATGTAATTTAGGTAAGGTTTGGTAAGTACAACAATGCAGTCTAGAATCCATTGAGTTTTTCTTTTCAGTTTACGGGACACCGACATCCACATACAAATAAGGGAACTCTGCTTAGAGAGTTGACCTTGTCAAAGTTAGGTGTTCCTATGCAAACCATAACTTTCAGTATTTAGGGAATTAATATTTATGTTCATCTTCTGCAGAATTTATCTAATGCCAAAGATTCATATTTTGTTTAGAAAAGGCATTTGACTTCTTTTAGATTGCAGATTCTTTTGAGAATTTCTGCTGTAGGCTTCCTGAGAAAGTTTTTTCATTTGTTTGTTTGTTTTCATGTATATCCATTAGGGATTATGCTTATTAAACAAATGAAATGGAACTAAACTCCCAAGAGAGGGCACAGTCTGGAAGAGGAAAGAAAGCAGAAGTAGACCTCAGCCTTGAGGGCTCACAGGAGGATAAGCAGTAGTCAGTGTCTATGTGTGTTTCATAAGGGTGCTTAGGCCTCAGACGGAGGGGTCCTGGATGTCAGCAGCTGGTTCTCCTAGTGCATGGGCATGGCCTAGGAGAAACTATAAAGTTCTGTCATGTCATGGCTGGTGAGTGCAGATGGTGTGACACCATCAAGGTTATAAAGGGCTTTGAGTGAGTCATTAGTTACAAAAGCCCATGATGCTTCATAATTGACATGGGTTCCCCTTGTCATTCAGACAGACAGTAGAGAGGGCAGAGAATGGACGTTGTCACAGCTACCTGAGTCGATGTGGAATTAATTCACTGAGGATTTCTGAACTCTGTGGAATGCTGTGTCCTTTCAGGTTGTCTATGTAGCTGGAGTTTGGGGGCATCTGGCATCACTTTCAAAAGCACAACCAGGGACCTGGCATCACACTGCCCACTTCCATTTGTATAACTTAGAGAAGAGCATAGGACCAGTGGGCTTTATTCCCCCCCAAACGTAATGTGTTTACACTTGAACTTATATTTGGAAAAAAAGTAGAAATGTTCTGAAGCCATTAACTCTGGTTCGGCCAAGAAAGACATATGCTAACAAGGAGAAAGGGGACTGTGTCTTGTTCAATATAAAATATTTTGGCTAGACTCCCCGGTGCCTACCTTGCAAGGAATCACAGATATTTGGCACATTCAGGAAGTGTTAAATGGGGCTGATTCGCTTTGACCATCAGGAGGCTTTGGAGCCAGGGCACGGGGTTGGGACCATCTGTTTGCACTAGTTTATGGTGCTGAGGTCAGTGGAGAGGGTGAGGGTTTTGATTCCATGACTGCATGGCAGTGTATTTTTAAAAAGTGTGGCCTAAATCTAAAGGTGATAATAGCACCAATCAATTTACAAAAAAAAAAAAAAAAAAAAAAAAAAAATGAGGTTTCTTTGAATGTATTATTGGGTATATGTCATGGAGCCACAGGTTGTAACAACAGTCGTTCTGAAGGGACTGAGTGGTGGGCTAAGGAAGTTTGTGGAGGCATTGCCAAGCATCAAGAGCAGGGTCGGAATTTTTTTTTTCCTTTCCAAGCCAGGCTGTGGGAATGCAGGTCTTTCACTCCAGAGTGGATATGATTTTACTTGATTTTTTTTTTTTTTTAAGGTGGAGAAATGAATGAGGCATGCATTCATGTTTTTCACCTAGACCAAATGGAAGACTTTTCAGTGATGTAACCCATTAGGCTAGAGAGGCTTTTCTGTGCGCTGCCCCGCGGTGCCGAGAGTAAGTTATGAATGCAGCACTGTTCTCTGCTCAGAGGGCCTTGCCGGGAAGAGCGGTGTGCCTGGGCCCCAGCTATTCAGGAGATGCCAGTCAGGGATGAAAACGTCTTTCATGAAACTATAGCTAACTTCCCTGTGACACATTACCATAAAGCAGCGAGTATTTTAAAAACCAACAGTCTGAAAATACACACAATACTTTATAAAAGTCGGAAGGCTTTATGTTAAAGTGTGCGTGTTGAGTGACTAAAAATATACAGGTTTGTGTCAGAACGCTTTAGAGTGAATTGTTCTAAAGTAGCTTTCCCCCGCCTCTCCCTCTGCCTGTTCACAGCTCTGATTTCTTTTGCCTTTTGGTTGAAATTACAAAAGATGTCTTCTGAGACAAATGCTGGCCCATGACATCAGGACGAAGGAATGCTCAGCCCGGTCCAGCGTGTGCAAAGCATCAGCTGCTTGACAAAAACGTTACATTTTCCAGGGTGGATTTAAAAATTATGGGCAATCCCTGAGCATAGGAGCTAAGTTCAGACAGACCTTTACAGGCCATTAGAGGCGTGCCAAAATGAAAATCACATTTTGAACATTAGTATTACAGCATTTTTTAAAATGTTTGTTTGTTTGTTTTCTGAAACAGAAAAGTGTGCTGTGGTCTGTATAAAACATGTGCTAATAATTGATGGCAATAACCACCATAGGATAGCAGAGCTTTAAATTTTGGAAAAATTATAGATGTTGTGGTTATAAATTTAAGTACTAAACCTTTGAGGTTTAGATAGTTAAATTTTGTGCACTTATATAATTCCTATTCAGGGAGTACACATAAGATACCTTTAATTGCCTTTTGTTCTTATTAGGTCTTACCAGGACATAATTTGGAGCATTCCATAGCATTTCCTGTATTTGGATAACATGTAAACAGTTTGTCCATGGTTCAGCATAGGAAAAATTGCTTATTTTTGTTTTTTAGCCCATGAATATCTGGATAAAGTTAGTTATTGTTACTAATCTCTACACTTAATTCCACATCAGCAGGAGAAAATGGAAATTCTTAAAAAAAATTTCAACAAGTACAAGTTCAATAAAATACATCAAAATGCTAATATATAAGCAATTCAAGTCAGAAATCAGTTGTAAGAAATCACTGATTTGGTGATATATTGCCAGTGCATTAAGAGTTATAGTATCTGGGTACTGTTATTTTCTATTAAAGTGTGACTTGAGAAACTAATCATTTTGGTAAAGCTGTGTGTACCAAGAATTTTCTGAATGGATCCAAGGATTTCTGCTCACATGGGAAGAAACGACATTAAACAGAAGGACAAGAAAACAGGAATGGCAGCTGGCCCTCACAGGCTGAACACGGGGAGTCGAGAAAGTGCCCTGCCTCTCTGTCCTGTGTCAGCTCTCATGCCTGTAGCTCCTGAGCTGGAGAGGGGAGCTGGGAGAAGGGCGCATTTGCTCACCTAATGAGACCTGGAAGCCTTGGAATTGATGGAAGCTGCCAGAAGTCAACTTCCCTGTGATGTTTTGATAAGCTTTCAGGAAATGGAGCTATGTAGAAGCAGCGTGAGACAGTGGACTGGACGGTGGACTTGGGGGTGTGCCCGCGGGTGCTTTTGTCTTGGGGGCATGGGCATAGCTGCTCTAATATAAGAACCAAATGGAAGAAAGTTGTCGACGTAGAGGGTAAAGTAGATAACTTAGAGATGTTTCTGAGTACATTCTAGCTGAGGTACAGATTGCAGACATTTACTACTTAGTAATCTTTGCCTTCAAACAGGTTTTTTTTTTTTTTTTTTTTTTTTTTTTTTTTTTTTTTTTTTTTTTTTTTTACTAGTTAATTAATTCCTCTACAAGTATTTGCAGTTTTCGTAGATATATCAGAGCATTTGGGCATTGCGTAGTTGTTCATAACACAGAGGAGACTTTGGTTATCAGAGCGACGCCTTCCTTGTTCAGTGAGCCACGTCACCTGGTGGGCACGTAACTGTAGAGATGACTTGCCTCACTCTGCAAGATTGGTTTTTCCACTTCTCAAAGAAGACTCACTTTTCTTTACTGTTCAGCTATGAACTCTAATTCATTCTGCTATATGATCAGAAACAAGACTTTTAAAATAAGGATTATAATACAATAAGGTAAAGGGATGGCAACAACCCACAAACAGGTTGGGGATGCAGACTTTCTACTGGTCTGTTACTGTCGGGGAAGACTGGTTGACATTTTGTATTTGTGTGATGCTATTCTCTGAGGACTCTGGGGTGACAGCCAGTGCTGTGTCGTCATCTTGGGATGTCACCAATCAGAGTGGAAGCACAGTGGCAGCTACGTGGAGTGGACATGTGCTCTTCTATTGTCCTTATTGTCATACCACTGTTATCACTGGGTTTCTGATACAGAAAAGTTCTCTGGATTTGAATCTCTCAGAAGCCACACTTGTACTCCTTTAGAAGGCCTTTTAGTTTAGACTTTCTGTAGTTGGCCGTTCCCTGGTTCCCTGCCATCTAGTCATTTATGTGCACTGATTGAGCACCTGCTGTATAATACACGCTGGGCTGGTGGCTAGAGGTGGCAGGTGAACTAGATAAAACAGCACACTTCTGGGATGTCCCTGTCTACATGTGGGAGTACAGAGTGGAGATGGACACATGTCCAGAGTAACCATGGTGACTGATGTGATACGTGTCCTGGACTAGCCTGGTGATGTACAGCTGGACTGTGCGGGCCCAGGATGGGATGTCAGGGATTAGGGTACCCTTTGAGTCTTGAAGGAGGAGAGAGGTCTAGATAGGTAACTAAAGTGAGGAAAGGCACAGAATGAGAAAAGCTGTAGAGAAACCTACACAGGATGTTGTTGTCACTGGATATAGGTGGTCAGATATCAGGAAGGGGGACTGGAAAAGTTGTGTTCTGAGAAGGCTTTCAGTCTTGCATTTCACATAGTGGATTTTGCTCCTCATCTTATACTTTCTATTATTGTGTTCGAGAATTGAATTGAGCTGAAGGAGCTGAAAGGATCGTTGTGTTGGGTGTGAGATAGCGAGATAGGGCCTTTAACAAGATAACTCCATTGATCATATGAAAGAGGCCGGAAAGAGGGGTGCTCAGAGGCAGGAGACATCAGGGTATGACCACTACACCTCTCTGGGGAGGAAGTGTGCCTTGTCTAGAGCAGTGAGCAAGGAGATGGGCTTGACAGGCCACAGGAGGCAAACCTACAGCAATTAATTATGGGATGTGAGGGGTGGGGTGAGCCTTGATAGGCCAGTCCGACTCTTTGGACTGTGCTTTTCCTTCCTGGAATGGGGGATGTAGGAAAAGGAGCAGATTTATACCAGAAGATGATGAGTCTCACATTGTATATTTTGAGACTGAGGCCTCCCATTAAAAACGGAAATAGCAGAAACCCAAATATTTGCAGACTAATCCAGAATATGAAAATAATTGAATGTATGTGATAAGCAAATGCTTGTCGAATGATTGAATGGATGCGTAGATTAGCCATCAATTCATTACATTTTAAATGACTGTTATTGACTGGCTGTAATTATTTTAAAGCCATAAGGCACAATAGGAAGCATTCTAATTATTTAGAAGTAGCAGACGTAATTCATTTTGTTGCTTAAAAATTTCCAAGTAAGTTAATGTGCCTGTACTGAACTCTTAGATTTGATTAGTGAAAAGGCTGCTTTTCCTCGCTGCCCCCACCGCGTGTTGCTGGCACATCTCAGTGCAGCACAAGATCGCCAGCGTGACAGTCTATTCTGATAGGGAAAACTAGGAATATAGTTTTTAAGTACTCACTGGAGAATTAGTTTCTGGGTTTAAAATACAAAGCATTTAGATGAGGTACTGATTTTAAACCCTTGTTTATATCCTTATAATGTCAGTGGAGAGCAAATGAAGGTAGAAGTCTTCCCTCTGGCTTCTCAAATAATAAAGATAACACACATCCCTCCCATCACTGATAGATACTGCCCACTTCTTCATTTGTGCTATTCAGCTCACTCACTCAAAGCAATTTGGATTATAAATGCTGTCCCACACCTTCAGTGTCACAAAATATTGTTCAGGGTTAGTTAAAAACACTCCGGGTCTCACAGGAAGGGGCTTTGCTGCCTTACTGACAAGACTGGATCTCAGTGGGCCACTTAGCCTAGTCGACTCGGAAGTGTGATGTTAGGAGTCGCAGGGCAGATCTGCCTCTCTTGGATAGACGTACATCAATCACGTTCACGAGGTGTGGTAAAATCAGAATACCGCGTTGTTCATTTATGGTGCAAAGCACAGCCACACAGATGCACTGCCTGTCTTCGCCATTCCTCGGCATTCCTTTCTAACGTGGAGGTTTGGGATTGCACTCTGAAGGTGCCTAGGGACTGTGAAGTTAGAATAGGGTGACTGGATAGCTGAGATAGCCTGGTCTCCCCAGCTGCCTGCGGACTCTGCAGTCAGCATAGCCTCAGTGTTGTGGCCTAAGGCTGATCCTCCCTGAGTCATGCGGAGATGGGAAGCGAAGCGTTTATTTCCGCTGCTCCCATGTTCAGATCATTCTCACTGTTAAGAGATCTCTTTGTGCCACATACTCTCTTCAGGTTATCAAGAAATTCTTAAATCTTGATGGCTTAGAGACCACTCGGTTTCTATCAGATACTTGTTTCTGCTCTGACATGTTATTGTCATGGTAGACATGCCAAAGCCAGTTTAATCTCCAGAAGCCACTCTTTAGCAGGCACTGGCAGTGTCTTGAGCTGACGTTGTAGAGATGACTGGCAGTGGCTGGCTCTCTGCGTGCCCCTGGCTTCAGAACCACACGGGCAGCAGAGCCTGCCATTACGCTTGGGGCAGACAAATTGCTGTAGTAACAACTGCTTTAGAAGTACTGTATGGAGAAAGTCGGGAACCTGTGAGGTACAGCAGCCATGTTTGCTGAGCCATACCAAGGCACAAACTAGTTAAAACTTCATACAAAGATTAAATAAATACTATATATACCAAAAACTTAGAAGGAAACACTTGAAACTAAGATTAAGTTCAGGAGAAAGCAGGAATCCAGAGCTTTATGTGACCAGAGGGATGGTGATATTGATCAAATACAGAGGTTGAGATAAAGGCTGGTTAGCTATGGAAAAGTCGGGTTCTCTTAAGACCATGTTGCATTTATGCTGATGTCTCCCTAGTGAGGTAGGAATGCCCATAGGCCCTGACAGAGCTGGAGCTTGTGTGAGAGACAAGAAGGTTAATGTAGGTTACTGACTGACAAGTCCTAGACACACCAGAGTAGCAACAACAGACTCCAAGAAGGAAATAAGAAGAGAACTTTCAAGGAGACTGCCAAAGAGCCGGGTCAGGAGACCCGAGGGAGTGAGCCATTCTGGAAGGATTGGCACCAAAGCCTGTAAACCCCGGCTCTGTGGGTGGGAGGACCTAAGCCAGTGAGAACTGGGGAGAAACTAGAGCCAACTGAATGCAGCAGCCAGAAGAGTTTGTACCAGAAACGACCACTCCATTCCATAACTGTCGTAGATGACCGAAGGGTCCTTTATAACCACTTTGTATTTTCTGTCAGCCTGACTAAGGCCTACTTCCCAATTAAAGGGTAGAAGTTCCACGTTTCACTGATTGTACTTTCAGTTTCCCGCTGTAAATGAACGATTCTCTAATTAATTTGTACAGGATTTCATTTTTAACTCGCAGCGAGATAGTTTGAAATGAAATAAAAGCATTAGGAAAGTTAATGCTGCTGCCTTTTGGAAGGACCTGGTGTCTTCAGGGATGCTCGTCATACAGCCGGCTGATGGCAGGGTCTGAAATGGGAGCAGGAAATCTTTCCAGTTCCTTTTGGCATTTTCACATGCTCTGATTAATTAAGCACTTTTGTTTACATAAACAGGATTTTAGCTTATCAGAATCCAGAAGGAATTTGAAGAAGAGGATTTTAAGTCAAATTAATTGCCTTCTGCCCCGGGGAAAAGGTAGCAGCAAATTTGCAGAGAAACCCTCCTCAGGATTTGGCAAGTTCAAAGGTCATGAGAGTCAATCTGGTGATTCCTGGAGGAGGAAGGGGAGGCAGGTGTGGATGGAGGGCCAGGAGAGGAAGTGATTTGTCATTCTGATTGAAATATTGTATTGTGAATCCCTGAATATCATTCCCATACATGTGCTTGCATTGGTTTCCAATGTTGCACTAGTGAGAAAATAAAGCAGATGCTCGTGGCATTCCAAGGCACCTACTCTTCTATCTCCTAGAACAGAGACTTGCAGACTGACTTCCGGCCTATTAAATTAAGACGGTGTTAACAAGAATTAAGAGAGGCTAATACTGCTTGTGCTTATCTTTCAGCAAAAGACAAAAAAACCAAACAGATCCAGAACTATAATAATTAAATATACTAAACCCTTGTAAATTAATGATTAGAGGACAAAATATTCTTCTTCATTAAAATGTTAATGTAAAGGAATGAAATGTTTCCATAAAAAGAAAAACTAGTTGTGGGTGGAGTCTACAAGACAGCCTAACTATTGGAACCTTCAATGTTTAAAAGAAAGTGGATAGTCTTGCTAGTAGTCATACCTTAAATATTTAAGTACATTGAGTTCCGTAAATTGGGGTCCCGTTTTTGAAACATTTTTTTGCTTTGCCAGAACCCCCTCCCACCCCCCCACCCCCCCACCCACCCCCGGGAAATAAATGCCTTAAGCTACGAGGGTTGTTTCAGAAGGAAGTACAAGCTTTGAGATTTTGGCAAGTTGACCTTCCTAAGTCTCAGAATATCATTGGCAAATGAGAAATAATGCTGTACTCAACTCCCACAGGGTAAAAGAAGGTGATGCATGCAAACATGGTATCCACAGAGACGCTTCAGTGTGTGGCAGGCTAAACTAGCCGAGTTCTACTGAGTGCTTTGCTCATGGAGAAACTAACCATGACAGCAGCCATCCTGTCTGGGGGAGGTTCCAGTCAATAACCTATAAATCTTATTTTGGGGTCTTGCAAACTCAGCCACAGCTCTCTGCAAACCCTCTTACTCCCGTCCTCTTAGTTCAGCTTGAACTGTCTGTGAGTTTCTCTCAACTGCTCTCCCGGCCCCAGTCTCTTGCTCCAAGCCTCCCCTACCCAGATGCTCCGCACTGTGCTGTCTTCAGCTCCCCTCTCTGTCTCAATCCCCGCTAAACCGGCAACTCCACCTCCTCGCATTCCCACAATTCCTCATGGCCCACCCATTGAAGATCTTTGAGAGATGCCCCGTTTTTCCAAATCAGCCCCTTTCACTTCGTATCTTGTGCCATAACTTCCTGAGTGGTTGAACCCCCGACGCAGTTCCTGCAGCTGGAATCCTCAGGCCGTTCCCGACTCCTCTTTTCATGCTCTCCCTGTCTCTGTGTGTTCTTCATTCTGGTCTTCCCTGTGTCCTACCACCTGGTCCTGGCTCTGTGTGGCCATCGTTCATCTAGACGTCTTGAATGGCCACTTAACCGCCTCATTCTTTCCCTGTCACAGCCTGCTTTGGAACTTACACTGTGGGGAATGCAAAAGGCTTTGGCCAGTATAGCAGGCAGCTTTAGCGGGTTTTGTAAAAAGTAAAACACGGAATTTCCACATAATCCAGCACTTTTACTGGTAGGTAAAAACTTTAGACTTAAAAAATATATGTTTGTTTACAGCAGAACTGCTTACAATAACCAAAAGGTTAAAACAAAATAAAACAAAACAAAAGCACAAAGGCTGCCACCAGATGAATACAGTATGTTATATGCATACAATAGAATATTATTCAGTCATTAAAAATAAAGTATTGACACAAAAACAGTTTTTAAGTGAGGAAAACAAACACAATGGTTTGTATATTATGTGAAATTTTCAGGCTATACATGCACACACACATACATACTCATCAAAACTTTATAACTCAGGTTGCTGGTTGCTAGGCGACAGGGGGAGAAGGGAATGCCGCCGTTTACATGAGGACAGGGGTTCCATTTGGGATGATGACAGTGTTTGGGTACCCGGTACACACCTGAGTGAGGGATGCTGCACACCTATCTGTTCACTCTAGAAGGAAAAATCTCCTGTTGGGTGAAGTGTGACTTAGTTTAAATAAGCCAAGCGAACTTTCATGGCTCCCCCTTGTGTACGGCTGAAACTCCAGGGCTCCAGCTTCTCACTGAAATCCTTTGCCATCATGGTTACGGCCCATGGTCCAATTTCCTGGCTCTTCTCCTTCCTCCTTTGCCTTGTCTACCTAGGGGGATTACTGCTCCTCTGAGATAATGTATGTCTTTACCATACTGAGCTTTGTCCTAAGCTGTTCTGTCTGTCTTGGTCAAGTCCAGCCACACTCCGAGAAAGGCCCTCAGTGCCAGCTCCCGGAACGTAGCCCCTGCACACGCCATTCCTCTGCCAGTGGGAGCAATCTTTCTGGTACCTTAACCCCCCCCCCCATTCCCCGTCACAGCCTGTGCTGTGCTCCACTCAGGAAGTGGCACCTGGTCCCTTTCCTTCTCCACACAGCCATATCTAGTTCACGTTTGTATTCTGCATGCCCCATATCATGTAATAATGTGGTGAATGCCTGCTCATAGCTTTTGAATAATTTTTCCTTCTTGAGCAGTGATTTTTACTTTTCAGTTATAAATTGACTGTGGTTTTTTTTTTTTTTAAAGTCCAGTTGAACCTTGTTGTATCTTGACTTACAGTGTGACTCCTATAAGAAATTAGATTGGAGTTACAACTAGTGTTACATTTCTTATCTCACATGGCTGGGTTATAAATAGTTAGCCAGTGTGCATTTCCATTTTATAGAGAAGTGTAAGGACTAATCAATCGATTATAGTTGCAATAGACTTTTTTTTTTGGTGTGTGTGTATGTGAGCTATCAAAATAGATGTTTTCAAGTATTTCTGTTTGATTTTCAGCAGAAAAATTATTGTTGAGAAAAACACAAATTATACCCATTTTACATATAAACAAAGCAAAATCCTGGTTGAGTAATGTGGAGGGAGGATTTCTGTTTATATTTTCCCCAGTTCTAAGGATAGAACTAAAGGCTTGGTATGTTATGTGCTTGCCACTGAGCTGCATCTGTAACACCCTCTCCCGTTAGAAACTTATTTATACAAATTAATTACATTTCTTCCTGGACAGTTTCATACATGTATATGATGAATTCTGATTACTGTCACCCCACACCCTCTCTTATCTCCCCCCAACCCCTGTTTGCTCAAGGTGCTAAGAATAAGGAAGGGGGCTTTGTCCTAGACAGGACTTTTATACCACTCCCTCTAAGGCTCAGGGAACATCGTGGAAGAGGCCGTGGGAAGGATGCAAGAGCTCAAGATAGGAAGGACAGCTGTGCAATGCTGTTGTCTAGGCAGGGCTTGGTCATGCAATCACGAACTCACAGTAGCTATGGTTGCTTGTCCTGGGCCTAGACAAGACTGAACCTGTCAATTGCCTGTCATGGATGGGGAAGTGGCTCATGGAGCTGTGCCCCTCCCTGCTCAGATATTACCTAATGATGGGCTCAGAGGGCTGGGGAAGCATTATCTTCAGATGTGTACCCATTGGTGAGCTCACGAGGTTCCATTGGATAGTTCCATACCTATGGTCACTCAGATGGCCCTGGTTAAACTCCTTGGGAAACAAAACAAAAGAAAAAGACATGGACCTGGAAAGGGGGCTTGTAGGGAAGAGGGCGCATATTATTATTTTTCTAATATTTCCTTTAATATTTTTCAGGAGAAATAATGAAAGCCTTCTTTGTCTTTGGTAAAAATAATTTTCTGAAAATTACATATTTGGATGGGCGAAGAGATAGCTCAGTCAGCCAATTGCCTGTTGTGCAAGAACGAGGTCCTGGGAATTCAGTCCCCAGCACTTAGGCAAACGCCCCTGGGACTCCAGCCACTCCTGTAATCCCAACACTGGGAGGCAGAGACGTGGATCCTGTGGTTTTCTAGTAAGCCCCCAGTGAAGAGGTTCACAGAGATACTCCTTCTTACTTTGTAAGGTCGAGTGCAACAGAGGAAGACATCTAACATTGACTTCTAGCCCCCACATGCACACGAACATGTGCACACAAACGTCCACCAGTGCACACACACACAGACACATATGCATGTGTACACTGCATACACACATTTAAAAAATTATTTGGGTAGGCAGCTCTGTTAATCAATTTGATATTGTCTTAGTACTACTTATCATTCACATTACCTGGCGGCGGCGGCGGCGGCGGCGGCGGCGGCTTCTTCTTCTTCTTCTTCTTCTTCTTCTTCTTCTTCTTCTTCTCCTTCTCCTTCTCCTTCTCCTTCTCCTTCTCCTTCTCCTTCTCCTTCTCCTTCTCCTTCTCCTTCTCCTTCTCCTTCTCCTTCTCCTTCTCCTTCTCCTTCTCCTTCTCCTTCTCCTCCTCCTCCTCCTCCTCCTCCTCCTCCTCCTCCTCCTTCTTCTCTTTCTCCTCCTCCTTCTCCTCCTCCTCTTCCTCCTCCTTCCCTCACCTCCTCTTCTCCTCCCTTCTTTTTATTCCTCCTCTTCCTCCTTCAGCTTCCTCCTCTTCCTCCTCCTCCTCTTCCCTTTTCTCTCTGCTCTTTAAGCTTCTTTAGATAGGAATTTTGATGTTAGTGATAAAAACAGTGTTTCCCACAATAACGAAGTCTCCGGGGTTCGCAGAGGAGTGCAGTTCCATGCTTGTTCCCGAGGTGTCTGTGGTAGGACGGGCTGAAGCAGACAGGAAGGCTCATAGTTAGCCTCTAGTATGATGGATGCTGTAACTGACATCTATGCACGCCCTACCATACACAGCAGAGAACCCCACCCTCGACTGGGGGTGGGGAGCAGAGGTGGTGCAGGGGTGCCGTGGAATAGAGTTGAATTTCAAGAGAGTTGGGAGCAACTAGATTTAATGATATCTAAAGAATGTCTGTAGCACCTCAGTGAAGTATTTTTAACCAGTGGTGTTAAACAAATGTAAACTAGATTTAATTGAATTTTGTTTGCAGCTGAAAGTCTAGTTGAAATCTATTTTAATAACTATCACCAACATACCGTTTCCTGTTTCCTGGAGAACATTTCAGGCTCAGATGCACACTAAATGTGCAGTTTTTGGTTACCTCTGTGTTCCTTCTGGCTGCAGTATATTTGACTGCAAGATTAACTCTGTGGGCCAGCTCGTTCCCTGATGTTGCTGGATAGAGGAGAGCGCCGCTCTCAGACTGCGTGTGTGTTTATGTTTTAGACGCAGGCTCTGTGAATGCTTCCACATCTAATGCAAGTGTCTGAGTAGAAGTTTGAGCTTCAATTAGTTGCATTTATGAACCACTGACAACATAGGGCAGTATATGAGGCATGTAGGAAATTACAAAGGAAATCGGGAACCCCATCTTTGTTCATATTGAGTTTATAATCTAATGGAACGAATATAAATGGAGATACATGGTAACAGATAAAATAAACATAAAAACCTAGTCATAACCAGTTACAGATGGATAGAGATGTTTGCGCAAGTGCAGCAGGGACAGGAAAATGATGGTGGTGACTGTTGTCAGCTGGAGACAGGCAGGGGCGACTTGACCACATGATGTAAAATGTACGCAGAAGCAGGAAGCCAGGAAGGACAAGGATTAATATGGTGGGAATCGTTCTAGGAAGTATACTGCAAGGAAAAAAAATGGGAGTGGGGTTGACTAGGCATTGAGGGAGACAGGGATGACAGGGTTTAATGCAACAGCTGAGGTTTGGTGGGCTGTGGATGTCTCTTGGAAATCAGCTGTGTTAGAAGAGGCCAGTTGCTGAACAAGCAGCACCAAGTGTCAGTGACTTAATGATATCAAAGTTGTGTGCTTTTTACATCATCTCCATTCCTCCCTCCCTCCCTCTCTCTCCCTCTCCCTCTCCCTCTCCCTCTCCCTCTCCCTCTCCTCTCCCTCTCCTCTCCCTCTCCCTCTCCCTCTCTCTCTTTGCCCACCCCTTCTAATCAGTGTAGTTACTCAAGCATCCCAGTTTATTTCAGCTCCTCTGGATGGTAGGCATCTTCTTATAGGGTCTAAGAGCTCCCCTCTATCCTCTATTTCCGTCCTTCCCCCTCTTCTCCCTTCCACCTTCCTTCCATCCCTTCTTTCTTTTCTGTTTATTTTGAGAAAGGGTCTCATGTAGCCAAGGCAAGCTTTCAACCCGCTGTGTATCTGAGGGTGATCTTGAACTTCTGACCCTCATGCCTTTATCTCCCCAGAGATAGGATTTCAGCCAAGGCCCATCAAACCAGTTTTCATCAGCTAGTGGAAGGGAATGAAAGTGGAGGCTAGTCCGGGAGATACAGGTGGTCCTTGCTTCCCTGCCCGTGTTATACAGACTGGAGAACTTGTCTCTAGCTGCACTGCCATGCATGGGCTGGGAGGGATGGAGGTGGGTGCTGTATAGGAAGCAGCATGGCTCTGGAAAATAGGTAGCGCTCTTGCTACCTACCATATTGTGCTAGTATCTTACGAATGTAGACTGTATCCTCATATTCCATCTGCCCTTTAAACTTGACTCTTCAGTCTGTCCTGTCATTGCCAAACTGCCTCCTCCTTCCTGGATTCATTTTTAAAAAGAAGATGCCTTTGTTCTTTGTTACCTTAGCATGACGCTGTAGCCACAATTTCTCTTTCTTACCTTATGTATTTAACAGGTACCTTCAGAGTATCTCTTTGGCCCGTGCTTGCTTTCTTCTTCCACCTGGAAGGGATTTTGTTGGTGACCTTATCTCCCGACAACTGCACTGGCTTAATCATTTCCTGCCAAAAGTTCCATGCTGAATATCGTTATGTGACGGCCAGTCCCTTTGTCCTTGCCATGTTCTCAGTAGCTCTTTTCATCCCTTTTGTGTGAGGGTGGTTCTCAGTTCCTTAGTCTACCCATAAAGAATCATTATTTCCCTTCCCCCGCTTCCCAGTCTCAGTTCTAACTACTAGCCCCAAGAGGACTCTCGCCCAGGGAGACTTCTTGCTTCAGTCTCTGAGCATCGAGCAAGCAGGTTCCTACCCTAGACAAAAACACTTCTGGAGCTTGGGGTTTCCCATGCCTTTCCAAGAGCTGCCCTGACTCACACAAGCACCATAGCTCCTAACAAGCTATGATGTGTGTTTCATACCCTCCCCAGTACATAGTCAGACACAGCCTTGCTTGCTGAAAAAATGTTTGATGTGTGCATGTTTTGTCTTTCCACACGGATTGTTAAGATCCATAAGCGCAGGGCGTGTGACATCCATCCTACAATTTCCCACAGGGTGCAGCATGCAACTAGGCACAGAGCGATTACTCAACAAATCCTTGCTGAAAAAATGCATTGAATGAAGATGAAGGTACTTAGGAGTGAAGATAATCATTGGGATAGAAGTTTTCATTTGATTCAAGAGGCAGTTGGGAGCCATTGATGGCCTCTGAGAAGAGGAATCAAAAATTACCCCGGGAAGAGTGTTGGGGTTGTGTGTAGGCTCCTGACAAGTTGTAAATAGACAAATCTAAGATGTTAGGGACTGAGTTAAAACAACGGACATGCTTTGTTCAGGGCCAGTCAGTGGCTTTGTGCCCTGCAGAATCGGGGACGGTGGGAGTGTGAACCAAGAGAAGACCCCTGAAAGGCTTGCTAGTGGAGAAGCAGGATATAAAAGTAAATGATGGCTGGGACGTCTGTGTCCCCTCCCCCCAAGGCTCAGGGACTATGGCAGAAGAGAGGGCAGAAAGAATCTAAGAGCCAGAGACGAGGAGAACTTCTGGGAAGGGCCATCTCCTGGCATGACATGGCCTTGCCCTGGTGACCTCACTGCAGCTACAGTTCCCTGCACAAGACCCGCGCGAGATCAAGCTAATCAGGTCGGTTAGTATTCCAACAGTCAGCAGTAATGGACATGGTGGGTTGAGAATAGAAACAAAACAATAACAAAAACAGAGAAGATGAAAGGCAAGCGGGGATAGTTTGGGGGTTCCTGAGCGGAGCGCGAGTGGGGACTTTGGGGTGTGTATAGTCAAGATACATTTCCTATGTATGAAATGGTTAAAGAATACCTAATAGATGTTCTATTTTAAAAAGTAAACAGGACTTGCTGGGTGGTAGTGGCGCATGCCTTTAATCCTGGCACTCAGGAGGCAGAAGCAAGCAGATTTCTGAGTTAAAGGTCAGCCTGGTCTACAGAGCGAGTTCCAGGACAGCCAGGGCTGTTCCACAGAAAAACCCTGTCTTGAAAATAAAACTAAAAAGTAAACAGGACTTATGTTACATGGAGACTGCAAGATGAGGTGACTCACACCAATTCTGATAGCAGTATGATATTGTTGGTAACAAACTGGAGATGAGTGATGGTTGAGATGACTACAGTGTTTTGATTTAATATGTGTTGAATTTCAGATGTCAATAGTGCTTTTGGATGCAGAGGTTTTATTGCTATTGGCTGGACCATGTTGCACAGAGCTCTGATTACAGTTAGGAGATCAATGATCTTGTCCTAACCATTGTCCTTGGTGTTAGTGACCTTGGCAAGTCATTCAAGCAGTCTGTGTAAGGAACAGGATTAGAGTAGAGAATTTTCGGTGTAGTGGCTCCTTTTAAAGAGTTTTGTATAGGTGTGTATCATAGCAACTTCAGAATTTTAATAAAAATGAAAATTCCATCCATAATTTCTGCTTCAGTTTGTTGCTCACTGTGAGGCATCAGAATTCCTTCCGTTCTTGCTATAAAATATATTTAAGTATTAGTCCTTTTTAATTCTTGTCACCTTTTAGCCACATCCACAAAATATACTTATCAGTTACTGAGAAATTGCAATGTAAGCTCAATTATGCTAAAAACTAATGGATAACACTAACACACAGTAACAGCTTCTTTTGCAGTATTTATTCTCCTGGTGATAAAAAACATAAGCCCAGCAGCACACTGCTGCAGAAAGAATTTAGCTACAAGTTTATCAACTTGAGCAGGGCAGCTGCAGGACTAAATGCATGTGAAACTTAACAAACCCCTCGGGGAAGCCGACTGCAAGAATTGTCTAGTCTGTGTGGAGTTACTGAGGTGAGACCTGGTGGATTGGACTTAATGCCCTGGGCAAGCACAATCAAATAGAGACAGTTTAAGATTTTCGGTGTCCATGAAGGGGTTTCTGGAAGGTGTCTAAATGAAGCTTTCAGAAAGGAATATAACACCATCATGAGAGCTCTTCCTCCAATGCGTGCAGGTTATTTTGATTTAGACGAAACCCAAGTAAGATTTTTATAGTGTAAGCTGCATAGCAACGGAAAGGCTTAAGATTATTACTTGCTTCACCAGGGTGTGAGAAAAGTTCCAAGCATTGTCTCTTATATTTCATTTTTCAAGGGGGAAAAGTCAAGAATAGTGAACAGTATGGATGCTTTACTGGAGTTAAAGTTGACACTGATGTGGTTTGTTGAAGTTGACCATGAAAGGTAGTTTCGAGAACCCTCCTTCTCCCCCGCCCCAAACCCCGGAATTACAGGCAAGGGGGCTTATGAGATGTGGTGTTTTCAATCCTGGTCATTTCATCCTTCCTGTTAACATGTTACTTAGGAAAAGTGCCCAACCTCATTTTTTTCTATCTGTCATGTTCATAATGTTCTTAGGATTGAATGAATTATGAATTAATAACTGTACAGCGCTTGAAACAGCCTGGCACACAGACAACAGCCAGGTGTCCGCAGGACAGCAGCTGTGGTCATCTTTAAGTACATGTATTCTTGACTCACTCGGTACTGCTACTGGGCAGCACAACAGGAACCAGCTGCTGGCAGAGGGAGAAGTTGGTTAGGGAAGAGGGTCCTTGGCCACCAAGTAAGCGGGAACCCCGAACACACAAGATATTTCACCGGAAGAAACTCGGACTGAAGCAGTCTGGACCTGAAAACAGACGGAAGGATCAGGCAGAGGGAAACTTGTAGCTTTCCAGACTGAAGTAGTCTTCTCGAAATTGTTAAAGCAGCTGCCCCCAGGATGTCCTTTGGCTCTAGGGTCTTCAGGATCCAGAAAACATTTGCTGCTGTTCCATTTCCAGCCTCTAGAGTAGCTCTTCAGACTCTCTGTTCACAATTTAGATGTTTCAATAAGACAGTCCCTCTTCTATTAATTTTTCCTATACCCTGTCCTCATGGTACCGACCTTTGTCCTTATGGTTATGACAGCAGTCTTCACACAGAAACTCTGACCCTAACCCTCAGCCCTCAGTCCTTATAGCTCTCCTTGGAAGCATGACACTTCTCTCTGACTGTTGGCTGAACAGAGGGCATGGAGCCCATAATGTTGACCTCAAACTCCTTGCATGACCCTGAATCATTTCTTATCTCGCTTGTCTTTTTCATGGCTTTGATTTGCGTCTGGCTCTGTTGATCACTTTTTCTAATGTAGCCATCTCTGCCTTTTTCCTTCATAACTTTCCAAATCAGAACTCTGAAAGCAGATCATGGAGGAGGGGGCTGGACACAATAGGAGTGAGCACAGAATCTGTGAGTACGATTTGAAGATCAGTTTCTACAGCATTAGGACAATTAACATTGGTGTTCACTTGGCATCAAAAGCTTTGATAGGGAAACCTTTTTTTCATTCACCCCTCCTCTTTGTTTTGTCCACACGACAGCACCACTATCAAACTTAATGTACTAACTAGTTTTATTAAAAACAGTTGGCAGGAGAAGGGCAGCTATGGCCTCCTGACACCTGAGAGATAAGCTACCAGGTCACCAGAGGGGTCTCTCAGAACTCTGCTGACAGGCAATTTATAGATGACTGAAAAATAATTATTATTAACAGTTATTCTTGATCAAACAAAACTCATTTCTCTATTATTTGTCTTCTTAGGGGAGAATAGAATGGGAAGTCTATGCTTTGTACAATGGCCAGAGCATTCTTTAAAATCTGTATAACATTTACTAATGAAGACTGGTGAACAACTTCAACATTTGCATGAGACAGTGGCTGTTCCCTCTAACCAGAGTTTAATACAACCTGGCAAGTGAAATGGAAAACAATGAGAATATTTAGAATTCTGACAATTGTGTGGGGCCGCATTGAATCTCCTCACATTGTTTAAATAGGTGGTTGAATCTACTAATAATGAATGTGTGAATGCCGGTTTATTATATGTGAGTATAGAGAAATAAGGTCAAACAATCTTTTATTTTGGCTATCTGCTAACACCTATTTTCCAGCTATATCATAAATCTTATAGCCGGTGCAATATAAAACAATAGAATTGATAGTGAGCCTTGTACTGATTTTACATGAATGGATGTCCTACTGTGAGTTCCTCGGGACAATAGGAATTATAGTTATCTTTGCATGTGGGGACTAACAAGGATTCTGCTAAGAGCCAAGGCAAACCTCCCAGATGCAGGTGGCTGCAGGGAAGCCCAGATGCCTGCCACTCATTTATCTCACCAACTGCCTCATTCTATATTCTTGTTTCACATCTCAAAATTTTTTTGAAAAAAAATCATAGGCTAAATTACTAATCAGACTGAAGGACATGGACTATTTTAGGAGAATCCCTAATGAATTCATCCAGTATCTCCCCAAACTCTAAAGGATCCAGAGAGCAGATTGGGCCTTAAGTCACATAGATTTGATTGTAGAATTTAAAAGACATACTGTGTTTTTCAAGTGGTAAACACTTTCAGTGTGCTTTTTAGAAGCAAATGTGACTATGCACCTTGAGTTAAAAATGGAAAACACCAGTGCTTTAATTGGCACTTTGTGGAGACAGAAGTGCCCAAAGGATGACCATTTCATGTTCTAGGGTAGAGGTGGGTAGACTTGCATGGTAATGGGATTCATGGCCTTTCCTGCTTTGTGGGCTGCGTGGTGCTGTTGCAGCTGATGAGCTTTGCTGCTGTAGTGCAAGAGCAGCCTTGACACTGTGTAAAAGAGCGGGTATGGTCATGTTCACATAAAACCAAAGAGATAGGTAGCATTGGCTTGTGGCTCTTCATGTGTTGACCCCTGTTGGACCATGAGAAAAGACCTCTAGCAAAACATAGATTAAAAAACGTAGTTGGAATTTATTCCAGTTAGTAAGCCAGAAAAGCATTTTGTATTATATCAGGTATTGAAGAGTTATAAATCAAGATGCACACATAATTAAAGGACTTCCAAACAAAGTACCATGGGGAACGAAAGCAAACGCCAGCAAGGGTGAGCATAGGTCAGCCCTTGGAATACCGGAAAAGGGGAGGAGCCACACGTTAAAGAACTAGTTAAAGGAAGTGTAGAAATCTGCAGTTATCAGGAATGGACTACCTACTCTTCTAATTGAGAGGAAATTTCTTGTGAAATTAAAAAGTAACTTATAGGGGCTGGAGAGATGACTCTGTGGTTGAGAGCACTTGCTGCTCTTCTGAAGGACTTCAGTTCGATTCCCAGCACCCACTTCAGGGAGCTCACCACTGTCTGTTTCCAGTTCCAGGATACCAGATACCTGTGGCCTCTGTGGGCACCTGCGCTGATGCATACCTACCCAGGTATAGACAGATATGTATCCACATAATTAAAAATAAATCTCAAAGCAAGTTGTAGAATGTTGTATACAGCATGACACCATTCATGCCAAACACACACAGGTCACAAAAGACTACTGGATCATCTCTGTATACACAAACATATGCGTATACATTTGTAGAAAAAGTTGTAAGGAAACCTGCTGGTGGATTAGGTGATTATCTCGGACATATACAGGGGTGTTAGCCACATGTCTAAAGGATGCAAAACTACAAATTTTAACAAGACATTTAAATACTGGCATACAAAAAAAATTAGACATTTTTTGTATTCTGAAGGAATATAAAGAATGAGGACTTAAAATTTTAAAATTTATAATTACAGCACATGGAATTTATAGTCACTTATAATTTTGAAGGGTTTATAGAATTCACTAACTCTAGGTGAGATTTCTACTTCCAGTAGAATGGGCATGTGATTTATTTATTGCATAGGTCGTGAATCTACAGAAAATCTTGGAACATTATGAAATCTTAGAAACCCACTAACTTAGCAGAAGTAGCAGACCGGTGATGTATGAGCTGCGTGTCAGAGTTATGGTCGGTCCGGCCTCAGGAGTTCTCACCTGTGCACCTGTCACTTTGTGCTGGGAAAGTTGGTTTGCGATGTGCTCCCTTCTCAAGAGAAGTCTGTAAGGATCAGGCCCCAGCATACCTTGGCCTAGCAGTCATATTGTTTTAAAATGTGACTGTCCTAAACTCATAACCACGTGAGTTCAGAGTATATAGTGAGGCAAAAGGACTCTGATTTATACCCGAGGAGAGGCTGGGCTTTCAGGGTAGCACGTGTTTATTAGAAATCTGCTATGAACCCTTCACGTATTAAAACAGTAGGTGATAATAAAAGAAGTATGGACGACAACTCCTTTCCTGAAAGATTCAACCACCCAAGAAGAAATTAGCATCCCAAAGCATTCCACTAAAAAAAAAGCCAGGGTAAGAATCCAGGAGTAGGAAAACAGCAAAGAGGCGCACGTGGCTTGTGACTACAAGTTGAGGGTCAGGTTCTTAGGAGAGCCGTGTCCTGATTTGTGCCCGAAAGCTCAGTCCGGATCAGTGGGAGAGGTGGACTTTCAAGAGGGAGGGCCTTGTGAACAACCAGAGAGAGTCAGAGCAGCCCCACCATGTCTTTGGGAGAGGAATGTGGTGTAGTGTGAGAGGTGGCGTAGTGTGAGAGGTGCTGTAGTGTGAGAGGTGGCATAGTGTGAGAGGTGGTGTAGTGTGAGAGGTGGTGTAGTGTGAGAGGTGGTGTAGTGTGAGAGGTGGTATAGTGTGAGAGGTGGTGTAGTGTGAGAGGTGGCGTAGTGTGAGAGGTGGCATAGTGTGAGAGGTGGCGTAGTGTGAGAGGTCGTGTAGTGTGAGAGGCGGTGTAGTGTGAGAGGCGGCGTAGTGTGAGAGGCGGCGTAGTGTGAGAGGTGGCGTAGTGTGAGAGGTGGCGTAGTGTGAGAGGTGGTGTAGTGTGAGAGGTGGCGTAGTGTGAGAGGTGGCGTAGTGTGAGAGGTGGCGTAGTGTGAGAGGTGGTGTAGTGTGAGAGGTGGTGTAGTGTGAGATGCTACTGCTGGGACTTGGTGGTCATGGAGACATTGGCAGGGCACAGTTCTAGTGTAATGCTAGCATAAAACCAGGGTCCTGCCCCCACCTTTTTTAAACCATGGTCTTTAAGCTGGACCAGGTACTAATTTTACATCCTTTTTCTTTCCATCCTCACTGTCGCGAACCGTGGGGACATAGCAGAGTTCTCTTTTTCCTGCATGTAAAGGTAAAGAAACTAGGTTTAGGGAGATAATGTGATTGGTGAAGAACATACAGCTGGTGAGTTCCAAGCCAGGGCAGAAATACTTGCTATATCTGACTCCAAAGGACCAATTCTGCAAGGCCTGGCTGGTCAGATGCTAGCTGCCTCCTGAAGGTGCCCATGCTCACAGTCCCCGGGGACTGCTCCTGCATTCTTTCCGTGGCCCAGGGATCTCATCAGCAAATGGACCTAACAGTGGTCCTGTGTGGATGAGGTGAACAGGGAACAGTGTCGGGCAAATAGGAGACATTCGATAAAATTTTAGAGCCCAATCAATAAAATGTTCTAATCATCGTATCATTAAAAACCAGTTTAGTTAATGGCCTGGGCATTTGTTCTGCGGGATCCATGCTACACTGCAGTGGTTGAGGGAAAGGTAGCCATTTAATAGGAGCCTCTCTGTTTACATTCAGCGCGGAGAACTGGCCCAAAGAGGTGGATCGTGACCAGGAGGTAAGGCTGAGACTCTTCCCTTCCTTGAGCATTAACTGTGTGGATATCTATCGTCCTGGGCAGTAAATGGCAGTAGCTTCCGGAAAGTGACAGCAACCTGAACTCAAATTGAGAAGTGAACAAAACGCTTTTCTGTTAGACTAGCTCTGCTCCTGTTCATGTGAGGAGGTATATGTTTATAAATGGCAGGACACCAGTCATTTCTAAGGCAGTCGGTCTCTCCTGCCTGTTCTCCTGGAATCTCTATGTCCTACTCTGCTGAGGGACCAATGCAGTCATGTGATCTTGTTTTGGCTTGTCCCTGCTGCCTACTTCAGCATTACCTGTAATGCTTAGCAGGCTGTGGGAATTGAGGCGGCCTGTCTGAGGTGTACTGTTTGTTGGTTGAAAAGATGAATCAAGATTTCAAGTTTCTAAGTTAGAAAGGTCTTATGCCCCCTTTTATCCTTTAGAAGTTTATCTTTTCTTCTTTTTTTCCCCCCATCTCCATTATTATCCCCAAGCAGTAGATCCAAGTTTCCAGGTGAAACTGCCTGCAGGAACCTAGGCCTGGCTTCAGGTTGCCCTGCCCAAATGATGGGGACCTTGCTGTCTTGGCCTTCATTTTCTCTTTTCCTTCTATCCCATCCCACTTCTCTACATGGAACAGTCATATGAAACTTTATGAATGACGTGGAAACACTGAGTTGCATGACTATAGGTGTCAATGACTCACTGTCCAGGTAGTAACAGGGATGGAGCATAGAAGAGAATTAAGACATGTTCATGTATGAAACAAAGTCCTTGGCTGATATCTCCTCCAAATAACCAACCTTTAAAACTAGATCACTTGATGGTAAGCTGTGCAATGCCAAGTTTAACAAGGACCAGCAACTCATTCATACCCTGAATGGTGCTTCTTGGAAGAGAAGATACACTTGTCTCTTAACTGGGGGTTTGACTTTCTGATTTAGACTTTATTAGAGTCTTAAAATTAAGCTGTCAGGGAAAATGTGGAATATTTTCAGCCTCAAGGACACATCTTTTTATCAACATATAATGTATATGCTTATGTAATCAGTGGCAATGAATGAAACAAAACTCAGACCAAACCCAATTAGTATCAAAAGTGGTGGTTCTTAATTAAGTATTTTTGGAGACTAGTGAGAGGTGAGGACAGGTGGGCTTGCTGACTGCAATGCCATTACCTTGTGTCGGCCTAGATGCTGATGTCCACGCCACTGGATGGCTGTCCCCTTCTGCTAAAGTGCACCAATTCAGCAAGCAGGAGAGGTCAGAGCACGTTATTCTTCATTCCTATTCCCCATTCTGAAGAATGCAGGTGCATTGGTCTCCTCATACAGTGAATGGAACTACTTGCTGTTACATCATGAGCACAGAGGCCTCTTAACCCTGGAGGAGATCTTGATGCTTCTGTAGTTGGTGAATGTTCATGATAGCTCTCTATAGGAGTTTGCGAGTTAGCTAGACTTAATGAGCACCTATAAAACTGTCTCACGTGGGAATCATGACTATTGATTCATTTAGTTGCTTTTGTTTTATGATAATGGGTTTAAAGTCAAATTTTAGAAGTTAATAGTCTACTGCCATTATGATTATAAATATCAAACATACCTATCATGCAGTATGCAGAAATAGAAAGGTTAAAAATACCAACTATCCCACCTCAAGATATATGACCACCTAAAAATTGGTGATAATTTCCTAGTTCTTAAAATACAGTTATGGTTTAAGAATTCATTTAACTATGCTCATTGATCTTAATATGCTTTTAAAAAATTAACCTGGTGTGATTTTTGCATCAAGATAGAGTTACACAGTGTATAATTGTGTATTACATCACAGAAACAGTTCATTTTTAATGGATCTTTGAACTGACTTTGATATTTTTGTTTTAATTAAAAAAAAAACCACTGTCTTCTGGCATTTCTATGAAGATTTTTTCCTTCACTTACTATATTGCCTAAGGCAAATTAAGAGGGGTAGAATATGCTTTGGAAGTTTGAATTGTCCAACTGTCCTTCAGAATTGTCCTCATTTTATATCATTTTCAAGACAACAACGGCATGAAAATGTCACTATAAATAAAACTGAAACTGTAAATAAAGCCAGTACCACCTTTGTTGTGTACATTCAAGTGGAGAAGAACAAGAAAATCACTTAAAATGTCTTTATTGGAGGACTAGTCATGTTATCTTACTGTTCACTGTGAGGCAGACACCAGTTTAAAAGCAAGTATTTAAAAAATTCCCACAATTTTGTTGAGAACAGGCAGAGATAAAAGTGTCTTTGAGTTAATATTAAAATGTGTCAGGCCATTTAGGGCAAGGTGATGAGATGCACATTGTGATATAAATACAGGCTATGTACAGGGGAAAGGTGTTTATTTCCTAAGCACATTATTTGTTTTCCATAATCGTTGTGGTTTTGTATGAGACTAAAACTGAAAATATAGTGATAGATGAATATACCTTTGCCTTTTGTTCCTGATAAAATTATAGATCTGTGTTTGTAATTAGTGTTGTCCATTTAAAAATACCTACTCAAATTGTAATAAAATTCTAGATACCATTCATTGGATCTGATCTTCTTTGGGCCCAAACTTAAAATGATATCATTTTAATATCATACTGGTAAGAAAATCATCATTATTACCTCTATAATGTGATATAGGACACTTATCAAATGATTCAATAACATATACTGAAAGCTTAGTGTATAACCATGGTAAGTCATGCTTGTTCCTTGTAAATAAGCTAAACCCATGGAACTGTGGAACAATTTCCTTATTTTAGGTTCCTGGGTTATAAAACTCATTCTTAGCATTTTTTAAAAAATCACTTTCATTTCTTTACTGTTTGGATAATTTTGTATATCCTATATTTGGTTCTTTTTAGTGTTTAACACAATATATATGATAATTGGTTCATAGTGCCTTGACAAGCTACTCCACTTTATTTTCATTAAAAATTATTTTGTCTTTTTTCTAAGTTAATTATTATGATATATATACATATACATATAAAGCAAAACATCATATTGTTTATGATAAGTATGCCTGTACCAATATTAAATACCAATAACACAGATTATTTTTGAGTAGAGAAAATTCTGAAACCAGTATTCAGATAATAGTGCAGTGGCAGGCAATTATCAGTAAACCCCTAGAGGTTGGTGAATGTCGGACTTTGATTCTATGTGGAAAGGGGCACCTCTGCCCAGTAGAGTGGCCCAGCAGCCTCAGCTGCTCCCCTGTAGCACAGGTAGGCCCTCCTGGAAGTATGCTGTGCTGAACACTCAGGGGTCATCACAGGGGCTGAGTGTCTTAGGGGAGCCTCTACTCTAGACCTACAGTGGTCTCTAAAGCAAATGAAGGGAAGCTGTGAGTTGATCAGAAATAGTTTCAAGAGATACAACACATTCTTGAGGCAGACACTTCCAAGCTTGGTCAGTTTATTGGATGTATTCAGGAGGAAGATGGTGAGAAAAGCCTTGGATTGTATTTCTGAAATTTTAGACTCATGCAAGGTGAAACATTGCACATGATGTCTTCATCTGTTTTTCTGATTTTGGGTACTGGGAAAGGCTGACTGAAGACTCAATGTTAAGGCCAAGATGGCTTTACATTGGGAATTGTGACCAGTAAAGAGAAGAAAATAAGATTAAAAATAAGCAAAACATAAACTAATATTTGACCAATCAGAGGACAGGTGGATATAGGTTTGAACAGTTAACCTATATTATATAGGTTATTATATTATTTTTATATTTGGAAATCAGAGTCTAAAGTACAGGTTTTAATCAGAAAACTGAACTGAGGCAGAAGGATTATGAGTAATTTTTGGCTCAAGGACTGATTGGAAGAATGTCATGGTAAAGGATTTGCTTTTCTCTCAGCAAGGAACCGATTCAAAAACACTGTGAGGACTCACCACATATTTCGTAGGTCAACATGTAGTGTACACACACGCACGCACGCACGCACACACTCACACACGCACGCACGCACACAACCTCCCATATAGGATAGAAACATGTATGCAGACACATATTTGTATATTCAAATGCTCATCTACATATATGTAGGAAGAAACTGTATTAAGAATATTAAAGATTTTCTTCCTGACAAATTTGGATTTTTTTTCCTTTTTTTCTTCTGTACTTTCATGTATTTCAATAGTAAACATTATTCTTCTGAATATGGAAAAGGTAGTTAAGAAATACTTGTAAATTAAACGTACATGTCGATGGCATTTTGCTGTGGATGAAAGAATTCAGCAGAAGTAGTTGGGCCACAGTGCGGGATGGAGTAGCTTAACTGTTGCACTTATGCATTTGTGACTGGGGAGACCTGGGAACACTACAGATTTTCCTCTGGAGACAGACTGCCAGGAATCTGAAGAATGTCCCGCTTGTCTCCAGAATGATCTCTCAGATGATGGAGGAAACAGTGGGACACTTGGCTGTCCTCAGCGTACTTTAAACTAAGGCTGAATTTGTGGGTCAGGAGAAAGCTGTGCACAGCTAGAATGGCTGCTTGAGGTTAGAGGCATGTTTTAAAATATTTATTAAAGTATTTTATTATTGTAAATTTCATTTCTCTATTAATTTATTTTGTCTGTGTTTGTGTGTGTATGTGTGTGTGTGGTATGTGTGTTTGTGTATGTGTGTGTATGTGTTTGTGTGTATGTGTATGTGTGTGTGTATATATGTGTGTGTGTTATGTGTGTGTGGTATGTGTTTGTGTATGTGTGTGTGTTTGTGTGTGTGTATATGTGTGTGTGTGTGTGTGTGTGTATATGTGTGTGTGTGTGTGTGTGTGTGTGTGTGTGTGTGTGTGTGTGTGTGTAGTCTTGGGCACTGAATCTCTCCTTCCACTGTGTGGACTTTGGAGGTCAAGCTCAGGTTGTCAGGCCTGGTGACAAGTACCTTTCCCCACTGAGCTACCTCACCGTGCCCATAGGAACTAGATTCTTAAAGTCCAAGTGACAAAATGTTTCAGATTCTTTAATCAGAGCCAACAGACGTATAGCTCTGGTCCGCAGTAGACGGTCTAAAGGCAGGGTGGGGCGATGCTGTGACCTGAGACTCGAGACCCTGGCCCGCGGTTCAGCTGACGGTAAGAGTTGTGTAATAAATGAATCTCGACAGACGAGTGAGAAAGTGACCGAGTGAAGATGGCCAATTGGCGTGTGAGGCTTCAGTGATGATATACAGACAGTAATAATGAGTGATGAGTGAACTCAACAAAGAAAAGAGCAGTTGTCACACCCACGCACGCACACGCGCGCGCACACACACAGGCAAGGGGTCACACCAGTTTTGAACGTGTACATCTGAGATGTATAGTTTAAAAAGATGTGAAATCGTGTATGTGGAGAACAGCAGGATGAAAGAACAGCCCAGCTCCTTGCGTGACTGGCCCCTTCCCTTTGGGCTCCTGCAGCCCTTTGCTCCCGCGCTCTTTCCTCACTTCTAGCGTACTTGGCTGGTTTTGTGTCTCATTCTCCTCCCCACTTCGGAAGCACACTGTTTCATCTGTGTACTCTCTTTGTTCTCATAAAAATATTTGCGTGTTGTAGGCGTTCCATAAATATTTGCCGATTTGCATTGTTTGGGGCAGATGGCGGGGTGTTAAAGGCGGACTACACAGGGAGAAATGGTAGTAAATTCTGTTTGGCTTCTGTTCTCTCTGTGAAGGATAATGGTTTTCCAAATCAGAAAGGGCTAAAAGAACCTGACAGTGGGTAGTGCGCTTCCAGGTGACTTGCACCCTGATCCAAGTGGCCCAGGTTAGGGATGCTTGGAAGGGCCTGTGGGACCGCTCTTGGGAATCTGCGGAATAGAAAGGAGGAATGAGCTAGTTCCCTGAGATTTTTGGAAAATAAGAAGTTGATAATACCTAAATTGAGACTTGTTCTGGTAAAGGAAGGAATGCAAAATGGACAGATTGACAGCGTTTGGGGAAGACACTGTTGTCAGCCACATGTTCAGTCATTTACTTCAAAAAAATTTTTTTTTGAGGACTGTACCCGGAGGAGAAACGCCTGAGGTGAGTGGACCTCACAGTGCACAGGCCACCTTAGAAGTGTCTTACGTTATGGGTGTGACTGTGGCCTCTTCATGAGCAGATGCATTATTTAGGAAGGGAGTCTCAGGCAAAGAGTAACTGAACCCCCAAAGATAAATTAATCAAACTGAAGGCCGGTCTTTAAAGGAATGCTCCTTTAATCTGATTCTGATGAATAGTTTATCATTGTCCCATTTATTAATGTTTTACAAGTCAGGAAATGAAGAGGAATGGCCATTGATAGTGCGGTAGTTATAGGTGCCATGAACTTCAAGCCTGGCCCTGTCACCACTTAAGCCAGTTAAGGGGTTACTGAAGCGAGGTGTGTCGGAGCATTTCTGCGTTGTAAGTGTAAATGATGATGCCTACCTGTGTGTGTGGGTTGGTGGCGTACAGCCTTGGCTCTGCACCTAACACCTGACAGTTTTTCTGGAAGTACACCTAGTATATGTTCAGAACTTACTGGGTTAAATGCATTATTTGTTAAAAGACAGGTTTTTAAGAGCTTATATAGCATCAAACAGAAGGAATGGATTTTCATCATGGTTAACAATGGACTAAGAGAATGAAATCTGGGCAGCAAATGTAGACATCATCAAACAAACTTTTATTATTAAACAATTAGTATAAAATTTGTGTAAAGATTTTAGTTTAAGTTCACAGTGAGATATATAGAATACCTTCTTATGTTATCACTTGAAAGAAAAGTAAAGCAGAACCAGAAAAGAACCAGAAAAAGAAATTGGTCCCTTTTGCTTTAATTGGGCTATGGGACAGTTGTTTCCAGTTTCTTGGCCTCTTAGCAAATGAATCAAAAATCAAGGCTACACAGATTTTCAAAAGAAGCAAGATAATTTATTAGGAGACAAGTGATACTCCAGAGAAAAGATGGCTGTCCCATCAAGGTTGAGAGCGGCCGGCCGGAGTGAGAGTACTCACAGGCTCCCAGCGTCAGCCCTGGCTCTTCTTTGCTTGTCTCGGTTCCCACTACACTTGACCCCATCTGGAACATCTGTATCTCCCCCGCCACTCGTGGAAAGGGACAGACTATGGTGAATGGACACAAAGGTGCATTAAGGCCATCTGGAAGATTGACAGTTCACAAGTTTGGAGAAATAGAACTTGGAAGGAAGCGGGACAGTTGCCACAAAGCATGTGAAGTGGGATGTCTTAGTTCCATACCTAACAGGAGCAACCTAAGGAGGAGGGGTTTATACTGCTGCGTGGTTTGAAGCTACAGTCCATCCCCGGGTGGGGCATGGTGGCAAGAGCTCGCTCGCAGCAGAGAGGTCAGGAGTCTGAGATAGGAAAATGCCAGAGCTCACCAGGCTTTCTCCCCTGCTTTCTCAGTCTGGGCCCCCAGCATTTGGGATGGTGTCTTCAGTTAAATCTCTGATTTTCCTCAAAGACATATCCTGAGGTGTGTCTCTTAGGTGATTCAAGTTGACAATGACTAGTCATTAGGGGGAGCATTTGGGAGAGGGACTAGTTCATCTTGTGATGCAGAATGGATGCTGGGGTGGAAGTCAGGAGAAGGCCACTCTGGCCCTGACACCGTAGCTGACCTCCAGACCATTTGACAAGTGGGATAGTCTCTGCAATTCAAGGGGGTGGGTGGTCAACATCATCTTCTCTTGATTGTGCGAAAGCTAAACTTCTTGAGAGAGACTGTGAAGGGAATGTCCAAATTGGGGGCGGCAAACTCTTCCAAATCTAAGAGTTTGTCATTCAGGGAAAGAATAGTTTTTTCCAAAGAATGTATTTTTAAATGACGGGTGTTATAGGTTAATGGTATCCACCTTCCTTCTACTTTATGAATTCAGCTGAATTTTTTAGAGATCATAAACAAGTGGCTATAAAACATATTTCTCATTTTAGAAAAGGACTATTGTAGTGTTACTAGGAAAGTATCATTTTAGTTAGTAAAATCCAAAGCACTGGACTCATTATAAGATAGGCAATTTCCTCTTCACAATTAACAGTGAGATGTTTCTTCCATTATTGGAGAGAATCATCTGTTCAAAGAGCATTAATGTGAAGGTGGTGACATTTCTTTGAAACTCTCCTAGACATAAAGGGGGCTTGAAGAGGGGTGGGAGGACACAGGAAGTACAGGCTTGCTTTAAAAAATTGCACACTTAGAACCTGGATGGATGCTAGCTCATGCGTTCTCTCTCTCTCTCTCTCTCTCTCTCTCTCTCTCTCTCTCTCTCTCTCTCTCTCTCTCTCTCCTCTTAAGATCACTGGCTTCATCATTATCTTGCTCAAATTCATAACATCATCCTCAAATTTTGCTGAATTAAAAATGAGTTTGGATTTCACAGTGAAGTTAGCTTGATTCATACTGGCCCCTTACCACCCAGGTGTCAGGCCAGCCCAAGCTGTTTAGTACAATGGAGGTTCTTGTTTGACCATAACCACACATCTCACTCCACAGGCAATCAGCATTTTAATTAGTGATTCAAAGGAAAGTCATTGTCCTCTAGTTGCTTTATCATAATTGCCAAATAATTTTCCATTGAATAAATAAATAATGTAAAGGAGAAACCTCCCCTCATAATGCTGTCATTAAGGCTTCATTTTTTTTACCCCCTCATTTGTATTTGTATTAACACACAGCCCACTTGAAAGGGAGTAATTATAATGGCTTTTTGACAGTAGCCTATGGTTTATAAAATCCGGGGATGGTTTCCTTTTCTATCAATGCTTTGCACTGCTTGGCTCATTTCAAGGCTTAGATAAAGGAAGCTCATGGCGGCTGGTGCCTCTTCGAAGGTGTGTGAAAGTGAATGATTGATTTGCTGTGTGCATCATTGGAACTAGGTAACTCGCATTATGACTCTGATGTACTGTGTAATTGATGCAAGTCCTTTCATAGCATCCTGAGATTGAAATCAATATTCATTTGGAGTGCAACAACTGTAATAAACTACATTCCTTTTGTAAGCAGTGGTCTAAGGCTTTGTAAAGGATCAGTTAGGAGTGACGGATTAACATTCGGTCAGACTGGGGTCTATTTGAATAGATATGAACAATGTCTTTGCAACAACCCATTAAAAGCATCTGATTTTAAGAAATGAACATTTTGATTCTACTGCTTAGAAACTTCCTTTCTTGTGCCTTTGTAGGCATCTCTCTTCTGCCCACTGAGAGACCTGGACCCAGTGGAAGGGGCGGCAAAATAGGGTCATTTTCATGCAAAATAGTGCAGATGCTATTTATACTCCTTGATAGATTTTTAAGAATGTCTCATTTGTATTGTTATGCCTTTGAAAATATTGATGATTGGCGATTGAACTTTGCATCGTGTGTTCATAAAATGGATATGACTTGCACTTCAGATACCAAGGAGATGCGTTCTGATGAATAGAGAAATCAATATCAATTAATTCTTACAGTCAGACGGCATGTTTATCATCGTAAGTGCTGCTATGGGACAACAGTTTAGAGACCAAGAGGGCTGGTTTTGAGATCAAAGTTGGATTCAGATCTGGCCTTATACTTCCTAGCTAGCTGTATTTGAGCACGTGTTCTAAACTTGAGCTCCTGCAGCTCATCCGCTGAAGGCAGATCATCAGAGTGATGCTGTGATCAGTAAATGACATAAATATATAAAAAACAACACGTTGCTTGATCTGTTTTAAACATTCAGTAAACAGTGGCGAGCTATGAGGACATTTTGTGAGGAGTTTCATAGCTTTTTTTTTTTTTTTTTTTTCCCCTCTCTTCCTGTTTCTACTATCTTGGAAATATCTTTCATTTCCTCATTGCCTGAGACAAGGATCTGAGGGATTGTTTTTCTTGCACCAGACCAGTCAGTCCCTTTGAACTACCAAGTTTGTCTAAAACGCTTCACAGTGATGGCTTTTTACCGTTTTAAGGCAAAGATTTTTCTAGTTGACTTTAGTTGACCCTCCCTCTCCAAGTAGTTGCTCTGTGGCATGCGGTTACCGTGAGGGTAAATGGTGCCCTGCAGTGCAGTTGTGTGGCACTGAGGTGGGCACAACAGCAGTAACCTGACCATCATAGCCGATGGCTGAGGTCTTACTAAGGGATTCCTTAAATAAAAAAAAAAAATGGTTATTTCCACTTTAGAAAGAAATAAATTGAGGCACATAGGAATTGGTGAATGGTAGAGGCCCAGTAAGCAGTACTTATTTGTATCTACCTCAGACATTTTCTTGCTTCATTCCAAATATATGCTTCTTATATGTCAGGGGTCACACATCACTGCCCAGGGGTTAAAACCAGCCTGCTCACATTTGATGTAGTCTGTACAGGGTTCTACAACCAGGGGTGTTCACACAAGACTCTTCCCTGTGTGTCCCCACTCTTACCTGTGCCCTCCTAAGTCCTTCTTGTGTTTCAAAGCAAATACCAAATGTTTTCTCACTGAAATCATCCCACTTTTTGGCACTTTGATATTATATATTTTTTTCAACCCCCTTCAGCATTGTGATCTTGACACACAACTTGACATTGTTCCGGAAAACCTGTGGTGTGTATTATTTTGTACTGCTGACTGTATCCCGTGTCCTGTGGGAGAATATAAAAATGATAGTAGACTGACAGTGCAACAATAATTATGACCACTTGTTAAGAACACGCGTTTCACACATATAAAAGCTGTGTGGTCGTTCTTGGAGTTCGAAGGTAGACACCATCATCCCTAGTGCACTGGAGATAGACACCATCATCCCTAGTGCACTGGAGGTAGACACCATCATCCCTAGTGCACAGAGGACACCATTGTTCCTAGTGCACTGGAGATAGACTCCATCATCCCTAGTGCACAGAGGACACCATCATCCCTAGTGCACTGGAGATAGACTCCATCATCCCTAGTGCACAGAGGACACCATCATTCCTAGTGCACTGGAGATAGACTCCATCATCCCTAGTGCACAGAGGACACCATCATTCCTAGTGCACTGGAGATAGACTCCATCATCCCTAGTGCACAGAGGACACCATCATTCCTAGTGCACTGGAGATAGACTCAATCATCCCTAGTGCACAGAGGACACCATCATTCCTAGTGCACAGAGGACACCATCATCCCTAGTGCACTGGAAATAGACTCCATCATCTCTAGTGCACTGGAGATAGACTCCATCATCCCTAGTGCACAGAGGACACCATCATTCCTAGTGAATAGAGGACACCATCATCCCTAGTTCACTGGAGGTAGACACCATCATCCCTAGTGCACTGGAGGTAGACATCGTCATCCCTAGTGCACTGGAGATAGACTCTATCATCCCTAGTGCACTGGAGATAGACACCATTATCCCTAGTGCACTGAAGGTGGACACCATCATCCCTAGTGCACTGGAGGTAGACACCATCATCCCTAGTGCACTGGAGGTAGACACCATCATCCCTAGTGCACTGGAGGTAGACACCATCATCCCTAGTGCAGTGAAGGCAGACTCCATCATCCCTAGTGCACAGAAGGCAGACTCTATCGTCCCCAGTGCACAGAAGACAGACACCATCATCCCTAGTGCACTGAAGGCAGACATCATCATCCCTCATGCACAGAGGATGCCAGGTGCAGAGACACCAGGTGTTAGATAGTGTCACGTGCCAGAGTCACAGAAGCTTCTGCAGCCCACCTCTGGCTGACCCTGAGCACATCTTCCTGATTCATCAGACTTCTTCATCTGCAGCCTCCTCCTCACCTACCACGTTACAACATGTCAAAGGAATCATGTGTTTGGCCTTCAATAGGTGTATTTCTCCTAGTTAAGGATAAGTTTCTCTTAGTTAGCAAACTTTCCAACAGCTAAGGAGGAAACAATGATGATAGATCAGGACTTCACACAAAATAACTCAAAGAATAAATTAGAGCATATGCTTTGGGGGGCGAGAGCAAAGTATACACACATCATACAAAGCAGCTCTCTGTAGGCTGTTAGAATTGCATGTACTTGCAGATTTAAAAAATGGTAGCTTTATATATGAATACTTTATTTCCTAACTAGTTCATGTCTTGGAATTTCACCATGCTTTTCTTCCCCTGGAAAGTTGTAAAAATTTAATGGGATAAAGAATACTATTTTGTTTTTACTAGTATTCAACAAGATAGACTTACCATGTTTTGTTTGTCACATTCAGAACTGTTTTGTTCTACGTTCTTTACAATGAGTTATCACGTTTTAGCCAAAAATTGGTATATGTACATTTGTTGGAAGCATCCATCACTTTAAAATTTCATCTGAGACTATTAACAGTTTTGTAAAAGAAGCCATTTTTTCCCAAAGTCTACCCTCAGTGACATCTGTACTCTTCTAGGCAGACATAACGAAAGTACTGGTAAACACAGGTTTTTTCTTTCTTTCTTTTTCTTTTTAAAGGACACACTAAAATCTTTCTTAGCCCTGTCTTCTGGGTTGTTACCAGCAAATATGGCCACCATTTAAGATCACATTTCACATCTCTGACACAGACGTTCTGACAAGAAGCAATCTGAAGGCTTTCAGAAAGAAATCTGTAGCTGGTAGGTTTTGTGTGATATAAATATTACAAGGTCAAATTCATTTTTTTCTAGTGAGACAAAATGTTAACCTTACACTTGGATTCAAAGCTGACCCATGGCATCACTTTTGGAATGAATATTTCTTCTCACTGGAAGGCGTGACCTAATCTCCATATTGCTTCTCTGTATCTTATTTCCTAATTTGACTGTGAGTCAGAATCACCCTTTTTCATACATATATTGATTCTTTCTGCTGCTGGAAATAGATCTGAAGGCTGTTAACAATTATTGTCATGCGTAATACATTCTAAAAACGCATCCTGAAGGTGGATTGGTTCTGTAGTGGTTTGATAACTTGAATGTGGGAATGGTGAGGCACATGGAAACAGGGCTGTGACTGTGCCCTTTGCATATGGAACACTTAAGTCTTTCAGTGTATTTAGCATTTTAGAGAAATACCCCTTTCTTGATTATACAGTAGTGATAAATGGAGCTTTTACCTTGACTCTTATTTTGTTCTCATTTACCTTATCATATTAAAACCAAGAGCTTAGGTTTTGTTCTCTTTTTGCATGCATTTATGGCCTGTACAAGCATCTACTGTGACATCGGCCTGTCATCCAGTGAGTCTCTCATGGCTTTATGCAGAGCAATCCAGTGAATATTTATTGGACATTTAGTTTGTGTCCATCATTAAATTGGGGGTGCCAACATGGGGGAAAAAGCACACAGGCTTTGTCCTCAGATGTTCACAGTGTGAAATAATCAGAGGAGAAACAGAAACTCCCATTTGTTTTTGTTTGGAGATGAACTTGGTTGATTTCTTATGTTTAAAAAGTAACAGGTAGCTAGTGACTACTATATCCAACAGGCCCTTGGGAAAGAACGCCATTTATTTATTGAAAATCTTGGTTTTATTTCTAGTTCTGGGGATTGAACACAGGGTTTCGTACATGCTAGGCTCTGTCACAAGTGACATCTCAAGATTTCAGATCATATTTTTTTATTACTATGGGGAGGGGGTTGTATGTACATGTTTAGCATATAATTTTCAATGAAAAAGTCTAGTTGCATACTGGACTATACAGAGTCTCGTCTTAGTTGAGAATGTGGAATTCACCAAACAGACTGTTCATGTGCACTAGCTCTACTATTTGGATTATGGATAATGTTTATTTGGATTCTTTTTTAGCTGTACTTTTCAAACTCTTTATTATGAATAGATACTATTTGGATTCTTTTTTCTATAGTTTTCAAACTCTTTATTATGAACATAATACCATAAAATACCAAGCATGGAGAAAGTTAATTCTTTCAATACTGTAGAACACGACATTCTTTGGTAAGGTTTTATAATGTACATTGTAAATAAAAAATAGTTTTGCCTTTAAAAGTCCCCCTATGCTCTTAGAATGATTTTATGCCTAGTTGATACAGTTTGAATTAATTTTTTGGGGGCTTTTGAAGTGGGTCTTCATTCCTACTAATAAAAGTCCCGTTTGTACTTTTATAGACTTTAAAGTGCAGGGGTGGGGAGGGGAGAAGGTAGAGGATAGAGGGCTTGAAAATAGTTTGAAAGGGATTTGGGGACCAGACAAATGTGACTTGGGGTCTAGAAGTTGCTGCTGACTGACTTGGGAAGAAGCATTCATTTCCGAGACTCATATTCTCTGCATAATGGGAGTGTGATCATACCCCCATGGGATTGTTCTAAGAATAGACTCTATGGCAACACAAGGAACAGGGTTCTAGACACCATGTCAACATCAGGTAGAGTGGGGTGTGTGTGTCAGATTCCCACATTTGTTTTTTTCAGGTCTCCGTTTAGATGCTGCTTTCTGAGGCATCTCAAATATCTCACCGTCGGTTCCACGAGTCTCTCCTCTAGTCCTGTGTAACAGTGTGTTCTTCCCTGTCATAAGCCTCCTGAGGGCGGGAGTTTGCGGCTTTCATCATTGCCTCAGCCTTTACCATAGCTTCTGACCCACGGCAGCAGCTAACACCAGACGTCAGTGTCAGCAGAGCCTGTCACCACATGGCTGCCTCTGTCCTGGTTCCCTTCTGTCCATCCCTTTTTCTTGTTGGGAGGAGTGAAGACCTATACTCATCCCTGTGCTCATTCCAGTACCCAGTCCTGGATGCCATGGTCCTCTAGGCTCCTGCCTTGGGTGTCCTTGCTCTTTCTACAGTCCCCCTCCATGTGGTGGTTCACTGACTAATCTGACATTGCTCATCACTTTCATGCCCTTTTAATTGATCTTTGCTAATGGACGTTTCTGCTCTGTAGATACAGATAGATTTTGGCTTCTTGAATTCAGAACTGGAGACTCCTTGGGCTTCTCCTCTCCCGGCCTTCCTTCTTCCTTTGGTGTCCTGGAGGCTGCTTGTCTCATTACAGAATTTAGCAAGCCTCAAGCCTTTGTAGCTAGATTCCAGGGACTCTCTAAGCCCTGCCAGCTTAGGGAACAGGGTGGGGTGGGGTGGGGGCTGTTAACTGTGATGTGCTTCCTGCCCTTCCTTCACAGTAAGTGTATCATTTTCTCCAGTTGACCGGGTGAGGGAAGGTTAGCAAAACCCGTCTAATTCCTGGGTCAGATCATAGCTCCAAGCCTGGACCACCAACGTTGGCAGGGTTTGGGTCACTGCCAGATACTTGGAGATATGAACAAGGGCTGTATTTTTCTTGGGCTGAATTGAGTAGTCTTCCTGTTCCCTCCTCTTCTAGGAGTTTACATAGATGGAAAATAAGTTTCTCTTTTTGGCAAAATAGCAAGGCAGTTCAGAGAAAGACGTGCTTGGGCACCGAGTCAGGAGGAATAGGACTCACTGGAAAGCTGTGGTCTATTTCTTTTTTAATCCTGTGTTTGCAGCCTCCCTCCTCCCTCCTCTCCCCTCCTCTCACACCCCATTGCTGTAAAAAGCTATTAAAAATTGTTACAAAAGAGTTTTCTTTGATTGGGGCTCCTTTACTTAACACCTGGTTACTAACTACTTGCTCAGATCCTGTCTCCCTCTCTCTCCCCTTCCCCCTCCCTCTCTCCCCCTCCCCTGCTCTTCCCGTCTTCCCTCCCCTGCTCTTCCTCTTCCCTTCCCTGTCTTTGACATACTTGTGACTCAGCTTTCACTCAATTTTGGCAGCTGGGAGATCCCATTTCACATTAGGAATGTTCATTGAGGAGAGGAAGTCTATATGCCCCCACCCTTGCAGACACCACATTGGTTTTTCTGTATTATATAATTGAGTGCTTGGCTCTACAGGGCTCTATTACAGATTCCTTCCCTTCGTGTGCTATCCTTTAATATGTGAATTTCCAAGGAGCGGTGGATCTCCTAGATGCAATATCCATGTTGTTAACAGTGTGTTGGAAGGCTGAACTAAGTTGTGCTAAGAACACTGGACTGGTAGAAGAGCAATGTGGATTGATGCGAATAGTTGACCTCAGTGGCCACCTTTTCCTCTACCTTGGCTGTATAATGACAAAATTATAAAGAAAAAAAGCCATACAAGTGGCAGTGAATTTTCAGTTTTACACACACAGGTCAACTTCCATGCAATATGGATGCTCATGGTGTCACTTGGTTCTTTCTTGAATTCAGAAGTTCACAGGAGCAAACGGAGCCCATGGCTTGTACTCTCTCCCCAGTCTCTGCAGGGAAAATTGGTTACTCGGCTGGATGTTTGGTCTTTGTCTCCAAGCAGCAAAGTACATTTATAAATCATAAGCCTAAGCTTTACATTTAAGAATAACATATAGATAAAAATTGGTATAGTTTCTGCTGTACAGCCAGCCACAGAGTCATTTGGTATTTTTGCTTTGTCATTTCTGGGCTGTTTTGTGACTGAAGCTCCGATATTCCCTATTTTAAAACTGTGATGGAATTTGATAATTCTACTTTACAAGGGATAAGTGAGTGAAGGTCACCCCAAGATAGATACCAAGATGAACCTAGAGTAAGGGGCCATCGTGAATCACACTGTGATATAATGCTTGCCATCCGGGTTTATTTGAACTTGGTTGGATTAATTTTGCTCCTATCAGAATGTTGTAACTATGGCAGTGAAGATTGGCAGGTAGAGAAATAAGTGAATGTTGTATGCACTTCGGGCACGGGGTAGATATGTATGTACAATGGAGACAGAGAATAAGGAATATAATACATTTATCAAGGAGCTGCAAAGAAGTCTTCACAGAGAGCGGGTGGGAAGTATTTTGAAGGAAGATGAGGATTCTTATTAGTGATATAAGTGGCAGGGAGGAGATAATAGGAATACAGACAGAACTTCGAGAGGATATGGGGTAGGAGGAATGAAGGGAGCCATTTGGGCCAAGCCAGGGCTGGGATCCCTGGTTCTGTGCCCTAGGGAGGCTGCTGTCCTGTGCCCTGGGGAGGCTGCTGTCCTGTGCCCTGGGGAGGCTGCTGTCCTGTGCCCTGGGGAGGCTGCTGTCCTGTGCCTTGGGGAGGCTGCTGTCCTGTGCCCTGGGGAGGCTGCTGTCCTGTGCCCTGGGGAGGCTGCTGTCCTGTGCCCTGGGGAGGCTGCTGTCCTGTGCCCTGGGGAGGCTGTTGTCCTGTGCCCTGGGTAACTCTTTCCTAGTTGCAATAAAGAGTATAAACCCTTCCAGTGGAGAAGCATGATGAGCCAGTTTCTTAGAATAACATGGATTTTTAAGATTTAAAGGTAGATCAGAAAGAAAAAAAGTGCTTTTCAAAGGAAAACTCTGAAGGGAGACTTGGGTCAGAAGTGAAGGGGGTGTCTAGCAATGCAGAGAAGACTGTAGTGCAGATTTCAGTCTCTTAGGGATACTCTCAAAACTCCAAAAACGAAAAATGATTTTTTTTAATCAGCTCGGTATCCCCATTAATGGTTCTCTTTTTATTAAGGATGCACATATTCTGAAGGGTGTTCAAATATGATATATTATTCACGGTTTTTCATAGTCTATAAAACATCAGTTAGCAAGTTACCATTTTAGCCTTTTGTTCACACATTCTGACATTTTGCTAAATGACCCAGAAGGAATTGAAGCCCAGTGACCATCCTGATGTCATAAAATTCCATCTTCTTCCTTTCTTGATCGAGACAGACCATTCCAAATTGTGCATGTGCTGGCATAATACTGGTATGAAAATGTCGTATACCAAAACCAAAATAAAAAGAACATAATAGTACCAATGAAGCACACCATCCCTATGGTTGTGCCAACAAACTCCCTTCTTCAGATAATTACCCTCCATACTTGATTATGCCAACGTATGTATTATATACTTGTTGATACTTCAGAATTTAATGGTGACAGAGAGTTGGGTGTGGTGGTGTATGTCTTAGTCATAGCGCTCAGGAGGCTGAGGTTGGAGGGTCACAGATTGGGATAGCCTTGCCTGTGTAGTGAGATTTTCACCTTTTAAAAACACAAAGAAAACATAAACTAGTAAGTAATAAATACTAGGGGCCCATTGCGCCTTTGAGTCTGACTTTCCCCTCTAAACTGTTGATTCAGATGGTCTTATCTGTCTGGGTGAGCTTTGCCTTCTGACGTGTGATGCTCAACAGACAGGAATCTAAAATGCTGGCGATGTAGCTTTAAAAAAAAAAATGTGCATATTGTCTGCCTGTCGAGAAAAGTCAAAAGTAAACCAGAGCAGTTGGATTTCACCCAATGAAGCAAAAAGACAGAAAGATGATTGAATTCAGCCTCAGATTTTATAGAACTAAATTTAATGGCGGGCACACTCGCACTTGGTGGTGATTGTTTTCAGTACTGCTTATTAAGTTACGTAATGGCAGGAGTTCAAACTCCGTGATTGCCGAGATGGCGAATTTAAGGAGTGTTTCAGATTGCCTGCCAATATGCAAGTGTAAGGGGTTCCAGAGGGCGGAAAATATTATTTCTACCTTCCCATTTCTGTGGCTTATAATTCTTCAAATACTTTTTAGGGATTATATTTAATACACTCCTTTAAAAATGTTTAAAAATCTCATTTTATTCCCCAAAGATTTGTTTTTTGCTGTTGCGATTAGATGATGACAGCTAGCTGGCTTTTAAAATTGATCAGGAAGTATTCTGGCAGTCATTCAGTGTTGTAATAGCACTTTAATGGATATGAGCTATTCACCCAGATCAGACTCAATGTCAAAACAGGCGAAAATACAGCTGTCACTCTGGACAACAAGATACTCATATGCAAGCAGCTGCTTAATTCACTGCAGAAAGGCAGCCTTTAGTAATATTTAAAAGGTGTGTCAATGCCAGTGTCTGAGCATACTGTAAAGTTAGGGTGTGCCACTTGGGAAATAGGATGGGTGTATGCATGCATTTACGTCTGTCCTTACAAGAAGCATCACCTATTAAAATAGTGTATAGGTGTACTGTATGCAAAAACAGAGCCTTGCACATTTCTTCTTTGTTTTAATAGATCTTTTTTTTTGTTTATTGAGTGTATACATACATTTCCATTCTATTTGATCATGTTGCACATATGTATGTACACACTGTATTTGACTGTGTCAGTGAAAACTTGGTGTAATGGGGTCAAGGTCTTTCATTTAGTGTTCATACAAGGCTAGTAAACTGAGTTCTGAACTAAGTTTGGATGCTGATGTCTGTTTCCTACTCAGTCAACAGGCATTGCTTTAAGGAGTGCCCAACAAAGGAAAGCGTGTTTGGGACAATTACTGATGAAACTACTCATAGCATTTTTGTAGTGAATTGGACTCATCTGCATAGTCACCTGAAGGACACTATCTCATTGTGGTAAAGAAGAACACATGTGATGTGCTGTCACTAAAAATTTCAAAGCAACTTCACAGATGGTAATTTATTTGTCTCAAGTTAGTTATGTGAAATGTGCAGCAAAGGGCAGTTTTATGGATAAACCAACTGGGAAGGGAATAGTTTAGGAAACACCAGTGTCACATGCCTAGCTGTGACCACGGCTTAGATGTCAGACTCCAAGTTCAGTTCCTGTTTTATGACACAGTGACACTGTCTACAGTCATACTTTGAGACACCGTGTGTCTTTGAATGTGTACCTTGTGCCCCAGCCACTCTAGGTCTTTTAAAGTGACATGAAGAGATTAAAATAAGGAGCGTGATTCAGATCTGAGATTGTAGGAGGGAAGGGAAAATACCCATGTGTACAGACCCACCCCAGAGCCCAGTCAATATGCAGGAGAGAAGGCAGATGGTGAACTGTGGGTAAGGAAAACCCATAGGAAGAAGACTTGTTTCCTCAGACAGTGTACGTATCCTTTAAAATGGATGAAGACAGGTCTACATTCCCCCAGACGAAGAGGTGATCAGGGACAAAAATATGTCCAAGTGAATAGTGACACTTAACAGCAGCCAGACAACGAGACAAGTGCCACAGGAAAGTACGTGTTGTGTCTAAAGAGGGACAGATTGTAGCGTTTTGATTTAATGCTTCTGATAAAGGGGAGCCGTTAGGAGGTTCTGAGCGAGGAAAGAGCAGACTGGAACCATGGCTTAGGAAGGTTAATTTGGCACAGTTATATAGGAGAGGCTGAAGTGGAGTACCTGAAGACCAGTGAGAAGGTGCTATAAGACTCAAGGCAAAAGTAAAGTAATGCTACCTCGAAGGGGCATACCTGGGGGCCAGGTGGGGCTTCCGAGTGTGTTGGGATCCCACAGAACGTGTGATTAGTGACCTCAACTTGACTTCCAGCTGCTAGCTGCTAGCTCAGGGGCTTTCTGTGGATGCTGAAGCCCTGGCAAGGGCATTAATTCAGTTGGTATTGGCTGTGTTCAGTTTTGACCATTTATAAGTGGCCAAGCTTCTTTCTTGGCTGGGAATCTCTGGATATGTGGTTGACTTCCATGACTTAAGTTCCTTCCCGGGATTATCCTCCAGTGCCCACGGTTGCTGCCATGACTGCGTAGCCTCATCAATGTCGTTCCCCTAACATTTCTTTCATTCCTAAAAAATTATTTGCACTAAAATCTTTACCTCGTGGTCTGCTCTTGTGAATCCTGAGGAGCCGCAACAGCAATCAAAAGATATTAACCCAAGTCCTATGTCATAATGCCAGATTATGATATACTTGCAGGCACCCCAATTTATGAGGTTATGTGGGATCACAGTATATGTACAAGCACCCGAGTCAGAACTTTTACAGGTCCCAGGTTCAAACTTTGGTTCAGACTAGAAGTTAAAAGCAGATTAAGCTTATTTGTGGTCTTTGGTAGATATCCAAGGCAGACTGTCCAATCAAATACCAACTCCAGAAAGAGATTTTGTCCAATCTCTTCAGACACATTAAATGTTGGTTTCAAAATGTTTTTGTACAATCTAAGAAAATTAAGATACTAATATCCTCATTTTACCCAAGTGCATACATTGACCTACTTGCATATATAGATGCCCTATATATTGCACATGCCCCCATTAATTTTGTAAAGCAGTAAATGTCATTTGCCTATCAGAAAATTAGTATGCCATGTGCACAACTCTTCTCTGCCCAATGATTCCTTTGTTTAACTGATGGCCACTCCTCCATTCAGAGCTTTCACACATGTTATAATAGTGGCATCTTCCATAGTTACAGCCCACAGCTATACCACTTACCTCTCAGCTGCATTCTTACATTGGCCAAGTATCACACTTCGCCTTCATGTACTCTTCTGCCCTCACAATGGGCATATTGCCATTCCTCAAATATGTTAATAAACTATAGTAGATAGATTATTAAGATTATTATTATAGTAGATAGATTATTAAGAGCAACATTGCTATTGCTGTCATAGCACAGTTGTTGGATGGTCATCATCCTTTGAACTTCACACATACTGTATAACAATATTTAATGATGTGTACAAATTTTCAAAAGACAACATAGCCAAGATTGTTTATATATTATAAATTAGGTAGTCAGTTACTCAGAATATATTTTTTAAAATGGTTTTCAGCCATTGTACCTTTTGTGCTACATTTATAGAAATTTTTCTTCAAACCTTGAATGAATGGCTAACATTTTTAGGCCAAGTGTTTATTTCTTTTGTATCTTTTCATTTTAAGGAGATTCTTAAATAATTTAGATCATAGAATATACACCACTATATGAAATCAGGAATCTGTTGTAATTGTGTCCTTAAGTAGAATTAACAGTTTAAAAGCTTATAAAAATAATACAATGCATATATTATACTTATAAAATCTTAAAGTACTGCAAACAAAGTTTATGTAACACTATAAATGAAACTTTGAGTCCTATGTTTATTCTGCAAAATGTAATTATCTTCATCTATACTTTGTAGTATGCTTTCTATATATATACTCAGCTGGAAAAGGGACTAAATTGGGCTCATTTATACAAGGAGATATTCTTAAAAATTAGAATTTAAAAACTTTATTTTAATTTAAATATTAAATTTAGAATTTTAGAATTTAAGGTTAACTTACATTTTGATTTTACTGATAAAGCTATCAATACATTTACCTCTCTATATTCCACAGAAAGTATAAAGATATGCATATATATTTTAATAAAGAAAAAGTACTAGAGGACTTAGCGTGTCTATTTCAAAGGAACTTCTTTGGATAACTACCTGCTGTGGTAAAGGGGTGTTCCTTTCCTGGTGCAGCCTCGGATTACAGGGCTCACAGAGAGCATCTTCTTAGTGATGTCATCTCATGAATGGGGAAACTGAGGCAAGAAGAAAATATTGCCTTGACCAAGGAGGTCTTAGGACCGTCCTGGGACATTTTATTTATTGTCTCTTACCCTAGATCAACAGTTCTGTTTCATTAGTAAAATTTTGTTTAGAAATTGTTACCATATGTTAGTTTATAGGAAGCCAGTTTCATAGGAAAACTCTGTTAGTGTGGTTGCTACATCTAATGCCTATCACATTGCTCCGATGCATTTCTTTTGCTTAATGACTGAGCCAATCAGTTATTTTGATATTTTGGAGACATCTAATGAAAAGGCCTCATTTATAATGTTAGTCTTATTTTTCTGAATGTATTTAGTGGATTTTGCATATAAATTAAGCCTAGTAAAAGATCTATTTAAAGCGTATATATTATTCATTAGATGGGCAAGCAAAAACCAAGTGACTTTTAGAGGATGCTTCCTACATTGTCAGTGATGTCCTGCCTTTGAAGAACAGCAGCCTAATGTCCTGAGAGGGAAATACTCGGTATTTTCTGAGCCTTCAGGTATTTTTTTGTATTATGTCTTAGAGTTTCACCTTCGCTGTGCACATGTCTGATCAGGTGAATCAGAAGCTGTACTCCCCATAATCCCAAGAGTGCCTTAGAGTTGGTGCTCAATAAATACTTGTCATTTATTTCACAACTAGTTTCCCCCCTCCTCTTCTTCTTCCTCTTCTTGCCGTTTAGGGATTTGAAAACATGTGACATTAGAAGAAACCGAAACCGCTTTTTGCATCATGATATGGTACAGAAGGCATTTTTAGAGGCTCTTTTTGAATTGCCTAGGTTACTGCTGGGGCTTCATGGCAGAGCAGACTTCTCCTGGATTCAGGCTCTTCTCTTTGTCCCATGTTTTAGCCTCCTTCAGCATCATCTTTACCCTCTCAGGCGTGGTGTTTGGGGAGGACCACGTTCAGTGAAGGGAGGTTCCCAGCATTCATTCGTGATTTCCTAGCCAACGCCAGGCTTTGTTAGACTTGCCGTGTGGGAGGGCAGTCAGCTTTTTCCTCCACAGCTGGTCCTCAACCTTCCTGATGCTTCCATCCTTAGATACAGTTCCTCCTGGGATGGCCACCCCCAACCATAGAATTATTTTTGTTGCTACTTTATAACTGTAACTTTGCTACTGTTATGAATCGTAACATAAATATCTGTGTTTTCCAACCGTCTTAGGTGACCCCTGTGAAAGGGTCGCTTGACCCTCAAAGAGGTTGAGACACACAGGTTGAGAACCACTGCTCTAAACTAAGACCAGAGATGTAAGAGGATGAAAGTAAATCACCTTGTGCTTTCTTTGTTTATTTTGAAAGAACTTTAGAAGCTGCTCTCCTTACCCCTGTAAAATCTGAATACAACTTTTGGCACTTTGGCGACCCTTTGCTTGCATTTTGTAGCTGGAGAACTTCTCTCCAGCCCCCGCCAAGCTCTGTCAGTCCGACAGCCCACTTATAAAATAAACACACAGACGCTTATATTATTTAAACTGTTTGGCCTAATGGCTCAGGCTTCTTGCTAACTGTGCTTATATCTTAAATCAACCCATTTTCTATTCATCTATAAGTTGCCACATGGCTCGTGGCTTACCAGTATCTTAATATCTGCTTCTCTTTATGGTGGCGGCTGGCAGCATCTCTCTGCCTCAGCCTTCCACTTCCCAGAATTCTCCTCTCTCTTTGTCCCGCCTGTACTTCCTGCCTGGCTACTGGCCAATCAGCATTTTATTTATACAGAGTGATATCCACAGCAACATTTGGATAGAAAGATCCTTGCATTGTGCCATAGCCATTTTGTTCTTCTTTTCCCCTTTCTGATTCAAAACGAATGGGATCTGGGAAGAAAGATGTTTGAATTTGGGGCCAGGGTGTGGCAGGCTGTTACAATTCTTCCACGTTTCTGGCAGTGGATTCATTAGGAGAAAGCTCTGGTTGGGGTGCCAGCAACCTGTAAAGACATCTGAGGCCTGGAGAGATGTCTCAGTGGGTGACATGCAAGTGGAATGATCTGAGTTTAGATCTTTGTAAAAAACGGGTCATGGTGACATGAGCCTGTTACTCCAGCAGTGGGACAGGGGAGGGTCATAGGCAGAGGCAGGAGGATCTCAGGATGTTGCTGGCCAGTCAGCCTACTGAAGTGGTACTCTTTTTGTTAAAGATGCTATCTCCAAAAATAAGGTAAAGAGCAACAGAGGAAGATGCCTGATGTGGTCATGTGCACACACATTCCAAAGACCTTTGGTCTTAGAGAGGGCTCTGAACCTGTAAGGAGATGTAATGACAGAAGATGCTGGGAAAGTACAGAAGCCACATTCCTGACTGTCGTAGCTTTTCAAAGTGAAGCACAATGTGACTTGTATTATTGTGGTAAGTCACACTTGAAGTAGAGAGCTTTTGAAAGGTAACTTGAGAATTTTAAAAGTTCAAAATGGTTTTCTGTGTGGCCCTATTACCACTATGGTTAATAATCACATACAACAGCAAGAAACTATTTTTCTATTTCCAGGTTGAAATGGGGGGAAAGATGAAGACAGGAAAAGATGAGGTCATTTCTGATAAACCAGAAGAGACTCTTTGATGGATGTTTCCTGGTACCTGAGTGAAACAAACTGCCTAAGAATATGCTGCACATCTGTTCTGTTTCCGACCCATTCAAGGGCTACCATGCACAGATCTAGGTATCTCCTTCAGGGCATTATAATTATTATGTTACAGAAACACCACAGCCATGCCACAGCCTGGAAATGGGGCCTGAATCAGGACTTCTGAGGTAGCATGGAGTTCTCAGCTTCATCATCTTTTGAGTGGAGCCTGAATAGCTACTTTTTTTTCTTTTGTTTGGAATGGGTTTAAGTCCCATACTTCTTCCCAGGCAAGCATGTACCATCACTTGTTTAGAGTGAGGAGAAGATCCAAATAGAATCCCACTATTGTCTTTGGAATGAATATGAGAACTATTTTAATTAGGTTTAAACATTTTAATATTACAGAGTTCTAATACATACTGAAACACCCAATTACTCCAAATTACAACTCTAGCTAAAATATTTGTTGGAGAAGTGAGTCCTACTGTATGTGTTAAAGAATCTTGGACATATATTTATAAAAAAGAAAGATACCATAAAACATTTGTGGAAGATGAACCTGTGCCTTGGAACCACTCAAAGAAATGGTGAACTGCCAGGCCAATTTCGTAGGGTGTTTCACAGAAAATTTCCATTCTACTCGTTATCTGACATTTTTTTTTTTTTTTTTTTTTTTTTTTTTTTTTTTTTTACTGGATTAAATTGGTTTTAGTAGTCCATTGCAGGATAGACAGACAGTGTGTTATCATTCCATCTTCCTTCCCTAGTGAAGGAGGCTTGGGGGATGAATGAAGTGGTGTTTAAAAACCCACTGAGGTATATGCTTTTTCTGTCATCCCATTTCTGTGGCACCTCTGAGTCCTGAAGGACGTCAAGAGAAAAGCAGGGCAAACGAGCGGGGAGAGGCTGCATGGATACCCAGGCTCTGTTTAGCTCGAGAAATGTTATGGATGATTTCAAATGTTTCTGAGTGGTTTTTTTCCCTAATAAAATCTTGGTTTCCAAAACAAAAAACAAAAACTGCTTGTTTCAAAACAAGGAAACACAATGTTTCAGAAATAATTATATATGTCTCTGCACATATGTGCACACACAGTATATGTAGTAAAATGAATACGTTTTAAAAGGACAGTGTTGTTGTCATCAGAAAGTAATTTACCTCCCTGACAGCATTCGGATTGACTTTCCTATAAGTTGGGTATGTGCACTAGAAAGTCTGTTTTGTTTTTTTTTTTTTTTTTTTTTTTCCAAGTGGGAAGGCAGACCAAGGCAGTCCTACTTGCTGGTTGTCCAGAATCACAGCCATCCCACCAGCTGGGCTACTTTCTCAACCATGACCATTGGTGTGAAATCTGAAGGAAACATGCACATGGTTACAGTCAGGCCACAGTACAAGGTCACTGGTGTAATCTAACAGCATTTATTGGGAAGAAACGTTAGTTCCTGCTGTCACCGGACAGCATGTCCTAGGGTGAGGTTTGGTAAACATCCATTCTTTGACCTTACTGAGAATGAATCGTGTTCTAGAGCTGAGAGTGAATCACGGTCTAGAAGACCATGCAGGATGTGGGAACACGAAATGGCAAATTTGGGTGCCATCAGTATCCCATCTGTGATACCAAAGGTTTACATGAGGCCAGACCCAGGAATTGCCTTTTGATAGGTTAATCTCTGGTAATGGACATGTCTCGTTGAGAGATCTGCGGTGGGATTCTGATTATACAAACGGTGCCATCTGGGAGGTAACTATGAGAGATGCTTGCTTAAATACATTTTATGCTTTTACATCCCTGTCTGCTTTTCGTCCCGTCTGTCCACCTTCATAAGTGGAGGAAATGAACTTCCTATAGCATGCTTACCTTTCCTTAAGGTCCATTCTCTCTATGGCTGGAGACTTAATTTCCATTATACTCACTCTGCTCCAGAAACCCTTAATGCCAAGAAGAAGATATTTACTGGAATCCACAAGTCCCGAATTCATCATGATTCAGTGTGAAATCCACTGCCCTTTGCTCCCCACCCCCTCGTGGACGGGAATGAAATGTGCCTTAGACAGAAGTGAAATACATCACGCGCAGCAACAGTGGGCCCCGGCTCTGCCTCTGTTCCTGGTGTGAAATCGATACACTATCTTTCCTCCTGACCTGCCTGGTGACCCCCATTGCAGCCTTCATGCTGAACAGCAATTGCTTTGAACAGCCTGGGTCTGCCACAGCTCACAGATGATTCTCAGGCGCTGTCCAAAACTGGTGCGGATAACAAAGGCTTGATTTTAAAGAATGCCGTCGCCGTCGTCCTCTAATTATGAATTACACGAAGGTGCAAGCTCCTCTATTATTAAACACTTTGAAAAGCAGGCATGGTACATGTACAGGCTGTGCACGCCGGGGCCCGGGAACGGGCATTTCCATTTCTCTGCCTAAGTTTGCCTTGAGAGAGAAAGGGAGCAAGACATTTTTACAGTCTCAGTCATCTCCGTAGTGATTCTGTTTCGTGGGCTACTGCATTTTTTTCCCCTGTGGGAGGCTCTAAATACTGTTTTCTTGGGAAAATATTTTTAATATGAAGTTAAAGGCCTTGAATAAGAAGGGGCCATTTGACAAATGTTTGGTTTCTTATTAAAGTGCTTCTTTAGTTAATGAAATGCCAGCATTTGGCTGTTAGACTTTTGACTGTCTAGAAGTGGCACTAACATGTGGAGATTTCCCTCATTTTGATTCTTTGTATGGGATGGGGGAAGTAGAAACATCTTTCCATGGCATTTTAGCCACTTTCATGAGGCCGTTGAATGAATGAGTTTATTATTTTTTGTTTTGTTTCTTCTTTCTTTTTTATTTATTTTATTTTTACTTTTTATTAAGAGATTTTCTATTCATTTTACATGCCAACCACAGATTCCCCTGTCCTATTATTTTTTTATAATATTCATTGTAAGCACATATTAATTATACAGATTAGTAAGTTCCAGCACAGTATTTCTGTACATACCCCCACTGTGCCTTGATCACACCACTGTTCTCCCACAAACACCCCTCTCTTCTGTATCCTCAGCTGTTTCTCAGCCCCTCATATCCTGGAGAAGTTAATTTTTATCTAGGAAATGATAGATGTTTTCATGTATGTTAAGGAAATACCCGTTTAACTAGCTGGGTAGCTTTACTTTGCCAGACTGGAAATCAGAAGGATGGCAGAGGGTCCATGTGCAGGACTAGATTTTCTCAGACATCTTTGAATGGAGTGGAGATCAGAGCAGGCTTTTGGATGCTGTATAAAACAACCGTGTATAAAATAGGTCAAACCAGAGCTGGAGACATGGTTCATTGATTAAGAGTGCTTACTGCTCTTGCGGAAGATTTGAACTCAGTTCCCAGCACTCGTGTTTGATGGCTCAGAGCTTCCTGCAGCTAACTCCAGAGGATCCAAAGTGTTTGGCCTTCATTGACACTTTAACTCATCCACATAGCCCCCCACCCCCTACCCCGCACACACAAATACACTCAATTAAAAACAAAAAGAACTCTTTAAAATTAGTCATTCTCATGACTTTCTTAACATTATTAAAGTTAAATCAGTTTAATGGTTGAAGTGATTTTAGTGAGAAATGTCCCCCCAGAGACTAATGATTTGTAACACTTGATCCGCCTTGGTGGTGCTGTTTGGCACGGGTCAGGAGGTGGGGCCTCCCTGGGGGAAGTATGTCACGGGGCAAAGGTTTTGAGACCATATAGCTGCACCCTACTTCTAATTCCTTCTCTGTGTCCTGCTTGTGGCTCACATGCGACTTCTCATCCTCCTGCCTCTGCGGCCATGCCAGCTGCTGCTGCCAAGCTTCCCCGACGACAGTGGACTCATGTCTCCGGGCATGTATACCCCAATGAACCCTTCTATAAGTTGTCTGGTGTTTTATCACAACAACAAACAAGTGATGTAATAGCGAAAGGCACATACACTCTGCAAAATGGTCTATAGAATGGCAAGTTTTATCATCGGTGACACTCTACCATACACAAGCATCTACATCCCAGGACTGGTCTATGCATCTGTGGCCGTAGTTCTCCATCCTGGGAGTGGAGTGTCATATCAGACGGGAGGATGTCGGTGTCCTGAGGTGTACTCCTGTCCACCCTGCCTGTGGTAGCTGTGGACTTCACTCAGTCTCTGAACCTCTTGTCGCCTGCGCCCCCCCTTCTCTCACCTATCAAATGAGGTTAGTGAGTGTGGTTATTGTTAACGTCCTTTCCAGGCGCACACTTGTGTATCCACAACACTAATGATAACCCTTCACATTCTACATTATGTACATTTTCCAAATCTTTAATTCTTTTTTTTTTTTTTTTCTCCAAGCATCTCACCGACTTATGGACCCTTTTAAGCAAGTAGGTCTCGACAAAGAGTACATAAGTGATTTTACAAGGCTGCTCTGGAAAGTCTGTGACAGAAGTTGGTAGTGGCCTGGAGTTAGCTGCCTGCCAGTTCAGAGCTTTCTGGGTGGATGGGAAGGTGAAGGCGAGGGTCGTTCATTGATATCACATCTTCAGAGCTAGGCATTTGCTGTCATAGACCATTCTTTTGAAAAGTTTTCCTTTTTTAAAAAAAAATTTAAATTTTTTTGTTTTATTTTGTCTGCTTTTTTTAAATTTTTATTTATTTTTCTATTATCAGCTTGATACAGTATAAATTCTTATCCTAATAGTGAAATATTTCATTGAGGCTTATTTTGTGTTTGGTGTATGCCTGTGTAGAGGTATGTGCATGTAAAGGTAGGTGCCCATGAAGGCAAGAAGTCCCTGGAGCTGCAGTTATCACTGGGTGTGAACTGCCCAACATGGGTGCTGGGAAATGAACTCAGGTCCTCTGTAAGAGTAGTATATGTTCTAACTGCTGAGTCATCTTTCCAGCCCTTGCAGGCTTTTAACAACAACAACAACAACAACAACAAAACAAACAAACAAAAAAGCATCTAGTTTAACGAATCCAGTGATTTGTTTATTGTTCTATTTAATAAAAATTATGTTAGTCCAGGTTGGTTTCAGGTCAGTGCCATTCAAAAACAATGTTTATTAGGCATGAACATATATATACTTCAGTACACAGCCATGAATGAAGACCATGAAGTCAACCCCCGAGACCCTGTGATTTGGGAGACGATGTTGACTTCTTCACAACATGGAGTAACATGCATCATTTGAATTAGAAAATTGAAAGTGTAACACCTGAAGGCCATCTTTCAAGGTAGGGAGGTAGAACAGGGATAGAACTGCCATGGGACCCAGTCATACAATTCCTGAGAAAATACTGGAAGGAACCAAAGACAGCATACTTCAGAGATGACTGCACAGCCCTCTTAATGGCCACTCCGATCACACAGTCACAGTATGGACTCAGCTGAAGCATGTAGGAACAGGTAAATGGATAAAGAAAATAGTGTATATACACAGTGGAGTTATATTCAGCCATAAAGAATGAAATCATGTCACTTTCAGGACTATGGTTCAAGATGGACACTATCCTATTTAGTGAAATTTGTCAGAAAGACAAATATCTTGTTTTCTCTCCTATGAGAAACCTAGATTTTACACATACATATGTTACACACACACACATACACACACACACACACACACACACACACACACACACACACACGTGAAAATAGAATCAAGATTTGGTGGCTAGAAAGACTAGCAAGAGAGGGAGGAAGAACAGGTGAGGATAATGAAGAGGGGTAAATATGATCAAAGTACATGACATTCTTGAGTGAAAATGTCATAAAATTCATCACTTTGTATAATGACTGTATACTAATAAAAATATTTAAAAAAGGAAGTAAATGCTCATCCTATTCATTTCCCAAATCTGTTATACTTTCTTCTTCTGGGCACATTAAAAGTGGTTTTTAAAAGTTAGTGAAAAATTTCTAAAACACCTGCAGCAGCCTAGCGAAGGCAGACCATGCAGTATTGTGTGTCTGCACGTCATAGGTGGTGTGATGCTGGGTCTTTGGGGAAACTGTTGGCTGTAGAAGCTGCTGTTATCCATCCAGGCAGGACAGTCCTTGACACACCAGGTCATTGCACCTGCGGGGATGTTCTAACTAGATGGGTTGTGTAAGCACAGTCATTAGACATCAGATGTGGCGAGAGAAGGAGCAAATGGACACTTACGTTGTAGGTGTGGACTCCTCTGTGTAAGCGGATAGATGTGCTCACAATGAGCCGGATAATCACATGCTGTGAGAACACATCCATCTCTCCCAATGTATAAGGAACTTGCAGGTCATTATATGAAAATTTTGTTGATAGAACTATCCAAGCTGACACAGAAAATTGTCAAAATAAAAACTCTGCACAAACAGTCAGTACCATCGAGACGTATTTCTTGTTCCTTTCCCAATCTTATTTAATGGCACACATCATAGTATCTTTTCTCTCCAACATGGCACTTCATTTGGCCACTGTGAGTCAGCTTGATGTTGACATTCACATTATCTGTGATCATGCTTTTAGCATTTCAGTTTTAGAGTTCCAGGTTGAAAGTCTGCTATCTCTGCTGAATTTTTTCCAGAAAAAAGATAGTAAATCATACTTCTAATTTGATGGCAATTCAGCTTAACCAAGTAAAGAAAGGTCTTTCATTCACAGTAGTTATTTTGAGACAGGTTAGCACAGACATGTGAATTTTTGATACCAGAAAAATACAAACTTTTACATGAGGCCATTTTTTTTCTTAAAAGAAGACAGTGCTAATAAATCTTGCTGTATCAAGACCTTGAAAGAATCTGAAAATATGTACAGATCTCAAATATACCCAAGAAAAGTACTTTTTATTACCCTGCTGCGGCTGCTGCTTCGTAATGGAGTTTTAGTTGAATGTAATCTCCTCCACTCAAATTTATTTTTGAGAAATTGCCACCCTGAAAGCTGAAACCATTTTTGTCATTCAAAAGAAGTGGAGGATCAATACGGAAGCTCTCCTGCTCATTGGTATAGTCAACTTTGGTGTTAAAAGATTTATGATAAGAACATATTTCTAAATATATTACAGAGCATCAGTGGAATAAAACCCCAAGATAAAACTTTTCTTCATGGAGAAGGAGGTGGTCTGTTTATTATTGTAACGCTACACTAAACTATAATTCAGTGATATTTTATTCCAATTAAGTTCTCCTTAGTAGTAATCCTTTTTTATGATAAGCAAAACTGAATAATACAGGGTATGTTGCCTCCAATGAATTGTTGTATAACAAGACTTGATGGTAATTCTACCTTTTCCAAAATCTGATATCAGGCAATTTATCTTCTAAATAATACTCCTGAGTACCAAAGCTGAAATGTTTTGGCTTCAACCCAAATCAAACTTGAGGAAGTGGATTCTCCCGAGCATTTGTCTAACTCTGTAAATTTAATTGTTGTAATGAATAGAATACATGTGTCAAGACTACTTGTGCTTTTAGCTCTTTACCCCTCCTCCCGACCAGAGAGAACAGCACGACCAAGCCTGTTAACTCTTAGTGGGACTTTGGAGAGGGAAAGAGGCACAGAAGATGGTGTACAAGGGTTAACCATGCAGTCTCTAAAGCCTCAGTTCCAGTTAATAATCTCACAGTAGTTCACACGAGAAAACATGCTGTTATGCTCCAGCAAAAGGATGGATGGGAAATTTTTAAACATCTGCAAATCTGTCAGAAGATGTAAGATTTTCAGATTAAAAAAAAAAAGACACATCCAAAAAATGTGTTCTAATCTCCTTCATATTGTCTTAACTATTATTTTCTTTCTTTCACATATCTTCCTACATAGCATATCTCTTGTTTGGCTTTAATACAGTATCTTTCCATAGATGATGGAATCCAGTGTCATGTCCAGGTCAGAGGTTAAACAGAGGTAATGTGAAAAATTATTTTGGGGGCGGGGGGATTTCTTTAAAAAAAAAACAACTGAAAAAATGGAGACTCAAAATACCATAATCTCTCCCAATTAATTTTAATAACAGAATTAATTTTAATAACAGAATGATTAACATTAAGTAACTATTGATAATTTAAAGTGATTTATCCAAGGCCATTTCACTTCTCCACTTAAATGTAGGTATGTTTTCAGTCTTTACTACCCTTATGCATTTAAACCATAACAACCATAATATTTTGTTCATATTTCTGATGGAGAGAAGGTCACAATTCTTGAAATACTTGGACATTTCTTCTAATGTGTACATAGCACGATTACTGTTGAGTGTGACCAGATGGATGCTTGTAATAACAAATCTTTACTTTTAGCCCATTTGGGGAAGACTGGGTATTTTTCAATTTGACTTAATTATTTAGAACTTATTAAGCTATAAACTTGTACATGATGTAACATGGAATGAAGTCCTGCCTTAAGAATTTGCAGGGTAAACCAATTATTAATTGGCCTAGGAGGAACTTTGCAATAGAGCTAGATGTGGAGGATGCTGGTGGCACAGAAGAGGAGTAGATATAGCAAAGGAATCACAGACTACAGAAGGGCTGGCTTGTGCGCTGTGGGTAGGAGTAGAGAAGTTGCCTAGGTACATTATCAGATGAAATCCAGAGGGTCTAATTACAGAAAATGTAGTAGCTGAAAGAACATGAAGTCTACCTGCCATCATTTAACAGCCCTAGGTGAAGGTGGCCCTGCTATTACTATTTTTCTTGTCTACCTAGTCAGAGCTGGTAGTTTGATTACTTATGAACAACTCCTGGGAAAGGAAAGTTAGGGCAGGGCACAGCCAGTGCCTGTGTCTAGGCCCATGAAGAACTACTCATTCCAGCTCTTCCTGTATTAGGAAGAATGTAGTCACACGGCCATGCCTATCTGCAAAAGAGACTATGTAGCTCTGTTACCATGGCTACCAAAGTCCAGATTCCTAGGCTCCTTTGTGTTATCCAGGATAAAAAAAAAAAATTTCAAAAGTTTCTTTTTATCCGTGTGTGTGTGTGTGTGTGTGTGTGTGTGTGTGTGAGAGAGAGAGAGAGAGAGAGAGAGAGAGGGGGGAGGGAGGGAGGGAGGGAGGGAGGGAGGGAGAGAGAGAGAGAGAGAGAGAGAGAGAGAGAGAGAGAGAGAGAGAGAGAGAGAGAGAGAGGAGAGAGAGAGAGAGAATTTAAATTTTAGGGTATGGGCTGGGATGTTCTTTAGTGGTAGGGTACTTGCTTAGCATCTGTAAAGTCCTAGGTTTGGACCTCCAGTAATTAAGAGTTGTTACATGTGAAGTGTTTTCCTCTGTCATAATCTGGTTGGAGGAATTTCTGTTTCTTAATTTATTTTTGGTCTGAATCACGAAATCCTTTTAATTCTAATTTATCTAGCAAGAGATCCAAAACCTGAATACTAAGTGCTCCCTTAGCATGTTAGTTAGCAAAGCAGCCCCCTGGCTAATGGTAGGATGTAGTCTTTACTTTGGATTTATTAAAATCTTGTAGAGATGAACCTCATACAATCTACTTTTGAGGCCTCATTTTGTTTCTGTCAGGAGAGTTACTAAATATAGTTCAATTGGTCAAGAATGACATGGGTCTTGTGGTCATTCCTTTGAGCTGATTATTTTTTGCAACTAAAATAGCTTGAGGTAAGTTGCAATGAGGAGACTCTAGTTAGGTCTTAAGGCTATGTAGAAAGTGGTTCATCGTCTAATGCAGCAGTTTTCTAGTTGTGGGTTGCAACCCATTTGGTTGTCCAATGACCCTTTCACAGGGGTCGCCTAAGACCATTGGAAAACACAGATTTTACATTACGCTTCATAACAGTAACCAAATTACAGTTATGAAGTCGCAACAACAATAACTTTATGGTTGAGGTCACCACAACATGAAGAACGGTATTAAAGAGTCATAGCATTAGCATGGTTGAGAACCACTGCCCCAATGGAAGATGTATTTATTTTAAGAGCCTTTGTACTACAGAGGAAACCTGGTCTGAGTTGGGATGGATGTCTATCACCTGATGACATGACTTGCCTTTTCTGATCTGAGCTTTTCAGGGGGTGGTTTTGGATATTAAGGATCTGGGCCACAAAGCAGAAGCATAGATCCAAATTTCTGTACATATTCACTGTTCTTGTTATCTGTTCCACAGTTTTTAGAAATGAAAGTATAAAATGTAAAGCATATTGTCACTTAGAGTTCACACTTTAGCAATCATCAAACAACAAAGCTTTACTAGAGAACTTTTTTTTTTATATATAGCGTATGAATAAAGAAGCATGTGCTCTCCTTGTTGATGCTAAACTCAGTCATGAACTAGGTCAGTTTGCAGAGTCACATGAAAGGCAACCCTGGAAGACTCAAATGGAGATAAGATGGTTTGCTAAAAGATGTGGAAGTTGGGCAGGTGCGAGTGAACCAAAATAGGACAAGCTTTAGTGGCATGCCGTGATTCTGGGGCGACTTTTGGGGTACCGATTTCTGTTAGTCACATGTGTATTTCTATGGTGAGCTTTAGACAGCTGGTTAAGGGCAAAGGCTTATTAGGGAGACAGTTTTGGAGGCTCTAGTCTATGATCTCTGGCCCTGCTGCTTTTCATTCTATAACAAGGTATTTCGTGATTACAGGAAATTAGTCCCAGGGCAAGCCTCTTACTTCATGCCTAGAACCTAAACAGAGTGAAGAAGAGGCCATGGTCTCACAGCCCTCTTCAGCCATGCCCCAGTGACAAAAACCACAACTGTGTCTTCAAGTTTTTCCTCCCTCTCAAGAGTAATATGGCCTGAAGACTAAGCCTTTAGTGTCCTCCCAGGCACAGGCCCTTGTGGGACATTCCAAATCAGACTGTAGCTTGATATCATCATGCCGATTTTTAAAACGCTTGCCTTTTTGACATCAGTATGACTGATGGAGTGACGAAGGTGCATCTGAACCAGGACAACTAGGAGAAGGAGGCCGTGGGTTTTGGGAGTGACAATCCATGTAGCCTATGAACAGAACATGGTGTAAAGAAGATTTCCCTTCTGAAGATATGTTGAGCACAATATGGAAGGAAGGGCTTTGTGACTTCTAGGAAGCAGAAAATAAGGGAAGGAAGAAATTTAAGAGCCATCCGTGGGGCTGAAACCTGGGGAAAGATATGGAGCTGAGATGAGGCAGCCTCAGTGTGGTGGAAGAGCTAGCTGCTCGTGCAGGACAGGGAGGGGTCCAGCATTCCAGAGAGCAGGGTGGAAGATCTAAGTAGACTTGGCTGAACTGCAGAGTTGAGTTTGGGATAGGGGTTAAGATGGGAGCTGAGGACGGAGAACCGGAAGCCATTAGTAAACAGGTAAAATGTAAAGCCAAGGCTTACAGTTGGCCTGAAGAAGGTTGTAGTGGCTACTGAATAAAATCACCCCTATCATCCTATCTTTCCATTGATACTTTAATAGTTTTAATAATCAACTTCAATGCCTATAGTCCTTCTTCTATACAGAGCTAATCAATATTAATGAAATTAGTTTATAATCAATATGAAAATGAAAATTTTAATTCTATTTCCAAATGTCAGCCCCCACCCCCACCCCCTGTACATGCTAATATCCTTTCCTAATCAGGACAAGAGTTAGAAAGGAAGCAGCTTGTTAACTAAGACTATGTGAGATCAGGGGCTAGAGTTTGAGCAAATCTTCATTTAAATATTTGAAGGTGTTTAGTGATTTACAGTTATTTCTAATGAGCCTTGGACATATGATTGTTCTACTAAAGGAAAATGTTGATAGAAATATGTGGATCCCCAACCAATTTAAACAGACCCAATAGAGAGATTGGTCAAGGGGCCCTCCCAACACAAAGCTCAGGTTTCTTAGGTACTGAAAAAAAGTTGGTAGTGTCCTGAAGTGTGAAGGATATCAGTCTGCATCTAGCTGTGTTGCTTCTTTAGTGAGAGTGTGGGTTGTGTGAAAGATGTCCATCCTGGGATCACTGTATAGAATATGACGCTTTGGTGAAAGGCAAAGTGGATGCCATCTGAAGAATTTAGGAGTGTTTATTTGGGACTGTGTGTAGAATTGACCTTTCAGGAGAATTTGCTTTGGGAAGAACACTTTATAAGTTGGCTGTTGTTTGGAGGGAAAGTATGGACTTAAGGTCCTAGGAGAGAATAATCTGGAAGCCAGAGTCTGCTCACTCATTAGTTGTGTGAAATAAATGTTTTAATTTACTCATTTTTAGAGTTAACATTTTAACAAAAAACGCATGCCTATTGTCCAGACAGTGTGCAGGGCCATCAGACGTCCACAAATATGTCATTGTCTACTCTTGGTAACCTCATATATTCATACGTCATCATCTCTGTGTTGTGGGCTGACTCCTGGAGCAGACTCCTTGTGGGATAAGTACTCTAGATGAACGGTATGGGATTTCCCCGGGGGATTGTTCTTCTAACTCTATGTGCCTGAGGTCAGGCTGTGCCTCCAGGAATAGCCCTTTCTAACATGGTTTCTACAGCTGGTGCAGCTGTCTGAGCTGCCCTGGCTTTGGGAAAGACTCCAACCAATCTCTGTTGGTCTGCTGCTCTCTATTCACCTTTTACCACGAGTGGGATGGTGACATGGGCCATGCTGTACTTCCATTTTTAATTTATTCTGCTTTAAAAAAAATCTATGTACAGGTTTGGTTCTGACTTGGTTTTGTCAGTCAGTGTATTTCTAGGATGCTAAGCAACATTTCCCACTGAGAGCCTCCAAAAACTGGGAAGTTTTGCAGTCCAGAGTTCTGACACCTAGTAGGTAGAAATTGCATCAACAGGCCAGCATTGTGGCTCTCACTATCTAAGAGGCACACAGCACCTGGGGGGAGGAGGATAATGTGTGTATACACATGTAGGAAGAAAGACTTGGATAAAGAATTTCAGCTGCTTTCAGGACACTGTTCTCTTTTTGGAACTTGTAAGATAGCTCAAAGCTGGCTCGACCTTACCCTTCTGTGAGTGGCCACATCTCAGTTTCACTGAAGTTATCATTTCTGCTTCCAGGTATCTGGGTCATGTGAACACATGTCTGTAGGGTTTAGGGAGCATGTTTGGTGTGCCTGCACAATGATAACAAAGATAGCTGTAAAGTTTGTTGAAGAAGTGAATTAGTGGTTACTATGATTACAGTTCTTTGTTTCATTCCAGACGATATGATACAGGCTTACATTACAATAATGTGCACAAAATGTTATTATTGTCCTTGTAGATTCAGAGAGGCAGTGTCCTCTTTTCAGTGTCACATTTGGCAAAGCTCAGATTTGTGTAGCTGTCTGTTTAGTTTCAAAGCTTTGGATCCTAACCATTATGTAGACACGTCTCCCAGCAAATGGGCAAAGGTGGGCAGCCTCCGAGATCAGGAAGGTGGGAAGAGAACAGAGAGAGGGCCTCACCTCTCTCTTCCCCTTAGTCTGATTCATGGGTATACAGCACTAGGTCTGTGTTCTGATGCTTTGCGGTTGCCCTGCTGGACTCTTTCCTTCGTTTGTTTGGCCTTCAGTTTATTATCACGTGGAGCTTGTTAGCAGTCAGCAGGTAGTCGGAAAGGCAGAAGTCGTTCCTGTAGTGCTGAGGGGCTTCTGTCTGGTACCACCTGGCAGAAGGGTCTGATCGGACATAGACTTTCCATCCATGATAAAAGTCCTCTGTCCCAGTAGAGCCTCCCATCCCAGTAGAGTCCCCCATCCGAGTAGAGTCCCCCATCCCAGTAGAGTCCCCCTGTCCCAGTAGAGTCCCCTGTCCCAGTAGAGCCCCCCCATCCCAGTAGAGTCCCCCATCCCAGTAGAGTCCCCCATCCCAGTAGAGTCCCCCTGTCCCAGTAGAGTCCCCCATCCCAGTAGAGCCCCCCTGTCCCAGTAGAGCCCCCTGTCCCAGTAGAGTCCCCTGTCCCAGTAGAGTCCCCCCGTCCCAGTAGAGTCCCCCATCCCAGTAGAGCCCCCCATCCCAGTAGAGTCCCCCATCCCAGTAGAGCCCCCCCTGTCCCAGTAGAGCCCCCCATCCCAGTAGAGTCCCCCTGTCCCAGTAGAGTCCCCCATCCCAGTAGAGCCCCCCTGTCCCAGTAGAGTCCCCTGTCCCAGTAGAGCCCCCTGTCCCAGTAGAGCCCCCTGTCCCAGTAGAGCCCCCTGTCCCAGTAGAGTCCCCCTGTCCCAGTAGAGCCCCCCTGTCCCAGTAGAGTCGCCTGTCCCAGTAGAGTCCCCCATCCCAGTAGAGCCCCCCTGTCCCAGTAGAGTCCCCTGTCCCAGTAGAGCCCCCCTGTCCCAGTAGAGTCCCCTGTCCCAGTAGAGTCCCCCTTTCCAAGTTTGGTGCTTTAGAATCCTGTTAGGTGGGAGTTTGGACTGTCTTAGGACACTAATGACAACAAGAACCTGACCTATCCTGAGCCACCTTTCATTCCTGTCTAGATTTGGACATTTGCCCATGATGCCAAAAATCTGTTTCTTTATGTCTTCAGCACTTTGGATCTAAGGCATCTCTGTGGGCTCATACCAGATGAGTCTCCTGTGCAAGTGTTTCAAGGGTCTGAAGCTGGATATTCTTCGGTTTTCTCAAATGGGATCTGGTTCCTCTCGGTTCTGGCTTCTGGACTTACCATAGCCTCATCTCTCCAACCTCTGTTCCATCTCAACCTGCATATTTCCTAAAGGGGAGCATTAGTAGTTGGCACATTACTACTAAGAACAAACAGTTCATCAAGTAAACAAATGATTTTGATAAAAATTATATTGCTTAAGTCAAGATTGGAGGTGGTGGATTATCATGAAATGAAACATTATCAATGTATCTACAAGAAGCATTAAAGCAGAAAGTCTTAAAATATCATATTAGAAGACTCACTTTGAATACAAGTTTCTTAGTTTATACTTGGAGTTCTCAAAGGAAGTAACCCTCCAGTAACTTTGGCATCTAGGATAGTTACTTATAAGTTAACATTCACCACTTTACTGATATGGGAAAGTTCAGAGCTAAGCAATTTCCACAAATGTTTCTTTTAGGTTTTGTAGGCATGTTGTTGAATAGATAGTTTCCGTTTTTCCCATTTTCACATGGGAAGCTGAGCCTCTCAGAAGTAACTTGCCAAATGCCATATACTAACCAAGCCCCTAACCATATTGTCTGGTGTAGCGTGTTAGTGTGTTAGTGAGCCTGACTTGAAACACCTCTTTTCTGTCTTAGAGAAACAGCACGACCCATATCATTACACATGAAGCTATGGATGATGGTATCAGAACTTAATGGGTAAAATATTTTGTTTGGTATGATAGACGCAACTTCCCAGCTCTGGCATGGAAGACGTGAAATGCTAGTCATTGTTGTTTACAGGGCATAGAGGAACCAAAGGGAGCAAATTCTCATGGTAGAAAGATTTTTTTCCCAAAGTCTTGGAGTTAAACTGTGAAAATTATGTACAGCATAGCTGTTTAGATTTGTAACTCAATAGTACAAGTAAAAAGAAAACCATAGGTAGTTTTTAAATGAACATCTCATGTAATATCATAACCTCTGCAGGTCAGATGTCTGATAAGAAAATATCCCCCAGGAGAATGGCCAAGATTCACAGTTACATTCAAAAATAAAATATGGTAGTGAATTATAAGTATTTCTAGGTGTATTGTAAAATACCAGTTTTTAGACTGTGTTCATCTGTGGTAGATTATATTGTCTGATACACATTAAATAAGGACCCTCCACCACCACCAAGTGCACTACCAATCCAGATCTGAGCTGTGTGTATTATAATGGGATCTCTCAGGCATGTGACAGACCGAACAGCCTAAGTGTGAAGATTAATATGAGATGATGCAGGCTGGGCTACTGTAGAGGTTCACACTATCAACTTAAAATAACAAGGGAGAACCAAGCAAATACACTCCTAGATCTTAACTCCAGAGAATTGCCAGCATTTATGAAGAACAGCCAGGAAATAAAATCCCTTGAAACAGCCACAGAACCTGATGTCTTCCAGTCACTCCCAAGTACTAGTGGAACCCTATTGAGATGAGCTGTTTGGTCTTCGCCTCCATTTCTAATGTTCCCGCAGCAGAGGAGGCACATTTGTATCAGAAAAGAGTCAACCGTGGTCGGACAGCCGCAGTACAAGGGCCCCAAAGTGTGTGTGTGTGTGTGTGTGTGTGTGTGTGTGTGTGTGTGTGTGTGTGTGTTTTGTGTGTATGTATGTGTATATATCCATGGCAGTTTCTTAATTCTGATTTTCGGTCTCGAATTTCAAGTTTCCTTGCTTTTGTGGTTTTTAAACCTGCCATTTATACGGTTTCAATGTTTTTAGAGGGTCTAATATCTTACTTATCACTGGAAACCAGGGTCCAGTTAGTTAAGGTTTCAGTTGAACGTGAACTGCGGCTTCCTGAGCTTTGTCATGCATCAAACTGTTATGGCTGGCAATTGTTTAAAAAAAATTCATTTTGTTATGAACTAGCCTGTTTTCAACTGGGCTGTTCAGAGATGGATTGCTTTCTGGAGTTTTTGACAGGTGTAATTGTTAAGGCGTCATCTGTTCTTGTTTGCACAAAATACATTTTAGCTAACTGTAGGACTTGCCCGCTAATCTTTCTCACATCATTCCATTCTTTGCTCGCCACTAGACAAATCCCCTGTTATTTGACCAGATGGTGGAAAATCCATTCTCATGATAAGTTGCTTCTAGTTTGCATTTAGATTACCTGCAAAAATGGAACAATTTACTACTCTGCCTCTAACCATCTCTTCCCTCCTTTTTCCCTTAGTTTGACTTCTTGTAACTAATTATTTAAATTCTGCCCTGTGAGTTAAAATTAGTCATAGCTTACACGTTTCACATGTATGTAAATGCACTTAAGTCCTCCCCCAAGCTGTATGATGAGTCCATCTAGACAGGAGTGACATGAAGGGAAGAACCGTGGACTGTTTGATAGGCAGACGCTGTGGTTCATAATAGTTCCGCGATTGAAAGGCGTATTTGAACTTTTTACTGGTAGTGTTTAACCTTTAAAAAACAAAAATCAGCTGAGGAAAATGAACTCAAAAAAGCCTTTGGTTAATAATCCATTGTAGCAAGAGAGGGGCAACATGAAGTGTTAAGTAAATGATGCCTTGGGGCTTTGTTTCCTGGAGATATTTGTCTGTGATTTTTTACACCTGATAGTCTTTGCAGTGGTATGCAGCAGGAAAATCAAAACTTCATTATAACCTTGGCTGCCATTAAAGAGGGTAGTGAAGGTGATGGTCTGTTGTATTTAGTTTGTCTTTCTGTCTCTTTACCCAATACCCTTCCAAGGTCATTTACAGAATTGTTGAGAGTCAGCTTAGAATCCTTCTTATGTAAATGCTTCTTAGTCCTTTAGTTAGGAGCAAACTACAAGGAATCAGTGTCAAAACATGAAAAGATACCGAGTAAAAACACGGAGTATTTCAGTTTGATCTCACACCAAATACTTTTTTTTTTTAAATTTGTAATTTATATCATCTGATGTCACTACTTAAAAACTCTTCTCAGAATTTGTTTTTGTAAACTTAATGGCTAAAACAAATTTGTCAGGTCGACCCTATAATTGCATCTTTCAAACCAGCTCGCTCTTCATTTCAAGCTGTTTATGTTTCCTGCTTTCCCGGATCAGCTTTACAATGAAATATCACATAGGTTAATGAAAACCTTTGGAATTCCGGTGATAGTTAATGAGTACATTTATGCTAGAAGTTGAGTGCAATAATCAAATGGGGCTTAAAAATCACTTTAAACAAGGGGCAAATGATTAATTATAAATAGAACTGTTGGCCAACTAAATTTAATAAGAGATTTGGGGCCAGACTGATTATAACACAGAGAATATGTTAAATAATATCTGAGGAAAGCATATAAATACAGCTCCAAAATAGAACTTAACTTTTTATAAAGTGCTGTCCCTAGGTATATTGGACTTTATGAAATATTAAGTAAACTTAATGACATTAGAAACACAGAAATTAGAAAAGAGTCGTCTGAGTTCTTACAATATAGGGATGCACTGCATGATTTAATTACTCCTGAAGGGGATTGTGTGTGTGTGTGTGTGTGTGTGTGTGTGTGTGAGATAGTCTTGGAGATTAGATATTCTGTTACTTTCTGTTAGAGTTATTAGAGCAAACTGCTTGGTGCTGTTACTGATATTTTGTATTGATTAAATTCCATGACTTCCCACTAAAATAAAACAAGATAGGCTTCTTATGTGCTTTTCCCCCTGAATGAAGAGATTTTTCAACAGGAGGAAATGGTCAGAAAATGCCTTTCAGCATTTTTATGTCTATATAAAGCCGGGGGTCTCCAATGAATTTATATGCTTAAGTGATACAAAGAAAACCATGTAAGCTTCTCCCTCCTTTTGCCTTAACAGCCTCGAAGCCTGAGCCCCTGTAATCAGCTCATCTCAGGTGCCTGTTAAGGTCTAACCCTGGCTCCCGATGGCCTTGCTTCTGTTTTCATCCCTAATTGGGTTCAGTTCCTTAAGCTGTATTACATCCCTTCAGAAGCCAACAGTGTACAAACGCCATATAAATTGAATAAAGCTGAACAACATATTAACCCAACTATGGTTTTATAGCTAATTTACAGTTGCCTCCTCTTGTAATGCATGATCGGATTAACGACAGTCCTTTAACAAAAACACTAATGACATTTGTTTTTTATTTTTATTTTTTTTAACATTTCCTTTAGAAAGTAATCATGGGGGCTGTAGAGCGAGTTGAGCATTAGACCTATGTCCTGCTTTTCTTCCGCTTTTATGACTCTGAGATTAAAGGTAAAATTGTCCCCATGAAGAACTGAAAGGCTTGTCTCTGAGGGCAGCTCTCTGAAGTGGGAGTTCATAGGCGGTGGTGTTAGGTACGTTACAGTCCTGAGGAGAGCCCACAGGGGAAAGAGCAAAATGGTTCCATTTGAGCACACTTGTTACCCTGCATTCTGCCTGACTGTAGAGAATCTCTAGTCATGTCTATCTGTTTTTGATACCTCTACAGAATAACTGCGCAGCATCCTCTGCCCAACCAGTCAGAATGTAGGAAAATCTACAGATATGACGGAATCTACTGTGAATCTACCTACCAGAAGTATGTTGAAATCTTTGTGAGTCTGCCTTCTGGCTCGTGCATCAGTGCTTGTGGTTGCCAGCTATTCAAATACTATATTTCTGTTGATACCTTATTTTTATTGAATTGATTTGGGGCGGGGGGAGCCAAAGCAAACAGAACAAAATGAAAACAAAAAATTTACCTCTGAAATCAAGAGGGGAAAAAGAAAAGAAAAAAAAAAAAAAAAGTCTATTATTTTGAAATTGTGGTCTAAAAGGTTATTTTTTTTTAAGTAGTTGTATTAAAGCTCTTAGGTAAGCCTTTTTATATTGCAATAAACAAGTACTTATGTGCAAGAAAATCTCGGCAAAATACATCGCACAGGTGCTACGCATCTTAGGGATTTGAAAGGTGTGTTATGTATAAATTAGCTGTCACTTTTTTTCAATCCTGTAATGGAATGATGAGTTGTAATTTGCATAATCCTTTAAGAAGTCAAATTATACTGTCATGTAGCAGACTTAACATGCTAGCTAAGATTTCAGAGCTTTGCAGCTAATTACTATGTACCTTACAGGACAGTTAAATTGAAGTTGAGTCCTCTGTCTTTGCTGCCTTTTGCTCTGTCCATTACTTAACAGCATCCACACTGTGGGTGATGAGGTATTGTTGCTATTGCTGAAGGAAACAGGCTGCTCTGGGGAGGAAGTGGCATTTTAAAACATCAGTGTTTGATTTCTGTTGCTTGCACTAAGAAGGAAGTTGTGTTTTGTTCCTGCCCCCCCCCAAAAAATGGTCCAGTTGGAGTCTTCTGAAAAAGAATAAAAATATATGCTTTTCATAACAATTATGAAATAGTGGGAGAAGAGAGATTAACATCATATTTCCCGGTAGAAAATGTAAAGTAATGTTAACATGATTGCTCGGAAGGCATTAGTCCTGATGTGATTGCAAGTATCTGGTGGTGTGACTTTGTCTTTGTACTTTTTTGGAAAGAATAAAGCCCCCTCCCTAAAAATTCTGAGTATAAACTGGTGAACTTTGCTCTCATTCATTCCTCTACCTGATGGTGGAGCATCTTCTTTCACGGTGTCCATTTTTAAGACAATCCGGAAATGCTGGTGGCTGGGAAGGCTGGGAACTGACACGGATATGGTCCTAGAAGAAGCCGAGACCGTTCCGTGCCTTTTGTGGCTTCTAACAGTGCTTGGTAATGACTGCGTGGGTGCGTATTTACCACGGTTCATCTCTGGCTTTATTTCTTGATTGGTAGCCTGCTCTTTTTGTCGCCTGAATCAGTATAACCACAATGAAATATTATTTTCCGTGTTTTTCCCCCCACAAATTTTTTGAGACTTGTGGCTAGGTTTCTGTAATTTGTTGGTGATGCGTGGTTTTCTTGTGGTGCGTGGACACTTTGAAGAAGCCTTTTGTTGTATAGGAAGTGGTCCTTCAAGGACATACTAAAGCAGCAATTGATTGTTGACCCTTCAAATAATGGCTACCAGCAGTCAGCTATTGTTCATTTGTAATTAAGCCAGCTTCACTTGTCTGAAATTACCATCTGCTTAAAGGCTGAGGCTGGTCAGTTGGTGAGGAGCACCATGGGCCATGAGTGATTTGGTTTCTGGGAAGGCCTCTCCTTTTGCCATAGGAATCATCGCAGGGGATTTTCCTTGTTGTTGTTGTTTTAAGAGCCGGTGTTATTTGCAGTCGAGGGAGACACAGTCGGCAGCACAGCTGTGACGGCTGAGGACAGTCACTTGGGGGATATTCATAACAAGGAAATATTGGCAAATAAATGATGAAGAAGGGGAGGAAATCCCCATGATGTTCAACTGGAGCACTGTCACCGAGATGATTAATGGGGGGTGTGTGTTTTAGTGAGGATGCTTAACTGCATTGTCTGGTAACTGTAGTGTGCATTCCACAGCACCTGTGGAGAACGTGCTGCGTGTAAGTGTGCTGATGGGGAAAAGATTCAGATCTTATTTTCCGGAGTGTTGGCCTCACCTCCTTAGTGTCTCTGGCTCTTATGGAAGCTGGCGTCAATGTATGTTACAGAGACCATGTCTATTTGATCTTTTTACTAACAGTATTTACATAGCTCTGCTCTTTAGATGTTTTGAAGGAACTATGGCATCTTTCAGTGCAGCTAGGGAATGGTACCAGGGAAGGGGGAAATGGTGATCGCTCAGATCTGCTTCCTAGGCAAACAAGGACACAAAACCTTGATGAGCAGTGGGCTGCACTTTCCTTAGTGGTGAGGAAAGACAAGTTTTTAAAGAGCCCATTGTCAGTTCTGGTGAAGGAGTAGCTGTCTTGGAAGGACTGTCTAGCTTTTAGCATCAAGTGTTAACCATCCTGATTTGATGGCATGAATTATCCACTTGCTTGGAGGCATTATTTAGTACCCATAGTTCTTGGATATCTGGGAAAATTCCTTTGCCTGGTTGGGTCTTCATAATTACTGCCAGGCACAGTAATGGCTGGGCCAAATGGTATACAATCCCCTCTCCTGTGAGCTAGTAGTCTGTGCTGCTGAATTTTTTTTTTTTTTTAACTCTGGGTCACAGCCCAAATAGGAGGTATGAGTCTACTTTAGCGATAAGGTGAGAGAGAAGAGAACGTTTTCGCGTGTTGTAAGTTAGCAAGTGTTTGTTTGTTTAGGTTTTGCTTCTATCCTCTGTGTGTGTTGATTCAACTGCACATGTATATGCTGAGTGGCTCACAAGGGAAAACGCTTTTCCTACTGCATTTCACATCCCCCAAAGAGCAAAAAATGCTGTTATCCAGGGCCAGGTAGATAAATGTGAATAGAACATATGGGTTTGTATCGTTATATATCCCAGGTACAATAGAGTGGAAAGGCCTCAGGCAGGAAGAGGCTGCCATATCTGTCTATCATATCCAGGGGTGTGCAGCAGCCAATCGGGTGGGTCCACTTGCATCCACCTCTTCCCATGTGATGGATGACCTCATGTTAGACAGGTGGAATTGGAGAGTGTACTTGCAGCACACAAACTGGAAAATGCTGCGTGTCGCACCCTCCAAAGGTCGTTGCTCAGCCTTTGCCAGCGTGGTATTCCTCAGAACCCTTTCGGGGTTCGTCTGTGGCTTTGTAATGACTGTGACTTTCTGTTGCATTTATATTTTACTTGGAGTTTTTCAAATGGCTAGACCGTTTCAATAATATTAAAAGATTAAGCAAATATAGATATAAAGCCTGTGATTAACTGCTTCTACAGTTCTGTTTATTATTGAAAATACTTACTAGTTTTAACTGCTTTAGTGGATTACAGTAATATACCTTAATTTTAGCAAAATTCATTTATATATTACTGGATTTGATTGGTATGTGCCTGTGTTCTTTCAAAATTAAGACAATTGTGGGGTTTTTCCATCTTTAAAATGTAAAGGGTAAAAGCAATATAGAAAATCAGAAAAGGGAAAATAACAATTTTTTTTAACCTGGGAGGAGTTGGGAGACAAAGAACATGATAAAATATATTTTATGAATTTCTTAAAAAGCCAATAAATTCAAAAAATTTAAAGTAAAATAAAAATTAAAAAGATATATAAAAATTTATATTAAATTTATTTATTATTTCATGTGTTGGGGGAGCATGCCACAGCACATGTGAAAGTCAGAGGATGACAGCTTATGGCAGCTGTATCTCATCTTCCATCATGAGGGTCTCAAGGATCAAATTCAGGCCATCGGGCATGGTGGCAAGGGCCTGCACCTGCTGAGCCATCTCACAGGGCCAAGTTTTATTTTCAGATGAGAACAGGAAAATGTTTGACTTATCAAACAATCATTCACAGGAGATGGCCTTATAGTAATAAGCCTTTAGGTATCAAGATCATTTGAGGCAGACATGGTGGCACACACTTGCCCTTCTGTCACTGGGGAAACTAAGGCAGGAAGTTCAGGCATTGCAGGCTAGCTTGAACTGTACAGCTTGATCCTTTTACAGAAAATGGAAGGGTGGGGATGAGGAGATGGTTCAGTCTATAATGCATCTGCTACTTAAGCATGAGGGCTTAACCCTAACCAGCACCCATATAAAGAACACGGGGTGTGATGTGATGGCGTGTGCATGTAACCTCGTGCTGGGGTGGGAGGAGGTGAGGACAGATGGGTCCCTGGAACTCACTGGCCAATCAGTCTAGCCAACTAATGATCTCTAGGTCAAGGGAGAAACCATGTCTTCAAAAACAAGGTGGAGAGCAGTAGAGAAGAATACCAGATGTCCACCTCTGGCCTCTGTGCATAAGTGCATTTGTTCTTGTGCATTGTTATGCACACATGTGCACACATACAAACATGCCCCCACATACACTACACATATATATGTAGACACACACTCAAATACGTGTGTGTGTGTGTGTGTGTGTGTGTGTGTGTGTGTGTGTGTGGTGTGTGTATGTAGGGGTAGTTCAGTGGCAGATTGATATCTAGCATGTGCAAAGCCCTGATCTGATCTCCAGCACTGAAAAAAACAGTAATAGAAGTAGATGGACTAAGTTGGAATGGTCATATGAACTCCAGTGGGTAAGCGGCAGTTCACCTTGGAGTTGGGCCCTGTGTCAGGGATTTGCAGTAAAGTGGGACATCCTATAGACTGTGTTGGAGAATAGTCATCTCACTAGCACTTAGAAAAGACCGAGTCTGAAGAGACTGCCAGCTATCACCAACGTTGCCTGAAGGCATGTGGTGCATTGTGGCAGGTGCTGCAAGACTCTTGTTAAATGAGAAGGTCCCATCCAGTGGACCTTGGCTCAGAAGTGCAGCTCACAGTGAGTAACCCTGATTGAGAATGTATTTGTGTTTGCATTAAACTTCTGCTGCCTAGAGCAAGAAGGGTTATTGGCAGAATAGAGAATTAGTTTTCTAACTTTCTGTTCTGTCCCAAACCCTCTTTTATGGAGTTCATTGTACTTGTCTACCTGCTTAGGGCTTCAAAAGATGGTCTTCTCTATGGCGAGTTACTCTCCACTCACCGAGCCTCAGATGGTTCAATACTCCTGTCCTCAGAACTCTGCATTAAAAACAACTGCATTCCATCTACTTAGTGTGTGTTGGGAGGGGGTGCATGTGTCATGGTGCACTTGAGCAGGTCAAAGGTCAGTTCTCTCCTCCCACCATGTGGTTCTCTGGGAATGCAGCCCAGGTCTCCAGGCTTGGGTGGGAAATTCCTTTACTGGCCAAGCTGTCCACCCAGGACTCTGTATTTTACAATCTAAAGGGGTGACTTTTTCTTATCCCAAATAGCAACTCTACAACATGGGTGTTCTAAACAGTATAGTGTTATGCCTGATCTGGGCCACGAAACATTGTGTCTGGAAATGGGGAGAAATTGACAGGGTCCATGAAGAGAAGCAAGGACCCACAGTCGTATGGCTGTGTTGTGTCTGGGTGCTAGTCACTGTCATGTGCCAGCCCAGGGAAGGAGTACAAAGTGTATGTGCCTTATGAGGCAGCTGCTGAGGGTAGTTGGTCACTGGTGCTGAAGGGGTGGCAAATTCTTTAGCTTGATTGATTGATTGTTATTGTGTGATCTTTCCCCTTACATTAGGATAACATATGCCAGTTGTGTTTGAAGCAGAGAATAACAAAGAATCAAAAGGAGTTAGAAGTAGAGAATGAACTTGGGTCAGAGCCCCCCTAGAATCTCCATGGCAGACACTGACCTTTGCAGAGAGAGTTCTTCAAGGCTCTCGGCTTGGGGAGAGGTGTCTATGGCAGTGATTTGAAAGGCAGGCATTCCAGATGTGGTACATTATGGATTTCACAAAGTCCGTATGAGAGGGCAGAGGAAGGCTAGAAATGGGTGAGGCTGGTGAAGAAGAAGGGAGACCAAAGACATCAGGCTGAAGGACAGTCACCCTGTGGAACCTGGGAGAGTGCGGGGGCGGGGGGGCAGAAGTGTGGCTCAGCATGGGGAATTTCACGGGAGGTAGGTTGGAAGGTTGGAAGGAGGCGGAGAAGGGGTTCAGGGCTTCCTCTCCTTGGGGCTTTGCAGCTTATTCAGCATGTTTTGAAAGGCAGGCTGGGACATTGTTGTGCTGGCGTTGGTTGCAAACACCATGGAGAATTCTCCCAGTATGAGCTCAGTTCAGAACCTCCCCTGAACTGACTGCTTCTCCTGCTTGAGGGGTCCCATGTGTACCTTTCTGTCCTAGACCACTTACAATATAAGTGTTTGAATGCTAGAGAATGAAAAATGGGAAGTGCAGCAGTATGATTTAGAAGAAAGGTATATTAATTACCTTCACTGGAGTGTATGTTTTCATTACAAGAGAGCTGACTACTTAGATTTTAAACAACGATTCTGTAGGGACACACTGCAGGATGTAGATCCCTACAAACTTGAGAACAAGAAGTATAGAGATCATAGCATGAAGGGAGGGATGGAGCCAGAGCGAGCCTCTTATTGACCCTGTCACCTATTCAAAGTCACCAACAGGCAGTTTCAGAGACAGGCAGCTCTATCAGTGTGCCTGCACCCAGACTCTAACAGTTACCGGGAATTTGTAGTCAGGTGTGAACTATGGTTGTAATAAGTTGTGTTCACCATAACAACAGCCTTTTCTGTGTTGTGTAGGCACATCTTTTCGTGAATCTTTGGGCTTAGTTCATGTATCAGAGTAAAGAGAATCTTGTTCATTCTGTGATTATGAGCTACTCATTTTGTGATCAGAAATTCATGTGGTAGCATTTAGTCATTACTGCAGGTGGCTGAAAATGGGTCTGGCTTGATTCTAGCCCCACGATCGTCTAGTGGATATTTCTTTTCCCACCCCCACCCCGTATTTTCTCTTTCCTCTTGGAATAGTTCTTTATAAATAGAGATGCAATGTATTTTTGTCCTGCAGCAGGTAAGAGAAGAAATGTCGTCACTGCCGTCTATACCTGTAATACTCAAAGATAGCAACTGCTAAGGAGCTGGAGTCAGCCCTTGCTGTGTTTAGTACCATTGCATTCATCGCTCACGTCCTCTTTGTAGGCGTGTACCTGGTTTTGTGAGTATGTCCTTGTGCATTGATCCACAGATGGGTTAGCTGTGAAGTTTCTGGAACCAAGTTGGCAGGGGAAGCTAGAGGGTATATAGTGAACTTCTACATGGAAACTGTTTTCGGCAGAGATTTCCTTTCTTCTGTGACATAGATGCCTTTTCTGGTGTAGCCTGTGTCTATGTTTTGGATTTTTATCACTTGTTTTTTGGTGGAACTTTAAATTCCTTTTGCAAGGACCAGAGATAAACTGATAAGTGAGAAGATTTGCAGCAGGAGAAAAAAAAAAGTCTTTCTTTACCAGCTCAGTATTATTTTTATCTAGAGATAGTAGTACAGTATTGAAATATGGAAATCCTGCAAGTAAGAGGCCGAGCACGATGCTCAGAAGGGAGTGGCAGGTTATAGGAACACTCATCCTTTTAAGATCCAGGTAGGCACATGCAGGAGAAGCAGCTGTTGAGTTCCTGGACAGGTTTGGGCTCCTGCATGAACCCATTCTCTTACCTGCCAACTCTGTGTCACTGTTATCTAGCTACGGAAAAAGAGCATTCTGCATAATGTGTGTTGAGATGTCCACCTCTAGGAGAGGTCCTGGGTGCTTCGGGGACTTTGGTTCAGACCATCACGTGAAGAAGGTTGCGTTGGTAGTTTTCCGTGGGCAAATCTGAGATCTCTGCGGAGGACATGGTGGGGAGAATTCTTTGGGTGTTTGAGGGTTTATGTCCCCAAATGGACCCTCTCTGCAACGTTTTAAGAACTAATTTTCCCTCTCCCTCCCTCAGCACAGTCGTAAAGTATCCTAGGCCTCAGTCCTTTGGCTTGCCTGCACATGTTACCAATGAGGAGAGGCCAGCTTCTCTAGCCAGCCATTGTGGTCGCTTTACCTGAGCCGTTCCCCGGATGCAGCCTCTCATCACAGTATCATTTCTTTGGAGACTGCCTGTCAGGGATGCTTCTGGTGAATCACAGCCCCATGCTGCCCTGCCTTGGAACTGGGATGCACACCAACAACCTTCCTTGATGATTCCTTGCTTTACTTCCTTTCTCAGCTCCATTAAGAGAGCAGTTTTAAGGGCAAAATTGAGTTAGCATGGCTCCACAGGGCACAATGCCTCCTGTCATGTGTGTTGGGGCATTTGGATGTCCTGGTGAAGAAAGAAGAAAGCTTTTGGAACAATAGCAGAGGCTCTTTGCTCCGGAGAAGCAGTGTGCTCTCCCCACCGGCCTTCCTGATGGTTATCACAGGGACAGCTGCAGCAGCTCAGATTCTCATCCCCTGGAGGAACTTTCCAGGTGACTTCAGTCTTGAATCCCTGTCCAGGAAAGTGGTGGTTTTCAGTGGTAGTTCCCCTGCACTTTTGTAAGGGGGTGTTGGAGTGGCATCCAGTGACAATGAGCAGACAAATGTTCTTGATCCCTTGGAAAATTCAGTTAGTAAATTCATTAGCTAGACTACACACACACACACACACAGAGAGAGAGAGAGAGAGAGAGAGAGAGAGAGAGAGAGAGAGAGAGAGAGAGAGAGAGAGAGAGAGAGAGAGAGAGAGAGAGAAATTGCATGCTTGCTCCTTTTTGCTTGAATTCTACTTGCCCAGAGCTAGTAACAACTTAGAGGTGGTTGGAAGGAATGACAGATTCTGAGTTGTTGTTTTTTTTTTTTTTTCTTTCAAATGTATCATGCCACTTGTGAAAAGCCTCAGGAAAGAGGACTAGAAAACTAAAATTATGGCCAGCAGGTTTTTAAGTAATAGGCCAGTCTGGCTCACTTGCACCAAGAACATTTTGATTGGAGTCCATTCAGGAGAGATTTGTAGAACACAGACACTTGTTTGATCCTTGAAGCCCTCAGAGGGAGAGGCTCCTGGACCTAGAGAGGTGGTGACTCTGGCTGAGTTCATTTCCTCTGAAGGTGGCACTCCCTGAGGCCATGCCTGTTTACTGGGGCCAGGGTGATCCTTCTGAGGGTGAAAGAATGTTAACACTGAGCACTGAAGCGATGTTTCTCCACTCTTGTGCCCGTGTTGGCTGGTTTTCCATTCGTGGTGATGGGTGAGGTTGATGCAGGAAGGAGAGAGTGGTGTGATGTAAACTGAATATTCTGTGGACTCCAGGCTTTTTCCTAATTGCTCCACTTGTGCTACTTAAAGTAGGCAACGTTCTGATTTTGTACTTAGGGGACATGAAGGCTCAAAGAACTCCATTTGCTAGTTCACACAGATAATAAGGTACAACCTGATTAATTCATATATACATGCGGAGGGGAGAGATGGGGATAGGAGAAGGAAAAGGGAGAGATAGTGAGGGAGGGAGGAGTGGAGGGAAAGGGGAGAAAATGAGAATCCCTTCTGCTGCCTTTCACCTTGACCCTTGGAGCAGAATGATGCTTTACTTCAGACACACATCATTCTCTATTCAGGACTGGTCTATTGAAAACCATCTGCAAAAGATAAGGCTTTAAGAAGCATTAGGCTGTCCTCACAGAGGAGGAGGCCTGTTCTGTTGACTGTGAGTCTTTTAAAGAACATGTAGCTGGTGTCCTTTGTGTGTGAAGCTAGACACACCTGCCTAGAAACTGTAGTTCTGCTGATGGAACTCCTATAAGGCTTTTCATTGCAGTGAGTATACACAGGTAGCTGGGTCCTCCCATTGCAGTGAGTACACAGGTAGATGGGTCCTCCACTGCAGTGAGTACACAGGAGTACACACAGGTAGCTGGGTCCTCCCATTGCACTGAGTACACAGGTAGCTGGGTCCCCCCACTGCAGTGAGTACACAGGTAGATGGGTCCCCCCACTGCAGTGAGTACACAGGTAGATGGGTCCCCCCCATTGCAGTGAGTACACAGGTAGATAGGTCCTCCACTGCAGTGAGTACATATAGGTGGATGGGTCCCAGACTTTTAGCTGCCTCTTGCCAGACTCTAGGTTTATCTTTGAACTCTGTATTCCTACTTGCTTTTCACTTTAACTCAGTCTCCACAGGTAAGAGCCCATAAGTTTTTAAGCACATCCATGCACAACTCTCAAAGCATCATGGTGAACTATGTGTTGCATCTATTTTACAGAAAATTAAACAAGCCCTAGTGCCATGGCTGTGGTATGACAAGTCTGGCCAGTCAATCAAGGCTGTCCCCATCTCCCATTCAAGGCTTTCTCCATGACAGTGTAACAACTCCTGGAAATAGACAACAGTACCATCACCAGAAAGTTCCTCTCCTACCTTACAAGTTTCTTGTTCTAATTTCTGTGGTGACTGAAACTCACTTTTGGAATTATCTTTCTGCCTCTGTTGTCTCAAATGTCCTACTTAGAGCTTTTGGAACTACTAATTTTCTTTTTGCATTTTCTTAGTTCAGGGCACCATTTTCAGGCCTAGATTGTTGCAGACTCCAAGTTACTATTTGATCCAGATAAATAAACGCCATGGTCCTTTGTATCCGATATTCCATGCTAGTGAACGCAAGCATCCCCCTTCTTTCTGGACCACCTTCCACATAGTTACCACACTCTGCGTTGTTGTCCGCTCCTTTCCTCGCTCAGAGTCATTCCTCACTCTCACGCCTGGGGTCGGTAATCTCAGCTCATCATTCAAAGCCCCTACTAGTCTCGCTTCAGTCTCCTTTGCAGTTCCCTTGCCTCCACTGGCCGCCTCCATTTCTGCCCGTAAGTCGCAGCCACAGCACAGGCACTGGCTCCTTGCCTTTCTTTCCCGTGGAGTCTCTCTCATTTTGTTCACAGTGGTTTCTCTCTTCTCTTAAACTGGCCTCTTAACCGGCACTTTCAATAACAAGGAACGACTGTTGGGGACACCCCAGTGAACAAAGACTGTTAGTGTTAGTGTGCATGTTAGGTAGCATTGGGCCAGGCAGTAAACACCAAGCGTGAAGAATGAAGGAGAATGTAGTATGCTAGATAGTGGTCAGTGTTGTGGAAGACAAACAGAAGTTAGGGGAAAGTTAGGACTTCTGGAGCCTCGGTGGGTTGTCCCCATTAGGAAGCTGACATTTGGTCAACCACTCTAAGGAGATGATTGAGGTGCGCATTTAGCTAGCCAGAATAAAACATTCCCGTTACAACGAGCGTTTGTGTGAAGTTTCCCAAACAGAAGCATTGCTGATGTGCTCATCATTGAGGAGCTGGTGTGTAATGGGTAGATGAACAAGGATAGTGATAGCCAGTACATGGAAAGCTGGTAGGCCTCAGAAGGCCCCAGAAGGCCTCACGATGTACTTAAGCCTGACTGCTAGCTGAGCATTTGTCTCAGAGGACGAAAGTGAGGCCAGGGGACCTGGATGGAGGCTCCTCATAGCTTCAGTGGTCACATTGCAAGTATAGTAGAGCCCATGGGAAGAGCTTGGGCTATGATTTTTTTATTTTATTTTATTTTATTTTATTTTATTTTGAGACAGAGTTTTACTATATAGCTTTGGCTGGTCTGGAACCAACTGTTCATTTATTTCTATTTTTATTTATTTTTTGTCTTTTGAGACAGAGTCTCATTATGCAGACTTGACTGGCATAGAACTCATTATATAGACCAGCCTAGCCTTGAACTCAGAGATCTGTCTGTCTCTGCCTCTCAAGTAGGATTAAAACCATATGAAACCATGACTGGGAAAGGGATTTTGAAGACAGAGTTGATTTTATGATATATGAGATGAAGAAGAATATGGAGGAAGAGTTAAGTCAGCATTAAATCCAAGTTTAAATCCCAGCAAATCATTTATTCTTTTACATATATGTAGCATTCAATCATTTATATGCATATTTATTCTTCCAGAAGCTCACATGCTTAGAGATGAGGTCTAACGCTACTTTGAAGAGTTGGATGTTAATAGGGTGTGTATGAGTAATATGGTTAAATCATTCAGTCACCCCTTACTCTTTAAAAGTCCTCTTGGAAAGCCCTTGTTTCTCTGTGGGGCTGAATGCAGTTGGGGTACCACAGTGTGTCGGTTGAGTGTCCAGGTTCGGCTGGGACAGTGGCATAGCAAGCCCTAGTTGTTTTATTCCATATTTTCAGATCAATTTTGAACATGTTAACATGCTCTGTCAGTTTATCTGTTTTCTTATAGTCTTCTAGGGCTTACCATAGGACCTCATGAACTGCTAAAGACAAACTCATCAGAACAATAACTGGCACATACTAGGTACTCAAGTACTGCTTTCCATTCCTAGGTAGGTACTCAGAGAGAAAAAAATCAGTGGAAATGTAAGCTTACATGGAGTAACTTCCCCCACAGACCCCTTGGCCATCCATACCCCAAACCCGCTGAGATGCATGGACAATGTGTGAGCAAACTCCTGCAGTGAACCTTGCTCTTTTGTCCATAGTAGATTACGTTGTGATCAGTCTTTTTCCCTGCTTCTTCCTGCTGGTTAAGGTAATGGAGGCTGGTCAGTAGCCCTCCTGGCTGCATTTGATTGACAGACCGGCAAACAGCATTTAAGTATCTAATACATAAAAAAAAAATCAGTGTTTTCTTATTTTTAGCTTAAAATGTTGAATGTGTATTAAAATGAGAAAAATAATTTTCAGGATAGATATGACTTTCCTAGTACATAAAAGCAATGAGATCACATCAGAGGGGGAATAATATTTTTTTGCCCCAACACAGGAAATTACTATTTTTCCCTCCGTGTTTATACTTTGATACCTAATATCTCCCTTCTTCTGGTTCTTTTTTTTCCCCCCTTTTATTTGAACGTGGTGGTTGTTGCTTTTATCCCTCTTATCATCAGCAACTTATTTGGCTCGCAGTGTAGGAAGGCACATGCGATGCTGCTCTGGGACTTGGGTAGGCTCTTAGCATCAGAGGGCTTTGAAGAGCAGCTAATTCTGCCTTCCTTGTGCCTGGCACTTGAGGGAGGCACTCAGACTCTGTCTGAGCTCCGTATTCCTGGACCCATTTCACACCACCTACATGACCATGCAGGTAGCTGAACAAGAACACAGTTGGATTAACTTAGTGGATCTTGATTTGAAAGGAGTGTAAAGTCTAAACAACGCCATCACTTGTGGACATAGTAAGTGGTGTGAGTGTCAGATGATCAGGCTGAGTTGGAAAGTTGGGGTTGCATTTTTTCCCCCTGTACCTGAGGTTGTATGTGATGTTTGACTGGGTACATCAGCAGTCCAGGGGAAAACTGATGCTTGTTGGCTTTTTTTTTTTTCTTATCATAGCATGAAGGCAGTGTATTTTGTGGGAAAGCATTTTACCAAGTATGAGCAAAATGTACTTGGTGGTATATAGATATAAATATATTAAAGGAGATTTATGATAAAATTGTGGAGTCTGCAAAAGTGTGGATGCTATCTTAATACCAATATTCAAAAATCTTTCTCTTATATGTAATATAGTTATGGCAGTTGGAGAGTGAACTTTTGGTTTTAGTGTATGTTTTAAGAAAGTAATTTCAACCTCTATATATTTTCCTAAGTTTATTCTTTGCTATTTGTTGGTACAATTTACCTATGTGACACATGTACCCAGAATGGCCCATAGTTGACTTTCTGTCAAGTGATTCTGACCCAATGGTGAATCACATGATAAATTAATGATTTATTATCATTAGGAACAATATTATCACCATTGTCATTAGTAATTAATATTTTGAGTATCCATAAGAGAACAGGAATAAAACTTGGTAAAAAGACATGGGAAATGTTGACTAGAAAATATTTCCAGACCTACATTTATATGGTCATAAGACAAAAATAGAAACTATGAGCATGTTCAGGAAATTCTAGTCACTGGTCCAAAAGGCCATTCTAAAATATATTCATAAACTAAGCCTTTCAGAACAAAATTTTTAGTTGTGACTTTAAATCATGATGAGCTATAGAAAGTCAGAAAATGATGTGTAATAAGATAAAACAACCAACAGTGGAAATCCACCTTTTTATACATTTTAAAACAGTGGCTAAGGGGTAAGAATTTTATGACTCTTTCAATATATAATTGTAATTGTTTTTTAGTTTATTTAGATGAATAAATGTAAATGTTATTTAGCAATACAAACCTTAAAAGTACAAAATCTCTTAATAGTCTATTAACAATGTCTTAATTTTATGTGTGATTTAAGTGTTAGATATGTATAAGTTAGTCAAGATATGTATAAATTTAAAATTATTTCAGTCTAAAAATTATTTAATAAAACCAGAATTACAAAGTAGTTATAGTAATTGGGAATGTAGATTCATGTTTCTATCAAATGTCTGAAGACTGTGTTCTGTTTTGGGATCCTTAAAATTCTTCAATTTTGCTTTTAATAAGCAGTCCAAATATTAATATTCTTGCCTTCAATTATATCATTCTGGAGTAGTTAGTGGGAAAACTACTACCCCTAAGAAAGGAAAGATTCCCATCTGGAAATTGGTCTCAGTTATACAAGTTACCCACAAAGCATAATGTTCAAAATCACTCTGTAAAGCTTGGCCTGTTGTTCACTCATAGAGGGGTTTCCTAGCATGTGTGAAGTCCTATGTTTAACCCCAAATAATGAACAGAATAAATATGGAAATCATTGTATTCTCTTTCAAAATCTAGATAAACTTAAAATGTGAACATTTAAACACATTAACTACCAAAGGCAAAATTCTCCCTGCCTTGGAAATACCCCGATGGCCTGTGTTGCCAAGGGAGCCATGCTCTGCCATACTGCTTTACTTCATTTCTTTCCTGGGGGGTAGAGGGTGCAGGATTCAATTTGGATTAAGTTCCAAGTGAACATGGATTTACATTGGGTGGACTCACCCTAACCTTGAATGATATTTTACTACACTACAAAATATGAACATCATTTGGCACAAATGTGTGTTTGGTACTGAACTAGCAGAAGATGCTATGGGTCAGGATGGATTTTATAGGTGTGCAAAGGTGTGTTCACATGGCTTGGTGGGTGGCAGAGACCCAGCACTTTAGGCTTTTAGTTCTCCAGACAGTATATGTAGTGAATTCATTGCCTTGTCTCTCTCTCTTTCAGAAAGGCACCTTACCATCAATTTTCTTTTGTATAGACCTTTGAGTTTCTTTTGTGATCTGTTTTAATTATTGTAGAAGTTATGAATTAAAATTTAAAGCTCTGCAACTTCTACAATTTAAACAAAACATACTCTTATACTCTAACAGGAAAGAAAATGAGTTAGGTAGGAATTAAATGATGGTGACCCCATTCCTGGCATTAATATCTCATTTTATTTATACACTGGACTGTTATAGGAATGAATTGTTTGGGTAAGGCAGGGTTGGTTGTAGCTGTTTTGGAAGTTATTTGTTTCCTTTCAGGCATAAATGTTTATTTATGAAGAATTTACGTCTTTTGGGAAGCCATGGGTAGCTCAGGTCTCAAACGGCAAGGCAGCTGTTGAAAATGACACATGTCAGTTATTGATCAGTGATTATTTAGTGAATATCTACTGAGCACTGGGCATTGCACTAACTTCTCAGTGTTTGGTGGTGAACTAGATACCTGGATTTCTATAACACAGGGATGGTATATAACCAAGAAGGGCAGACAATATGTGGACACATAATGATCTGAAAAGGTAACATACTTGGGACAGAGGGGTGACAAATGGTTTTGAGACAAAACAACACGGGAAGTATCTTAAGAGTGGCCTCATTCTCACAATTTTCTGCATGTCTAGAAAATCTGACAAAATCTGTCATTGTGAGGAAATTAGGAAGTATTCTTAAAGAAGGTAAGTCTTAAAGCTGACCTTGAAGGTTGGGAATAAATGAGCTATGTTTGTGTCTGACAAAAGGAGGCTGGGAAAGAGAGCTTCAATTCAGGTTTGACTGGGTGGGAACAGGGTTGATGCAACCTTGATGAAAAAGTAAGGAATTGTACTCAGCCTTGTATGCATTTTCAATATGATGGAGTGAAAGAAAATGGAATATGTGGATATTCTAGTTCCTGTGTTTGTATGGAATGTGTAATGAGGACTGTAGCACGAATCTTAAAAGGTCTTAAAAACAAAACAAAACAACAACAAACCTTGGAGCCAGATATTGGGGTGAAAGCTGAAAGATCAGAGAAGCAGAACAAGCCACAGCCAACCTCACCTCACCAACTCCTCAGCCAATCCTGTTTCCTCAGACTCTGAGTCCTCACCCAAAAGGGTCTCACTTGAACTGCTACTTAGTTCCTGTCTCCTCAGCCTAATATATCGTGTTTCGCCCAGCCATGTTACTTCCTGGGATTAAAGGCGTGTGTGCTTTCCAAGCAAAGGCATGAGATCTCAAGTGCTGGGATTAAAGATATGTGCCACCACTACCTGACTCTGTTCCCATGTGGCCTTGAACTCACAGAGATCCAGAAGGATCTCTGCCTCCCAAGTGATAGGATTAAGGGTGTGTACCACCACTGTCTGGCCTCTATGTCTAATCTAGTGGCTGGTTCTGTCTCTTGATCCCCAGATAAGTTTTATCAGGGTGCACAATATATCACCACAGAGGACAGCTGAAAGGCTGGATGATAATTGTAAAGCTAGGTGACTGTACTAAATTTTTGCCTGCAAGGATGGACTACTTCAAGTCTTAGTGAAGGGCTTCTGTGTGAACACAGGGTTGGGTATGATCATTGCACATCATAAAAATGATTGGTAAACTGGAGAGTTTGCAGCTGCTCTTCTGGGTCCTGCGTGGTGGCTGTGGGTTACAGGGTGACAACTTCTTCAGGAGGATTCATTCAGAAAACATATCTTACATGTACTGATAGAGCACCAGAAATCACTCAGGGGACATTGCTGGGGGGCAACAGTGGTTCTAGAGATGGGGTTAGTCCTTGTGAGACTTGATAAACCTTTAATTTCTGTTACATGTGAAAAACAAATACACGTCAACATGACAGGGAAGGTAGGAACTAATGACTTTCCAGTGGATGGCCTTCAGTTCCATCTTTGAAATAAGTCGTTACCTGTGCAGGAAAACATGTTGTTTTTCAATGTTAGCTGAAGAAAAAAGCTGTAGATCAGGGTCTGCTAATGCTGGAATGAACATGTGCGGTTAGTACACGTTATGTGAGAACCACCACATTGCAGAGAGCATATATCATAAAATCCTTCTGTAATGTTGTTTATGAGCTCTAGGATTCACTCTCATTATCTCATTTTTTTCCATCTAGGTGAAGGAAACAAATCTCACTTTAATCATTTCCTTAGAACTTGTAATTAAAGTATTGCATTTTATTTTCTTCTTCAAAATACAAGCCCCCCTTGAGAGATGTTTCGTAACATAGGAAGTTGGTTTTTATCTTTTATACCATGAGTACTTTGACTATTTGGGGCACTGGGATAATCCTTTTTTTTTTTTTTTAAATCCTGGCAAAAATATTTTATGGGCTTATGACTGAGGTTCATATTTATTGTATTTACTGTTATATTCAGTGTTTTATTTCTTGAAAGTTATCTAGACTGGGATATTTGTAGTGTTCTACATTTTTGGTCAAACTATGGGACTTTAAAGAACACAATGAGTGTCCTGAAGGAATCACTCTATTATTAGCAGATTTAGTATCTTAGTTTGTGTCATTTCAAAACATGTCCATTCCTCTAGTAATTGACATTTTAGTTTTTTGTTTCATAACTAGGGTTGTGAAGCTCCTTTTGAGTTTGTTTCTAAAGAGTGTCCCCACACACCCTCCTCATCTTGAGTCTCAGCTCATAAAACTGATGCCACTAAATTGTGACCAATACCTTGTCCTCCTACATGGCGTACCATGTCTGTGGATCACTTGACCGCCAACTGCTAGGTAAAGGAACACATTTTGTAGCCACCTTTTCTAATTGATAAAAATGCTTAGAAAATGGCATCAATCTCCCTAAGTGCCAGGCAGCTTTGCTGGTAAAGGGGGGGTGGCTTATGTAGACATTAATTTAACCCGTGTGATCTTAGTTAAGAAAGGCAGTGGTCTAGGAATGCTACAGTTGACTTCCAAATTTAGTAAGTCCTTAACAAAGTGTTTTCAAGTCCACAGACATATATTTTGCCTAGTTTAAGCAGCTCTGGCATTAGAAGACCTGGGTACACTTGTCTTTTATTAATTGTTTCAGTCAAAGATGGAATTAAAGATTTAATTTAGTTTTAAAAATTATTCTATTTAAAAGGGGTTCTGTGACTATTTTTATGATAGTCACTGTCAAGCTTTAATATAGTCAACCAATGAAAAGTATCATACCAAGTTTGTAAATAACTCATTCTTGATCATCATCACTAGAATTGAAACACCATGAAGGGAGCCGCTCCAAATCCCTTATAGCTTATATTTCCATTACCCTTTCCAATCATAAAGCAACTAAACAAACAAACATCAAAAAGCCAAAACAAAACTGAAAAGCAAGGTATGGTTATTTTTTTTTTTTTGTGATGGGACAATTTATAATGCTCAGAAGCTAGTAAGTGATAAGGCTTACACCTCAAGGAGACTTGGGAAGCTGGGAGGGTAGCATGGGAAACTGTGTTGGGAACAAAGAGTATTTTGCTGAAAGGCCACATGGGTCCCAAGCTGAGGATTTTATCTTCTCATAGTGCCATCTTACTAATCCTATCAACAGGAGCCAGGGCTACCTAGGAGTTGATAGATGGAGATTGGAATTATTTACCAGGCTATTTCATGGTATTTATTAACAATTGTTACCTTCGTAAATTGATTCCACATAATCCTTACAGAGTAATGCTTCCCCTTTCTGGAAGACATATAGATAATATGGTACTTCTATGAAGGTTTTCATGCCGCTGAAAAACCGATTTTGTTGTAGCTTAACGGAGGAGCAGGAAGATTATATTAGCATAGACTTTGGGCCATTTGCGTTCCCATAGGGTACGGAGTGTAGCTGATATGACATGACTTGCCTTCAACAGTTGTTTTAACAAGATATCCTTCATATACAATATGCTAAGCTGAAAGGCATAACTGAGTAATGCCGGAAAGAAACACTGTTGGCAAAATTCTTGACTTTCATCTTTATCTGATTAATCCAAAGCAATGTGTTACTTACAAGAATGCATTTTCAACTGAATATATAGGATAGAATATTCTTTTAAATATCTATAACTCACAAGAACTATTTTTGGAGTGGAGATTTTTAGTTCCACAAAGGTTTTTTTTTTTTTTTTTTTTTTTTTTTCTGAAAAATTTCCAGGATTTTAGGTGTCTGGTATAAGGAGGCAGTATAATATATATTCATTAATAACCATTTTAAGTACCTACTAGGTGTGAGACACTGTTAGGTACTGGGAATATGGCAGTGGATCAGACATGTGAAGGTCTGTTTATGTTACTGTGAGGTTCAAACAGGACTCCAGTGGACCAGTGAAGGGAATGCAAAGGGGTAGGAAGTGCTGTAGAATGGCCAGAAAGTCCTGACTGAGACGTTGGCAAAGAGCAAAGTTAAGATGCTCGAGTGAGCCGTGTGGTCTAGTGGGTAGACCCCATGGAGTCAACAGACCCTCCAGCCCTGGCAGCCTCTGTCATGAGTGTCACTGTGTCCCCAGTGCCTCCCTCCTCCTGGATTCCTGTTTCTTTGTGATATATGACTCGTTTTATATTGGGCCACATTTTTTTTTTTTTTAACTTGGGGTGGTATGTGGGGAGGAATAATTCTGAACTCACGGAATGAAAAGTGATATGAATTATTTAGAAGAAAACATAAAAATCAAGCTTCCATAAATACTCCAAATTGCACCTTAACGAGAAACTGTGTTTTGTAAATGTTTAAAAGTGTAAAAGAAAGCCTTTCCACTCTAAAAATGGGATCTTTACTAATTTCCTAATTAACACTTTCCCTCTGCTTAGCACTTTCCAGGACCTGATTTAATTACAGTTCCTAACACCTTGAAGAGTGTTCTAAAGGGAGCCAGGGCTGCTTTGCTGAAACATTGCAGTAACATTTTTTTTTTTTTTTTGCCCTCTTTGGCTTCAGTTTGTGTGAAACAGATAATTTATTTTTCACTTCCAGAATCTTCATTGGAAGTATGTGCAGTTCTGTGTCCTTGTGGCTGGAACTCTGGCTGTTCAGGGGTGTGTCAGCTGCACCCCTGTGTCAGACTCCAGGATGGAGCTCCTTGACCACTTACTTAATAATATACAGGTAGTTTTGACCTTGAGCCTAGAAATAAAATGGAGGAAGCCTTGATTCTCCTGTTCATTCCAAACTTGGAGGGTCCTGTGTTTGAACTCTGCCTCTTCATTCCTCTTGGAAAGGTACCTGTACTGTAACTGACTTAGGATCGTTTGGTAATGTGAGTACCAGTACTCTAACTAATCAGCTACCACATGAACCATAACTTTCCCTAAATAGTAGAAAGTAGATACAGCTTAAGAAGTGATAGAATAGCTCGGTTTGTGTGAGAGAATTTTTCTCCATGAATAAAATAGCTTTAGAGTAACATAATTGATAAATATGTCCTCACTTAATGTAGGGTTGAAGAAATTAACAAGCAAAAAATTATTTCTAAGTGTTCATTCCCTCCCAAGATAATTCCCATAGAAATAAGGGGATACTGCCATGTGCAGTATCACATTTTTTGTGCTTCTTAAACCATTAAGATTTGGAGAATTTTAACGACCTTCAAGTAAGTCTCTTACAGAGTTAGATTTGATAACAGAAAGCAATGGGTAATTATGTAAACCCATATTCCCAGTGACTCTGTGTCACCCCAGGAACATGGAACTGCTCTTCCTTGCCAATACTCTGTCTTCAGTGTGAGACACAAACACAGCTCTGTTCCTGCCAGGATTACACGTGTACCTGCTGACACAGCCCAGCACACGGGAGCTCCTGAACTTATTATAGGGGTGTTTTAAGTAATATTTATGCCAAAGTGCTTTTCTTTGCCAGTTCCCGGGGTATCCATCCACTCTCCATACATACATTTGCCTCCCTGCATCCTTGACTTGAATTTTTCACTTCACACTGTCAAGCGCTGGGTACTGCTTCTGGGTACTGAGCTTATCACTGCTGGACACACAAAGTTCACAAACATTTTAAAAATGTGTGTCCTACTCAACAGAAAGTTCTGCCCATTCTTGCTGGGGAGAAGGCTCTTTGGAACTTGGAGCATAGTTCTCTCCTCATGTTACTTTTATAAGAACGAAGCAAGACCCCAGTAGATGAGATGGTTGAGAAATAACCAGCAGATAGGGGACAAATGTCACAGTAAGGACAGTACAGGTCAGAGGAAGATGGATCAGAAGAAGCTGAAGTGACTTCCTGGAAGAAAATGAAAGTTTTGAGTTCACCCAGAAGCTTTGGCGTCTTGGCCAAATGTTCACAACGAGAGCGCTGCATAGGATGAGGAAAACCTTGAGGCAAAGCTGGGCATCATCTCCTGGTTACCCTCTAATGTGAGCTCCCAATCCCTGGGCAAGGAGATTCCACGCAGGGAGCCCAGCAAGAGGCTGTTCAACTCTTGTTTGACTGGGGATGAAAGCCAGGGCCTTGAGCATGCTGGGAAGTCACAGACCTACACCCCTGGGCCAGCCACTGTCTAGCTCCTGCTTCTCTGTCTTCTTTGGTTCCTGCTGAACAAGGGGAATGTTCTCTTCCTCCTCGCCTATTTTCCCTGTCTGATACTCTCCCAGACACTTCTCGTAGGCTAGTCATAAGTGCCATTTGAAAAACGACTTCGTTCCCAGTGGTCTTCTTTACCAGTAACGTACATTGCTAATGAGCTGGTGTGTACTGAGGGCTCAGGAGAAGGGAACTGTGCCACAAGCACTTCCCATTCTACCTGTTGGCAACACTCAGATCTTAAAGTGTTTACACCAGAGGGACCGAGGCTCCTTGGAGCATGCTCTGTGAGTCATAGATGAGAAATCATCCCCTCATTTCAGAACTTGTAAATACAGTCACAAAGCAGTCGGTATGGACATGAGAGTTGAGCCGTTTACCCGGGTTAAGAGTTTAAGGAAAAGAGGACAACTTTACCCAGCTTATTCCGGAGACCATCCCTTGCATGTGAGGCTGTCTGCTGCAGATGGGGACCTCTGCTCCGGCCTCACTGTTAGTTTGCTGCCTTGACTCCCCATAGAAGTGCCGTGCACTTCTGGAAAGAGGTTGTTGTGTGTGTGAGTAGACATGGTCTTCTTTCCTAAGTGAAAAAGAACCACCATTAGGTTCTTCTCGGGACTCACACCTGTGTACTGAAGATTCAGTTACCTTCTAAGGGTGGAAATCACTTTTAACTCTTGTGTCCAAGATTTAAACTAGATCAAAGATTGCCACTGTCCAGGGTCAGTGGCCTGATAGGCTCGCCTTCCTCTCCCCATTTACCAGGACACTCAGTACTTGCTGTCTGGTCTCGTAAGGGGAACCACTTCTCTACAGCTCTGGGTGTGCATGAATCAATTTGTATTGAACCACTTCGTGTCGGTCCTCAGGGTGCACTTGTGTATTTTGGGTTATTTTGGTGTGAGCAAAATGGAATACTCTGGAGGGCAAACTAACATTGTTACCATAGACTGATTTATAGGACTTTTTCCTGGACAACCGAACTTGCAATGATTTCTCTTTAAAGATTTATTAAAAGATCAATTGTCCCCAATGATTGGTCATGCCAGTGAGGAATAAGCACTGTTAAAGCATCCATGAAAAGGAAAATTGTGTTATCAACACAGTTGGCATTCGGTGATAGTGCTGCCCGGCTACCCCAATGCGAACTGAGACAGGAGCTAATTGAAAAGTTTAAAATGGATTCTCATTTGTGTTCCTTTAACTAATGACATTTATGAAAGGATTTTGATCTGCTTGCCACAGAAGGTCTAGTGTTAAAAGGGGAGGCCTGGCCACTGGAAGGCACATACAGCTGGGATTGGTAGAGTCAGACTGACTTTGAAGGACATTCACTTTGTCTCTGAAATAATTGCCTGTAGATTTCTTTTGGAAATTGATATAAAAGATTTTTCAGACCTTGTCCAGCTTGAGTTCAACTCCTTTCTTTGCCTCTTGTTTTAGCAAAGTGTGTTGACTTTGACACCCTTCATGTACTATGTTTTCAAGTCTAGAAATCTAGCAAGCCCTGTTTGGATTAAAATGGGAGTCCATAAGCGTTTGTACTGGGCTTCAAACAAGGCAGTTGTGTATGGAGTCTTACTCTTTTACCCAGAAGACCTCGGAACATTTGAGAACTGGTGTTAATGGTGGCATTCCCCTTGGTCATGTCCACCTGAAGTAACTTGAGATTGAAAGCTTATTCTGAAGTTGCTCTTGAATGAGAGTTTGGGGGTTTGGAACTGACTTCTCAGGATGGGCAGTGACAGTAGTGGTTTCATTTACAGATGGTTCTTCAGATTGTAGGGGATGTCATACACTTCTCTTTACTTTTACAACACCTATGTAGGACAAAGGGAGTCTGGGTGCAGTGTAAGCAAACTTTATGCTGTATACTCTTTTAAAAACATACCTCTTTCTGTCTACTAGCCATCTTTTTGTTGGAGAAAATTGCCATGTCTGAAAGTTAGTTACAAGATATGAAGGACACAGAGATTTGCTCCTCGGCGTACCCCTGAGCACAAAGTCCTGTGGGCTTCTTAGTGTGAGAAGGCACAGCAGGGCCCTAGGAGCTCAGGAGAAGGCTGAGAGTCATCCTGTCTGACCTCTGCCCACAGCAGTTAGGCTTGGAATCCACATCCAACCTTTTCCTGGAAGACTACCGAAAGTTCTCAGAACTAGAGTTCTTGCTGTCAGTTTCTTAGTTGTCTCAACCCTTAGTAAGTCAGGATTGAAAGCTACGTCAAGAGTGCTCCCAAATGAGCAGGTATGTGCATGGGGTTAAATGGTTCAGTCACTATAAGGACAGATACTTTCTCAGATACTAGAAGTTTTAGTAAAAAATAAATCCCCAAGAATGAGATCTCTGGTGTGTTTACAACATTGGTTGGTGATGGTTAGACCAGGTGTCTCTAGATTCTTAGCATCTTATCCAGGAGTGAAATAGAGACACACAGATTGCAAAGAAATGTTAATCAAAATGAAACAGTACAGGTTAGAAAGGTCTACAATGTCAGGACTGACAGAAAGACACAAGAGTGAAGGAAATACTCAATCTCCAATTATTGTCTGGGGATTTTTTTTTTATGGGATTAAAGGGAAGGAGTATTTTGGTTACAAGGGGCATACTTTGGGTGGTTCTCTATTTTGATTTTGACAGATTGAGTTATACAGCCATTTCTCTATTGTACATGTCTCTTCCCATAATGATTTTAAACATATGCATCTCCAATTATGCATAGGCATAAAATTCTAAATAGGGGATTTTCTCTACAAGTTCACTTTGAGGACACAGTGTACCTTTTTGTGCATGCAATGGAAACCAGTTCAAGGTGGATTTACCTTCTTACTCTGGCATCTGGACACTAGCAGAGTACAATTTAATGTCTATGTTTTATGGTAATTAAAGGAAGGAGAAACTTATCCCATTGTTCAGAGATAGATGTGAATGTAGCTCAATGAAAGTGTGTGGAGGGGGTAAGTTGTTAACAGACTGCTCAGTGCTTTGTTAAGAGAGAGGTGTGTGGCAGAGATAGGCCAGCCTGGTCTACAGAGTAAGTTCCAGGGCAGCTAGAGCTGCATAGTGTGTGTGTGTGTGTGTGTGTGTGTGTGTGTGTGTGTGTGTGTGTGTGTGCGCGCGCGCGCGATTGCATGCATAGATAAGGGTCTTGAGTGGCCAAATGCACTATTAGAAGAGAGGTTTGTGTAGCCCAACCCAAGTGGAGTCCCAGGTTACTAAACTATGCATTATGTTTGCTTACCTCTGATACAGCACTAAAAACAAAAATAGCTCATTTATTTCCAATTATAACATAAAAATGAATCCAGCTTCTTTTTCCCACTTTTATTGAAAATACATTATTTTCTCATACATTATATCCTGATTACAGTTTCCCCTCTCTCTACTCCTCTCAGTTGCTCTCCACCTGCCCTCCCATCTGGATCCACTCCTTTTCTGTCTTTCGTTATAAAAGAACTGACTTCTAAGAGATAACGACCAAACAAAATAATACAATATAATATAATAAGATAAAACAAGGCACAGAAATCAGCGACACACTCGTTCAGACACTCAGGAGTCCCATAAAACTACTTAACTTAAAGCTATGATGTATACACAGAGGAGCTGGTGCAGACCCATGAAGGCCCTGTGCTTGTGGTTTTAGTCTCTGTGAGTTCATAGGAGCTTTGTTCCTTTGAGTTAGAGGGACTTGTCCTCCTGGTGTCCTCCATCCCCTCCACCTCTGACACCCTTTCTCACTCCTCTTCCTTGGGGTTCTGTGAGCTCTGAGGGGAGGGATGTGGTTAATAGAGTTGCATGCTTCAAGATCTCTCTGTGTGCATAATGTCTGGATGTGGGTTTCTCTATTTGTTCCCATCTGCTGCAGGAGGGAGCTTCTGTGATGATGGCTAAAAAAGGCACTGATCTGTGACTATAGCAGAATATCATCAGGAGTCATTTTATCAGCACTTTTTTTTAAAGACTAGTAGTATTTGGTTTTACCCCAGGTTTTTGGGCTAGTATTTATATTTCTTTTCTGGTAGTCTACAGAGTACCTTTTCATACTAAATACACTAGAATGTAGGGGTAAGGTCTGATATAGGCACCAGCTTGATCTCTCTGTGTTCAGTGGGATGTGTGGGTGTTGACTTCAGCAATGAAGCCTTGCTCTCTGCTTGTGGAGAACAACCTATTGTCTTGGGTTATTTGGGGATTCTATAGAACCTCTTTGGCCAACAACTCAATTGGCTGTAACCCAGTACTGAAAGCTTCATTTGATGACAAGAGATGGCCTGTTGAGACTCCATGTCCCTCATTATTTGGGAGATTATTTTATTAAAACCACCTTCATATATTTTAGGAAGTTTTCATTGTACTGTTTCCATACCAGCCCTCAAATGCTCCTCAGTTCTAGCTGTCTCTCCCCACATTCCCTCTCTCAACCCCATCTCCCATCCCCACCTGATCCTCCTATTCCCACTACCCACCCATGCCCATCCATAAAATATATTCTGTTTCTCCATTCCAGGAAGATCCATGTGTCCCCCTAGTGCTAGCAACTACCATAAATTTTAATGAAAGAAAATTAGTAATAAATTATGAAAAAATTCAGGATTTTCTCTACCTTATTAAATATATTAAGAGTCTAATCAGGTCAACTTCCTACTTTTCTGGAAATTTCCTTGTGGTCAATCCAAAGAAAGATATGCATTGGAATGATGGCCCAATTTTCAAACAGCATCTTCTCCAGCCCAACTCAAGAAGACTCCCATTTTGGAATGGGTTGTTCTAAGAGATGTTGTTCTAAGTTAGAATGTTAGTAGTTATGGATGATAGTCTGTAAGTTAATACTGCCTCAAAAAACTGTATCATAGATGGAGTGTAGGATAACCCATGGAAATAAAGGCATAATATTCCTTGACATTCCATATATTTGGACTCATTCTAGGCAAGGGAATTGTGTATAACCTCTGTCAAGGAAATGGTATGTGCAAGAAGAGGACCAGGAAGGAGGGGAAAGCCCTTGAATCCCGTTGACTCTAGAGTGAATAGCCCACCTTGTGGTGGTAAAACTGGTGATGAAATCGAAACAGACTGACAAGTACTGAGGGAAAACCATTGTTCTTCATATGAAATAACATGTAAGCAACAGGTGTTCCTTACAGCACAGCGAGCCACATGTACAGTGTGAGGAAATCAAAGCAATTGTCCGAAAGATGATGGTAGATCTGGCCCTTCTCATGATAGGCTCCTCTGGTAGAGAAGTGATCACTGACCATGTTGTAAAACCCCCTGCATTCTGGAATTGCCTGTTGCATGGAAAGTGTGCTCTCTGTTCCTAGGCAGCGGCCACCTGTACAGGCCCAGTGGGTGGGCCCAAAGGCCTGTAGAGCTTTATGTTAGGCAGAGTCCTCTTCCTGCCTAGTAGATTTGTACTGCAGAAACTGCACTCTTAAAATATTAAGCATATGATTTTTTTTTGGTGAAAAGACATTTTATGTTGATATTGTTTCATTTTTTAATAATATTAAAATATCACCACCAACCTTGGTCTGTGAAAAGACATTTTGAACTGAATTCATTATCTTTTATTTTAGATTTATGTTGAAGTATTATTACAACTGAAAGTATTATAGTTACTTTCGTGTGAGTTAAAACTCAGCTGTAACAATTCATTGACTAAATATTATGATGGTAGTCAACTTTCACATGGAAGTGTTAATTATTCACCTCATAGTGCACTCGTAAAAAAGATTTACCAACAGTCTCCTAGGAGTGGAAAGCATATTGTCTCTTGGCATATTTTATAAGCACATTCTCCCCACACTCCCAGAGCAAGGTCATTATGCTTTTTCTTCTGTGACACCCAGAGGGCTGTAGATACTCACCCTAGATTGGACATGCCACCATATGTTAAAAATGATGCTCACTTTTCTTCATTGTAATGGGCATTGAAGGCCTCGTTTAGTTGACTGCGTGGGTCATAGAACATCTTGATTAGGCAATTACTGAGGGTGTTTTTGACTGACTGAATAGTGCATATAGACTGTTTTGATTGAATGACCATTTCCTTTATATTCTCATTTAAAACTCAAAAGGTTAAACTTGTTTCCTTATTTTATTTATATAACATTATTTTATGGCAAGTATTATAGGGAGAAATCTTTTTGCTTCTAACTTAGTATTCCAGATGTTGTTTGGGACTTCTGGTCCCCATGTGGGGTCCAGGACTCAAGTGAAGCTGTGGAAGACTGCTAAGGTGGAGGCTTGCGGTAGAGACCCAGCCCTGAGTTTTAAAGTCAGTCCTTACCCATTGCATTAGTCCATCCTTTACTCTCCTTGCTGTCTTGGCGCACAGACTTTTTCTTACTTTCATTTTTATCTGCTGGTTTCCCACTATTCAACAAGTCTCTCGAAAACTAGTGTCGTCTTGTTAAAGCTGCAGTAATTCCAGCTCTCTGAGTTTTCTGTGGATTGCTATGTCTTGCATGACTTTAACACAGGTGTCATTTTGTGGTTTTAAAATGATCCCCATGATGTTTTAAAATGAGCATGTTGACTGATTCAGGGTGTTTTCTTTTCTTTTTTTCTTTCTTTTTTTTTTTTGCGTTGTTGCTTTCTTCCAGTCAATTGATGTATTTTGTGTTTCTCCTTTTTGATTCCTAACTTAAATTGTTATTACTTATTATTTAATGTGAGTGTGTGTGTGTGTGTGTGTGTGTGTGTGTGTGCTTGCGTGTGTGTCATATTGTGCCTTTGGAGAGGACACGTGTAGGACAGAGCCTGCTCTCTTTCCACCATGTGCATCCCAGGAATTGAACTCAAGTTGTTGGGCTTGTTGATACCTTTACCTGATGAGCGATCTTGTGGACCTGTGTTTCCTAACTTTTAAACATTTCCTGTTTTGATTATGACTTATGTCTTAAATGTATTTGTCCATGTGATCTACATATTTCCTTCCTTTTACTAATATAAATGATTGGGGGGTGTAGCTTTTGTTTCTTTGTGATTGGCATAGCTACTTTCCTTTTGTATGTCAGTTTAATCTATGATTTGTTTATTGGCTATGACAACGTCAGTCAGGACATTCCTCACTTATAGTGTGGCTGGTCACCTCAGTTTTGTATCCCTACAAGCTAGGGACATTGCTGTGAAGTGGAGTGTCTTCCACAGATTTTGGAGAGTCCTAGGCTGCTGGGTCTTTGTGAGGCTAGGATGGCCTGAGAAGCATAGCCAGGGATATAGAAGCTGATGAAGTTGCCACGGGACCAGGCTACAAACAGGTCCTATTTGTTGCTGTGGTAACATCTCATTTTCACAGTACTGTTAGTTGCTGTGATAGACTGCGGATCAGGGCTTGGCAATTTTTATGGGAATCCCTTGTTTCAAGAGTGATCACAGTAACCTTAGGATGCCTGCGACTGAGTTGGAGTTTCCCTGAGTTACCGTCTCAGTTGTACAGAAAGAAGGAGCGATTTAAGATCTAAAAGGCAAACTTGTGCATGTAATCCACGGTAAAGGAGGAAAGCAAATCAATGAGCTGGGCTCCGTCAGGCTTTTCCCCATGCTGCAGCAAGCACACCTTTGTTCAGACTCAGAATGGATTCCAATGCTTGGCCTTGGGTGACTTCCTGTCATTTTCTCCAGCCCTCTTTAATGGAATCTAACCTCCTCATCTCTCCTCCTAGCCTACATCTAATTCTGGCATGGTGAGTGCAGGCTCTGTCCTGGGTTATTCTAAGAGCTAGAAAAGTTGCAGGAGACGTTTGTCGCTCCTTTTCATTTGCTAATTGCCCACGAATTGCACACCTTGTAGCATGATGTGAAAATATGGCCAGAGGACGGGCCAAGGCCTCAATTTTAGTTGCCTCAGGATAGTAGGACTGCAGTTGGATCTCGGTCTCCAGGCTGGGGACAAAGCCAAGTGTTTTCAATTTAAACTCCAATAAGAGTGGCGACAATACTAAACATGTTTGCTGAACATGCTGTGAGAACGTAGGTGAGATGGCATTACACAGAGCTCCTTTCCATTCAGATACAGCCTTCAAAAACGATTGATGTTCATCCAAGTGTTCCATTCAAATTGCTTAACTATTTTCAAACAAGGCTCACGCGTCATAATTTTTACCAACATGGTAATTGTAGAAGACAGTAGTTCCAAACGTTGATGCTTGTAATAGTTGAGGAGAAATATACTTTTAAATATAAGTGCATTAAACCATGTGCATACTTGAGTTAGATCTTCAGGCAAATGACTCAATCATCTCATTGAATGAAGGGTAGAGGTCCAACAATTCTGTCTAAAGTAGGTCATTTTACATGATAGCATAGCCTATGAGCATAGTTGAGCTTTCACGACAGGAAGAGTATATCTTACTAAGTTCCCAGTGGTGTCACCAACTGGAACAAGGAATGCCCTGCTGTTCATAGTGGCCTTCATGTGTCTTTGAAGCTTGTGATGACCTCCATTAGAGTCTCATTTCTCTGGAGCCCTTTAACAGTGAGTGCCTTTGGTTGAATATGGTCTGCAACATGGCTCCGTTGAAGGAAGGGTGCACATGGGATATGCTCCGAGTAAGTTAACAACTGCCTCTCAAATGTCAAGGCTGAACAGGCACCCTTCAAATTACACCTTTTAAACAAGAAAGAAAGCTCATTACCTCGTTTTCCTTTATAAAATTTGTAACTTTTTTTTTTCTTCTGGAGTTGAGGACCAAACCCAGGGCCTTGTGCTTGCTAGGCAAGCGCTCTACCACTGAGCTAAATCCCCCACTCCCATACTTGTAACTTTTAAGTAAGGTCGAAAACTATTCTCTATCATCCTAGAACTGACTATGCAGACAAGAAATAAGTGTTAGAAGGCAGGCATGTAAAGAGATGCCATCAAGTTTTCATTAGGCCATGGATGATCTCCTGAAACAGTTTCTGTTTAGACATAGCAAACGAATATTTCAGTTGCAAAGAATTTAGCTTAAAATATCTGATCGTCCCTCTCCATTGCTGGCCACACATTTTTATCTTGTTGACTTCATGTGAAATTAGGAGTCCGGATTCATTGCTGGCCGTCATAATTATGTGTGTAAATCCCTGTCAAGCTGATACTTGTTTCAAATTTTAGTTCTGCTGTGTTTACCACCACTTTTTTTTATTCTGTCCTGAAATGGATACTTTGCTGAAAATTTTAATGAGTGTGGTTCTTAGAACATGTGGTTATTCACACCAATTTAAAAAATAGTGAAATACATAACTAGAATTATTTTTATTTTAAAATGGCGGAAAAGTAGTTAATATAAGTTCCAGGCCTTTGAATAAATGAGGGTAGAATTCCAAGTAGCCATCAAAATGTGTAAACTATGCCCTTGGTAACTTTACAGTCCTGAGTTCGAACTCTTCTTAGGGCTGGAGGCTACACAGTGTGGTCCTTACCTGCAGCGTGGAGAGGCAGGGGTATGATGCGCGTGTGGCCTGAGTCTTTGTGGGTGTGATCTGAATGTAATCAGGGGAAATTAATTCCCTAAGCTGCTGGCAGGCAGCATGTACTTGTTAATTATTCAGGTGGATGACAAATGCCAAGCAGAGGTTCTCGCAAAGACAAAGTTTGTATGATGCATGTTTAGTAACTGATAGGCCTGACATTCTGTGGTGTCTCATTCAGTGCTAATCCTAATAAGCTGCCTGGTGAGATGAACGCTTTCCTCCTGTCCTCTGCGGGGAGAACAGAGATCCGAAAGAGCTTCATTATGGCTATAAAGCCTGTACTTTGTGGTATCCTTGGTGAAGAGGTATCTTGTCCAGATGAATACCAACAGGAAGTGAGGATGCAGCTGTGATACAGAGGCCTAGCATGAGGAAAGCCGTGGATGGAGCCATGGCCATTCTTCTCTGCTGGGAAGGGGATTCTAGCTTAACTTCATGAATCTAGTGTGCACAGAGGGGAGGGAGGTCTTTAAATTAGATCTGCAGCACGTAGGTCAGCTCTGTGGTTTGTTCTGAATGTCAAGCAATGGGAAAGCTTCCTTCCCTTCTTAATACAGTATTGTTGGGTTTTTTTTTTGGGGGGGGGGCTTCATGCATTCCTAGGCCAATAGATTTTCTTAGGAGAGAAAGAGTTTTCAGTGGGAATTCTAACATTATCTTAAAACAGCACCACCACCACCAAAACTCTGTGACATAGTTCCTCATGGCCGAGGAAACTGTAAATAATTGATCACCTTGATTATGAATAGGAAGTAGAAGTTCTGTTTGGCTGATTCTCAGATCCTAGTTGTTGTGGCTTTTGACACTTTATGATCACTTGTGGCCATCCTTGTCTCCTTTTCACATTCAAACTCAACTTGGGTAATATTCAAATCAGAGTTTGAACCTATGAATTTTTAAAGACTCAAGCTAATTTTTGGAGTCTAATGTAAGATGGTGCATTTAGTGAGAAATAAGTAAGTAGCCTAGACTTCAGCTCAGGTCGTTAATCAAAGTTCTGTATGACTGTGCATGATGCCCAGTCCCTCTGGGCCTCAGTGTCCTCAGGGACATTGCTAGAGTGGAGTAGGATGCTGAGCACATAATCTGTGTTTCGTTGTTGAAAATAGTTTTCTTCTGGTTTCTTGGGCATTGTGCGCGCATATCCGTGGCCTGGATCTTATGAGGTTGAGGACTGTCTTCACTGTGTTTGGAGGGAGAATGTTTTTAGTCCCCTTCGGCGGTGGTTGCTCATGACTGTGGAAGTCCCTCAGCAGGACTTCTGAGTTCTCACTCCTGTTACCACAGTGTCTGACTCACTGCACTTTGTAGGTTGTTTGATCATCTTGGCTCTGATATCACTTTTCAAATATTCTAACTTCGAAACTAGCCCCTTTTCTGGACATCTGTAACAAAAAAAGTGGAAAGTGTTTGCCTAGCACCTTGATGAGGAGGTGAAACACTGTGGATATGGTCGTTACAAGACATTCTTGTGGTTCTCTCAAAGCATTTCCTTTCCATTCCCAGAATGAGTCTGCTCTCTAAAATCATAAATTAGTTTCTTTGTACTAATACTTAATAAAATGATGTCTTAGAATGTGCATTCTTTGATGTTTGACACCTTTAAAAATTATTTATGTATGTGGGTGTTTTGCCTACATGCATGTGTCTTCACCATATGCATGTCTGGTGCCTGTGCGGGCCAGAAGAGGGCGTACGAGCCTCTGAAACTGGAGAGAGGAATGATTCTGAGCAGTCCTATGAGTGCTGGGAATTGCACTTGGGTCCTCTGGAAGAGCAGCCAGTGCTCTTTACTGCTGAGCCATCTCTCCAGCCCTGATATTTAACATCTTTTAATCAACATTATATTTGTGAGATGGAGCCAAGGAAATGCATTATTGTTTATTCCTCCTTTTGTGTGTATTTGTGTGTGTGTGTGTGTGTGCATGTGTGTATGAGTGTATGAGTTAAGGTAGGTGTGTATGTGTACATGCATGAGTATGCAGGTGGAGGCCACAGGTCAATGTTGAATGTCCTCTTCACTTATTCTCTAACTCACTTCTTGAGGCAGGATCTCTCATAAACCTGGAATTTGCTGAATGGTGTGTTCTGACCTGGCTGACGAATGTACTCATTTCTGCTGGATCCGTATATAACACAAAAATTGCTCAGTCATAGGCTATGTATATGGTTATCTTTTGGAAATATTCGTTTTTTTTCAAAGTAACTGTAGCAGTGCACTTTAAGAGGGAATTCTCTTGCCTCTTTATTTACCAGCATGTTTTCTGGCCGACATCTTTTCATCATTCTGGTGAGCATGAATTACATCACTTTAATTTGTGGCAATCTGCTGACCAATGAGGTTGAGCACATTTTCAAATGCATGTCGGTCATTTACTAAAAGATTTAAGTACATTCTCATGTTTGACAATAACTTCTTTCCCCTATTGAATTACCCTTTTTGCTAAGTGGCAGGAGTTCTTTGTTTGTATATTTCAGATGTGATCTTCATTGAATTTACAAGATACACCTATTACCTCTTTATCTTTCCTTTCCACTCCTTTAATTATATCCAGAGATGAAAAGAAACCCTCCTACATGATATAATTTATGTTCTTCCCCATTTAAAATACTGGGTCCTATTTAAGAACTATTTGCCAACTCTAGTGTCCCCCAATTTTTTTTCACACATTTTCTTTTAAAACCCTTTCAATTTGCATCTGATGGGGACTTAATTTCTCATGTGTGGTAACTGGTTGCAGGGGGAGGGCAATATGCATGTCTGAATAACTCAGTTCTTGCTATTTTGTTACTATACTCTTCATTCCACGGCATGATGGTGGCATCTTCATTGTAATTAGGTTTCCACCAGCGCAGTCCCAATACTCATTTGACATTTGTGTTTTGCAGAAACCCTTTCACATTTGATATAAATGGTAGAATCCAGTATTGAATGATGCTCACTAAACTGGTCCAAAGACAATGATGACTAGGGTAACTATGTTGACTAGCCACATCTAATGGTACCATGCTGAGCCCTTTGCCTAGTGATTTATTTTAATATTTAAAATAACCCCTTTAGGAAACAGACCCAGAAAAATCACAGAGCTAATAGGCAGGTGCATAGGTGTATTGTAGCAAAAATCTAATTTCAAAGTTCTATGTATAATAGCTATGAAGCAGTCTTGGGACATTACCAAGGACCAGTTCTCCATCATCTAAACTCAAGCCCTTCATTCTTAAAAAGAAAAAAGCAAGAGAATAAAACTAATATAGCAGAATAGGATATTTCATTTTTATGTAACTTAGTATACTCAAATTAAGATACTTAAATGAGACTAATTTAGAAATAGAATCAGGGACTCTGGGGCATGACATATTTATTTTTATTCATTTATTCATTGGATGTTAGGTCTCACTATATTGTCCAAACTGTCCTTGAACTTATAATATTCCTATAGCCTAAGCCTACAGAGCTAGGATTAGATTCATGCACCATGAAGTCTGGCTTAAAATCTCATAGTAGATGAAACTTTCTTCCATGATCTACATTGAGACTGAAAATTGGTGCTGAGCTCGTGTTGCTGTGTGAAAGCATGCAGCTAGGAGGGTTTGTTGGCCTGAAGTTCAGTCTGTGTTCCCTTAGTCACATGCTGCATCCATGAGCTAAACCTGTCCAGAGAGGGGACCTTGGGGGACTTTTCCTAACATATACAAAAGCCCTGGTAAGCAAGCTCAGGCCTCACTTGAGACCATCTACTCGTTGAGCTGGTCGAGTGTGTTGCCTGGCAACTGGGAGGATGCCTCTATTGACTCTGCTTAGCGTTATCCAGCAAGAGCATGAGCATAAAAAAGCATTGTAACTCATATATTGTTTTAGTGTACAAGTATTATTTTGGTATAAGACTTTAGGACATGGACTTAAAATGTTATAGTTATATCATCTTGTGGATTTTCACATACTTGTAAAAATTTTGCCTATGTTTCCAGGATACAAGGTCTAGAGAGGCCATTCTGTAGATCCTACATATTTATGTTCAGATTATTGCTTTAAAATTTCTTTTCATATATAAGAAAGGAAAAGGATAGTTTGATGTTTAAGAAAAGGCATTAGAAAGTTGTGATTGTTTTCTGTTCTCTAAAGGGGATGGCGATATTAGGCAACCTGTTTCAATTAGCTCAATTAAATATACCTAAGAATTTATAAGGACATGTTACAGGGATACATGAAGCTATACAGCATGTGCAGAAATCCATTAAAGAAATAGTGACATCTCAGCTGGGTGGTGGTGGTGCACGCCTTTTTTTTATCCCAGCACTCAGGAGGCAGAGGCAGGCAGATCTCTACAGAGTGAGTTCCAGGAAAGGCGAAAAACTTCACAGAGAAACCCTGTCTTGAAAAACAAAAAAAACAAAACAAAACAAAAAAGTGACATCTCTAAACCATTGTATCCTACAGACTGAATATGTGAACTTGAACATCTGCCATCTAACGTGGTTTGAGTACCAAAGGGTAAGACTATGAGATATTCCAAAACAAAAATGATAACAACAGCCCAACCACGCAACAGGACAAGGAAGCTATACAGTGTGGACTACTTCTGGTCTCATGGGTGTAGACCCACATTTCCTTCTTCTTTACAGAAGATTAGTAAGTAGGCCTTGATTGATAAGTAGTTCCTTGATTTAGGAACAGTGTATTCTAAGGATTTTTAAATATTTCAGAACAAGTGTATGCAACTTCATGCAATATATAGAATTAGCCCAAGTCACTTTGTCCCTGCAGAACGTCTGTAGGCAGTGCAATTGTGCTGAGTTTAGTGGCTGTTCGTTTTGTTTTGTTTTGCTCTACCTTAAGGACCAAATAATGTTGTTTATAGGTAACCTCCGACCAGAGCCTTTGTGATCATGTGAATTTGAACATTAGGAATTGTGGCAACTGAGCCTGTCGATTTTTTCCTGTGCTGAACTTTGAGATACAGAGCTGTAATAGAAAGAGATTACTAAATTGAACCACTTTTTTAAAAATAAAAAGCTTCAGTCATGATCATTTTACTTAATTTTACCCAGGAAAGAAGCATTCTGAACTGTATGTGAAATTTATATCTATAGTTGTTTGTTAAGGCCCTTGATTCATTCATAAAAGAGCCTACCCAGACATTTTATAGATGCATTTATATTCAAGGGGAAAAATTTAACTGTCAGTGTCTGTTACCTCCTTTTCTCCCTGAAAATTGAGGGGAAAAAGCCATTTGTGCATTTCACTTAAAAAATGACTAATGAATTATTAGGGAGATTTATCAATCTGAATTAATAAAAGTCCGGGGTCATAAATTAAATTTAGTGCATATTTTCCCTCATTTAGGTTTTACAATGTAAGCAATTAGGGCCAGTCTTAATAAATGTGAAAATTATTTTTAATTGCACTAAAATAACAGCCTAAAATCTTGGTCTCTGGTCATATTTTTTCTTTTGGGTTCATTCTCAATAAGAGCTTCCAAAGCACTGAGATAGGTTGTTCTAGATGAAGGTAAATGTTTACCTGGATGTATTTTTTCACATTATTACATAATATAAGCATGAACTCCACATAACCCTGAATTATCAATTATTCTGATTTACTGGGTTCTTTATAGCTTTTGAAGGTTCATCAGTAAGGTAATAAATTGTAATGCAGTGTTTCTGGTTAGGGAATATTATAATCATGTGACTGTATCTTTCTGAAAAAACTAGACTATAGATGGATTTCCCAGTACACGCCACCACTGCAGCCTGTGGGCACACATACTTGCCTGTACACATACACACACACACACACACACACACACACACACACACACACACACACGTCATTCTTGAGCATTTCTGCATGCTTACAGATTCAAGCTTTACTTTCTTTGTGTCCTCTCTCTTTTACAGTGTCCTTCAGTAAGAAAATGCCCGACTTCTTGTTACTAAGACTGTTGTTAGATTTGTTACTACAGAATTTGGAGATGGAAATATTATACATTATTGCAGGAGTTAAATCGAAATCATGTTATAGTTATAGTTATAAAGGTATGAGAGGTTACAAGTCTGTATCTTTAAAAATACATAAATTTAGAAAAAGAGAGTGATGGCATGTTTAAAACAAAGAATATGTTCAGGGTGTTGTATAGGAACACTGATGACCTAAAACATTAGAATACAAATATAAAACAAGCAGCACAGGGTTTGCTGATAGTGTACAAAAGGAATAGAAAGTTTTCTAAAACTGTTCTTGAACCTGTGAATATTATTGGGAATTATATTATTTTTTTTGTTTGTTTGTTTTGTTTTTCGAGACAGGGTTTCTCAGTGTAGTTTCTCAGTGCCTGTCCTGGATCTCACTCTGTAGACCAGGCTGGCCTTGAACTCACAGAGATCCGCCTGCTTCTGCCTCTCAAGTGCTGGGATTAAAGGCGTGCACCATCACTGCCCGGCTGGAAATTATATTCTTAACGTGATTGCTTCATTAGCAGAAGATGGATGCTACACTGATCTGATGCAGAAAGCATATTGCCGCTGAAGCTGTTGACTGTCTTTGAATCTGTATGAGAGTCCAGGTTACATTGCAGGACTTTATGCTGCACATCCACTGGTTTATGCTGTTGCCCCAACTCTTAGCCAGACTCATCCTGCTTCTTCATTGTCAAATATCCAACAGTCACCACGACCTCCACTCTTACCCTGAACTGTTTAGTTCCTCCTTCCTTGTTCTTTATTTAAATAGTTGGGGTCACCAGTCACTCGGTTTTATGAGCTGTAAACTGAAGACCACTCGGCCTCTCTGTCCTCATTTTCCCTCTCACCCTTACCCAGGCAGGCACTTCACCCTGGAGATTTGTCCCCGCAGTGGTTGTCACATCTATCTGTTCCTTGTCTGACCATCACACTCACTGCAGGCCACCACCACCAGCTGCTGCCCAAGTCATGTCTTGGTGGTTTGGCGCTCTCTGCTCTTGCTTTCTTCCATCAGTCCACTCTCCATGTGGCGGTCTGCTCCTGGACCTCACTGTGGATCTGTTTATGAGGAAGTCCTCCTTGTAACATTATCCCAAAGCTAAGCGATAATTAGCTGGGAGAATACCAGTCAGGGTTAGTTTTGAGCAGAAAATGGAAGAAAGGGGAGAAGAACTAGGAGTTAGCTCTAGCAGATGAGATCTGTTGTTAATTCTGTAACTGGCAGATCTTGATTTAATCCTTAGAACCCTGGCTTCCGTGTCTGTAGAAATGGTGTCTATTTCACAGTGCAAACTAGGAAGGTAGGCAGTGAGCCAAGAGCACCAGGAGCCACACAGGAAGGGCATCACCATACAGTGGGGCTGCTCTTGTTGGCATGGCGATGAGAGAGGGAGGTTGCGGTAGGTGAGAGAAGTGACTGATTGTGGAGGAGGGTGACTCCTCAAGACGAAGGAAGTTTGACTTGCTCTTTTCTTAAGGCTTTGACTTAAGCCCAAATCAAGAAAACTTACCTCAATGGTGTGGGTGTTTCTGGATGAGCTTGAAAAATCGTATTTACTTAGGTAACTGCTTAACTTCTCCACCTTTTAATTTGTATACATATTTTTTTCTCTAGCAGTCTGCAAGCATTCAAGTGTCTACTTCATTTAATTGTTTGCAAATAAGCATGCCTTCCTTCTAAAAAAGACAACGGTAGTTAGAGACAAGTTCATAATGTGTAGTAGAAGAAAACCAGCCAGGCATGGTAGAAGACACCTTGTAGTCCCAGGAACGGAGGAGTCTGGGGCAGGAGGATTACTTACCCACAGGTGGAGCTAGCTGAGGCAGCACTACCCTTTCTAGTTTGCCACCAAATTGAGGAAGGAAGGAAGAAAGGAAGGAAGGAAGGAAGGAAGGAAGGAAGGAAGGAAGGAAGGAAGGAAGGCAGGCAGGCCAGTCTTAGGTCCCAACACCTAGTGTGAAGTGGATGCTTCCATCTAGACAGACATTTCTCTACCTTCCTAATACCACAACCCTTTAATACAGTTCCTCATGTTGTGGTTACTCCAACCATACAATTATTTTTATTGCTACTTCATAACTGTAATTTTGCTACTGCTGTGAGTCATAACATAAATATTTGTGTTTTCTGATGGTCTTAGATGACCCCTGTGAAAGGGTTGCTTGATCCCAAAGGGAGTCTTGAACCACACACCGAGAACTGCTTATCTAGAGTGTAGCAATAGGTCTGCTAGAGCTCCTGGCCCTTAACTTTCCCGGGATCTTTGGCTGTCCCTTCTTGCTGAGGTTGGGATCTCACCCAAGAGTCAGTGGGTGCAGTTATCTATCTGTGCCTGTGGACCACACACTTCCACTGAATCCCTAACACTTTGTGTGCTTTGAATTACTTCCGGTTGGCTTTGTTGAGTTAGATTTATTCCCATGTGTTTGGATGTTCACAAGCTTTGGTGTCCTTGGGGTTAAAAGGTGCTAAATACCTTTATAGCAAGGACCAGTTGTGGAGAAATCACAGCCTTGAAGAGATTGCCAAATAGCCATTGGGAAGATTTATTTGCACCATGAAATTTTAATTGCTTCAGCATTAGACTTTGCAGTTTTATTTTGAGGTTAGTGCTTCTAAGTCATGGAAGAACAGCCTTGAGCTGTGTGACAGAGACTGAGTGTTGAGGATGGGAGTGGAGAAGTTTCACAGGAGAGCTTCAGAGCAGTGGGGGAAAAAGACAACAATGGTTTTGTCTGGGACACTGATGTGCTTCTTGGTGAGGAAGGGACATGACTACATTGGGACATTTCCTTCTCGGAGGCAGTAACAGAGTCTTGTAAAGAGGCTGTTGTGTTATTGAAAGGAACTGGGTGACCTCAGTGCGAGGAGGGAGAAGCAGCATCCAAACTTAGATGTGGACAGAAAGAGATCATGCCTATGCCTGTAAGTCTGAAATCACTCTGTAGTCAGGTCTAGAGGGGAGAAAGGGAGCTCCAGAGAGGTGTAAGATATCCGTCCACTCCAAATGTGAAGCCTGTTGCACGTCCAGGTCCGGCAAGCACAGCCTTCTGTGTCATCTGCAAAAGGAGTGTGCCTCAAGGACTGTGTTGAGCATCAGGAAGAGCCAAGCACTTAAGCTGGCTGTAGTATCCACCCCCAGTTTATTGATACATTACGCTTGCTTTGTCTTGTCCTTGATTCCTTCCATGTTTATTCTACTTTCAAGGACGACTCCATTTCCATTCACATGTGTAAACATCTATAAGTGACTGCATTCATGGTTAGTCTTAATAAAGCTCCTCCTTAGCCACACTTTACTGAGTTGTAGAAATTTTAGGTACACTGAAATTGTTAGAAAGAAACCACAGATTTCTTCTGCGACTCTCTTATTTTTTCCAAGCTACCTAGCATTTTAGTGTAAATGCCTCATATTTAAAGAACACAGGGAATAAAGCTGAACCGGCCAGAGGCTGGAACGGAACCTGAGTGCCTCGTGTGCCTCTGGCTGATAGTGTTGAATGCCAGTTGGTCAAACGCAGGGACATTTAGATTTTGATTCTGAGGGGAAGCAGTTCATGGCCATAAGCCATATTAAGTTCATTAGGAGCAATTGCTACATGACAGCTAATATGGTGACAGAAATACACTCTGCGGTGACTCCATTCTAGTGGCGGCACCAATTTTAACCAATTTATCAGACAATTGAGTATGTTCTGCACTCAAGATGGATTTGAAAAAAAAAAAGTATGGTACCCAATTTTGCGTTTGGTTTATTTGTGTTTCTGACATAGTTCGGTTGATGAAGGAACAACTATCTCTTTACTGAGTACCTCAGCAGGGATAATGGGAATTGGAGATGATGCTGTTGCTTGAGGATGGATTTCCTAGGCAACCTAGATATGTAGAAATATCTCTACTAGAAGCTTTATAATGTGGGAAACCATTTACTGTATGTTGGCAATGGATAAGATGATATTTTCTTTGAGTAATATTTATATTTCCATAGGAGATAGAAAGGTTAAAATCACCAATATCATGTAAATTGGATTACAACCCTTTTTGCTAGATACTAGGATAAAAAATTATAGTTATTTATGTAAACAATCACATTAAACATGTAACCAAGGTGACACTTCCAATCTGTCATTTAATATATTTTTTCTAAGGAACATTAAATTTTATTATCGTCAAAAAGCCTGAAGTATGGTCTTTTTAATCCATTTTAGAGACAAAGAAAACTTAGAAGAACCTAGCAAGAAGCCGAGCAGGGGGCTGCTGTGGTGGTGGCTGTCCACACAGTGTGGCTTTTCTCCTTCCTCACCCGTTCTCACAAAGCAAGGCTCAGCTGCAGATTTACCTCCATGTCTCAGTCTGTCTGTCCAGATGCTCAGTTGATTCTCCCGTCTGTTTTTACCCATTCAACCTGTGTCGCCTGGGACACCACAGCAGCTTCTCCTTGTTAGGATAACTTGGAAAACAATGTGCTGAGAAATACAGAACCAAACCAGACCTGACCCAAATGAGTTTTGCTGGTTAAGTTTCAGTGCTCTGTTAGTAGTGTAGGCACACATGATAAACATACATTGCTATTTAAAGGGGAAAAAAATGATCAAGACTACACTCCTGAAACCACAAAACAAAACCTTAGATTGAAAAAATAATAAATGACAGGGGTCAGACTACATGGTCTACATGGATACTATTCAAGATCATTCCCATGGGAGTTATTTAAGACGTTAAAGTTAGGTAGTGAGTTAGCTGTTGCTTGTCTCCGGAAGCCTGGCTTAAAAAAATCATTGGTTCTTTAGACTGTTTTTGGAATAGTTCTATAAAAGGCAGCCAGGGAGGGCATAACGGCAGTAGTTGGACCTGTAGAGATAGGAAGCTCCATGAGTACAACTTCCTAAAGACCTTGCAAAGAGCCATAATGCAAGAATTGAAACCCACGGATACCAATAATGAATCTATTTATTAAGGGATTATATGGGGTATCAATTCAATGATACAGGATATGGCACTTTTAGTCCCAGAGTCCCTGGAAGACTGAGAACTGGTCCCATGCTGTTTCACACCACCTGGCCCAGTTTTCACCATCCAAGAGCACGAGAGAGAAGGGGGATAGAGAAGGGGACTCATGTATGTTCTCCTCAGGTCTTAAGCTAGCTAAGAGGCCACGCCTTAGGGCTGGTACCTCAAGGTCATAGGTGGAACGAATACCCAGTATGAATATCCACTATAGATCCAGGCCTCTAATTCCCAGTCAAGGATTCAAAGGCAGTGATCATCCTTTCCCATTATAAGCTAGCAGACATTATTTGGAAGAGTTGAACACAACACATCTTTATCTCTCGCTGACTGCAAGGGTGTCCCATGGATATCAGTGGACATGTAAGAGGTCTTTGTTTCCACGTAAAGCAGCTGCTGAATGTCAGTTCAAATCCAAGTCTCTGCTCAGCTTGTGTTCATCCCAGTCTGTGAGCCAAGCTAAACTAGAGCAGAGCAAAAATTCCAGGACTTCTACGTGTTGAAAGTGGTTTGTCAGTCTAAATAAATGAATAAATAGGGAAGCAAATTATATTCTCCCTAAAGTGGTTGACCAATCAGAGAACCTTTGGAAAGGGTTAATAAGAACATGTCTTAGACTACCGCTGGAGACCTGCTCATAAAACCTGCTATCTTTAATGACAGGTGATGATAATAGCCTGTACTTTAAAGTTATTAGAAACCAGCGGATGTTCATGACCTGCTTGCTTTGGAACAGGCACACAGGAAATCTAAGCACCTTGCATTAGTTATACTGTAAGTTACCATAAAATCTGGAGTGCTATCTAATTTCCCAATATTTCAGCTCTAAATTCTTCTATACCAGATGGAAACTGACTGCCTCCCTTAATACCATGCATGGAATGAATATCTTAAATGCGTGGCTGTTGTCCACATGAGCATTTATCTTTGGGAGTCAGTTCAGGACCCTTTGCTTACCTTTTTCCTTTGCCATCACTTTTTCTTGGTCTCAGGGCAGACTAGATAGATCCTTCTAAGGAAGACACAGCTTTGAACTTGGTCTGAGACCATTCACAGCACTACCCTTCTCGTGAGTCATACTTCACTCTTCCCCTGATGGCACAGGACTGCACAAACATTATGTATAATCTTTTTGGCTTTGTGCATCATGAAAAGATATATTTTCTACAAAAGAGGGAACATTTAAAGAGAAAATTTGTAACTTGGGAAATTGGCTTCTCTTTTCATAGGAAACCATTACAGAAAATGATAGCTGATCAAAATGCAGAGTTGTGGATTCCAGTCCCAACTGGTTTATTTGCAACACAACTCCCACATTTTAGGACCGGGAGTCAGGAATCATTGTAGAAGATGAGGTGAGGATGGGGGCAAAGATTATAAAAGGCAGGAGATCAGGGAGTGTGATGTGAGATTGTATCTCCTAGAAGTATCAGAGAAGCTACATCCAGGAAATCTCACCAACATGGCTACCTAAACATGGCTTCTCAATTTTCTCACATTGACATCACTTGAGATTTAATGTCCCTTGACAGGTACATGATAACTGCATTATGTTAAGCAAGGAGCTCCAGGAACAATGGTGGCAGTATAGAGTCAACCACGATGTGCTTTTTCTTCTTTGAAAAAGTAGAGTATATTCAAAGTTGAACTGCTTTCTACAGTCTTAACCAGGGCTTACATGCAGTGAGAGATGTATATTCCCATCCAGACCTAAAGAAGAAAGAGGAGCCATCTCCCTACTCAATGACTCGATTCTCAGTACAACCAGTGTTGTACTGGGAAATATATAACTTGAGATAATTCTGATTTATGTGCAAAGAAATGAAACCCAACAAACAAAGAGGAAATGTAGGTTGTTGGAGTTATTAGCCATCTATTTGCTGTGCTGATGTATTTTTTAAAAAAATGAACCATAAAATAAAGTCTTAATAATCAAACCTATAGTGGCATCATATCCAAATGAACTCTTGAATTATGAAGTATGGCCTGTGAGATTTGTCACGAGAAGCAAACACATTTAGGATTCTGCTGTGACAAATCAATATCAGAATGCGTACAAATTACAAGAACAAATGGAATGTGTTTTTTGACTGGTTTGTTTATATTGAAACTATATTATTTTATGTGAAGTATGTGTAATAGAGCATTAGATTTGAAATCTCTGCGCTGAATATCATTTCTGACAGCCTTTTTTAGGGTCACTAAAATTCCAATAATTCAGTCTAGAATTGAAGTCGATTCCAGAGAAAAATTTAATATAGCCTGCTTGCCTGCCAGCTCCAACATAGTTTCAGAGCACTGAATCGGTTTGACACATTGAAATATAAAGTGCACTTGTCATATCTATTGGTGGAGTATTTTATGTGATCGCATCTAACAAAGATCAAGTTAGAGTAAAACTTATACTGTTTTTTATGTGTTTCTGAAGAAGGTTTTGTTTTATCTTGTTTTCTTTACGGTCCTGATTTGATTTATTGCAAAGCCCAATAAACTATTCCTCATAATAATAAAGAAACACATTGCCTGAACCACTTTTGAAATGTGATGGAACATCTCTATTATTGCATTCATTTGCTGTTTCGAAGATCAGTGTGAATCCAACATTTTACAGGGGTGGGGGCTTCCGAAACTGAGTGTAAGTGTAGAATATAGCTTCAAATCTCAACTCCACAAGTGGAAGCTGTACAACCAAAGTGGTCCTTTTTAACCTATAAACCTCAGTTTTCTCATCTGCCAAATGGGGATGAAGCAAAGATTTAAGTTGATGTACATATAAGCCCACCTCAATGCCCATTACTTAGCATACATTCTTTAAAATAACCTCAACCAAACAAAATACAGAGTTGTCCAGTGCAACCCTGATGGATTCATCCACAAAACAACTCCTGCACCTAAGGTTCATGGAACACCGTAGAAGAGGAGACAGAAAAATTATTAAAGCCAGAGGATCAGGGATTTTGCTGCAAGACCATGTCGCCTAATAATATCAGAAGCTGCACCTGTAGGGTCTTAGCAACATGGCTACCCAAACATGAGCTGAACGTGGATGGGGAAGCCCTTGAGACCTCAGCCTTACACAGAGAACTCCAGGCAATGAAGGAATTCTGTGAGTGGGAGAAATAGCCTTCCTCAGGGAAGAACACACCAACTGGTCATCCAGTACCAAATGGTCAACACTGAGGACATATATACCAGTAACATTATACAGACTGCACAGGTTCTATTCAGGAACATATATGTATATATGTACACATAACAGCAATTAATGATAAGAGAGCAAGGAGATGTGGTATATGGGAGGCCTTGGAGGGAGGAAAGGCAAGGGGGAATTGATGCAATCAGATTATAATCTCAAAAAAATAATAAAAAACTGTATTAGCGTGTGTTGATACAAAATAGGTTTTATTTTGATGTTTCCATCCATGCATATAAAACACTTTGATGATATTTACCCATCCACTCTCCTTTCTCATCATTTCCCTTCTTCTTACCCATTCCATATATCTGAAAGCCACCCTCTCACGTTCTTGGCCCTCCCTGTGACAGATATCACACAAGCATAAGAGGAAAAAAAAAACCCTGCCACCTCGCATATTTCTCTAAATCTTTCATTATATTCTTCAGCATTTGGAAATGGTTACATAGACTAAGACTTGCAGTGTATTTGGGTGTTAGTGTACTGCAAAACACTGAGATGAGATTTCAGTGGGGTTCATTGCTTTGGTAAGGTACTGTGTTTGGTAAAGAAAGTGATGGAGTTTTCTATCGTGACTTGAATGTTTCTGTGTCTCAGCAATTTAGGGTTTCTGTGGTGAGAGCGTAATGATACAGTTGATTCTGTGGCAGGTAGCTTATTGAGCACAGGTTTCAGCTGGCATATAACTTACCTGTGTCCAGCAATGCTATTGACGTAAACAAGTACATCTCTTTCATTTATGTAGACAGCCGCATACGTATTCCATCTTATCTGTAGTTTGAATTTCAGCTCTAACAGCTAAGAGTACAGGAACACGTGCCCGTGGCTCTCACATCAGTCATTTATAATACATTTTCCATGGTTGGAGCAAAGTTCCAAGTAGTAGTAGCACTTTTGCAGGAGGGGTTAGAACTTTGTATATTAGGTTGAGGAATTGGATTTAATACATGATTTCTAGGTCCTACTGATTTCATCAACAGTGTTTTTAGCAAAAAGTGTAGGTGCTGGGTATACAGCAATGGGGAGACTTAAATCACTCATTTGAAAATGTGAAAATCATATTCTTAAAAGTTACCCTACATTTTTTATGTATGGCTGATGCTTTTATACTAAACTTCAATAATTTGAAAGAGTTTTGGATTGAATATTTAATGAGTAATTAGCGGCCCACAGTGTCAATAATTATTGCAAAGTTTTCAAGCTGAACTTTGGAAAACAGTGGGTTGAATGCTTTTCATGGCGGATCGCCCTTCTTTCCCCCCAGCTCGCTTTGTTTCTTCCTTCTTACTCTCTCTCGGTAGCCCACATGGGCCTCAAGCCCACAAGTCTCCTTGAGCCTCCCCAGTGCTGGGATGACAGGTGCTGTCACTGCATCGGGGAAGGACTTCTTAAAGCTTTCTGTTTACTTATTTTTTTTTTTTTTTGGTAATTATTAAATTACTCTGTAAAAGTCTATGGGAGGATGTGATGTATTGCTTTCTTAACCATTTGGAGACCCCCAAACTCCTTTTGGATTTGTAGAGACTCTTAAGAAAGAATCATTAGAACACATTTCGGGAAATGCAGGCTTAAATACTGCTACGTATGTTTCTCTATAAGGTCCAGTGGGGAGACAAAGGCCACCCGGGCTATCTGAACAGAGGGTTTCAATGAACGGCTAGGGAGGTACAGCAAGTACATTGAGAGGACAAAGTGAGGTCCTAGGAATATTATGCTGAGAGCTATTATGGGAAGCAAGTGCAAAGCACCCACCACGATGAAGAAAATGAGAGATGAGAGAGCTCGTGAAGCTTCAAGTCAGACTCCTGAAGAGAGACACGGGGTAGCTTGTCGTTGAAGAGGTGGAGGAGGAAGCTGATGTTGTGAGCATACAAGAACGCGCATCGACTTTGGCCGCTGCCTTTAATTAGCAGGAAGTACCACTGATGGACGGTGCTAACTGACCATGCTGGGAGCCCACAGAGAGTAGGCCCCTCCCTCTTCTGTCAGCCTCTTCATCTCCCTTTGGTACACCTCATGGCAGAGCCTAACCGGGAGCAGCTGGCCCAGCAGAAAAGTCTAAATGACAGCAGCAGAGGACAGAGCACAGAAGGGAGGTTTAGAGGTAGATAAGGACACACAATGACTGACACCATTGCTTTATGAGAATCCAGGCTCTCTCATAAAGAAATAACTTGAAATTTTTTTTTTTTAAATTGTCCCATTGTCATTTTGGATTAAATGTGCTATCATAATTCACACAGCAAACCAACTCACTTTATAATTTATATCCCCATGAGCTATTTTTCTTTATTATACTAATATTCCATTATTAATGTGCCGGTCTTTGAAAACAAAAGAACAGGGTTGGTTTAAATTTACTTTGCACACTTCTAAAAACACATTATTGGAGGTCTATCTATTGCCTAGCCTTTTAATGCTGTGCGGCACATTTCTGATGCTGCTCAGTGAGCTTCATATTCTAAAGGACAGGTTGAACCCAGTGCATGGGGTGCTGCGCTGCTGCGGCTGTGAGACGCTGCTACACGGTAAGCCCTCTCCCTCATGCAAGACTTGGGACGCCGAAGAATTGCCATTGGTTATGGAAAGAGTACTTCTTACAAGAGTCATCAGTAATGACTGAGAAATGCAATCATACAAATGCAATCAGCAGATGAGAACCCCTTCTCTGACTGAGACTTATTTACTCGGTGCAGCAGCATGAAGAGTATGAAGCAGGCTTATTTTGTGTTTTCTCTCTGTGTGGTGTTCATATTAAGATCTACTCATCGAAGGAAAAAAAAATCAAGTTGGGCACATAATGGTCTAAGAGAAAAACCGAGCAGGATTGCAAATTAAGAAACTTCTCCTATCAAAGAGGTCTCATCCATCGCGTGTGCACTACTACCAAAGAGTATAGGTGTATTAGGGTTAATAACAGTACTGGGATGAGAAGATGCAAACATGTGTACTAAAATGAAAAACAGCCTGAGGAAATTGTGTGGGGAGAAGTTGACACTGGAAAATGCCTGAGCAGGAGATCGTGACCCCTATAAGCCAACCAGGATTCTGTTCTGAGGGAGCCATACTAGAGTGAGTGTTAGCTGATTTCCACAAGTCAGTTTCCTTACTGGTAGGAGCATTAAGAAAAAGGGTAAAGCTGGGTCAGGATTAGATAAAGGTAAAGGCTGTGGCCTGAGACAAGGCTGTTCGGTTTGGCAGCTGGACATGGTGTAGACATGTGAGAGAAACAGTGAAAGCATTAGAAACTCGGTTTTCTCGTTTAGGGAGAAGGATTAGCCCAGAGGTAGATGTAGTAAATACAAGCTACTTTCCCCAGATGTTTGTAGGTGGAGAAAGATGATGTGTGCGACTTTGTCAGCTTTTGCTCAATGCATGTGAAGACAGGTTGGTGTAAACACTGAGCAGGTGGGAACATAATGCACTTGTTCTAAAACAGCTCTCAGAGCCTGAGGTCAAGATGGACCACACCTCTTCTGTGGGATAAAGCAATGGGCATATGAAGAACTAGATATGTCCTATACAGCACGAGACATTAACCTGGTTAAAAATATCACACCAGAAATGCACACCATTTAAGTCCATCCGCTCGTGCTACCTGAACATAAAAATAATAACTTAGAGCTTGTTTGGCCATTTTTCTGCAAGATGGTCTTCAATCTGTCTTTGTCATATTACATGCATATAAATGGTAGTATGTCGGTGTTCCATACTTAATGGCTTCCGTTTAGATACATGTTACACAGTTGATTTAAATATATCTGATGATTTGGCCTAAGATACTGTGGGAAACATCTCTCTGACTCCTCGGTTTGCAAGTTGAAGTTGTTTCTGTAGACTCGATTAGATGTTTTCTGTAAAACTGACCCTCTGTTTTACATGATTCCAAGATCTAATTCAAATACTTCCCTATCTGTGCTGGTTTGAATTTGAAATGTCCCCTGAAGACACATGTGTTGAAGGCTCCCTTTTCAGCTGATGATGCAATTGAGAGGTGACTGGGTTATGAAAGCCCTGAATCCATCAGTTGAGACATTGATCAGTTCACAGATCATGGGCTTTCAGGAGGGTAGACCTGGCTGAAGGAATTCACAATGTGCTTTTGGAGCTCCTTCTCTTGGATCTCCCTTGCTTTGGGCAAGGGGAACAGATTTGTTCCTTTAAATGCTGCCCACTGTCCCCTCCTGCCTGACTGCTAGTCCACAGCATTGGACTCTGGGGTCATGGAATGAGACCTGAAACTGAGTCCCCACAAGCCTTTCCTGCTCTCAGTTGATGTCCGTCACTTGCTTATAGCCGGGCAGTGACTAACACAGTAGTCCCTCAGAGTCTTTGTAGCTCTTAAAGACCTCAAGTAGTCATTCCCAGCTTTAAAACTGGTTGTGAGCTAGTTTGGTGCCTTTTCATGGAAATTTGGAGGAAGCTGTAGAAAACACTGCTTGGCTCAGTGAGAGCAGCTTTCCTCGTTGGCGAGTGTCAGCATTTTGCTGAACTGTCTCCATAACTTACCTGCTAATTTAGAAGTTAGACAATGCGCGCGCACGCGCGCGCGCGCACACACACACACACACACACACACACACACTCTGTGTTCCACAAAGCAGCCCTTGATTCATTTTGTAACAGGATCTTATCCTTGTTAGGAATCACATACGCATAGTAATAATCCATAATTTCCCAAGAACTTTAAGATGAACATGTGTTGTGATGCAAATTGGAATCGCATTTAAGTAACTTCTAAAATCTGTGTATGTACATACACATATATGTATCATATGTTATGTGTTCAAAGGGGGTGCCTCTGAATTTCTTCCTTTTAACTAAACGACTGAGATTGGCCATCCGTCAGTTAGGCAGTGGTGGCTGGTTTAAAAAGCTCAAAAGTGTCAATGGCATAATGTCCCACTTTCTTTTTTCAGGAGTTTCCCACATGCCTATTGCTGGTAGACAGGAAGTTGCTGCTTCTCCCAGTCATTCATGGACACAAAGACATTGTGCCAGACTTCCCGAATCGCCCGAGCATTGTTTCCCATCCAGTCAGCTAGAAGAGAGGAGGGACAAGTTCCGGAGGGAGCGTGGAATTGGCTAGTCCTCGAGGCAGCACACAGCCTCCTCTGTCCTTATTCTATGGACTAAGAGACAGAGGTTTGGCCACATTCACTTGCCAGGGAAACTAGAATGTGTAGCCCAACTAGGCTCCCAGGGAGAAAGAAAGGAACATTTAGAGTGCTGCTTAGATCCAAAGTATTCATAAATGCTGATTTTTAGAAGTCATTGCTTCGCAATATAAATCTACATATATAACCGTATTTGTCTGTAATGAAATGCATTATACCAGCATTATACCTCTTCACACCAGCATTACTTCTGTACTGTACCAAAAAGGCTGGAGAGGGTTTGGCCAGTCGAAGAGGATCACAGTCAAAATCTGTGTGACAGATGTGACTATATATTACCTAAAATACACCCAAGTCCTTGACCTCAACTGAAGCAGTCACCTGCTATTTCCAAAAAGGACCTACTCCCAGGGCAGAGAAATTCCAGGACAGCTTACTTTAGCCTTGAAGGCAGGGGCTATCCTATGTAAGCCAGAGAATTCAAAGTTAGATATGTTTTCTCTGTGAAGCTCTTTTATGATTTCAGTGTATCACAGAGTAGCCTTATTTGTGTTGTGAAAAAAAAAGCTTGCTGAAGATTTGTTTATTCCTCAGATATTAATGTGGAAATCTACCTGTCAAAGGCCATAAATATCTGAGAATGAATAAACTCTGTTGAAATTGTAGCCTCATTTGATGGACATTTGTGTCTTTTACTTCATAAGGTTGTAATTAATATGTCCATTGGTTTTATTAAGTACCTAGAAATAATTCCTGCCACAATCAAGCATGTCACCAGCTGTGAAAGGAGGCCACAGATTGATGTGTGCCCAAAAGATCTGCCTTGATATCTTTGTGTCATTGCTTCATTTTTTCCCTCCATTTTCATATCAACTGAGGCAGAAACAGCCCCAACAAAGTCTCCTGACACCGCAAGAGCTTAGGTGGATGGGGAGATGAGCAGTAGTTATGGCTGTCCCTAGCCGGGAACTCTGTGGCCATCTCAGTGAGCCTGACACAGGTATCAGTCCCAAGGCGGACCTCAGATCTGTGGGAACATACTTCAGGTCCACTCACCCACCCCTTTCCTCATAAAGAATTACCTGATTCCCATGGGGTCTTCATTTATCATGGTCTCACTTTCCTTGTTCTCCTTCTCTGTTCTTGATCCAGCTGGGATCTCCTGCTCCCCTAAGCTCTCTTTCCCTCGATCCTTGCCCTTCATAACCCCCCCCAACACACACACACACACACACACACACACACACACACACATACACACACACAGTTTGCCCATGTAGATCTCGTCCATTTCTCTGTTGTTGGATGATCCCTGTGTCTTTCTTAGGGTCCTTTTTACTAGGTAGCCTCCCTGGAGGTGGAGCTCCAGGAGTCCAATTGGTGAGAAAGAGGAGGGATTGTATGAGCAAGAATTGTTAAGACCATGATTGGAAAAAGCACAGGGACAAATAGCCAAACTAGTGGAAACACATGAACTATAAACAAATAGCTGATGAACCCCCATGGAAACTGGATCAGGCCCTCTGGATAAGTGAGACAGTCGATTAGCTGGAACTGTCTGGGAGGCATCCAGGCAGTGGGACTGGGACCTGTCCTTAGTGTGTGAGCTGGCTGTTTGGAGTCTTGGGCCTATGCAGGGACATTTTGCTCAGCCTGGGTGCAGGGAGGGTACTGGACCTGCCTAGACTGAATTTACCAAGCTGAGCTGAATCCCCAGGGGAGTCCTTGCCCTGGAGGAGATGGGAATGGGGGGTGGGCTGGGGGAAGGGGGCACAGGAGGAGGGAGGACTGGGGAATCCATGGCCGATATGTAAAATTAAATTAAATTTAAAAAAAAGAATTGAGTGACTACCGTAGAATACTCTCTTGTCTTCTGTTCCCTCTCAGAAGGGAAATATGCATCCCATTCAAATTCCCATTCAAAATACCTTAACATTCAACCATCTCACGATACCATTAGCATAAATATATGGCATTGCCGAGAATGGTTAGATGTGGTAAGCGTTGAAGGTGGAGAGGGATACTTAAAAGAAAAAGAAAGGTTTCCCAGCAGTTGTTTATAGTTGTGTGACTTCATAACACCATCTCTAACCAAATCCTAGAATGTTCATAGCACCCATTTCCTCTAGGAAGAAAGTGACTATAAATCCTTCATGTGTTACATTTGCAGATGATGTTAATCTCCCTGCTGTGTTCTTGGTTCTTCTCATCTTCAAAATACCTCATCACCCCATGCTGCTTCTGCAGAGTCTACCTTACATTGCAAATAGCGAGTTGCATCTGAAAATTAAAAAAAAACAAAAAAAAAAAAAACAAAAAAAAAGACCCAACTTTGGTTATACATATGCTTGTTATTTCACTAAGATCAACAAAACGCTTAGGAGCACAAACAAATTCATTAATTATCTTTTGCATCCGGGGCAAAAGATAGCAGGCAAGTTGAAAAATGAATTGTTTATTTTTGGAGGGGCTGGGAATACAGAACAATGGGAGTTCCAAATAAAAGTAGTTGGACCTTTTTGCTGTGGGTTTGAAAATAAGTCCAGAAGGCTGAGCTTAATATAACATGTGGCAGGTGGCCTGCGTTTGCCTGGAGAATTCCTTTAGGGCAAGACTGCTCAGCAAACACATAAATCCTTTTTTCTGTGTTATCTAGTAGCACATTTAGTTGCCATGGGGATTTTATTTATGCAGCAGATCCTCTGCAGTTCAGTTTGTGCCTAAAGTTTAACCGTACAGCTGTTACTATAAATGCTACATGGCAATATTTTCCAAACATAGACCCTAGAACAAAAAGAACATTTTTTTTTCCTAGCATTGATTTTGCTTTTTATGTCCTGAAACATCTTAGTAAAGTTATTGCTCTGTGCAAGGAAAACTTCACAAATTTCAAGCAAGCAGTGGCATCATTTAACGTTCCTTAAATTATTCAGTTGAAAATAAGTCATCTAAAATGTAGTAAATGTTTTTTGGTGGGGGGAGGATAAGACAACATCTCACAAGTTAAATGGCTAATTCATTAGTTTGCTCTGGGAGCTGATGTAATTTTCACCACCTCCTTCTTTCTTTTAAAGGAATTTATATCAAAGAGTCAGGCTGAAATGCAGGCCCCTCTACAACTTCTCACTTCCATGCTCTTTTGATATTTTTTTCCTTCTATTTTTAGTGGAAGAGGAAAGAAAACAAGATAGAAAAATGGTGATTGCTTTTGCAACAATCAAGGGACATCTAAGTTTCTCCAGCTCGGGGCTGGGTCCTGATTTGGAATGAATTGCTTTTGTTTAGTCTTGATTTGTACTATACCAGATACATCACCAATATGTCTCCTTTGTGTGAAGCAGCATGGATTGGTCAATGAAAAAGGGAACTGATGCTTTTAGATGGAGTGCATAAAATTACCTCACACCATCTGTGTCACAGTGTACCAGGAAAATGATGAAAAGAAAACTTGCAATCCAGGTAAAGTTGCTTCCTTACAAGGAAAGAAAAGAATTCAGAATCAAGATACATTGTTCTGCTCACATCCTCCTCCGACATTACTTCCCTGGCTGTGATGTTGACTGCTTCTGAGAACTCTAACAGACATCATCTGTATAGATAGTGCTCTAGTCAGAGGGTCAACACAGAAAACTTGAGATGATAAGCTAAATGAGGCCTCCCTTCTGAGTAATGCCATGTATTCTTTGCCGTAACCAAGTCATTTAACATTGACACTGTCTTGCTGTCATAGCAGGCATCAAAGGCAGTCTTTGTTAGAATACGTACCTTTCAGATATTTTTATTTCTCTACCAAATGGCCATATAGTTGTGATAATGAACTTTGATGTGATTACAACGATGAATTAGAGATGTTAATTGTCGGTTGTTATTTTTTACAAGTTGAATGCTCTCAGCCGTGGAGGAGCCCACCTCATATGAGAAAGGACTGGATACTCTTGGTAGTCGCTGCAAATGCTTTTAAACATCAGTGTAGGAAAAAACACACATGCATCCTCCCAACCTGTCTGACTGGCAGTGAGGTCCCAAGTGTTTGGCATTCCCAGTGAAGCCATATTGTTTTGGGGGAAGAATTCAGAAATCTTAACGACTCCTTTGGCATTGCTACTCAAAATGTGGATCCAACCAGTTGTAGTGACTGCACTTGTGAGCTTGCTAAAATTTGTAAAATCTCAGTTCCCTTCTTTCAAGGCCTGGGGCATAAGAGTCTGCATTTGAACAGACTCCGCAGCTGATAATGTACACAGTAACTTTAAGTACTGGTTTGTGTGTCTCAAAATCGGAGGTGAAAGTACACGAGGTCACGGGGAAAGGGTGAACCAGGACCTCTTTCAGGACTAGTAACTGAACCTCAGCCTCCCTTCCATTTTTCTGAAGTTCAAACCTTCACATATACCTGTGTTCTTAATATGTGTCTCTGTCTTCGTGTCTCTTTATCCTGGCTCAGTAGTAATTACTGCCAAAATATAATTATTATATAAATATGTATAATTATTTTTAATAAAGCTCAATTCTGTCTTTCACCACTCATAATGCTCAGCTATTTTGTCCATATCTCTTTGTCATTTGTGATATGTACCCCAACCTGACATCCCAACTAAGTGTCTCGGCGTGGCCCTGATACATTGTTTATCATAACAACATTTGCACTGGAATATATTTCCTCTTCTGTCCTTTTACTTTCCATCTGTTAAAGTTTTGTTTGTTCCTCTGTCTTCAGGTGGAGGTGTCTATTAGTAACCACACAGAATTAGTTGCTGCTTGGAGGTCTAGCCTTTCTGCACACCTCCCATATAGCCTTGACAACATGTTTATGAACTTGGCTGTGAATGTGATCCCCCAGTCCACTGTTCATTGAAGGTACTGTGTGTCCCTGGTTATCTTTGTAGCTCTAGCATCCAGGACAGGGCTTCACTTACAAAGGACACCCTTTCGGCAACACAAACTGCTCATCTGGGGAGACTTCAGAGTACATCGGTCACTCCTCCCTGCTGTAAGTGTTCTAAAAGAAAAACAAAACAAAAGAAAACAAAACAACAGCCGGTGTCTTCCTCCTCTGAGAAAATTATGTTAGATACTCTGGGAGTAGTATCGAATAATATTGGAAGGGGACATATGAAGGAAGATATGAGGCAGAAGAGTGTTGAAACTGAGAAATAACTGGAGCTTAAATGCAGAATTAGAGAGAAGCTGGTGTACTCAAGGAAAGCAGGGGGAAATAGAAATGGACTCCAAGGATTTGATTATGGTTAATGTTGCAATTGTTTCAGTCTTACTAGAGGTGGGAGATCCGTCAGTCATCTCTGAGTTGGCTGGTGGAGGGTAAGGCATTCTTCTTTGGAACAACCCACAACTTTCCCTGTGTACCCTGAAACGGTGCGTTTTCGTCTTAGAAGTTAGATTTTCTTATTCACAAATGATGTGGCTATATTAATGTACTAGTAGTAATCTAATAAGAGATGCCGCACAGTGGATTTGTTTTTCCCACCTAGGCAGGGTGGTAGTTTGCTTCCAGCTCTGATTATTTTCTGTTTGTACGAATGGTCCCATGGCAACAGCGGCAGGCTGTGAAGGAATGTTTTTATGCTCCTGGACCACACAGGGAACTACACGTTCTCACCTTGTTCCCCTTACACCTAGAGCTGGAGCGTGAATTCATGATGGTGTTTCCAAGTTGCACCATGGAGTGCAAAATGAAAAGTTTCCATATTTCTTCAGCAAAAGTGGGATATTTGAATGACATGCTCTCCATTTTTCCTTAGAAGAGGGATCCATGAGAAAGACTCAGTGCACTTAGTTTGAGTCACACAATTAAGAGCATTGGTGCCAGAGTTGAAAATCACTGTGGAAAACAGTAACATTTCTAATTATTAATCCAACAGGTATTTGTTTTTCATTGATTCTTGTTTTATTTTTTGAAATCATAAGAGTAGGTTTAGAGGTTTATTTCCAAGAATGGTACTGACAGTAATGTTGGGTTTAAGGGGTTTGTGGACCATACAGTTCTCAGTCTGACATTGTGATGTGGATTCACACTTCCAACACCCAGTTGCTAATAAGGCTCCTTTTATGAGGGTCTTTGGTCAGTCCCCATGCCTGGAAGACTGTAGTTCTCAGGCTGAAGATGGCTGAAGGCAGCAGGCGACAGCAAGGCTAAGGAGAAGACATGGGCCAAAGTAACTTACGGAGCCGTGTACCACTGGAAGACCGTGGAAGAACTTCATAAAAGATCACTGTGATCTTTATTGTGGAGGTCTTGATTGTAAAATCACTAGAATGAAGTGCATGTTTTTAGTCACATAGAAGCTAAAGGAAGCAAGACAATGCTTCTATTAACACTTCAGGTGCATTTTTATTTTTAAGAAGCTTTTGTTTAAAAAAAAAAAAAAAAAAAAAAAAAAGATAGCCCTAAGAAGTCCTGACTGGGCTGTCCTTAAACACAAGGGAAGGAAGGATGTACTTCTCATTTTATTTAGAATATGAGTTGAGGGCCTGTTGGAAAGAGCAGTGTAAGGGCTTATTGATGGAGAGTTTCCATGACTTGCGATACCCTGGATTCATCTCAGGTATAGAGGGGAGCAGTGAGAGGAGTTGGGGATTGACTAGAAACCAAGTGGCTAGCCAGGACCTGCTGTTGACATGGAGAGGTGGGGCTTCCACGTGAACCTAGTCCTGAGGGTTCAGGAGCTTTTTACATTATATGATTGAGTGTTGGCTGGTGTTGGCTGGATGGTAAAACAGAGTATTGGTTTGCACTCTCCTGCCTACTCTGTTGTACAGGCACCTTGCCCAGGCATAGTGATCAACAAACATTTGGAAGATGTGAGAGCAAGCATGAAGCAACAGGAGAGAGAGAGAGAGAGAGAGAGAGAGAGAGAGAGAGAGAGAGAGAGAGAGAGAGAGAGAGAGAGAGAGAGAGAGAAGAAGAAGAAGAAGGAGGAGGAGGAGGAGGAGGAGGAGGAGGAGGAGGAGGAAGAGGAGGAGGAAGAGGAGGAGGAAGAGGAGGAGGAGGGAAGGAGAGGGAAGGAGAGGGAAGGAGAGAGAGGGAGAGAGCGGCAGTGCCAAGTGAAACAGGAAAGCAGAAAGCAGAATACCTGAGGATGGGTCTTGCTGGTCTCGTCCAGAAGATAGTCTGAGGGAGGGGAGGGTTTACACAGTTACACCAGGTAACCGATGGGCGCCTAAGGAAAGGGGAACTGGTGCTGGAGGAGTAATGGAAAACTGTTAGTCTTGTTAGACGTGGGAGATCTGTCAGGTCACCTTTTAGATATTGATGACTGAGAAGGCAAATGCCAAGTGTAAGAGTCGGAAGCATTTTCTCTTTGGATTCTCTTGCCAGCCCTGAGGGGATCAGCTAAATCCTAACAAACTGAAATATGCACCGACTTCATAGGGAAGGCCTGGCTGAAGCTGGACTTTTTACTAAAAACATTTTCTCCTTTAGTACAATCAGGATAGATGCTAGCACTAACAGACTTTTATGGCTTTGGTAAAAGGAAACATATGTCTGTCCTCAGACATGGTAGGGCACATAGTATGATGGTAAAGGAGGGTGGAGACGCGGAAGCCAGATCACTTGAGTCCAGTTCGCAGCTCGGCATTTAGCAAGTCACACAGCCATGTAGTGCCTTAGTTTCCTCTTCTGTATAGTGAGGTCAATCAGGCTGTCTGTGCCTGGAGAGGGCACTGTAGGCGAGATTTAACACCATATAGCAAAGCACCCAGAAGAGCACTTGGCATCTAGCAAGTACTCGTGGATACTTCTATTATCCTAAGAAGCAAGTCCTAAAAGAGCTTCATTAATGGATAAAAATCAAGAATCTTGAGTCAGGATCCTCAGCCAAAATGAAAGCCATGCCCTCCCTGGTGTCTGGAGAAAGTTCTGCCTAGTAGAGAAAATTGATGTGATGGTAATCGTTCAAACAGATGATCTAGAGAAGAGCAAGACACCATTGTGTATTTTTTCTTTTCCTTCCTTCTTTTCCTCTCTTCTCCTCTCCTCTCCTTTTCTCTCCTCTGTCCTTCTCCCTTCCCTTCCTCTCCCCTTTCCCCTCCCCTTCTTTCCTTCCTTCCTTCCTTCCTTCCTTCCTTCCTTCCTTCCTTCCTTCCTTCCTTCTTCCCTTCCTTCCTTCCTTCCTTCCTTCCTTCCTTCCTTCCTTCCTTCCTTCCTTCCTTCCTTCCTTCCTTCCTTCCTTCCGTCCATGACATCTTTTAAGCACATTTTTAGTGCTTTGTAGAGCAAAAACAAAGATTAGACATAACTAACCATGGTGAAAGAGAAGGGATGGGTGGGGTAAGGTGAGCGTAGAAGACCAAGAAGCAGCAGTGTACCTGCCCTTGGGACCGATGGAAGAAAAGAGCCCCAGGAATAAAAATTCACATGTGGAACAGAATTGCGTCAAGAGGCCATAGGAAAATGCTGAAGGGTGAAGAGGAAAGAAAGAAGCAGTACTTGGATGTTGGAGAAACAAAAGTCCACATTTATTTTTGTGTGGAGATCTTGAGAGCCTGCCTGTGCCTGCCCAGTGCCAGCCCTGGTCTCTACACATCATGGATACTTAGTGAGTCTTTAATGTCTCATGGATGAAGGGGTTTAATTAATGGATTAATTAATTTAATGAACTAAGAAATTAAGTTTATTAACAAATAATTATGAGCACTAGAAGGAAGTAGATCATATGTGAAATATTAGTTCACCCCTAAGTCTCAAGGAAATGTTTGTAGTGAGAGAGAAATTGATCTTCAGAAGGCAGATTTAGGAAATTAGGAGTCAAGGAAATCATGGGGGAATTGTTCCTCCATTTTTATTCAGTTAAAATAAAGTAACAAAAAATAATCCTAGTAGTTTTAGTCATTTTGTGATATTGAGGATCTGGGGCAGAAATAGTAGAAAGAGAAGTCAGGTCTGATAAATCTCTGAGGTGAGACAAATGTCTACAAAAACAATTCAGTTGCATCTGGATCATGTACAAACAGCCTAAACATGTTTAAAGAGGATATGAAATTCATGTGGAGCTTGTCTAAGAACTAAGAATTACATGTTAGGAAAAACAGCCATCCTCAGCTATTAGGAAAGGACTGCTTATTTTCTTAAAAATCATGAGGTTTAATTAGCTCAGTTGAATGGTTATTTTTATCAAGGAAATACATAAAGGATCTTATAAAGCCATCTAAGGTAACATTCATTCAGATTTTCCTAATAGCAGTATGCTATACAAAGCCATTGAATGTGCAGGTCTGCTGTTTGCCAGTGAATCTGGAAAAGAAAAGATGACTTGAAAGTCTCCTCTTCACCTTCGGCTCTGTGCATGGACCAGCCGTAATTCACAGACGTTAGCTGGAAGGTTTTAAGAGCCCTGCAGCATGCTAGTTTCCAGATTGTAGATTGTAGTTGTTGAGTGGTGATCTGCTGCTGAAATGAAATGCTATTCGAAGTTGTCTTAGATAGCAGTCAATTTGACAGAGACTAGAATAACCCAAAGACTCTCTACTAAGTCTTTATTGGGTTGGTCCTTGGGTGTGTCTGGGAGGGATTGTCTTGATTGTTAATTAAGAGGGTTCAGCCCACTGTGGGTGGCACCCTTCCCTGGGCAGGTGGTCCCATATAAGAAGGCTAGCTAAACATGAGCCTGAGAATGAGCCAACATGCAGTGCTGCTCCATGGTTTCTGCCTTCAGGTTCCTTCTTTAGGAACAGCTGTCTGGAGAAAAGTTTGCCTAGAAAAATTGGTAAGATGTAATTTTTCAAGCAGATAACTTAGAGAAGAGCAAGACACCGTTGTCCTGAATCCCCGCAGTGATGGGTTGTGACCAGACACATAAGCTAAATGAGCCCCTTCTCCCCATGTTGTTTTATTGTTAGAATGTTTCATCACAACAACAGAGGTGAAACTAGAACAGAAGATTTTTCAATGTGATTTTCTGTTGTTGTTGTTTTCTCCTGAGTCTCTGGTATTGGCTGTTTTTTTTTTTTTTTTTTTTTTTTTTTTTTCCGAGACAGAGTTTCTCTGTGTAGCTTTGCGCCTTTCCTGGAACTCGCTCTGTAGACCAGACTGGCCTCAAACTCACAGAGATCCGCCTGCCTCTGCCTTCCGAGAGCTGGGATTAAAGGCCTGCGCCACCCCCGCCCATCTTATGTATTTGCAAGTGACAGTAATGGAAAGGTAATCATAAATGGCAAAGTGTATAGATGCTTCCATTTGTTGGATAGACATGAGTTTCTGCCACATTGTCAAATAGGCTAGCAGTGGAACCAAAATGGAGGCTACCCTGATTCCCAATATTAGACTTTGTGTCACAGATTTCCTAGACACGTTGAAGACACGGCTCTGCAGAGATGTTGAGATGATTGCTGTTAGATTTGCATGTCAACAAGAAGTTGGAGGAAAGGGAGGGGACTAGATGGGCAGCGAACAGGCAAGAGACATTGACATGAAGAATAATGGGTGAGAACAGCTGGAACAGCGTGGGTTGGTTCAGGTGGTGGTGAGGTAAGGAGATGGTGGCAGATGGTGGGAAGAGCAGGTGTCAGGTTGTGACAGGGTGTCCCCTAGCTCCTGTAACAGATCAGTAAGCACTAATGGAACACTCCTAAGCGCCAGGCAGCACTAATCAGTAGAGTTGAGACTTGTTCCCAACCCTGGAGACTCATGGTTGTTGATATGGACATAGGCATCCAGTCTAAGTGATTCAGACCTGTGAAATGTTTGGTGACTGCAAAAATGAACAAAATATACATAGAACTTCATTAAAATATGTACCCTTGGCTCCATCATCCTATTTATAGGACCAAGACCCTGGTAGTACTAGTGAAGCTGCAAGAATTCTCCTTAATTCCCCCTCTATCGCCCTGCCTCTCCTACAGAGATAATCTGAATTTTTAAATTGTTCCTTTATTTACAATAAGCTTGACATGATTTTAGACAGATTATTTACGATTCTTCTACAAACGTCATATTGACTGTGATGACAGTTTGGATTTTATTTTCCTCAGCTTGTTTTGAAGTTTGCCGCCTCAGATTTAACCAAAGCCAACATTTGATATGATTTTATTTTATTTTTTATTCTTATTTTTTGGTCCTAGGAATCAATTACCTAGTGAATGATCCTTTTTTTTTGTTTTGATTGTGCTGAAATGATTTTAGTTTTAAATTATGAATTTGTCTTGAATATATTCAAATGGCTTTTCTAGAATTGCACTTATGGTATAAAATCAATGGAGCCATGATGTTAGACTAAAGATGTTAGACTATTCATGTGTTTAAATCTATTGCGGTCTAGATATATTGAATATATGAATTCAATAATTTTATCAGTCTGTGTGGGTGACATAGGTCAAGTTTTATTAAAGAATGCTTAGAGTTTTTAAGCATTTTTCACTAATGCTCAGTCAAATTGTATCCTTGACAAATATGCTGAGCACTAAATATATAGTGATTTTAAAGTTAGGTATATATTTCAGACTTTTTTGTTATTGTTAAAAATGCATTTTGTAAAATGAGCAATCATCTGGGAGATAGAAGTAACTTGGCTCTTTGAGCAAGGGACTCTCTTTTCCACAGGCTTCTGTTTGCTTAGTCCAGTGCCTTCTCTGATGCCGCTGGCAGCCATGAACATAATTCCTTCTCTGCAGCAGCCAGGGGTCCCCTTCCTCTTCTCAATGGCCACCTGCGTTACAACCTTAGGTTACTCCTAAGTCCTGTGGGGGCGGGCTAAAATGAAATTGAAGGCGCTTCTCATTCATGCATATTTGATGCTTATTGCTTTTAACTTGTCGGTTTCTGGCCACAGGATCAGTAGTGCGGAAATTAGGAAGTTTGTGGAACTCTAAGTTTGTTAGTCTCTAGTTCTTGGTTCCTTTCAGAAATGAACATGTGTGACCCACTGGCTTTATGATTGAGGGTGTGCCTCATGCCAACACACACGCTTCTAAATCCAATAAGAGCCTTCTTTTTATGACAAGCAGATTCTCATAGTAATACATAAGCAGGTGGTTCCCTTAAGTTGCATTGTGGGGAAAGTCATATATATACAAACTTGTCTCCAGACCAGGGACAGTCTAGCCTCCATTGAAATTACTTTTAGAAATTTAAATGCTATCCATCATTGAGAGGTAAGGTTTTATTTTTTTTCTTTATCACATCCATAAGAAATAGAGATAACTGTCATGGTTTAATGTCAGTAGTAAAGTTTTGGAGTGATTAGGATAGGAAAAAAAACATAAAAGCTAGTGAACTGAAAAAGCTCACTTAAACTGTCAGGTCATTTTGGTGTAAGGTTGGGGACAATTTCTGCAATAATTGAAGAATGAATGGAGGTGAAGTTCACCCAAACAAAGGACAAAACATCCAGCTGCTTTAAGGAGAATGTGTATCACACCTGTTTATAGAAAGAAGAAAGATGGACGTGTGGAATCGCTATGAAAAATTATTTATAGCCTCTCAATTAAAAAACCAGGTGAAACCCCACTTGAGGGAACTTCCAGAAAAATGTCTATAGTTCTTATATTCTAGACTCTTTGTCTGGGGTCAGTGTTGGGGTTCAGCTCTGACCTATCAAAGGGTCCCTTGAAAGGGGGTAGTAAGGAATTGAGAAATAATAGAAGAAATATAGATTTAGACAAAGAAAAAGACAGAGACACAGGATAGCTTTGGGAGGGCCCTGGGTCAATACCCAGCAGGCTCGAGTTTTTTTTTTTTTTTTTTTCAAGACAGGGTTTCTCTGTGTAGCATTGTGCCTTTCCTGGAACTCATTCTGTAGCCCAGGCTGGCCTCGAACTCACAGAGATCTGCCTGCTTTTGCCTCCCGAGTGCTGGGATTAAAGGCATGCGCCACTACCTCCCGTCTTTTTTTGTTTGTTTTGAGACAGGGTTTCTCTGTGTAGTTTTGATGCCTGCTCTGGAATTCACTCTGTAGACCAGGCTGGCCTCAAACTCACAGAGATCCTCCTCCCTCTGCCTCCTGAGTGCTGGGATTAAAGGCATGCGCCACTACCGCCCGGCCTTTGAGTTTCTTTCTAATGGGCTTTTATAAGTCTTCCCCCTTTCAAGATCAAAACACAACGTACAACCAAGTGTAGACCCTTCAAAACACCTGGTAAGCATGCCCCACGGTAGAGCATCTTGTGATTAGGCCTAGAAGTATATGACACCTGGTGACCGTGCCTTTGCACCCTACTGTGCAGCCTTGGAGAACAACATAAAGCCTGATTCTCTGACCTTGAGTAGAATATTAGTTTCTGATCAGTGTATCGTCTAAGCTAAACTAGTACCTAGTTAGTGTGTATGACATCCTCAATAAGTTCTTGCACCAAAGAAATGAATTGATTGAGACTCCTAAAGATCTATCAGCGAAGCAATGCTGTTATTGCATGTGGTGTTCCCCTTAGACATGTAGTCTTCTCAACCAGAATAACTCGTTACCATTATATTTTATATGAAATATTGCCGGAAAGGCTTTTTGTATGTTTTCATTAGTGTGGGAAAATGGCTAACCATTTGCCCTGCATATGGCTTTGCACGTACTGACAAGAGCCTTCCCCCTTCTGCGTTGTGTATGTTCGTGGTGTGTGTGTGTGGGTGTGTGTGTGGGGGGGGGCAACAGTAGAATGCTGGGTGTCTTCCTTTAGCATCCTCTGCCTTGTTTCTCTGCACTAGAGTCTCTCACTGAACCTGGAGTTGGCTGGCAGCCAGCAAGCTCCAACAACCCTGTAGTTTCCACTTCCCACAGCTCTGGGCTAGTAGGCACATGCAGCCTTGACTAGCTTTTTAGGTGCACATAGGGATGTGAACTCAGGTCCTCACGCTTGGGCGGCAGGTGTTCTTACATTCTGAGTCATGCCCATCTCTAAGATCACCTTTTAAATCACCTTCAACCTCATGCCAAATAATCCACATTGTCATAGGAATATTATACAAGATTTTCTCCAGTTCTTTGTGTCCAGTATATAATCCCCAGAACAGGAAGTAGGGTTCGGTTTTCTAGCCTCTGTTTCCATGGCTGAGTCTCTCTGTGAAGTGATTGAAAAGTTACTACAAGCTCTGGGCTCTGTTGATGCCACAAGGCAAATTCATTGATTGGACCAAATCATCTTTATGGTACTTCTCATTTCAGAATTCAATGAAAGACTCAACAACAACAACAACAAAGCCCCCATAACATTAATGTATCTCTTTTTGAGCTAATGATACAAATGTAGGAATCACAAAAATGGAGAAATCATTATGGAATTGATGTTCAGGGATGTCTTAGCCCAACAATGTGAATGTTACTTGATAGTTTATCCAGAAAGCATTGCAGTGATTGCCTGAATTAGAGTTTCATTTTCATCCCTAGCTTGAAGGCTCCCGTTCAGTATATAACCGTAAGTAGATTTTCTGCACTGGTTTTATATTCTCTGAGACATTAAAGGGTGCTAATAGGTTTATGAGCTTGAGAAGAAATTTCTGCTATTGAGGAAAGCTATGTGACTTGCCAAGCTTGTTAATATTTTGATCTTCCAGTCAAATTATACCTGAATGGTTATATCCATTTGCTTGTTCCCAATTGTGGTGTTTTCAGAATGCGCCACAGGTAGGGAAGTGTTATGTAACTAGAAAATCGTGAGCAATAACGGGCATGTTCATAGTTGCAGACCTAGTAACGAGTATGCCCATCATATGCTTGCATGTCTAGAGGAAGAAAAAACATTGTCCTTGAAAAGCAAAAATATCAATTGCATTATTTAATAAAAAATACAGCACTGGTTAATTTGGGCAATAAGAGGATATGCAATCATATTTTTTCAAAGGTATTATAAAGGTAAGATTGACTTTTTAAAAACTTTCTTGAGCTGGGACCAGTATACTGTTTTCACAACTCCATGGCTCAGCCTGAGATAGCACCATCTGCCTTCAGCATGGCTCCCTAATAGTGTATAACACGCACGTTTGCCACTTTTAATTTAGGATGTTATTTTTTCCACACATGACATGTAAGTGCTACTGTATGTTAAGCAGGCTCTATGTGTTACATTTTCTCACAGAGCAATTATAACTGATAAAACATTAATAGAATAATTCATTTCATGAAGTTTCTTTAATCGTCAATTCATTTTTTTTTTCCCAAGGCTTTGGCAAGCCAGAGGAAGGATTGTTTTATTTATTTTTTTAATGAGATGATTTCCTTTTCAGCTGACTGTCCTCTGATAGTCCCTTACAAGAAGTTAATATTCTTCCTGGCTTCAGCTCCTTGGTAGCTTAGAGCTATGCACAGTCCTACAGTGATCGTTAGAGCCTCTGAGAGCTGGCCAGCACAGAGATACTGATGAAGCAAATAAAGGGGGAGGAGCAGTGTCTGAACTGCAAGACTGTCTTTCCCTTCCCTTGGTGCAAAGTAAGTATGTGGCTGCACAAACTGAAAATAAGGTTCACTGAGAGCGATGCGCCTTGAAAACTCTTGGTGTTTCCGCTGTATCTGAGACTACTGTGAATGAATCGTGCATCATGGAAGTACTTCTGTCTTCAGTTCTCTTGTTGTTTAGGAATCTTTACGCTGTCATACAAAAAGAGAAAAAGGCAAAGGGACTATCTAATAAGTAGAAGCAAGGCTGAAGTTATCAGCAGACACATTTAGGGCCAGTTGGATTCCTTGGAAGAAGCCGGGTTTTTTATTTTTATTTTTGGAATGAATTCTAAAATGTGCCTGTGTTTGCCTGCTACCAGCTCTTCATTTTAATGCAAGTTAAATAGAGAAACAAACCTCCTTGGTGTTAGTAACGTCCATTTTTATATGTCCTGTCTCTCTTTCTGAAGTCCTTCCAGGAAGCAGACGTGGCAAGTGCAAGCTTGTGTTGTAGGGAGGTTTATGTCCTTCACGGAACTCAGTGTTCCCCTTCAGAAAGGATGCAACCCCTTCCTAGGAGTCTAGGAATCTTTTCTACACTCAGGGATGTTCAGAGGGGTTTGCAGCCACAGCAGGCTCATTGTAGGCTCCTGTTAAGAGAGTCCCATGCTCCAGCCCTGATCTTCTGTTAGTTCTTGTTGCTTCCCAGCGTGTCTGCAGAACAGCTCTCCCGGGCTGTCTTCTGGGGGAGATAAGAGTAAAACAGCACCTTTTCCTTCAAGGAAAAAACTAGTTTTAAGTGTCTTATGTAATCATTTTCTTAGGCTGAAGATTGTAACTAGGTCATCTACTTGTAATCAGGCTACTTTGTCTTCTAGACTAAATAAACAGAGTTTTATCTTTAATATCAGTCTTTTGATAATCCTTTAAACACTTGGCTTACATTGCTCCTTCCTCACACTCTCCATGCTCTCTGAAACTGAGCTGCCAGTCACACTCAGTCCTATGTTTGTCTGGTTTCTGCATGGTCTAATTAGTCTTTCAAGAGTTAAACAGGTTTTTTATGATTCCTTCCATGCTAAACAAACTGAAAGTGAGGCCTTTATTAGTTTGCATGTATTGGATCTAAATGATAAATTTTGGATTCTGCATATCTGTTTTCTGTAAGTAGGCACAATTTCAGAGAAAAATACTTATAAGTTGTCATCTTTCTTTATCATTTACCAATCTTAATAGTGATAGAAAATATGGTCATCTTGCTCTAGCCCTCTGTATGTGTATGTGTGTATGTGTGTGCATGTGTATTCACATCAATATTTGTTAAGTGCCTCTTCTGGGTGTAAGACAAAAGTCTTTGGACAGACGTATTTAAAAGAAGCCAGCAATGAGCTGTGTTACATACTACTTGGGGCATGGCCTGGGGTCCAGGAACATGGTCTCTGAAATGAAGCTTACAGGGTCCCTTGCTTGTTACCTCACAGAGAAAGTCGGGGAAAGAGTGTGGAGAGTGGGTTCTTTAGGAAGGTTGTGAATGGACTTAAATGTTGGGCTTCAAGTATGCCCAAACACAGGACTGAACAGGCAGACTGGGGGAGGACCAACCTAAGGGGCTATAACCCTGGAAAAAAGTACCATGAGGGAACTTGAAGGGCTTTGATCCTTGGTTTAAGCTGCAAAGAATGTGGCACTTGGATTGGATGCTGGGAAAGGAAGAGTCTGAGAAACTGATAGAGTAGACACTGATAGTCCAGGTAAGCTTGACTCAAAACCTAGACTCAGGTGATAGGTGATGGCTCCCAGCTCCCAGCCTGGGTGGCCGCTTCAAAAGGGCAATGCCTGGCTGGTTTAAGTCTACCTGGTTTCCTTCTAGCTTGGGCTTCTGAGTCCAGAAGTAAGTTCAAGGATGCTAAGGTGGTTAAAGACAGTGAAAGGGCCATGTCCGGACGATCTTGAATACATAGTCACTGTCTGTCTGTCAGAAGAGACTAGCAGTTTAGGTCTATAAAGTAGAGCTAGGGGAATGGAAAGTTGATGGGAGAACTGTCATGTGACCAGGTGCCATGGAAGACAGGAACGTGGCAGTAACTCCCAGGACTGTGTGTGGTGAGAAGGGAAGCTGGGCCAAGGAGCTGAAGAGGAGCCGTAAGTGGTGAGGGATAGGAACCCTAGGACAAGGAAACATGGTCCTGAAGGGACCTTGTGATAAACTCCTATGCTAAGAAGACAGAAGGTCACAAAATGCTTGGAGACTTTACTTAGGACAGTTTAGCTGAAGCATCAGTTCCAAGAGCAGGATGATAGCAGCTCCAGGAGCAAACAGACACAAGGAAACAGCTCACATTTGTTGTGCTGAGAGCAGTTTTACCGGGTTCTTCTTCGATTTTCTGTTTATCCTTATATGAATCCCGTGAAGCGTAGTTTAGATAAGAACTTGGTGATAAGTATTTGTCCAAACTGCACAAGTCCTACAGCTAAAAGGAAATTTCTATCTGATCATGAGTCTCAGGTGATCTGATGGGTGGATACACTAATATAGGGCTTGAATAGGCTGGATTGATATTTCTTCAATAGGTAAATACGGTATGGATAGTTTATGAAACGGCTTCAGTTTTTCAACTCCTACTCTGTGTGGTGGACAGAATTCCTACATAAGTGTTACTGATATCATGATGAAATAATTCATAGCAACACAGAATAAACCAAAAATGTATGATGAAATGTACTATAGTATATTTGTCATATATATGTACATGTAGCATTAGGAATAGGAACCTGCAGTGGTGAGGATATATACATGTATATATGTACATATATGTATATATATACACACACATATATACGTATCTACACACACACACACACACATACACTCACATATACATATACCCCACATAAACAGGCAGAAATGTCTCCAAAGCAAATATGACTGCTATGAAAGGACTTAGGTCCTATATAAAACATGAAACATGAAATGCTTGGTTCAGGGTAGATTAGCAGTCTTTCCTTGGTAACTGTGCATCTCTGAGTCTTTGAGGACCTGTTGGAGTTTGGCAATGTTTTGATTATAGTTACTAGTGTATAAAAAGGCATTGGTGAAGCCAGCTATCAAGCTTAGGAATTCACCTATGAGAACCTATGTGGTGAATATCTGAGCACCAGTCTGTGACTGATAATAAAATAATTAATGGTGAAGAGTCATTTGGCAACATGCCTGTAATAGTAAATAGTAAACAGTGGAGAGTAAAATAATACTGTGCCCAAGGTAAAGCCATCCCTGGCTCTATAGAAGGGTGACAGGGTTGAGCATTTTAATCAGACAGTGCAGATGGTGCCCAAAGAGCAACTTTAGCAGGAATGTGGCCTCCACCCTGCATGGCTATCTCTCAGAGGTTTCTGTTTGAGTGGCGACTGAGCATGATGTGCAAGGAAAAAGAGGAAGCCAGAGAAGTTCCCTCTCTCTCAGGACAATAGAGAGATGTTCCCTGGACCAAGGTTGAAAAGTTATGGGACAAGTGGCAAGGTCCACAGGGATGAGTAGAGAAAGGTGCAGGAGTCATTACAAATGAAACTTAGAAGTCGCTTGGGACAGCCTAACACACAGTGCGGCTGGCTTCTGTGTGAAAACGAGGAGAGTCCCTTCTTTTTGGAGATCCATTGGTTATGTTGAGTTACCGTTTTCTGTTCATGAAATGCCAATTATGCTTCGACGCCGACAAATGCATTTGTCCGCAGGCAGCGAATCTTTCAGCAATTTTGGCGGGTGGTTTTTCCTTCTGGTTGAGGATGGACACTTGCACTATTCCCCCTCCCGCTCTGGCTTTGATGAGATTCTAGTCGTGTCTTAGTTTGTGGCACAGCAAAGAGGTTTTAAACGACCTCTTTATGAATGCGGTTGTTCTCCTTCCCCACGCATTTGCCTTGATCTCAGCATGACTTTTGACACTGTCAACCGCACCATCATCTCAGAGCGCTGGAGGGAATTTCCATCCTTAAACACTCCATTTTACATCAAAATAACACTTGAAAAGCACAGTGTTACAGGCAAATGTTTGGTCTAAATGTTTTCTAAAGAATGCTGAAATTTTATTTAGTTAAAATAATGGCATGCAGGGGCCTGCTGATTTTAATTTTGATTTGAAGATGCCTTCTACTTCAGCCAGTGCCTGGGAACTGTTTTTGTTGTTGTTATTGTTTTGATTTTTTTTTTTTTTTTGGTCCTTTGTGGGCGCAGGGCCTTATCGATCTAGGCAGACACTTTGCCACTGAGTTCCATTCTCTGCCCCTCAGGGTGTGCTAGGAAGATGCTTTTAAGCGGAAGAGGTAGCATTGTGTGTAAGGAGTCAGTGGACAAGAAGACAGTCAGTGGAACTTTGCTCTCACCACAAGTTAGCCTCTTTCTGTTTAGCTGTGGTGTGGTCATGCAGTCCTTTCTCTACCCAGATACCTGGTACTGTATTTATCTGTTAGATCTTAGTAAAGATACAGTCATGTCTGAGTGATTAGAACTTTCTACTGGGAAACGAGCTAAAAGACAGTTTTTCTTTATGGTCTGCTGATCAAAGAGAGGTTACCACGGATAAATACAAGTTTTTAGCTCTAGAGCATCCCAGCCCTTAATTGCACCGTGACTACATATACCCAATAGGTGTGTCCAACCTGGAGTGACAAAGACAGCTGTGAATGCCAGCCAACATTTTTGTCTACAGTGGCATCACGTCACTGTCAGAAGGCTGGAGACCTCTGATGGAGCTTTTGGTCCTGGATTATTGGCTACCAGATTGATGGCAGCTCTTATCCTTTGATGGTCCTTCCTTTGCACATTAAATTACATTTGATCATGATTTATAAATGTCACCTGAGAGCTGTCACAACACTTGCCCCTCCTGCATCCTTGCTTGATGTGACCATTTAGACGTTGCTTTTAGTCATGTCTTTGCTAGAAAGGTATTCTACATAGTTGCCTATTTGCCTAGCAGCCTTTCCTAACCACCTCCAGCTCTGACGGTCCAGAGACAGGCAAAAGTAAGGCAAACTAGCTCCCAGCCCGAATTCTGGCATCTCACTGTTGATCCCAGTAAACTAAGAGCTGATTGTGGTGGCATCTGGTGAGTCACACATTCTTAGATTTCTTAATGTAATATTGAAATGTCTTTCTTCTTGGCACTTAGATTTTTAGATCCTGTTACACCAGGTGTCAGTTGGAGAGCTATGTTTAAGCAGTAGTAAGTTTCAAAATAATACACACATTCATTGCATTTTACTAAAAATACTTTGTTTATTGATGTTGTTATTACAGAAGGACAGCATCTTATAGAGACACCAGTAGAAAGGTTTGAGTTGCTTTGGGAGTTGCTGGTTATGAACAGCAAATGTTGTTGATTCAAGCATAGTATTCTAAATTTTCTGAATGGAGGAAAACAAAAACTCCAACTGAGAAATCTTTCTTTAGACTCTTGGATTTCTAAAGAAGGGAAAACTAAAAGAAACTTAATAAAATGTTAGAGTAGGGTAGGGTTAAATAATTTTGAAATAAATGAGCACAGCCCATTGTGATCACTGGTTCCCCCATAGACAGGAAGCATTACGAATCCATGCATTATCAGCGACTTTATGATGTAAGTGTCAGGGTCTCCGCTTTACAAACAAGGAAGCTGAGGCCGAGCGGTGGCGACCGAGCTTCTGTCGTATAATAATAACCCGTCAATTTTAGACCTGAGATCGGAGACTGGCACCTAAGTCAGCCTGGCTTCAAGTCGGTGCTAGGTGGTTTGTTTTTGCCAACTTTTTCAAGCTTTTCTTTTCTTTCTTTTTTCTTTCTTTCTTTCTTTCTTTCTTTCTTTCTTTCTTTCTTTCTTTTCTTTTCTTTTTTTTTCTTTTTTTGCTTCTGGACATGCAGGGACATGCTAAGCCTCTGTTTTAGCAACCACTGCAGCCCTGGCCTTGGCATTTTGGGTAGTGTATGCTGTGTACCTGTTACAATGTCGGTGGGAACAACGTGTAAATGTTGGATTGCCAGCTCCGTGAAAGGAGCCAGCATTTTCCTCTAGTTTCTAAGATGTTGCTATAATTCCCCCCCACCCCAAAGAATCAGACTGGAGTCTACAGAATCACTCCCTGTACACACACACATGCAGGCACTTACGCAGGCATGTGCGTGGGCACACACACCCCTTATTTTTCTTCCAGGGTATTGACAGAAGATGAATGAATATGCCAGAGCTTCCTGGCTTTTCTGTTCTCTTTAAAATTTAGGAAAGAATCTGTGTTCAGTGTGATCAAGTATAAACTGACACTCTTAGGAAGAGTCATTTGCTAGAAGAACTCAGGAAAAAAAATCCACTGTCTGGATGTTAAAGCAACACTTTATATATAAAACACAGGCAGAAATAAGAAACATAATTGAATTAGCACAAAGACATTAAAGCAGTAGAATGAATGGTTTTATTGACTAAGGGTGAACGGTTGGACTATTAGCATGAAAATCTCAATCAAGGCATTTCAGATATTTAAGGCTCCAATGTGACTGATATAGCCTCCGGTATCATCCGCAGAGTTCCAAGGCAAACTGAATCATTTACTTGACAGCTTATCACTGAAAACTTTTTGTTAGAGTCTATCAACAGAGATTACTTTTTTTTTAAGCGAGAAACTTGATGTATGAGTGTTTATGTATCTGTTGGATTTTAAAAGGACATTCTGATTGGCATTATTTTAAATGAAGTATGGCTTTCAGATTCAATGTATGTAGGTATGAGTAAAAGCGGCTTCATCTATACATCAACCAGTTTTTGCTGCTTGAATCTTTAGCTATTGTCAAGATTAGTGAGAAATTATGACATTAATGAAAAAAACCTCATTCATATTACATACAATAACTAACCAAGGACTTACAATGAAACTATATTTAATAGTTAATTTAAATTTGCATACCAGTGATGGCTTAATAGATCTGTTTCTGGATGACATGAAAAGGCAGTTTGCAGCTACCTTTGAACAAGATTTTCACTGTGACTCCCAACTCCATCGCATGCTTTCTGAACCATCATGACTAAGGTGTTTTGATGTTCTAAATGCAACAAACTGTGGACACATTTCTTCTCCGGGGAGGCTTCCCTGGTGTTCCATCACTGGCCAGAATATATGAACCTTGCTTAAGTACGTAAGTCTACTGTGAGTGAGCCAGTGTGTGTGTGTGTGTGTGTGTGTGTGTGTGTGTGTGTGTGTTTTTCTGGGATCATCCTTGTGGATTTCTGAGCACTTCCCTGGCACCAGGTTTCTCCCTGACCTGGAAATGTCCCCCACCCCAAACAAGACATCTCTTTCATTGCTCTCCCCCTCCATCTCACCCCCAACACACCCAATCCGATCCTTCAGGTTCCCATCCCCACACCTCCAGTTTACCCAGGAGATCTCTTCTATTTTCCCTTCTCAGGAAAGTCCATGCATCCCTCTTTGGGCCCTCCTTGTTACCTAGCCTCTCTGGGGCTGCGGATTGTAGCCTAGTTATCCTTTACTTTACAGCTAATATCACAGTCAGAAAAGAGGGAGGTATAACTCTCTGAATAGAATATCTGGGTTTGTACAGAGGAGTTCTTAGTCTGGGGTCTGCTGGTTTTTTTTTTTTTTTTTTTTAAATCAGAGATGATGGAACAACTTGCCCATCTCATTGACAGTTAGACATATACTATTTATTTTCTTGGAGTTTGTCCTATCCTCAGTCTTTGGAAATTATGAATAAAACTGACTCGTAGTAATAATTTTTACTCATCACTACCTATTCTAGGACCACCAAAACTGTATCCACACAATTACTTCCTGAGTACAGGCAAAGACATAGGGAAAGTTTAAGCATGAAATTGTTTTTATTCATCTCTGGGGTAGGAAGCATAGTTGAAAAGAATGCTTCCTGTGACAAATTCAGGGTGGAAAGAAAGTTCCTCCACGAAGGAGCTGCATGTGCAGCCAATTGTGATTCCGTTGTGTTTTCTGTTCCGTTTAAGGAGACACCGAATATCTTTGCATCTGGATGTAAATGCCATTTTCTGTGAATTTTCTACCATTTCAAAACTCAAGGAGGTTTACTGGTGGCCATGGGGGGAGGGACTGAAGCAATGATCTGATGATCACACCAGGCTTACTTCTGATTAAACTCAGGATGCTGATGTGTGTGTAAACCTACCTGAAATTTTATAGTTCAGCCAAAAGTTAAATGAGCTACAGGTTTATAGGTTTCGTAGGCCTAACTTTACAGTTACTGGACAGTGTTTTCTAGAATAATCTGTCTTGGCATTGGACAAAAGAGGAAGCAGAAGAAAGACCTCTGTATTACCAAAAGGGCTTTGTTGTTCAAAAAGAAAGTTGTTTATTTATTTATTTTGGCAAGCATACTCAGTTGATGGGCAGAAAATATTTAAGTTTAGTTTCAAAAGTTTATCTGGGTAACAAGTTTTCTGCCCCTTCGACTCACTTAAACTCACTGTTATTTCTCCCAGGTATTTTGACAGATCTTTGAAAGCAGATATCCAAATGAGTAATACTCTCAGTTGAGTGTATGAGGGAAGTCTTACCATCACTTTAAGCAAGAAGACAAAATAGTTATGCATAGCTTGTTAAGCACATATAACAAACAGTAAAATATAGTAAGATATGGATGGACATACAGTCATATGATGTTGAAATTCTTGTGTGTGTGTGTGTGTGTGTGTGTGTGTGTGTGTGTGTGTGTGTGTGTGTGTGTGTGTGTGTGTGTGTGTGTGTGTGTGTGTGTGTGTGTGTGTGTGTGTGTGTGCGCGCGCGCGTGCTCACGCTTGTGGAGGTCAGAGTATGTTCCTCAGGTATTACTTACCTGTTTTGAGATCGGGTCTTTCACTGGGCTGGAACTTTCCCAGTAGACTAGGCTGTCTAGTTAGCAAGCCCGTGGATCTCCCTGTCTCTACGACAAGCATGCTGCCAGGACTCTGCTTGTAGCATCACCTGCTTTCCTCTGCTCGTCTCTGCACGCATACATATTTGTTTCCTGCTATCCATTGTGTTGTACCTGTACCATTCAGGTCCTGGACTGGCTGTACATTCAGCATAGTGCAATTCTCCTGTGAGAATTAAGTGAGGTTTAAAAAAACAAACCAAACCTGTGATTTTTTTTTTTTTTTTGACAACAGAGGAATGGGATGGGAGTACACTATCACTAGGATACGGAGAAGTGGATGCTTGAATTATTTTAAATACTGCTCTGTGCACTCATTGAGGAATTGAATACCTGGACTATTTCTTCAGGGCTTATATGACTTTGCTCTTTTGTTCTGATAGTGGACTATTTCAGTTCAGACAGTGCTGTTCAGTCCAACATGATACCCACTGGGTCATGTGACTGTGTAAATTTAAATTCACAGAGTGAAATAACATCCTTGTTAAAGTCCGTCAGTTGCACTAATCACATTTGAAATGCTCGGTGCCCTTGTGGGGCCGGTGACTGTTCTCACCACCAATGGCCATCCCAGAATAAGCACTTCCATCTTCACAGGGGATCTGCTGGACAGCACAGAGTGTGTCTGGTGCCACACACTTGCTCTGCATGCTCCTGCACTTGGTCTGCCAGCCCTAGGACATTCTGCCTGCATGATTTCCTTTCTCTTCAGAAAGATGTCTATCCGAGTTTAAATGATTTTCATTTTTCCAGGGCTTCTGTTTTGGATGTTGTTTGCCATCAGTGCTCCTTCCTAATTATTCCAGGAGTGCTCCCCATTCTGAATACATATTCAAGTGTTTCTAGTCGGGCTGCGACGAAGTATACCCCCACCACTCCTGTGGTGGTGGGGTTCAGTGCCTTGGTTTTAATTCATAGAAACACCACTTCAGCACAGTAAATTATATTGAAATAAGTATGGCATTTTGTGACATAAATATCCCCTGAAAATGAGGAAAAGCAAGTTTGACACTCAGGTGGCTAATACATCACTCCGGTATTAGGAAATGGATTGCACTCCTGTTGACAGGAAGTATGGAGACAGGAGAGGATTTCAGCAATATGAAAAGGGAGAAACAAAAACAACAAACAGAAAAGGATTTCTAGGTAATTTTTCTATTTATAGGGAAGAAATTGTAGCTGGTACGTTGATGAACATTGCTTCAGTGTGTGACCCTTTTCTTTGGATGCCAGGCTGGTGTGTCTTTGGTCTTTCTTGAAGTGCTGGGGTTGGCAGTATGTATGCATCTGCGTCTCGTGAACTCTCTCATTTGCATTGTGTTTATTTATTGAATTCATGCATCCTCCACTGTGTCATTTCCCTTTCATACTTCGATTTTTGTTTGCTTTTCCCATCGGGATTCTAATTCTTAGAAGGCAAATGCACTGGAAATTCAGTTTTAAAAAGACAAACAAAAAAATCTGTGGAAAAAAAGGAGCAGACATGTCTCTCTTCCTTCCTTTGGGATGAAAACAGCAAAAGGTAGAGGAGGAACGCAGAGTGTCAGGAGAGTGGGGCATGAGATGAGGGAGGCTGGCAGGACCGGCTGAATTTAGAAGCAAACGATACAATTAAGAAAGCCTATTGACTAAGACCAGCCATAAGTAGACACTCCTCAAGCTGCCCATATCGGATCTCCAATTCAGAAAGCAATCAGTGAGTTTGGCTTCTCTTTTCTTTTGGCCAGACAATGGCTGAGCACCAGGGCAGCAGCTTCCCAAGAGGAGAAGTAATTTCACAATACTTCGTTGTATTTGGGACACAATCATAATTTAATCATGTTGATACCAAAAGTGTACAATGGAATACATTGAGACAATGATTGACACCTGCAGTCACTTATTATTTTGTCAAGAAGTTAACATGCCAATCAATTGCATGAGCGGTGTGTGCTTGCCTGAAATTGATCCCGAGGCCCCCATATTAAGCATGTTATTCTCTTATCTTCAGGCAAGTCATCACTGGGCTGTACACAACACTGCTGCTGGTGCTTGGTTTGTCACTAGGTGGGGAGTGATGTAAGTGGTTAGTGCACAAAGCATTTTAGAGAAACGCTTGTGGAATAGACACCAAGGCGAATTAGCAAGAGGGAATTTATTTAGTTATTTGTCTCTGTGGCTATCTAAGCAAAGTGAGCGTGTCATGGAGGCTTGTTAGAGTATAGGCAAATGTCAAGATAACAGTGGACAATCCTCCTAGGCACACTAGCTAGTTTGTAACACTTAGAAAGATTTCTTTCCATTCTTCTAAAATTACCTGTGTTTGATTTTTAGAAGTGATTTCAAAATACTTCATTGGCATATATCACATCATTAAGCATTGTTTCAAAGCATCATTTCAAAGATCTATAACAAGGACACACTGTGATTTAATTGGTAATCAATACAATGTTTAGGTTGCTTCCCGTGTATTTGCTACTGTATGTTTACTATTATAAATGAACTTGTGAGTATTTTATGTAAATTTTGTATGAATATTTCTTGTTAAGGTTATTCTGCGGGGATAGAATTGTGATGTATGTGTTTGCACCCAGTGGTGTCTGTCTCATGTGTATGGATAGGAGTATACTCACCAGTAAGAAGGACCACCTACCCAGCGAAAATAAGGGCTTCACCTCATCTTTTCAAGGCTGTTTTTAAGAGCATTTGTTCATATGATAGTGAAACCAGTGTTTCTTTGTAAATCATACAATTAAATTGTGTTGAATACATGGTTTTATATTTTTATTTCTTATGCCATTCAATAGACCCTCCCTAATTTCCTCCTAGAAAGTCAGAGGCTGTAGCTGATCACTGTGAACTACTTGTGATAAACTGCTTAAAGCCTTACTATTTCCTTTTTCGGTTGTTATTTAACTATAGATAAGTTTTTCCTTTGTGCAGACTTAAATCTATCAAATTTTCCTTTTGGAATTTCTCCATTACTATTGAACTTAAGAATATCATGAGTATACTAATGTCTTAGTGAAACTATGAATACACTATTAAGAAACTTATATTTTCTTTTCATTCTCAACAACACTATTTTCCACGTTTTTCTTTACATAAGAAATTCCTTGATATTCGCCATCATCCTGTTGCGAGGAAAATGGCACCTAATTGTAATTTGATTTGTACTTCCCTAATAAAGAATGGCCATCTTTTAAGATATGCCTATGGGAGGCTGGGTTGTCCAGTGGCTCTGTGTGTGTGTGTGTGTGTGTGTGTGTGTGTGTGTGTGTGTGTGTGTGTGTGTGTGTGTTGGGGTGATGTCCAGTCAGAGGCTTGGCAAACAGGAAGAACCATGGCTTGTTGTTTTCTGGAGGTTGCATATACCAGGTTTTTGTTCTTTTCAGTTTTTCCAGTGTTGGGTTAAATGCCAACCACATTAAGCAGTGTAATCTTTTCTCACTGTTTTAAATTTAACCTTATCCTACAAGAACATCACAGAAGCACTCAGTATAATGTTTGTCCAAGTATCTGTGTACTTTATGACCTAATCAAGGTGATATATGAAAGTGAGCATCATAATGTTTGCTTGGAAATTTTTTCTTTGTGTGGTTCTTAAATAAAACTTGTGGCATTAAAGATGTGCACCTTTTGGGCGAAACCTATTGTTTTGAACTTAGTTTATTACTACCAAATTATTTCGCAATATTAAAATTTAGATGCACTTCTCTAACATTTTCATCAGCTCCCCAGTCACTTATGTCTAACTTTCAATCTGAAAGTCCTGTCAAACCACAGCATCTCCACTTTGATTCATTTCTCAGTTAACTGGAGTACATCTTGAAGTGGTTTTAAGTGATTTACGTGTTAGATTTTCTGAGCCCTTGAATATTTTATTTTTATTATTATTATCATACTTGAATTATAACTTGGCTTGTTACAAAATTCCTAGCTCACAAAAATTTCTTTCAATTAAATTATTGTCGGTGTTGGGTTTTTTTTCTTGTTGTTGTTGTTTGGTGAGTGTGTGTGTGTGTGTGTGTGTGTGTCCTTTAAGTTGTTCAGGAGCTGTAATGGTAACTAGAATTATCTGTTTGAAGAAACATCTTGGTTTATTCTACAGAGGACTGTGGTTTGACTCGCACTCTATGGGCCTTGGGTTGAAAGCCTTCCCCGATATGCACCTGTGGCTGTGAATGTGTGAGAGCATCTTTCCTAATGTATTTAGGAAGATGAATCTTTTCCAGTGTGTAAGAAAATGCCCCAATGGATATTCATGAAGAAACATCATATCTTACCCAGAAAAAAAAATGAATAGCTCAGGGTTTCACAACAAAATTTAAAAACAGAATTATGACAAAAGTGGTCTTGGTTTGTAGCATGATGTACTCCTTTGATGTGCAAACTTCATATTCCTTTTGAAAGGCTTGCTTTAAAATTTCTGTAGTTTTCTCTAGACTATTTTCTGCCTTTGCTCTAGAGTTCCCTGTTTTCCTCTTCCATTGTATGAGGTGTCAATCAAAGGGCTGGTCTGTCTTCTGTTCTTCCTCACAGTCCTCTAATCGCTCACAGTCTGTTGTCTTTTTCTAGCATGTTCTGGAATAACTGCTCACCCCTGATCCCCGTCTAGGACTTTGATAATCTGCAGTACTGTGAATGCTTCCTGTGTGCTGGACAGACAGGTTTGCTCTTCCCTGTTCCTGTCTGCTCTGCATTTGTCTTTACCACCCCCAGCATTCTCAATCCCTGGTGTCCCTCTCAGAGACCACATGACTAAGAAGTGGCAGAGCCAGGGTGCAGCCCCGAGCTCGTGGGACTGGAGACTTGAATGTTTACAGTGTTTAAACTATTGTCAAAAGATATCCGAAGAACGACCGAAATGAAAAAGGTGTTGGAGTGTGCTTACTTGAAAATGTGCCCTTGTCTACCAAGGGCTTTGCTCTGTGAATGAATCACAAGGAGAGGCTATGGATGCCTCATATGTCCCTGTCAGAACATTTCCTGCAGTAGAAATATGGAATATGTCTCTAGGACAAGAGGAAATAATTAAGAGAGGGGCTTGCCTTCTTACCTGCATCTGTTCCACAGCTGGAATTAATGCCTCTTACTCGTGCTACATTGTGTCTTTGCTCCATGCTCAGAGACTGCCTGAGCTTGAGTGTCTCATGGATGTGAACTCACATTCTCCACCACTTTCCACCTTACCTAACTCCCGAGCCCGATGAAGGACCACACAGCCGAATCCCATCACTATGCACTAAAACCTGAATGAAATGATGAGCCCAGACCACAGAGGGTGCATGGTGGCACACAAGAATCACTTTCCATCCCTTGTTGGTTTGCTGAATTCTTTGACCCCAGGGGCTTAGTTATGAATAAAAACCCACCCACCTGTTGAGGAGCTCAGAATGTAGGAAGGCAACAGAACATAAGACCAAAACAAATGAAATTGGTGTTAAGACCATGCTGGAGACTCAAAACTGCTTCGTCTCATTATCCCCTGTACTCCAGTACCCCTGACAGTCTCGGGAACTCCCATGCCCTATAACTGTGGCTAGGCAAATGCTTTATTGCATGACCACTGGAATGTGTAATGGATAATGTCCAGGATAGAGGTCCTGCAGGAAAAAGCAAAAGGGAGGGCCACGGGCCAGGGAAGATTTCTAAGCAGGAGTTGGGCTTAGCTGAAGTTTGTGCCTCCCTATTTCCTTTTGCAAATTGGATAAAAATTTTGTTCTACCAAGGGACTTGATATTTCAAGGAACCTTGTTACTTATCTTTTTTTTTTTTTGAAAAGTGCAATCTTTTGTAATGCAAATAATCACTTCCTAATTTATATGTGGAGCAAGTAAAAATTTTTGTATGTCAGGTTTTCTTTTCTTTGCTTTTTAAAGGTGGGCACAATGGTCTATCTCTGCGATCCGTGAAAACATTCTTACAGTAATTGAATAAGAAATTATTGATCGCAAGTCATCTGCATTCTTTCTTCCATACCATCTAAGTAATACAGAAGCTGGTGTACCTGTAAAAATGCCATCACTGAAGTGGGTAGTGAAAGCATGTTTGTGTAGCCTGGGTTGGGAGCGAAGACTTTGCTTTCTCAGTTAGTAATCAGCATGCCTTTGTAGGTCCTTTCTCCAGGACTCAGTTTCTCCATCTTCAAAATGTGGAATTGGGACTGGAATGTTTCTTAAACCATGGCTAACCTGAAATTATCTGAAAGGAAAAGAAAGCAATTAGACCTAGAGTTAAGATAGTAGATTTCAAATACTCCATGTATACTTGAAGACAGACATCAAGTGTCTCTTTTATGTTTAGTTTATGATCAAGATGTGTGGATTTGGGCTGGGGAGATGGCTCAGAGTTTAAGAGTCCTTGTTCTTTCAGAGGACCCAGGTTTGATCCCCAGCACCCACATGGCAGATCACGACCATCTGTTACTCCAGTTCCATGGGATCCAACCTCTTCTGACCTCCACTGGCATCAGACACACATAGAGTTCACAGACATGCATGCTGGCAAAGCACTCATACACATAAAAGAAAATTATTCTAAAATAAAAGCCTGGATTTAAAGGACAATTCATGCACAACCATGCATATTTTAGCTTTTACAAAGTTCTAGATGGTCATTAAGAGATTTATATAGCCAATAAGAAGTGAATGTCATACATATACTTGATTTCAGTGTTTCCATGTTGATTTGCCTTATTGACTCAGAGAAAGGGTCTGGACATTCGCATTTAGTAGATTCTAATTCAAGCTTCACCCCATCAGGTGTTCAGTTACACCAACTGGTCAGGGGCGAAGTGCTCGGGAAACAAGCTAAAGGTAAAATGAGTGGTGGGATGCCAGACTCTTATCTTCTGCTGCCATCCTTCTTCTCGGACTGTACGATAATACAGATGACCATAGCATGTAGTACGCTCTGAGGAAGGGGCTAAGTTCCGTTTCAACATTTTTAGTTACTTTTAGACAAAACATGATTTCATTAGATGCAAAGTTTTTAAATTTTTATATTGGGTATTAGATATTTACCTATTATCTCGTCCTTGTTGCTTAGAAATTCCACAGAATAAGTTAACCTAAGAAACAGTGAGCCCATGCAATATTATCTTGCTTTGTCTTTCGGTTAGAGACTTGTTTGTTGTGGGGTACGATGTGTATGGCTGCCTTGACCACATGGCCTCATAGCTGCACCACGGACCTCATGACCACTCGGTATTGTCTGATTCACAGGTTATTTTCATATGCCAAGTTGAAATAATATCTTCTTTGATAGATTGGGCTAAATAATTACTTTTTAAATTGATCATAGGGTACTCACGTAGCGTGTATTTCAGTCCCCAACCATATAAAACAATTCAATTCAACCCAGTTATTTCTTTCTAAGTTTTGATGTGGCAGCTGGAGAACATTCAATGCCTTGTGTAGCTTGTGGCATGTTTCTGCTGAACAGCACTGTGTTAGCATTACATGGTCAAGTCATCTGCCGAGAGTGCTAGCCTTCTCCCAGCAGGAGAGTGTGCTGATGTCAATGTACTTACCTACACGACATCTGTGATGCACGTGAGATATTAATACCTTTCTGTTAATCACCCAGAGTAAGACAAATAGATGAAAGAACGGCAAGGAAGTGTTTGTGTTTTAAAATGACTTGGAAAATGTCACATGCTTTGGGTCTTCTTTTTTATTTTCTTTTTCTTGGGGAGATCGGGTCTCATGACGTAGCTCCCGCTAGCCCAAACTCCATATGTAGACCAGATTGGCCTTGAACTCACAGAGTTCCACCTGCCTCCCAAATCCTGGCAATAAAGGCATGTCCCACCAAGCCCAGCAGTTTTTTCTTCTTATTCTGAGGTGTTAGAATGTATTCATACTGCTCAGGAATGATGTGGACCAAGATTTGCAAGTGCCTTTACAATTTCTTATCCAAAGTCTGTTTTTGTAGCAGTAAATATTTAAAATTTAAAAATATTACAATTAATTGAAATAGTTTAAGATTTAAATAATCAAGATATTTAGAGTAATTTAAATATTTGAAATGTGTCAGTCAAAGCTGTGTTTGGTCACACCTTGTCTGGGCAACCTTCTCAGTTGAGGTGCTTGTCTTATGCTGTGTATCATTTCAACTGGCCTTGGTACTTTTGCTTTGGTCTAGCTTTGTTTGGAAATTGCATATCAGTCTTGCTATTGACTGAAATTATGTCTGGTTAGGAGAGTGTCTAACAGATAGTGGTACTCCGAGAAAAATTTACCCGAGAGTTAAAGAGTAACTTTTCTTTCTCAGCCCTCAGCCCTCTTCTGGGTTGTCCTAGCACTAGGGGGCCACATTTCAGAATTAAAGGCTCAACCAACAATTGCTGGAACATAGGTAACTAATAAAAGCATAGATTCTGCTTTGTTGTTGATTTGCTAATTGTTAAAATATTGTCTTTAACTCTCGCACTGTTCACCTGCTTCATATTTGATACTGCAGTTGGTGCAGTTGGCCTCATCATGCATTTCCGGGTTTGGATGGGCATGCCTGCAACTCACTCAGCAGGGAATCTTTAGGATTTCTTCAGTCTTTCAGCATTCTCTGTTGCAGTCCTCCTGTTCATTAATAATTGCTGTATTTCTGTGTCTAGAAGTTATTCCCACTTGACAATGACCACAGTGATTTCACCAAAACGACACTGTGGGAGCAACTGAGTCACCTCTTACTCCCCGACTCTAATCTTCCTTCTTTTCTCTAGTTTAACCCAAGAGCGACAAGTGGAATGCTGAGTTAGGACAGTGAAGCCACTGGCTGCCTCCCCCTGGCTCTGCTTTCCCAGCCAGTCCTTGTAGAAGCCGATGAAACAGCACCATTATAACCTCCTCAGACTCCTGGCGGGGTGAGACACAGCCTTCCAGTTTTCTAAGTCTGCTTTCAGTGTGAGGATCCTGGAGAGGGAGCATGATTTTCTTAATGCTAATGATGCTCCCCCTGCAGCCTCCACAGCCCAACACCCTCTTGGGGGCAGAAGGAAGGAGGATAACCCTTGTTCTGTTCAGGGGACAATGGCATTCAGAAGCAGAACAAGCTTCATTGTTGAGCTTCCTTGGAGCTGAACCTTGCAGACAGTTTGTGCGTGGTGGCCATGGGGCTGCGGCTGCTCCTCCAAGGCCTTCTGAGGCCTCCTTTAGTGGTTGAGGAAGTTACCCAGGGGGACTACTGAAGCACAAAACTTCACAGGGTAAAAACCTCATTTTATTTTAAAATGTATAAGTAAGATATTCACATGATTGAAATTCAAAAGGCACAAAGGACCATAGAATCTCCCTCCCACCATGGCCTCTTGTCACTGTTTCCTGCTTTAGAATAAACTACATCCATCTCTTTATATCAAAGAAAAAAAAAAGATGGTAAGGGTATACAGCTTGTATATTCATAAAATGCACACACTGTTTTACCCCATGCATTTTCAGCATCATGGTTTATTTTGGAAATGTCTCCATGTTAGTATATGATAAATTTATTTTTTTATGGATATATACATTTCCATTTTATGGGGTTACATAATTTATTGCCTAACATTCTATCTATAAGTGAGAGTTTTTACCATCACATAAATAATAACATATATAATATATATGTGTGGGAGCATATTATAAGCTCATATTTCTAAAATTACAGATTGAACTGTGAAAAAAGAAGATATGCTCATTTGAAATTTTAAACATTTTAAACAAAATATATATTTATAACAGCGTTATTTTAAAATAAATAACTATAAAAATTTGTGTGTTCTCCACCTCAGTCTTCAAGAGAGATAGCCAATGCTTATACCCATTTTGTACTTTTGCAGAGAGTGGGCACGTATAGGCTTCCATGGTATGTATTGCTAGGGCATTTTAATTTATCGTTTATAAGGAAGATCTTTAGTGACCTTCCTTTGCTGTTGACTTCTCTCCACCAGAGAACTTTGACATTGTCTGGAGACATTTGTGATCATCCCAATTGGTTGTCCAGGTATGCCTCTGGTAGGTGGAGGCCAAAGATGCTCCTGAACATTGAATCATCCAGAGACTAGCCCCTCACAGTGACACTTCTTATCAGAAGTAATGAGGTCGGGGGACTCTAGGTTCTAAGGATGTACTTATTTTTCCATTGCTATGATGAATATATTGTACACAAACTCCTTAAAGGGGGAAAGATTGATTTTTGGCTTGTGCTTGAAGATTTTATAGTGCATCATGGTGGGAAAAATATGCAGTGCGAGTGTGTGGCAGAGACTACTTACAGCATATCAGAGCTGGAGGCAGAGTGTGGGAACTAAGGTGTAGGCTCTGACTTTGAAACAGCTACTCCTAGTTCCCTACCCCAACCAGGGAAGACCCGCTGTGAGAAGACCCACAGCCTCCCCAAACAGCACAGCAGGCTAGGAACACCGCACTCACACAAGCCTATCCGTACTCAGATTCAGACCCTTAAGAGAAGCCCAGAGGCTCTTCCACACTGTTGATTTCCACAGATCCAAGCTTCATTTGAACCGCTGATGTGAGCACTGTCCTCCCTCCTGCCCCCCTTCTGGCTACCTCCATCTTGACCAGTGACTTTTGTGGCTCTTACCAGTGACAACAGTGACTACAGTGTAATATGCATTGTACACACCATATCTCCAGGTACCTACAGGCATGGCACCTAGCTTATTCCTGTTTCTCCATTTTTGTTGTTGTTGTTCTGCTATATCTTCTAGAAGTTTGCTAGAAAATAGTCCATAAAAGATAGCTTGGAGGGACCCTTAGTTTCTAAAAATTTTTCCCCCTACCATCCTATTTGATAGATGTTTCATGTGGAATTCTAGAAAGAGTGTAACTTTGCACAATGTGAAGCCCTTCTTCACTGTCGTGTAGTTTCTGGCTTGGGAGAGAGAGAAAGTTTGATCCATTTTTACGGAGAACCACTCTGTAGATGTGGTGAATTCCCAGCTCATGTATGTAGTGTGCTCGACGTGAGGTGTGTGCTGCAAGTTGCATGTGTAACATAGGACTTGTGAGGTGTGATGTGACCCATTGTACACACTGGCTGCTCATGGTCTCTCTTAATCTGGAAACATCTTCTAGATCTTGAGTAACTCCCACAGACTTTCCATGATTTCTTTTGATCCCATTCCCATACTCCAAGTTAAATGCTGAATCCAGCCCCTTGCCTAGCCTTTCTCTTTAGAGATGTTTGACTATGGAAGAGATTGCTTCATTTTTTTTTCTTTAACTCCTCTATTGATTCTGTTTTACTATTGTAGTTTTTAATTTTAAGGTAGTTTTGGTTCTGCTCTTCAACCTTCCATATGTTTCTAGAACTAGATGTGCTGCCCCCTTCGTGATTCATAGGGATCTACTTGGTCTGTGTTATTCTGGCTTTTCTTTTCTCTGCTCTGTTTGTTTCTTCCAAATTTCTGTTTATTGTTCATTTTGTCTGGACTCTGTCTTCAATGGCAGAGACTTCATGTGCCTTCAATTGGTGGGCAAGTGAGTCCCATGGTCTAAGTGTGCACATGAGGCTAGTTGGACCTCGCTACTGAGTAGGCTGATTGAGAAGGGAATCACAATATCTAGTATCTTGAGTTTTGCCCTCTTGACCTAACGTGTAAATGCTTTTTTAGTTTCTTAGCATTCTGTACTGGAGTCATTGCCCATGACTGCAAAACTGGTTGGGGAGTAATCTGTCCGCTTGCCACTCTGAGAATTTTTATGGTTGATGTTTCTCCAATTTCCTCAGTCCTTGTGGATTCGTGTGTTTAATAAAGTAACCCTGATGTAGTTTTTGTGTGATACCAGGAGTGACCAGTGTGTGTCCTGGCTGCCATCTCACAGAAGTCTCCATTGTACAGCTATTTAGCTGGCCCTCTGACTTCCATATTTGCTGCCACTGTGGAATGCCATGTCGGCTCCTGAGCCCTGGTGGTAAGCTACTGGAGCTGTTTCTAAAGCAAAGCCAGGGTCCCAGTCCGCTGAGCGAACAGCTGTGCTTACAGATGTGGCACTATCACTGGATTTGCTATTGTTTTATGTTCCTGACCACAGTGCCCCTCACTCACTTTTGTTCATGGGGAATGTGCATAATCTTGTGAGGACGTTTGCTCTGCCAGTATTCGGGATTGATGTTGGAAAGCATTTAATAGTCAGAAGCCATGCATGGAGGCTCATGGACCAAGGTGCTTTCTGGTGCTGGAGTGACAGTTCGTTGTGAACTGCCTGACTTGGGTACTGGGAACTGAACTTGAGTCCTCTGCAAGAACAGAATGTGCTCTCAACTTCTGAGCCGTCTCTCCGGCTGCTCGTGGCAGAGACATAGACAGTTTGTAGCACTCCCAGGCATCTCCCTGACGACCTGACCATTCCCATTCTCCCACTAAACACTACTTTCCTCCTGAGTACTTTTAAATATTTTCAATTTTATTTAGAGTAATAATTGCTTAGTATTCACCATGCTAGTTATTCAAGGTAAATGGATATAAACCTTAACTATAATTTCTTGGCAGAAAAATCCCAAGGAGGGCAGTTCTTTTTACCCAAGTTCAAGAATCTGTAGGAGTAAGAGTGTGTTCCACAGGGGTGTGTGTGTGTGTGTGTGTGTGTGTTAGCTCAAGTTATTGAGATCTTTCCCACAGCTTTTAGACCGTAGCTGAGACACATTTTGAATACCCATTGCTGCCCAGTTGAAGGGACCAGTATTCCAGACCAGAGTGTGAAGTGCTCTGTGTCGGGTCCCTTAGGGTTACATTATTTTCAATAAGAGATACTCCGGCTCTTTAGTTTAAATTTCCTTAGAAACTGCCTCTGAAATCCATATTTCTGGGCAGAGATAGAACACTGCTTAGTAAAGACTTAGGACTGTATGAACAAAGCCAAGCGGAGGCCTGGGCACTGATAAAAACAAAAGTAGGAACAGCCAAAAAGAAGCAAGACAGTCCAAGGCTCGTGAATCAAAGAGTAACACAATTAAAGATTTCATGGCAGTAATAGTAAGTAATAGAGTCTCAGATGAATACTCCTTTATTCTGTAGATGGGATTAGCGTTTGTGCAATATTCTTTAGTTAAATTTCAATTTATTGGATTTTTGCATCACTGCAGATTGATCTATTGAATTTGTCACAGTGGCCTTGTTTTTACCTTGATGTGTTTAATACCTGCTGGATCAGAATGCCAATCAATTTGGCTAATTTCATTAAGTTTGCTAAAGCTTTTTAAATTAAAGCCACTGCTGACATTCCCAGTAACAAAATGTAAGTAACATATTCTCATATATCACTGTTCTAGAAAATAGACCGGTAGTATATATTCTCTCTGAATACTTCCTTACTTAGGTTTTTAAAATTCCCTTAATTATTTACAAGAATATAAATCATTTAACATTTAAAATTTTAATTATCTGCATGATCATTGCTTAGTATTCTGTGCCAAACTTGAAACACAGCATAGATTTCAACTCTCGGTAAATGGATTTCATTTAAACTCCTTCCAGCTTTTCTAGGAAAGAAATGGATATGTTTAAAATAATCATGCTAAGCTTTTTATTATACATAGAAAGTGGGGCGTGGGGACTGACAAGTAGCTATTTAACTCTTCCTTTGTGTGTTTTGGTTTCCAGAGAAGTACCACTGACTTGACATTTATGTGAAATATAATCATAGTGAAGACTGTTTAGAAGCATTTGCAATGAGCTCTGGCTCTGTCTTCATTATTAACTGGTCCTATTAGCTATTAGCAATGCAGTATTTATAAATATTGCTTGGAGAACTGTGGTTACATTTCCCATAGATGGAATCAAAACAAAAACTGATAAGCTAGTTCACTGTTCTAAGCCACTAAAAGCACCCGTGGCCTCAGAAAGAAGGTAGAGAGCAATGACCCTGAAACCTTTAAAAATGAATGATTTGATCACATTTTACAGCTTCGCGATTTCATGATACAGCTCTGCAGGCATTAGGACATTTTCTACAGGAATCTTGAGCAAGTCAAAGTTTGTCATGGCATATGCTGATGTAGAATTTAAGGAGATTGTAGTTATATAAGGTTCAAATTATCTTTGACACATTTTATAGTATATCTACAAAATCCTACCTAAACTTAAAACTCTTCTTAATCAGAGAGCACAGCATCAGGTTTTCATCATATTTTGTATCCACAGGGTTTTAGGTTTCTAACTGGCCACCTGTCTCAGACATTTAAAAATTCACAGGACAGATGGGAAGGTGAAATAACTTGTCCTTGGATAAAGAAATTCTTCGATTGGAGGCACATTCACATGAAGGGCTAGCCAATATATCATGCACTACCCTCGAATTTGTCTAGCATTCAGACTTATAGTAGGACATGTCTCCTTGTTGAACAAATGCAGAATTCATTTTTTATATTCTGTCTTCTGATGGTCAAAAGGGAAAATTACAGCTTGTGGAAACTTGTTGTTCAGATGATCCATGAGTCAGGATTTAGGGCTGTGTTTTATAGTCACTTTCCTGAATCCTGAATACGGACTATGTACCTTGCATAAGACTGTGCACCCTTCTGTTTTGGAAGTCAAAGTGTGGAATTATGTTAACTATACTCAGATCGCCAAGATTATGAGTTACTTTGGCAGGTTAACTAGTCAGTGCTCTTGTGCCTTGCTTGTCTCACCTGTTAGGTGGAGGAGTGTGAAGGTTGTGTGAACATAGAAACACAATGTGCTTAGGATACTGTCTGGAATTGAGAGTTTGTGCTCTGTAAACATTGATTACTAAAAGTGTATTGTTTTCATCATCTGTCTTTGTGACAAAATACTTGAGAAATCCATCTTTTAAGGATGAAATGTTTCTTTTGGTCCATACCATCAGGGGTGGTAGTGCATGCTTGGCTCTTTCTTAGGGTCTGTTGCAAGGTAGACATTCTAGAAGAGAGTAGATCGAAGAGCACTGTTTACCTCATGGTAATGGAGAACCTGCTGATATGTCAAAACTGCTGGCTCACATTAACATTTGTGACCAATGTATTTGTTCTAGGCACTAGGTAGAGAACTCTCTTGCTAATAGTGGTTTCAGTAGGAGAGAGAGAGAGAGAGAGAGAGAGAGAGAGAGAGAGAGAGAGAGAGAGAGAGAGAGCGCACACACACACACACACACACACACACACACACACACACACCCCTCAGGAATTCCAGGTTACAGATGATGAGGTGATAGAGGAGGCAACAGGCTACAGGTAAGTTGGTTTGGGAGAGGGGATGACACAAAATGACCCACTTAGAATGAGCTTCATTAGGAGAAAGGACCACAAGAGCCGTGGCCAGGCCTGGAGGTGAGAGAGCATGAAAAGGGCAGTACACTGTATCAGAGACAAAATGAACAAGGTCTTAAAGGGGAAGGGGAGGAGCTTTCCCCGGAAAGCTGGGGAGGAGCTCCATTAGAAGGATAGCTGCTTAAGGTAAGAGTAAGGGAGAGAGCCTTTGTGGACAGGATTAGAGGAGGGCTCTGAGAAATTCCCTCAACAAGGGGATCTCTCTGACTGTTGTAGCCTTTGAAGAGTGGTGGAAATGTTTACAGTTTATAATTTAGCCCAGGATAGCCTATGTGGCAAGAAGTGTGGGATAGCCAGGTACTGGGTAGGACCATAAATTAGAGGCTGTAAAAACCAAAGCACCCATGACTTCTTAACACTCTGTCCCAGAGGGGGCGGTGCAAGAGGATGTGGCCTGGTGTCTTCAGGTTATGAGACCAGCAGCTTAAATAAACCAGGGTCTCACATAATGAGTTTAAGAGAGGAAAATGAAACAGAGAAATGCTGCAGGCAATTGACCAAGGGTTTGAAGTACTCCATAGGTAAAGTATTCAAGGCAGGGGGTAGGGTACATCTGAAGACAGGCTGACTGAGGTTAAAGCAATATATAAAAACAATACATAGAAGCGCTCTATCAAAAACCAGTGAGAATAATCTGGAAGAGGAAGATGGTCCTGCTGAAACCATACAATGGAGATACTAGTTTTTTATAGGTTGAACATTCTTAATTAAAACATCTGATACCTAAAATTCTCTAAAGTTCAGAAGTTGTTGAACACTGATATGAAATTCTGTATATGACCTCATATGTGACGGATCATAGTCTGGATCAAGGCTTAGTTAAAACAACCCTCAGACTATGTATAAGGGTATATTAGGAAGCATAAATAAATTCCATCTCCCCAAATAACACACACACACACACACACACACACACACACACACACACACACATATATATATATATATATATATATATATATATATATATATATATGAATATCCCCAAGTCCCAAACCAGAAACATGTCTGGGTCCCAAGCGTTTCAGATAAAGGATACTCAACCTATAGATAGACCAGAAGCCAGGGGTGGGGGTGGGGTGGGGTCTTAGCTAAACTTTCATTAGACTCTTTAAAAAAACAAACTTCTGTTAACTGCCCCTTTTAGTTTGCTTACATAAAGTTAAGCATCATATAACCTCAACACATTTACCTGTCAGGACACCAAGGTCATTTGGTGAACTCTTGAGATTCTGTGTTTAAAAGTGCTGGGACATCTTGTCATTTGGGAATACATTCACATATGGGCTTAGTAAAGGGTTTTTTTTTTTTTTTTTTTTTTTTTTTTTTTTTTTTTTTTGTAGAATCATGGATTTTTGTTAGTTAGAACTCAACTCTGTATGTTGATTGACTGCCATATATGGATGTATGTACAGAATATATAATAGTGCTAAATAACCTGTAGTTCTTTTAATTTCTGTGAGAAGCAATGTTTTCATATGTGTTAAACAGTGTAATTTTAAATGTAAGAGACAACTTTTCAAATTAAAAACAACTCAACAAGAGCAGACTTTAAAAAATAAAATTGTATTTCAATACTGTACATACTAAAAGATAATTATAGCTTAATTTAACATGCTAGGATAAAATTTAGGCCATATCTATTAAATATAAAACTTTCTTTTTAATATTTACTTGATAAGGCCAAGTAGATGGCATGATGGAAAGAAAACATGCTCTAAACCTGAAACCTGGATTCACAACAGGCTTCTGTGTTTATTAATGAACAATATACACTAGCCACACCATTATATTCTCAGTGCTTTCATCTCATTGTCTAAAAGTGAGAATGTAAAATGTGCCTTTCTGGGTCGGTTAATCCAGTGTTGAGACATTAAGATCATTTACTGAATATGTCACAGGTAGATTGTCCACGAGTGATAACTGTGTTATAGCCAGAGATGTGGTGCAAACTCTGAATCAACAGTTTAATTATGAACCAATGAAAAGTGTGTGTCTACTTCCACTTGGAGCCCATAAACTCTATATTGCTTTTGAGGGTGATGATTCTAGATTTTTACGTTTCTGTTTTCCAAAATGTCACACAACTCCTGGAGATGGTGGTCACATCAGCTTCCTACTGAGGTGACTTTCTTGTGTTGTAGTTTCTCATTGAGCCTCTACCATGTGCCCCTCCCTGGATGCTGGCATTTGCCGACCCTCTGGGCATTTCGTTTCCAGCTGACATATTCTTTGTTTCTGTAGCAGACATATTTTGTTCCCTCACCTACCTGACGAGTCTTTACTGTAAGGCATATTGAAGGGCTGCAATCTTGAACACACTTGACAAATGTAGGATGAGATGAAACACACATAGGATTCCAAAAGAGAATCGGGAGCCTGCTCATGTTCTGGTTGGACCATGTGGTCATGGGAAACTGCCAATGATTTTAGCTTTTCCTGATCACCTTGGGGGGAGTGTATGAAAATAATTAAGTTTGTTTTCTAGATCTGAGGACTAACACCCTCTCCCTAGACACTTTTAATATTTCCTTCATCAAATTTCCTGAAAGTTTTAAAAGGAGAGAATCATGGAGATAAAGAGCACATTTGAGGGATGTCTGCTCTGTGCCAGGTGCCAGGCAATTTCCTGCGTTGTCGTTGTGATTAATTTTTGACATCTCATCCATAGAGCTTTAGACAGCAAGGACCGGGATATTAAGTAGCCACACTCAGTTACATTTACTCAGCTCTTAAAGAGCAGACAAACCACTTTTATCCCCCTGCCTGTTGTCAGGAGGTGCAAAGGGCAGGAGATTGTCGGGATTCTAAGGTTCTCTGTGTCAGGCTACTCGCTGTATAGAACTATGTTTCAGATGCTGCCTCTGCAGTTTAAACGGAGTCCATCCGCTTGCATTTGCAAGCAGCAAGCTCATGATGGACTCTAGAAATGATTAAGAGGGTAATAGGAGGTGTTGGAGAGGGGTCAGTAGCTCTAAGCCCACTACTAAGGCCTTCAGGGAGCTGGAAAGAGTTCCTACTTGCTCCGTAGCACAGGAAGCCGGTGATGAGCGAACAGAAATGGAGAACTGGCACAAATTGTGAGGGCTGTGAGAGGCACAACACAGTTAAGGAAGAAACTGCAGTGGAGGGGTGTCAGGCACACAAGACATGGGGACAAGGAGTGCTGACGGCGAGATGGCATACATCCTGAACCCCAAAGGCAGAGGGAACAGGTCTCCCCTCACTACTGGGACCCGGGGAGCAGTGAGAGGACCCCACTCCTGTAGAGATAGGCCACAATACCCCAGGCTTCCTGAGTACATGTGGAAACCAGCTCCAAGTGGCTCTGGATGCCTGTTTGCCCAACACAAGACCTTAATTCTTGAAAATAGCCGTTGCTCTCGCTTGTTTAGTTAGTGCCATCTGATACTTGTTTATTTATAATCTTTGAAAAGTAAATTTACTACAGAAATGTTCAAACATTGCAGCAACTAGGGTCTAGACCAGTGGTTCTCAACCTGTGGGGCTCAACCCCTTTTGCAAACCTTTGTCTCCAGAAATACATTATGATTGCATTACGATTCATAGCAGTAGCAAAATTACAGTTATGAAGTAGCAATGGCAATAATTTTATGGGTGGGGGTCACCACATGTCTTAAAGGGCCATGGCACTAGGTAGGTTGAGAACCACTGGTCTAGACTGATAATTCCATATGTACTTATATCTAAACTCAACAATTATTGGTAATGTTCTAATTTTACCGAACTGGACTTCATTTCTTCTCCTTTTGAAATTTCCACCAAGGTGGAATAATTTATTTATATAGATACCTAAATGTGCTTTTCTCACTGATAAGCACCTCTTGGCTTACAGAATCTGAGGCCATTATTCTACATAGGATCCACAGTGAGTATGTAACCTTAACTTTTTAAAACCTTTGATAAAGAAAACTAAGCACAACTCATTAAAAATTATATTGGCTTCCTTGAGCACCTTGTGCTTAGGTCTAGTTTCAATTTCTGCTTGCTTTTCTGGCATCTTACGTCATCAGCGGGTGCAGGCGACAACGTACCCACCTTAAAAAGCCAGATGTGGACCCCCACTCTCTCGGTTTCCTCTCTGCTCCCTGCTCTGCTCTGCTCCCTCCCCCATCTTCCTCTCTCACCAGGCCTGGTCCTCTTCCCTCCACCCCTTTTCCTTCCTAATAAAGCTCTAAAAGGTACCACTGGGTTCTGTCGTGAACATGACCTTTCCACGCAGTAACCAGCGCCAGACACCAACCAGTGCTGATTGCTATCAGCTTTTAGTTTTCTTATTCTTTTTCTTCCACAACATTTTTTATTTCATTTCTTTATTTTGTGAGTGTGTGGATGCATGCACAAACCATGGTGTGCTTGTGGAGGTTAGAAGACAATTTAGAGGAATCAATTCTCTCTTTCTACCACGTGGGCTCCAGGGATGGAACTCAGGACATCAGGCTGAGGTGGGGTAGAACTCAGGTCACCAGGCTCAGCCACAAGCGCTTTTGCCCATCTTGTTGACGCCCTGACGATAATTTCGTAACACATCTTTAGTGTTTCTGCATTTTTCTTATTCTTTTGATGGCTACAGCTTCTTCCTTTTTCCAAAGCTAACAACAAAACTGTTACTTCTTAAGAAGAAGAAGAAGAAATAAAAGGGAAGAAAACCTACTAGAAAGGGGTGGCTGCTTTGCAGGTATCTGGGGAGGCTGCTGGACAAGTCACCCTGTATTGGTCTGATGGTGGCAGATGCCATTAAATCTGTGTTTGTGTCAGAGGTACTATTTTTCAGATGTTTTCTGATACCCACCCTCACCCGACTTCCTCGGATGTTGGGTTTATCTTTATAAATTGCATGTGGATTTGAACATGGCGTAGCCTTTGGACAAGTGTGCATGGCTCAGCAGTCCAGGTCTCAAACTAAAAGGACTGGCTGCCATGCGCCCACATCCATTGGAAATCACGAAAAAAAATAAGGACGTTTGAAGTCATTACTGTGGACATAGAAAGTTCTGGCACTACTTCTTAGCATCCTGGAAACCGGACTTCCCGACCACTCTTGCTCTCAAAATGGAGCTGGGCCGGATTGGTTAGACACAGCTTCTCCACACTTCTCATTCATTATTTAATCTTCTTTGACTTTGTTCAGACAAGCTCTCTGGCCTATTGTGAAGCTTCACACAGCCAATTACCTCAAGGTGTTTAGTTCATTTATTATTTAAAGCATAAATCTTGTACAGGTTGTCCATTGACGACCCTCTGAGTAGCTGTAGTAAATGCCTTTCATCCTGGCGGCCTCGGTGTTCACTGACCTACCTGCTGAGCTTGGCAGGCCAGGCGGGGTGCTGGAGCATGTAAGATGCTAGAGGTAATTGCACTGTACTTTCTGTTTAAGGGTCCATGTGAAAAATGTGCTCACCATCGCAAATCCCAAGTTGAAACTTGAAGGGGCAGACGCTTTCATTTAAAATGTCCTATATCCTTTGGTAGGGCCCTTGCTCCACGTGTTAGGTGTTGTCATGGGCTGGATCTGGAGTTGAGATTTGTGTTTGTTCGTTTGCTTTATTTTTACAATAGGCTGTAGTTAACTTCACGCCCAAGTGTTTGTACCAGTGTTCAGGAACCCATGTTCCTTTCCTGGCTGGTGTCAGTCCTGTGATACTGAGGATCATCGGTGTGAATGACTTCTAAAAAGAGGAGCTTAAGTAGCGTGCCCGTCTGTGGCTGGGCTCCCATGCTGTTTGGTCTCTGTCCTACACTGAATGTGCAGGTGTTTAACTGTGGACTGGGACTAACTTCAGAGCTAATACTGAGCTGTTCCGCATCAATGCTTTCAGCAGGTGACTTGAACTGACAGTGTAAAGAAAAAATGTGGGAGAAAATTACCATTGTACTTTAGAATTTTTTCTGATTGAATTGACTGATTGTGCTGTCATAGGAGCATTGGGAAGCTGGCAGAGCTGTGAGCCCTAAGGAAAGGACAGAATTCTTTTTAGAAAGAGCCTGTCTGTTGGTTTTTGCATGGCCAAATATTTCAAAATGATAATAAGGTTTGATGTGAGGTTTTAATTTGGGACTTGTAAGAATCCCTGCATCCTGTGATTTGTCTTTTTGAGGCAGTCAATTGGGGAAGGCTTTTCCATCACTGTCCCTCACAAGAAAGCATTGAAACATCCTATTCAGATGCCATAAAAAATGTGAGAATGTCTAAGTTTGCAAGGAAGTTTTATACATACTGAAAAAGGGAACAGAGAACTTAGCAAGAGACACAAGATGAGCCCGTTGTCTTAGGTCACTGTCTCATATTATGTTATTAAATAAAGCTTCCTTCCAAGAAGAAATTCTTTACCAGTCACAGATACTATTCTGTTTGCTTCTAAATTCATGTTGAATGTGCATAAAATTCTACATTTAAAAATATCAAAATGATTACTAAACTTAAAATTACAGATATACTTCTAATAGAGTCGTGGTAGAAACTAGTGCTTAACTGAGTACATGTCATACGTCAGGTGCTGTGCTGAGTGTTCCCAGGGTCGGCATTCACTCCTCCGGTCTGCAGGTGAGGACTCCAGGGGCAGTGAAGTTGAACAACTTGGCTGTGTGCCCAGAGCTTTATGTGAGGTGACCCAGGCTCAGATGGACAAACACCATGCATTCTCTCTCTCACATGAAAAGCCTAGAGCCTCTAATTTTAATATGTGTACATCGGGTGAGAACGAGTATGAGGAGTACACAGGCTCCTGACTCAGAACTGGATGCTCCTCCAGCAGTCAGCTCGCTGATTCCTTCTGTACTAGTGACAGAGAATTAATACAATAATTTCCTTTTTCATGGTTATCCCATTAAGAATTTAATAGGACTTTTGATAGAGAGCCATGAGAATTCTTCAGGGAATGGTTGAAGATGTGGAGAAAAAAAGAATATATTGAAGGAGTCTATAAAGGGATAAGAGAGTCGAATTTAGCAGAGTATAAGTTAGGTTTGGGGCAGAGGAAAATCAATCCAGATAAATGGGTCAGCATTCATCACTTGTTCAACAAATAGGTATTGTGCTAGGTGCCAAGCTTTGGGCCTGGCCTTGCCAGAGTGCTGTCCCATTGATTTTTGTTGGGTTGACTCCCTGCAGGGATTATTCATAAACAACCTTTCCGTGTAAATAGGAACTTTAATTACAGAAGAGAAGGGTTAAAGTCCTTCTGGTCGGACTGTGGGGCGGGGTTTTGTTTCCCTGCAAAATGGAGTAGGCTCTGAAGCAGGGTAACAAACCAGCAGGAAACCGCATTCCATGGTATTTCTATGGGGACCACAAAGACTCTGGTTCCAATGTGCAGAGCAGCGGTTTGAAGCTTTAAGTAGCTTCAGGCTAATGTGGGAGCTGGGTAGCCCCCCTCGCTACTGAACTGTAAAACTAAAAGCATGCAAAATGTAAACAAAACAGTGTTCCTAGCCGCCTGGCTCATCTGGAGGCCTTATCAGGGCATTGCTTATAGTTTGTTTTTGTTGAAAGAGGGAAACCAGCAGGAAATTGGAAATATTATGCCACACTGAAAATCCAAGTATGTTATTTTTATTTTCATTATCACTTCCTCTCTAACTTTTTTTTTTGCCTGTTCAGTCAGAGGCAAATTGGAGACAGCAGACCCCCACCCCCAAAACACTTTAACTCCTGTGAAGAGCAATACTTTGTGTATCAAATGTAGTCAGTCCCCGCCTGTGGAGGAGAAAGGAACCCATGTTCTGGGATGCGCTTGTTTAATGTTTAGCTTCTGTCTACCCTGTGCAAAGAACTTAGAACCTACCATACCCCTGTAGTTCGCAGTGGCTCCTTTCTGTTTGTGGAGGAATTGCCCTATCCTCTGCTCTGCCCCCCCACCCACCCCCCGACACATTTGGTGGTTAAGGTCACTAGGTGCCAATGTACCAGGACTCTGGTCCTCCAGGTACTGCAGGTCCCGAGGCGGTCATGGTTGGCAACCCATGAGGCTCATTGGAGACCACGCTTACTTGGCTATCATCCTCTTGCCGTTCTTCATGGTATTGAACGAGGCCTAATCTTTTCATTTCGTGTCAGGATCTACAAGTCATGTGGTTGCTATTGTTTTTCCTATAGGCTTCTTCCCTGCTACCTACCACCCCACAGACTTCAGCCTTTAGCCAGCTGCAGGGTCGCCTTGCCTCGCCTTTGAAGCCTCCTGGTAGAGTCCCTGGACAGACCTTCATCACCACCCCTCCCCCTCGTGTATGCTTCTGTGGTAGCCTGAGTTCAGCCCCATCCTGAACTCATGGTGGGTGCGCCTGTCTCCCTCAGTGCAGGGCTCTTAGAGGGAGATCAGGCAAGGTCCCAACCATTCTGTATTCTTTCCTGTTCCTTTTCCTGACCAGTGCCGGCCACTACTCTGTAAATGCTTGTTAAGTTGAAGTGAATTAAATAATCTGCCCTTTTATCCAAAAGAGTAAAGAGATTTACATTGAATGTAGGCCCCTCTGATAGACACAGTGACTTCCCTTCATCTGTCTTCTAATGTAGAATTACGGTGCTGGCTTCCCTTGGACAGCAAGGGAAGTGGATTGTACACACTTGATTCTGCCTCTCCCATAAATTTGGGGTGGAAAGAAATGCAAATGAAATCATTTGACTAATTTTAAGACATAAAGAGTATGGAAATTGAGCTTAGGAGGGAAAGGCTAGCTGAGGGCAGGGCGATGCTTTTCATTTCACTTAGTATATCTCTAAAGGAGATTTAAAGGCCAGGCCTGCTTCTCGCCAAACTTCTCCACACTGTCCCTGCATTCCCTTACATAATTTAAGTAGGACAGTAATGTTTGAAATCACCTTAATTCTGTATGTTTCATACCATGAACATTTCATAATACAGTTCTCTGAGTCTCTTAGAATAGCATTTCCAAAACTTGATGTCTACAGAGGAAGCAGAACTCTAACGATTTAGAAACTGTCTATAAATTACAGCCTGTGTTTATTAGCTACAAAAGAGGATTCAGTTAGCTGTACCAAATGAGAATGTCACAAACAGCTTGGGCACTTCTCTGAACCCTGTCAAGCTATATGGGAAATTTATTTTCAGAGCATTCTAATCTCCTGGAGAGAAGGTTCCCAAGGCAGTTTGGTAAAGTATTCAAGACAAGGTAAGAGCCAGGGAGCTAACGGGAAAGGAAAATGGAATGAATATCCACTCTCACACCCCTCTTGATTATGCAGATTTGAAAGTCAACCCATTGAGGACCCAATCTTGTTTAACTTGCATTTGTACTGTTGAGATCTGCAATTCCTGGGCCCTTAAAATGTTGTATCCATTGAGCATTAACGCTAATATCTTTGAAAGCGAGAGACAGTGATAATTTTGTAAATATTTACGCATAACTTGGAGTCTTAGGGATGCACACTTGTAAGCAATATGACATTAAGGGCAGAAGAATTAGAGGGAAACATTCTTTGTGGTGTCATGTGATAGCAGAACATTGGTAATTGCTCTGTTGGGAGGAAAACACTCATTTCAGCGTAGGTTAATTCTTGAATGTGGGAAGTTTAGGACAACACTTAGAGTCTACCTGTGCGGGGACTGATCTACTCTCGATAATGAAAATCTTTGCTTAGATGATGAAGCGGCTGTGGGGGGACCCCATGCCCCCTCCCCTTCCCCAGGGACAGCACATAACCTGAGCAGGCTTCACCTAGACCTCTGCCTTTCTCCTGTGTCTGTGGGAAGTAGTTGGAGGATAGTGACCGGCCGCTTTAGAGTTTATCTGCTTTCACCATTTAGTGTTGCTGGAGGGCTTCTCTCCAGGTTCCCCAAGCCCCGCAGTCCCACAATCCACTTATAAAATAATCACTCAGACGCTTATATCACTTATAAACTGTATGGCCGTGGCAGGCTTCTTGCTAACTGCTCTTTTATCTTAAATTAACCCATTTCTATAGATCTATAGCTTGCCACGTGGCTGGTGGCTTACCGGCGTCTCTACATGCTCTTCTCCTGGCGGTGGCTGCAGTCTCTCTCTCAGCCTTCCGCTTCCCAGAATCCTCCTCTCTCCTTGTCCCACCTACTTCCTGCCTGGTCATTGGCCATCAGTGTTTTATTTACATAGAGTGATATCCACAGCACTTCCCCTTTCTTCTTTTTTTAAAAAGGAAGGTTTTAACTTTAACATGGTAAAATTACATATAACAAAACAATTACCGAGCAAGAATTATAGTTACAATATTAAAGAAGATGTCCTATCTATCTTATATTTGTGAGTTTAAGGTTTTATAGCTAACTTATCTTTTATCATAACTGAGGAAATTACGACTATCTAGCCTTCAACCACATCAAAGACCTGAGAAGGAACATAATGGTACCTGAGAAATGGTAGATGGATGCAAGCAACTTTCGGGAATCTTGCAAGAGTAGACCAAGACAGCTGGCAGCCTGGACAGTCACCTAATGTTTCTCAGCATTGTTGGTGCATTCAAATTGGCTACAGGCCTAGAGTATCTGACAGACCATTTTTAGAAGCAGGAATTTTAAGAGACCATCTTACCCTGTCTTGGCAGAGTACAGTGGTCGCTTTCCTTGTGTCCCGCTTGTCCAGAAAGGACAGCATTGCATTTGTACTGTCAGCCATCAAGGCAAGGGCAGTTCTTTGCCCAGTAGGCCATTTTGTGCCAAAAAGACAAACTTCCAAATGGAAATGTCTTAGAAGCCCAACATTCTCTCGGGATCAAATTGGTGCAGCCAGGAGCAATTGTGTCTCACGTCAACAGAATTCTAAGTTATTTAAATGCCATATTTTCCAGGTCTATGAAGTGTTTGAAGATTACCTATCTATCTGAAATATATCTATGTATACCTAGAAGACTTAACTAACATGGCTACAGATATGATTATCATAGATGACTAATTATTAACCTATTTTTTAATTATCCATTACAATTTTAAATGAGTTATATAAACATAATACCTCAAACAAGAATAGAAATATATATATATATACAGTATAACAAAATTAACTTCAAGTTTGTATCAATGAACTAAAATTTATACCAATGTAAAACATTTTAAACATAAACTAAAATTTATACCAATGTAAAACATTTTAAACAAGTTGTTCTTTAAAAGTAGGTTCATTAATCTACCCTTTTATCTTATCATCTCCATATCCTCCTATATATCATATCCCCTTTTGTTTTTTAGAAAGAGATCACATTTATAATCAACCTGTTTTAAATAAAAATATTGGTTTTTCTCTGTCCCACACCAGAGGGCTCTTCTGATTTGGGACATAAGAATCTCTTAACCATGTTTTTTTTTAAAGCAATATGTCTGGGTTTAGAGGGGGAGTGAGCCAATTCCACCTCTAAAGCCAGCTTGGTATATTTGGGAATTTGGGCGTAGCATCTCTTACTACTTCCTGCTGGAGGGGGCGCTGTATCTTATGGGGACGCAAAGAAAATTTTAGACCTATGGGGTAGTCCGTGAGGCTGTATTGTGTGAACCAGTTGCCTTGAAACCGATCTGGATGTTGGATCATCTGGGCCATGGTGTCATCGGAGTCCTTTCAGGGGGTCTTGGCTGGTGAAACCTGATGTATCTTAATCTGGAACAAGTCCACAGCCTCTGGCTTTCTGTGGAAACAAAAGCAGAACCTCTTTTCCAAAGTAACATATCCTTATATCCAAATTTTGAAGTCAAGGTACCTTTAAAATATACATTTTGGCATAACTCAACAGCTTTTGTAATCAAATATTTTTCTTTAGTTATGAATATCAAAGAGAACATAATCCAGATTCTCTGTGTGGTAGCCATCTTTATGTGGCTTATGTTTTATATTACCTTGAGCCTTGAGCCTATTGCTTTAAACTGTACCATTGTAAGCCCGAAACGGCGCTGTGGCTGCTGGCTCCGCCCACTTCAGCTTCCCAACATGGCAGTGGTACGTTTTCTGCCAGCTCTGGGAGTCATCAAGTCTCAGAAATAGTGGGTCTAAGCTTTTATCAAAGCAGCGTGTAGCCCAGAAACCTCTTTTTTTTTTTTTTTTTTAAATACTAGTAAAGACTAAATCTACCACACAGCTTAATTTGTCGCTGGCAGATGCCTCATTTCCGCCATACTGCCGGTCAAACGCACCCGCCAGGAACCCGCCAGTGTCCAAACTTGCGTTTTGCCGCATCTAGCTGCCCGTATGAGACAAGAAACAGGAACCTGGTTTTGGCTCTGTTTAGAATTGGTTATTAAATATTCTCAGGTTTAAGGTGGAAACTCGAGCCGTTGGGCGCCATTTGTTGCTGGAGGGCTTCTCTCCAGGTTCCCCAAGCCCCGCAGTCCCACAATCCACTTATAAAATAATCACTCAGACGCTTATATCACTTATAAACTGTATGGCCGTGGCAGGCTTCTTGCTAACTGCTTCTTGCTATCTTAAATTAACCCATTTCTATAAATCTATAGCTTGCCACGTGGCTGGTGGCTTACCGGCGTCTCTACATGCTCTTCTCCTGGCGGTGGCTGCAGTCTCTCTCTCAGCCTTCCGCTTCCCAGAATCCTCCTCTCTCCTTGTCCCACCTACCTCCTGCCTGGTCATTGGCCATCAGTGTTTTATTTACATAGAGTGATATCCACAGCAATTTAGTGTCTTGCTTTTTCTGCTGTGTGTTGGTCAGCCTGAGCATTGAGGAGCAACATAGCTAAGGAAGAGCCCGGATTGTTCAGAAACTCAGTTTGACTCAAACCAAGGCATTCATTTGCAGCAGTTTCCTGTAACATGTTAATGCTAAAATTGGGAGGACTCAGGAATCAGAAATACTGTGAAAATGTAACACTCTACCCTCTAAGGAGAACAAATGAGTCTTCATTGGCCAACAAGACTAGTTCTTACCCTGAGAAGCAGGTCAAGTCATAGGCAACAGAGAGAAGACATCATCTGACTCCTCCAGCCATACACAATTGGAAACAACCCAGTCTCCAAGACTCAGTTCTGGCCCGGCATTGGTGGCACACTCCTTTAATCTCAGCACTTTAGGAGGCAGAGGCAGGTGGAACTCTGTGAGTTTGAGGCCAGCCTGGTCTACAGAGTGAGGTCCAGGACAGCCAGGGCTTTACACAGAGAAACCCTGTCTTAAAAAGCAAAAAGAAAACAGAACAACTCAGTTCTGCATAAGGGGAGAAGTAATCTGTCAGTTTTAAGAAGAACTCTGAGTTTGCCCTGAGTCATTTTCCAAGTCGGAGTCCCAGGTGGTAGTTAGGAATCACTTTTAAGCTCTTCCATGGTAGATCTCTTGAGTTCCTCACTCCTTCCTTCTCAGGAGTTGATGTAGATTTCTCAGTGAGACATAAATGGTACACTTGTGTGCATTTTGACATTTTGAATATTTGTCTAGCTGGCCCTTTCTTCTGGATCTCTGTCTTCCTTTCTCCAGTTCCTCACCTCAGTTCTGTCTCTCTTTTCTTCATGGCAGACACCTTTGCCTTCCTCCTGCTGATTCCTGATGGTTATTTCCTTACACTAGTCTTTAATTCCAGCTCTAGGAAAATGAAAATTGGATCTCCCATAAAAGAGCACTATGGTAAATACTTGACATTTTTCATTGCTCTATGAATTGAAGATACATTATGAAATTAGATTTTTCCTAAAAGATGTATTCTTTTTCAAAATCATGCTTTCAGAAAAGCAAAACATAATATTTATAATCTACAGTTGAAAAATTAATAAGAGAGTATCTTGGGGATTTTGTAGCCCTCTGGTGGAATGTCAAGATCATCCATAACAGAAATATTTGGTTGTCTAGATTTAAGTCATTTTCAGTATGGCTGAATAAATAGTGTTGTATTTTTTTCTAAAAATTTTGAAGGCAACCATTTTGCTCACTATAAACATTTATATTTAATATTTGAATCCCCAGTATCTTCAAATATTTGCCCATATATCCAATGTTTGTTAGGATTTTATCATGTAATTAATTCCAGTAATTTAAAACTAATGGGGGAAGTTAAGAAATTTACGGCCTATGCATACAGAAAGATTGTAAGGTTTACACAGTACAGGTTTTGAGTCTAAGGTAATGACTCAATGAGCAGTAATAAGCCTTTGCAAGCTATCTGACATAGAAGTAGCAATGGATTGGATTCTGACCTGAGTGGAGGCTAAAGACTCACTCTGTAGCCATGTGGATGTAGTAGATTCTGCCCCCCCCCTTTTTTTTTTAAAAAAAGCATTATTTTGTTTATGAGTATGTGTGTATGTGTGTGTGTGTGTGTCAGTGTATGTCTGTGCACACATGAGTTTAGATACACACAGAGACTAAAAAGGGGCTCTAGAGTTCCTGAAACTGGAGTTACAGATGACCGTGAGCTGGTGTGTAGGTGCTGGGTACTGAATTTGATCATCTGGAAAAGCAGCCAGGACTCTTACCCTCTAATCCAACTCTCCAGCACCATATAAACTTTCCCCTCCTTGTCTAGTTCTTGTACTTGTTTTCTCTCTCCCATGCTTCTACCTCCCAGGAGCTGCTCCTCTGTGCCTTGACTGACATTAGACAACAGATAACTTCTCAAGGCTTACAAAGACAGCTAGTCTCTCAGCTTCCAAAATGAGGTTGTGATGACTATTATGGGATGGCAGGTTGGATATACTGAGATGGCAGGTTGGATATACTGAGATGGCAGGTTGGATATTATGGGATGAACTGGTCTGAACCAGTCTGATCCAATTGGAACCAGTCGGAACTGGATTGAGCTGTATTGATCCGGTTTAACCCAGTCTGATCCAGTCTGAACCAGCTCAGACCAGCAGCCAAGGCATGCAGATAACATACTTTTTAAGAGCCAATTTTGAGTCTGTCTGAGGACCTAGCAACAGAATCTGTCAGAGTTATTAGTCGAACAGGATTAAACCAGTCTGACCAGGAATGAACTGGATCAAGCTGGTCTGGACTGGTCTGATCTGGCCTGAACTGGATTGAACTGGTCTGAACCAGATTGAACCAGTCTGAGCCAGTCATTGAGCTGGTCTGAACCAGATTGAACCGGACTGAACCGGTCTAAACAGGCTCAGACCAGTAGCCAAGGCTTGCACATAACATACTCCTTAAGAGGCAACCTTGAGTCTGCCTGAGGTCCTAGCAACAGGAGCTGTCAGAGTTCCTAATCAATGTCAGAGTACCTGATTGTGCTGAGTCGGCCTGAGGACCTAGCACCAGTTGCCATCAGAGTTCCTAATGGATGTCAGAATTGGCAGGTTGTATATTATGGGATGGAAAGGTGGATATTATGGGATAGCAGACGGATATTATGGGATGGCTGGTTGGATATTCTGGTATGTGAAGTGGGAAAATGTCCTCTTGAGGTTTGCTCTGCCTCCTGCACATGTCCTGTGTCTTCTTTCAGTTGCTCTGTCCTTCTGTAGACACACTGTGACCTCTGAAGTTTGCACTGTTCCTCTGCAGATGTCAGGGTGTGTGGTGTTCCCCTGACACTGCAGAGACTGAAGAGTGGAGTAGAGTGCCTTGCACATGATAACTAGTCTCTAGGATTTCCCAAATAAATGTGCTAAACATTGATTCATCTATTGACTCAGCAGACAACATGTTTGATGAATCCCTTGAATTGGCGAGGAAGAATTCTTACTCTTTTTTTTGTTTTTGTTTTTTCATTTTTCTTTATTAAGAATTTTTCTACTCACTCCACATACCACCTACAGATCCCCCCTCCTCTCTACTCCCACCCTCCAGCCCTCTCTCCCAAGCCACCCCGTATCCCCACATCCCCCAAATCAAGGTCTCCCATGGGGAATTAAGATTCTGCTTTATCCATAGAGGATCTATACAGTTCCTTCCTTGAATGCCTGATAAAAGCTGTGTCTTCTCTCTCTCTCTCTCTCTCTCTCTCTCTCTCTCTCTCTCTCTCTCTCTCTCTCTCACACACACACACACACACACACACACACACACACACACACATGCTTTTTTGCCAACTCAGTTAAACAACTGTGACAAACTGGGGTACAACTGAACTTTTATACTGTAGGATATGGCATCAAATCCAGCATTCTCTCTCTTTCATAATTTCACAAATGGAAAAATGTTTTTTAATGGTGAATCCTGGCAAAGGTTGTATTGTTGTTGTTTCTCCTTAATTTATTTTAGTCAGTGGAGAAGAGTTACTTTCCTTTCTCTTCAACTTCACAGGAAGCATATTGTGGTTTTTAATTGCCATGTCTTAGTTGGCACTATTATGAAGCCAGAGGGTCATTATTGGGTAAAATAAAGACAATTTAAAAGTGTGCACTACAGTGCTGTCCCCGTCAACCTGATAACCAAAATGACTGCTGACTGAGGTAAGGGTGGGTCAAATACTCAGCTTGGACGCGCTAGACAAGGGATGACTCATGTTGAGCAGGATGGTGTGAACTTTTGCCAGGCTTACTCGGAATGAGAAAAATTAAAACTTAGGAATTTGTAGTTGACTGTAGGCAGCTGCAAGCCCAGAAATGGAGAGCATGGATGAGGAGGACAGCTGAGGAAGGTTCAAGACATAGTTGGAAAGCTTTTGTTAACATCACTAAAGGACAGCTTACTATATAACTTCCAGTGTGTCTTGGGGATCTGGGCTTTAGGGGTGTTTGACATGTTATAAAGGCTGAAACATCATGTTTTATTGGATCATTGAGCGGGAAAATGTAGATTGGTAGTTATTTATGTGATTAAATGACTTATTTAAAATTGTACTTGACATTACTCAGTAGTACAAGTGTTTTACTTTTTTTGTATTCATAGTTTTCCACAATACCCAGTAGAGAGCTGGCATTCAAAGATTGTTGACTGAGAAACTGTTTCTAAGATCTTACCCCCCAAAACTAAACATTACATCCAGAGTGAATTTGTTAAGTAGAATTCATGTTGTTTCAAATGTTATCCACTTAATACTTTCATCTGATTTTGTTAGTATGTTGTTGCCATCTACCTAATAGTTCTTGGGTAATAGTTTAGGCCATATATGATTAATTTAATATCCAAATGGTAACTTCTTATCCATCCTGCAACTTTAGAATGAGAAAAACTTTTTTGTTGACAGGAAAGAACCATATTTTCCTAAATAATAAGACAGTCTTCAGTGCTTTCAAATATATCCTGAGAATGGAGAGATGGCTCAGTGGTTAAGAGCCCCAGATGCCCTTGCAGAGAACTCAGGTTTGGTTCCTGGCACCCACATGGGAGCTCACAACCATCTGTAACTCTAGTTCCTGGACATGACATCCTCTTTCTGCTTCTGATGGCATGTGAGTGCATGGACAGACATGCAGACAAAACACTCATGCACAGAAAATAAAAATAAATAGATCCTATATAGAAGTTGTTTGTCTTGATTTTCCTTAAAGTTGGACCAGTAATTACTCCTAGCTTATATATTATATCCACATATATTATAAACCATTTAACCTATTTTAAATATTTTAGACTTAGAAATGATTAGATCTCACTTAATTTTTTTCTTGAAAAATTACTTCAGACGTAGTTTATAGCAAGGGGAGTGTCTTTGTCAGCACTGGGGAAAGTTTATGTGTCAGAGACGAGCCACTAAATATTAGAGTTTAAAACAGCAATGCCACTATAACATTAATGATAAATGGCATACATCCGAAACATTTAAAATGATCATAGCTTAAAGCTCAAAAGAACTGCAAAATATTAATGCTATAAGAACTGTCCTGCATGGTTCTGAATTATGTATAGCAGAGAGATAGAAAGAGATGAATTGCATAATAAATCAAAGTTCATGTGCTATATTGTTTATTATTTTTAAAAACTATAGAAACTTTCTATTTATGCAGCATGTCAGCTATTTGAAAAAAAAAGATGAATAGTTTGAGATTCAGGATTATACCACAAATGAATATTTAGCACCCAATGGTGTCTTGCTCAATGAAGGAAAATAATTACCATGTGTGTTTTACCATGAACAATTCTAGGGAAGCACTGACTTTTTAATATTTGCATTGCTTTTATTCTCCTATCCATTTATGTTCTTTGTCTCCTTTTGATTTCTGAAAGTCAGGTGTTTTAACCTTCTTTTCAAAGGCTGTACCAGCAATGCCATTTAGTTGTGCACATAAGATAATACAAAGGTGATAATTAACAGGAAATGTTTTTTCTTGATAAATTTGTTATACTAATACACAATGGTTGTTACACCATTACAAACATCAGGGAATGTTATTTGATGAATAGACAAAAATTGCTTATGGAATTTACTAGTAGCTAGAAAAAAAAAATGATAGAGATCCCTAATGCTTTAAGAGTCTTAAGAATATTACTGCAGTCAATTTAAGTGGTTTGTGTCTTTTTTTGTGACACAATTTACAACAAAAAATATTGTATGGCTTTTTTAAGGAGTTTATAATTAGTAGATTTAATCAAGTGCTCTATAAACAGCCCTAGAATGATTGTGCCTTTGTTTTGGCCAGTGATCTGGAATCCCAAACCATCTGCCATTTTTGTTCAAATGCTGTTTGCCCATAGCCTGTCTTCTTATTCACACACCACAATGCTAGTTTGTTCCTAGTCAGAAGAACCAAAGGACAACTATAGCACAAGGATTCTGTTACAGAGTAAGACCCCCAAAACTATAGGGTCTCACATGATGGGAAGGAGCCCTGGTGTGGTTATCATGGAGGTGATTATTTCCCCCCATAAGTGCATATGTAACACATAATTTATTCCTGGAATTATTTCTACACTTGATCTTAGCCAAAGGGTCGAGAAGTGATTTTTTCTGGAATGATTTCTAAGGGTATACCATAGATTGCTCATGTAGGTATTTACTGAGTGAACAACTTGCTCTATAGCACTCAAAGAGCTAGAGAAAGGAATGCAGAGGTTTGTGTTCTGTCATCCCTCATCAAATGTGGCTAGAGTTGGTCCTCTCCTTCTTTCCATCCCTGCCAAGTCCACTCACAGTCCTGTCTAGTGGGTCCCCGCAACTCAATTTTGCTTACCTGGTCTAGGACTTCGTTAATCACATTCATGAACTTTAGAGAGAAGTCAGAGGCAAAATGAAGATTCTTAAAGTGAGGTAGGAAAGGATGATGAGGAAGAGAATAGGAGTAAGGAAGAGATTTCGACCCAGATGAAGATAGAGTTGTGTGGAAGTAGTTGCGTTTGAGGTTTATGTTAAGGTTTCTGTGGGTGGCAGATGTAAGGGAGACTTTGGCCGTCACTACAGCTATTCAACCTCACCAGTCTCTTCACTGGCCCATGTCATGTGATTCATCAGGGCTGATATGCAAAAGATGACCGTAAACATTTTGGGGAAAACATACTGTTTTGCAGATTTTTAGTGATATAGTTCTATTTTAACATGACTCTTTTTTTTTTTTTTGTTGTTGTTTACTGGTAGCTATGCAAAGACTTTTAATACCTAGAAACCATCAAGAAAGCTGTAACTGAGCTGGTGTGGTTAGCAAACGCTGATGCAGCTTGAAACGCTTATAGTAGAGGCACAAACCCATGCATATTATGAGATCCAGGGGAAGAGAATTCCTGACAAAATCCATATTGTCCTTTTCTGAAAATTAAAGGAGTTTTATCTGATGAAATAGTCACTGGCTAGATTTTTATGGTATATAGACTCTTTGTTTAATCCCTGTCTGAAATGTCATTAAAATTTTCCTTGTACATAAACATTCTCTATTTCTTTGATGTTATATTAAGCAAATAAAAACTGAAATTTGATTGCTCAGTCATCTTTTCTTTGCATGAGGCATATCTACTCATTTCAAAAGGAAACAAAATAAATGAAAGAGGTTTTTAAATGCTTTTTATTCATAGTGTTAAAATGGTAAGAGAAGAATTCATATTTTTCCTTAATACAGTGTAACAAGCAATTAACTTTTTGGCATAGTGATAAATCTGTTTCTCTAAGAAGGTGTTTTGTGTTTTAATAACTGGCAATACATGCTAGTACATTCATTTTTATTGAATAGTTAAATGAAAAAAAACACGTGGGTTTAATTTATAAGGTATTGCCTTGGGCTAATTGAGATTTTCTATATACTATCCCAATGGGATGGCATCACACTCGATGGAGTATTACTTTAAATGATTCTCAGCAAAATACCCTATACTGTCCCAGTGTTTCTATTTTTTTTTAATCACCTAAACTAAAATCAGAAATTCTCAGTGATAGTAAATCAGTAATGTAGAGCAGGGTAATCATAAAATAACTTCAGCAACAACAATCGGTGGTTAGTTAACTAGTCACCAAAGAATCGTTGCTTTGGTTTACTTATTAGTTTATTCAACTTGCTTATTTGTTCATCATTCGACTTTGTCATGGGCTTAGTCCATTATTAGAGGAAGTAGATAGGCCTTAATAGTTTTCCAAGCCAAACTATATCCAGCTTTATTTAAGATACTTCTCATAAACAATCATGGTATTTGGGGTAGAATATAGGCAGGCAGACAGACATTAACAGTATGCAAGAACTTCCACAGTCCCGTTTTGTATAGAATTCCAAAACCAGAAAGCAACTATAACATCCAGTAAAGTCTTCATTTGACGCTTTGACCAAAACAGGAGAAGTATGGAGTGAGGGTTGAAAGTTCACATTAAGGATGTTGTTTAACACTTCTCACAAGCCGGCCCTGCCTTTCAGAAATGGAAAAAAATGATAGAATTATCAACGTGAAGATCTAGCTTATTATAAAAGAAACCACTACTCTTTTTGAGGAGCATTCAGTGATGTTACCTCAAAGTCCAGATCACACAATAGACTGGCAAACACAATTTTAGGGGGTCGGGTCCCATAGGACTCTGTTTTTAACAGAGTTACATTTTTGTTGATGGTAGAAGTGGGAAGAAGATGATATGAAAATGAATTTATATTTTTCCCATACTACAGTTATTTTGTACCATGGTGGCCATGTATGTCAACACCAGGAACTCTTTCCTGGAGCTAAGATGAATCATTCAGAATTAGCAGGGAAAGGTATTTTCACCTCATCAATCCAGCTTGGGAGGCATTTTGTTAGTGACACATTTTTCTCTTCCCCATAAAATAATGAAGTGATTTGTGGGCTACCAATATAGCCTTTTTAAAAAGTACAATAAAATTCTGCATTTTTATAAAATTTGACAAGATACAGTATTTCAAACATTTTAGAGACCTCAGAAGTCGTTTCTAGAAATGCATACGTTAATCTGGCATCCCCAGCACCCCACGCCTTCTGTGCTGGGTCTGCCTTGGTGTCTGCATTTTCTGCAGGATCATCTGCATCCTTCCAGCATCTGCTTTCTCCATTTCCCTTTGGGTACCTCTCTCCCTTTTGGCAGGAGCTTTTTCAGGCTTGAGCTCTGGCTGTCAAAAAGCAGGTTCAGCAGACAACACTGCAGATTTTCCCATGGCTCATCCTTCACCTTGACTAAATAGCATCCTCTTCAGTCTTTCTCACAGGCATGGGGGCAGCACAGTGCAGAATATAGATGCTGAATGCATGGATGCTGCAGCTTCTATAGATCCAATGATTGGTGTCCTCGCTGGTGCTTCTGAAAGGCCTTAATATTATCCAGCTGGAACTTAAACATGGCTGTGTGTTTTTTTTTTTTTTTTTTTTTGTGCTATTAAAGAAGACACATGTTGCCTGCTTAACAAATTATACCAAGTAACAGCACATTTTAGCTGTATACATTTAAAGAATATTCTCTCTCTCTCTCTCTCTCTCTCTCTCTCTCTCTCTCTCTCTTCTCTCTCTCTCTCTCTCTCTTTTGGTTTTTGAGACAGGATTTCTCTGTGTAGCTTTGGAGCCTTTTCTGGAACTCACTCTGTAGCCCAAGCGAGCCTGGAACTCACAGAGATCCACCTGCCTCTGCCTCCTGAGTGCTGAGATTAAGCCACCACTGCCTGGCTAAAGAATATTATTATTGTGGCAAAATGTATGCAACATGAAAATGACCACTTTGGCCATTTAAATGTACAGTTAGGTCATTCACTCCACTCACCATTCCATACAATTATCACCCCTATTTATTTCCTTAAAAGTTTATAGTTCCCAGTAGAAACCATGTGCCCATTAAGCAACACATTCTCAATCTTCTCTCCTACGTCCTTCTGTCTTGTGACTGTGAATTTGTTTTTTGTCTCTATGCAATTGCCTGTTTCTTCTAGATGTTTCCACTGAAAAGATGAACCTGTATTAATCATTCTATGTCTGCCTCATTTCACTCATCTCTGGTGATGTTCCTCAGGTGGTAGCATTTAGCAGAACTTTATTCACTTATTTTGTTGGCTAGCATCTGTTGTATGTGTAACCACATTTTGTTCATCTGTTTCTCTCCTGATGGATTTGTGAGTTGGATACTATAAATATTGCTGCATTGGACATTGGCTCCCAAGTATCCATTTAAGACCCTGTTTTTAAATATCTTATGTATAAATTTAGTGGAATTACTAGTCATATGACAATCCTATGTTAAAGGTGTGTAAGAATCACAAACTCTTGCCTAAAAAGGAATCATTTTATGTTCTAACCAGAAGTACATGGGGCTAAGACTTCTCCACATCTCAGAAAACATGGTTTTACATTTTATTATTATAGTCATGCTAACAGGTGTGAAGTAAAATCTCATTGTCATTTTGATTTATTTTTCATAATGAATAATGTTTTAAATATGTTTTATGGGATCACTGGCTATTTCGGTCCTTTATTTGGTTTTTGGAAATGTCTGTGCAAGTCTTTTGTCTACTTTTTAAGATGGGTTAACTGTTAGTAGCAGAATTTTAGCTTTGAGTTATATATTTTGCACATTATGCTCTTAGTTGCAGGTAGGATTTGCAAATATTTCCTCTTTTGTGGAGCTTGTCTTTTCGTAGCAGCTCTATAGTGCACAATTTTATCTCAGATTTGAAGTCTAGTTTTCCTGTTCTTTATAATTTATGGTTTTGGTATCATACTTATGAATTCACTCACAAATACAGAACAGAAAGATTTCCTTCTTGACTTCTAGAAATTCTATGGTGAAAGTTTTTATGTTTAAGTCTGTGGTCTGCTTGGGGTCTGTTTTACACATGGTGAGACATAGCCGTCCAATTTTATTTGTTGCCTGTGGAAGCCAGCTGTCTGTTCTTTCTCCACAGTGTGGGTTGTACCCTTACTGAAAGTCCCTTAACCACACAGATGTATGACTTCTGTCTGGATGCTGGACTCTGTCTTGTTGACCCATATCTACCTGTGTGCAAGCACTACCACATCTTTGGTTACTGCCATGTTACTTTAAGTTTAAAAACTAGTAGGCTTGTGCCATTCAACTTGGTTTTCCTTCTCAAGACTATTTTGCCTATATCTGGACGTTTCAGAAATTTCAGGATTCTCTTCTCCATTTCTCCAGAAAAGCTTATTGGGATTATGATAGGGATTTTATTGAATTCATGGCTATCTTAGGAGGTAGGGACATCTTCCCAGAATTTAGTCTTCTGATCTGTGAACTTGGAATCTCTTTTCATTTATTTTTGCTTAAACATTTTTAAACGATAATTTAAATATTTAATGATTTAAATTATTCTTTTGCAGTAATTTATAGTTTTCAGTCTACAAACATTTACCTTCCTTGGGTAAATTCAATACCTAAGTATTTTAGACATTTCTATGTTACTATGAGTAAAATTGCTTTCTTTTTTTACTGATCTATATAAATATAACTTCTACTGTCTGCTGTTCTTGGAACCCAAAACATTTCTTGGTTTGCAAACATTTAGTGGCCCTTTGTATGTGGGATCATGTCATCTATAAGGAGAGATAGTTTTGCTTTTTCCTTTTAATTTGATGTCTTTTCATTTCTTGTCTATTTATTCTGTCAGAATTCTAGTGTAGTGCTAAACAACAGAGGAGAAAGCATTCTTCCCTTGTTCCACATTTGAAGGGAAGAGTATCTTGCCTTCCATGATTAAGTATGATACTAGCTGTATGGTTTTATTGGTAAATGTCCTTAATTATTACTTTTTTCTGGGAGGTTTTTAATCATGAAATGATGTTGAATTTTCTCAAATGTGTATTTTGCATCAACTAACATGATTGTGTGTTTCTTTGTTCTCCTAATGTGGTATATTATGATATTGAACCACCTTTGCATTCCTGGAATAAAGCCTATTTGGTTCAAGGGCATGATTTTTATAATATGAATTGCGTTTCCTACTATGTACAGTCCTTTTAATATTAGTAGAGTTTACTAGTATTTTTGCTGAGGATTAACTGCATGTATTTCATCCATTGACAAATTCCCATTCAAGATTTTCTTGGGTGCCCTCCACGACAAGGCATTTCTCAGGGAAATGACAGGATATGTGAGTCTTAATGTATGAGTGCATCAGGAGGTTGTTTTTTGTTGTTGTTTTAACCAAAACCTTTATGACTGTACTTTACATTTGAGTAAAACAAAAAATAATTTCTTTATTAAAACTAGAGATATGTATACAGATTCTACTGGACATTAAGCAATGGGCTACATGTTTCACTGTGTTATATTATTTAAAAAATAATAACTATTGTTATCACCATTATTATGCTGATTTAACAATGGTGATGATAAGTGGAAAAGCATGGGACATTGTTCCCCATCTCCATCTTGTCTTCAGCACCTGCCTCCTAGCTGTACATCACTGTGTGCAACCTGACACATATGTCCAATGACAGCACTGGAAAAAAAACAGTGCCTACAATTGGTAGATGATGTGACAATTCTCATATTTTTATTTTCTCCAGTTCAAAGCTCTTGAAACATAGTCAAAGGTACCATGTGACCCAAACCCACGAGGCTAGAGAAAATGGTGTTGCTGCATCCTAATATTGTGGAGGAGCAGAGAAATGGTGCAGTTAAGTGTGAAAGGAGATGCTAGGATGGAGGCCAACAACATCTCTCTAAATCTAAATGCCCGGGAGTCATCCTTCAGCACTTCTAAGCATCATAGTCATTTTAGAGGGCAGCAAGATTTCTCGGTAAAACAACGTGAATTTTCTATGTAAATATTGTGGCAAAACAGGTGTGTTGGCTAGTGATAAGATACTCTGCCAAACAACAAATAAATAATTGTACATGAATCCCAGGAAGATGTTTGCCCTGGGGTATATTTGCATGTGATTTAAAATTTGCATTCTAATTTTTCTTAGCACTAGAAGTAGCTGCATGCCCCTATTTTGAATTGTAAGGTTAACACCATTTTAACCCAATATATTTTATGTTTAATGTTCTAAATTGTTATTGTAAAAGATATCATGAGTTTACCTCCAATCCCCTCTCCAACTCCATTACCTGGGTAATGTCTTTTTAAAAGTTTTTTTGGGGTCATGTCTCTATTAAGAAATCTTGTTCCCAGCACTCAGGAGGCTGAGGTGGGAGAATCAAGAGTGTAAGGTTAATCTGGGCCACATAATGAGACCATGACTCAGACACATAGACACCCGTCTTGAAATAGCACTCCATAAATATTTACAGTTTTGGGATCCATTACAACTGTGTGTGTGTGTGTGTGTGTGTGTGTGTGTGTGTGTGTGTGTGTGTGTAAAATACATCTTTCCAGGTTTCCTAGGTCTTGGTGAGGTACTTCAAAATTCTTGGACAGCAGTTCATACTCAACACTCTGTTGCACTGGCCTTGATTATAATTCCCTATTTGCTAGTCATCTTGATTGGGTCTAGAGCTGTATGTCCTGTAAGTGCAGTAGATGAGTTTTGCTGGTCAGTATAACATGGGATTCTTGAGTGGCTGACATAATACACTTGATATATATTTAAAACAAAGCAAATAATGTTTCACTTTATTTTCTTGTGGTTTAAGCATCTTTTTAAGTAGAGCCTGCCCTCACTCTCACAAATTCTGGTTATAACTTGGGCAAAGTGATGATTCTATAACAAACTTTGCTGGTCCTAGAGGGTGATAGGGATGCCGTTTCTATATTACAGATATTTTCATGAGTAAAAATGACACACATGGTTTTTCCATGTCACTAACCCATTCTAAAAGAATAGGGCAATGGTTCCAACCTGTAGGTTGTGACCCCTTTGGGGTTTGAATTATTCTTTTACAAGGGTGGCCTAAGACATTTAGAAAACACAGATATTTACATTATGATTCATAACTGTAGCAAATTATGAAGTAGCAACAAAAATAATTTTATGGTTGTGGTCACCACAATATGAGGTATTAAAGGGTTGCAACATTAGGAAGCTTGAGAACCACTGGACTAGGATGAGAGGTATGTAGACAGTTGGACTGTAACACTGTGACATTGCTTACCTAGCTTTTATCATTGGCCCAGCTGACGAGAGATAAGTTCACCTTGTCTCTTACTGATCCAAAAATAACACCAGTGGCTGGGATGAAAGGCCTTCTTGTGTCAGTTAATGCCATAAAGCCGGGTGGTGGTGGCAGCAGCACACACCTTTAATCCCAGCACTCGGGAGGCAGAGGCAGGCAGATCTCTGTGAGTTTGAGGCCAGCCTGGTCTACAGAGCGAGATCCAGGAAAGGTGCAAAGCTACACAGAGAAACCCTGTCTTGAAAAAGCAAAAAAAAAAAAAAAAAAAAAAAAAAGAAAGAAAGAAAAGAAAAGAAAAAGATAACCGTAGAGGCACCAAAGTGTGTTTATGACAAGTAATTTGACCAAGAATGAACCCAAATTTGAATTCACCACTTCTGTGTCTGTCTACTGTCCTACTGTCCCTGTACCTGTCTCTAACAAAGGCTTTGCTCTGTATTTATTGAACAGCACAACAAGCATCACATGAGAAGGACGGTGGGATTCTTTACAGGTCTTTACCAGAGAGTTTCACCAAGGAAGGAGTTATTTTATTGACCTTAACTGACCTAGTAGCACTCACTACTGCAAAGAGATGTTATCAATCTGTATCCATGTTGCTTGCAATATTTTTGGTGGGTTTTAAGGTTGCTTCAACCATGTTGGCTGCTTTTAGCAAATGAACATCATACACACGTATACATTAATCTGAGTGAGGGGCATGGAAGAGTAGATAATTTAAGAATAAAGCTATGCATTAGCTTAGGTAGGAAGAGCCGATTTTTATGGGAAATCTGAGGCGAGTAAGGTCAGTTACTTGTTCTCCCTGTTCTCTTGAAGGCGAGTTACTCTTAAGTCAGCTGAGCACACAGCGAAATAGCAGGCTAAGGACTTAGCCGTAACGATCTCAGTGGGACTTGAAGCTTTGCTCAGAGGTCTGTGTAAGTTCAGTCTTTTGAGGGTCAAGAGATATTTTCCTAAAATGCATTTTCCTAAAAATGCATTACTAACCTTCTCAGGTGGAGAAAGACAGGGATATTTACAACTTTTAGACTAAGACAGATAGTTCAGGACAGTCTTTGGAGCAATCCCCTTTCTTTTGTAACAGTCAAATTCTGATGACGTAAAGTTGTCAAATTAGCAAATCTGTGTGGAAGCATTTCCTTACTGGGCTACGCTTGCAGTGAGACCTCCCTGCATAGGATGTTGATGGCTAGAAAAGGCTGAATTAGAAATATGCTTCCTTCTCTTTGCCTGCATCATCCCAACCTTGTGCAGGTTCTGGATGATGTCTTTGTTCTTCAAACAAGGGAACAGGTGATGTGCAATCACATGACTAAATAAAGTTGAGCCAGATATGATGTCAGAAGATATGTTGTTGGGACTATGTGGGATCTGAGTTTATGTTGTTGGTGAAAAGCTGTTAAGTCAGTTGAGGGAATTTGCTCTTTATGAACAAGATTGAAGTATAAAAGAATATTGAGAAGGAAACAGGTGGGACAAAGGAGGTAGAAAAAAAAGTTTCAAAATTCATTGGGTTATTTCTGTCTTGGGATGGTATTAAAAATCATTGACGTGATTCATGAGAATCAAGGCCTGGGATGGGCAGGTGGTCAGAGTACTAGGTGACCATGAGGAAAGTGTCATTTATAAACACTTAAGACATTCTGACATTTAAAAAGTATTTTACTTGGGATTTGCATTATCTGCATTAGCATAGTAGTTACTTTTCATTAAGAATGTTCGAAGTCTTAGAATAGCAAATGGCCTTCCAGATTTTGATCCTTTCATAAAGGCGTGGGTGAGATGTTTTATAGTGTGTGATAGGGAGGGCATGTGGAGATGGAGATTTGAGCACATGGATGGAGGGTAAAGGTAAGGAAGCTTCCTGTACTGCTCAGCAGTTCTGTTGCATGAGTTAGCTGTTTGAAACCTGGGACTTATGCAGGGACGCTTGGCTGGGTCTGGGAGGGGAGGACTGGACCTGCCTGGACTGAGTCTACCAGGTTGATCCCGGTCCTGGGGGAGACCTTGATCTGGAGGAGGTGGGAATGGGGGGTGGGCTGGGGGAGGGGGAGGGGACGAGAGGAGGAGAACAGGGGAATCTGTGGCTGTTATGTTGAACTGAATGGTGTTGAAAAAAAAAAAGAGTCATTAGAACTCTCTCCAGTTAAAGCTTACTTGATGTCCAGTGTCACTCTTTGGAGTGACCTGTGGCCTCTCTTTTCTTATGAGATGCCCTTGTAGGATGTGGGGACTTTAGACTGGGCTGCTGGATAACCCAGCCAGATCAGTCTGAAGCCACAGTGAACAATGACGAGGTCGTTAGCACAAGTGAGCTCATCTGTGGTATGTGGCAGCTGTAGGTATTTGTGGGAACATGAGAAAGACGCAAGGTGGAAGAAGGAGGAGCTTGTAGCCATTCGCATAAATATTGAAGTAATCCATAATAAACTTTGGTCACTAAAGGAAGAAAGTGATAGATAATTAGGTAGTGTAGGTCTAAATACAGCAATGTCTACATCTTCCTTAGTGAGGTCATGGGGAAAACCTCCCTCTCCTGCTGTAATTTACTGCATTTTGACTCAAGGAGAATTTTACCATGATTTCATATTTCTGCAGTGTGACTCAAAAAAATTGTTAATGTAATTTTAATTTTTATCTTTTAAACATTGAATAGTTGAGGAGGTTGTGCCCAATAATGCTTTTATGTTACCTAATTGGTAACTTGTTAACATTTTTATTTAATATGAGTGGAAATATGAGTGGAGAAAAAATTAAAATTAAATGACCGCTATAAAATGTGATTAGCAATTCAAGTGACAAAAATGGGATGACTCTGGTCTGGGCTTCAGTGTCTCTCTCCAGTCTGCGACTCTACCAATGTACCGTTTTTTTACTGAGTGTTACGTGGCAAACAGTAACCCTGTAGAAATCATTTTCTCTCAGAATCCACTGCTTCCCACTTTGACACATTTGCTGTGAATGCTGCAGTACATATCTTTAGTTTCCTAGGTATTGTTTTCTTGTGACCTCTGATCACATATATGTGTAGTTTTCTCCTAATAACGTGGTCTAATTTGTGTGTGTGCATGTACATAGGCATGTGTGTATGGAGGCTGGAGGATGGGGTCAGGTAGATTCTGTGACGACTCTCTACCTTATCCTTTCAAACGGGGTCTCTCACTGAACCCCGAGCTGGCCAGCAAGCTCTGGGGTTGTCCTATCTGCATCCATTCCCACAGCACTAGTGATACAGTTGCCCACAGCCATGTTGCTGCGGGGATTCAAACTCATGTTCTGGTGCTTGCCTGGCAGACGCTGTACTGGCTGAGGCTGCTCTAGTATAGCGTACTGTGTCATGGGGACTCCATTTTTGAACTGCTTCTCCTGTCGCCTGGTACATGTTTGTATGCAGAGTATTCAAGGTGTGGTCAGTGAGCAAGTGATGGGGAAAGATTGAGTACATCACATAGACTCTGCTCAAAAAAGCTAGTTATGTGTGTGAGGTTCCGATTTCAAATTTAAGTGTTATGGCTTAATCTTAAAAAGTATGTTTTCCCCCTTAAGTGTTTTCATAGCAGTAAGTGAGTGGTCTGAAGTTTTCTTTATTTTTTTAATTAATTCTTTGGGAATTTTATATTATGTGTTTTGGTCATATTTACCCCCTCTTCTCTCCCTAACTCCCCCCAGATCCATCCCACACCTCTCAATAGCCCTTCCAACTGCATGTCTTTTTTTCTCTTAAAAAAAAAAAACCCTGGAGGCCAGTTTGTGCTGCTCTTATACTCCTGGTTGTGGAGCCATCACGGAAAGAAAGGGCGTTGACCTACCCAGAGCCCCACCTTTAAAGACTTTAAAACCGGCTGAAGGGTTTGAAGCTATATTAAAGCGAGTAGCCATATTAGTTTCTGAGTAGGAAAGAGAGTAAAGGTTAGACCTTTAGTCTAAGAGCAGTCTGAATGTATTGATGAAGAATGAGCAGAAATGGGCACATAGAGAGGGGTTAAGGAGTTACTGCACAGTTCTTAAAGGAGGCAGGAGCAAAAATTGAAAGAAAAGTAACTAAACAAAGAGAATTGCTAAGTAAGTAGTTAGCCAAGGATGTTAGGGCAAGAAGTAATGTGGTATATGAGATGTTCCATTTAACATGAGTAGGTACCCCTGGGACCAGTCATGTTTTCACATGAAGATAAAGATCTCAGTAGTGCATTGGAGGCACCTATGGGACATGGAAATAAAAGAACCTGGTTAGCAGCTGAAACCTAGAGATCAGGCCCACCTGCTGGTCTCTGACACATTGGTAACAATCAATAGCACATTCTAGTTTTCCACATGTGTCACGTGACTGTCAACACAGTTGGCTTTCAAGAGTCATCTAAGTGAATGAAAGAGAATACTCTTTGGGGGACTCAGTCCACTCTTCTCTGTCCAGGACTGTCTATAGTAGGATGCCATAGCTAGTTGAGATTAACATGTAAGCCTTTTCAAGACTCTTCTGTCTGCTTCAGGGAGAGCAGAAATCAAAGTACATTCTCAAGTATCAGAGATCAATGTAAGAACCATTTTTTTTTCTTGGTACAAACACATCTTCTCTAATACCACATTGGTGGTGATGTCTGTTTTATTCTCTCCAAAATTCCATTGTTAGTCCAGATCTCACTTAGGTAGTGTTTTGCATTATCCGGGCTAATGTTCAGATAATGAAAAAATGTCTATAGTTTTAAAATTTGAGTAGTTCAGGTTTCTGGAAAGTATACTTACCAACACAATGAGAAAATGAATCATAATTTCCAAAGTGAATCTTATTGGGTATCATTTTCCTCATATATTTGCATTCAGTTGGGAGTTGACCTGGCATTATGTTTAAGTATTATGTAGGAAAAGTGGTAAGGATTCTTGTGAGAAATAATTGTGCTCAAAGCATAGTTAATATGTTGTTGAGTAGACAATTCTGGGAGAATCACAGGCACACACAATCTCTTTCATTTCTCTCTTTACATCTCCCACTTTCTCCCTGTCTGGTTAGGACTCATTGAGTACCCACCATGGAAAAATCTTTGGAGGACAGCCACTTAGGGACAGCAGATGCTTCTTTTGGCTCCACTGGCTCAGAGGCACTCTATGAGTCAAGGTTATGACTTTGGTCGCTAAATAATAGAACTGAACTGGGGTTCTTTTTCCTTTTTTCTTTTTCCTTCCAGCAGGCAATCCCCAAGGTCATGGACTCTATCTTCAAAAATTCTAGAGATCTGAAGTGATTAAGAATTGAACTTTCTTATGTTTATCACACACCACTAGGGAAAAAATCAAGTGAATCTGAGTTCTGATGAGAAATGCTTGGGTCTCGGGCAAGGTAGTTGCAATCAGAATATAATTCAAGATGCTGGGATAGGAGACCACTGATTTCTGAACAAAGACAAGTAGGAACCCCCCCTCCCCAAAAGTCACTCTTGATCTTCGTTTTTAGCTTTGCTTTGCAAATTAAGCCTGTAAAAAGCATCCTTGATTGGGGTGAGCCACATGTACTTTGAAGTTACACTTCACGTGCCTCTGACTCTCCAGTGTTAAGTACACTCTGCCTGTGCACTTGGCAATCTGTTTTGGTTTAAAATAATTTCGTAAGACGTTGTCTTACAGCATGGAAGGGCTATGATGACTTTTATTGTAGACATGTTTTGCCCTCCAACAATGAAATAATACGATTTAAGTGATATTATTTTTAAATGAAACTGCTTTTGCATAGGTACTGTTGGGTACCCTCTCTGAGCTGGCCATTTGTCTTCCTTCCTGAACATGCCAGCTTAGGTTCCTGATACAGGGCCACTGGGGTGTTGAGTGATTCCAGTTCTGCAGGCTTCAATCTGAGCACATGACGGGTACCCAAGTCTGCTTTGGCTCCCACATTTCCTTTCTCATTACATAGCCTCACTACAGCCTCGGTTCCACAGTTGGAGAGCCCCACAGGGCCGAGTCCCCAGCATGGTTCTCTCCTCCAGCCTATTTCTTGAAGTCCAGCAAGTCCTGCTGAATTTTTCATTTATTGTTTCCAAAATCTGACTTCCCCTATCCACTCCACACCATCAATCACTGCTAGTTCACTCTTTTCAGCTGAGGATAGATCTTATCCTCCACGTGATAGCTCATCTTCTTGTTAGTCATGCTTTATTGCTAAAACTAAAGTGTTGCTACTAGTACCCAGCAGAGAGAAGCTAGAGAGGACTAAAAAAAAAATCATATAATGTATAGAAAATATGCCAAAAGACAGAATTATGCACCATGACATGTCATGTGAGCCAAGCTTGGGAACTCCTGCTCTGGTGTAAACCAGCATTGTGATGACCATTCCTGGGTACCAACGCAGCCTGGAAATGACCTACTTCCATTTAAGATAAGAGTCTGTCTCCATTTCTCTGGGCTTCTTATCTGCTGTTTGAATAAAGGTGGAATTTTCCAAGGCAGTCTTCAGGGCCCTGTATGGCTTTGCTTTCTGCCTCTCCGGCATCCATCTCATCCCTTCAGGCCATACCGTGTTCTAAAGCTACATCAGCTACATTGTCACCTTCCTTATTAACCAAAATTTCAGGTCACCATGCCTTTAGATGTTTCCTCTTTGGAAACATCATTCTCTCCACCTTTATGTCATTCTACTTTTTCTTCCTTGTTCAGTTTGTAATTTGAGCACCATTAGAGCTGAGGTATATTTTTTGAGTCCTATTTTAGCTTTTTAATACAAATTCCTTACCTGTGGCCATGTAAAAATCATTTGTTTGTTTTAAGTTTCTTTGCTTTCAAAAATGGAGATAGTTAATCCTTTTAAAACACTTCTAGGTGCTTACTATTGCTCTTTAATCACAACAACCATCATTAAGTGATGGATGTTGTGACTGCAAGTTGTTGCTACAAGTTGTTACGTTGTGGTCTCTAAAATGCATTTTTCTTGTTACCTTTAGTGGCGGTCTTACTGTTAAAGGCATCTTGAACTTGGAGAACTTGCCACTGGTTCTACTTTACAATGGAGAGCTGAGGCATGGAGAGGTCTTAAGTACCGTGTCCAAGGCTATACACTTAGCAACTGATGATGTCATAGCACAGTCCCAAACAGTCTACTGTCATGAACCAAATCAACTTCAGTTCAGTGTTCCTTGCATCTTGATGTTGTTGTGAGGATTATCAAGATAATATATGTCAAGCATTTTATCAGTGACATATAGTAAACACTGAGCAAATATAAGCAATGGCGATGACTACTCTATTATTTCTCTTATTGTATCATTACTTAATGTTATGTCTTCCACAGAAAGAGATTTCTGTTTCTTCTACTTCTCATTATATTTGTAGTTCTTAGAAGTGTTTTTTTTTTAACGTATAAATGAATGTTTGAATGAGGAGATTGACTATTAAGGAGAATTGGAGTCCTATCATTTGAAGACACAAATGTTCATCTGGAGTGATTGGTTTGTGTCTCTTTGACAGTGCTTACCCAGTTCTATATTGTAACATTTATGTGTGTAATTGTCTTTTATTTCCTACTAGATTATAAACTCCTCACACATGTGGCACTGTGTGCCTGGTACCCACCACAGTTTCACCACAGGGACACTCAGTGCATGCTCCTGCTGACTGACTCTTGAATCCCCGTCTCCTCCCTGCCCTGCTCATGGCCCAATGCTTATGTAGAGGGAGGTTATCGCTGGCTATTTTTTTTTAACATCCTAATAAAACTTTTGACATCTAGATGACTATCATTTCCAAATTATCTTTAAGGAGTTATCAAATGAATATGCTATTCCTGCATGTCTTTACAGTGTTACAGGAGATGCATTCATTATACTTAATTTAAAAATAGAGATAGATGTATAAGAATCATTTTCTTTCTTTATTCTGGTCTTTAAGTAAGAGTTGGTGGTTATTTTTCAGAGACAATTTCTGAGGACTAGAGCCTGAATGGTTTGTATTTTCAGGCCTTAAAAATCAAAGAATGAGAAAACAGGTTTCCAACATTGGAGACTGTTTATCTGAATTACTCACTGAGTTACAGAATAATGATTTCACTGCCTTTCCAATTGGCAGCTCTCATTGGAAGGCTGAAGAATGAATCTTTTTATGCCAGGGAGAATGTTAGGTCATAAGCCTGAACAATTTACCTGGCTTCTTCTTATTGGGTCTAGATTTGTGTCTTTGGCAGCCAAATGCAAAGGACATTTCATGCTGCCCTGCCAGTGCCAAGAGTCCACAGAACACAGCATTTTTTGGCACAATGTGCTTGGTTTAAGGACAAAGGTGTTTAAATTCCACACTTTATTTTCAAAAATGTGTTTGTACACTGTAGGTGAAGCGCTCACAAAACCAAGCATTGTACTCTAAGCACTTGGGACATAGCATGCATTTCACCCAAACTGACTGTTCAGAAAATTCTACACTGGCCTTGGTTGCCTGGGACTAGATACCGAGTAAAGCCCATGAGTGAGCATTGAATGGAAGGAAAATTAATTATTGTCCTATAGCTACTGAATTTCAATACTTTGGAATTCAATTTTCTAAGGACTGTGCTCCCCACAATCATTGATATGATTTCTTTATCGCAGATATCTGGTCAATAGGTTGATGCTTTCAGGCACAAACAAACAAAAGAACCCAACCAAACCAAAGGAGAACAAAAGCCCAAAGCTTAGCATGTATGAAGCCTGTAATCTCTGCACTTTTGTGCTTGTGTATTTACATTTTAAGAGCTTACAGGCTCTTCTCATATGGATAAACAGTGAGTGGGATCAATCTTATAATATACATTTACTTAATACATTTTAAGGTGTGTTATTACTCTACAAAATTAATACTACTTTATAAATCCATAATATTTGGAGAATTATAGATCTGTATCAGTCCAGAAGTACTAGAATGTATGGATTATAATATAATTCCAAGATAAACAAATTGGCAATGCAAATTTATCTTCATTTTATTATCTTTTCATTGAAGCTCATGAACCTGTGTTAATCACTGTCAAAGCAACATCAAAAGATTTTTCTCTTCCCAAGCACATAGGGATTGGCTTCTTCTAGCTAAAAGTTGCTCCTACTCTGATCCTGAAGGTGTACCTCCACCCACAAATTTTTGGAATATAACATAAAAACATGTAGAAGTAATTTAGTCTTTTTAATATAAAAATTTGGAAATGACTTAAAGTAAGTTTCTATAGTTGAATGGGAAAATAAATTGTTTTACTTTTCAGCAAAATGCTGGCTCATGGTTAGGTAGAATGGGGTGGTGATCTAACTATGCAGATGTGGCCCCAGTTTCAATACATGTGTTTTCAAGTTTCATAACAGTATCAAGTGAATGCTTTTATTCCTTGAGAGTGAGCTAAAGTTATATCTCCTTTGAGTGTATTTATCCCTTTGAATATTGTATACAAGACAAAAATTCATGATTATCCCTCTGAATAGAGAGACATGGTGCTAAGAGACTTTGGCTTTTATATCTCTCTAAACCATCTGAGATTTAAAATGTTTATAAAATGGTTCAGGTTAATTTAGAAGTGAAACCCACTGAATTGAATTCATGACTGTTTGGCTATTTTTCTTATAGGATGTCATTCGATTAACAGGTAGGACAAAGAAGAATGCATACACAATGGAGGCTATGTATCTTGGTTTTGCTTATGAAAGCCACAAGCTCTGTCTGGCTTCACAGAATCCTGTATCTATCTGTGGGCTTTTCCCTGAATGTGGGGGAGTTAGAGCCCTCACAGTCTTGAGATATTGTTGTGGGGACCCCCACTACACCCCTCTTAATAACCTTGGTATCTGTCATGTTCCTCTGGACCCTTATGGACCCTTAGATGGAATAGCTTAGATAATTACTTAATGCTCACTTCTCTTTCTTTGCCTTCTAATATAGCAATGTTACTTTTGGTAACATTACTTATGGTAATAATTGATGCTTAAGGATCCTCCTAATCCTTTATTATTCTTCTACAAGTCAGATTATTTATTCAGAACATCAGTGGGGATTTTACCCCCATTTGGTTGAAGAAGGGTCCAAATGAGATGTAGAGAGGACAGTTGAGTTTGCAGACACAATGGCAGAGTTAAAATGCCTGGAGAAGCGCCACCGAGAATTCCTCAAAGCCAGTGCTCTTCATGTGTTCCCTGAGAGAGGAACTACCTTTAACCCCAAAGGCTAAAATGCCTATATGAGGGGTTGCTTTAAAAAGGACATTTATTGTCAGAAATCCAAAGTAGTAGTATCCACGGGCAGAAAGTAAATGCTGATAGACAGAAAAATCAAGTAGAAGCTATAGTCGATAATATGTTGTACTTTGTAGTATAGGGCTTGTAAGACCTTATGAATTTGTTCAAGGGAAGCTAGCCATTTTGTTATATACATAAAGATGAAAGGGAGTGGAGAATTGTAATTGGATGACAATGTAACATTGAAGAGGAAAGGTCTGAATTCTGGGGCTGGAAAGATGCAGCCAGGGGGTCAGGCGCTTGCCATGCAATCATGTGGTCTGGGTTTGGGTCCCTAGAACCCATGTAAAGCCTGAAATTCAGGCATCCCATAAGCAGATGGGAGGCAGGGACAGGGGACTCTTCAGAAACACTCCTGTCAGCTAGCCTGATATCAGCAGTGCGGAGCAACAGGAGGCCCTGACTCAAGGAAGGTAAATAAATAAATAAATAAATGGACCAGCCTCTGTTTGCATTTGTGCATTTGTACACACACACACACACACACACACACACACACACACACACACACAGACAGGTCAATTCTCTCAGCTAGTCTTGTGATGGGTCTCAGGGATTATCCCTGTACCACACTTAGGAAATATCAACACTTAGGTTCTTGGTATCCTATCCTAATGAACATCGGAAGAATCACCATGTCTGACTTGAATCTGAAAGATTTAAACATGCCAGTCAGAGCCCTAGTTTCCAGAAGTAGCATGCAAAGTATAGTTTCTAAAGCAGAACTTGGCCTGAGACACCGAACTAGAATTGTTCTTGGGAAGGCTTCAGCTCATTCCACCACAGCACCAGCAGATTCTCAGTTGTGTTGCTGGCCATGCCCAGGAGAGTGGCAGGGGCCAAACGAAGCCATCATCTTATTTTATTTTTAACCCGAACTCATTTATCTTTTAAAAATAAGACTTTACAAATTAGTTACAAAAATCCAGGTCCTATAATCAAATCCTGAGATATTAAAAGATTCTTTAAATTCCCTGATTGTTTTAAAATACTCCCATGGTTTAAAAGTCACCTCCCCCTATTTCCAGTGATAAGAGAAAAACAAAGTCCGTATCTCTTCTTTCCACTCCATCACTCACCTACCTATGTTTACTGGGGTTGAACACCAGCGCTCTATCATTTGGATTTGAACCATGGCTCTACAAGTGACTTGCTAGGAAACTTTAGGCAAGTTATGTGACTACGGACTGCCCCTCTGGTCTCAGCAAAGAGTAACCTTATGGTCGTTTAAGGATTCAATAATGTGAGACAATTAATTAGCACACTCTGAAGAAAATACTAAGTGCTCAGTTATTAGATATTTCATTAAACCTTTGTTTAAGCAATGGCTAATAAGAAATGGAAAGGATGGACTGTTTTTTGTTTGTTGTTTTGTTTTGTTTTTCATGTAACTGTTGAGTAATGGAAGTTGATAGCCTCAAGGTGTGTGTTTGAGCTCAGACAGCTGAAATGGCCCGAACACACTGACCCTGGAATGGAGAATGGCAGGTCGTCCTTGCATGGTATCCTGAGTGAGCCCTGTCCAGCCTTTGGGAGCTCTTTTGGCAGAATGGGTGGTGCTGTCTACATTGTCATTCTGATAGCTTATTAGAAAATAGGGCATCTTGCCGGGCGGTGGTGGCGCACACCTTTAATCCCAGCACTCAGGAGGCAGAGGCAGGCGGATCTCTGTGAGTTCGAGGCCAGCCTGGGCTACCAAGTGAGCTCCAGGATAGGCGCAAAACTACGCAGAGAAACCCTGTCTCGAAAAACCAAAAAAAAAAAAAAAAAGAAAATAGGGCATCTTTACCTAACGTGGGTTAGTTCCTTGTGAGTAAAGCAAAATAACTTCTTTTAGCTTTTAGCTTTCTTGGGAAGATTCTTAAGGAAAATAAGATGTTTTAGAATTTAGGAAAGACATGTGCAACAAATACTCCTACCATGTATCTTTCTTATTAGCAGCATGAGGCCCAGAGGGAGAGTGGGCCTAAGGTCATCTGTCCAGTGCCTTCCCTGCTCTGTGTAAGAATTTCTCTAACTTTGATGATGGTGGGATTCTGATGGACACTGAGTCTTTACTGCATTATTAAAGGTTTTGCCACAATGCAAGTCCTGTCTTACACACATGTGCGCGCGCACGCGCGCGCACACACACACACACACACACACACACACGCACACGCGCGCGCGCGCACACACACACACACACACACACACACACACACACACACACACCTGTATGGCATCACACAAAATATAGAATGGAAATATGGAAAGTACAGACAATAAGATGAATGTGTATCCTCTTCATGAAACACCCAAGGAGTTATAGTTGTTATTTGTGTGTGTGGTATAGGAGGGGAGGGAGGGAGGGAGAGAGACAGAGACAGACAGACATACACCGTTAGTATTTTGACAAAGTGATCGCAATATCAGTCTTAGGTGATCTTCTCACAAGCAGAATTGAAGTATTCCTTAGTGTGTCCCATTTACTAGTGAATAGCAGAGCTTCTTTGAAGTAGCATTCTCCAGGACTTACATTTTTAACTTAGGTTATTTCTCTTCCTCCCAAGGAAGGGTAGCAAGTGAACACTCCTTAAACCTACATAGTCTAGCCTGGCTTGAGTCTGCTTATACCTCTGCAACTTTCTGGCTGTCTACGCGATCTCCACGGTAGAGGATGGATGAGTGAGCGTTGCTTTCCTATATCTTCCATCCAAGTTCAACACTTTGGAGTTGCAGAGGTGGTTCAGCTGGTAGAACACTTGCCACTAAGGCTGATGACCTGAATTTAGTTCCTGGAACTCACATGTTGGAAGGAGAGAATAACCTCCTGTGAGTTGTGTATGCAAACACAAAATAGATACAAATGTCATAGAAATGAAAATCTAAACGTTCTCAATTCAATTTTGCTCATTATATTTTTTATCCATTTCAAAATTAAGCTGAAGAATTTTTTTTTCTTTATCAGTTCGAAGTATCTCCATAGTTTTTCTTAGGCTTACCACTGAGGTTTTAAAACTATAAATTACTTCCAGTTATACTATAAGCTTAAACTATTGTGTAAAGGAAAGCTAAAATTTTCTAAGTGCCCACACAAAATTCCAGCTGCAAAGGGAGTCAGCATTGTTACGCTTATCTCCGAAGAAGTATTTCCTGGCTATGCGGCTAACAAAGGCCCAGAGAGGAGCAACTAGACAAACATCTGCAGTTTTCTTTGCAAAAATAATTTATCCTTAAAAAGTAGATAGACTGGAGGATGGAGATAAGATCTCCATCCTCGGGATGACATAGTGAGTGGCGGCAATCACAGCCTGGGCATTTTGCAATTATATCTGAAAAGTCCCTATTTAATGACAAGATAATGTCTGTCTTAAGACCGCACTGAAGACTCGGCTCCTCTAACCTTTTCCTGGCTGCAGCTAAGTCACATGCATATGTCTCTGGGCATATGGAGGTCCCCAAATGTGTCTTCAAATATTAGTGCTTTCCAAATGATGAACTTTATACAGTCCCTTTGTGTTACACTAAAAAAAAAAAAAAAAAGAAAGAAAGAAAGAAAGAAAAAAAAAATCGATCACCCTGGGCATTTTCTTTCCCTGGCATTGGAGAAGATAGGGGAATTCGAGGCTTATACTTATTTGGTCATCATTGTATCTTTTTTCTTTTTCTTCATTTCATTTCTCTTATACCAAGTCCATTTTTTATCTCTTCATTTCACAGTAATCGAAGAAGCCTTAACAGTTGCAAGATTACATATTTATATCAGGGTTCAGACTGTGAATTCATTCTTTTCTGAGGAAGCAGAAAGATCATGGAGAAATGGTGACCACATGTTGACAGAATGCATGATTTAACAAAACCAAAGGCAATCATTTCAAAGAAAAATGTTTTATTTTCTGCCAGCAGAGTATAATGGAGAGAAATTGGCTGGTATTATTTTAAAAAATTGCCCAAATCACTGTAGTTAGTGTAAAATTGTCTCTGGAACTATTTCCTGTAAGTTAACCAGACATGTGATTGTATCCTTTCTATTTTGAATACTGAGGCTCACATTTCAACTGTCTTGCGTGGAGCCTATCAGGTATAATAGCTCTCTGTGAAGGTGCTTCCGTTTCCTTTGTAGTCTCTTCCATCTCAGCCTACACCTCCTGTCACCCTAAACACAGACGATGTAGAGTTTGTGGCTTTTCAGAACTTTGAGCTAAAGAGTATCTGCTAGCAAATCCAAATCCCAGGCCACTGGTCCCCAAGCCAGCAATAGGCGGAGTGAAATTAATGTAAGCATTGTTTACAGTATTAAAAATTCTCCACATATTGCCATCGGGAGACAGTTTCCTTTTTCTTTAGCATGTGTGGCTCACAAAGTCTGCTGCCTTGCCCCTCCTACCGAAAGTGGTTTCAGACATCAGTTACCGGCCAACCCTGCTTATGTTGTTTGTAGGTCTAGTGGGTATGATTAAGAGAGAATGAGATGTACATGTCGAGGTAAGGACTAATGCAGTTGCTTATGATTCCAGTAGCCACTTGCCTCTAAGTAATACCCATGGGGAGCGAGTCTCTTGCTGGAATACAGATGGTCAGATGCTGTGTTGACCTGTGATGACTTCCAAGGCCCACCACATGTTGGAGAGGTGGTGGGGTGGCGGCTTTCATTCAGTTATAGATCGGACTGCTCCGTGGGATTTAAGCCTGTGTTTTGGGAGAGCTGTGCTGGTAGCTAATGCAACAAACTAGACGGTAATATGAACATTGCTTACCTTGGGGACAGGTAGGAGTGGTTGCATTTATATCTCACGAGACAGGGCTGAGTGATGATCTAGACCTAATCCAGGACCAGAGAGCAACATGCGTGTGCCTGCTGATTGCTTGATCCAGATGTTTAGCATTCTGTGATGGGAGTCTCCCATCATCTACACACAGATAGTAAATAGACATTCTTTGAAAAATGCAAGCAAAGTCACCCTCTGAACCTCTCCTTCCCATCAGTACAAAATTAATATTCAGAACAGAGCTATACCTCTCCAATAAGCGGTCTTCTTTCAGCTCTGGCACTTACTACTTACCACCAACCAAATGTAACTGCTTGGTGTTCTGCTTGGTGTTCTGCTTGGTCAGTGGTGGGCAAGAGCTGGCCTTTTGAGCACTGCGTTCTTCAGCAGAAGTTTTAGTGGAGGCAGCTTCCATTCATGTTCCGTGCTTGAGTTTAGCAGTTATGCAGTCTCACCTTCGTGAAATCCAGGCTGTGTATTTACTCACCAGAGGCATTAGAGCTGTAGGAGATAGTACTACACTAGCTAGTGAGGGTTTGCACCACTAAGACTAGGCAAATGTGCAATGCATTTTATTCCCAGAGGACAGTCCTCAGCCCTCCACTGAAGTTATACAACAAAAACTCAAGTGAAAAATGAGTCCGCAAACGGAAAGATACCCCACCAAACAATCTCTTTATTTTAAGGTCAGTAAACAGAGCCAGGGAAGCAAAATACCCACTGGTGTCAGAATGGGAGTTACCATCTGATCATATAAATCAGAATTAGATTAGGTGGACAGTTGTGATTATCAGTTATGTATATTTTCTAATATCAAATAGCCTCCTTACGTAGACATATCTAAATGACCTCTCCAGGGGTTCTTCCAGTTTTTTAGTGTGCATTTGCTGACAAATCCTTTTAATGCAAATATTGGTTCTACCCAGGACCTCCCATATACCACATGGACTACTGTGATGGGCTCGTCTTTGATGGCTCACTAAGCCTTCTCTTGCCTAGAACTACAAGTACCCTGACCACAAGGAGGGAGAAGACTCTTCCCATTTACGAATAGTAGACTTTCCTAGTACTGTGACCTCTCTGTACGCTCTGCGGTCCACACATGGCAAAAGCAACTTCAGACTAATGCTTCGAAAGTGCTTGGAGTCTGGCTCTCTGGGGACTAGACAAACCCTGCATTCAAACGTACGCCATTCCAATGATAGAACGCCTGTGGAGTTCATGTGGAAGTTGAAAAGAGGAAGTCTTTCTGTTCTTGCCTGTTGTTTCAGGAATGCCCATTTCTAAGACCCCAAGCACAATTTTACATATTAAAATCTAAATCTCTGTTGAACATATTGTACCACATGGAGGCTTATAGAACTCTATGGAATAATTCAAACTTCTTCTTTCCTGCCTATCATATCTCTCACAAATGTTACAGAGATTTTCCAAATTAGTTGTCCTTGTGCAAGTGAAGAATGTGAGACTATTTTCTGTGTAGGATCAGCTTGATTACTTTCTTCTCTCATTATAATCATAGTTCATATATTTACATATATGTATATTCATATATACATACATATATGTATATTGATAATGTATCATGGGTGATTTTTAAATTATATGTATATTCATATATATATATATATACATACATACATACATACATACATACATAGATATGTATATTGATAATGCATCATGGTTTTATGGTTAATTTTTTAAAAGCTCCAAAACCTTCTAAATGAGGCTTGAAATCTTGTATTGGATTCATAGTGAAATGAACAAATCACTTGCTCTTTGCCCTTTGTGATTTCATAATGTTATTGGAGTCTATCAATAAAATTATAGCCTACAGTTAGGCATATACCATTCCTTGACAATAGTGCGAGTGGAGAGCAGCAAGTCATAACCTCGTGTGTGTGTGTGTGTGTGTGTGTGTGTGTGTGTGTGTGTGTGTCTGTCTGTCTGTCTGTCTGTCTGTCTGCAGCTCTGTGTGTTTTCTTTTCTTTCCAAACTGAGACCTACAGTACAGTCAGTACTAGAAACCACGGATGAAGTGCAGTGTAACCCCTCTGTAAGAACGTCTCTCCTTCTTTGGCCTGCTGTGGGTGAACTTGACTAGAAGTGTGCCATTCTGATGAATGAATGTCCACCTGAGCTCTCAGCTTCCAGTGCAGGGGAAAGAGGATGGGCATGTTTGGCCAGGAGGAAGTGAGAATGCTGGGGATGCCCCTAGAAGGGAACTTAATGGGTATGAAACACACAAAATAGAAACAAATAAACAGAGTGCGAGCACAGAGTAGAAGCAGCAGGAGTTCAGCTGTGGGCAAACTGTGGTTTCATCTCTCACTTTCCCTTTCAGAAGGTGTGTCTGCCTAGTGACCTCATCTGAAACTCAGACCGTTAATGTTTTACCTCAAGCTGAGGGTTCCCGCCATCTCCAAACCTTTGCTCTATAATTTCTTTGCCATTCCCCCTTGGAGTACTGCCTCTGTCCATTTTTTTGACATTCTGATGAGACATATGCAAATATGAACATCTAGGCGTCTCCTGTACAGATTTCTCCCCTGTCCCTACTATCAAGGCTCTAGTGTGTGAAAGGATGGATTGTGATTTGGAATTCTGAGTACAACCATATATAATTACTGACAGAGGCTAGGCAGTTTCTTGATTTCCCTTTCCTATCTCCCACACTCAGTTTGCCTGAGCTGGTGTGCCTCTAGCTCCGACTACCTCTGGAATGTAGGGAGATCAGGGGACTATGCCTCGAGAATGCACATATTTCTGTCAGGGAAGCATTTATGGAGATGGAAGTTTGGAGTGTGTATCTCTGCTTCCTCCTTCATTTCTCCGCACCTCCCATCCCTTCCGTTCTATTAATGTCATTTCATGGACTGATTTGCGGGTAGATTTAATTTCCATAGCACCATTACTGGATGTGTTGTTTACTATTTATAATCATGACTTTTAAGGACATTCAGATCATCAGCAGCATAATCATCATTCAACAAATACTTAAGGAAGTTGTCTGTGTGCACACGACACTGTCTCAACATTGTTATTGCACTAATAAAAACAAAGTCTTGCTTAGCATGTGCATTTTAGACATTAAGGACTAGTTCTTTTGTTTGGGGAAACTGCCCTCTGATTACAAATTAGAGGTATTTCAGATTTTAATGGAAGAGTCTTTACAAGATGTCATCATTAAATATTGGAACAATGGGGCTAAAATCTGGTAAATGCATCTATGTGTGTGTGTGTGTGTATTACATATGAGTATTGTCAACTTTTAGAGCTCCTTTTAAGTATAAGTTAAATCTCACAGAATAATTTATCTGTTCTTCTTCCTGAGTCTTCATAGTAAATTTCCAAAATTAGTCTTTTTATCACTGTGAACAGTACCTGAGAGAAGCATGTTAAAGGAGGAATGATGCCTATCGGCTCACGGTTTCAGAGGTTTTAGTCTGTGATAGGCTTGCTCCTTTGTTTCTGGGCCTTTAATGAAGCAGCCAATCATCTCATGGCATGCAGGAAGCAGAAAGAGGGGCAGGATAGAGCCAGGCATAGGATACCCTTCAATAGGATGTCCCCACTGACCTCCTTCTTCCAGTCAGAGTCCACATCCTAAAGTCTCCGATAGTAGAGTCCCCCGCTGTAGACCGAAACCCCAGCATCCAACACTGTAGAGGACAGCCCATAGTCACACCATAACATTCTGCTGTATCCACAAAAGCTGAAGCCTATGACACAATGCAAAGAAGTAGTCCAGTCCAAGCCCAGGATCAGGACTCTCAACAGTTCTGACACTCCTAGTCCAGCTCCACAGCCCCCTCAAGGCAGCTCTGAGGAGTGTCCAACTTTGAAATCTGCATGGAAGCCTCCAGGATTCCTGAACCCTGCCTTCCTCATGCTGATAAGATCAGCATCACTATGGATGGTGCCAGGTTCTGCCAAGAGCTGGAGCAATAACCAAGCCATATTGAAGCTTAGAGTGGCTGAGAAGCAACTTTTGGTGCTGTGGTATGTGAGTAGCACCCTGACACCGCTTCTCTGTCAAGAGCAAGTTTTAAAACAGTTTTTAGATGTTTGTAGTCTTGGACCTGTGATGGGAGCACTCGATCTAACCTCAGGCATTCTTTCCTTTGTCTTTAATGGCAGTAAAGCTCCTTAGTAACCACACCCCTTTCCTAACCCCAGCTCTTCAGCTTGCGTCTATTTTAGCCAAACTATAGTTTTTGAAAAAAAAAAATATGACTTGTGTTTTGCTCTGAGTTTTCACTAAGAACTTGGATAAAAGCAGCCAGAAGGATTGTGCTGTAGCCTGAGTGCTGGGCTGTATTGAAATGTTCACCACTCTATTAATATGTCCATTGTCTTTAATCTTAGCTTCTCATGGTTATAGAGCAGGTGAAAAAAATGTAGACTAGTTCTTCACTATTAAATGAGTGAGGTGTAATCTACTTTAGCAGACTGTTTCTTTCCATATGAAATACCATGACCAGAGTCTTTACTGTTTATAATCATACCAGTATTCCGATTTCCAGAATCCTCGCCAGACTTGCCCACTAAGTTCTACTGATACCATCCTTTCTCTTCAGTAATGCATCTCTAAATGTTGCCAAATTCCTCCCAGACATCCACTCCAAATCTTCTGAACCACATTTCCAGGAATAGTTACAGACACCCCCCTACACACCCAACCCTCCCCCCCAACCTCCACACCCCACCCACCCACATAGACACTTCCAAGATGCTGATTATCTGTGTTAATCTGATCTTTCATACAACACTAACCAAGGAAAGCTCATTTTGGCTCATGATTTCAGAGTTATCAGGTCATGCCTGGCCAGTCCTGTGGTTTCTGGGCCTGTGGTGAAGCAGAGTCATGACCACCAGGACACATCATGACAGAGTGGCTCATCTCAGTATATTTAGGAGGTAGAGAGGGAAACAGGAAGGGGACAGGAACAATATAACCTTCAATGGCGTGTCTCCAGTGAAGCATTCCTTCCAGCTGGACTAAAGTTCCCACCACCTCCTAAAATAATGACACTGCTTGGGGACCAAGTCTTTAATGCACAAGCCTGTGGGGAACATTTATATTCGATATCTAACACGGAGAAAAATATAAACAGAAAATTTGCCTATTAGAGAAAAATCACCCAGTCATCGTGGTTTCTCTTCTCCAAGGCTAACTTCGACTTTCTCCAGTTTCCTTCATTTTTGTGCCTCTCTCCCATTTGATCAGTTTTTGTTGTTGTTTTGACACAGGGTTTCTTTGTGTGGCCCTGCCTGTCCTGGAATTCACTAGGAATGGCCTTCCTAGACTAGGCTGGCCTCAAACTCAGAGATCCACATGCCTCTGCCTTCCAAGTGCTGGAAGTAAAGGTTTGCGTCACCACTCTACACCCATTATTTAGTTTTTACCTGGCTTTGAAAAAGATGTTAATATTCTATTCCTATGCCTATAATTAAGTTCTACCTTCTAGAAAGGGCATTAATGGCATTTAACCATGTATTTCTAAATGCTTCAAGCTAATGAAACCCACAAATAGCCTGAGTTTGTTTGTTTTCATTTTTCTTTCTTTCTTTCTTTCTTTCTTTCTTTCTTTCTTTCTTTCTTTCTTTCTTTCTTTCTTTCTTTCTTTCTTTCTTTCTTTTCTCTCTCTCTCTTCCTTCCTTCTTTCTTTCTTTCTGTCTCTCTCTCTCCCCCTCCCCCTCCCTCTTTCCTTCCTTCCTTCTCCCCCTCCCTCCTTCTTTTAGGCAAGAGTCTCACTATGTAACCCTGGCTGGCCTAGAACTCTTCATGTAGACAAGGCAATCCTTGAACTCACAGAGAACTGCCTATCTCACATGTGTTAGGATTAAAAGTGTGTGCCACCATGCCCTGCCAAGAGTCTCATTTTTATAGTAAACAAAAAGACAGTTATTTAAAAACTATTGGTTTTGGAATTTCTTTACACGGAAGACTGGAGGGGCTGGAGAGATGGTTGCGCAGTAGTCAGGCATCTCACAACCACCAGATAAATCCAGCTGCAGAGGACCCGAAGCCTCTGCCCTGTACATACGTGCACAGACTACATACATGCATGCACAATTAAAATACACCTCTTAAAATTTTTAAAGGAACTCTCAATAATTTTGGATTGATATTCCCATGTAGAAATGAATACATTTTCCTGAATAACAGATGGCATTATTCAGTAACTTCCAGTTTTTCTTAGTTCCTATCATTCCCTGTTTCTACGGGAAAGCGAGGTCCAGGGTGGTTTATTATTAGGCTTGTCCTACTTTCTTTCACCCATATTCTTCAAATTCTTGATACTGTCCTTTTATTCATTAGGTTTAGAATTTGTAACCCTTTTTAAATTTACTTATACTAGGCAAACCGTAAAACTAAATAAAATAAAATAAAATAAACACAGGGCCAGTGAGATGACTTCTGTGGTAAAGACACTTGCTGCCTATGACCTGAATTTGAGTCCCCAGGCCCCACATGGTGGAAGGAGAGAGCGGACTCCTGCAAGATGTCTGCGGACCTCCTCACACATGCTGGTGCGCTACCACCCATGAGGACATATTTTTTTATTAAAAAAATCATTAAAAACGTAATAACAGACACAAATCAGACAAACTTACTGCTGCCCTCACACATAAGTTCAGCAGAGACACAACTAATGCAACTGAGTGATTCTCTGAAAGGGAAGTTGAGTGGAAGAAAGTGATGACGAAGGGCAGATGTGCTGGTAAAGCGTTGTCATGCCACACTTAGTAGATACCCGCTTGACGCTCAAATAGCATCTCTCAGAAATTTGAACGTATTGAGTATTTAGGAAAAGCCTGTCTGTAAGCAGCCATATAAGAAACTGAACCTTCTCCCAACATTGATCCTGGTGTGTGGATACCCAGGAGTGTTTGAAGATATGTCTAGGCATGGGACCACGGCAGAGGTGCCCGTTGCTGGCTGATCTTCAACCCATTTTAGGAACTAGATTTTTTTTTTTTTTTGGTAACACTCCTGTCTTTCAGAAGAATAAGGACTACGTGATCTTTTGCAGACTCATATATCAAAAGGAGACCTTGAGTGGAAAGCTTTTCACGTCTGTTATTTCATTCCAAACAAATCCAAGGAGAATGCAGAGTGGAGAAAGCATAGGGATATGACAAAAGGTTCCTGTAAAGTGCCAATGAAAGACAACTGGGTCCAAGTCAGTCAAGGATGCGTGGCACGGCCTTGCCAGGAGATTCCTGCTCAAGCACACTGTGTACATTTTATGTATTTCAACTAATTATTTGGTGTCTAACAAATTCAGTTACTACAGTTGTTAGAGCATTAAACGCTGAACCTGTGACCTTTCAGATGCAGGGATCTACTTTCCCTCTGAGCACCAGTCCCAACCATAGTTATTTATGGAGGCGTTATGATGGGGCCCGTGTTAGGTGTAGCTTTCCTTTCTGTGGCAGAAGACCCCGGGAGAAACAACTCAAGGGAGGAAGCGTCTATTCGGACTTCCAGTGTGATTGTTTGGGGGGCTACCTTCCATCATGAGTGTGGGAACAGGCATGGCCCCAAGGACAGAAGTTGGCTGACTTGGTCACATTACATCCCCAGTCAAAAAGCAGAGAGTAAGCAGGAAGCCATGTCCTTCCCTCCTGGGAAACCTGGAAGTCAGCCCTTAGTGACTTACCTCCTGCAAGGCTGTGCCTCTGAAAGTCCCCACATACATCAATACCAGCTGGAGACCAAGAGTTTAAACATTTAAGTCTAGGGAGTGGAGGGGTTTACCTTCCAAGCACAGCACCACACACCCAGACAATTTGCATCTTCCATTGCTCCATCCAGTCACGCAGGCTCTTGATAACGTCTGACAACCTACTGTGTGCTCTCCTACAACTGAGAGCTCTATCACAGTGTGGATATGTGCGGCTATTAAAGTTACGGTAATTGCTCATTCAAAGTAAAACTTTATTTCTGGCACTCCATTGACAAGAAAATAGAATATTTCTATTTTATATATGCTTGTACCACAGTAGAATCTTCTGGTTTCCCAGAAGCAACTTGCAGGTCCATAAAATCAGAAAACTTGCTTAATTATTGTATCCTTATTTTATACATTTATGCATTATAATCGATGTTTGTCACCATGTTACAGAACCACATTTGGCTTTAAATTGTTTTTTCTTAGTCAGATTTTCATGAGATGATCAGTCACATTTTGAAAATTTTCAAAGAATGGGAATTCTGTGAAGGATGTGGTTCCAAATGGAATGCTTAGGAACAAGTGGGCATTTCCTATATCTTTATAAAGTAAGTTCTTTATAAAGTACCCCTGTCTCTTCACATCAAATCTCATGTGGTGCCTTCGTGGGTGAAAACATCTAGGTTGCAGATATATACCATGTGATGCCATGAAGCCGCCTTGCCTGTAGGACCCCTAACCTGTTGAAGTCAGTAGTCAATTAAACAGTAAACTGTCCTGATGTGGTGCTTTGATTGGTGTTGTCCTGCTCAGCCATACCTTGACTGAGTCAGGGTCTAAGCATGGATTTTATCAAGTCTGCACTGTCCAGTATTCTGTGATTAATTGTGGTGCTGCATACGGGGTATGATTTATGACTGTGATTCTGTTGTCTGGGGCAGTGACACATGGAAAATGCCACTCACTGAATGGAAGTACATTCTATCTCTAGCCAGGAGCTTGCAGATTCTGGTCTGGGCAAAGCTTTGCTTTGGATTTTTAAAACCACATTAATTTGTATGGTGTATGTGCTCACTTGCCAGGGAGCATGAGTAGAGGTCAGAGGACAACTTTTAGGAGTGATTTCTCTCCTTTTACCATGTGGGTAAGGGGGATCAAACTCAGGTTGCCAGGCCTGGCAGCAAGTACCTTTACCCCTGAACCATCTCACCCGCTACCCTTCTCTGGAATTTTGAAGAACCACCAAACAGCATAGGAACCCAGGCTATGTAGTGAATGATTCACGTGTCTGATTGAGACTCTTTTGTTTAACTTCAAAAGGAACAAAGACCACTTCCAGTCTTTGTCTAGTTCCTTCTCTTTTAGAGATTGACCATGCCAATCATTTCTCAAAACAAGTTTTAGGCTCCAAGGCTGCAAACAGTGGCGGGGTGGCATTGGATGGCACTGCCCGATAAACCTCTTAGGAAGCCGGGGTTTCCTTTATGCACCCAGGCTTGCCCCATTCTCATCTTTGGCTTTAATACAATATGCTTTTTATTTTTTTTCAAAACAATTCTGTCAAAATATACAAGTTTGACCGAGGACCAGTGAGAAGGCTCAGCAGATAAAGGGACCTGTTGACAACCTGGCAGCCTGAATTCAGTGTTGGGGACCCACGTGGTAGAGGAGGAAGCCAGCTGCATAAGTTGTCCCCAACCACCGCACGCACCACATGGCATATGTGTGTGTGCACACACCCACACAAAATTAATTATTGTACAAAAGACGTTTATTGCACAAATTTCAACAAGTATTTTGCTGCTATCTTACCATGTAAGAGCAAGCAGCCTTAACATTTTGGATGGTGGAGTTTATCCAGATCTGGATATATTTTTTCTCCCTGTGTATGCATATGTAGATATACATAGCTACAGTTTTATGATTGCCTATATATACTCTTGCTATTTAGAAGCTACCTTTATCCACTAACATATTGTAAATAAATTTCCCAAGCCATTGAGGACTTTTTCAACATCAGTGTTTGATGTCTCTAGAATAATCTATGATCTAATTCTAAAGTTTATTTTCAACGATACGGTGAATATTCTTTTAGAAATACATTTGTTCAAACCATTGGTTATCTTTCTCTTAACAGTTTTTATGAAGTGGGCTTCAAACTGCACCGATTTTTAAACCTTTGAATATGTATTTGATAAAGTATTCCCTGAAAATTAGTTTGTAATCCTGGCAACCATACACTGCTTTTAGAATCCAGATGGAGAAGGAAGTAAATATGAGTCTTAAGTTTTTGTTTTTTGTTTTTTCAAGACAGGGTTTCTCTGTTTAGTTTTGGTGCCTGTCCTGGATCTCACTCTGTAGCCCAGGCTGGCCTCAAACTCACAGAGATCCACCTGGCTTTGCCTCCCGAGTGCTGGGATTAAAGGCATGCACCACTGCTGCCTTTGACTCAACTGGTAAAGTAACTTGCCATGAAAGCACAGGGACCCAAGTTTGGATCCCCAGTATCCACAAAAATGTGGTCACTAGGGCTTATGGCTATACCCCCAGTGCTGGGGAAGCAGAAACAGAATTTCCCTGGGGTTTGCTGGCCAGCCAGCCTATCCAAATTGATGAACGCTGATTCTAGTGAGAGACGTTGTCCCAAAAACTAAGGTGGAAAGTGACTGGGGATGATGCCCAGTGTTGGTCACTGGCCTCTGCATGTAAGTGCCCGCATATGCACACATCTCTGTGCAACCATCCACACATACAGCCAGCCCTCCTCCCCAAACCCAAGGTAAGTGAGAACAGCGGATGCAGTCCTCTAGGCTGCTGGACTTCATAGCTGAGGGTAGTGCTTCAGGAAAGGGTGGCCCTTTTATTCAGCAGTGTCCCTTTCCCAAAGGAAGGCAGAGAGTTGCACTATGCAGATGTATTTCCTGATGTTAGTGAAGCATGGCCTGTCTGTGTGCTGGTCATGTGATCATCACTTTCCTTTTCGCACTTAAATATCTCCGGACTTGTCAAAGCATGTTTCCTGCTTTGCAAATGTGTCACATCAAGCTTGAAAGTTTTCAAAAGCTCTTTCACTTAGTTGTGCTTCCAAAAGTGTTTGAAATCACACTTGACGAAAATTGAAGGAAAAAGTGAATTTTTCCCCTTTATAAAAAAGGTCATTTGGATTTGAATTCCAAAGCAATGGAGTTTGTGATTTGAAGCCATTAATAACATAACCAGAAGCCTGAAAAAAAATGGGGATTTTGTTGGATATTTCATCAAAGAATTAAGTTTTCATAACAATTTCATGGAATTTATGCAGGTGATGATATATTAAATCCAGCTTTACCAGTGCCATGTCCACTCAATAGAGAAAATGGATCAGGACATCTTTATCCCTGCAAAGGCACAGTGGTGCTCTGGTGATCATGGCAGGCTGTGTTCCTTGCCAAGGGTCACTGTGTACAAGCCATGTCCCCTTTTCCACTTTGAATCCGGATGTAGGCATCAGCTATCCTGGTTCATCTAGAATTTTCCTATACAGGAATTCCACCATCCAGGGAATGGCCTACCTGAGCCCAAAATACTACCTGGTTTTAGGGATGGGTATGTGTAGCTGGAGTTTTCCTGCCTTGTCCACAGTCAGGACAAATCTTTGTCACCCACCAGTCCCACAGCCGCTCAGACCCAACCAAGTAAACACAGAGACTTATATTGCTTACAAACTGTATGGCCGTGGCAGGCTTCTTGCTAACTGTTCTTATAGCTTAAATTAATCCATTTCCATAAATCTATACTTTGCCACGTGGCTGGTGGCTTACTGGTGTCTTCACATGCTGCTGGTCATGGCGGCGGCTGGCAGTGTCTCTCCGCCTCAGCCTTCTGCTTCCCAGAATTCTCCTCTCTCCTTGTCTGACCTACTTCCTGCCTGGCCACTGGCCAATCAGTGTTTTATTTATGGACCAATCAGAGCAATTTGACATACAGACCATCCCACCGCAGGTATGAGAAGTTAGAGGAGAGCCCAGACTCCTACCCCATCTCACCTGCAACAAAACTCCCGTGACTGAAAGCAGCTCTGATTCAGTGTTGGGTGGATCCCTGTGGTTTATCTCCAACTCTTAGTCACCCACACCGGCTCACATCTCCCTGTTGATCCCTGTAACCATGAAGACATTTTTCACGCACTTTTTCTTCTTTTTTTTTATTATTCAGTTTTTTAAAATTTATTTTACATACCAGCCACAGTTTCCCCTCGCTCTTCTCCTCCCATTCCCTTCCCCCACCTCCTTTCTACCCCCCCCCCCCCCATCATCCTTCCACTCCTCAGAAAGAGTAAGGTCTCCCATGGGAGTCAACAAAGCATGGCATACCAAGTTGGGCAGGACTAAGCTCCTTCCCCACCGCATCGAGGCTGAGCGAGGCATCCCGCCATTCAAAAAAGCCAGCTCGTGAGCCAGGGACTGATCCTGGTCCCACTGCTAGGGGCCCCACAAACAGACCAAACTACACAACTGCTACCCACATGCAGAGGGCCTAGGTCAGTCCCATGCAGGCTTCCTGGCTCTGAGTCTAGAGTCTGTGAGCTCCCATGAGCTCAGCTCAAAAGACTTTGAAACTGGGTAGAATATAGTAACTATTCAAAGCTGCTAGCATTTGTTACTACATTGAGTTCCATGCTGTTCTCTGATAGCAATGAGTACTTTTAAGAAGCAGAAATAACATGTGTCATGTCCTGCTATTAGCATTATTGGAGCACTGGAAATTCCAGCACCCACCGTTTGCAGGGTCAGGAAGGGCTATTCAGCCAAAGGGCGCCCACCTTTCAGCAGAGATCCTCCACCCCTTTCAAATGTTTAGCTGCAGCATCTTCTCAATGTGTGCTCACGCCTCCTGTTACAGTTAATGGAAGTTACACATGTGTGCTCACCAGGAGGAGAAAGCCTTTATCCCATGTCGGGCAAAGACCCGTGATCCTGAATCTCTTTCTAAACTTCAGACCGGAGGAGAGCAGTGCAGGGAATTGCTGCCTTCTCACTGTGTGAGCTCCTTCAATTTCCTTTTAATTGGAGCCTGCAATCCAGATCCTCCTCGTAACTTCAGGAGGTGAACAATATCAATTAAGATCTGGGTGCTTTCTAGGAAGTGCCCAGTTCAAAGAATACTTTTCCTTTATTTATTTAAAAAAAAGAAAAAGAAAAAAAACCTCAGTGTGGCTATTCACACAGCATATGAGTGGCCTAATGAGTTCATATTTGCTTCTGAGGTTTTGAATTTGCAAGCCACACTGCTGAGAAAGTGTGTGAAGTGTTTCTCAACCGCTACCAACTGCTACTGTGAGCTGACAGATTTAATGTACAGGACAGATAAATACTTGAATGGTCAAAATCCTAGAACAGTGCACGCAGCCTTCAAATTTAGTATCTTCCCCTTGTTCAGGACATTTGTTTCTCCCAAGAATTCTTTTTTAATGTAGGACTTCAATTTCTGTTTAAGAACTGGTAAACTCCAGCAGTTTGACAGCCATTCACACTTAATTCTGTGCATTAAACCAGCAGCATTCTTTTCCACAAACATCCATTGTTAGGACAATGCTCTCAGACAGAATTTATGAGAAATGGAATTATGTTACCAAGGAGATAGCATTTACTATAATGAAGAGTAGATCCTAGAAAATGGCCCCTTTTACAGCAGCGCAGAGCAGAGCCACAAAAGCAATTGATTGGTCTTGGCATTTAGTCTTATATCAGCTGTGTCATCCATAGCTTCAGGAGTGAGAACACTAATCTAAAGTGACATTTCTGTTCTGGCGGGCTTTTCTGCCCTGATGAAAGCAATTACTTCATCCCTAAATGATAATTTGCGGGAGTTTCAACCACTTTAATTGATAATTTTTTTGTTGTTGTTCTGAGTTCAATTGTGAAGTGATTAGCTGATTTGGTAAATAGAAATTTAAGGTGTGAAATATACAAGCTGCCCCAAGGTAGAGTGCTGTTTATTGGTTGGGGAGAAATTACTTGATAAAGCTGCAGTTTTTTCCCCCCATTATTATGGAACTGCTAGTTGTGTATGTTGAAGTTGTAGGAGAAAAAAAATGAAGAACCAAACACTTTAACTCATGAGATTTGGGGCATACAAGGAAGCACCCAATGAATAGCTTGGTCTCGCTGTGGTTCATTCAAGGGTTATTTGAACCAAGGTGAACACTAGTTGCAAAGGGCTGAGCAGAGTGCTCAGCTTTCTTTATTACTGTTCTAATGACTCATTCTGAAATAAAACCCTCTTATTTAAAGTGTTAAGAGTGAAAATGCTCATTGGCTAAAACCAATTAATTTAATTATTAAGTTCAAACATACACAAGACATTTTCTGAAGAGGGGGGAAGGCATTCAGATGAATGCCTTTAATTACTCTTTTGATCTACTTTACCACAAGTCAAAAGGGTCATGATTATTCCATCAGAATATATCTTAGCTTTAAAACCATAAGTATGCCTCTTGGTTTTGATACTTTATCAAATGTTAGCAGCCATAGATTCTTTTGACACTGTTTAAAAGCAATCAGTTTCGTATTTTCTTACATGTGGAAAAATAATGGTCATTTCACATGTTAAATGAGAAAAATAAAGCAAGAATGAAGGTCAAACTGATTTAGCACATCAAACAGTCTTTGTCAGCCGAGCTTAATATATCCTGAGTTTGTGGAACAAATGAAATTTTGTTGCTGTTACACTTTGCTTCCAAACAACCATTACAACTGGTTTTATATATTGTGTGCGCATCAGACCATCAAACAGTGCATCTTTACTGACGTGTTGCTGTGGCAATGATCTACAGTGGCAATCTGCCATTTATATAAGGGCAAAATGTGCATCTATATTTAGTTGTGAAATTGGCCTATTATACTCCTGATGTTTACAGAGGCTAACATAAATTAATGATGACAGCTATGAGCAGTGCACTAGTTAAGCAGCCGAGTTCTTACCTTGAACTTGAGGTTCCAGTTTTAACATCTAGTATATGCTACGCAGCTTGCTTCATGTGCTAGATAAAGATTTCTGAAGTGATTATCTTCTTTTGAAGAATTTTAAAATAATCCAGTTTGTGAGCTTTGTTGTTTATATTCCTGCTAAGTCAAGATTGTTTGTCCACTTCTCAATTATACTATCTTGCATTTACATTTATCCTAAAAATACACTGGAAAGAGTTTTTATTCTGTGGCAAGCTGATTTGATTGAATTTTATACGCTGTCAGTGTGGGGAGGGCTGTTTTACTAACAGTTATGAAGGAAGGGCCAGCATGCTTATGGAATCCTTGTCTATTTTTCCCTGAGAAGCCTCCTCATTCAGCTCATGTCAGGGCAAGTGTAGGTACTGGAGTAACTGTAGATTTCACCATTAACTCTGACCAGAGATCTGACAGGTGTGCCGGTGTTCAAAGGTTCATGAGTTAAAATGCTGAAGCCTTTGATGAATTTTTGATGGCTGCATTTTTAATACAGGTCTGTCTTCTTCCTTTGAGGCTGCATGCCAGATTAATTGATAAATAGTAGGAGTCTGTAGTGCTGGGTTCTCCTAAGCAAAACAAGTAGGAAAATCCATAAAATCTTGCCGGTCTGGCTTCTTAGAAGTGCCTTCTAAAGGCAAAATTTAAAGTTGTTTCCACCCCACCTGTCCTCCCTTACAGCGGAAGAACCAAAACCTGCCATGTTCTTTTAGAAAGACTGGATGTTACATTGGAAAACTTTCCAGAAGGTGTTCAGACTGAGGCTTAGTGGTAAGGTTTTCATGTAGAGGGGTATCATTGTATTGGCAATGTCAGGAGCAAAGGAGATCAGCATATTACATTACAAAACCGTTTGTAGATGCATGACTCTGAAGAGATCATTGCTGAGGAAGACAGCGCTGGTTTCCTGTGTTTCCCTATTGATCTCCTAGGACTGTGACGTTGACTTTTGTTGCTGTCATTGGCCGCTGTGGACACACCATTGTATTAGTTGGGTCATAATTTTAACCATTTTAATGACTTTGAAGCCAAAAGGAATCAATTTTGCAAGGCTAATGTTGATCAGCCTCCAAAGATGCCGTTTCTTTTGAATTTAATGAATAATCAATTCAAAGTTTTATCTTCCCCTGTAATGAGACGAGCAATCCAATCAGCAGTTGATACTCAAAACCAGTTCCATGGGTCATTATCAATTTTATAACATTGGCATTTGGATACCAACAGTACCATTTTTAAATTGTGTTTTCGTTCTTCTGTTTCCCCAGTTTCTGTATTAAATGCAATCTCTCCTTTGGCATGACCCTCAGTGAAGATTCCGAGAGCCAGGGTCTGTCAAACTACCACACTTCTGAGTTGCATGAGCTCTCCATGGTCCTGGATTTGACTATGAGAGAACACTCAGATTGTGAGTTTTGGAAGGTATTTTGAAAGACAATCTTCCTTTTAAGAGAACCTATGTGCACTTTGGGATTTAAAATTACCATCGCCATTTAAGATTTTTCCATACATATTTTTGATCTTCCTGAGTAATCTGTTCTCTTCATAGTTGTTTGCATGTTCATTTTTTTTTATAAATGAACAAAATTACTTCTCCTGCAGCTGAATACCATGTTTTAGTGCACAGAAAATGGCTACTCATTATCCTATTCAGAAACTTTTTACAAACATTCAAGCTTACATTATTAATTATATATGTGTACATGTTTATTTGAATACCTCATTAGGTATACCTGTGGCATGTGATGGTTTGTTCCTAAGAATAATAAATATTATACAGAAAAGAAAACTCAGAATCAGCAATAAAAGGGTATTGTTTTATGCTTGCTAGTGAAAAGGGTGTCTACATTATAAATGAGCATTGTGGACGTTTTAAGAATCAAACTATCCTGCTGGGCAGTGGTGGCGCACGCCTTTAATCCCAGCACTTGGGAGGCAGAGGCAGGCGGATCTCTGTGAGTTCGAGGCCAGCCTGGTCTCCAAAGCGAGTTCCAGGAAAGGCGCAAAGCTACACAGAGAAACCCTGTCTCGAAAAACAAACAAACAAACAAACAAAAAAAAAAAAGAATCAAACTATCCATGTGAAATTAGATTAGTCTGTTATCACATGTGTCCAATATAGTAACTATAAACATTTCATCAATATTTTACTTTATTTCTAACAAATACTTCATAGTAGTATCACCCCATTTCACAGATAAGAAAACCTAAGTCATTAGAAGTGAACATTGCATAGTTAATAAGTAATTGAACAAGGGTTATCATGAAATATTCTGGCTTAGCATTCCATGTTCTAACAGGAACTGTAGATTTGTAGCTTTAGTATTGCCCTTTCAGTTGGGATGATTGGACCCATTTGAAAATCTGAAAATCGCATATCTCTTCAAAATTTGACATATAAACACAAATTTGCGTATGATGTTTGGTGGAAAGATATATGTATATGTGTGTTAAGGTTGTTTTTTTGTTTTGTTTTGTTTTTTTACTTATTGGTTGGTCTTGTTATTTGTTGGTGATGATAATCTTTGCTGCAGATGATGGGACAGTCACCAAAGAACATTGATATTGTCACAAACTTTGCTGAGGATTAATGGGCACTCGTTTCTTCTATCCAGAATCAAATTGAGCACAGTAGAAAACTGGGAGGTTTATATCCAGGAAGCAAATAATTGTGGATCTGAAGTTTTGTCATTTTTTATGGCATGCATATATGTACACACACACACACACACACACACACACACACACACACACACACCCCTAATCCATGCTGCTTTTGTATTTGAGAAATGCAGCCAAAAATGTTTTGTCTAGAACAAAATATACAGAAACAAAGTTTATTTTAGGTTTTAACATGGTCCTTAATTCAATTTGAGAACTGATTATAGCTAGGCTCTACTTCATAAAACCAAGCAAAAGATTAATCCACAAGCTGTGTTATTGTCTTAAGATCTTTAGTTTCATCTATTATACCAGAGTCTCAACAGCCTTTATAATCCTTTGACTGTATTTTATTGCTGTTGCCCTCAAAACCAATTACTACTTATTATAGACACAGTGCTGTCATTCTGAAAGTCTTCTGAACTATGGTGTCTGCATAATGATGTGATGTGGGAGTCACGGAAACCCTTTATTATTAAGATAATGGCCAAGAACATGACTTCAGTAGGGGGATATATTGTGTGTTAGAGTTGGGGAAGCAGAGGTGAGAAAGTGGCAAAGAGAAAAGGGAGGTAGGGTAGGTACCTGTGTGTATGTGTGTGTGTGTGTGTGTGTGTGTGTGTGTGTGTGTGTGTGTGTGTGAGAGAGAGAGAGAGAGAGAGAGAGAGAGAGAGAGAGAGAGAGAGAGAGAGAGAATGTGTTTTTATTGTTCAGTGCTAGTGTGGAAAAGTGAAATGCAATATATTTAGGCAAAGGGTTCAGAGCTGCCAGTGTCTGTCTACTCCCCTTCCTGACAGGGAAAAGGGTTCTTTCCCTGTCAACCCTTTGGAAGCCACTAGTTGGTGTTTATGATCTTGTAGATCTCCTGATGATATTTTTTACTTTTTTAATTAAACCATGTTTTAATGTTTTACTTATTTTTATTTTAGCATAAACAAAATATTAAAGCTGTATGTATTTATAGGTACCATGTCTAATAGTCAACACATGTAGGCATTGTATAACATTTAGGGTTTGGGTTTTTTTGTTTGTTTGGTTTTTTGGTTTTTTGTTTTGTTTTGTTTTGTTTTTTCGAGACAGGGTTTCTCTGTGTAGCTTTGCGCCTTTCCTGAAACCCACTTTGTAGACCAGGCTGGCCTTGAACTCACAGAGATCCGCCTGGCTCTGCCTCATCAGATTAAGCATTCATCTCTTTAAAACTTCATCATGTCTTTGTGGTGGAACCTTTCAAAATCATTTCTTCCAGTTTGTTTTTATTGCACAGTATTCTGTTGTGTATATTTGCTACACTGTGTGTGTGCACCCCTGACACTGTGTTCTTCATTTCTAGCCAACCCTTACTTAGTGCCCATCCATCAACCTTTCCCTATTCATTTCCCCCTCTTCTAGCATCTCCAGCCCTCATGAGGATTAATTTTTCCCCTTGGTTTATTGACAAGCCTATTCATTAATATCAATTTCAGAATAATTGCTTAATCATCCACTTTGCTTTAGTTACATGGAAAATTTTCTAGTGTAAATATTAGGAATATTAATTAGATAATGAATGAATTCATTTATGATCATTTGGGTGACAAGGAAAATTACACATAACATCCATGTAAAACTACCTTCAAAATTGGCCTCCCCAATTATTGCCCAAATGTAAAATGAGTCACTGATCCAAAATTGACCATAACATGTATTATTATTGGCATGCACAGTTAAACAAAAAAGACTTTAATTAGTTAATATATTAAAATTTTGAAATTTTCTTAACAAAAACTTAGTGTTTTTTTTTGTTTTTTTTAAAGTCTAGAACTGACAGTACTGGAAGTCTGGCATTACCAGTGGCCAACTGAAAGCATGCATTATCTCGTAGCTAGGGCTGTTGGCTTCCACTTCCCCTGGTTCTCGTCTGTCCTCATCACTCACTGAAAGTCCTTTCCTTAACCTTAAATGGTCTAAAGACCTCTGCTCTGGCACTCTGCCACGGGCCCTTCCTGCACCAAGAAAATGTCAGCTCAACCCACCTTCTGGAGTAGTATTTAGTTATAAGTACACAAGGAAGCAAAGCACTAAACTCCACCCACTGCACTGCCCCCTGCTCGCACACGGTGAAGGATTTCACCCAAGGTGAAGTCCTTGATGTTTTTGGCATAGCCCATTTAGCTCTTGTCAGATGATTTAGCTGCACTGTGTAAAAGGAGGCCTAAGGCCCTCTGGTCTAAGATCTTAGCCTGGATCCTGGTTATATTTACACTGTGTCAGATGGTAAGACATCTGTCCTTACATAGTTTTCAGTAAGCCAATATTGAACATTTATAGATTCTAATAGATGATCAAGATGTTGGGAAGAGTATATGGCATCCCATGTTTCTATCTGAAGTTACCACTTGAATCATTTATCAGAACAAATTTTTGTTACTTAAATGGCTTAAAATGATATTATTTGTATAATATATATTCATTGTTATATATGCTATATTATATATATTAACCAACTGAGCCTATGTGATGGTTGGGATATTAACCCAGCAAGTATCATGGCATTTTTTAAACTATACAGATTTTCTGTAAGATCTTTTGGGTGTATGAAGAGCACGAGTTTTTCCAATGTAAGCAATCCATGGCTGCTATAATGTGGATTGGCAGATTATCCTCCACTTTGTATTTATAGAGAGTGGAGCCATAGTGCTGAAACCATTCTAACTTTTCCTCTGGACTTTCTTTGTTCTTTGTTGCTCGTTTTATTTAATGGGAATCCATGATAGGGATTTAAACATTGAAAATGTCTCTGTTCAGGAATGCAGATAGTCACCAGTTATTTTGTGAGTTCCTTGAGGCTGTAAATATATCCCAGTTAGTCATCACTGGGGTCTGAGTTTGAATACATTGCTCATCGTATGCAAAGCAGCAAGAGTGACTCAGAGGAGACGACTCTCCCATCAGACTCTTCGTGAGCTTCAGTTGTGCCAAACCCTGCCCTCAGCAATGTGAGCACACTTCAAACAGAAATGCACATGAATAGTTAAAGGAAAATTCTGGATCCAACCTGTTGCCTCTTCTGTGAAGCAATATGTCTATAATGTCTATAAATTTTAATAACCCAGACAGAGCTTATCTTTCAACATAAAACTCATGCTATCATGAAGTTTGGCTTTGGGGGGCAATATATTCTCTAGTATCTCAGAGACTATCCCTGTGCTAATGCAGGCCAATTTATACAAAATTATAGTATTCTCTTATCAAGTGAACATCAACACATTTTGAAATCCACATTTTCAGTGTGATGCTTTCTTCATGTGACTGAAAGTGTGAAGATCCTTGCTGAGGACTGGGAACATTGGAGCGTCATCTTGGTTGATTCTGTCCAAGTGACTTTTGTCCCTCTTTACCTTTGTTCTACAAGATGATGATTGAAACAAAAATTCCAAAATGTTTCCTTTAGTGGTTAAAGATTCTCCTGGCAGCAAAAGGTGAATGAGACAAATCTTCAACTTGAGAAGTGGTGTAGGAACAGGTGCCACACAGGCTGAGTCTTAATTGCTTATGGTTGTAACATCATGCCTCACTTGTAAGCTTTATGTCTTAGAAACAAGGGCTGTATCCCAGTGCCTGGACAGCTGGAAGAGGGAAATGTTGTCGCAAGCAAAACACAATTTTATTAGTCATAACTGGGTTTGTGACAAGAGGCCACCATCAACATTACTTGAAATTCATCTAACTATGGCTCTTGAATTCTAAATTCATTTTTGGTATATTTGGGGTGGCAAGGTGATAGACGTTAAAGAACATAGTCACCTATACTAAACAGCCCTCTCCCACCTTTCTGCTTTCAGTTTACAAGCACTGAGAAAGGAGAAATCCAGAGACGCTGCACGCTCCCGCCGGGGCAAAGAAAACTTTGAGTTCTATGAATTGGCCAAGTTGTTGCCTCTCCCAGCAGCCATCACCAGCCAACTCGACAAGGCATCCATCATCCGACTCACGATTAGCTATCTCAAAATGAGGGACTTTGCCAACCAAGGGGACCCTCCGTGGAACTTGCGGATGGAAGGCCCTCCACCCAACACCTCAGTGAAAGGTAGGTTGTAGGCCACTGCGTTGTCTGCATTATGGTGGTCTGTCGTTGTCTCTGAGATGAAATGTTCACCATCGTCCTTTCTTCTTTTCCTGCATATCAAATCCTTTAAAGGGATACAAATGTGGAAATCTGAACTCTGCATGAGAAAGACACCATGCGAAGGTGAAATAAATCTCTTCTATTTCTATTTGATTTTCAAAAAGTCTGTCCGCATAAGCATTCTTTGATATGATATAAGATTGCATAGGAGTTAGGATGAAATAATTTACACATGTGTTCTAATTTATGTTATACAAATACATGCACCTTCTTGACAGTTGGCATATAGGGATGTTGGCTAATAGGTGGAGCTAATGAGCTTTGTGTTAAGTAAACAAAGACAGAAACGGAGCAAGACCCAACCAGAGCAGGTCTTTTTGAATTAATGATTTTATTGAGCCTGAAAATCAATCCATGTATTAATTTTTCATGTTTCTCTATGGACATATTGACTGAAAGTTATGAATATAAACATATATTTGTTCTTCAAATCCTTGACATAGTTACTTTTAAGATTATTTTTAAATGGTAGTCCTGTCCCTCCGATGCTTACATTCCAGAATTTTCTTTTTGTTCCTGAAACCCCTAATAATTCAAGGCATTTTTAGCATTCAAATATGCATGAATTGATTGAAATATGTGTGGTATTGACCATTGATTTTTTTTTCTTAAGGTCATCTCATTCATAGCAGATGACCTAAGATCATGAGATTCCTATGTCCTCATGTTCTAACCTTGTATATAGAACCTTTGCAAGTGTGGAATAAAAAATGGACTGTTTAGGGAGTTACAAATAGCCTCTTTTGTGGGAGAAAGGCAAATTAAGTTATTTTCCTTGAGATTTATTTTCATTATTTTAATTATATGTATGTATATGTGTCTGTGTGGAACTATGTACATGTGAGTGTGAGTATCCTTGGAAGCTAGAGGCATTGGATCTCCCTGAGCTGGAGTTACCAGGAGTTGTAAGTTGCCCAATGTGCTGGGAACCAAACCCGGTCCTTTTAACTGACAAGTCTTCTGTAGCTCCATTTTTTTTTTTTCGGCAGGGGGGAGGGTTAGGAGTAGACAAAGTCTCACTATGTAGCTCTAGCTTGTCTATAACTCACTGTGTAGACCTGGCTAGCTTCAGACTCATGGAAATCTGCCTGCCTCTCGCTACCAGGTGCTGGGAGTAAAGGCATATGCCACCATGCCCATCCAAAATAATTCTCAGGTGATTTCATACTGTCAGCTACCTCTGGAGAAGGCCTTGTAGCTTTAGCTATGGTTGGAATGTTTTGGAAAGAGTACTGGTGGGTGGATTCTCACCTCTCTGACCTGAAAGGTCAGAAGCTGTGACTGTTTGGCATTGCATGCTAAGACTTGTGATCACAGATCACATATGTGTGAATCACTTAGTTTGAAAATCCCTGATCACAAACTATGGTGAACTTAGAAGTTCTCTGATTCTCAGAGTGCCAATATGATTCCACAATGAGAAAGCTTTGTTGTATAGCTGTATGAAATTATTAAGAATAATATATAAATTTATATCAAGGGGGTGTGCATAGGGATATATGAAAAGCCAATGAATTTTGTATATAGACATGTCTCATTTCTTTAAGATATTTCATAAGCAAGCATTCCAAAGTCTGAAATCTGTGACATTTCTAGCTGCCAACATTATGAATAAAGGAGACAGACTCCATCTGTACTTAAGAATTGTGCTCTTAGGAAAGGGGGAAGTTGACATAAAGCCCCATGCCTAAACAAGAAGTTGTTTGCATTTTGATTCCTGCTAGGAAAGGGAGTTTTCTCCAATGGTGTAGTAATTCTGAGTATATCAACCCCATGCCCAGGAATCATTGCCCAGCACAAAGCAGACTCCATCATACTTCATGGGTTTTTTTTGTGTGTGTGTATATCTGTGTCTTTTTTTTTCTTGTTTTGGTTGTTGTTTGCTTGTTTGTTTTCTCTTTTTTGTTTTGTTTTGAAGTTGAATGGGCAAAAAGGTGATAAGAATCTGGGAGGAGTCTGGGAAGGGAAAAATATGATCCAAATATATGAAAAAATAAATAATAAAAAGAAGTGTGCTCTGATTGTGAAAGGAGTCCCTTCATGTTAGTTTCCTCTATAGCAGGCTTGACACACTTATTTTAATAAAGGATCTTAGAGTGAATGTTTTTGTCTTTGGAATCTACTTAGTCCTGCTTGTATACCATGAGATCAGACACAAACAATATTTAAAGGCATAGATGTAGCTGTGTTCCCGTAAAACTGTATTTACAAACCACACAGAAACTACTACTCAGTTGGACTCACTGGCCATAGTTTGTAGACCAGTGCTCTATGGTCCATGACATTCAAAGTCTGAATAACACACACTCAGGGCACCTCTCATGGGTAGGATGTCAACATGATGAAAAAAAAAAAAATGAAAGCACATTCCAGTTACTGTTCTGCCTTTGAGAATGTAGATAGCAACTTGGTGAGACCCTGATGCATGTCCTAGACACCAAAATGTGCATATAATTCTAGTACATGTATGTTAGATACATTGTTTCCTTCTAGTTCAGGCATGGCTCTCTTCATATCTCCTTAGAACCATGTGAAATGAACTGATGAGTTCAGTGAGTCAGATACCATACAATGTGAAAGTACATTATTAAATTTGATTTAAGTTAATAGACTGGACTTATATTTATTTGTTTAGCTAATTATAATTTACTTCCATTTTGAAAGTGTTTAAAGTGAAAAGGCTTTCTTGGTAGGGATGGCAGCCAGTATAGCAAAAGAATGATGGCTGTATTGTCTGTCCATTAAGTTCTGGTGTGATGAAACAGCTTACTTTTGGAATCGTGGTCTTTTTCAGATGCAAACCTTTGGATCATATAGACATATTGATTTATTTTACTTAGATGAGAGATGAGTTTACAGCAAACTGTTGGCAGATCTAAGATACAGTGTTCTTGCCTTCCATATCATTGCTATAAACAATATTCATTTTGTGTCATCCATATCAAACATAACAGGTGAGGATTTTGTCAGGCTTAGACAATAACTACTAATTGATTTTTTTCACTGTGTGACTTTCAGTCAGCTCGGCTCTGTCATTACCGGTTATGGTTAAGATGAATACGTAAATAGAGCATGCTCACATCTTCCATGAGTATCACAGTCTATGCAAGGATGTGAGGTACCACTGAGGAAAGCAGGGAGGTCAGGATGGCTGCTGAAGAGCCTGCAAGGGGATAACAGGCCTTCTTAGTTAATGATTATGGGAGGGCATGGAAATTGATATGGGCTCATTGCTAGTAAACTTGCAATAGGCTAGAAGTGAAGAGAGAAGCTCAGTGAGTCTATCTTGTCTACTCGGGCTTTCAAGTGTTTCCAGGATGCAGGGGCACTTTCTGCAAGCTGCCTATGCTATAGAATATGTGCATAGCTTATTGCTTTATTCTAGTTCCTTAATGCAAAACTGCTACTCATTCTGATCAAACAGTCATGAAACAACAACATCAAAAGAGATTCATTTTAATTTATTAAGGTCTTCTATGTTGTGCCCTTGAAGAAGTTCATATGGATAAACAAGCTTATATAAATAGCCTGCAGCATCCTGTGAAGTGCAGTTCATAATCCAACAATAAAACAGACAGACATTATACTTTGAGCCTCTCCAAACAGCCTCTTGAATAAACCTAAAGGCATTTTGAAATTTATATGAAAAGTACTCACACTGTGTAGGCAACAGTTTTTTTTTAATGTGATGAGTTGATCATGCTAATAATTAAATTTCAAAGCTGAAATTTAAATTTGTCCCACACAACTATGTAGAATTTTAATCATTTTAATTTGCTGCATCCAAAAGGTCTTTCACTCTGCCCTGCATTCATTACATCTTTTCTTAGCAGTCTATAAAGGTTGATGAATTTGTTGTGTGGTGCCCATTGTATACAGATTCTTACAAGTTATGCTTGTGGGGAGAACACTCAGGTGACAGTGTGGAATATGTCCTGCATCAATTACTTCCTGGAAATGATATGTTAAGCAATTGGAACGCAACAGATAGTTTTTTCTATTATTTTAGAAATATCTGTATTGTTAGAGTAGAGATCAAATCTACAATGAACATTATGCATTATTCACGAAATGACCAGGCGTTCTCAGCAGTGTTTCAGCTAAATAACTGATGATTGTAACCTTTAAAGAAATCTCATTGTGGTGACTGTTGGTAAATCACTTCTCCATTCATAGTAATCTCTATTTAGAGGCTATCTAAAAACCATTACATCTTTTATTAATCTTAAAAGCAATAGCTGCTGATTTGACATTTACTAAAACTAGATAAATTTTCTGTCTTTCTAATATCATGGACTTCAGTCAATTTTTGGAGTATGTCTCCTGCAACTCAATTAATCTGGGGATATTTGCCATTGTACACCTAAGTTTTATTTCAGTTTAAACACTGCAGATTTTAAATGATAATTTGCCTGTGTGTATGGCAGCCAGTGATGCTGAATATGTAAAATATATGCCAGCCTCAATCTCTGCCGAGGAGCAATTGGAAAACACAAAAAAGGCATCTGTGGATGAACACCAAGGGAGCCCCTGGGGGGAAGAGCTTTTCTATCTTTAAGAAATTTTAGTTCACTAGAGGCTGAAGAGATGCTTCATCAGTGAGAAGCACTTGCTTGCTCTTCCGGAGGACCCAGTTCAGTTCCCAGTACCCCCATGGCAGCTTGTAACCATCTGTAATTCCCGTCCCAGGGAGGGCCAACACCCTGCTTCTGGCCTCCATGTGAACCAGGCATGCATGTGTTGTCTGCACATACATGGAGAGAAAGCACTCACATTTGTAAGATAAAAAAAAATATTAAAAACTTCACTTCACTGTTTCAGGCATCTGTTGTAAATTAAGCTGTAGATGTTTCTGGGGGGAGAAAGTGGCATTTTGAATATGGTACCTGTCTTTATTCATTTTCCACACTCATATGTAAACAGTGGTGCTTAGCATACTCATTTCAAATAATCATGTAAGGTATTGGGTGCAGGTTAACCTCCTGAAGGACATTGAATTGCTGCTATGATGGTGGTCCCCCTAACTCAGAGGGAATTTTATATAATACATTTTGATTTTTGGAGAGAAGTAAGGCTCCTAAGATGATCTGAATGATAGATCTTCTAAGTCTGCACACCTGGGAAGCCCTTCCAGTTCCTTCCCTGGCATTTTGGTGGGTGCTGAGATGTCTTTGCTTCTAGCAGGTGACATTCATGCTTGGAGGCAAGGTGCACATTCCCGTTCCTCAGAAACCTTGCAAGATGAACACTGCTTTGTTACTCTGCACACCCAGCCTATGGCATCCCTTGTTTTCCTTTATACATAGGCAAGGGCTTCAGGACCAAGACTGAATTCCTGTTACATTTTGAGTAGAAGTTTCCTTAGAGCTAGGCAAGGAAGTTTAAAAATGGAAACTTGGCACTTGCTCGGCTCCTGTCCTTGCCCCATCATTCTTGTGAGGTTAGGGGGCTCACTCTGGTACCTAGTTCCATCTGCCTCAATCCAAAGTCGCTTGTGACACCAATGGAAACCCATCCAGGCGCCAAGCTGCTAGGGTTTGTTGCTCTTTGTTTGAGCGGTGTATGCCAGATCTTAGCAGCCTGTGGAAATGTTAATATTATTTAATTATTGTTCCCAGGTATACTTCTGGGAAGCCTTTTGAGTGACACGACCCTGTCCTTTCTTAGATGTATGTGAAGTTACTGTTTCTGAGAGGAGGTCATTTAAGGGCTTATCTTTGATTTGATTAGATTTCACTGTTGAACCAGCAATGTGTACATCACCCTGCTTCTCCAGGCCCATCCTCTCATAGAGGAAAGAGCAGGCTTTCTGACAAATGGGGGCTTAATTATTCTTTTAGAGTTTCACACTATCATGAAAAGTTTTATTGTGCCTACATGTGTGGACTGTGATGTATGGGATTATAACATAATATAGCATGAAAATATGTAGTGTTGCTAGTTTGTTGTTGTTGTTGTTGTTTGTGTTTTTTTGCTCTATGCTACTGTCAAAGAGTTTGACTCATTGGCCCCATTTCCTGGTGTATCTGGTGGGATTGAACATCCAGGGTTCCCTTCAATCCCCACACGCTGACAGAAAGCTTATTTTTAAGAGTTGTCACTGAGGGTGTGTGACTATCAAGGTGCGCTCATCAGTTATTCCTGGGGAGGAATTAATCTCATCTTTGTAGTGCAATTGTTCAGAACTGGTGTGGTGTGATTTGTGCCCACATGGCTTGAGTCAGAGCAAGACAAGTTCCATGGCCAGTGGCACTCAGTGCACCCCTTTTGGAAGGTACCACAAAGAAACATGACTGAGACACGGGTATGTGACAAAAACATGAGGACTTACTAGATTATTCTACCCTATTGGGATATTTCTGGTGCCCTATTTTTGTCTTCTGGGTTTGGCTTTCTTTTTGGCCAAAAGGGAAATTGGCTATCTGGAGGGTGGGGGGATTTCTAGAAATGTGAGACAGTAATGAAAATGAACCAATCTCCCCTCTCTCTATCCTCATCTCATTCTCCTCTAGCAACAGGCAATGCTGCAAACCATTTGTGTATTTTATATATTTTACCATTAGACTGGAATGCTCTCTTTGTAGGAAATCACACACACACACACACACACACACACACACACACACACACCTGGGTCTCACCCAGGTCAAGTGCCATGGTTGGCATCCCAATGACAAGAAGCAAACTAGCAAGAGAACATTAGCACACATTCATTTGATCCAATTTGATGGGACCCCGGAAGCCTTCAGTAAAGAAGACCTGAAGACATGCAGGAGACTATACATAGTCTCATGCCCGGGCTCCACGAAGACTGGACAGCATGTGTGGATGTGACTAGACGGAGGAGTCTGTAGTAGGATGAGGGACGTGCCTTCTTTCTTAGATTCTTCTGAATTCTTCTCAGCCTATCTGTCGAACAAGGGGCAGAGGGACAGAATCCTGCCACTAAGAGTCTTTGGGGACAAAGAGGGGACTGAAGGTCAGAGAGATCATCTGGTTTCTCTGGCTCTTCTAGTCTCCTTCACATCAGGGTTCTGTGCTTTGGGGTTGGTTTCCTGAGCTCCCTACACCTGCGGAGGTTGGTGTGCTCCTGTTCAGCGTTTGAAACCCAGATCAAAAGTCCCACTCTTGTGTCAAATTCTCTTCTTCCTGGGTCATCAGCCATCTCTGTGAGGCACATTTCCATTCTTCCCGTGCCTTGTTGTTGGCCTAAAATTCGCCCCTTTACCTGCCTGTGGACTGGGGCGTGAGCTGAGGGAAAACATGGTCCGACTCCTTGTGTTCATTTTAACGTCTGAGAATACAGGTTTGTTCCTGGAAGAGTACTTACTGACTCTTGTTTTAGAACCGAATCGTAATGAAGATTTCTGTTTGCAGATCTAAATAGCCCTGCTGAAATGCTGTGTTTGGGCAGGTGCGCGTCATAAAATTGGAAGAAGAAGGGAGACTAGGAAAGCTGGAGGGAGAATGATGAGGAAGGATGGTGTGAAATCAAAGGAAAAGCAAAGCGGTGGGGAGCAGGCATGAGAAGGAGTAGAGGGCCCTGTCCCCTAGGCTCCCTCTCAGATGTGGAGGGATGAGTTGAAAATGCCAGTCTCACAGAGCCCATGCATACCAGTGTGCAACCTGAAGCCTGCTCAACAGAATTCTGTCTTTTCTCATCACTCCTCTTCCACCGTGGAGAGTTCACATTTCCTAGAGGAAGAAATTAGGAAGTCAGTAAATGATGACATGACAGCGTTTTACAAAATTTAACAAGCCACGTGACCTGCATTGTAAAACCTTCTAGAGCTTCCCTTCCCTTCCCTTCCCTTCCCTTCCCTTCCCTTCCCTTCCCTTCCCTTCCCTTCCCTTCCCTTCCCTTCCCTTCCCTTCCCTCCCCTCCCCTCCCTCCTCTTCCCATCCCTCCCCTTCCCTCCCTCCCCTTCCCTTCCCTCCCCTTCTTCCCCTCTCTTCCTCCCTCCCTCCTCTCTCCCTCCCTCCCTCCCCCCCTCTCCCCCTCTCTTTCTTTCTTTCTTTTTTTGGTCAGTGATCCTAGGCTGGCTGATTACTTACTTTCTAATCCTGAACTCAAGTTCTATAGAAAAGATTTAGCAATTAGTAGCTCAAATTAGACTCTTCTGAGAATGGCTCAGGGTTGTCAATACTGATTATTAACAGAATCATAACCCCTATGCTTTCACTCTCTATATGCAGCTAATATTTCTGTCTTTCATTTTGCTTTATTCCCCTCAACTTGAGGTTATCATGTCTCAATTGGGTTATGGACTCAAAAAGTAAACCAACACACACACACACACACACACACACACACACACACACACACACACACATTTCCCCACTGAATTCTTTTGCATCTGTTTGGATCATGGAGACTCGAATACATGTAATCATTATAAATAAGAAACCGAAAACAAAGCACAAAATTTTGTGACAATATGACACTGACAGACTGGAATTTTATATACTTGTTATTTGCTTTTACTTTCTTGGCAATACTTTAAGGCACACACTTGTATTCTTTACCATGTCCAACTTACTTTGAAAATCTACTGGTTCCTAATAGTGTAATATATCAGTCATGGCACCCTGTGGCACTATATAATGCTGTTTGGTGTCCACCTATTTAGGACTGTGAAGTTTCTGTGCTCTGTTCTTTAGGACTAGAAGTCTTTAATATGCTTTTGTTAGCCCTATAACCTCTTACAAATCATAATGTATAGTTTCAGCACTCCATGGATAACAATATTTCATGAGTATAGCAAAGAGTCACCTCTGACTGCTTCATATGATTGAAATTGTACTATGGCTTTAATTTCCCAAAACTGCTTCCTAGATACTGTGCATATGTCTTAGGTGTGCATTAATAAACTCATGGTGACTTCTACCTATGAAAACTAATGTGGCTTTGAATACTGATTGGCTGCAGCTTTTCACCTCCTCTCTGAGTCTGTTGTATGTCAATAAATGCCAGAAACGGACCAGAAAGGAAGGCAAAGAGAATTTTTGGTTGAAAGCCATACTTCTAACCCCTTGTTTTGATGAAAGGAAGGAAGGAAGAAAGAAAGAAAGAAGGAAAGAAAGAAAGAAAGAAAGAAAGAAAAATTAATTGAGGGAATGTAGAGAGAAGTTCAATGACAAAATGAAGTGATTCATGATCAGCTGCCTGTAGCTCTTTATATATGGTGGGACCCCATCAAATTTGCCCTTTCTGTGTTAGCATGTCTATTGATGCCATTATTTGGGCAGCCATATTGTTGTGGTAACATGTATAGCTTGTCATTTCTAGGAGATGCAGTCTCACAGTAAACTTCCAGGATCTCTGGCTCCTAACACCCCCACCACACACATACAATTTTCCCTGAGCCTTCGCTTCAGAAGTTGTATTGTAGATAAATCTGTTGTGGCATGGTACCCTCCACTCAGTTGTCTGCTGTATTCTTGACTTCTGAAAGAGGATGAATTAGTCTTCCCCCTGGGATGAGACCCTAGGTCATCCAATACCAAGTGAAATATATATGAAATATATATGCAATACTAAATCGATTTATCAGTTGTACTCATACATTCATGTATGTGTATATGCATATAAATGCAACAGTAATCCAAGAAAAAGGGGAAAATTAGTAGCAGAATTTAAGCCTCTGGACCCCTGTTCAGTACATTTTCCTTGAATGATGGGAACTTTCTGTTTTACCTTATTGTAACTCATTGACATCTCCTCTGTACACTGACAGTATATGTGCACATAGGAAGCTCGTGTGTACCTGTGGTTTAGCCCATAGGTTGCCAATCCTGTCTATGACATCAGAATAGGTGGAAAGAATGGTATTTTTTTTAAAGAATCTGTTCTTGTAGGAATCCTAGTAATAATTGTACAAGATTGATTCATGTTTAAATGTGTAATAATGACAACACATGGCCTGAAATGTATTTTTTAAAGCAATATTCAGAGTTGATGTATGCTAATGTACATTATGATATTATGATAACTAGTAAAAAACTTGTATACCAGCCAGAGGCATGGTATTGAATTTATTGTGAGGTAACCATGTGTATATAAAATTTTCTGGAGTTGAGGTAGCTTGGCTTATTTTGGCTGCTTTTACAACTTAATGTAGCAAATGATTAAAACAATGACTGATTGAGATCGTATCCTCCAGAAATTATTAGAAAAATAGGATGAAAATATTGTATATGAAAACAGATGTTTGCGGGTTTGTTTTTGTTGTTGTTGCTGTTGTTTACTTAAATTGTCCATCAAACAACTGGTTGGTTGGGTTGAATAGTTTTGGTTTGCCTCTCCACATAGTTTATTAGTTTTCTTTTAAATTAGCTGCTGGTTTAAGTCCGCATGTGATGGTAGCTATCGTAAAACAATCATTAGGAATAAGACATTTGAAATTTGTTCATCAACAATCTAGTCTTAGAGCTGGGGTGGGTGCTTTAGTGTCTGAAGTCTTGGTTTCTGTCCTCAGCACTGCCATAATAGCAACGGTCGTTATTGATATGACAATAGTTATGTATAGCTATCGTTGTGTTTATAGTAACAGTAGTTATTATTATCATTCTTATTATTCCTGCAGTGTTGGGGATCTAGCCCACAGCCTTGCATGTGATAAGCAGATATTAGCCACTGAGCTGCATCCCTGGCCCCAGAATCTAATGCTATCATCATCTCACTGACAGATTGGCAAAGCTAACCTGATCTTTCGCAGATAGAATTTCACATATTTCTAAAACCGTGCCAAAATGAAGAAACAGGATTGAATTAGATAGCAGGATTTAACTTTAGCGACTTATTATAGTCAAGAAATCAAACATAGTCTGTTGGGAAATAGCTCCCATGGTCTTTTCCTCATGTCCTCTGGGATCTGCCGTTCACCAGGTACCAGCCAAGTGCTCCGTGTATGAATGTTACTGTGAAAATACTTAGAAGACACCAGCATTCAGAGCGTTCCTCATCATAGCTTCCCAATGCATTCTAGACACAAAACAAAAAATTCGGTGATGTTGGTAATTAAAGCACATCACTCATATATAATTTTACAGTTTGAAAAATGAGACTGTGTTGAATATCAGCACTGATGATGAAAACAGACTGTGTACACAGTTTGGGTTTTATATAAATACTTTAAAATATTGGCTTTCTTCTATAAAAATAGATGAATAGTATCCAGGTTTTTACAAGAATTTTAGCATAAAAGCAAAATCGCTCTCATTTTCCATGTTGAAAGGAGGCATGAAGAGAGCATAACAAAGCGTGGAACGTGCGGTACACTCTGGGCTGGGTAGGACCGAGACTGGGGTGCAGGCAGACTTCCGTTGGGGCATTTGAAGGGGTGAGGTGGAAAGCGGCACCGTGACATGGGCTTAGCTGACTGCTGACCCAGAGTGCTTCTCATTGTATCTACCGTGGAAAGCCACGGAAGGCACAGGGACATCTGTGACCAAGCTGTTCAATGCGCACCGTGTTGCTTTCACTGGGCAGGCAGTCGGGCACAGCAACCCGCCACGGCCTCCTTGTCATTGGTCAGTCAGTGCACGTGTTACCGTCTGAGCTTCTTCCACTGGAAACCGAAATCAGGAGTGGGGGCCTCTGTAGGGTGGCTTTGTTAGTTTGGACTATTAGCTATAACAGCATAGTCTTGCTGGCTTATACCATTCTGGAAATCTAGACAACTAAGATTGGGGTGTGGCACAGTCTTGTTCTCAGTGAAGGCCACCTGTCTGACTGATGTGGAGCGTGATGGAAAGACAGGGAGGTAAAGAAGGATGGTTGATACCTCTTTGTCTGGTCTTAAGAGCAATAACCCTTGTCTTGAGAGTTCCGCCCTCACGGCCATTTGCTTCCCGTCGCCTCAACCTACACACACCGTTACACTGAGGAACTAGGCTTTGAACACAGTATTTTGAGGGAATATCCATTCAGGCCACACTGCCAAGAGATTCTGCCTGTACTGACAGCACAGCCCACATACCCAAGGCTGAAGGCGCAGCAGGTATCTGAGTGCGGCAGTGATAATCATCCCAGCCATCTCAGTGTGTAGTCAGAACGGTTCAGTGATAACAAGTCCTGGTTGATGGACTCAGGAGTGCCTGACTTCAGATCTCTGTAATGTGAACAGGGTTGTTTTGTTTTGTTTTGTTTTGTTTTGTTTTTAACTTCAGCTCTCTTGTTGGAAGATTTGAATGTGAGACTATTTGAATATGCCTTCTCCTGGAGTGGGCCTGGAGACCACTTACTGGAAGGCTTCGATTTGTGTAGGGATCATCAAGGGCATATTAGGAGTCCTGTTCATGATTTGTACCACATGGTAAGGTTTCTGCTTGGTTTTTATTCCTGTATTGTTAAGACATTCAAGATGAAGTAAATCAGGAGGATGGTTGAATTTAACATGCACTATTTAAAAAGTACTTCAGATCCTAATGTGGAAAAATCTTAACTCATAATAGAATGGAGGAAGTTTGATAGTTCTTAAATGGCACAGGTGACTTGAGAATGTTAAAATATTTTAATATTCAAAATCATAACGTTTATGAAGCTGTTTTACAAATTATTAGTATATAGATATTTCATTTAATTGATAAAAAGACTTATTAAATAGTTGATGACTGAAAGGCAAAGACCAATTTATTAAAATAATAATGAATATAATTGATATTTTTTTATGAGTGAGGCTACATGGAAGCAATCTTACCTAGGGTATCCATTCTTGTGAATAAAATCAAATAATAGAAGATATTGTTCATGTCAAAAGAAGTCTGACGGAAGGAAGCCTATAAACTGGGTCTGAAAGATGGGTAGCATCTTCAACTGCATATAGGTAGGCATATTTAAAAAAAAACTACATATGGTAATTTTTCTATGAAAATGTAACCATTTTCTAGAAAAAGTGTTGCCAGACGTTCCATTTTCAGAAGAAAATATTCAGAGTCTTAACTTTTGGTAGTCACTGGTACTATTTAATTTATTATGTATCCTAGAGAATGGTGTAGGTGTAAACCTGGTGACATTGAATGAGAACTGGGGCCCTGAGATTGGAGGTGAACTTATAAAGACTTCCCCTTGCAAGAGACTATTTTGAGCAGAATACTGTATATTTCTGTTATCTGAACATCTTCTTAAACAGCGAACACCATAAATCACACACAGTGGTTTACAAAGATAAACCAACAGCTTAATGAAATAAAATCTACTATCTTCTCTCTGCTGCTCTTGCTTTTAAAAGATATAGAAAAGGCTGGGATGAAGTATCTTTATAAAATTTGAAATCCTAATATACACAGTTTCCTCTGCTCCTCAAAGCCCAATATAGAAAAGATCACACCAGAGAAGGAACTCCCCCCCCCCCCCCAATCCTGGGAACCTGGGAAGTCAAATGACCAAAGTTCAAGGGCAGCCCTGGGGCATGGTGGGAGAATCAAGCTGCCCACTCCACTCTGGATGTGCTCACAAGTCACTACAGGCTGTAATTGAGAGGCGAGACTAGGTGGCGTGGAAGTGAATGTTCTGTAGTTTCATTTCATTTAAATTAGCACAAAGAGGGGGGACGAGTTTGCTTCACATGTGAAGTCAGTCATTTCTTGGGCTGCTAGCTTCGTGTTTTAACAGAACAGCTGTGCTGTACACTGTGGCTTTCTGCAAGCAGTATTTCCACTGCTAGGGAAGTGGCAGTCTGCCAAGAGAGTGCCCAGACCAACCCCTAAACAAAAAAAACCTTTTGTCAACGACTCTAATAATTTGTACAATTGAGGAAAGGGGGGGTGCACAGTCTTGCAGATGTGCATTTATGATGCTATTTTTAAGCAGAGCAGCATGAAAGAATAGATTCATACGAATTGTAAGTTGATCATTCATTTTATGCATTTGGCTTCTGCTCCTGCTAAAATTTTATTCCGTGTAAAGAAAACACAGCCAGCCTTGAAACGAGGTAAGCCAGGGTGTGACAACAAGATGAAAATTTTCATTTTCTAACCCGTGATGCCTGTTCAAAACAAAGTGCCGCGGAGGCTTCCCCCCACCCCAGCGAAGGAGAGGAATGCTGCTCGCCGGGCTGCCTACAATATAAAGTTGCCATCCTTCAGCATTTTGAGAAAATAAACTCTTAATGAGCCTGCATTCTTTTACAGCAGTCCATTCTCCGAAAATGAGTTTTAAGTGCTGAAGGAAATGCCAGAAGCATTTGCACAACCAGCTCCAAATTAATATGTGTTAATTCTCTGTAATTTAGCATCAGAGGCACCACGCCGTTTTTCTAGTAACCAAGCCGGGTCTAAACTCAGATACATTGTCTACACTCTGGTTATCTAAAGCTATAGCGATAGATATTTTCACTCCATTGATGGAGTTAAGAAAATCGAGTTTTCTAAATTAAAGTCCCCTGGAAAAGAATTCTCAAACTTCGACGGCCAGAGAAAATCTGATTGGATCATCATCTTTAATCTTTATTCAGTATTATTATACTTGATATCCATATGAGAGAATTCCACTATTTACCCTAGATTACTAAAAATGAGATTATATTCAGAAAAATGATGTGCAATTTACTAAAGACTCATTCCACAAGGGAGAAGGCAGAGCAGAGAGGTCTGTGAAAGTCTCTGGTGGTGGTGGCTGTGAGACTGATCACAGTCGCCATCACAGACTTCTCTGGACCCTCAGAGTCCAGCCCACCGTTCCTTACCGATGTTCTCCCTGTAGAAAATCCTTGCTCATATTCTACAAAGTTGTAAGAGCCAATCATCCAGTGAAATCCAGTTATGTATGCTACAGAACCAGGGGTACTTGTAGTCAGCTTCCTAGGAAAAGCTGCATGCTCCTGGAATGGCAACACTTCCCAGAGTCTAATGAAGAGGCCCACAGTATGATGGGAGGAAGTTACTAAAACGGATTCATTTTACTCTCACGTGTAGAAATGCCGCACAAGGTAGTTGTTCAAGAAATCTATTTCATAGTTCAAATTGTTACTCAAGTATTTTTCAAAAGTTTCTTGAGTTTGACAAGGGCACACAGTGACTCCAATTCTTGTCATCTGTGCATGTCTGCAAGTGAAGGTCACTGAGCTTTGGGAAGTGATGGACCACAGCCAGTCCTTCATAGAACATTTTATAAATGCTTACAAGTCACAATTCTTATATATTGGAGAACTTCTCTGTGTTAAAGATTTCCGTGGCAATAGACATTTAGTATAAGTTGTTTTCAGAAAACAGTGGATACTTTCCTTCAAGTAATCTCTTCTTCCTGTTACAAATATTTTTTAAAGAAAAGAAAGAAAACTGCATCTAAATAATGATTTAAGGCTTTGGAGTGATGTAACTGTCCATGTCGCATCATGTTTCACTTTTGATGTGATAGTAGAACTGTGATTATTTTTTATACATACACATTATATTTTTCCAAATATACAATTGACAGTGTGGTCCTTAGCACGTAAAAGACTTTTGAAATTGAGTAGGAAGACATGGAGAAATATTACATGTCAATTGTCCCATAGTTGTTTACGTGGCGTAGCATGAGTACTGTCTTTTCCTTTTGTGTGTGCAATAGTCTTCATGCATTCATGACCTTTTAATGTAAAAGATAAATATGAAAAAGATGATATTTAACGATCCCTCTTAATGCAAATGCAGGTATGTTTTATGTTGGCCAGTTTTGCCAAATAAAATGCATTCAGTTTGCTCCATGTTCCATGTAAATGTTGAAGTATGTTGAAGTCCATCTGATCTTACTGGCTTCTGTTCATGAAAGCAAATTAGACAAAAATAACTTTTAATACAATTTGATCTGTCGTAGTTACCACCCCAGTTTGTCTCATCCCCATTGTGTCCTAGCACGTTCTAGCAGGCCCGTAAGGGGGGGGGGGTTGAAACTGGCCAAGACAGTTTCTTAGGTTGCAGGACAAGTGATGCCAGGGCCATTGCATTGTGAGCCTTGGAAAACTCCTCAGATTTTCTTCTGGGCATAACTGATTAGCCGAAGGGGACTCTGAACAGGAAAGCATGATGGCTTATAGAACTTCATCCCTACCGTGGAGGGCATTGTTTTGATTAAACCCATCACTAAACTACACCAACACATTCATTCCTGAGCCTACATCATGAGATCATAATGTCATCAGTCAGTTTGTTCTTCGTGGCTTTCCATAATGTGATGGTATGCCATGACATAGGCAGCTTTCCTGGTGTTAACCAGAGCGAGAATTCCTCAAGGGCTTCGGTTCTTTGTTGAGCTCCTTCTTTATGTGCAGTGTCCTTGCTTTTGAACTCTGCAAAGCTCCTCTTCCTGCAGTGAGTGAAGGGTGTTGGTGGAGACAGCTGGGGAGACCTGAGTTTGCAGGCTGTCCCACAGTTCCCTGCCTTGGTATCCTTCTGCCTCCCAGTCTGCTTTTCCTCTTCTCTTTCTGTGTGAACTATTCCTTTGAGGTGTTACAGTTTGTAATCGTGCTCAAGGATTTGCCATACAAAATTGTCCAATGGTGGTAACATTTTAAATAACGACTAAACAATGCTCATAAAAGCAACCCATGTGAATCAGATGTTTAAGTACAGGTTTCTTTGAGATCTGAATTTTTTTTTCAGTTTCTAGACCATGTAGCACTGGCCAGGAGGACATGGAGTGGAGAAACTCACTATTGCATTATGAGCTACTTCTGCCCTGCTAGTGTAGGAAGTCTGTCCATACATTCGGAATGTGCATGATGGGTCTCTGCGGCTGCTGTCAGTCACTTGACTTGCAGAACAAAACCAATAACCTTTCAAAGGTTATCAAATCATGACAAATCCCACAGCAGCTAAGTCACTTAAAATGGTCATTCATCAATGATTTGATATTCTGATTTTTGAATTAATCTAGCTCAGAGGCATCTTGATGTTTCCTTCAGTAAAGACCACACATGCTAGCTAGCACTGTAGTTCCTAAACATTACCAACAAGTGAGTCAAAAAAGCAATAAATTAGTTTATGAGTTTAAAGGAAATGAATAGCCTGTAACATTAGTAGGGATGCCCCAAAGTGGGAACAGAGGGAAAGATTCTGATTAGGGAGTACTTCTAATGATGCTCAGTGTCTGTTTGGGCTGCAAATGATCTGATTAGACTTCTCAGTATGGAAAGAGAGGGCATCCTATGTGTAGGTCGGTCTGCATTTTAGGTTGCTAATGATTTCATTTTAATGTCACCGTTTAGTTTCATACTGATCATTTATACTGACAAAAAGGAAGAAAAGAAAACAAGAAACCTGTCATCAATCATTCATTTAATCAAGTAGGGAAAGCAGATAAATAAACATACTGAGTTAATTATTCTTCGGCATGTAATGATTGACAATAAAATTAATTTATGCCTCTTTTAACCCTTTCAGGTCTTGTGCTGTAGAGTTAATGGATACTAACAGTTGAAGGAACTTGATTGTTATACTCAAGATGCTCAGTGGAGATCTTGAGGAAAGTTAGTCCCATCCAGCATGCTTACTGTGTTGTGAAAAATACCCAGGGTTTCTCCTCAGTATTCCTGTTTAGAGCTCTTAATGAAGACTTATTTTTTTTTAAAGAGTGCATTCTTAATGTGGAAAATGATTTGTAACCAGATGTAGCCATGCTGCTGATTCAAATATGTATCAGATTATGCAGTAATGGAAGAGAAAGCTCACAACACAATAAAATCCAAAACACAGCTTCAAGTTTTAAAAGGGGTCTTGAAAGTTCTACAGACCTCTCAGGTTTTCTAGCCTTTTCCCCATTATCTAGAGATACTAATGTTGATGTCAGTTTCCTTTACAAGCTCAGGGATAATTTTTAGTTACCTTTTCATAAGGTATCTTCAGTCGAGTATGGCTGTGAAACAAAAATGTCTAAATATTTCCTTTGGAATTGTTGTATCAATCTTATCAGAAGTAGCTGAGAAATGGGGACGTGAGAGGCAGACCTAAAGGATCAGGGACACAAACAGTAATTCATTTGTCTTTGAGAATTATGGTTTCGAGACCTAGGAGACTGTAGGTGTCCATAGTTAGACACATGTTTCTTCTGGACACACTTAAGTGACTTCGTGGTAACATTTTGTGCATTCAGTAAAGCTGGATTCTGACCACTTGGTAGTCCGAGGTCACTTCCACCTCTCAAGCTGGTCAATTCTAAAGCCCTAAACCTAGAGCTGGGGACAGCTGGCAGACAGGAAAACTCTTTGTGGTGTAGGCGTATGGTTTGCTGAGTTCCTTCTTTGATTGTTGAAGCTTGTGCTGCTGTTCACTTTCTGCAAGCATTTGGAGGTAGTGGCTGGCTTGCATCAGGATGCTTCTTGATGAATGGATGAGATAAGGTGCTGCAGTCATGTACCAGCAATGTCAAGTTTAGAAAACACCTAATTCTTAACTTGTAAGTTACAAACTAAATAAGATTCACTTCACAAAGTTAGTGTGAAAATGAAGAACTTGATTGATGCTGAAAGATATCTATGAAAATGAGTGGAATGGTCCTTTCTTTTCGTTTTAAATAATTATTTTTTCTAAATGTGTCCTCTTCAACTTCCTGACCCCCCCCCCCCCGCCAGATACAGCTTAAGCTTCATGAATTTCTGAGTAACCATGTCAAATAAAAATCTTTTCACAGTTCATATATATATGGTCATGAATATTTTACCTGCTTGTATGTGTGAGCCTAGTGCTTATGGAGGCCAGAGAGGGTCCTTGATCCCCTGGAACTGGAGTTATAGACTTTATGAGCTACCACATAGGTGCTGGGAACTGAGCTCAGGTCCTCTGCAGGAGCATCACGATCTCTTAACTGCTGAGTCCTTTCTCAGCCCTACAGACTTGTTTTAATTTTTGCAAATTGTGTGTGGTTGTGTACATGGATTTCACAGGAGTGCTTGTGCCTGTGTCAGATGCCCGAGGCCAAAGGTGTCACCTGCCCTGGAGCTGGGGTTGTCCACATTCTTTTTGAATCATCTCATTTTTTCCCTGCATGTGTTAATTAAACAGTATGAATCATGAATGGGAACTGGCAGTCTTTTCATTCACTGAAACAAAGGCTTTTCTCTTTTTCGTTTTTTGATCCAAATTATGACTTTAATTTCTTATTCAATTAGATATCTGCAACTCGGTAGTTAAGCCTAACACAGATTATAGTCACTGTAGTAATGGTGAAGTCACAACTCATTAGAAGCAGTCAGTGCTCTTTATGACTTACATTTGAGAAAGATGGACCAGACCAGTGAGAGACTTCCAAAGAATCCCTAAGTACATGGAACCTGTGGGTGTGAATATCTAGTCTCAAAAACAGTTTGGAAAAGTATTTTGAGTATTTGAATTAAAATATTTTATTTGAATCCATTGCCATTCAGTTCACAAATAAATAGTAGCTTTTGAGTTTCTTATCACTTTCAGACACACTAGATCAAATGAGCCTTTTGGCCATAAGTATATCAAGATAGTGAATGTTCTGTGGATATAGTTCTAGGAAATTCTTAGCGCCTGTCTGCTTTATCTTTCCATCTTAATCAGTGATTCTGTGTCTCCAGCTCTAGGAGTTAGAGCCAGAAGGATGGCAGAGCTGCTTGTGGTCTGCCTTCCACCCTTTCTGGATTTCTCCCTGTCTCCACTGGAAAAGAAACAAAATAAAAAGCGTGTGTGTATGTGTGTGTGTGTATGTACAGGTGCATTTACACATGTATTTATGTATCCATGGAAGCCAGAGGTCAATATTAGATGTCTTTCACAATTGTTGTTTTACACACACACACACACACACACACACACACACACACACACACACACACCTGTGTGCCCATATGTACATTTGTTTGGAACAGGATTTCTCACTGTACCCGGAGCTCATTGATTCCGCCAGCCAGACTGGCCAGTGAGTTCCAAGGATCTGCCTGTCTTCCCCTTCCCTCCAAGTGCTGGAATTACAGATGGGTGCTGCTGTTCCTGGCTGGGATGTGGTTGCTGGGAGTCCAAATTCCCCTCCTCATGCTTGTGCTCTTTACCTACTTACCAGCGCTCCAGCCCTGGAAGAACTGCTTGATGATTGTGGTTGGCCCAGAAGTTGGAGCTGAAGTTACAGCTTTCACCCTGGCTATCGACCTCTCTCATTGTGTTGCACCTGGAAATTTGACTTGCCTCTGCATGTTGGTTACATAGTTACTGTCTCATCCCAGGTCTCACTGTTAGCACATATAGGAGTTTCTTTTCTTTCTCCTGTCCCGTCCCATTGCAACTTTCTTTATTCATTTAGAATAGAAAACTTGTATTAACTCTGTGCCACCTGTGCCCAGATTTCAATAACAGAAAAGAAATATATGATGCATTTCTGCTCTTAAAATATGTATAATTTATACATTGTAGAAATAAGGCTTGGAACATAAAATTTTTAAAAAATTATTTAGGAGAAAATGCACGATGGGGTGCAGCTAATGAAACTGAAGAAAACTCTAACCAGTGCACAGTACTTTTGCCAGAAGTCTAAATAGAACATTCTAGGATCATAGTAGGCACGTGAGAAAGCTTGCATCCTTTTCCCCATGCCTTAAGTGATCTCCTCTTCAGCCACTCAGCAACCCACATAGGAGGTACTATTCATATGTGTAGATGAAGAAACAATGGAGGCACAGACCAACGACGTTCATTGTCAAGTGGATTCTTAATGCAGCACCATGTTAGTGTATGTTCCCAAGGATGCAAACCCTGAGCTCTACAGCTACTGTGAAGCCAACTCTGTGATGTGGCTTAATGCACAACCCCTGATTTGGCCTGAACATTTTAGATTTTGGTAAGGGGCTTGTGGTCATGTTGCTTTGGTTTTCACACATCTTAAGGGAATGTGGCTACAAGTGATCTGTTCAAAGAATGTTCCAAGTTCCCCGAAGCTGCTGCTTAAGCTAATAGTTACTGTCACAACACTATACTGGCCCTTGGTTAGCCTCACACTTCTGGTCTTTATGAAAGGTCAATCATTGTTTTGATTTCGCAGTTAAAATCGAAGTGAAGTATCAGACCCTGGGGCTGGACTTTTCCCTGGATTTGGAAAACTTTAATCTATCAAGATCACAGCCTCCACGGTGCTTAGGCACCCTTTGGAAGAAACAGTGTTCTTAAGACAGCAGAATGTGTGGGTATCTGAGCACGTGTGCATTTTTTTCTTTCCTATGGACCCGGAACAGCATCCCCTAACAGACTAAATGCTTGTCTTGACATCACGATCTTTAGGTTTCTGATATTCCATTGTGCTCCTTGATGTAATCCTCCTGTTCTGGGACCCTCGTGCCCTCAGGCTATTTGTTAGACAGCCTTGCCAGAACCTTGCAATGCCGGTTTTCTCGGCATTTCAGTGGACAGCTTATGCACTCAAGGCATCACCTAAGTACCCATAACACATTCTTGACTGAATAATAATGTATATGGAATGTTACTTTTTTTTTTGCCTTATAAATGGGTAGCAATTTACACAGCTGTGGATGTGGGATGTTTCAATCCCAGACCATGTTGTAAGAAAAATTGAATGACAGTGAGCAAAACAGCAGTAATTATAAAACTAATTACTAAATGCTGATGATGCCCATAGGCTTTGCATAACTAAAATTAGAAAAGGAAATTGCTTTCGGCTTCAGAGAGGCAACATGCTAGTTATTTCACTGTTTCAGTCAAAATGGAGGGTAGGATATAAACTTCAATCAGAAAAATATACATGCATGCATATATCTATAGATTTGCATATACATGTATCTATAGATTTGCATATATACATTTTCCATGTTGAAATGTTATTCACTCTATCTTAAAATTTTATTTATAGAATTTTATGCATAGATATTCACATAAAAAGATAAATATTAAAATACTTGAGTGCAGCATATATTTACTATGCGTTTTGGCATATCCTATAATTATAACATTCACGTGCAAGTATTTACAATATATTTTGTGTATTTGGATTTTCTCATGTATGTTTTCATAAGCAGAATATGTACATTTCAATCCTTGCATAGAGAACCTTATTCATAGTACATATTTCAAAATGAAATATCCAAATAATTCAGGCGTTGATCAGCTCATACAAAAATGAAGTATTATATCTGGGGAGGGCAAAAGATTGCTACATTCAGTGTCTCAAGTCATATCATATCATTTGTTTTGTTCAGTTTGGAGCTGGGAAACATGTGAAATGCAGAGCCATTATTGAGATTGTGAGCATACTGCCTGCAGAGCCTGAACAGTACAGGGATTATAAATGCCAGAGCTGATATTGATAATATTAAAATACAAATCACAGAGATAATCATTTATTTCAAGATGCATATAAATAAAAATGATTTAGTAAATAAAAACCAATCATTTCGTTGTTTCTCCCAATTAGTCCTTCTCTGCTGCAGACCAGTGTGATGGAGCACCAATACCTCCATATAAACCTTACTGCTCATGTACATGCTCCAGATGAAGTAGAACCTAAAGACGATGCATTGTTGGCAGAAACATGAGTACTGCGTTTAAATTTCAAGCAATTTAAATGACCCAGATGTAACATTTGATATCATTTTCTATTGCATGCTATTTTAAAAGTCTTAGACTAAAATGACAAAAGATGGTACTGTCTATAGACATGTATGACCGAATGAAAACTCAAATAATAATTGAGTTCAGGCTGTAGTGAAAGTCGCCTTCTTTTACCTAGTGGGGCAGTGCAGTGAGTTAGTCCTTCCCATTTGTGTTAATGAGGTTAGTAACTAGTTCTTTTACCAAGGCAAATGGTTCAATAATGAAGGAATAAATCACAGAGTGGCGTATGAAATGAATATGGAAAGTCCAGCTCTTGGAAGATCTGGCAGTTTAGTCAGCTATAACCAATATGTATACAAGTTGCAGCAGAAATCTCCACTTCTCCAAGTTACCCAGGGCACTGAGAATCTGGACAAACCTCTCTTTGCACAGGAAGTTACATCACTCATGAACGTAGGTGTATGAGCAAAGACGCAGAGATCAGTGAGCTCAGTTGAAACCAGTACGTTGTCCTGCTTTGGTTCTGTTTTGCTCTTTATTTACCAGCATAGTTAGTCTCACATCCATCTTCCAGTTTGCTCTTGCCTGGGGTAGGGAAGGATTCGCAGTGTGTTGACGCTGAGAAATGCTAGTTTTCTTTTAGTTAGATGAGAAGTGGAAGTTCCAGGGAAAGAGACAGCCAGGTGGGAGGGAGGCATGCGCTTGAAGAAGACCAATGCATCAGATTACCAGCAAGGAATTAGCCGTGACTCTAAGATGTGCCAGGCTTGCCACCATCTTGGAATAAATAGAAACTTGGCTCCGACTGCTGTTTAAACTTGAAGCTTCATTATTTTTTGTATGTGTGAATAGAAATTTAGCAGAAGACAGATAACAAAATAGCTGTTTTTTTTTTTTTCCCCAAGGCTCTTTGTTCAAAATTCACTGTCACTTGACTCATTAAGGCAGTACACAGTGGCCCGTGGGGTACTGTTTTTATCAGCCTGTACCAGGAAGCAGGCTTTGCTCCCAGACAAGATCGTTCTCTACAAATTTTCTGTCATGTTTCACCTTGGTAATCTCCATCTCTTGTGTGCAAAAAGAAACAATTTATTTTCAACACTTGAGGGATATAGACCATCTGACTGCTGTCACAACCTATTGTTTTTAACATAAACATCATAGCTGCATTTGCTTTGAAATATTGGCCCATTATTGCATGAATCTGAGGCACGTACAAAAGTGTCACCTTGTGCTCCCTAGCATCAAAATTGAGACCTATCACCTAGAAAGTGCAAGATGCTCCTTCCTATGCATTTATTTCACCCAACTTAGAAATAGATTTCCTTTTCCTAATTGAGTTAAACAGTGCAGCTCCCGTGGAAAAGCTTGAAAGCATGCCTTGCTCTCAGCCGTAGCATATAGAACCCTTCAAATGTGGCTAAGGAGCCTCTGTATTTTCCTATAGGAAAAGATGGTTGATTGCTTAATGGTCAAAGCACTACTAAATAGCTCACTTCACATTACCGGAGAGAATGTGCTTCCCATCAATAGCGCGCTGCAGTTCTTTCCATTATCGTAGTGGAATTGTCATACTTTGCCTAGAAGCGAGCATGTAAAAAAGAGACTGAGTTGGTAATCTTTTTGCTTTTGGGGGTATCTCCGATCTGTGACTTAAGTCACAGTATCAGTTCACTGGGAAGCAGGAGCCTTTTCCTTGCTGTGGTCACTCATTTATAGGACTTTCTAGCTTAAACTTCAATTATCTGCATAAAACCAAAGCCAATAGTCACATTAGGTGAGTTATTGGCACTCTACCCTTCTTCCCTCTTTGTTGATGTTCTTCTTGACCCTCTTCTACTGTTAGATTTCTTACACCCTCCTCCACCTTATTAAAGAGTGTTCCGAACACCGTGAGGTGTCTAAAGACTGTGCTTGCCCAGTACAGCATTCCTTTGTGTTGACGCTCTTACCTGTAAGCTTCAGTCACCACTGAGCTATGTAAATGATCATTTATTGTAACAGACATTATTTTTCGCTGTTTTCTGGTTCACATTGACCTTCAACTCTCTCTGATTCACTGCTGAAGAAGCCAAGCAAATGGCCGTCATCTCAAGATGCCTGTGAGCTTTGAATGCCTTGCTTGCTCTTCTCATCACCTCCTTCCCTTTTAGCTGCCAAACTGAATTGTCTTATAACTCATTCCTGACATGACATCATCTCCTGATCGTTTTCAAGTATAATTTCCAAGTACCCCTTGGGGGCTGGATGTTTTTATTCTGGTTTTGCCTTTTAATTTACTGATCAGTTGCCGCTTTAGAAGTTTTTTATGTGGGTCTGGCCTCTGTAGCCCTTTTTGTGTTCTTTTTCATTTTTATATTAATAATTACCATACTTCCCAATTAATTGCCATTTGTGACTATAATTGGTGTGTTTCCTTTCTCTCCAAACCACTAATGAAGATGTTAAATAAGTCTTAGCATGAGGCTAACCTAAGCAGAATTCCCCTGGACCATGGGCACATTAGAGTTTACCATGGCCCTATTTATTTTTTATGACTTGGAGAGTGCTTCTGGATGAGACATGCTAATTCATTTCCAGGATTTCACAGAAATGGAGACCTGTGTGAAGTGTCTGTCTAGATACATAATGTCTAGCAAACTCTGTGATTTTCTGAAAACTACGACTATTGATTTACTTATACATCCCCAAATCTTAGCAGCATTGTTTGCATTCAAGGCACCGAAGACAAAAGCTTTTGTGAATTTTGTGTATGAAATATTATCACTGAGAGATAAATTCAACTGATATTGCCATGCTTGGCAACACTGGCACGGAGGAGGGCATCAAAGGTGTTGAACATAAACAAACTATGTAGCTATCTGAGAAAAGAGTGCTTCCATTTCAACCCAACAGTACTGGGTGCACTTTCTCTGTGATCAAAATATTACAAAGGGAGTGGAGAATAATTTGTATCAGAGGTTCTGTGACGGAATGAGATGGGGCTCTTTTGAAGTATGATGTCTGGAAGCACAGCATGAAGCTCAAATAAAGTGAAGGACATTCGCTATTACAAGTAATGTCCTTAATAATCTTGTTAGTCTAGTCTCCCTCTGTACGAGACAAATGGAACATTATTGGCTTATGGGCTGTAGTAAATAATTTAGTTTCCAATATTCAGGCTGCTTTGACAGTAAATTAAAATGACATGAAAGGGGCTTGTTGAATAAAGAAAGTATCCAATCAAATTTAATTGGCATGACTAAGGCAGTAGAAATATGTTTTATAATTAAACCATGTTGTCTTGGAGCTTTATAAGCATGTATGAATCAAAATGTCAAAAATTATTCTTTGATACTGTGCATTTAAAACTTTCCATGGTGAATAGTTTTCTTAAACAAGCTTCTAGACATGCATATTGATGAAACATGAAAATAGTTTCACGTTTTTAAATAATAAGTGATAAACTTACCTCTCCATTTGTAAACCGTTGCAACTGGCAATTCTGCTAACAGACTTAAAAGTCTCCTTTATGGGACTTCATTTTCCGATTGATATATTAATAACTCGGGGAACTATGATGTTACAGTATTTTTGCATTCAACCTTTTGGTGAAGAAAAGTAGGTTCTAAAGTCACTGAGGTGAACCTACATTAGAAAAATAATAGTTTGGAGAATACAAGAACAGTAGAAGGCACATTTTGGTATTCCCTTCCCTTCCTTTCCCAAATCCAAGATGAATTGAATTGTCTACATTTGCCAGCAGAGGTGGCACTCACTTCTAACATAAAAGGAAGCTATGGGGACTCCAGATTTTTGTATGACTTTTTTTCCCCTTCCTAAAAATTCTGCATAGCTAAGTCTGTATTTGTAATAAAATTCCTAATGATGGCTCTTTCTGCAACTTAGCTGGAAAATATATGGTGGTGTCTTGAGTCTAGAGACTGCTTATAAAAACAGAAATGAGCATAGTGAATCATTTTTCTTTCATAGCCTTTTCACATGCTGTAGTCAAAATAAACTCCAGTTGGAGAATGGTGAGGATGGAGAGAGGTTCAGGTGCATCACCTTTACTTATACTACAAAGGTCAGAGCTTAGAAATTGGTAGGTTTCTATTTCCTAATCTCTTGATAACTTTGGCTTAAGAGAGACTTTTGTGACCAGTTTGATTTGGTGCTGAGGCCCAAATGCAAGGAGCTACTTTGGAGATTATATATGGTTAAATCTAAGATCATCCAGGACAAGATGGTCCAAATATATTTCTAAGATATAATTTCTTATGTGGAGCTATTGCTCTAGATGACATGAAAATGTATGAAGTATTTCCTTGAGTAGAAAAAGAAAAGGTGATAAATTGAGTCCTCCTTACAATTTCCCCCTCAAAGTCTACATTCCTCTCCAATGGAAGACTTTTCATTCTCAAGCATATTTTAATTAAGATTTTGGTAGAGGAACAAATTAAGGGGATTTTAAAAATAATTTTCCAGTGCTGATCAAGTAAATTGTATATGCATACAAGTTATAGATACCTGTTAATTTTCATTGTTTTATGTTGCCTTTTTTTAACTACATAGCTAGCAAAAATCATTACTGACAAATTGCTTTCTGTAATACTGTGACCTTAAAGGATAAAAAAAAACTACACACACACACACACACACACACACACACACACACACACACACACACGAATAACTCTATAATGGAAGCAGAACCACTTCATCAAAGATAAAATTTCTGGCGAGAAAAATGCAAAGGGGATGATCTATTTATATCCATAGATATCTATTATCTATAAACACTGAGTTTGAGAATGCTATTCTTTGTCACTAATCCTAAATAATGGAGATGGAGAGTTGGTTTTTTCCCCTATTTTTCTTTATGTCTACTTTAGTGGTCCCCACAGTTTGACATGGATTAGAATCATCAGTATGGCTGATTACTACACATGTCTTCAGAATTTATGGTTTAGAATTCTGTGATGAGGTTTAATCAATTGCCATTTTGGCTAGACCTAGGTTTTGCTGAGGAAACGTTCATTAAGGACCATTCCCTCATATTGTTAATAAACAATTAGTGATCTCTCAGATGCTACAAATGATGCTGTCTTTGCTGCACAGGAGTTGATGACCTTTTGGAGGGAATGTTAGCAGAGAGAATTATAATGTTACCATGGCTATCAGCCTAGTACACCAGGGCAGCTCATAGTAAGCCAGCTTTGGGGAGCAACTTTCATGCGTTATCCTTATATATAATCAATGTTGAGTTTCTCAAGGAAAGCAAGAGTGGCCTTTGTCTCATAAGCTTCAAGTGGACAAACACTCTTTGTTTAGAAGGGAATAAAGGGAGGTGAAGGTTTATTTGCCTGAGTGTCTTCTTAGCCTAGTTCATTTTACCTCCAGGCCTGTGGGTTTGCTTGATTTTATTCCTGAGTTATGGGTATAACTTTTACACTAGGCCATCTCTTGCTTAACTATAATTTTGTTGGCAAATACATTGATTATGAAATTACACATCAGAATAAAACAAAATCTCATTAAAGTTTCCAGCAGTTTGGGTTGGTGGCCATCATTGTAACCTGCATTCGACTTTACAGTTTCATGGGACCTTTATCTTCTGCTTGTTTCAAGAACAATGCTCAATAAATGCACTGGACATTTACAATTGATTTTATATTTTATGTGTTGGCATGGCCTATTGAGCATCACTTTTTTTCTCATCAGTATCTAAAGTTGGTATCTGTAGCTGGGCAGTTGGGACTGTGAAGCCTCTGGAGTGAAAGGTCTAGAGATGATAGTGTCAGACAAGTGTTTGTGGTTTGTACCTCCTTGGGTCCTTTAGAGCTGATGGGCACAATGTAAAATTCAAACTACCTTTCATTCATCTGTGGATTTTTTCCCCTAGCTTGCTGCATTTTAATTTCAGCTCTACAAACTCTAGAGTTGTATGTTATCATCACTGCTTTAGGGAAAAGCAAGACCAGAAGTGATTGAATCTCGGGCTACAAGACTACTTACTATGTGCTACAGTCAATGTGAGAACACTCTATTGTTTTCTAATTTTGCTATTCTTTTGACTGCACTTCAGTGCCAGAATCTTAAATGTATTGTAGTGTTTTGAAAGAGAGTGTCCTCCAGAAGAGCCAAAGAGATGACTCAGTAGTTAAGAACATTGGCTAGTCTTCCAGGGGAACTGGCTTCAGTTCCCAGAACTTGCAACCACCTGTATGTAATTCCAGTTCCAGGGGATCTGATGCCCCTTCTGTCCTCTCCAGGCACCAGGCACTCATGTGGTGCATGTAACCAAAGCACCCATACACAAAAACAAACAAACAACCAATGTCTCTCAGAGGCTCAGATATTTGTACATTTGGTCCCGTAGTTGGTCTTGTTCTTTATGGAGGCTTAGCAGGTATTGCCTTGCAGAAGGAAGGATGTCCCTTGGGTTCTTCATTTATCCAGGTATCTCTTTCCTTGTTCTCCCACTTTGTTCCTGATCCAGCTGGGAACTCCCCCTCTCATCAGCTCTCTTTCCCCCGACCCTTGCCAAGAAGCAGTGTGCTAGAGAGGTCCCCAGAAATCCACAAAGATACCTCCACTATAGACTAGTGGCAATGGTCGACAGAGTGCCTGAGCTGACTACCCTGGTGATGGGATGGCCGAACACCCTAACTGTCATGATAGAACTCTCATCCAGTGACTGGTGGAAGCAGATGCAGAGATACAGGGCCAATCCCTAGGTGGAGCTCCAGGAGTCCAATCGGTGAGAGAGAGAGAGAGAGAGAGAGAGAGAGAGAGAGAGAGAGAGAGAGGGAGGGAGGGAGGGAGGGAGGCAGGGAGGGAGGGAGGGAGGGAGGGAGGGAGGGAGGGAGGGAGGGGGAGGGAGGGAGGAGGAGAGAGGATTATATGAGCAAGAGATATCGAGACCATGATTGGAAAAAGCAGGGGGACAAATAGCCAAACTAGTGGAGACACATGAACTATGAACCAATAGCTGAGGAGTCCCCATGGAACTGGACCAGGCCCTCTGGATAAGTGAGACAGCTGATGAGCTTGAACTGTTTAAGAGACCCCCAGGCAGTGGAACTGGGACCTGTCCTTGGTGCATGAGCTGGCTTTTTGGAACCTAGGGCCTATGCTAAGACACTTTGCTCAGTCTTGGTGCAGGGAAGAGGGGACTGGACCTGCCTCAGCTGAATCTATCAGGCTGGGCTGACTCCCCAGGGGAGACCTTGCCTTGGAGGAGGTGGAAATGGGGGGGGTGGATTGGGTGGGAAGGCTGGGGGTGGGAGGAGGGAGGACAGGGGAATCCATGGCTGATATGTAAACTTAAATTAATTATAAAATAAAAATATTTATTAAAAAATCCTTATAATACACACACAAGAAGGAAGGATGTCACCAGGGGGCGGGCTTTGTGAAGTTAAAGATGCCCAGCACTTCCAGTTTCCTGCTCCAGGCTTCCAGTAAGGATGTGATCTACTCACTTGAGACTGCCGCTGCCCTGCCTCTCTACTCTGGTGGACTATTACCTCTCCGCAATCATAACCCCAGATAAATTCTGCCTTCTAACAGTTGCTTTGGTCATGGTATTCTGTCACAATGGCAGTGTGTATTTATAGCTGGAAGCTAATGCCCTCACTGAGCAGAGTGTCCATGGAGGCTGCCCCATCATTTCGTTCGGTAGGACCTGCTCTTCCTAGATTGCGTCTTCTGACCTGGCTTTGCCTTTCCTTTGAAACAAATGGGTTTCCTCTAGGCCAGTAGTTCCCAAATTCTTTTCTTTTTTGACATTGAACATTTTACTGAGAGATACAAACAAATCCACAGAAGGCTGAAAAGTCGTGGCTCTAGGCCATTGCTTTCAGACAGAGATGGCTGAAAGCGCTTAGAAAGTGGAGTCTGCAGCCCCATTTAGACCACCTGACTCCATGTAATTATTAACAATCTACCAGTCAGTTTAGTGATCAGTCTGATTAGAGAATAATGATGACGATGATGATAATGACAATATTTCTATGTACAAAATCCACTAAGTGCACTTTGTGAATTTTCTCATTGAATCCTCACAACACACATCTAACTAGCTAAAAGCATCCCATCTTTAACCCTGGGAGCCCATCTCCATATCCGGAGACCTTCACTCATACACTACATGGCTCCTACTTTCCCCAATCAGACACTTCACTCTCTTTGGTTGATTCTGTAGCAAGGGTTATCATTTGCTAAGCTACCTTTGTTTCCTAAATTATCTTGCTAAATATTTGATTATTTAAAAATAATTGATGATGTGTATCTATAACCACACACACACACATACACACACACACCCAAAAAAGGAGATGAGCCAGGCCTGGAGGTGAAAACCTGTGATGTCAGCTCATAGAGAGGCTGAGGCTGATTGCAAGCTCAACACCTCTGTGGCCTACCCTATGAGTTTAGGGCCAGCCTGGGCAACATAATGAGAACCTGTCTGAAAATACAAAGGAAAAAGAGAGATGGTGATGTAGTGTAGTGGTAGACTACTTATGAAAGTGTGCAAGGCCCTGGGTTTAGTCCCTAATGCCATAGAAGTAACTAAGTTATTAGCTAAAACAATGGGCTTTGTCCGCTCTCCATCATTTAATCACGTACAGGAAATGTACAATAGTACGTAGAGTTTTCAAGTGAGATTAAAAATGAAATTAAAATTTTGCATCGTAAACTAGGCTGTTTGGAGGACCCAGTAGAGTTTCTTTTAGACACTGTCATGTCAGCTTGTCTGTCAGATGTTTCCTGACTAGGTTAGTAAGAGTGTCCAAAGAATAACAGGCGGTGGTGGCGCACGCCTTTAATCCCAGCACCCAGGAGGCAGAGCCAGGCAGATCTCCGTGAGTTCCAGGCCTGCCTGGTCTACAGAGTGAGATCCAGGACAGGCACCAAAACTACACAGAGAAACCCAGTCTCGAAAAACAAGAAAAAAAAAAAAACAAAAAAAAAAACAAAAAAAAAAAAACTAAAACTAAAAACAAAAACCAAAGAAACAACTCCTTGGATGAGCGATTACATTAAGGTTAGAGACTGCATAAATTCAGCACTAAACTATGTTTTTTTTTTTTTTTTGCTTTTTTTTTTTTGTGTGTGTTAGTGTGTGTGTGTGTGTGTGTGTGTGTGTGTGTGTGTGTGTGTGAAATTAATGTTTGTTAAATTGGCCTGCTTGATCAGATTGATAAATAACTGTGAGGGTAATTCCAGAGATGATCCAATCATGAGGGCTCTGAGGTAATGAATTGATTAAGCCCTTGATCAGTTGTATTATGATGGTGTCATTGGAAAAATGAAAGTACAAAGTGGAGCCTCCTGGCTGAAGTTGGTTTCTTGGGGACATGACCCTCACTGCTCTGTTCCTCTTCTCTTGAAAGATAGCCTCTTTCACATCCTTCTGCTTTCATAGTCTTCTCAAATGCATGGACTGATCCCTGGGAATCCATGAATAAATAAATACTTCCTACTTCTGTTAGGTGTTTTGTTATGGCAATAAGAAAAGTAATTAAAATAGCTAGAAGTATTTTCTCCCTCTCTGTAGCCTACCAATTACCATTATCCTTGAAGATACTCAAACAAAGCCTTGCCTTTTAGCTACTGCTATTTTGATCCATCCCTATGTTTATGAATGGAAGGAAGACATTTTGAAAGTCAGCCGACTCAAGGGCACTCTGCCGCTCTTTAGCTCTGTGACCCTGGGCAAGTCTTTGGTGTATGCTGAGGCTCAGGCTCCCCTAGGGAAGACCTCAGGTAAACCTCAGAGGTGCTGCCGGGTGCCTGACTCCTGCTGGGAACTCATGACTTTTTCCTAATCTGCCATCCAAACTTTGCTCTAACCACTTACCT